>NC_090319.1:322624114-323868827 GCF_040869045.1 Eurosta solidaginis | reverse complement strand
AAATATTTATAGTGTATTTACAGTTACATTGCATACTATCGCATAAACAAAGGGGCTTTCCGAATGGTATTGGACACCATTGAAGGACGCTTAACTCGTTCGAAAGTTCTGCCAGTGCTGCAACTAGCAGCTACGTTACGATTTTTAGCTGAAGGATCCTATCAAAGATCAGTTGGCAAGGATTCTAGCATGAGTGTAGGTAGAAGCACGGTGTCAACGATTTTAGATGATGTGCTTCGTGAAGCCCTTCGCAATATCAAAATACTGTGTTGCATAGAATTTTTATGCTTTCCCCTATAAAAAATGAAAATACATATATGTATGTAAATTTACATTTATTTTTATAAAATAAAACTTTATTTACTTACATTTTTAGAAAATATTCAACTGCAAGAGAAAAACAACTATGCAAAATGAAATCCAACAGCATTTAGCTGATTGGATTTTTTCCGACAGCAAAATCAATATTATCGGATTCTGTCACACCTAAAACCGACACTCATTCCAATTCGAACATTAAACCGATAACATTGGATTTTATGACACCAAAGTAATTTTTTTGTCGTTTTAAATCCGATTCCGACAGCAATTGGATTTCATGACATCCCTGACTATCTCCGTTTTTCGAACTTAACCTCCAAAAAATAGATATCGGCTTACGAAGTTCGAAATTCTACATTTCGAATTTTTTTTTTTTTTTTGTTAACTCTGACTTCTGAATACAGTCAAACTCTGACTTCTGACTTTTCACCTCGTATAATAGCCGTTATACTAAATTTCTCAAAAAAAGAATTCAGCCCTTCAAATAAGGGAAAAGAGCGGACCACGCCCACAATTTTACTTTTTCAATTTGCTGAACGCGTTAACAAAAAAATAAAATTTCGAAATGTAGAATTTCGAACTTCGAAAGCCGATATCTATTTTTTGGAGGCTAAGTACGAAAAACGGAGATAGTACTTTGTTTACTTCAACCTCAATCTCTACAAAAAAGTGGGTTTTGTCAAATACCCAGAAAAAAAGTTGATTTTTTCGAATGGTGTTATTATTATAAATACGAAACAACATGTTTGACTCACTTATTTACTTTTACTTCCCCTATTCATGATATTTGGCATATCTTTAATAAATTTTCAATGCTAACCCTAATAATAATTTTTCCTCCAAAAATGTCATGAGTTGCAGGTCTAAGTATAATAAGAATCAGGTAAAATAACAGTTGCAATAAATATTGAAAGTGCTATAACTTCTTTGTTTATTATTTTAGTAATATGGTTTGAAAGCAACATTTTCTTTAATTTTTGAGTACTTCCGTTTGGTAAGGAAAAAATGATACCGGGGGGGTACAACTTTGATAGCTGACCTAATCATGTGAAAACGACTTTATAGCTTAAAAGGACATTCAACGGAAATGTGAAGTTTCTCAAGGCCAAAATAATGACATATCAATTTTAAAAATCGGACGTCAAATAACCAAGTTACAAAGAAAAAACCTTTTCGGCTGTATTTCGAAGAATCAAAAATAATTTAAAAAAAAATTCCGAAACCCTCAACATAATCTTTAAATTTAGGGGCGGACATTAGCAACTTTTTTTGACCCAGTCTTATGTATATTAAATGTGTGAAAAGTATGTAAAATTCCTATTTTTTTTTTTTTGAGTGGGATATATCTTTATATGCACATAAGGTATGCGTGCTGTAGGAGTGAACAAGTATGAGCAATTCATGAGCATTCAGGTGAAATACGTTATTAGCATGCTTGCGACCGACTAAATCCTCCGCGACCTTATTTACAACATGGACGTCCCAAATGTCGGCCATTTTGAACATCCACGTCGATGCCACTACGCTACCGACTGTCCTACACTCCAAAATCTTGGGTGTGACATTTGATCAGGATCTACATTTTGGTTAGCACGCAGCCGCAATTGTTCCGAAAATCCAGAGCCGTAATAAAATCCTCAAATCCCTTGCTGGCAGTACTTAAGGAAAAGACAAAGAAACGCACATTACCACATACAAAGCAATTGGCCAGCCGATTGCGTGCTACGCGTCCCCTATATGGTCGCCAAGCCTAAAAATAACCCACTGGAAGAACTCACAGGCCTGCCAAAATACTGCTCTCAGAATCACCACGGGCTGTCTTCTTATGTCCCCAGAACACAATCTACATAATGAGGCCAAAATACTCCCCATAAGGGAGAGAAATGAGATGCTAACCAAACAGTTCCTGTTGAATACCCAGAGACCTGGGCATCCCAACAGACATCTGATTGATGAGCCAACACCGCCTAGGGGCTTAAGGAGTCATCTCCGTAAGCATTTTGAGGAAATACGGCACCTGAGAACCCAGCCGTATGAAGCAAAAAAACACAAGCAGGTCCTTGGTGAACTCCACAAATAGGCGTCGGACCTTTATGCCAGGAATTGCCCGGTGAATCCAGTACTCAAAGAACAGTACCCGAAACTTGCGGAAGAGGAACGCATACTCCCCAGGGAAACGCGAGTCACTCTAGCTCAACTTCGTTCTAGATACTGTAACAGGTTAAACTCTTACCTATCCAGAATCAACCCCGACATACAAAATGTATGCCCCGCTTGCAATGTGTCCCCACATGACACCAACCATCTCTTTAATTGCAATAAGGAACCAACGCCTCTAACACCCCTTTCATTATGATCCACCCCTGTTGAAACAGCAAGTTTCCTTGGACTCCCGTTAGAGGATATTGATGACAATTTGTGATCGGTCGCAACTGCTTGCGATATGCATTTTGTATAAATGAAATCGTATGTTTGTAAAAATACACCTTTCACTTCACGTATAAATTTGAGAAGTCTTTGATTAATCTTTATCGTCATAAAAAATTTATAAAATGAAATGTGTTGATGAAAATATTTCATTATCGAATGGATTTGCTGGACATGACTAATTGGCGGGAGATGGCGCAACTTGAAACCATACGCTTGGAATACATACATACATATATCGTCAATTGAACAAAACTGCAAACCGTTTGACCTCGGGATGGTTCATCGACAATGATCTTTCTTACTGTTGACTGTTCAATATAGACAGCTGAATGGAACTCGTTCTGACATACTGTGCATAGTCCCACTTTGACCTCAGATGAGGTGGCTCTTGGAAAACTAGCGCGATAATTGCTTCGCAAGATTTATATACATTGTGCGTTGCGCCTACGGCCTGACCATTTGACTCGAATTTTTAAACAATTTTGGTTATTTCACCTTTCTCAGAGATAATTTTATGAAATGTAAACAAACATTCGTTATCTGAATAAGTGATGCAGAGAAAGTATGCCTACAGTTGGCGGTAAAGCAAAACGTAGGCCCACACTGCATTGGAGAAGCCAGCAGCGTGCGGTTCGGGCGTTTCAAAATTAAAATGGGTTTCAAAGCTAAAAATAAATTGAAAATTGGTTATACATATATCCATGATCCTATCTAACGATTCCACCTCAGTAAACTTAACCGTTTAGGCCATTTACCAGACATCGAAAAAATCTATTAACAATTTCAGCGGGTTTGAAAATAGCAATAAAGTTAAGCCAAATATTCAGATATTCGTTGAAAACTAAAATTCAAAGACAACCAGGGTTGTCATGGAATCCAAGTCGGTTTTGCGTTTTGTCGGAATAACAAACCAATATTGATTTAAATTGGTGTCATAAAACCGTATTGGTTTAGCTCTTTTCGAATGTAAATAAAAACGATGTTCGAATCAGCTGTTTTGCAATGTTATCGGTGCACCGGCAATTTTGATGTTAATTTTTTTGGCAAAATATTATAAAATCAATTGTTTTGTGCATCTAATCAGAAATAAACAAATTTATTAAGTGCAAAATGGCATCAGCAGTTGTATCATCTATGTTATTGGAAGAAGAAAGTTGCAATCCATTGGAGCTGCCAGAGACAACGTAAGCAAAATATTCCTTAATGTGCGTTTTTAAATATTTATAGTGTATTTGCAGTTTCATTGCATACTATCGCATAAACAAAGAGGTCTTCCGAATGGTATTGAACACCATTGAAGGACACTTGAACTCGGTTGCAAGTTCTAACAGTGCTGCAACTAGCAGCTACGTAACGATTTTTAGCTGAAGGATCATATCAAAGATCAGTTGGCAAGGATTCTAGCATGAGTGTAGGTAGAAGCACGGTGTCAACGATTTTAGATGATGTAAAGCCCTTCGCAATATCTGGATGTTTCTGCATAAATTCAATCAAAATACTGTTCTGCATTGAATTTTTATGCCTTCCCCTATTAAGAATGAAAATATATGTAAATTTATATTTATTTTTATAAAATTAACCTTAATTTACTTACATCTTTAGAAAATACTCAAGTGCAAGAGAAAAACAACTATGAAAAAATGAAATCCAACGGCATTTAACTGATTGGTTTGTTTCCGATAGCAAAATCGATATTATTGGATTTTGTGACACCTAAAACCGACACTAATTCCAATTCGAACATTAAACCGATAACATTGGATTTCATGACACCAAAGTAATTTTTTTGTCGTTTTTAAATCCGATTCCGACAACAATTGGATTCCATGACAGCCCTGAACATTTTTTTTGTCTCAGAAAAAACCTTACAGTTTGAAATTTTCGTTCATTCTCTGATTCTTGTTTTGAAAAACTTGAACAACCCATGTATTTGTATGTGTAAGAAAATGTTGCCAATGTGTTGGTTTCATTTTGAGTTTGCCATCTCCTTTTGACAATCCCATCGACCATGCAATGAGATAAAATCAGCTGATGAGATGAGCCAACCATATAATTAAGCCATGAAATGCAGTATGGGTAGCAACAGGGTTGCAGCAAACAATGCCATTAGAGACGTTTCCCAATATAACGAGGAAGAAAAAAAGAGGAATGACAAATTTGAAACGCCACATAATAACGAAGCACGGAAGTTTTCTAGACGGTTTCAGGGCTAATTTCGAAAATAGCGAACCACCAAAAAAAGAAAATTAAAATTTCATATTTTATACATTCATTATCTTTTAAGAATTTGTTAATTATAACAAAAGATGGGCAGCCGTTGTCGCAATTGGACAGTGAAAGGTTCAGGGAAATCGTGGATACCTTCTTCAAAGCCCTTAATATGAAGCCAATCAACTCCCATAATGTTATGGAGTTAATAAGTAATCGTGCTATAGAAATAAAATATGTGGTTGGAAAAAAATTAGAGCCAATTAAAAGTGATGCTGCTACTTTGCTTAACCGTTCAATATTAGGCACAGTATATTGAAATTCCGCCTACCACACCGGATGCCCTGGGTTCAAACCCCGGGCAAAGCAACATCAAAAATTTTAGAAATAAGGTTTTTCAATTAGAAGAAAATTTTTCTAAGCGGGGTCGCCCCTCGGCAGCGTTTGGCAAGCGCTCCGGGTGTATTTCTGCCATGAAAAGCTCTCAGTGAAAACTCATCTGCCTTGCAGATGCCGTTCGGAGTCGGCATAAAATCATGTAGGTCCCGTCCGGCCAATTTGTAGGGAAAATCAAGAGGAGCACGACGCAAATTGGAAGAGAAGCTCGGCCTTAGATCTCTTCGGAGGTTATCGCGCCTTACATTTATTTATTTTTTATATTGAAATTCAAAATTAGTAGTAGTTGTAAGAACTCTCGGAATTAGGCCATTGTCACACCCACACACTGGTGAGAAAATAAAAAGGGCGTTATTGGAAACTTGAGGAATATGATATTGAGCTGAAGAAAATTTATAGGTATTGTATTTATCAGGGCACTAAAAAAATTGCTAAAATATGCCTCTAAAAACTGAGGCTCCAACATGTATCGTGCCTTTTACGGTATCTGACGGAAGCTTTGGGGTGGAAGTACAGTTATACAAAAGCAATTTAAACTATTTTTGAAATTTTAAAACTCATGACCGGGGGTGGCTTTCCGTAATTCGATATCGATCAAGAACGAGTATAAAATAGTCGTTTTCGCTTTCCGTAACACAAATTGTCGACGTGTCGTATCAAACGTTCGATACAAACTGTTCGATACCAAATTAGGTGTCGAATTGCCTTTTTGAAAGTTATAATCTTATGGTTTGGTGATTATTTATGGAATGATTTTTTCTTCAGAGGTTAAGAAACAAATGCTATTTTTAAAAGAAAATATTTCGGTAGCTTTCTATACACCCACACACCAAAGCTCGAAACTCAGTATCTTTTTCGATGAGATGGCTCATAGCATATAGTCATATACATATAGTAGCTGTAGTTCCTCATCATGAAGTTTCCGAACTTACTAATATATTTGAAATTGACAATTTTGAAAGCCTTCGCTCGCCGGTATATGAAGACATTTTTACTTATTAATAAAATATCCGCTTTACATCTCCTGAGCTGTTTGAAATAGCCTTAGTCATTCTTGGTGTCCCTGCTACACAAGTATCAGCAGAAATATCTTCTTCTACTTTGAATTTCTTTTTGGAAGAAAGGAGGTACAACTTAAGCGATGAAACGTTTGAAAAAATAGTACTTGTAAAAAAGTTTAGGTCATAAGCTCTTGCTCACTTTCATGGTGGAATCACCAGGTGAAGTAAATAAAAAAAGACAGAAGATGTACGCTATCTGAAATGGTAGTGATGTATTTTCGACGGTCAGAAAAGGGTACAATTTTTACCGCTTCGAAGAAATAGTACAAAAATAAATACCTTGTTACGAAAGCCATTACAGAAATTGCCGTTTCAGCATATCAGTGTAAAATTGCATACAAAGGGAAAAATTTAAACAACGTGACACCAGGACGGACAAGGCGACAGCTGTTTCGATTATACCTGTTATGGTATCGCACTTACAAGGGAAGCAGTAAGGAAGGCGTTCGGCATGATGTGTTGGTGCACAGTGGCTAGTCATTGTCGGCTGGGGCGGGTCCTTGCCAACCTTACTGTTCCTGCGCCATAAACAGAAAAAAGTTCCTATCATGCCTATCAAAACTAAAAGCTGTCAAATTTAAAATAAACCGACAGAAGCGCAGAGACCGACTCAAAACGCTTATAAATACAAAATAAAACAACATCCGGCCGAACCGGATGTCACGGACAGACCGTTAACATTCAAAAAAAACTAATGCCAAAAAAATTACCGAACCGGACATGACCGGTTACCACTCTGAAATACAAATTCAAAAAAAAAACTGCTGAAAATAAAATAAAAGAACCAAAAGGAAAATAAACATAAAGGGCCGAATATATAGAGGGGCGCCGCGGGTGTTGTTGCGACGCCCGGTGCTTGTCCCACCCTCAAAATCCATGGCCACCGACGCACCTAATTTTCGGTGGCCCCTTACCTGTATGCCCTAAGTGCCTTCTAAACAAATAAGGAAGTCAGCATTCCCATTTTAAATACAATTTATTTATAATTCATCTCAATGAAGACTTAGGCAATATACATATATACTAAGTCTAACTAACTTTGAAAAAAAATTATTTTTTTATTTTCTTTTTTTTTTTTTGTCTTCTAAATAGTTAAAAGGAATTTTATTTCAACAGCAGTAAAATAGGTCTTACTTATCTTTTGTCAATTAAATCGAGCGAGCTTTCATTCGCTTTGTGAGTGTGCTTACGTTTTCTTTAAATAAGCGTATATGCGGATACATTTGGACATACAATATTTCATACGAATACGTATATATTAACTCACTTATTTATCAAAACCAAATACAAGGCGGCCACCGTGGTGTGATGGTAGCGTGCTCCGCCTATCACACCGTATGCCCTGGGTTCAACTCCCGGGCAAAGCAACATCAAAATTTTAGAAATAAGATTTTTCAATTAGAAGAAAATTTTTCTAAGCGGGGTCGCCCCTCGGCAGTGTCTGGCAAGCGCTCCGATTGTATTTCTGCCATGAAAAGCTCTCAGTGAAAACTCATCTGCCTTGCAGATGCCGTTCGGAGTCGGCATAAAACATGTAGGTCCCGTCCGGCCAATTTGTAGGGAAAAATCAAGAGGAGCACGACGCAAATTGGAAGAGAAGCTCGGCCTTAGATCTCTTCGGAGGTTATCGCGCCTTACATTTATTTTTTTTTTTAAATACAAGATTTATAAAACATTTTAGAACGAAATTTCCTAATAAACTTCCAATTGGCAGGGCCTTATAAACCTGTTTTAATTTCTTTTTTATATTAATAAGGTGGTTAGTATACATTTTCTTTCCCCCCCCCCCCCCCCCCCCCCCCTTTTTTTTTTTTTTGTCACAACTTCGGAGACACAAGTTATTAGTAAATAATTTGACATGAATATTAAGTACGGCCGACTCGCATCGTGAGCACGTTCAATTATTTCGAAATTTTACGAAATCAAAAAAAAAAGAAATGTTATATTTAGTACATTTAGTGACGGAACGGAGTTGAATTCATTGGATCGTTACGTCATATGAAAATTAGGAATCAAATCTAGATCTGATTAAATTGTCATTAATTGATTAAACATTAATGTTCTGTAATAAAGAGCGCTGATACCTTAATACGCGTGTCATACATACGGGCACATATTTATTGCCTCATTAATTCTATGTTACTATATCCTAATTATGGTTGCTTCTCCATATAGTTTAACTGGGGGTTGTGTTGGTTCTCTTATTGTTTAAAATTCATTTTATAATGTTAATAGTAAAATTGCATAATTGTTATACATTCAAATTGAGTTAGCAAGGCGCATTTGTATTATAGTGCTACGTAATGAACCATACTATTCAAATATATGTACGTCGCTTCACTTAGGACCCTAAAGCTCGTTTTTCTATTTTCTGTTCTCAGTTAGACATATCCCATTTGATTACAGAAAAAAGTAATTTTATCTATCACTACTAGGTAGGAAAACGCAAAAGAAATGCATCTAAATAATTGAATCAACTGGAGCTGAGCTCCAGTAGAGCTAGACTGTAGTGCCCTAAATGAATCAACGCGCGCCTCTGTGCGCAAACTTCACATGTAATTACAAATTTTATACACAGGTAAACATATTCCTACCAAAGAAAACCAACTATTTAATTACAAAAAATCTTCTTTAAAGTTTAGGTATAATTCATACAATTTTTGGTTGTCTAATCCTAACTTCTCATTTCGGGTTATTTTAATTTAAAAGAAGTACATGTAGTAATGTCAAATAGAATTGGTTAAGCAACTAACTACTTTAGTACGACTCACCCAGTAGACTGGTACTTACTTGGCCGCCAGAGTACGTACCATGGGCCTCTGCCGACGTGGTTACAGGTGACGGTGTTGTTGCTGGTTAAGTTGTCGCGGTTGGTTAACATTTATTTGATGAGTTCCCGTATTTGTTGCTCCTACGCCACTTGCTCCTATTGTTGGTGTATTGTGGTTACCCTTGTTACTGCTAAAATGACGGTGGTTGCTATTACGCTGCTGTGAACGACGCATTAGTGGCAACTGTGTTTGGCTGCGAGTAATTCTATTGCTGCTGCCACCAAGATGGTTGCATCCATTGCTCTGGTGATGCCGCACATCATTCGATGTACCCTATTCCAATTTCTTTTTACGTTTATTTGCAGCTAGATTTGCGTAACCTTGTACTGCTGCGGTTTGTTGTATCTAATGGAATTGTTTCTTTTCCGAAACCCGTGGTTATCCTGTCTTTTCGCTCAGTGGAATGCCAAACCTTCGCCTCTTGCAAAAAAATAATTTAGCAATAAGCAACAATGAAGCGGTCTATAAAAAGCCAATCTCCAAACGATTTATAAGTACGAGACAATTTCATTTCCTCTGGTAGCACGCAGTTTCACAAAGAAAGGATTCTAAAACTTTATTTCTATTATCGACGTGTGCCACGCCATTTACAATTTCCAATGCCACAATTCCTCGTGAATTCGTGATGTCCGATTGAGCATGGCTAGCTTGGTGTAGATACATCCAAATCATTTATTATATATTCATATTCGGGAAATACGTTATTTCGGCATATTAGCCAACTAAATTTTTCTTTTTTCTACCCCTTCTCGGCCGGAAACTCGTGCTAAAAAAATACCAGAATCCTTTTTTCTTTTTTTGTGCTGGTGTGTATCGGCCGGAAACTCAATCTAATAAAGGAAAGGTTTTTTTCGTAGTGATGGCCGGTCTGTCTTTTTTTTCTTGTCTTCGATATTTTTTTATCGCCACTTTCGCCACATCGCTAGGTGTGTTCGCGTGAACACGCTCCCAAGTGGATCGTAGCCGTAGACTGTAGCAGCAGACCGTAACAAACCTGCTTCGCTTTGAAGACCTGACGATGAAGCGAACAGGAAACCGGATCATCTGTGGGAAGCTATTGCCAGGGATTTCCGATGACAAGCAACGTGGGGTACGACTCACCCCTGAGATAAGAGTCTCAAAGTCCTACTACGAAGCTAGCCGGGCAACATAGGTCCATCAAAAAAAAATTTAAGTCAAGCTGGGAATAATTTCTGTTTCCTAGTTATAAGGGTTTTGCGGCAATTAGACATTTGTTATGGAGAACTCGTCAAAACTCCGAAAGATGATTCCTAGTGGGTATCGCTCCCACAGGAATGCAAAATCAAAAAAAAGTGTAGACATTTTGATATGGAGAACTCGTCAAAACTCCGAAAGGCTAGTCCGACCTAAGTGTGGATTGCCAGGGTGTTCATGGTCCTCGGCGAGTACGCGCGTGAACATCCTATGAGGTCAGTGCTCGAGGAGAATACTGGGCGAGATGTCCCCGACCGCCAAAACGCCCAGACAAAAAAAGTCCAATTGGTGGGTATAGAAAAAAAAATCAAATTGTAAATTGGCAAGGAAACGTTTTCTTTTCATTGCGGACGAATGTCCGAAGCGTGAAAGCGACCTATCAATTTCTCGTTTAGGTCTTCGAGATCGTACAGTGTAGCGTTAATGCCCTGTTTAAAGTTACTTAAGGCAAAGTTTCTTCGGAAAACTTCCTGACCTTCCTTGTAGTTCACTTGTCTAGAGCGCTTGTTATAGGTGGTTACTCCCCTATCCTTAGCTTGATCTAAATTTTTACGGATTTGCTCATGGATATTAGTCAACTTGTCAGTTCTGCTTACTATCATAACTTGGTCTTCCCGAAGGCTGCCGAGTTTCCCTAAAATGTTGTACGTTGAGGCATGTTGGACCATATTTTGGCCATATAATGCAAAGTATGGAGAACACTGAATCGCCGTATGAAAATCACTTCTCAAAACTGATAAAATCTCGGGTATATGCTTATCCCAATCGGTATGGTCATGTTTATCTTTCAGGAAAATCCTAATCTTCGAAACAATTTCTCTGTTAACGCGCTCGGATGCGTTTGCTTGAGGAGAATATAACCCCGTCCTCACGTGCGTCACCCCGTAATTTGCAAAAAATTGGTTCATTTCCTTCGAGATAAACTGTTTACCATTGTCACTGTGAATAAACTCAGGGACCCCTACAGCTGGAAAAATTTTTGATGCGAAGTAATTTATAACGTTAACAGTGGTGGCTCTCTGCATGGGCTTTAGCCAAACGTATTTTGAAAGATGGTCTAGTACTATGAAAAGAACTTGATTTCGCCGCTTAGATCTCGGATACGGCCCTAGAAAGTCGCAATATAACCGCTGAAATGGCCTTTCGGATTCAAAGGTACTCCCTATAGGTGGTCTCGACTGCTGATTGGTGGGTTTTACCGTTTTGCAGGTGTCACAACGCTGGACGTAGTCCCTGACGTCCTTAGCCTGCTGCGGCCAGAAGTACTTCTGCCTAACACGTTCTAAGGTTTTCTGCCATCCGCCATGGTAACTCCGGTCAGCGTCATGTGCTAATCTCACTGCTTCCTCAGTCAACCCTTTTGGCAACCATAAACCCCACAGCGAGTCTTCTTCCCCTTCCATCCCCTTACGAAACTTAACTCTTTTGAAAATTACACCGTCCACAACTCGTAAATCCGGAAGTGATTCCTCGTTTTCGGTGACGGTCCGAATTAAGTCTAAATACTCGTTGCTGCTAAATTCGGGAGAGACTAAATCTATTTCTCCGGGTGTGGTAGTGAAAGTTAACTCGTCAGCATCAAACCGCGAAAGCGCATCGGGTACTACATTCAGGGTGTCCTTACGATGTTCCATTCTAAAGTCGTATCTTTGCAGTAAGAGTGACCATCTCGCCAACCTCCCGCTCAAGTCTTTTTGTGTCATCAACCACTTGAGACTGGAGTGGTCCGTAATAATCCGAAAAGGTAACCCTTCGACATAGGGTCCGAAACGCTTCACGCTGATTATGGCTGCAAGACATTCCAGCTCGGTTACTGTATAATTGCGTTGAGCATTATTCAGCTTTTTCGACACGAATGCGATTGGATGCTCAGCGCCCTCATCATCGACCTGGAACAACACTCCGCCAACACCTATTTTGGAAGCGTCGCATTGTATTACGAATTCTTTGGAAAAGTCTGGTTGGGCCAAGACAGGCGCCGAACTCAAGGCTACTTTTAGTTTTTCGAATGCCTCTATAGCTTCAGGAGTAAGCTTAAACGGGCCTGCTGACTTGCGGAGACAGTCGGTCAAGGGACCTGCCAAGTCAGCAAAATTGGTAATAAACGCTCGGTACCAATTCGCCATGCCCACAAACCTACGCACTTGCCGAGGGGATTTAGGGATCGGGAAGTTTTGCATTGCTTCTACCTTTCCCGGATCCACTTTCAGACACCCGCTGCCTATCAAGTATCATAAGTAGCGTATTTTCTTCTGACAAAATTTACTTTTTTCCACGTTTATTGTCAGCCCTGCGTCTCTCAAACATTGGGCCACTTCCGCTAGCAATTTCAGGTGATCCTCAAAATTAGTGCTACATACCATCAGATCGTCCAGATAGACAAAGACGTTCTCTCGCAGACGCGAAGGGATTGCCTTGTCCATCAGCCTACTCATAGTCTGCGGTCCATTGCACAGACCAAATGGCATTACTTTGAAGTGGTAAAGAGGCCTCCCCGGAACTGCGAATGCTGTTTTTTCCTTAGAGGACTCTGTCAATTTGATCTGGAAGAACGCGTCCTTCAGATCAATGCCACTAATAAAATGCGTATCTTTCAGTCTGCTCAATAAGCCGTTGATATGAGGCAGGGGTACGAGTCCTTCTTAGTCACCGCGTTGACCTTCCTCGAATCTATGCACAGCCTAACTTTACCTGGTTTCCGGACCAGTACTACAGGACTACACCACGGCGAGTTGGATTCTTCTATAACTCCTAATTCGAGTAACCTGTCTAGTTCTCTAAAAGCTTCGGCTTGCCTCGGTGGTGAAAGAGGGAAATGTTTGCTTTTTATAGGTACAGCATCACCGGTGTCGATGCGATGCTCCACTAATTTGGTTTGTCCTAGGCCTAACTTCTCGTACGAAGGGAACGTCTCGATGACCTTTTGCAATTCTAATTTTTTTGTTGGTGACAATTCGTGCAGGTTAAGTTCTTCTTCCTTGTCAAGTCTAACCTCTAAACACTCTACGCTTGGGAATATTTCGGGAGCTAACGCAAATGCTCTCCAAAAATCTACCCCGAAGTAAGCTTCTTGGAGCAATGAGGGGACAAGGTAAAAACGAATAACCTTTGTGATATTTTTGAAGGTGACTGGTAGGGATACTGAGCCTAAAATTTTTTGCTTGTTGCCGCCCGCTGTATATACGAACGCATGTAAGGGCTGATATTCGAAGCCGTTATCCTCTAGGAATTCTACTCCATTTTTCCCTAAGATGGAGACGTTGGCTCCCGAGTCCAACAACCCTACAAGGAAACTGTCTTTAATTTTAGCCTTTACTAAAGGCCTTTCATCCTCGGTAAGCGTTAACTTGGTGGCTTGCAGCAGTCTACGCTCCTGTACTCTCCTGTGGTATCTCTTCCTACACTTCAAAATATTGTCCGATACCGGATATTGTTCAAAAATGGTATGTCTTATTTGTTTATACCTATGTTCCCTTTCTTCTAGGTGTGGTGAAAGTTGCGTTTGGCAAGCGACATCCCTATGCTGGTGTCGCAGAATTCTAATCGGCTCGCCCATCGCGGATGAAGACGTTTGACTCTCGGATTCAGAACTATTCGAATTGTCAGTACTGTCAGGGAAGGTTATTATCACGTTTGAGGGTTCTTCCGCCAGGGTACTACTGCACTTCGGAAGCCCACCATCTCCATGCAGAGGTTCGCCCTCTGGTTCGGTGCCTGGGACGACGCCTCGAGCACCGGCTGGTGTGGGAGCTATGAAGCCGAACGAGGTTCCCCCATCTTCTCGCTCGGGTAATGGCTTCCCTGCCTACGATGGTCCCTAGGGCATTTAGGAGTAAATACACCCTTATACCCACATTTGAAACAAAAATGATTTTTTATGGGTTCCTCACAATATATATAGGAGTGCCCCATTACCTGGCAATTCCAGCATTGGATTCCCGAATAGTCCGGTCTTCTGCTGCATCGATATTCCAGCGCCTCTATCTGCGGATCCGTCTCGCCGTCTTCGTTTTCCATCCTCATGTCCGGGGTTGTCACGCGTGCTTCGCTTACATGCCGTCCTGGGTAAGTGGCTCCCAGCAGCTTGCTTTCTTTCAGCACTTGTTCACCTCTGCGTGCTACATCGCGTAGATCATGAAGGGTCCTTACGTCCGCATTAAAAAGCATTAGCTTAAGGCTACTGTGGACGTTCCTTTTTATTATGTCAATCAGTAAAAGCTCCGACATTGGCTCTCTTAAGCGCGCGTTCAAGGAGATTATGTCCGTGTGAAACACGTCATAGCACTCACTTGCTTTCTGCTTTCGCATGGAGATCTCCATCATGATCTCGTGGTCAGTCTTCAAAGTGCCAAATTCTCTTTTCAGTGAGTAGCACAAAAAGACATAAGTCGCGTTCGGATTTTGTTTCGTGAAAAGCCAGTACCATTCTTCGGCTCGTCCAGAAAGGAACAAGTGGAAACTAGCCATTATTTGTTCGTCAGGGCATTGTGTGCGCTCACACAAGGTGTTCAGTTTGAAAAGGAAATCGGCCACGCTCCCAGTGCCGTCAAATGAGATTTTCCACTCCTGCGGTTTTACTGCTATGCTGCTTGGAGTCGGGTACATTGGTGGTACTCCCGTTGGAAATGGGTTACGGTCCATCCTACTTGCATTCCTGTTTTGCTGATTTGCTTGCTGCGTGGATTCGAGAGCGGCGTTGAGCTGGGCCATATTGGCTCTAATTGAGCCCATCTCTCTCCGCATTTCCTCCTGCGAAGCCTGGAACAATTGGTGTAGCACGTCCACCCACGAGCCTCCACGATTGGCTTCGTCCTGCATTCCTAGGGTATTCGTCCGATCACTTGTAGCGTCTCCAAAATTTCCCATCTCCTGATTTGGTGGTAAAGCACCAGCTCCTTCGGGTGCGTAGGTCGACACATTGGCCATTAGCCCCGAGATATCGTGCGCGTTCACGTGACTGGTGCTTATAGGTCTGTCCAGTTTCTCGCGAGGGTCATTCAGGTCCAAGCCCATGTTTATTAACGCGGGATCTCCGTATTGTCCGCCTACTGGGGTGTGCACCACCAAGGGACGCCTGGCCTGCGAGAAGGCCCCTCTATTCTTATTGCCCCGTTGCTGGTTTCTCCGGAGATTCCCCGTACTCCCGAACGGAGTGTTCCGGTCCGGTTGCCCGAATGACTGGTCGCGCGACATGTTCAAGGGAAAAAATTTGGTCAAGCAAAAAAAAAACTTATGTCACGTAAGGCGATTAGAGATACAACAAAAAGGTTTATGTTTATAAATTTATATGCAACAAAAAAATAAAAATTCCCAAAGCTGGAAAATTAAAGGCGATTAAGCAATCTAACTGTATGGTGAAACCAATGGGAATGCTGACATCCCCTTCCCGAAGGCACTCGGGTACAGGCGCAAAAAAAAAGATTACAATTACATTCATACTTGGCCCTAGTGCTCCCAACCGCAATGCGAGGGGGTCTTAAGGCCCCCCTCCCAGACTGGTTGGGGCCACTAGGGTCACTTCAGGCACACACGGGTTGGTCTCAACACGCCCAGCCGCAACGCAGGGGCAGTCTCCAGGGGCTTGCCCCTGGGACTGGTTGGGGGTGTTGAGGCCTCCCGTCCATTCTTACTGGACACCCCTCCTGCCTCCGCCGCAATGGGTGGAGAGGTTTCGAAACCGCTCCCCAGTCTGGTGGGACAGGAAGGGGTGTCACTCTGAATCCCAGCTCACCCCGTCACAATCCAGGTGGCACTATGGGTTGCCACCTGAGACGTGGGATGAACTGGGGTCCTTGCAATTCACACACACACTCTAACAACACAAATTCGGCATAGAAAAAAATTAAAAAAACTATTAACTTTAAAAAAATTAAAAACCCCGTTAGCGGACAAATATTTTTCCAATGCCGACTAACGGACAACATTCCGGGAAAATAAAAACCCCAACTACAAAAAAAATAAAGTGCGTGCAGCACTGCCTCACTGGGTGAAAAAATAAAAAAATCCGGATGACAGACGTGAAGTCCCGTGACCCCTTCGGCCACTGCCCCCGATGACCAGCCCGAACAACCTGGTCCGTCCAACCATCCCACCGCAACGTAGGTGGCAGCTCCTGTGGCTGCTCACTCGGACTGGTGGGATGGTCAACTTCACAGGTTGTCCCGACTGACCCTCGCGGCCAGCGCCTCAGGCGCCACGGTGGGCGCCATCTGTTACGGTATCGCACTTACAAGGGAAGCAGTAAGGAAGGCGGTCGGCATGATGTGTTGGTGCACAGTGGCTAGTCATTGTCGGCTGGGGCGGGTCCTTGCCAACCTTACTGTTCCTGCGCCATAAACAGAAAAAAGTTCCTATCATGCCTATCAAAACTAAAAGCTGTCAAATTTAAAATAAAACGACAGAAGCGCAGAGACCGACTCAAAACGCTTATAAATTCACGGACCGGATGTCACGGACAGACCGTTAACATTCAAAAAATTCAAAATTCAAAAAAAACTAACGCCAAAGAAATTACCGAACCGGACATGACCGGTTACCACTCTGAAATCCAAATTCAAAAAAAAACTGTTGAAAATAAAATTAAAAGAACCAAAAGGAATTTAAACATAAAGGGCCGAATATATAGAGGGGCGCCGCGGGTGTTGTTGCGACGCCCGGTGCTTGTCCCACCCTCAAAATCCATGGCCACCGACGCACCTAATTTTCGGTGGCCCCTTACCTGTATGCCCTAAGTGCCTTCTAAACAAATAAGGAAGTCAGCATTCCCATTTTAAATACAATTTATTTATAATTCATCTCAATGAAGACTTAGGCAATATACATATATACTAAGTCTAACTAACTTTGAAAAAAAATTATTTTTTTATTTTCTTTTTTTTTTTTTGTCTTCTAAATAGTTAAAAGGAATTTTATTTCAACAGCAGTAAAATAGGTCTTACTTATCTTTTGTCAATTAAATCGAGCGAGCTTTCATTCGCTTTGTGAGTGTGCTTACGTTTTCTTTAAATAAGCGTATATGCGGATACATTTGGACATACAATATTTCATACGAATACGTATATATTAACTCACTTATTTATCAAAACCAAATACAAGATTTATAAAACATTTTAGAACGAAATTTCCTAATAAACTTCCAATTGGCAGGGCCTTATAAACCTGTTTTAATTTCTTTTTTATATTAATAAGGTGGTTAGTATACATTTTCTTTTTCCCCCCCCTTTTTTTTTTTTTTGTCACAACTTCGGAGACACAAGTTATTAGTAAATAAATTTACATGAATATTAAGTACGGCCTACTCGCATCGTGAGCACGTTCAATTATTTCGAAATTTTACGAAATCAAAAAAAAAAGAAATGTTATATTTAGTACATTTAGTGACGGAACGGAGTTGAATTCATTGGATCGTTACGTCATATGAAAATTAGGAATCAAATCTAGATCTGATTAAATTGTCATTAATTGATTAAACATTAATGTTCTGTAATAAAGAGCGCTGATACCTTAATACGCGTGTCATACATACGGGCACTTATTTATTGCCTCATTAATTCTATGTTACTATATCCTAATTATGGTTGCTTCTCCATATAGTTCAACTGGGGGTTGTCTTGGTTCTCTTATTGTTTAAAATTCATTTTATAATGTTAATAGTAAAATTGCATAATTGTTATACATTCAAATTGAGTTAGCAAGGCGCATTTGTATTAAAGTGCTACGTAATGCACCATACTATTCAAATATACGTACGTCGCTTCACTTAGGACCCTAAAGCTCGTTTTTCTATTTTCTGTTCTCAGTTAGACATATCCCATTTGATTACAGAAAAAAGAAATTTTATCTATCACTACTAGGTAGGAACACGCAAAAGAAATGCATCTAAATAATTGAATCAACTGGAGCTGAGCTCCAGTAGAGCTAGACTGTAATGCCCTAAATGAATCAACGCGCGCCTCTGTGCGCAAACTTCACATGTAATTACCAATTTTATACACAGGTAAACATATTCCTACCAAAGAAAACCAACTATTTAATTACAAAAATTCTTCTTTAAAGTTTAGGTATAATTCATACAATTTTTGGTTGTCTAATCCTAACTTCTCATTTCGGGTTATTTTAATTTAAAAGAAGTACATGTAGTAATGTCAAATAGAATTGGTTAAGCAACTAACTACTTTAGTACGACTCACCCAGTAGACTGGTACTTACTTGGCCGCCAGAGTACGTACCATGGGCCTCTGCCGACGTGGTTACAGGTGACGGTGTTGTTGTTGGTTAAGTTGTCGCGGTTGGTTAACATTTATTTGATGAGTTCCCGTATTTGTTGCTCCTACGCCACTTGCTCCTATTGTTGGTGTATTGTGGTTACCCTTGTTACTGCTAAAATGGCGGTGGTTGCTATTACGCTGCTGTGAACGACGCATTAGTGGCAACTGTGTTTGGCTGCGAGTAATTCTATTGCTGCTGTCACCAAGGTGGTTGCATCCATTGCTCTGGTGATGCCGCACATAATTCGATGTACCCTATTCCAATTTCTTTTTACGTTTATTTGCAGCTAGATTTGCGTAACCTTGTGCTGCTGCGGTTTGTTGTATCTAATGGAATTGTTTCTTTTCCGGAACCCGTGGTTATCCTGTCTTCGCTGACGCACTAATTCCTTCTGTATTCTTCAGGCATTCGGACGTGATTTAACTAGTTTGTGTTCTAAGGCTTGCAGTGTATATATAATTCAACGCCAAGCTCAGTGGCATGCCAAACCTTCGCCTCTTGCAAAAAAAATAATTTAGCAATAACCAACAATGAAGCGGTCTATAAAAAGCCAATCTCCAAACGATTTATAAGTACGAGACAATTTCATTTCCTCTGGTAGCACGCAGTTTCACAAAGAAAGGATTCTAAAACTTTATTTCTATTATCGACGTGTGCCACGCCATTTACAATTTCCAATGCCACAATTCCTCGTGAATTCGTGATGTCGGATTGAACATGGCTAGCTTGGTGTAGATACATCCAAATCATTTATTATATATTCATATTCGGGAAATACGTTATTTCGGCATATTAGCCAACTAAATTTTTCTTTTTTCTACCCCTTCTCGGCCGGAAACTCGTGCTAAAAAAATACCAGAATCCTTTTTTCTTTTTTTTGTGCTGGTGTGTATCGGCCGGAAACTCAATCTAAAAAAGGAAAGGTTTTTTTTCGTAGTGATGGCCGGTCTGTCTTTTTTTTCTTGTCTTCGATATTTTTTTATCGCCACTTTCGCCACATCGCTAGGTGTGTTCGCGTGAACACGCTCCCAAGTGGATCGTAGCCGTAGACTGTAGCAGCAGACCGTAACATACCTTGCAAATCTCTTCAAAGCCTTTTCTCCCGGGAGTGGGAGTCGAACCCGCACTCCTACGATAGTTGAAATGGTTATAAACGCATTCAGCTACGTCATGCCTTAGTTGTTGTAAAGTTTTTCCCAATTGCCTTCTTTTCGCATATATTATCTTTCACACATCACATAATTCGTATGTAGTTATGTGTTGAAGTTATGCCTGTTTGTAAGGCGGTTTTCAGACAAAGTTGGTATTTGTTGTTGTTTTTGTTCTATTTATAGAACTACAACGAATTAACCAAATGTTGTATACTTATATGAGTTAACCGGGGATTGACCGTATCGCTTTTAAATGTATGAAAACATTTATTTCAAGCAATTTTTAATTTTATAATTTATTTAATAATTTGAGAAAAATTTAAACAACGTGACATCAGGACGGACAAGGCGACAGCTGTTTCGATTATACCTTGTAAATCTCTTCAAAGCCTTTTCTCCCGGGAGTGGGAGTCGAACCCGCACTCCTACGATAGTTGAAATGGTTATAAACGCATTCAGATACGTCATGCCTTAGTTGTTGTAAAGTTTATCCCAATTACCTTCTTTTCGCATATATTATCTTTCACACATCACATAATTCGTATGTAGTTATGTGTTGAAGTTATGCCTGTTTGTAAGGCGGTTTTCAGACAAAGTTGGTATTTGTTGTTGTTTTTGTTCTATTTATAGAACTACAACGAATTAAACAAATGTTGTCCACTTATATGAGTTAACCGGGGATTGCCCGTATCGCTTTTAAATGTATGAAAACATTTATTTCAAGCAATTTTTAATTTTATAATTTATTTAATAATTTGGGAAAAATTTAAACAACGTGACATCAGGACGGACAAGGCGACAGCTGTATCGATTATACCTTGTAAATCTCTTCAAAGCCTTTTCTCCCGGGAGTGGGAGTCGAACCCGCACTCCTACGATAGTTGAAATGGTTATAAACGCATTCAGCTACGTCATGCCTTAGTTGTTGTAAAGTTTTTCCCAGTTGCCTTCTTTTCGCATATGTTATCTTTCACACATCAGATAATTCGTATGTAGTTGTGTGTTGAAGTTATGCCTGTTTGTAAGGCGGTTTTCAGAGAAACTTGGTATTTGTTGTTTTTGTTCTATTTATAGAACTACAACGAGATAACCAAATGTTGTCTACTTATATGAGTTAACCGGGGATTGCCCGTATCGCTTTTAAATGTATGAAAACATTTATTTCATTAAAAATTGCTTGAAATGTTTGTTGTTTTGTCAGAAGCGTTGCCATGCCGTTACTGTTGAAGGCGAAATTGTGTTTTTCGAGATGGAAATTTCCTTTAGGATGAAAATGTAATGGTCATCTTAGACAATAATAATATGTGACCCGGCCTATGAAAAGGTGGCTTATGACTCAAAAAAGAAATTGCGAGAAACAGCTGTTAAAGGTAAAAAAACTATCGAAACCAGAAAAAAAGTGGAACAATTTTTTTAGTTATAAGCCACCTTTTCATAGGCCGGGTCACATATGCTTTAGTACGATTTATGTGCATATATATCGATTGAGAATACAGTAAAACATGTAATTTTATTGAAAAATAGTGGATAATAACTCATATATTGGTTAATGACTCATGTCTTTATGACAGCTTGACCCCTAGACAGAAAAAAAATACACGAAAAATCATGTTGTTCTAGCATGGTCCGATTATCATGCCGCTACAGTGGATATTTCTCAAGGCATGTTGAGAAAAAGTGTACCTCAAAATTCTGTACATCTATGTCAATGCTAAAAGGGCACAGAATGTGTATAGGCGGGGAATCCCCAAGGTGACCCCTTTTACAACGGGCAAAAACACTCTCATAACAAGTGGATAACCAGCAGAGCTACGGGGTAATGTTCTCCCTAAAAAATGGTTTGACAATTCCCTCCTAAAGTGCAACACTTGAATTATACAATAAATAAAAAAATTAAAAATGTGGACTTGTAACCAATTTATCAAGAAATTGTGGTGTCGGTTTATAAGGACCTCCTTTGAGGAAGCAATTGGCAAACGTGTATGTTTTGTCAAAATGTTCTGAGCCCACGTATGGACACTTAAGAAGGCTATATTCCCTTACTTTGCATAATTCGATCCATGTTTTTTCCACCAAAACAATTTCCGGGAGCTCGAAAAACTTATTAAGAACCTTCTTTTCTAGGCTGATATTTCGTAATAAAATATTTCCAAGACCTGGGGCTAATTTTTTTTTCTTTTTCATTTAAAATAACTATGAAAGTAATTTAGTCGTATTTGTTAATATGAAATCCATCAAAATTAGAAAAATTCGTAACATTTTTCAGTCTGGTAGCCTATTTTTGGTGAAATTGTCATTGTCCCCGCAAAAGACAAGTGGCTAACGTCACACTAAATGGAACTACCACCAGTTTTTTTATCATGGTTTTTTTCATTGAAATACAAAAAAAAAATAATAATATTTGTTAACAATTATTTTCAATCTCTGCCATTTACCCATTTTAATTAAATTTTTTTGTCGTGACAACAACACTCACATTTATTTCTTCAATTTTTTTTTTGTATATAGTGCATTGAAACATCCCCAACATTTTGGTATATATGTTAAATCATTTTAATTATTAATTAATTTTCGATTTCTATCTCACTCTCTTGTTTTCCCATGATCCTTTTTATTTACTAAATACAAATTTGTAGATATATAATATTATTTAACTTTTTATTACGCATATTATGTATGTATGAAAGTATTGTATACTTTATCATATGTGACCCGGTCTATGAAAAGGTGGCTTATGACTAAAAAAAAAACAGCTGTTAACAGCTGTTTCTCGCAATTTCTTTTTTGAGTCATAAGTAACCTTTTCATAGACCGGGTCACATATGGCTTTATATGCAAACATGCATACATATTTATTTCAATATACATAACTAACAATTAAAACTCAAAAAATTAAATACAACAGCACATTCAATACATAATTCCTAAATACATGTGTATGTATGTAAACACATATGTATAAAATACGACAATAATAGACAAACATTTTTAGTAGGTATCTTAATTTTTATGTGGCTGTTAATTGTTTTAATTTTTTCAATTGCTTACAAATTTCAAAAGTAAACTACATGTACATACATACATAATTATGTATTAACAGAGAAGGACTGCAATACTTTAGCTTCAAAGACAATCATAATACATTTTAATTATTGCAGTTGGTGAAAAGGAATAAAGAGTCTAAAAAAAAACATATACTAAAAATATATTATGCTAGTATTAGGGTGACAATAATTTGAATGTAGAAAAGACATACGGAACCCTCCTTAAAAATATATTCATATATATTAAGAACAAATAACAAGGTCTAAGTTCGGGGTGGAACCGAATATTATATACCCTAATTTGTGTGATGTATTTATATAAATTAAATTTTCTTAAAATTACACTGTGAAACCAAACAAAATACCTGGTAAGTGGTACCATTTTTCTAGTAGATCTTGAAGATCTAAGACTGATTATATACAAGATTTTCCCAGGATACATTCAAAATCGTGAGCTACAGATAAAAATCCGGTTTTTCGTACCTTTGGACCCTAACGAGCCTTTACTTTTGTTGGTTATAAACCGATTCTCAGTTTATTTCCGGATCTTATAAGAAGAGATTACGAACATTTCATACCATCAGCAAAACTTAACAAAACTGAAAATTTTCTCTATGAACCAATTTTTTTCACCTTTTTTCGGGTTTTGTCAACTTTGGTGCTATATTAATTTATATGCAGACAGCACCAGCCCTGACTTGCATCAAAATTGAAAATTGATTATGTGTTCAATGAGAATTCACTTTCTAAAATATATTCAAAGCTGAATTCAAATTTTCATGAAAACAAAATTTGAAAAAAAAAATAACATTGTATCATAACGAGTCAGAAATGTTCACTGGGCAATGATCGACTAATATGACTGTAACTTTTGTAGTTCGCAACTAATTTTGAAGTTTTTTGCCAGTTTTGGGTAGACAAAACATCATTCTTGAAAATAACTTACACACTTTTTAGGATATGTTATGAAATTTGGGTGTATTTACCTAAAAAACCACTTAACATAAAAATTTGTTTTTTGGGAGAATACACACAAATCAACATATATTCTAAAAAGTGTGTATGTCATTTTAAAGAATGATGTTTTAACTATCCCAAACTGATAAAAAGCTTACTACATAAGTTACAGGCGCATTAGGCAACAATTGCCAAGTAAATATTTCTGAGTGGTTTTGATACAATTCTATTTCAGTCAGTTATCAACATACATATTTCAAAAAATGAATGCTCAATGAACTCATAATTAATTTCCAGGGCCCGTATTACGTTTTACGATTAGTGACTGAAAACCATTTTCACTCATCCGATAAGTATGCAACTTTTATCGAGTACTATTTGTCGCTAGTTCATAATAATGGCACAACCCGATCCATCATTTCAGAACTGTTGTGATTTAAAAAATGGGTCTCGGTCACGGAGCGTATGTATTTGGGAAATGGAACATTTTCAATTCCAGTATATGTATGTATATCTATCTCGTGATTTAAGCATTATACTCTGAGTTCTAGTACAGCTGGGTATAAAAAACTACAAATTCTGTCTCATGTCAGTTGGTGAAGTAGAGTGCTCTAACCAAATAATGGTAATGCTTTTGTTCACTTCATTGGTGTCTCACGCAATTTATGAATTAATTGATTTTGGGGCATTTTTCAGTTTGATTTTATAAAGAATTGACGTATGTGGATCTTCTGGTCACGTCACTGGTTGACATATATAAATTCGAAACTGTGAGACTTCATCTATTCAGGGACCAAAAATTCAACCAAGAAGTTGAAGTAAGCAAATAAAAAGTAAAATCATCTTTCCACAGAAAATCACTTTCTACAGGTCTGATCATATCTATTATCCTGGTATATAGCACGGAATCATGAATGATGCCGTAATAACCTGGAGAATTCGAGAGAAAAGTATTATTTTGCGAAATAAATTTTTTAAGGAATATATTTCACGTTTTGGGGTTCCATTGGAAATAACAACGGATCAGGGCTCCCGGTTTAATTCAAACTTATTCTCAGAATTAACGAAACTTCTTGGAAGTCATCAAATAATGACTTCTCCTTATCATCCCCAAGCTAATGCAATGATACAATGCCATAGGCAGCTTAAATCTTCAATAATGGCTAGGAATGGGTCCAGGGAATGGTATGAAGAGTTACCAATAGTGCTTATGAGTTTGCGATCGACTTTTAAATAAGATATTTCGGCAACACCAGATGAAATGGTTTATGGTCAATATTTAAGATTACCTGGTGAATTGTTTGTTTCAACTACAGAAAATGTAACTTCAGCGGATGTTTCAAGTAGTGAACATTTTAAAAATTTTAAATCAAATGTAGAACATCATCAAAATTCTAGAGGTATTTTTGTTCCAAAAGATTTACAAGATTGTCATTTTGTTTTTGTATGTGTAGTAAACAAACATTCCTTGCAGCATCCGTATGAGGGGCCTTATAGAGTTATTGAAAAAAATATTAAAAACTTTAAAATTGAGATAAATAATGAAATTAAGTCAATCCCTATTGATCTTTTAAAACCAGCAATGGTTGATAAAATACAGATACCTAACACAAAAACAAAAAAGAAAGTTACTTTTAATTTATTTAACGTTAAATCTCCGGAAGGGGGAGTATTGTAGGGTTAATTGTATTTAATAATTATATTGCTATTTATACTTTGTATTGTAATACTTTAAATATTTGTTTGAAAACAATATTATCGAATTTTTAATTTTCAATCTTGATATATGTATGAATTTTTAAAAATTTTCATTCTGATGAAAAATATTAAAATATTTCTATTCAAGAATATAAGTTTTGTGTGGGACTGGTCTAATATATAGAGCTTCATTGAGGTACAGGCTTACGCTATTTTCAGAAATGATCACTCTGAATTTGTTCAGATTTTTAATATGCATTAATGAAAAAAAATGTTGCTAAGGAAACTAGGGGTTGGTGCTTCCTTGATTTTTCAATTTTAAATTCTGTTGCCTTGAGACGTTATATACATACACATATATTACATAATGCAATAATAAAGCTGATGTCAGCAACATAACCTCAATTTTTCGGCAGCTCTAGTATTTACAAAAGTAATAAAATTTGATTGCTTCTTTTTTTGTACAAATTCTTCAAAGAAATTAGTTTTCTGTAAAATTTTGTCTATAATCTGTTGGGGAAAACAAAGTTAGTTAATCTTTTTGTCTAAAAAATTCTGGTAGCGGCTTATGATCGTAGTAGAATGATTCAAATGTTATTATGTATGATAGATACCCTCTAAATATGCAGGCCGAACTTGTCAGAATAAGGGAAAACGTCAATGGCATGAGAACACCTGAATATATTATACATATATTTAAAATATATTGACAGGAAGATACCTCCACTAGGTTCAGTGGGGGAGAAACATGCAGAGGAGCAGTTAAGATTTGTTGTAAGGTTTAAGGTTTTTCAAAAACTTTCCACGTTTTGGATGAAATGAAAAATCTGTACCATATAATTTTACTGTTTAGCTGAAAACCCAACCCGAACTGCTGAAAATTAATATCTATAGGCGTGCTCCATATAATATCAATTCCAAAATGTATGGTCATCCTAATCTACATACATAATAAATCTATAACATAACATGTGACTGTTTTGATTTATGCTACAAGATATCATTGGAATATATCGAAGACTTGCAACTGGCTATTATTATTATTGTTGTTGTTGTTGTTAGGCGGTACACTTTTCTGCTGTTGTGTTAAATTCATTGCACTAAAATTAGCAAACATTTGTGTTGTTGTTGTAGCCGCGGTTCCTGTTGCAGTTGCTGTTGGTAGTTGTGATGGAATGTTTTGTTGTGCTGTGCCAAAGAAATTGCCTGACATGCTCACGCCACCGCCACCTAATGATGTGGGACTTGTTAACGGTGAAATGCCACTACCAGCACCGAAGGCATTAAAATTAGTAATTTGTCCCGTTAATGGCAAATTATTGTTACTACCGCCTGGTTGTTTTGTGGGACTTTGTGTTTTGAGTGCATTCATTGATGGTGCTGGCGCATTGAGTTTATTCGCTTTGCTATTTAACAAATTATCCAAATCGATTTTCAGATGCCCCGCATTCAAATTATCAGACCAAGTAGCACCAACATTTTGTGTAGCATTTGTTGTTGTAGAGGTATTTATTGCTGCACTCAGAGAGTCATGTTGCTGTTGTGGATTATTATTGTTGTTGGCGTTGATGGGTTGTAATAGATTATTGTTGTTACTTGCTGAAATTGGTGGTATAAAATTATCTGTAAATAAAAGATAATTTTCAATTTAACGAATAACGGCAATATGTAAAGGTACATAATTCCTTTATGAGTTTTTGTTGCTGATATTACGAAAAAATTGTGTACAATAAGCTTAGAGTATTTTAAGTTGTGACAAGATTTTTGAAATGGTGATCAAATCAATGTTTTATATATAAGTTTACTGTGTATGCATGTAAATCAGGGTGTTTGTTTTCAGGTAATTTCATTTCCCTGAGCTACCTAAAGATTTGGATATAGTAAGGCTAGTTTAAGGACCTCACAGGCTTAGCGTTGTTACTAGTTTTTATAAGTTCTTGTACTCCGATTCTTTCTTTCCTTTGTTCTCTTTCACAGCAAGATCCACATTTTTGTCCTCGTTTTTACGGTATACAGAATTTGAGACAAGGGCGTATCCAGCCTTTGACAATTTTTTTTTTAATTTCAGATTCATATATACCATATTTATAAGTATAAAGAGTAATGACGTCTAGGTAAAAGCGAAGCCTGCTTTATAGACCCGGCTGTGGGCTCTAGCAGTTCGTTAAAATTTTTATTTATTTATTTTAATTATTTATCATTTATTGGTAATTCAAAATTTTGTTGAATTAGATCAATTTAATAGTCAGTACAAGGTGTAATTACTTTAGAAATGTGATCCCCCAAGTGAGTTTCAGATTCAACAAAATTGTATTTTTCCACATACTTTATTTAGTTACAGATATGTATTTTAAATTGCATTACTCATTCTCTGAGTATTAGAAAACCTGCTAAGAATAAAACTTCGAGGATTTATTGTAAATTCATCTAAAATTAGATCTTTTAACTCCGTATCATTTTCCGCTACCAATTTTCTGTGAGCACTCAGCATACATAAACCTTTGTAAAAAAAACTTTATTTACTATTAAGGCGATATTCTGCCATTGTTCTCAACCACGCCTTTACCCTCCTTAGAGTGCTGAAGGAGCGTTCCACAGTTGCGGTTGTGCAGGGCATTGCAAGCAGAATTTCAAGTGCTTCTCTTATTTTTGGATGGAACACTGTCTTCCCGAAGGCACATACAAGATCTGTTGGTCCCTGATTTTGGCAATCCCTGTACCACAATTCCAGTTCATTATAATACCATATAAATTATAAAAAACCTTGGCATCGGCAAGTTTGCTTTCAATGTCTTTAAGACTCATCTTTTTGACAATATTTGGATGCAATGTAGTCAAACAAAAAGCAGGATTATTTTGCTGCGAAAACCTTTGACTTAGTGAACAAATTAGGGAGTCTAGATAAAGGTGACGCCCGCCCCCTGCATACGCCCTTGATTTGAGACGTTTGTTAAATTTAATATTATCAATAAATCACCAATTTTCAGCAGCTATTTCGCGCTAATATAAGAGTTTGGACACTGCAAGTTGCAGAAATCACACGATGGCGAGCCATCCTACCTGAAGCCTTGCTTGATTTCAAATGGATCGAAGAGGTCCTCAGGTCTAAAGCCGCAACTGTAAGATCCAATATAGAATTTTATATGCTATAGAACCTATTATGCGAAGTTAAGCAGACTGATCCCGTTGTCATTGGCGCGATTTATAAGCCTTTTTGGGTTTATTTGCATAGATTTTACCAACTCCCACTTCCGTATGCAGCTCAGCGGGTACCCCGTTCCCTGGCACTGATTCGGTATTCTTAGTTTGTCATAGTCGCGAAAGGGAACGTATTAGCCATCACCGGGGTCATGATCTCCCTCGATATTCGGAAATGAAGAATAGTTCATTACTCAAAAATGCTTTGTACGTCGATTACTAGGTCTCTTTTATTGAAATCTTTTGTTATCCGCCAGATTATCTGATATTCTTTCTAGCAGTCAGCATCTCATGCTCTTTGCAGTCACGTCGTTTGCTAAGAGTTTCTTCTTGGATATCAGCAAAGCAGCTATCGTCTACACGCTTATAATTTTGTATTTCCTTGTGAGAATCGAATTTTAAGATAGCTTAGGGAAAAGAGAGATCCTAACAATTAACATATGAAAATAAAACATACAACATAGCGTAAGTGTATTTTTAGTGTATAAGAAAGAAAGCATATACATACATACATATGTATAAGAACAAACATAGTACTAAAATTAAAAGATTTTATTAACTAGATTATTATAATACTATAAACAGTAAAATATTTTGAAACCTCTATAACTTCGTAATCGAAGGTAACCATAGCACCAGATATCTAAAATCGACTCGAGTTCCTAACGCCTCTGGGATTGTGTGTTCAGGATTGCAAAAAAGCGGAGAAGTCACTCAACAGACGGACGCAACGATATAACTGGCCTTGGGGGTAAATTTTTCACTCACTACCTTCATCGTCGAAATATCCAATAAGCTTAATCAAAACTTCACATTTGAGGAAGGCGGAGAAGGCTTAAACTGCCTAGTATTTGTGCCAAAGAATAATCAGCGGAAACTAGTGCCAGGAACTAAAGCTTATAGGCGAAACTATTATACTGGGCTTAAAAGTGAATGCAAGTCCTGAATAAAATACAACGGGCAACTTTGGAAGTGTAACGGGAGTACTTTGAGCAGCTATAACTGGACCTTTACTTATGTACAATGCAATAGGTCCTGCCATAAGACTTGGATAGTCGCAACGCTAGAATGAGCGGCAGTGTTGTCATATTGTCTTAGCAGGCTTCCCGGTGAGTCGACTTAATTTGGCCAACACAACTTTAATAAAAACTTTGATGTGTTCCCTTTTAGGGGAGGATATGTTAAGCGGGGTTAACCACACTGTACACTGATGGACTCGTCTGGATACCTGCCCCCGAATCCCGACATTAGCTAAGGCTAAAACTCCATCGCTAAAAATATCTAAAACAGTATCAAGTGCGCAGAAAAGTATCCTAGTCCTATGTATAAGTACAAGAATTAGGATGTTATACCTTGTGATTATATGGTACTAAATGTTGCAGCTTTTCTGCGCACTTGATACTGTTTTAGCTATTTTTGGCAATGGAGTTTTAGCGTTAGCGAAGGTTGGAATTAGGGGGCGGACCTCAGGAAAACATCAAAATACTCAATACAGAATACCACACACATACCAAGCTAAAGATGAACAGAGTACCAGTTTCATAATAAAATTTGTTCCAGAAGAACCAATGAACAATCTGATCTTCTAACTTTATTCTAATAACAAAATAAAAAACGATATTAAAATTAAATTGCCTTAATAAAACAACAATTTGCATTAGAGTTGCAAAACTATCGATGGATCTATCGATAGTTTACTTTTTTTTTTTTTGAGGCTATCAAAGACCACCCAAAGCTTTGGCAAAGCTATCAAAAAATATAGATGGTTTTGTGTACTATCGATAGTTTTATACTTTACTCCAGCAGAAATTTTTGCACGTATTGCTTTAAATGTATGAACATTTATTTCAAGCAATTTTTAATTTTATAATTTATTTAATAATTTGGGAAAAATTTAAACAACGTGACATCAGGACGGACAAGGCGACAGCTGTTTCGATTATACCTTGTAAATCCTCTTGACCTCCTGATGTCACGTTGTTTAAATTTTTCCCAAATTTTAAAAAAAATTAAAATAATTAATTTGGTTTTAAAGTACTTTTGATATTATAGAAAGTACATTTCATACATTCTGAAGAACTTTTGACTCTTTCTAAATTTTACTTTGGACTGGGTAGGCAATTGAAATGTAAAGTCCACTCTTGGCAATGCTCTACAAGTAACTTACCGTACCCGTCCTGCAACATGGTGCAGAAGCATGAACCATGACCACATCAGATGAGGTGGTTTTCGGAGTGTTCGAGAGAAAAGTCGGTGACGGCGACTGCAGAAGAAGATTTAATGATGAGCTGTGCGAGCTTCACGCAGCGAATTAAAACACGGCGGCTATGCTCACTAGGCCGTGTTACGCAAATGAAAGATGATGGTCTGGCTAAGAAAGTATTTTTATCGGAACCCAACTATGGAAGCAGAGGAAGAAGAAGGCCCCAACTACGCTAGAAGGACCAGGTGGAAAACTATTTAAACCCTCTTGATGTGACCAGTTAGCCGAACGAAACGACTGGCGCGCCGTGTTGGACGGTAAGTAAAGTCCAAATGACACTGTGGCGAATGTTGACATCACTAGGCTGTTAGCAAATAATCACGCAACAACAAAAAAAGAAACATTAAAGCGAGCCACACTTGTGTACATTAACACATAAATCATCATTTATACACAGATGTAGTAATCAGCAGAAGTTATTACTCACACATACACACGCATATACATATGTAGCTCAATTACCAAGCAGGAAATACAGCAGTTATAGAAGGCGAAACGTCTAGTGCAAATATGCAGACGAGGCAACAGAGAGTATAACAGAGAGCAGTGCAAGCTGAGGAATGATGAATCAGTTTTATTTGAACACGCTATCAGTTGCGAAGAGAAGTATATTTCTAAAGTATAGTTGTACTACTCCCAAAGTAGTCTAATATAAACCAATTTGCATAGAGAATATTGGAGTGATTTATTCAGCGGTTTAGTGATTCGAACGTTAACAGAAGGTTTCAAATAAGCGGAATTTCCCTAAATTCGCTACAATACATTCTAAAAATTCAACTCATATTTATTAATTTTTTTGTTATAACAATAATGTACTAAACTTTATAAAACAAATTTATAAAACACAGTGTAGGCGCATGTGCAAGCATATAAATTTAATACAGTAGTGGCTAGAAAATAATTAGAACGTGTAATTACAAATATAGCGATAGTTGTGAGCACTTTAGAAAACAAAAGCAAAGCGTGAAACATCCAATCTAGTTTTGAATTTTATTTAAATTTGCGCTTTACCTAATGCGTCCGCGGTGGTATAATGCCAGGTATGTTGAGAAATGCTTTTTAATTTTTAAGAATATGTTATTTTGTGATTTTTATTTTTTCAAAACAAAAACAAACCAACAATTTGCAATGCAAATGCGTCGAACGAAAAAAATCCAAAGTATGTGTAAAGCGCGCAAGTCAAAAAAAAAAAAAGAAAGTACATACAATTAAAATAAATAAATTGATAAAATATGTTCAAGTTTCTTTTAATTTGGATACATACAAATTTGTTTTAATATTTACTTAAATAATAATCTATATACATAGTATGGTACATGTGTGGGTGTTTTTTATAGATGTACTACATGAAATTAATTTACATAAAACGTAAATATGTTCAATAGTTTTTATTTTTAACAGGTTCCTGATCTTTTAATCCCCATACATCTACAGCTGCGAATGCGGAAATAGTAGTAAAAATTATTAAGAAATTTTATATAATTTCTTTTTTCTTTTACTCATTTTCGTTAATTTTGAAGAAAAAAAACTTTAATAAATGAACTGTTCAAACCAATTAAAAAATAAAAACAGCGTTTTCGAAAAAAATCGTGATTTAGAATTTTTTAATACACGTTTTTTCGGAAAACTTTATATTTTTTAATGTCCTGAATGAAGAAAACCCATAAAAAAAGTAAAAAAAATCCCAAAAAAATGTTCGAAGCTTGTATACTGAGTTCCACGGGCGAATAGCGACAGCTTTAAATTTTATTTCGCATGGAGAGCGCTTAATTTTTAATTAATAATTTTTACTGCAATTACAACCGCTATATCTCAGCAATTTTTTGCAAATTTTCCATATCGAATTTGGTTCGATGAATGCTCTACCTCAAATTCTTCGCCAGAAACGCCATCTGGGAGCTATATTTATTCACGTCTTATCTCAGAATTGAAGAGCACCATATCCCAGAATTTTTTGTTTGAGCTGAGAATGGGAAGGTTAGGTTAGTTGGAACTGGCCGTTACGAGGGGGGGGAGTTGTGGTGGCGGTACGAGGGGCCTCACATAGACTGAATGAATCCATAGTGTTACCAGAAGTTTGTTTAACGAGCAAACTGAAAAACTCCTATCAAAAACCAGGACCTATATTATAAAATAACTCCACCGCCTTGGCAAATAAAAGAAACTTTCTAGGACTATGCCATTTGCTGCTTCTAGATTTGATAGCTGTATCACTCCTAATGGTTGGAGTCTTAGCCTGTCTAGCGCAGGGCACGTGCACAAAACGTGCTCGATCGTTTTCTCCCACATCCTGCACTTCCTACATCTGCTATCACTAACTAGGCCAAATTTGAAAGCATGTGACTCCAGAACGCAGTGTCCAGTCAGAATATCCGTCATGAGCCTACAGTCCTCTCATTTTAATGATAAGAGTAACTTTGTTAGTCTAAGTTCGTAATACCTTCTGTGATCTTCGACACTTTACGGCTCCGTCATGTGTAGCATGTGTAGTTGTCGCTTTCTCTTAAACTCGTCAAATCCAAATGGGACGTCTACGTTACATGCTTCGAGGGATGTGCCCTTTTTAGCTAACTCATCCGGTTTTTCTTTCCCATATATTCCCATATGTCCTGAGACTCGACAAAGATGTATGCTTCGTCTTATCCCGATTCCTTTCAGGAGTTGCTTACAGTTGTAACACACTTTTAGATGTGCTAAACGAGGTTTTTGCCTTGATTGCCGCCTGAAAAACACTACAGTGATCTGGCAGTTTGTAGGATCTGTTCATTTCAGTATACCTCAGACCTTACTGCTTCTATTACTTTAAAACCAACGGTGTACACGTGTATCGCCTCATCTGCATTTGGTCACCTTGCGCTAACTATCCACCTCTATTGTGGTTCTAAGAGCCGAATGGTAAATTTAGAAAAAAACTTTTAGATACATATATGACGTCCTTCAACCGAATTCTGAGTAAGGGTTTTTTGAAACACATTTTGAAGTATGGTGTTCTTCAATCAAGTTCTGAGATATGGCGTTCTTCGGGGCTTTTTGAAATAAATTACGAAATGAGGCGATGTTCAAAAGTTTTCTGAAATATAACGTTTCGGAAACGGTAACCGAGATAGGGTGATATTCCACGCAACAGTTGATTTGTGCATGGAGGATGATCAACAAACAAACGTAGTTCACAATAGAAAATATTTCAATAGCTCCAAACACTATGGGAAGTCTTTTTGAAACAAGAAAAAACGTGGGCGGATCACAAAATGTTTTAATTGTTTCGTGAATGTTTTCGAAACTTTTTGGGAACGGTTAAGGATCATCGGTAATATTTCGGAATTATTACTGGATTATAATGGGACGTTTTCGGGATAATTTCGACATTATTATCGAACTTTTCGGGCTATATGTTTTGATGATACTATATTATTTCGGGAACATTTCAGCAATTTTCATAATCATTTCGGATCGTTGTCGCCATTATCTTGGGATTATTTTGACTTGAAATTGGTATTAGTTACGCAACATTTTGAAATCATTTTTACCTCTATTTCTGGGTTATTTTTCGGAGTATTTCAAAATCGTTGATAGGTTTAGTAATTAGTTTGGGACCATTTCCGTTTCATTCTGAGCTTTTGAATCCACACTCAATTTGGTTTGGCGACGAACCAACCCGGAGTTGTGCCATCTTTAGTGCCTTTTTTTTACTTTCCCATTTTATCGTTTGTATTTATAAATCGTAGGTATATTGCACAGGTCGAGTCAACAATTAGTATATGTATATGTGTGGCTGTAATGCCAGATACCTACATTCAGATTTCTTTTGTGTCCTATCGTAAGTGAGCAGGCTTTCACCTACCAGGAGCTTGTGCGATTAATTGAGGAAGGTAGAAGTCATTAATTTTCGTCCTATCAATTATTTTCTGCGTTTATTGCTTGCGTGATTGTAATATCTGTGTGATTGTTAACCTTTTATGAAAATGAAATGGTATTTTAATTTTGGCACGAATCTCAAAATTGTAAGTCCTTAAAAGAAAATAGATAGACCCACCATTAAGTATACCGAAATAATCTGGATGAAGAGCCGAGTTGATTTAGCCATGTTCGTCTGTCTGTTTGTATGCAAACTAGTCCCTCAATTTTTCAGATATCTTGAGAAAATTTGGTGAGCGGGTGTTTTTAGGTGTTCGATTAGACATTTGTCGGAACCTGCCGGATCGGACCACCATAGCATATATCCTCCATACAACCGATTTTTCAGAAAAACAGGATTTTTGTCATATCCTCCTCAATTTATTAGATTGAAGCTTCGAACTTCACCATATGCTTTCGTATATTGCACATATTGTTGTCTGAAAAATGGATGAGATCGGTCGTATATATAGCATATATTCCCCACAACCGATTGTTCAGATAAGAAACTTTTCGTAATTACTGCCCCATTTTAAGAGCTAGAGAATTCAAATTTCACCAAATGCTTACCTATATAGCATATATTGTTGTCTGAAAAAATCATAGAGATCAGTGGTATATATATTATATACCCCATATAAACTGTAATTTTTGCCCCTTTTTTACGGCTAGAAGCTTCAAATTTCATCAAATACTTACGTTTACGTCATATGTAATATTTTTAAACTCAGCTGAGCAGAGCTCACAGAGTATATTAACTTTGTTCGCATAACGGTACCCCGTAACGGCATAAACTAATCGAGATAGATATAGACTTCTATATATCAAAATGATCTGGGCGAAAAAAGAAATTTATTTAGCCATGTCCGTCCGTCCGTCTGCCCGTCCGTCCGTAAACACGATAACTTGAGTAAATTTTGAGGTATATTGATGAAACTTGGTATATAGGTTCCTGGGCACTCATCTCAGATCGCTAATTAAAATGAACGAAATCGGACTATAACCACGCCCACTTTTCCGATATCGAAAATTTCGAAAAACCTAAAACCTAAAAGAATTTTTTTAAGTCAAATTATAACACAAAATTTAATATCTTTACAGTATATAAGTAAATTGTGTCAACATTCAGCTCCAGTAATGATATGGTGCAACAAAATACAAAAATAATGGAAAATTTCAAAATGGGCGTGGCTCCGCCCTTTTTCACTTAATTTGTCTAGAATACTTTTAATGCCATAAGTTGAACAAAAATTTACCAATCCTTGTGAAATTTGGTAGGGGCATAGATTCTATGACGATAACTGCTTTTTGTGAAAATGGGCGAAATCGGTTGAAGCCACGCCCAGTTTTTATACACAGTCGACCGTCTGTCCTTCCGCTCGGCCCTTAAAACGATAACTTGAGCAAAAATTGATATATCTTTACTAAACTTAGTTCACGTATTTATCTGAACGCACTCTACCTTGGTATAAAAAATGGCCGAAATCCGCCCACTCTTTCGATATCGAAAATTACGAAAAATGAAAAAAATGCCATAATTCTCTACCAAATATGAAAAAAGGGATGAAACATTGTAATTGGATTGGTTTATTGACGCAAAATAAACCTTTAGAAAAAACTTTGTAAAATGGGTGTGACACCTTCCACATTAAGTAGAATAAAATGAAAAAGTTCTGCAGGGCGAAATCAAAAGCCCTTGGAATCTTGGCAGGAATACTGTTCGTGGTATTACATATATAAATAAATTAGCAGTACCCGACAGGGTCACCCTGGTCCACATCTCGAAAACGCCTTCACATATACAACTAAGGATCACTCCCTTTTAAAATACTCATTAACACCTTTCATTTGATTCCCATATCGTACACACACATTCTAAAGTAACCCCTGGTCCACCTTTATGGCGATATCCCGAACCTATAGAACTATGGCCCACTCCCTTTTAAAATACTCTTTAATACCTTCCATTTGATACCCATGTCATACAAACACATTCCAGGGTTACCCTAGGCTCATATTCCTACATAGTGATTTTGCCTTATTTTGCCTCCAAAGCTCTCAGCTGAGTATGTAATGTTTGGTTACACCCGAACTTAGCCTTCCTTACTTGTTTTGACATGAAATCATTTGTATGTTTTGTAATCAGTTTGGGTCCATTTCATTCTGAGCTTTTTAATCCATACTCAATTTGGAATGGCGACGAACCGACCCGGCGTTGTGCCATCTTTAATGCTTTTTTTTACGTTCCCATTTCATTGTTTGTATTTATAAATCCCAGGTATATGTATATGCACAGGTCGAGTCAACAATTAGTGTATATGTGTGTCTGTAATGCAAGATACCTGCATTCAGATTTCTTTTGTGTCCTATAGTAAGTGAGAAGGCTTTCACCGACCAGAAGCTTGTGCGGTTAGTTAAGGAAGGTAGAAGTCAGTAATTTTAGTCCTTTCAATTATTTTCTGCGTTTATTGCTTGCTTGTTTGTAATATCTGTGATTGTTTTCATTTTTTCATTCAACAATTTGATTATAAGTACATTCAGATAACGAAATCTTTTTAGAACAACCAACAGGTATAACAAACCTGTATCATGATTCCAGATCCAAAATATTTCTTTGAGCTCAAGTTTATTTTTTATTTACGACATTTAGATATAAATACATACGAATTTTAAATTAAATTTTTTACTTAACAGACTTAACTTTACTATAGTAATTTCTTCAAATCTTATTAATTTAAAAAATAAACTTAGTTTCATTATTCTTGTTGCGTGGAATAAAGTATATAGCAGGTGCCAAGAATTTGATTGGCGATATCGCGACATTCCTCTGATGTTTCGCCACCAAAGAGCGGTGATTTAACAAAATCCTCTAACCATTGTTGTATTTCACCAACACGCTCTCCAAAACGCTCCAACAAAATATAGGCAGGTGTGGTTATCAAAGTAGCACCAATCAGCTCGAGTGTAACAAGACGCACGCGTGCCTCTGAGCTAAAGCGTACAAATGCGCACAAATCAAAAACCTCACGAGCAATTGCCGGCATGAGTGGACAGTTTTGTGCGCTCATAACAAATACGGTCAATGTATGCAAGAAATTAACTAACAGTAAAGTATCAATATCATGCGCTATACGGTCATGTTTGACGTACAACATTTGCTGAGTACGTGGGCCACGTATGAGAGAAAAGAAAAATGTACCAGCAACCGAATGAAAACGATTAGTTTTAGCCTCAAATGATGATGAGTCATACATTTTGTTATGTTTTTGATGAAAACGTTTCGTTTTCTCTTTCAAACGTTTGCGTATCAAACGTTGTGCGGCAAGCAAACGTGTTTCATGCTCATTTTCGAAATGAAATTTACGCGGCTGTTTTGGTGGTGTTGGATGCTGCAACGCCGCTACTTCGGTATTGGTGGCCGCTTCGAATGTGGTGATGCCTGAGAGTTCTTTAGCTGTAACAGCTAAGATTTGTAACATGAGTATACGTAAATTGGCATTATAACACGAGTTTTCTGTGTGGAATTCACGACACAAATATTCAGCTGATGGCGCAGGCATAGAAACGCAAACAGCAACTCCACATTTGAATTTCGTGCGCTCGAAATCTTCGTAGTAGTATTGCATTTCAAGTGGTATGAAAAGGCGTAGTAGATCGACAGCGAGTCGGGTATCCTGTTGTGGCAATTGTTTACGTATGAGTTGTTCAGCAGCAGACATAGCTGACTCAAATATTTCGTAATTGTCTGTTTTTGTACTGAGCGTATGTAATAAATCGAGTAGAAATTTCGGACGTTTTTCGGTAATAGTCGATGTATCGTTCGACATGTCGTAAGGCTTGTAATCCTCTTCTAAATCATCATCATCGTCGGAGTCTAGTGGAACTGTAGGTGTGGATTTTTTAACGTTCTGCGCATTGGCAAAATTTTTAGATGGTTGTATAGATGTTTCTGTACATTCGGGTTCCATGTTATGAGATTCAGTTGCAGTCACAGTGAAACGCTCTAACAATTTCAATAATTTATTTAAATCATATTCTGCAAGTTGTGGTTCATCCTTCTTTGGCTTACGGTAGCTTTCAATGATTTGATCGAATTCTGCTATCACGCAGCCACGTGGCATTTTTAAAACATCTTCATACTCGAAACGCAAACGATCTTCATGTTTTACTTTTGGATCTTCCATATAATTAAATATTAACTCTACAACCTTCATACCCACATGACGTTGTATCACATCCGTACATTCGAGATGGAAACGTAAAGCTTCATGCAGATATCTCTTATACTCATTATCATCCAATTGCGACACATTCTCGTCCTCATACAAGTGCTTTGCTGTGATTACAAGTAATTTGGCAATACGTAAATGTTCTTTATCAGTTAACTTCTGCAGCGCGCTACGTTTCGACCAAACTCCAAGCAATTGTTTAAATAATTGTTGCACAATTAGTTCTTCATTCAATGCTAAATAACGCACTAAGGCACATAGCGCATGCGCAGCGTCTGGGGCACGTTGAAGCGTTAGCTTTTGCGTTAAACAAATGCGCCAATATTCGGATTTAATAACAGCATCACCAATTAAGCGATACAAATCCACAGTCGGTGCAGCCAGCAACATTGTCAATGCCGCTTTATGAATTGCATTAGCATCGATGTTTTTCAAAATATTTTGTACAACATCACAAAATACTGGAATTTTTGCAAACTCATCGAGTATCTTTAAAAATTCACTTAACTTCGTATCAGCTTGTTCAAAGCTACAAAAATGTATGATTATACGGCTTAAAAAGCGACTGCAAAATTCCAAATTGAAATGCGCAACATCTTCACAATGGAAAATAAAATTTAAAGCGCTCATCAAATGCTTCAATAAAACTCTTCCATATCTGTCTAGCATGAATGCATCTGGCAGATGTTTGCCCAATTTATTTGCCACGCTGTTTGGTAAAGCAATGATGATTTGTAAAAATTCTGCGACATTGTTATTGAACTCTTCCAATGGCTGCACTGGCATCACATGTAATGCCCCCTTATATTTTTCTATAATTTGGGCTTGTTCTTGGCAAATATGCAATATAGCTAAGGGTAAAAGTTGCATGTCTAACACGAGTTCGGTCAGCATGGCGATTGTGCTTGCGCATGAGTCTGCTTGATGCGTGTTTGATAAATTCTTATTTAAAGCATAGAATGTTTCATAAATGAACGCGAAACAATAGTCCATTTCCAAGAGATTTAATATTTGCAGATCCTCCTTTGTTGGCCATTCACGGTTGAATAACTTAGTTAAGCTCGCCACGAGCTCGGCATACTCGTACGCTGCGATTTGCTTCCAATCTACGGTATCTCTATCTAAACCGATTAATTTTTCTGCTGTGCAATAGCCAGGTAATGCGCCAATGCCATATAACTGCTTGATTACATTTGATATTTTTGTTGCATCTGCTGCGCATGCGACTTTTGGTAATGATTTCAATGTGCTAATTGCTTGTTTCAATGCATTTCGTATGCTCTTTGGTATTATTTGATTTGTGTATATATTGTCATCATTGCCGTCTTCGGCTGAAATGCAGAAGAAAAACGTGTGCATCCAATTGGAAATTGTTTCCGTAAAATTTGAAAAGTTTATGCATATATTTATGTACGAGTCGTACAGCGATTTTGCTACTTTACTTATATACATACTACAGGCTTTCAAATTTTGTTTACATTTTAAATTGCAACAATGTATATATACGCATTATATAAACGGTATTGATTTTACATTCAGAAATATAAGATATATTTTCATGCCTGTGCAGCTTTATAGAATTACGAGCCGGACCCGTGCACATCTTGCGCAACCAATATAAAAGTCTCTTAGCAAATATCAACAGAAATCAGCTGTTCTATCAATCAATTAAAACTTACAGCTTGCGCTGTCATCTAGCGTATGGTATCAACTGCCGGTAATGCAGCACTACGACCAAAATTACCCAAAGCTCGCTAATAGCCCGAATCTCCATGTTTACAACCAAACATTTATTTATATATTTGGATTCCAAATAAGAGCGAAAAAGGGACCCGTACATAAACAAGGTAATTAGAAATAATATATATGATGGCAAAAGATGCAAAAATAATTCCGTTTATTGGCAGTTATTAAGCCCCATTTCCATTTCGAAATAAGTGCAACCTTATCTTGAAAAGTAACTATGTAAAACCTTCCGAAGCAGCCTAGAGTGCTCTCGACATTATTCTGAAAAGATGTCTGTGGTAAAGCTTCTACCATTGTCAATTGTTTGATATAAATATTATTTTTAAATTAAAAGGCTACCATGAAAAAACCTTTTATTTGGGACCCATACCCATATTTCGTTTGTTTGTTTCATAGAAGAGATAAGCCAAAAAGTAATTTTCTCGTTTTTTCCATTCGTATCACCGATGGTCCGATTCGGCTCTTACCTAAGAGCGCGCTGAGTCGATGACATTGTTCTTTTTTGAGATTAGGAGCTGATGTAGTTATGCAACACATGTATTCCCATGCATTTCGATGAGCTGAATCTGAATTATAATATTTGAACCATTCGAACAGGTCGTGTCTCGGCCCTTACCTCAAAATAAATAAAATAATTTAAAAAAATTTTTAAGTTTTATTGAAAACCAACTTACATGAAATAATAATAATACTAAAAGCACCACGGCCACCGTGGTGTGATGGGTAGCGTGCTCCGCCTATCACACCGTATGCCCTGGGTTCAACTCCCGGGCAAAGCAACATCAAAATTTTAGAAATAAGATTTTTCAATTAGAAGAAATTTTTTCTAAGCGGGGTCGCCCCTCGGCAGTGTTTGGCAAGCACTCCGGGTGTATTTCTGCCATGAAAAGCTCTCAGTGAAAACTCATCTGCTTTGCAGATGCCGTTCGGAGTCGGCATAAAACATGTAGGTCCCGTCCGGCCAATTTGTAGGGAAAATCAAGAGGAGCACGACGCAAATTGGAAGAGAAGCTCGGCCTTAGATCTCTTCGGAGGTTATCGCGCCTTACATTTATTTATTTTTTTTTTAAAAGCTAGAAAATAATTAGGTAGGTCCTAGGTACTAGTCATCACACTCCTCATCAATCTAGGGCGTTGATCAGACAATTAAATAAAAGCGTTGGACGCGTAAGATTTCTATTGATAGTCATAAGTAAGACCAACTGAACCTTAATGAGGTTATGATACGCCTCACATTTTTAGAAATTTGACGCCTGCAACGCTTTTATTTAATTGTCTGATCAACGCCCCAGATTGATGAGGAGAGTGATGACCAGCACCTAGGACCTACCTAATTATTTTCTAGCTTTTAGTATTATTATTACTTCATGTAAGTATTGTTTTCATTAAAACCATTTAACTAAAAAATTTTGTTTAATTATTTTATTTTCAAGTTTTTAGTCTTTATTTAATTGCCTATTATTTCTCATTCTTTTTATTTCATTTAGTGACTCATTATTACAAGCACTCTTTCCTGACAATTTGTTACAATCTAAGTCCTCAATACATAATCCTTCCAAAGACTTTACCCGACTCTGCGCCACGTATGCTTGTCGCTCCTTGAACTACAAAATATTTTGATGTCACTTCTATACTTCTGTACTTCTAATATGAGCCAAACCGGACATCACAGGTCGCTTTCTATTCAAGTATGTATTCACCCTTATCGCGAGTTTTATTTTCACCCGAAAATATTCACAGTTTTTGTTCACCCTATCGCAGAGGGTGGCGACCTTATCGGCAACTCTTTGTTCGAGAGAAATGAACAGCGGGGAAACCCAAATTTGTTCACATATATTTTGCAGGCAAACGAGAGGAAAAGAAAATGTTAGTAATTTTTTTCTATTGAAATTTGATACTCTTATAATTATATGTACTTTTATTATTAGAACAAAATCAATAAATAATGCACAATCAGAAGCTGAGTGGAAAAAAGTGAAATTCCTGTATTGCTAAGTATGTAAATTCTATTTCTTATGACAACGTATCAGTCGGCCAAGTTATCCATTGTGGACAAAGCCACGGTTCCAAAATGTTGAGCCCCTCACTGAAACAAGATTGGCTAAGACCCACTTCATGGTTCTTTCCAACGGCTTTTCCCTATGCGAAAAAACGAAGACATGTACTCAACTTTACAATTGGTGGAACTCAAAATTCTTGCTTCAATGGTGACAAGGAGTTGGTAAGAATATCTAGCAAATATTAGAATGCCGGCTTGTTTAGCCTGTAATATTGGCGAAAGCTAATTGAAAAAAAATTAACTTGTTATTCAAAAGTGCTGACAATGGTAGTTTTTAGCTTACAGTGAATCACTTAGCTCCAAAGGGTTGGAACAGTCTCTTAATTGCCTCCGAATCGCTTTCACATTTATATTCTAATCGCGCTCAATCAATACCAACCTAAGTGCAATACTAAACATTCTTTTATACATTTTTTATTTCTATTTTTGTTGTATTTTAAGGAAATATATGCTAGGCTACAAAATTTACACAATTGTAAGCAAATTATTTGTTCACTGCTAATGCACAATAGAGCATCAGCTGTTTCGAAGTGAACTTTTGTTCGCCCGAAATTGCCGATAGGCGGAAAAAGTTCACCCGAACAAAAGAAGTGAAGGCGAACTCTTTTCCGCGTGAACTTCGCGAAAAGGGTGATTATGTGTTCCAAATATGAGCCAAATCGGACCACAAATACGATTTTTGTGAATATCTTTATCCTTGCGCCACCTAGCGGCGATTTTTTTTATAGGTCGCTTTCTATTCTTGTATGTATTATGTGTTCCCAATATGAGCCAAATCGGACCACAAATACGATTTTTGTGAATATCTCGATCCTTGCGCCACTTATCGGCGATTTTTTTCTTATTATTGCATTGTCATCGGGTTCTGAACTATAATCCAAGTTTCAAGCTTGTAGCTTATCGGGAAGTTACTTAAATTTGAATTACATAAAAAGTGCTGTCCATCCCAGCCTGTCAAGTCAACCTAAATAAAACCGTTAAAAAATAAGAAAACGGAAGAGTATCACGGGCGATTGAGGGTTTTTTTGAGGTAAGGACCGAACTGGGGCCCCCTAGCCTAGTTCTTATATAGCAGATATTCGGATTCAGCGCATCTATGAAGCTGAAAATAAAAAACAGTTTTCTAATTTTCCATGTTGATTTGCCCGGGACTTGTACCCAGGACCTTCTGTGTGGTAGACGGAGCATGTTACTAACACACCTCGGAAGCCGGCAAAACAATCCCATTATGATTATTAAAACTACCCCGAAATGGCCCCGGAAAAAATTGTGAAGTTATATTGAAATAACCACAAAGCGATCACGAAATGATCTTGAAATGAATAGGCTCCCAAAGGTGGTCCCGATTATCTCGTCAGGCGAGAACCGATCCAAAAATGATCCCAAAACATTCCCACAAAAGTCGCAAAATGATAACGGGAACGAAGCGGCCTCAAAATAAGCCCAAAATGTTGCAGATATCGCTCATTTAGTTAAATAGTATCATAACTCCAAAAACACGATTTTTCATTAAATAACGAAAAAAGGTTCTCAATATTATGATCGATGCTGCACAAATTTTCATGACCCGTTACAAATTGAATCTGAAAAATTTTGGTTTTTGAGTTATGACACTGTTGAAGTAAAAGATCGAAAGACATCAAAACATACCCAGAGAAAATCTGGAAAATTGTGTTTTTCAGTTAGGACGCTGTTGAAGTAAATAAGTGATGTGGAATCAAAACGGACCAAAAATAGTAACGAGATGTACCTTTAAAATAAAACCGAAATGCTTTCGAAATTATTCGAACACATTCCCGAAAACACCTTAAGATGATGCCGAGGAGCTATCTAAATGTCCCGTAAACAATCTCAGGACTAAGAAAATACAAAAAAATGTTTCCCATGCCCTAAACACAAGCTTAAAGTTAAGGGTCAGACTTTTGCTACTTTGTTTTCGAACCAGGACTGTATTATTATTATTGTAGGTTTTCATATATATTAAAAATATATATAGTAAACTTCCAAGGCCCCAAAGATATGCAGTTTTGAAGAATTTGTTTGTACTATCTATTAAGCTGCTTGTTTTAACAAACCACTTCGAAAATTACGAATTACTACGAATATTTTAAAACTAAAGCTCTAAATAATATACAATAAATTAATTAAAAATTTAAAATAAACTTACCCATTGGCATACTTTGATGAATGGACAAATCACCCAAACCGGCCAAAAGATCTGTAGCTGTTGAAGCACCGGTAGTTGTGGGTAGTGATGCTGTGGCACTATTAAATAAATCAAATGATTCATTAGCTGGTGTGGCCGTTGTTAACAAATTATTATCCAGTCCACTTAGTGAAGTGTGCGCAGTAGCACTTCCTTGGAATGCAGAAAAATCGGCAAATTCGTCGTTGGAAGCGGCAGCCCCAATATTTGCTGACGGCAATTCTGGCACGACACCGTTACCACTACCGCTACCACCAAAAGCCGAGGTAAAATCAACAAATTCTTGTGATTGCTTTGTTTCTGCACGCGGGTTAAAATCATCCAAATCGTCCGCTGTCACGGCGGCACTCGTTAAAGTTTTATCATTCGGCACCGCGCATGTTTTGAATAGATCATCAATTAAATTGTTATTATTATTGTTGCTACTGCTTTTTAATTTCACATCTGCTGCAAGGTTGTTGTTAATATTAGCTTCTGTTACACCACAACCGTTGCCACAATTGATATTGCTTCCAATTAAATCCTCACCACCACCACCAACAGGCGTATCGCGATGCGTAGGTGAATGTATGCCTGCGGCTGAAGGTGACATTTTACCAAAATGTGCTGCCGCACCCATATCAATTTTTTTCGTGCCGACAGATGGCTTAGAAGTTTGCTGCTGCCTTGCGGCAATGTTCGGCACCACAGTAGGGTTCGTCGTTGCAGATTTTGGACGTATATTCATGCTAATGGAATTCGGCTTAGCTTCCGTGACGATTTCAGCAGGACTTGCACGATCATTATAGCGGTATGCTCTCCTGTAAATATAGAACAATTGTTTGTTAACCATGTTTGCAGCATTTTTTTAAAGATTTAAAGTGTCTACCGCGGACTTGGCGAATCACTATCAGAGTATTCCCGTTCACCTTCGTATTGGGCATCCTCGTCTTCGAAATGATCGCCGCCGCGTGCATCGGAATCTAGAGTACAAAATTATTATTTTTTTTTAATCTTTTACGTTTTAAGAATTTAAAAATGTAAGAAATTTACTAACACCAATTATCACCAAAATCACTGCGTCGCGCTCGCCAATCATTATAACTACCAACACCACCTTGTGCATTCATATTACGCATACCCATGGCATCACTACTCATACCAATATATTTATCTTTATTCTTTTTTGCCTTTTTCCGTTCCTCGCGTAGTCGGTCGTCATCTTGTATAAAGTCTATTAATTCTCTAACCTGTAATTGGAGTTTAAATATTAATTTATGCCAGAGAAAAAATCTGTAAGCGCCTTACCTTATGTCTAACGTTAATACCCTGATCCTTACCACCTTCATCGGTAAATGTGTAATTTTCCAGCGACCGTAAATCGTAAATATGTTCGCGTGATGATGTTACCACACGTTCGGAACCATTTCGTAACAAATAATTTAATAAAAGTAAGCTCTATTTGAAGAAAAAATATTTGAACTGTATCTTATTAAATCATAGTTGTTGTTGTTGTATTAACGATAAAGACACTGAAGGTTTTGGTGAGTGTTATTGATGTTAACGGCCCTTTGCGGTATACAGATCCGGTATGTTCCGGTAACAAAGCACCATAAAGGTAACTAGCCAGACCATCTCGGGAACGATTAATATGACCACATTAAACCTTCTAGGCTTTTGCAGTCAAAATGGCAAACGCATTTGACATTATGTTACCAACCGTTTTCACGATATGGCCAAGTCTGTGGTCTAAATTGACTAAGTAATAAAATAATTGAAAACAAATTTTTTAAGTTAAACGGTTTTATTGAAAACAATACTTACATGAAGTAATAATAATACTAAAAGCTTGAAAATAATAAGGTAGGTACTAGGTACTAGTCATCATACTCCTCATCAATCTAGGGCGTTGATCCAGACAAATAGATAAAAGCGTTGGGCGCGTCAAATTTCCAAAAATGTGAGGCGTAGTATAACCTGATTAAGGTTCAGTTGGTCTTACTTATGACTATCAATAAAAATTTCACGCGCCCAGCGCTTTTATTTAATTGTCTGATCAACGCCCTAGATTGATGAGGAGTGTGATGACCAGTACCTAGGACCTACCTAATTATTTTCTAGCTTTTAGTATTATTATTACTTCATGTAAGTATGCTTTCCAATAAAAACGTTTAACTTAGAAATTTTTTTTAATTATTTTATTTTCATGTTTTTAGTCTTTATTTAATTGCCTATTATTTCTCATTCTATTTAGTTCATTTAGTGACTCATTATTACAAGGACTCTTTCCTGAGAATTTGTTACAATCTAAGTCCTCAATACATAATCCTTCCAAAGACTTTACTCGACTCTGCGCCACGTATGCTACAAAATATTTTGATGTCACTTTTACTTTTAATATTTGTTCCAAATATGAGCCAAATCGGACATCATAGGTCGCTTTCTATTCATGTATGTATTATGTGTTCCAAATATGGATCAAATCGGACCACAAATACGATTTTTTGAATATCTCGATCCTCGCGCCACCTAGCGGATATTCTTTTCACAGGCCGCTTTCTTTTCATGTATGTGTTATGTGTTCTATGAGCCAAATCGGACCACAAATACGATTTTTTGAATATCTCGATCCTTGCGCCACCTAGCGGCGATTTTTTCATAGGTCTCTTTCTAATTTTGTATGTATTATGTGTTCCAAATATGAGCCCAATCGGACACAAATACGATTTTTTAAATATCTCGATCCTTGCGCCACCTAGCGGCGATTTTTTCATAGCTCGCTTTCTATTTATATATGTATTATGTTTTCCAAATATGAACCAAAGCGGACCAAATACGATTTTTTGAAATATTTCGATCCATGCGCCATCTATCGGAGTTTTGTTCTTATTATTGCATTATCCACGGCCGTGCGGCCGGCCTGTCAAGTCAAGCTAAATAAAACCGTTTAAAAACCAAGCATAAGAAGTACACAACTCAGCCATTAATATTCAGATAATTTTATTTTCTATCTCCAAGAAGTAATTAGTTTGAGACGCTTACTAAGGCGATACATATTCCACAAACAAAAAAATAATTTAACAGAATTTTTTACTCTAGGCATATATATTAAGCGATGAATTAACTGGACCGTTTTGAATTTCCCTTTCAATAATTTAATTTAATTTTTATTTCTATAATCTTTTCATTTCATGAACTTAAATAAAAACGTTCTTGTGGTCCATCCCACAAACAGATTTCTTTTTAAATATTAAAAAAAAAAATTTTTAAATCCCTATTTTTATGTACTCTATTATCCCTCAAAAACACACTTTGACCCTGCTATTTAGGAGGCTAAAAGTCATTCGTTTTTTTTTTTTTTACATTTGACTTCCCTGTGACACTTCCCGTTAACCCAGAATTAGTAAGATATTTGCGATTTTCTCACCTATGTATGAATCTTCTTGGCCAATTTCAGCTTTCCAAGCATTAGTTACTTTATCGATACAAAAATAATATCTTCATCGACTCTTTTGCTCTCATCGCTTTAGTAATTTCCAGTCCTATCGAAAAAGTTCCTAAATCCTGAAACGCTTTCGCACCTTAATGACATTATGCTTTAGGGAAGCAGTTCTTCCCGAAAGCTGAAAAAAAAAACTCGGAACAACGGCGATATCTCTTGCGATCAGAAGTTGAAAAGGTCCTTATTTCAAATTCCCATTATATGAATAGTTCTATTTTTCAATTACATGTAAGTCATATGGTGTACGAGCAGTAACTTGTTCACATATATCTTTAATCTGCTTCACAATTTCTTAGCTATTGTGATTATAAAAATCGCTTTTGAGCGCGGATCGTAGTACGCGATACGGGCCCACACAGTTTTTCAAATCGAACTCGAAGCAAATTCTGTAATTCGTAAACCCGAACATACAGATTTTTTTATATTTAAATAAAGTTTGTCTAACTTCAAGTTTTGACTATTTCTTGTTTATGTTGCCTTATATCGCGTCGCATGATATAAACTCCCATCACATCACACCACAATAGTTTCACATTTTGAATTTTTCTTTTATTACATTTTGCTTTATAAATGACCTACCTTATATGTTCGCCGCCAATTAGTTTTATTATCTTGCAACATTCGCTTCCATAGCATTGACATGACTTCGGGAAAACTTTCATATGAAAAGGTCGAATGCGCCAACTCCTGCATCAACGGCCCGGTAGGACCCCAAGGATCATCATTTGTTGCTTCTCGTACTTTACCTTCGATTTCCGTATAATTCATGACGACATTGGTGCTAGGGGAACAAATAGTTTTTATTGCAAGTAAATTTTTTATAACATAATATTAATAATATTATAACTATTACATTATTTGACGTTTAAATTCGTATATTTAAATGCTTAAGACTAGTTTTTCTGCTTTCTCCTACGCGTTTCGATGCTTTTCATACTTTCTTCAGGGAGTCTGACTCTTTCTACATTTTTGCTTCATGTTTATTATTAATAATATTTTAATGTAATTGCTAATCTTTGTTTTATGTTATAATATCACCCTATTCCGGCGTTATTTTAGAATTTGTTTGAAGAACGCCCTAATTTAGAATTTTATTCGAAAATACTCTACCTCAGAATTTGTTTCAAAATCGCTTATCTAAGCATAAATTCTATATATTTTGAATTGTGATAGGGCTTTTGTGACACAAATTTTGAAAAAGGGCGTTTTTGAAAAACATTAAGAGATAGGGCGTTTCGAACTGGCACCCGAAGTATGGTATATAACTGCTATATAGTGGAACGACTTTTTGTCATATTTGGTTTGGAGACTAACCAGTTGCAGCGTTGTGCCACCTTCAGAGTAATTTTTCAGAACGAAACGGAATAACGGAAAACATTTCAAATATACATTAACTGTCCACCCTGACGGAAAATCAACCAAACAAAATGAATTAGTAAATAGCTGCATTGCCACAGTAAGTTTTATGGATTTCGACATTGAAATTCTATGATATATGTAAATAAAACGATACGTTTGTGCTATAGAAGTGGTGAAGTGTTTAAAAGAAAAGAAGTGAAATCTTGTGATCAAAGTGCAAATGGCAGCTCTGTTATAAACGTATATAATACATACATACAGACATTTTTGAATACAAAGGTATGGCATTACTTATCGCGCAAATTTAAAAACCTATTCCATATTTATATGGATGCACCGAAAGAAATGATGCTAGTCAAATCAACAAATCGATTCTGTTGATTTTGACTAACGGAGATTTGGTGAAATTTATCGAATTATGGTTAATTCGACCAATTTCTTTGTCAAGCGAACAAATTAGTTTAGTCATTTCAACAGAAGAGAAATTGTCGCTCTTAAGTTAACAAAATTCTGCAAAATTAATGGACTCCTAATCAATCTAACTGATTTTTCTGTTAACACAACTGATCTCACTGGTCATTTCAACAGCGAACTGCAGTCAATGCATGACCAAATTTAAAAGAGAATTTTACGCTGACTGCGCTCTCTACTTTCTACTTATGACGATGGTGCGACTTGTTAAAAAAAAAACAAAAACACCAAAATAAGAAAACCACCAATTCGAAAAAACACACAAATTGGGAAAACAACAAAAAACTAGTTTTAAAGTTATCAATACAAAACAAAAAAAAACCCTTTTTTGAATTTACCTACTGTGCATAACACTGCAACAAATTATGCGATACCGGGACGCCTATTTATCGGGTACAATTTTGCAACCTCTTATCAAAGTGAAATGCAAAATTGCGCCCTCTTGTTGCAAAATTTTTGTTTGAACGGACAGGATTTTTCCAAAGTTAATAACATTTTGTTCAAGTTTTTACGAATTTTCACTCACGTGAACGAATCTAACAAGATAATAAAAAACATCCTTTTTTAATTTTAATGTTTCCGACAGCATAAAAGTTTGAGTTGTTTTGGAATCGTTTCAAAATAAAGTGGTACGAGAATTAAACTTGCCGAATTACATGTAAAGTTACTCCAGTGCTGAATTACCTTCCCGCGATTTGATTTTTTAGTTTTCTATAACTTACAAGGTCTATATTTAAAATGTTATGTCAAACATTTATACTACAAGTTTTGTTCGAAACAATCAATTGTGGCAACTCTACATGCGATAGAAGACATTGAGAATGAGCTGCAACTGAAAGAATTGAGAATCAGTTTCGTGACTACCTCAAAACTATAAATTAAATAAATTATAAAAAATAAAATTTGGTGAAAGTGCGTTTAATAAAACAAAGTAATAAAGTGTATTATGTTTAATGTGTGCCAGCATATTTGATGTACGCCCAATTGAAGTTCGAGTACATACATATATAAGAATGTACTTATTTGTTCGATTTTTGTTTTAAATTCAAAGAAAATGGAAACATTTTATATCAAGTGTGCGTATACAAATATATGTAAATATAATTATAATATAACAATATGGTGAAAATTTTTGAAGAAAAAGTTGAAATAAAGTTCGACGCCAATGTGGTTTAACAAACGGTGCAGTGACGTTATTTTCGCTAGAGCATGTACTAACGCGTGTGTGACTATGTATGTAGCAAACATGCTTATTTATGTTTTCACATATTTACGTCAGGGATGCACCTTAACGTTAAGCTAATCGTTTATCAAAAAATTTCCACCGTTTCCGTTGAAACACTTCGAAATATTATCGATAAAGAAATTATCAAGATAAATTGTATCTCGTTTTTAACCGAAACGAAAAGCTTTCGTTAACGGTAAAAACGTTAACAAAAACGTGATACTTAAAGTTTGAATTGTGCTGGCAATGCTATAGCCATGGTGAAGCCAGTAAGGTGCTAACAGCGAGCGGACATACACACGAACTCCATGTAATTTGTTTGTGTAATTCGTTGGTGGTAATGTCAAAATACTCTGAGAAATGTTCGTACTGTCAAAATTCATGAGAAAAGTTGCAATCAGCTTGGCTAATGCCTTCACCTTTAATGACTCCGCCATCAATCAGCTTTGCCAGCATAGTTTGAAATTAATAATCAACATAAACGATTTGATTTCGTTTTGATATGGCAGAAAACGAAGCAAAATCACTTCGTTAATTTGACGTTCTTAACGTTAATAAACGAAACAAAATGACTTTGTTTCGTTTATTAACGTTAATTATCGTAACGAAATGATATCGGTTCGTTGGTTTAGCATGCCTGATTTACGTATATACATATATGGCAACATACTTTCGTCGGTGGTAATTCGGAATAAGTTTTGTTTATTTGAATTCAGATTTAAGTTATTATTATTTTAATTAATATTACTAAATATATCAATAAAATCAATAGAAATGAAATGTACTTATGTGTAATTTATACAAAAAAAAAAAAAACTACGTAAGTTAAATATATATTTATCCGGCTTTTATTTTTTCCACAGGAATTAATGTCATATGAACAAAAAACTCTATTGATGTAAAAGTTTACGCTATTAATCTAGAAAAAACAGAAATCTCTGTCTTTTCTACGGCTTTCGCTGTTAGTCTCATCTTAACATAAAATCTCTTAATCTAACAGTTTGCACTGGTAATTTCAAAAGAACAGAAATCCCTTTCATATTAACAGTTTTGATTGGTATTCTTAGAGCGACAGTAATAATTGTTAATTTAACAAAACTATGGGTAAAATATAATGAAACAACTTTTTTTGTTTATTTGACTACTAAAACGGTCAATTACGAATCAACGATTTGTGCGCAGTTGATTCAACATCATGTTGCGATGGATAAAAATTTACAGAAATTTCGGTTTAATTGGCCCGTATTTCGGTTGATTTTACCAGTCCTTTTCTTTCAGTGTACATACATGCATAAAAGAAAGCATTTCTTATAACTGTATCTGAATTGTTATCTCAATAAAAACTCATATCAACAGTAATGTAGGTATATAATTATAATCAACGGTGCATGAAATCAACTACAGCATGTAATAGAAATTAGTATTATGTATTTTATTTATTTACTTTCAACTGTTAAATACGATATGTGTAAATTTTTATCGCCAACTGATTTTTAGTACATAGGCATTTCAATTGTTTATAGACGTGCTAATTGGATATTTAAAGTTTGTGAAAATTCAAATTGCCAATTTCAACAAGTATGGATTGCTCGCGTCGGCAGAAAATATTGGAATATGACTTAGACCTTGAGGGTGCCAAATTTTCAATGCCAATTTTGCGCGGACGCGATAGCAGCATAACCCGGCACTCTGTTGGCAATCTCAGGAAATATCTCTGATACAGATTGTTGAGGTATATTACTTTAAATAATTGATCTGGGCATTGAAAGAAACGTTGGGCGAATGCAGTTCTATGAATCAAATGCGTTTATGCCTATTTCACATGAATATGCATTTTTTCGATTTTAAGTTTAAGGGTTTGTTGGGGTTCTCACGTCTTTAATCCAGCCCTCCCCAGAATATATTGCAAACGACACTCGCTTTTAGCTGCCGAGGCTAAGTAAGGCGAAAGATGACTTTATCTCTTTCGGCATTTTTATCTGACGTCAGTTATATAAAATCGACAATAAATTAGCGCTTCTTGCTTGCTCCCTTTCTTTGCAATTTTAATAAACGAAAAGATAACTTTCTATAGAAGGGAGGGATTATACTCTTTTATAAGGGCATTCATCGCCAGATAATTGACATCTCGATCACCGTTTGATCAATATTCTCGGATGTCAACTGATGAATCGGCGCTTATAAGAAAAAACGCAAAAGGAAAGGCGAAGAAAGTTAAGAATGTTTCTCAACACTGAAGTGGCTACCATCATGAAATTTGCTACATGAACCTCCTTATGAAGTTAAAATAAAAAAAATAAAACTTGGCGCGATTAACCTCCGAAGAGATTTTATGCCGAGCTTCTCTTCCAATTTGAGTCGTGCTCCTTTTAATTTTTCCTACAAATTGGCGGGACGGGCTCTACATGCCGTCTCCGAACGACATCACTTCATTTTTCACTAAGAAATTTTTTTGTCTGAAATACACTCGGTACTGCTTGCCAAATCACGGCCGAGGGGCGACCCCGCTTAGAAAAACTTTATTCTAATAGAAAAAACTTTTTTCTAAATTTTTGATGTTCTATGCCCGGGAGCTGAGCCCAAGACTTTCGGTGTGGTAGGCGGAGCATGCTACCATCATACCGCGGCGGCTTATGAAGTAGGACGTTATAATCGTCATTTAATTAAATGCTTTAAAGCGGAGTCATTGGTGCCGTTTGTCGTATCGCTGTAGTCGTATCCCTAACGTAATCACCTGTTTATCGTTACGGCGGAAAACAAAAAACCAATTGGTTGGCTACGATACGGTTACGACCTTAGCGGCACCAATAATCGATTGCATTGATTCTCATAAGGTTGGTCGAATCAGCTGTTATAAGGTTACCGATACGGTTACCGGTAACGCACCAATGTCTGCAGCTTTATGTATCTGCTTTCCAATAGATCTGGATTTCGATTCGACTCTTAATCGATTTTTTTTTAGAAATGTAGAATCGATTTTTTTTAAATCGTTCGATTCTTTAGGCATCGAAGTTTTCATCACTATCTACTTTACGAATGCTTGAGGAAATATATGTATATTCTTTGTTTTTTATAAATTTCGCTTTATTGTGTTGGTGGCTTCGAGAGAAAGGAGAAAGATGAAGACATTTTTTCGCACTTCTGGTAAGCAATATATTGAACATGTGTTTATCTATTTTGTGGTATGATATTGTGTTCAGTACGAAATTAATACCACAGTTTTAGATTCTAGTAAGCCAATTGAAAGTGACTGAAGGGGAATTCAATCTTATACGTAATCCAAAGATTGACAGATCTGTTGTCTTGAAGTATATTAGTCAGGTGCAGGGCGATTCTGCGAAATGCAAATCGTACGCAAAAATTGCAAAACAGTTGGAAATACCTACAACCAATTTGTTAAATCACTTGAAGCGGTCACATCCAACGTTGATGGAAATGTCTTCATCAACAGCTCTTATGAAATCCTTTTTTGAACCTAATAACAACAACATAAGGAACTCTTAGTCTGTAGATGAGCCAAAGAGTATATATTTGTTAAGAGACGTCACTCGATACTTTTGTTGTTGCCAAGGCAACCCTGTCATGTCGAATGTGATTCTCAAGGAAGTTTTGTTTAGTTTTCTTTAACTGCATCCTATATATTTATGCGGTGAAGTGACTTTGCATAATTACGATTTTTGGAAAGAGAATTAATTAATGTAGAAGATAAAGGATTTAGATCTTTTACACAATGCTTGGATCGTCGGTACGTTTTGCCCTAACGAGTAACATTTTAACAAATTTATAAAATCAATACTTTTTATGACATAGACAGCAGAAAACACGAAAATAGAAGTGGCAATTTTTATGAAATTTCGTCAATTAAATTCCTTATTCCTTTTTATTTTCAATAAGGTAAGAAAATACTTCCATAAAGTTTTTAACTGAAACTATGCAAACCATGACACAAATTGCCGTATGTTGTCAATTGGAAGTTCCGTATACCTCATTGATTAAAAAGCTGCAAACGTATACTGAGAACATCTTAACTTACGTATGTAATAAATACTTTCTTTTTATATGATCGATTCTAATGCCGTAAACGAAGCGAGAACATTATACATATTGTAATAATAAGTATTAAAAAAGAAAGTGTATTGGTAAATGTTCCCAAGGTTGGTTTTCCTACATTTTGAAACAAAATATTCAAAAAAAGTATGACATTTCGGTAAAGACTACTAATTATCTCACTCCGATGAAAGGATCAAGTGAAGACCCATGTGGCATTCCTTGATGCTTACAATTTTGTCGGTGGCTTTCCGTAATTCGATATCGAACAAAAACGAGTATCAAATAATCGTGTTTGCGTTCCGTAACACAAAATCTCGTCGCGTCGTATCGAACGTTCGATACTATCTGTTCGATAGCACCTTAGGTGTCGAATTGCTTTTCGTAAGTTAGAGTTTTTAATGCTTTTGCGATTATTTGAGGAATAATTTTAAGCTAAGGAGTCAGCAAACAAACGCTTTTACCTATTGAAATTATTTTGATGATTCCATTATACTTTCGAAACACTTTGTGATACACGAGAAAAATGTACTCTAATTGAAATACGTAAACCAAAACAGTGTCGTCGAGCGGTCGATATCGAATTAAAGTATCGAGCTAACGAGTGTCGAATATCAAATTATGGAAAGCCACCCCAGCTTTCTTTGTAGGGGAAATCATGTAAATGGTTAAGTCCGTAAGCAAGTACACTATTACAAAGAATAAGCAAAATTTAAATAAACTTTCTTTGGATCGATTTAATCGATTAAATCGATTTTTTCTAGAATCGAATCGAAAAAATCGATTCTTAAAAAAATCGAATCGAATCCAGCTCTACTTTCCAACTCTTTCTGCTTACAAGTGTCAAATTAAGATTATTTTTCAAACACTGTTACAAAATAATAAAGGTTCAATGTCGTTATTTTAAATCGTCTTGATACTGCCGGGCTATTACCTTAATGTTGCTTGTTACCGAAACGTACCGGATCTATATCCGAGAGAGGACTATGAACATCGGTAGAACTTCGGGAAGTGTCTTTATCGCTACAAGAAGAAGAAGACCAGTTTTCAATCAGGTCGACAATTACCTAAGCGGTTTCAACTGAAACCGCTTAGACAACTCAACTCGATTACCTTTGTTTTGTTGCTTTCCATACAATTCGGTAAGCTAGCTAGTGTTTTAATTGTAATAGTTAGCAACGAAATACAGCTGTAGTTAATAATTATTGTCTTGTCTCATTTGGTTGACTTGGAAGTCGAAATGGAATTTCAACCAGATTTAATATTCATCAATGTAGCTAGAGGTGTTCTGCAATATCAAGTATCAATACAAAAGCAATATTTACTTATATTTTTTTAAGGAATCCTCAAAGGGTTCATTATACTAGTCGGTTGAAGCTTATTAATGGTCCAACTCAGCAAATCTTAGAGAAATGCTTGTGTAACTCTGAACACAAATAGCAAATTGTATTAGATTATGTACTAGATTAAGAAATGTACGATATTGAAGATTAAGGCAACTCTGTAAAAGGGGAAGAAAGAATATGAATAAGAAGAAGAAGAATATGATGGTCGACTTCCGGTTGTGAAATATAGATTGATTGTGGAGGACAAAAAGTGTGTTTTATTAACTCAATTGCATCTCCGCTGAAATAAAGAAATATATTGGTGAAGTTTTACACTTGGGTTAATATTTATGGTTAAACTATTGAACGGATTGATTTTAGTTAAGTTTAGTTTAGGTTATTGAGTCTTGATCAATATTACAGGCTAGGGAGGTATAAAGATAATAAAATAAACTACAAATTATAAAAGTACACAATATTTTTATTAAAAATATTAATTAAGACTTGACTTGAAAGTGTTTCTCGACATGGAAAAATCAATAATAAGAATGTTTGAGAGTTTGCTAAATTCAGTAAGAGCTCGCAAAATCGGGTCGACATGTTAATAATTCGGTTTGCAATCATACAAGTAAAATGGTAAGAATAAAACTCAAGGAGCGCTGAGCAATTGCACTCTTCTCCTTGTTTCAAGGGGTTGTTGTTGTTGTATTAACGCTAAAGACATTCCCGAAGGTTTTGGGTCGTCAAAATGTAGAGAAAATAAAGAAAACAGATTAAATTTTCTTTGAACCCTTTCTAATCTTAAGAATTGACAACAGACGCATATTACAGTTTTGAAGGTACTATAGAGATGTAGAGTTCCTACCTAATATAGGGATATCCAAGTCGTTTGGATATCTGAGAAGAAAAGCAAGATTGCTGTAAGCGTTTGAAAGAACATATCGAAAGAAAAATTACCGTCAAAACCAGCGCCTAAATCAATAAGATCGTTGACTGAGGTGAATTGATGCCCTGAGATATAGAATATTTAGAGAAAGAGACATTAAAACTATTATTAAACATTAAAGTAGAGCTTGTTGGCATTACCATCAACAATATGTGACCCGGCCTATGAAAAGGTGGCTTATGACTAAAAAAAAAACAGCTGTTAACAGCTGTTTCTCGCAATTTCTTTTTTGAGTCATAAGCCGGGTCACATATTATTTAGGTTCTATTGCAGGAGGATAACATCAGACAGTGCATTAAATTAACGAAAAATTTTAAGATCGTCAGCATCAAGATAATGCCAGGTGATGTAAAGAAGGAGCATATGTGGTTAATAAAAAGCAAAAAAAAATTGTGCCAAGAATACTACCTTGAGGTACTCCTGCCGTCGCGATAAAACGGTGGAACATACAGTCCTCAATTTCCACACAGGGATCTATCCGAAAAATAAGATTTTAACAAAATTAAAAAGGCAAGGAAACATGTGCATGGTATCTATCTGACAACCGTCCTCGAAAGTAGCAATGCAAAAATTAGAGAATAACGTTAGGTTAGTAAAATAAAAACCGGCAAGCCACAAAACAATGTTGATGAGGCGTGATCACGAAATATGGTTTCTCCTATATAACTTTTCTAAAAAACTAAGAGCGTGCAGTAAGTTTAGCTATACCTCTATGATTTGCCGCATTATTTTTGTTACTGGATTTGAAGATGTGAGATATCGAAGTCTTCTTCCATCTATATATATGAAAATCAAATTCTGTGTGTCTGTGTGTTCGCTATGGAAACGTATTTCCCACACTTCAATCATCACCAAATTTAGGTATAGGTTCCTTCGATCAACAGGAGGGTTTTAGGCTAAAAATAATTTGGATATATAAAATTTTGGATATACAAATGAAATCTTGGGTCCTGCATAACTCTGAAGGTATACATGCCAGAACATTGAAATTCAGTGAGGAGTTATATGAGGTTAATCCCTAACACCTCCAGTAAAATGTAAAATTGGGAAAAAGGGGCGTGGCACCTTCCCTACAATTGGGATTTTTCAGAACTATGGCTGCCGTACAAAGTTAGGTTATTTAAACACCTAAAGTTTGACTGCATTCTTGAGTTTGGTTGTTATTCCTTTTTGACGTTTAGAAATCCGCCGCCGTTAAAAAAATGTGTTAGCTTCAGTCTATCTACATCTTCTATAAAAATTAAATTCTGTGTATGTGTTCCCTATGGAAACGTATTTCCCACACTTCAATCATCACCAAATTTTGGCTATAGGTTCCTTCGATCAAGACGAAGATTGTCATATTTCAGAATTAAGAATTTTAAATTAAAATATTTTTTTTGGCCAAAAATGATCATGTTAACAAAATCAAAAATCGCATTCAAAACCAAATTCCTGGTGAAGTGACGAAATTTAAATTGTGAATTATCCAATTGAATTTCTAAACTCTTTAGAACCACCTGGAATGCCTGCGCATAGGTATATTAACTTTGAAAATTGGCTCACCAATCATGCTTCTTCGGAATTTAGACCCACATAAATTTGGCAATGAAACCAGACGCTAAGAAATTAATGCCGAATGTAATCGAAGCAACAATCATCAGCGGTAAAAGCAAAGAAGAAGATGTGTCCATACCACGGATCCCAATGATTCCTACAGATTTGCCATTCAATTTTAAGCTCTTTTTACAGTTTCCTGTACGCCTTGGTTTTGCAATTATAATGAACAAAACACAGTGACAATTGCTTATTGTTGCAGGATTAAATTTAGAGAGTCCATGCTTTTCCCATGGCCAGCTATATGTTGCTTGCTCTAGAGTTGGCAAAAAAATTTGTTTATCTCTGCACCGAACGAAAAAACTAAAAATATTGAGTACCCACATGCATTACAATAAGATACAATAATAAAATGTTTTAAACGAAAGTTTCACCAAATATGCGTACAAAATTCAATTAAATTTACAGAACAATAAACAAAATTATCAACAAACAAAACAGAAAAAATAACGCAACATTCATTCGATCTCGGGCGTTACAACGTACGCCGGGTAAAGCTAGTCTGTTAATAAAACAGCCTGAAGACTGAGATAAATTAAAGATATGACACAGATAAGCAGCAGTGCTTACGAACAAAAGCGTAAGGGCCGTCACTGTCACATTTTAACGAAGTCTTGAGGGTGAACATAAAAAAATTGTAAGGATCCAGAATCGATGCATTAAAAAGGCCTGTGCGCGCCTGAGTGAAATTATGAGCAGAAGTTCAATCTTCTAAGATAAATTTTAAAAGTTTAGTGAAGAGTTCAACTGCTTGATTTAGCAATTGGAAGCATGTGCTTTTGAAATTCATCTAAATGGGAATATTAGAAGACCCACGCCAAGAGCAAATACAATTCCAAAAAGTGTATCGGTTATCTGTAAGCTCATTTTCGAACCTTCCCATATATTCATTGTATAGAAATTTATTTTTCTGTAAGAAGAATCTGTATTAGCCTTATATAATTTATGATATTTTGAAGACTTTTCTTTTGAACGAAGTAAACTTAACGCCTCTTCCCGAGCCTCAAAACATTATAAACATTTCCTCTTAAAGCAATGCAAAACTAATTTCGAAATGACCATACATTTCATTTACATATGTGATTTAACACAAAACATTTAACAGCATTCAAATCGCATTTTCATTCCAATCGATTTTAAAATAAGGCCTCTGATGCGGGCGGTTTAGAACGTTCGCATCCGCCATCGCGACATACCAAATTTGAATTTTTGTACAGTACAAAGTTTAAAAAAAATTGCTATAACCGTAAAGTTCGTTATATGAACTTTTTTCAGATACAACTACATTTAATGTGGACTTTACATTTTTAGGTTTAGGTCAGAAAGTTGCAATTCAAGTTCAGAAAATTACAATTACAGTAAAAAAGCTTACGATTGTAGTTCAGCATTTCCATTTCTAAATTACATTTAAATAATGAACTACAATTGTAATTTTCTGCCCTTTAGTTGTAGCTTTCTGAACTAATCCGGAAAAAGTGTAGTTTTTCCCTCTGCATTTTTTGGTGTTTAGGCACGGTTTATGATTGGGAGTACAGGCTGTAGTCAATGTTGAGCTTATTTAAACTTTGTCATATTAGATGTTTACTTGTAATTCTTTTAGTCATCATAATTTAAGCGGCCAAAGAGGTTAAACTCAGCTAAACTAGATGTGAAAAATCGGTCTTACAAAGATAAAGCAAGCTCTTCTCTTATAGTTTATAGTATGTATACTAGTTTTTCCTACAAATCGGCGGTAACTGTAGTTCAGACAGACTAGTTTTTGGTAAGAAGTATTTGTGGTAGAATTAAACCCGATGTCCCGATTGGGGCTGATGATAACAGCTCTCGTGCTATAAATAAATGATTGGCGCATCTTCATTCAGCATCAAACAAGTAGGAACAGGTATTGATATTTGGAATATTTACACCGATCATTTTCAGCCAACATATTGTTACTAGCTACGGCCCTCAAAGTGCAAAATCGCACATAAACCACCTCTGCGTAACCTAAATGATATTTGCATCAAACATTTTATCATGCACGTTCCCTAAAGATATTTTAATTTATTCTCATACTATTAGTTGGGCTGGTAGTTCTTAAGTCCCGTGTTTCATGTGTTGAAACAATGAATCGATTGAAAGTGATTTTCAGTCACAAAAGATGCGCAAGTGACGGTGTCGCTTATTTATTTATCAGTCTATAAATTAAACAATTATACAGACCAAATATACTGACACTTAATTCACAGATGTAATACACGATATAAACACCATAAGCAGTCATCAATTTTAAAGTAATATTTAAATAGTATTTAATTAAACGCTTGACAATTTCAATTCAAAACTTAGAAGTAAGCAAAAGTTAAAATGTTGTAAATGTGTTAAAATGTACTCATGAAGGAGCTAGTAAATAATAATTTATGAAATTGACAATAAAGCAAATTAATAGTAGATAAAATATATACAGAAAAGAATTTATACAGAGTAAATTTGATTACATATATATAAAAATAATGATCACAAGGCAATTTTGCAAACAAGTTTCAAGTAACTGGTACTTCATATTTGAAACAGAGGGTTGAACAGTATATCACGGTTTAGCGTTCTTTGCTTCGTTTCGAATTACAAATTTAATGTAGTTAAAAGGTATTTTTTAATACCAAGAAACGAGTCGCAGACGTCTAAATTTATACAGTGTTTATTAAAATCACGACATAAACAGTGAAGTGGTTCGTGCATTTCATAATTCGACCTACATGTAGCTACAAAAATTGATTGAAAATGTCTAGAGGGCCTAATAGGAACGTTAAACTTAATTTCACCAAGCAAAAATGGACTATTTATTGACCCTCTTATTAATTTAACAATAAATAAGACACCAAGCATCTCCCTGCGGCTCTGCAATGTGGGCAGCTGTATTAGTTTTAACCGGCTGCAATAGGGGGGAAGATTTTTAGAAGGATCTCATGGTAAGTGTTTTAAAGCGAAAAGCAAAAATTGTTTCTGGATCGATTCCAGCTTGTCAGAATGAACATGATAACGCGGATTCCAAATTATTGAAGCATATTCCAAAGTAGGTCTGACCAATGATTTAAAAAGAGTTTTTGTAACGTATGGGTCATTAAATTCTTTAGACCAACGTTTAAAAAAAGCCAAGGTACCTTCAGCGCTATTCACGCAAGATTCAATATGAAGTTTAAAATCGAGTTTTGGGTCCATTGTAATGCCTAAATCAATAAAATTAGTGACTTGCTTGATTACATAGTCGCCAATAACATAACCATGGGATTGGAAGGACTTCCTTGTAAAACACATGAACTTACATTTAGGTAGGTTTAGTGACATGGCGTTTACAATACACCAGTCACCAAGACTATTCAGATCAGCCTGAAGACATGCCCTATCCACGGGTGAGCGGATAGGCATTACAAGTTTGACGTCATCAGCGGACATCAACGGCTTGCAGCTCTTCAAACCACTAGGAAGGTCACTAATGAAAAACAGGAACAAAACCGGACCAAGATGGCTGCCTTGAGGATCACCAGAAGTTACATTTATGAACCAAGACCAACAATTATTAAATATAACTGTTTCTTTTCTTTCCTTCACATAAGAAGAAACTCAAGATAGAAGCAAAGGAGGAAATCCTAACCGATCAAGTTTGAATAAAAGTATAGAATGAGAAAGTTAATCAAATGCCTTACTAAAATCAGTATAAATAACATCAACTTTACAATTAGTCTTAAAACTGTTGGATACAAAGGTTGTAAACTCGAGCAAGTTGGACACCGTTGATTTACCCTTGCAAAAGCCATGTTGTGAAAAGTCAATTAATGAAGATACTCTAAAAGCAATCTGTTTTGTGATAATCAATTCAAATAGCTTAGGAATAGTGTTGAGTTTAGCTATTCCTCTATAATTTATAACACACGTTCTGCTTCCATTTTTATGCAGTGGTATAATGAATGATTCTTTCCACTTCTTGGGGAATACCCCTTGCTTCATGGACGCATTAAACAAACAGGCTAGAGGTCGATATACATAAGTATCGAGCACAAGATTTCAGCACTACCGACGGAATTTGATCCGGACCACTAGAGTAAGAAATTTTTAGATTTTCCAGATGAGTTAAAACATCATCAGTACATATATATGGGACTGCCTGGGAATCCAGAGGAGACAATCTGAAAGGATAATTCGATGGCGGGTAATCATAGGTATTTGAATAATTAGATTCGAAGAAATCCGCAAACATGTTAGCAATTTCGAAGCTATCGGTGGAAATCTGATCATTTAGCTTCATTGTAGAAGGAAACCCTTTTATCTTCCCTTTTGAATTAACAAAGCTGTAAAACGACTTAGGATTGACAAAAATTTGGCTTTTAATCATACTGATATAGTCCGCTAACGGTGAAAAGTCTTCACATTAGCCTTGCAAGATCCATTTTGGAATACGCCTGTATCATTTGGGACTCAGACTTTGTCACACATTCCAGCCGGTTAGAAAGAATTCAAAGGAGATTCACTAAATTCGCCCTTCGACGAATGTTCACTTTTGAATCGATGCCATCTTACGAACTAAGATGTAGAATTTTAAATATTCAGTGCCTTAATATTCGAAGGAAAATTTGTGGTATTTTCTTTATCAAAGACATTTACGACAACAAAATCGATTCTCCGGAATTACTTTTTCTTCTCCCCTTCTATGCACCTGAAAGGTGTCTAAGGGAAAAATACATTTTCTACGTTCAAACGCGTAGAACGAATTTTGGAAATAATGAACCTATTCACAGAATGATCTGCTTATGTAACTCTGTTTGCAATCATGCCGATTTTAACTCATGTAAAGAACATTTTAAAGCTGATGTTATTGATTACTTTCTTTTCAATTAATATGTTCCAGTATTCTTATTAATATATAAATGTTTGTACATGTGTATTTATTTAAGCCGTAGCGAATTTTTTACAAAAATTTTTGTTATAATGCCATTGTATTTATAAATTGTTACCATATATTTTTCTATTTCGATAATTTTTGTTTAAGTTGTTACATATCTGTAGGACTATGTCCGGTAGACAGAGCTGGGTAAATTCAATTCCATTACATCCTTTTTTTGAGGCTCAAGTACAAAAAATTTTTTGCTTGTAATTGAAAAAAAAAATACATTGTTCAAATTTCAAAATGCGATATCTCAGGGAAAAAATATAAAAATATTTAAGCAAACTCAACGCCATTTGAAAGAAGAAGACTTGTATTTAAAAATGGCATCCTTTAATATTGGTGAAAGAAAACATCTGCAAGACTACATAAACTCAAATATGGGCAAAAACGGTGTTTTTTGCACTTTTAGGTTAGGATATCTCGAAAACCAGAGCTGATAGAGCAATTCTAAACCTTCAGAGCATCATAAACCTTCGAAAATATACAGTCCGGTATCTGGGTCTGAATGTTGGTTAAATTTTGTCGGCCTGTGTAATTTATCCATCGCCTTTGGCGATACAACTCTTGTGACTCGAAGAGATGCGTGAGCGGTTTTTGCCGGTATTTTTTAATGCCCGGAATTTTTAATTCCTCGGATGAGGTGAACATAGACACAAACACGACGTGTGACCCGTTACCACCACCGCACAGAGGTTGAAGAAGCCATGAAAAGAGCCAAACCTTCTAATTCAATAGGTCCAAATGGAGTAGTCATGCCAATGCTAAAATATCTTGGCACTGAGGAAGAAAGCTATCTGACGCACGTTTTCGAGCCTGGGAAACCGGCTAACGAAGGTGAGTTATAACGACCGGTATTACTCTGTTCGCCAGTAGCGAAGACATTAGAAACCTTCTTGCTCCGTTTAGTGCGAATCTTCGCCTAGCCACTCATCAGCATGGCTTCCGCAAAATATATAGCACTACCAGCATTGTCAAAAGCTTTTGACACAGTCAACCACGGTACTATACTCCAAGATATAGAAGATTCACCCTTTCCCCTTTGTATAAAAACATAAACTGCAAATTATCCGAACCTAGCCGGCCAAATCCACGGTCACTGTTTTGCGACGTGGAATATTGGACGTTGACGTCGATGGTGTTGCGTTACCGATTGTCAGCCATTAAAATATCTTAGGAGCAACATTCGGTCACACTCTCACCTTCAAGAAGTATGCCATCGAAGTTGTATCTAAAGTGCAAATCCGCAACAAAATCCTCAAGTCGCTTGCCAGTAGCACTTGGGGAAAAGATGAAGAAGCATTGCTAGCCACGTACAAAGCAATTGGCCGGCCATTCAACAGAAAATCTAAACTACGATGATACAATCTTACCATAATCCTCCTCATATATGGCGAGAAGAAATGAATTGCAAGTCACTGAAGGCAGTGCTTGTGTTTTAAAAACATTTTCTTATGGTCCAAAAAGTTACAATGGCCTCATAAGATCACCACTTCAATCGCAAAAATATTTTTTACACTAAGAATTCTTCAATTACTTTTGCAATTCCTTTGAGGAATGGGAAATTCGAAAGTACTTTTTCCATTCCTTGTAATGTAATTGGAAAAGTTTCAATTACATTTCCAATTCCTTTCCAAAGTACTTGGGCAGAAATTACATTTGAACAAAGTATTTTTTTTTCTCAATTACAAACAAAAATTTTTTTGTACTTGAGCCTCAAAAAACGAAATTACTTTTGGTATTTTTTTTTTGAGGAATTGAAATGTAATCAATTCCTTTGTTGTGGAGGAAAGGAATTGATTACTTTCCTCAAGTACATGTAATGGGGAATCGACGGGTACTGATTACCTAAAGTAATCATTACTACCCAACTCTGCCGGTAGATAATAAATAAATAAATAAATATAACAAATTCTGTTCAATGTGTTATATTTGTGACGCAAAATTGAGTAGGCGGCAAAGTCAGTCATTGATCCAGAAAGTTTGTAACGTTTTAATGAACGCGTCTTCTGATTTTTCAGGTGTTTCAATTCATTGGTGCTCCAAGCCGATGATGATATAGCAGTGGTTTCGGACGTTTCAATATCCCCATCGTACTCAGGCCAATTTATTCTCGATACTTCGAGTATTACTTTAGACCAATTGGCTTTTCTAAACAGAAATCGGTGAGGGGTCTTTCGCACTACGTTGGAGGAACGCTCAGATAAATTACGAGATTCCATAAACATCGCGAGAGCAGGATGATACACATCTTCAGGCAGGGCAAGGGGATCGCATCGATTTACAAAACAATTTGAATCGTCTGAGAAAATTAAATCCAAGCATTTACCGAATTTATTCTGAATGTTGTTAACTTGAAAAAGTCCAACATCTGCAAACTCGTTTAGGAAATCATAGTGGATAGTGCGAGAAGTGGGACTAGCTTCCCGTCGATAAGACTCCATGACACACATGGCAGATTAAAATCGCCAAGTACAGTGACAGAATCACAGGCCCTGGCAGTACTGCACACAGATTTCACTATTGAGGAATGATTCAAATATAAGGAAATGTCAGATTGTGGGGGAATGTAGTTGGCTATAAAATATTTGTAGGTTGAGGAAAGTTTTACTCTCACACAAAGAAGCTCAGCATCCTCAAAGTCAGGAAAATGTAGCTCCTCCACGGAAAACCTAGTGTGAACGGCAATTAACACGCCTCCACCAGCTCTGGCCAGTCGGTCCTTTCTTAACACTTGAAACGAACTCGATAAAACTTCAGCATTAAAAACTGTTGGTTTTAGCCAAGTCTCAGTAAAAACAAGTACATCATAAGAACTCTCATGGCTCTGTAGAAAAATTTCCGTTAGTTTGGTATTCAACCCCCTAACGTTCTGATAAAATATAATAAGTGAGATATTATTTACGTTTGATAAGACATAATTTAAGTTTGTACCACTTCTGGAGTGTTGCCTGGCAAGTTTTTTGATGCATTTAAAGTAGCGCGGTCACGGTTCGACTTTCTAGTAAACAAATGCACCACAGAGTGTTTCGGCCAGAAAGTAGAATCGAGTACCCTAATAAAAAAATTTGTCAGGAACTAAGATTCTGAAAGAAGAGATCTCTCTCCCAGACTTAAAATTAAATTTATAAACATTAATATTGCTGTTAAGTTCAACACCCAGCTTGGAGCATACGTAGTTAGATATATCAGTAACCTTATCGCTACAACAACAACAACATGGTTCAGCAAACAATACAATAACCAAAAAAGGAAATGGAAACCTGAAATACCTAGAATTTTCTGATTTCTATTTAATTAGCCATTATATGTAAGTTGAGAGAAATGATTTTTTATGCAATTCAAAGTAATAACAAATATGTTTAGCATTTGTACCAAGAGAGATAGGACAAACAACTGCTCACTGCTATAACTACAACAACTCTTACAAAACCACCTACACCATTTATATATCTATTGTTGTAGTATTTTTAAGTGCAAATGTACTTGTCGTAAAGACAATATGATGGGGGGTTATATATGTCCATATACATACGGATGTTTCATGAGCATGTGGTCTTCAATGCGAGAAATGTATCAAGGCAACGCCATTTACAAGATTTTACCTTAAAGTCTCTTTCAAACAAATCCATGAACATCTAACCATCTACAAACAACTAGATATTAAACGAGAAAATAACTACTCTAAATAGAAAACATATTTTCAATAAACCAAAAATTGGCCAACAAATTTAGAAAATAATTTGTTAATTGGCTTCAGTTGTTTTCAGTTTGTTTATTCAATTGGTTTCAACACTTACACTTTATCAGCCAATTCGCGCACCTTCCACATGCTTATAAATTTATCAACCATTTTGCTTTACTATCTCCTACGTGGATTGGTCGCTCCAAATTTCTTCACTATATTTTCTATAGTTGTACAAACTTCGTCGTCGTCGTCCCCAATTGCAAAATTCCCAATTATATATATATGAATGTGTTTATGTGTCCGCACCCGTTCACTTATCACATTAACCAAAGTTTTCTGGCAATGCGATCTTATCTTGACACGAATTTTGCTTACTATGTACCGTTCAACTTTCACACGTATGCAAACGAAAAAAAAAACATAAATATTTTATAAAATGTAAGAAGTTTCTGAAATTAATTTGTGGCAAAAATTTATTGAAAAGAACAGAAAAGTTTTGGTGACTTGTCACCAGGGTTTATGAATCCATATGAATCGTACTAAAACCACGAAGAGTTGCATTTTTGGCAGATAAATACGCAGCTGTGTTATAAAAAGTATTTAATTGTTTGTGTTCCTCAGTTTACTTCTTTAAAAATTTGTTAAAAGCAGCATTTTATTAAACCGAGATTAATATAATAGGTATAATAATGCTAAGGCCATATTTAGGCCCTTAAGGCGGAAAGCTAGTAAACTGTTTGCAAATGTGTTAATGCAAATTGTGTTTGGAAATTCAACACGTTAGTTCATTTAAGAACACGATTACACATGCATATATTTATAATAAATCCGCAATAGTTAATCTATGCGTTCACACTTGTTCCCCCCTGCCAAATTTTCACATTTCTCTTATATTTTGTTTCCATTTAGAGATGACAACTGAAGATGTTTCTAGGGTTTTAAAAGAAATCGCCATCTCTAATATTTGTTCATGATTACCGATTATCGAAGGGACAAATTTATATGGGAAATCTAGTTATTGACCCGTAATCATACTCGCTGACTAAAATACTCTTTAGTTAAAATCCTGCCTAAATTAAAAATGGGATATAAAATTTTGGTCTGTCGTAGACATATTGAACACAGTTTTCAGCTAAAATAAGCATTTACAGGGTATCCGCATGAGAAAAGGTATTGATTGGCGCTATGAAGAAATTTTTTTGAAATTTTAAAAGTTCACCTTTCCTTACAGCCGTGGTTACTTGAATCCACGTATAAAAATGGTAATTTTTTACTTCTCAAAAACTCTTAAAATACCACAAAAATTGTCTAAGGAGTACATGAAAACGCGTATTGATTATAATCCGGTGGCGGATAATTATCATTCAATTCCATTTAAAAGTTATTAGCAGACGTTTTGTCAAAATTCGCTGTTTTTCATCAACCGTCAATTTAAAATTGAGTGCACAATCTATTAATTGAAAATGAACATACTTATTTAAAGGAAATGTACTTAATTTCGTTCTTAAAAATTATTTAAATCTCGCAACATAAACGAATAGGTAGTTAAAGCGGGTTTGGGCCCTTAAAGCAAAGGAAGCAACAAGGCGATTCACCCATACACTCGTATTCATGTTGAATAGTTTATATAGTTTGTAAGAATGTTTTAAAGAAAAGTTGTATGCATTAAGACAGATATGACGGCCACATGATACAAACCTTAAATGTTAGGTGGCCCTAACCGTTAAAGCCGTTTAATTTAATATACCCGAAACCGATCAGGGATATCTCTAAAGTCGATACTAATAAGTATGCAGGACATTCAATGATAATCAGGTTAAATCAAATTTAGGTTTGTCTTCGCAAAGTCAGCATAAATAAAGGGAGTTTATTATAGTTTTCCAAAGGAAAGAAGTGACCTAGAATGGTGCACCATTGTACATGCACCTGCAAAGTGTAAGTCCCTTTTACATTAGAAAATCATTGAACTCAAGTCGATCATGACATAGACTAAGAGGGTGATAAAGGGGGGAAGTGATTCAGCAGCGCCCGTTCTTAAAATTTTTGTTTCTAATACTTGTTGTATTCCGTGTTTTATTTCACGCTTTCTTTTAAGAGGAATTGGCAAATGTAAAGGGGAATAGAAGACACAAAAGGAAATGCCAGCAGAGTTGAATTCAAAAATTCTGTAATGTAAATCAATAATTAGAAGTCGGAAATAAGAAATCGTTCTTTTATTAACCCTGCCAGGCGTATAATAAAAAAAAAAAATCATCATGCTTCAGATATTTCAATGTTATTTTTTTAATAAAAGTCATTTTTGTAAAAAGCAATTGCTTATTTTAATACTTTTTTTTTAAGTTTCATTGTCATCCAAAAATCAACATAAAAGGCAATATTCTCTGCGAGGAACTAAAAGTTTCTTTAAAAACTAAAATACCAATTTTTTAAATAATTCAATAAGTTACTAATATTTCATTTATACAATGTTAATTCACAAAAGTACAATTTTAACATTCTATATACATGAGTTGCAAATAATACTTTTATGTTCGTTGCATACGGGCTGTGAACATTTCGTACAAGTCATTTTAGGCATACGTCGAGGCAGACAGAGTAATTATTCCAAAAACAGAACGAATTCCCATTGAACTTGTATCTCCAAATGTTTTATTTGTCATGTTAACTCCACGTTTTAGAGATATTTCAACATTTGTCAACTGCGAAATTTCGGATATTATTTCATCCGTGAAAAAGGCATCAAAACACGAGATAGGTTCGCAGAAAGACTTTGATGCTCGGGTAGGAGAACCTTTGGCAGTTCGAACTATGTTCATTTACAGCTCTCTTCCAGCATTTCTTCCCTTTGAAGTAGTCCAGTAATATTGGCTTCTACTTCTTATTGTGGGCTTAGGTACTACAATTATGCACTTATCACAGGACCGTGTGTTATTTAAGGCTTCATGTGGCTCATCCACGTCTGGTTGTGTATTCTCGATACGGTCCTTTACCGGATAAATATCCGGTATGTTCCGGTAACAAGCACCATTAAGGTACAAGATCGACCATGTCGGGAACGATTTAATATGAACACATTGAACCTTCTAGGCCATACCAACATTTTTTCTGAGGGACTTTTATTACAAAAGGAATAACTGTTCTGGTCCCTGGCTATAATTTGTATAGGCTTCGCTTATATTTTTTTTATTCCTGTAAAATTTTTTGATGAAATATACATTGAACGAAGCTCTAAATATAACCTTTATGTCTATGGAAAATTTTAATCTTTTTTTTCCCGAAATGCTAAGATCTTTACTTAAAAATTATAAAAAAAACGACAATGAAAAAACCAAGTGAATGAAGCAAACGCGACCCAGAAACAAGTGAATATTTTGACAGTAAAAATGAGTGTTCGTGACACTTTGCGTCGCTATATAATACGAAAAAACGTAAGACAATCACCTACAGTCACCGATAGTCACTGAGAGTCAGCGAAGTGAATGAATGCTCTTATATGATACGAATTTGGTTCCACTTGGGTGAAAGTGATTCTTCGCGTCGCTTTGCGTTATACATAATAACGCCATTAATCTATAATTTTACTGGAAAGACAATTTTCATAAAAGAAATTGTATACTAACTTCTCAACCAAGTTTTGGTTAAAAAGCGAATACATCGAATATACAGTTATATTTGACATTTGCAAATTATTGAATAACCTTTGTTGCCAAAAGGAATCATTTGTTCGGTTGTATAGTAGCCCTCAACGTGTTAATATTAGGTTATCGATGTCTGCCAAGTTAAATTAACCGATATAAATTTGTTCCATCACTAAAGAAGTCACCCCGATTTTGACGTTTAATTTGCGGTATTCCCTTTTTCATTACACATTGTGGTAAATACAAATTAATTGAAATAAAAATATAATTTCTGCTTTATTTGCATTAATTTTTTGAAACATGACGTATAAATTAACTGAAATTTAAAAGCAGTAAATATATTTCGCACCAATAACTCATATGTATTTGCAATTTACCATCAACAATGAGAAAGTTATATAAAACGCTGTTGTCTCTTACAGCTGATTTTACTGGATCACATCATCATAAACAGTAACTGTCGCCATCGTATAAAATGTTAGGATTACAACGGTATGCAGGCGGTGTAGCCACACAACTGTTTCGTCATATGCACTACGCTGCCTATAGCACGATAAAACGTGGAGCAGGCGCTACAGCAGCGGTTCCGAGCCAAGCTGATGTTGCGACATCAACTCCGGCAGAGAAAAGGGAAAATGCAGACATGCCTGAGAGTGTTAGTACAAGCGTTAGAATACCAAAAGGTAACATACACATATTGCTTGAAATGTGTTTTCTCAGAAATTCCAATCCTATGCAGGTTCGTTAGTGGCTGCAGCATTTGAGTCTCTCAAAGATGAGAATAGTACAAGCACTACTGAAACATGTAAAGCAAACGGTTTATCAAAAAAAATTGATAGCTTGGACGAGCGTATCATAAATGCAAAAACGGTTAACGGTATATTGGCCGTATCCGAAGGAAATGGACCACTTTCGCGCAAACATGCGTTAAAAATAGTTTCAATATTAGCTGAATGGAGTTCAATGAATCGTGCAAAAATCAATGAATTTGAAAATGATGCACGATTTTTGCGCATCTGTCGTGTTTTAGGCCGTACAGTGGCAAATAGGGCTGGTGCTGCGACCAATGACAAAAATAACTCGAAGCGTATATCAGGGTTTCGCACAGATGATCTTAATACTGTGCTGGGTGTTGCTGGAGATGACGAAGCAGCTAAGTTAATTGCTAGCATAAGTTTGCCACAAATGGTAAAAGTGATGAGCACTTTGGCGCAACGTAAACGACGTAGCACACCACTTCTGCGCTCGCTTGCCTTCAATATAAGTAGTACAACAGATCAGCTGGATTTAAAACAGTGTGCTGATATATTATATGCAATGGGCACCCTAAACTTTCAGGATTCTGTGCTGGCAGCGAAAGTTTGTGCTGATATACAAGCGGTGCTAAAAAAAAATTCTGAAAAGTCTGCTGTTGTCGGATCCATTTTAACCAGTTTGGGCATAATGAGGTATCGAGATTTGGGTGCGTATATTGTACTAGTAATTACAATATTATTACAATAAACTCATAATTGCCATCATTTTGCAGATATAATGGAGGCGCTTACGCAATGGACATTAAATAATTCCGAAATTTGTCGACCACAAGATATTAGCGCACTCTTTATTACATCTGCTATATTGAATTTTAAAAGTTCTAATTTAGATGATGTACGTAACAAGTTGAGCACATCTATTGTAAGCGCTGATTTTCAAAAGAGCATCGATTGGCTTAATCACGTATGGTCGTTAGCAATGTTAGGACTTGTAAATGACGATCAATTGAATAGTGTTTTAAGGTGTGACTACAAATAATTATTTAATTTTTTGAAAATATAATTATATAAATTTATTTTTTACTCATCTTTGTATAGCGCTGAATTCATTGCGAAACTTGAAAAAGTCACTAATGATCTCTCGCCCACATCGAAAATGAAGCTTTTAAACCTAAATGGATATGCACAACTTATAGCTAAAGAATATAAAGGCTCACTTTTAGCTGCGGATAGTTCAGTGCACACTTTACCGTTAGCGCATTCAAAAAATAAACAAATATTAGTAAACGGTATGCTGGACGCGCTAAAAAGTTTACTGCCCAACAGCAACTATTTGAAAAGTTTGCAAGATAGTAAAATGGGCTTCTTAATTGGTAAGCTGAACATTCAATTTTAATCATGCGAAATAAAAAACCCAAAAATATGTTATTTTATATCTTTATTTTAGATGCGTTTTGCTTATTCGACAACAAACGGAATCCGCTACCTGTAGATAAACAAAATCAAAAAGCTATCAAGTATGTATTAAAATATGAGTAATTTTATCATCATACATTTGATTTATAATATAGCGCTATTTTGGCATTGGCTAGTTTAAAGACATTTATTTTGTAAGACTCAAAATTTCTCGAATATGAGCCTTTGGCTGTATACACATCCCAGCCAGCATTTTTTGAAAATTTTGATCAAAAAATATTTAAATATCATACCCCAAGATTATTAAAAACGTTCAAATTTAAAAGCATTTTCTGTTCGAAAATTAATGTATCGTCGGGAGGAAAATGTACATACCTTAAATGTGATTATTCTTGAATAATCATTTATGATTCCTATTTCAAAACACTTTTTATTAATTTTTGATATCATTGTAAAATTGAGCTTTAATAGTTTTAGAGTAATATTTGACTACTTTTCACAGTCATTCATTCCTGAACATATTTCAATCGTTTTGGTTGAGATTTTTGAATAATTTTTAAATGCGATCTATCATGCATTTATTCTTCATATCTCGTTCACAATAAGATACTACATAATAATCTTATTTCACATAATAATCTTATATTAAGGTACATTTTTCTCCCTACGATACATTAATTTTCGAACAGAAAATGCTTTTAAATTTGAACGTTTTTAATTATCTTGAGGTATGATATTTAAATATTTTTTGATCAAAATTTTCAAAAAATGTTGGCTGGGTACATAATAATCTTATTTCATCAGGGGAAGAAAGCATACACTAGTGAGCTATTCGAACCATAGGTAACGCGCAAACAAAGTTGACTGATATACACCTGCGACTACAACATCCAACATCAGCATTATCGTCTGCATCTTAAAATATGGATACGATACGGGATGTTGAAGCCGTATCCAGGTATGTCAAGATAGTTTCACTTACCTGGGGTTCAAATAGCTCACAACCTTTGTATTGTATTTTCTGGGGAGCCGAAGGTGGAGAAATGGTTGGCGAGATCTTCAAGCACGAGCATCATTACATTATTTTTGTCTTGCAGAATATCTTTTGCATAAATAATACAATTTTTATATATTTTTGCTTAGCTTCATGATTGAAAAAATATGTGTATGTGAAAAAAATAATATTTTTAATGAAAAGTAAAATTTCAACAAATATAAAAATCATTATTCAGTCAACAAATATATTCATAAAAGATTCAGAAAGCTGAATGAAAAATGATTATAAATTTTTCATCATCAAAAGTAAACACATTTAATTCAAATATGATTCCAAAATGTGATTGAAAAACTATATTCAGTTTTTGTTCATCGAAAGGTAAGCATATTTGATTATTCTTTTTGTTGATTTTTATGAAGTATTAAAATTTAATCATCAAAGGACTTCAAAAATGATACCAAAAAGTGATCGAAAAATGATTTTCGGGTTTTGATCATCAGGAGTAGTCACATTTGATTATTTCTTTTGTTCAATTGTATGATAACTCATTATTTATTCAGAAAGAGTAATCAAATCGTATTGATATGTAGGGGAATTCAAAATTTAATCACCTAAATGCTGAGTGGCAAAAACACAAACTCAAAATTTCCATTTGAATTGTATAGTTAGTGCATGCAATCAACTCGAGTTAATTATCTTAAGCCAAATTAGTAAGAGAATATAAATCCAGGAGTAGTTCTAAAATGAGTACCGGTCGTTTAAATAATAATGCGAGTGTATTTCAATATTTCTCACATTTATTTCCTTTCTCATTCAAGGATTGCGCTAATGATTGTCGATTTCCATGATGTCTGCCATGGCACCCATCGTTCCGCGAGCGGTATTACAAGTCTTTGCTTTGAACTGTTAGAAAAAAGTGGGTACAAAGTTATAGCAGTGCCCTATAACGAGTTCAATACAAGCGATAAGCTGTTAAAGAGAGTGCAGTATTTGGAAGCGAAATTTAAAGCGATAATTAGTAGTCAAGACTAATTTTTATTAATTTTACCAGTTATGTAAGTGTTTTTCAAGGCCGAACCCTTATTGTTTAAATTATAATAAATTCACACAACCACACAGTACTAGTTCAACTGCGAGAATCATAATTAGCTACTTTTTGGTTTTTCATTTATATGAGAAATGAATTCTTTGTTGCGCTTATTATCATTATTATTTTTAAAAATCCAAAAGCCCTTGAAATGGAAATTTTAAGCGATTGCATGCATTCTCGAGCTAAGGAACAAAAGCTTAATGAAAAACCAACTATTAAATGTAAACATTTATTTAGAAATTAAAATAACAAAATTCTAATTTTTAAAATATAACATTATGCTGATTGTGTTAGAATAAAAAATATTTTTTTTTAACCACATTCATTCAGTCGCATTTTTTATTTTCTTTGAGCATTTGAGCAGGCGTTTTTGATGCTGAACGTTCATATTCATTTGGCGGATTGACAGTACGTTGCTTACTCAAACCAACATCAAACCATTGTCCGGTCTCAACAAATTCTGTAGCAACTTCGGTCATTTTATGGAATGCAGCACGTCCCAACATGTGCCTATTGGTAACCTCCAACACCAACTTTTGGTCATAGACTTTAGTTGGATTATCCAATCTATAATGATCGCGTGCCTCTGACTCAGTAAGGCAAATACAATTCCATGGTGACCAATCTTCACCTTTTAGCCAACGTGGCAAACTGTTAAGAAGGAGTAGAAAAGATAGCAGTAATATGTAGTTTTAAATAAGGCAATCAAACAATATTCATAATGTGCAACAAGAAATATAAAATAGTTTACGCGTGCGCATGTGTCACTGCCGTCAAATCTTTCGTTTTGATTACTTATTGCAACATCATTCATTCATATAGTTACCGTAAATTGCTTAATACCGCATTCTTGCTAAGAATTGAATGACTATGCCAAATTTGGTCGATCAGATAACGTATATCATCCATTTGTAATACAAAAGCGAATGAGGCATTGCAGCGGCGCTTACGTTCATCGCGTTGTATCGAGCGTAATATGGCTGCGTATGTTTTATTATCCGTTGAGGCAATCTACATAAAAGGTAAATATGTAAAAAATTAGATAATACAACTGATTTGGTGGTTCAAGTTTAAATCTCATGTAACATGTGTGCAGTGTTGTGGAATGAATTATGTTAATTCCGTCCTATTATAGAGGCAATAGGTTGAAATGGCCGGCCCGTAAGGACCTTACATAGTCTGAATGTGTGCATAGTAGGGCGGGTCAAATTGTATGGGGAAAAATGGGGGAAAAACATCCAGTGCACATCCAGTTTCTGAATCTATGGGTCATACTGCGTAATATTGTCCATGGGATCATAGGTCTGAAATGAATTTCGAGCCTCCCTAGTTTTGTTAGACAATTTTATATCTCAACCCAATCCGAATTTTACATTTATTGTCATGTTTTTTATTTGTGAGAGCCGCTATTCGGATTGGGATATAACATTTTCTAACAAAATTAGGGAGGCTCGAAATTCATTTCAGACCTATTGTTCCATGGACAATATTACTCAGTATGACCCATAGATTCAGAAACTGGATTTGCCTTTTCAACAATAAATTTGACCCACCCTAGTACATAGTGTAACAAGAAACTTGTTCGGCGACCGAACTGAAAAACTCCATAAAGAACGATGATTAATGTTGTAGAGTAACTTTGCGGTCTTGGAGAATACTAGAACCTTCCTCGTAACTGATAACTGTGTCGCTGTTGTGTTAAAAGTGCTTCGCCACACTACCATAGGGATGCTGCTACTGGAGGCATTGATACGATGGTTGGCGTCATCTGGGGACACATCGTATGCAGGGAATACATTACGTATGTCGGGATTAATTCTGGTCAAGTAAGACTTTAACCTGTTACAATGTCCTCCTTGGTAGTTTACTTTCCTCTTCTGCAAGGGTTGGATAGTGTATTTTGGGGAACACCGGGCACGACCCAGCAAAGGGGTTTTCCGATTTTGTGTGGATTATCATTAGGGTCCTTATGCTTATCTGGATCAAACGGGTGGGCGGGTAGGTGCTGGATCTCATCACATTGCTTACGGAGACGTAGTTGTATCGCTCCTAACACTATAGTGCAAAATAAATTTTTTCGGTGTATTGGGCCAAACTCATTTCTTATAAATTGCTAAAAAAACTATTTCCTCTTTTTTCGAAGTTAGCCTCATTTTAGTTAGTTCGCATTTTAATAGTAAATTTTGTCTTTGCAAGCTTATATAACAGGTACTATGTGGGACCGAAGTCCGATCTTCGAAAAATAAAACCATATATTTCTCAATATTTTCTACCTACTTTATAAATCTGAAAGGAAACCAAATTGTATACCATTCAAAATTAAGAAATAAAAATAAATGTAAAGGTTGCAATTCAAGGCCTATGTTTTGGAGGCTAATTTCGAAAATATGGCGAACACAAGACACAGAACGTCCCAAACGTTTCTTCCAAAAAGAATCATTTAAATAAATGGGCATATTTATAGTCAAGATAGGGCATATTTATTGGCAGCTTTTTTGACACAGATACCTCATGGGATGATTAGATTCGGAGTCTATCGGGGACAACAACGTGCTACGAAAATTATACATAAATAGGTATTGAATCACAATCCATTTCCATCATCTTTTTTTGTGACTGTGCTTACGGTACCTAAAAAGCTCAGAAGACTCTACTATGCAACTTTTTGAAATTCGTTTGTAGGTTACACAAAATGCGATAAGCCAACGTCCTCATGGAACTAGAAGTTGGGTAGGGGCTAGCTGGATGACCTAGAAAGTTCAACGTGGTCATATTATATCGTTCACGAGATGGTCGGCCTAGTATCTTAATGATGCTTGTTACCGAAACGTTCCGGAACTATATCCGAAAAAAGGACCATCAACATCGATAACACTTACAAAAGCCTTCGTGAAGTGTCTTTATCACTACAAGAAGAAGAAGAAAACAACCTAGGTTAGTATATATAATACAATTTTTCTGGGAAGTAGACCAGTTACTGGCCTTTTCGAAATGTTCATATTTATGGTGCTCTTTACTTCAGGTAGATGGAATTTAGGGAAAGAAAAGTAATAGGACGAGCTAAAAGGATATGAGTACGAAGTGAGAGCTAAGAGGAATTAGAAAAAGTACCAACAAGGAGAGTGGAAGAGGTAGTGGAAGAGGATGTGATAGAGGAGAGAGAACACGATAGGGTAGAGAGGACTGAGCTATAAGGGCTAGTTAAAATGTTTTTCAATTAGGCAGATAAACCAAAACTCGGCCCAGACAGCGTTTGGCGTGTATTTAAGTTTTTATACCCATCTGTACTTGTCCGTCCGTCCGTCTGTCCGTTAACACGATAACTTGAGTAAATATTGAGATAATTTATCTGGACCCAGAATAGATTGGTATTGAAAATGAGAGAAATCGGATGATTTTCACGCCCACTTTTTATATGTATAACAGTTTAGAAAACACAAAAAACCCTGATTATTTAGTAAATAATACACCTAGAAAGTTGAAATTTGACGTGTGGACTGATATTGAGACTCTTGATAAAAATTTGAAAACAAATTTTAAAATGGGCTTGGCACCGCCCACTTGTAATAAAATCAATTTTACAAATATTATTAATCATAAATCAAAAATCCTAAACCTATCGTAACAAAATTCGGCGGAGAAGTTCCCTTTACTACAAGGAATGCTTTGAAGAAAAATTAACGAAATCGGTTAAGGACCACGCCCACTTTTATATAAAGGATTTTTAAAAGGGTCGTGGACGAATAAAATAAGCTATATCTTTGCAAAAAAGCGTTTTATATCAATGTTATTTCATTTCCCAAGTGGATTTATAATAATAGGAAAAACTTAAAATTACAAAATATGGGCGTGGCCCCTTTTATGTCTAAGCAATTTTCTATGTTTCGGGAGCCATAACTCGAAGAACAATTAGTTCAGAATAGAACCATATGTATACATATGTATTATTGCGCAGCCTTGTAACACTATTAAGCACACAAAACAAACAACAACAGCATTTCAAGTGTACAGCTGGGTATGTAATGTTCAGTTTCACCCGAACTCAGATTTCCTTACTTGTTTATAATGTGGTGCCTTCTACTACTTTGCACAATACTGTATGCATTAAATACAAGTTTGAATGTGTGTGGGTTTTTTAATACCTTTAAGTAATAGCAACGCTTGCAAGTGTCCACATTGTTTTGGCGCGTACGCAATGCAAACTGGGAGTATGGCTTAACCTCCTTGCATACTTCGCACATTCGCTTGTCACCATCTGAAAAAGGTAAATCGGTGCACACCGATGTCATAAAATAATTGAAATACATTTCTAACTATGGTATTTGAGTGACTTAGAGCAAAGCAAGGAACTTGATTCATAAGCCAAAAATTAAGCAAGAATAGAAAGACAATGCATTATCAATATACCCAACTGCACTTCTGGATAAAACTAAATGTACTGTTCCTTCAATTTTAAACTTTTTTCTACTTTTTATACTCAGCTGAGCAGAGCTCACAGAGTATATTAATTTTATTCGCATAACGGTAATGGCATAAACTCATCGATATAGGTATAGACTTCTATATATCAAAATGATCTGGGCGAAAAAAGAAATTCATTTAGCCATGTCCGTCCGTTCGTCCGTCTGTCCGTAAACACGATAACTTGAGTAAATTTTGAGGTATCTTAATGAAATTTGGTATGTAAGTTCCTAGGCACTCATCTCAGATCGCTATTTAAAATGAACGAAATCGGACTATAACCACGCTCACTTTTTCGATATCGAAAACTTCGAAAAACCGAAAAAGTGCAATAATTTATTACCAAAGACGGATAATGCAATGAAACTTGGTAGGTGGGTTGACCTTATGACGCAGAATAGAAAATTAGTAAAATTTTGAAAAATGGGCATGGCACCGCCCACTTTTGAAAGAAGGTTAATTTAAAGTTTTGCGAGCTGTAATTTGGCAGTCGTTGAAGATATCATGATGAAATTTGGCAGGAATTTTACTCCTATTACGTTATGTGTGCTAAATAAAAATTAGCGAAATCGGATGACGAACACGCCCACTTTAAAAAAAAATTTAAAGTGAAATTTTAACAAAAAATTGAATATCTTTACAGTATATATGTACGTAAATTATGTCAACATTCAACTCCAGTAATGATATGGTGCAACAAAATACAAATACAAAATAAAATTTTAAAATGGGCGTGGCTCCGCCCTTTTTCATTTAATTTGTCTAGAATACTTTTAATACCATAAGTCGAACAAAAATTTACCATTCATTGTGAAATTTGGTAAGGGCATAGCTTCTATAACGGTAACTGTTTTCTGTGAAAATGGGCGAAATCGGTTGAAGCCACGCCCAGTTTTTATACACAGCCGACCGTCTGTTCTTCCGCTCGCCCGCTAACACGATAACTTGACCAAAAATCGATATATCTTTACTAAGCTTAGTTCACGCACTTATCTGAACTCACTTTATCTTGGTATTAAAAACGGGCGAAATCCGACTATGACCACGCCCACATTTCGATATCAAAAATCTCTAAAAAAATAAAAAATGTCATAATTCTATAACAAATACGAAAAAGGGATGAAACATGGTGACTGAACTGGTTTTTTGACGCAAAATATAATTTTGGAAAAAACTTTTTAAAATGGGTGTGACACCTCCCATATTAAGTAGAAGAAAATTAAAAAGTTCTGCAGGGCGAAATCAAAAGCCCTTGGAATTATGGCAGCAATACTGTTCGTGGTATTACATATATAAATAAATTAGCGAAACCCGACAGATGATGTCCTGGGTCACCCTGGTCCACATTTTGGTCGATATCTCGAAAACGCCTTCACACATACAACTAAGGGCCACTCCCTTTTAAACCCTCATTAATTCCATTAATTTGATACCCATATCGTACAAACACATTCTAGAGTCAACCCTGATCCACCTTTATGGCGATTTCTCGAAAAGGAACTCAGGATCACTCCCTTTTAAAAAACTCATTAACACCTTTCATTTGATACCCATGTCATACAAGCACATTCCAGGGTTGCCCTAGGTTCATTTTCCTACATGGTGATTTTCCCTTATTTTGTCTCCAAAGCTCTCAGCTGAGTATGTAATGTTCGGTTACACCCCAACCTAGCCTTCCTTACTTGTTACTCTAAGCTTTTGTCTCTTCTTTATTCCTACAATCTTTCGGCTTATCCTTGGAGAATTTTATAAGTTCCATCCAGAGAATTTTCTGCCGCTTATGCAAGACTTCAACGTCACAATATTTGGTGTGCAGGAGCAAATTTATTTCACGTTGGACTAAATCGAAAATCTGTTGATGAAAAAACATAGTTTTATTACTGTTTCAAAAGAATATTAAATTTTTATAGATTTAAGATTTCATGATCTCAAGGCCAGTTAATAATAATTGTTATTCCAATGATGCTGAAATATTGAAGATATTAACCTGAAAAAAGTCTCAATAGTCGTAAAATGATCCGAAATATTACGCCGATATAATCTCATCCCTTAAGAGTCCTGAAATGATTCATAAAAAGTCCCCAGAACGGTACGGAAAGCAGTTCTGCAAAGATTCCGAAATTTTTTTGAAACAGTTTTCAACTAATAGTGAAACGATTTTCAAAACAATTGCGAAATAGTCCCGAAATGAACCCGAATTGCCCAACTGACCAGTAATGATCCCGAAACTTAATACGTAATTGACGCTTAACCGTTGTAACGGTTATGGCCGTCCAAAAAGGTGCACCAGCCGCCAATTGGTAACACTAAGGGAAATTAAATTCTTTTCCACCTGGTCGTTCCAGCAGAGTGGGGCTCGCCCTCTTCCTCTGCTTCCGTAGGCGAGTTACGGCAGGAATACTGTTTTGGCCGTAGCATCATCTTTCATTCGTATAACATGACCTACCCAGCGTAGCGATAAAGACACCCCCGAATGTTTTGGGGAGTGTTTTCGGTGTTGATGGTCCTTTGACAGACATATATCATGTACGCTCCATACGCTGACCCCTTGCCTGATCACAGCAGGTACGTCGTTTTGCCATCATTCACCATCCAACCCATCTTTTCCGCAAATTTGCAGTAAGCCAATCGGCGCGTGTCTACGACGATGTCAATGATAGTAGCATACTCCAGTAATTGCAAGCTCGTATAGAATATTGTTCTAGAGTGGTTAAGTTCTGCAGCTAGTAGTAAAGAAATTGCACGAAAGGTGATCATTCTGTCGTTTAGTTTCGAACGGCTTGGAGAGGACCTTCCCAATTAAGACTGCGCTGATGGTGTTGCTCAACGTGGTTTTATATAGCCGTATAAGCTTTGCGGGAAAACAAATTAAGACATAGCGGCATCCTTTTCGTACTGTCGAACGCGGTCTTAAAATCGAAGGAGAGGTTATGCATGTCAATTCTTTTTCGCGCATTTGTTTAAAAAATTTGGGGCATTTATTTATTTCCGAGCTATAACACCTGGATTCCAATAGTAGGGCATACACTCGCACGACCATATTTTGCATATAAGTAATCAATGAACTCCAAAACAAACTCGAAAGCATTTCTGAAGTAGTCCTGAAATTCGATTCATTTCGATGCAATCCTGAAGTATTCCCGAAAACGAATCACGAAGTAGGCTAATATAGAAATGTCTTAGAAGGTTCAACGTGGTCATATTAAATTGTTCGCGAGATGGCCGGGCTAATACTGGATCTATATCCGGCATATGACCTTCAACATCGATAACACTTCCCAAAGCCTTCGGAGAGTACTTTATTTAATAAGAAGAAGAAACGCGGATATAAATTCGTCTTAACTTTTGCTAATTCAAAAACCGAACCCGAGGACTTTCATTACAACAAATTCCGTTTCTTTCACTTGCAATTTGTGGGTGGAATATAAATAAAAATAATAAATCAGATTTACTCAGCATGGCCTAAGGGTAGACTGTTGCGATTTGAAATAAGAAGTCCTCAGTTTCGGTGGCGAATTCAGTCTTCTAAGAGATCGTGGCTGATTTCGATTGGTATGCACTATAACTAAAACCTTTTAATTTGTCATTTTAAAAATCCAGGGCCGCATTAACCTTCAACGGGGCCCCAGGCAACCATCAATTTTGGCTGGCCCTTTTTCACGTCCGTTCCCTTCTTTTTCCGATTAAAAAATACAAACTTATATCTTTCATAAAAATTTTATTGTCACAATGTAATAATATCAATAAAATTACTATCTACATTTTAAACATGTCGTTTTCTACATTTGTTTTCGGAAAATTCATCAATTATATCATTAATATCGATTTTGTTCAATAAATCTGACTCAATGCAAAGTACCCCTAACATCTCGAGTCGCCCTTGTCGCGTTGTAGCTCTTTCAGCAGCTTTGATTCTTTTTAATTGCGAGAAGGATCTGTATGTTTGTTTAATGGTGTGTTCAGTTTATACTTATATTTAATAATTCATGAGCTTAACACCGGCTTATAATAATCGAATTTCAATTATTATGTTTTTCTAAGAGAAACTGAAAAGAAAGAAACATTTACTGGCATATTGCGATGGACCCATTTCGAAAACCGCCAACGTAATTATCATCAGGCAATTTTGTAATGTTATCAAAGGTTTCACCGGGATTCGAACCGTGAATCACATGGTGAAACTGCAGTAGCCTTTAACCACTAGGCCATCCTGCTGGTATTTGTTTTCATGCTTAATTCAGTTTTTCTCATTTCTACACTAACAACACAATTGAGACATTTTGTCTCTATATTAATTCTGCCATGTAGATTTGGATCGTTCGGCAGAACAATTTGTGATCATTAATGTTAAAAAAATTCGAGGCGCTATTTCTGTGTCAGGAAATACATCGGCTAATTGATCTTCCATTAGAATCTTAAACAAATGGCTATAAGTTTTTTGTGCATCAGTGTATCTGGAGTTGACGTAACTTTGGAATTGTTTCATTTTAATGAAAAATTCTTCCAAATCTCTAGAATAAAAACGAACTAAGTTATTTATAGATTGGTGGAGGTCTCCATTACTTAGAGAAAAGTTATAATTCTCTTTTGTTAGTCTTTTGATTATTCCTTTCACTTCGATACACTTCTTTGCACGCTCATACAATTTGTCAAATGAGTCGGAAATGTCCTTTTTAGGAACCTTATCTAGTTCGTCGGTCGTCGCCTTTTAAATGCGGTGAATTGAGTTTTATTTATTTGAGTAACATTTATTTTCAGTTCTGATTATATTTTTCTTTCACTCTCTAGAATTTCATGTTGGTAAGAAAATTTTAGAAGTCCTTTTAATTTTTCGGGGGCCCCTAAAATCGGGGGCCCCAGGCAACTGCCTATTCTGCCTAGTTGTTAATCCGGCCCTGTAAAATCCTTCTATAATGATGAAACAATAATTTAATGATAACAATTTATTATTAATTGGTCTTGAGCTCATGAAATGGAAATTTGCGTATGATTAATGTATTGCCTGCCGACTGGAAGGTCGCACTATCTTGGCAGTCATTGCGATAACGAGCTAGCTTCATAAACGACCCTATTCCAGAGTTAGATTTGGAAATCCTATTAGAATTTTTTTCAAAAAAAAATATATATGGGCCAAATTCTTTGATAGTGCCATATTAAGTCATGCTCATGTAGAGGGAGTTCTGCAGGCAATTTTGAAAGTAACTCTGGTAGGTAGTTATTCTTCCCAATCCCAGTTATGCTTATGTTGCATGGACTTACTTTTTCCAAAAAATAATGCATTTACTGACCTCAGCAAAATCCGGGAAATCACGTTCATCTAACAAAACTTGCTTGACCTTCGTTAAAAGTTCCACACGTTCCTTTCTGCTCATCTTCTTTTGCATGTCTTTATAAATTTCGGTAAGGAATCGAGCTCGTTGTGTACGTAACAAATCCAAGTGAATTACATTATCTATTGAGATAAACAAAAAAAATTGCAATTGGAAGGTACTAATATATAGAAATCTAGCGAATTTTGCCGTGTGTATGTGGGAAAAATTGCTGGATCTTCAGTCGAAGGCAGATGTTGGAAAGTAGGGTTTCGCTTTTCTTGAATGCCAAATGGGTCGAATCGATGTTACAGAATGGCACTTGGCCTAGACGTATAAGCCTCGGTTGAAACTTAAACTCAGGCGTAGTGGCTTATTGATACCTTGAAAATACACTATGTCAGCAAACTTTAGGAAAAGCCCCAATTAACCTCCTATTTCAGAAAACGGTTGAAGAGCAGACGTTCTTTCGAACTAACAGCCGAGATAAAGCGATATTCCAGTCAGCCGTGCTTTTCTCATGGGTATTCTCCAGTGGCGTATGGTGAAAATCTGATAGATCTAATTAGCTCGCCGACGGTGGGCTTCAGTCTTTCGCATAGTACTTTTGATGGAACCTTAAATACGATATCAAGGAAGCATATTAAGCGCGATTGCCTTGTGATTTAGGCAGAGTATGCTTAAATGCATGCCGTCTGAGATTACCCGGTCCTGTTGTCATGCTATTTACCAGCTCCCGACGTACTTTCTTTAGTCAAGAGGTGGTCCACCTATGCAAAAGCATATGCAAATGGTCAACGGAATTCCAAAGTCTCTACTGGCAGCCACGTTCAGTTCGTAAATGTCTGGTCGGGCAAAGAGATCAGCGTGATAGCGTGATAGTTGCCAGGGATTTTTCGCCTTGTCATCCATTCAAGAGATACTTTGATTCACTTATAGGGCGACCACAACTTTTAACTCACACCGAGCTCCTGATAAAATACTTAAGGGACCCAGGTGTCTTTGTAAAACGTCACTCAGTGTATTCAGTGTATTCCTCCTGACAAGGTTTGTTAGGTTATCAGCTGTAGCCACTACTTGGCAGACCCAACCACAAGGTCCTCAAGCAGGTCATTCATAGCCATGACCCATGCCCCCAAAAGTTTGCTGGTGAACTCTACCAGAGTCGACTCGGCTCTGAGTGCTTGTAGGTCCTTTTCAATGGCCGGCGGTAGGGCATTGTTGAATGCTTCTTCAACAGTTGGAAAGGCTCCCAGTCCTTACGTGACCTTCAATTCGGCTTTTAAAGCTTTTTAAATGATCGAAGTCACGCTGATTGATTGTTGGGAGTAGTGAGAGATTTGTTCCACATTTGGGATAAAGACTATAACTTTGAACATATTCTGAGACTTGGAGACATAGCCCAATCTGAGAAAGTTGGCGTAAATGAGAGTCAGTTCTATAAAAGTAGTCCCCAAAGATATCTGTGGTTGTGCAGGAATTATGCCATCGGGACTCGGATACTTGGAGGGCTAAAAACAGTTCATCGTGCAAAGCGGCTTTCATAAATGGCGGTGAATGGTGTTCTTCTCAGGTCGGCAATCGCCGAAAGTGAAGTAGATTCCTACGAAACTTCTTCGGTATGTCGATTAGTCGAGGAGCCTCCACCTAACGCAGATATTGGCAAAATGCTCAACAAAGCAATGAACGACATTACTTATCGGCGTACACACATGCGTACCACAAATCCTTCATCACAACAGTACGGCAGTAAGTCGCAAGATCCCATAGCCTTCTTGCGTTGCGCGATTCATCCTTTTACAGGACTGCGGAAGCTTCTCTATGAAAAGTATGCATACTTTACACATCAAATCTTCAGTACGTCTCTCGTGGTTATCTCCGAAAGAAGACTAGGTCCCATTTTGTGCTTCATCTTAAATACTTTTGAAGTCGTGGCCATCAAACCCAACGCAGAACTCTACTGGATTAAAGGCAGCTCATTCCCGCATAAGCCAGCAAAAACAAAAGAAACAACAACAAAAAATATCTAAAGTGTCTGATAAGTAATGGCTCCTCACCTTTATAACCAATCCACTTAATTGGTTCACCTAATTTGGTCAACAATTTTTCATTGCGAAAATCCTCCATTGCTTGTTTGACAATAACACGCTGCTTTTCAATGCCATTACGCAATTGTATCTCCTTGTCGAGCAACACATTGACCTCAGCAATGCGTGCTGGACCTTCATATAAGCGCGCTATACGTTTCAATTCGGCTATTTTCCATTTTTGTACCTCACCGTACAACATTTCAAAGTCATCTTTGGTACGTGGAAATTGTTTAGCCAATTCAACGCGTTTGATACGCTTTTCAGCTTCCGCCTGTAAACGTTCCTCTTCAGCCTTCCGATTGGCCACCAAGCGACTAGAAAAGGCGTATTAACATTAATTCATTTAGTCTTCGTCATTGTTCTTACCGGTAATTTGCTGCTGCTTGCTGTATGTTACGCCATAAAATGTAACGACGTAGATTACGTTGGATCAATATTATTTTGGCTAATTTATTTTCACGTCGCATTTTTTGGGCATAAGTTTGATATTTACCGGGTGTTATGGTATAATCGGTGGCAGCAGAGACGTAGAGTACATTATTACCATCTTGCCAACATTGAGTGGATTGTTCATGGGCAGTATCCTAGGAAAGACATAAAATGTCACATTCATATGGGCCTTACTTCGAAAACTACAGCAGAGGACTTATTTGGACTTGGATAACGCTACTTGTTCTAGTCTGCGAAATGAGAATGCCTGCCTACAGATGGAATGGTAGCTGTTAAAATTAAAGAAAATATCATAAACAATCTGTTGTGTGGCGGATATATGCCATAGAGGTCCGATCGCTTCGCTTTCGACAAATGAATCATCGGACACCAAAATAAACCCGCTCGTCAAATTTCATCAAGATGTCCCAAAACTTGAGCGACTGGTTTGTATTCCGACGGACATGGCTAAATCTACTCACCTCGTATACTTATTGCTGCATCTATCTCTTCTCTTTTAAGTACTCACGATTTACGGTAATCAGACCAAACTTAGTATTGTGGCGAATTTTGACATCACTAGGCTGTTAGTAAATAATCACGCAACGACACAAACATGAAGCAGTCACTCTTATGAATATGTACATATTAAAGTTAGCGACACTTATGTACAAGGCAACGAAGAGATATCTCACACACACACTTGTAGTCATCAGCCGAAGTTGATACTCACACATACACACGCATATAGCTCAATTACCAAGAAGGAGATACAAGAGTGGCGAAACGTTTAGACCTTAGTAGAAATATGCGGACGAGGCAACAGAGAGTATAACAGCGGCGCAAGCTGAGGAACGACTAATCAGTTTGATTAACACACGCCATTGTGAAGTACGTGATATTGAAGTATAATTGTACTACTCCCAAAGTAATCTAAATAGAGACCAGTTTGCAATACTGAATATTAGAGTGATTTATTCATCAGTTCAGCGATACGAACGTTATCAGAAAGTGTATAATAACCAGGATTTTTCATTACAGTATGTATTCCATTTCATGACTGCAATTTTAGTCTAGAGGCTTTTGTCCTAGTTAATTTAGTTTGTTTATTTTGTTCAATAGAAGCACACTCCTAGAGGTTTTTCAAAAATGAGTCCGACACGTTCTAGTATTTGCACCTACTCATACCGCCCGAAAGGTACGAGAAGTGTTTGATGTGTCCACATCCTAGAATCACAACCTATTACCCAGTTTTCCGCTATATTAAAGAAGAAGGCCATCCTAAGGGATAAGGGCGGGGTAATACCTATGCTTCGGCCTTCAGCCTTCGATACTTTAGGCGATAACGGAAAGAATTCTGCCTGAAACACTTTCCATTTTGGCAGCAGAGCTACAAAATAATGTGCTGGACTACGGACTAGTTATAAATCATAGATTAGATGATGCAAGTTGTGGTATAAAATTTCACTCGCTCTGGCTAAAAAGGAGCTGATTTTCCGCATGCCCCAAGTGGTGTCTTTCCTGCCTCTGAATTGACCAAACTACAAAAAGCTGTGCTTCCATAGATGCACTCAAATCAGCTGGTGACAAACCCGTATTTATATGAAAAAGAGGACTTAAGTATATACACTCCTTTTAAATTTATGAAAGGGAGGCAGACGGGGATGGTTGTGACTTCGCCGAAATAAGCCACTTGTACTGTGGTGCCTTAGGCTTCGAAAATACCTTTAAAGTGGCTTTCGTGAAAGGCTGTGGTAGCACCCAGCCAATCCTGAGGCGAGTGGTAAGTATTGAGTCAAATACACACACACAGTATTTGAAATTATAAGATAAGCGTTACCGCTCGCAGGATCCAGGTAAGAGAGAAGCTGGTGTGCAACAATAAAGTCGCTTGTGAACAGGTGGCTAATGCCAAAGTAAGCTTGTGAAATGGGTTAGCGATGAATTGGTGTACGGACACAACGTCGCGAACTGCTAAATTGCCATTGCTCCCAATCGGTTGAAACACAAAAAGTTAACTCACCAAGCAAAGCATATATCGAAAGTCTAGAGTTTATGTAGAATAATGGGAAGGGGTTCGCTCGCACAAGATTTGCGGTGCAGACTTCTCTTATTGTAAACGCAGTTTCCACCATTAGTCAAGCGCATATCGGTACTAAGGATTTAAGTAACTATAATACTTCCAACGGTATATGCTTTCATAAGTGGACGTGAACATGCTAAATTGATCAGTGAAGCGAAGGTTGCCCAAAACAGCCATTCCCCAAAGTGTGGGAAATACAAATATCGTCTGATTGCTTTCAGCTTTCCTCTACTTAAAAAGGGCTGAGGACCAAAATTAAACAGTGTGCAGGACAGACACTTAGCGTAGCGCTGTCACCGCATCTCAGAATTATAGATGAGTGAGGCTAACATTGTGGTAAAGTTATTTTTCGCTATCGACACTGACTTTTGCGAAGAAGAGTATAACGGGATTCGCAGGGCTGTTTGCTGGCGTATAATACTTAAGGCAGGAGATGTGTTTGCCTAAGCTCGAGACAAGAATTCGCTAATTTTGATTTTTTACAAGGTACTGATACTTCTATAGCTGTTTCTCTTATCAATTGGGGACACGAGTAGTAGATAAATAGCATTGGTGGTTCGGAGGGCGAGTAGTTGTTTTTAAAAATTGTATCATTTGTTATTTTAGTGGACTGTATATTATTTTATTTGTAAATTTAGAAGAACATAGGGTGCTAATCACCTGTTACAGCTGCAATGTATTTATGTGGGGGAGCACGCTCTGTGGGAAAAGCCTTCTCATTTTGTTGTGAAAAACCACAAAAGGTGTTGCGACAGCTTTGTACCTATGTTGCGGCATTTGCAAGGCAGATGAGTTTTCACTGAGATCTTTTCATGTCAGAAATACACTCGGAGTGCTTGCCGAACAGTGCCGAGGGGCGACCCCGCTTAGGAAAATTTTCTTCTAATTGAAAAACCTTATTTCTAAAATTTTTATGTTGCTTTGTCCGGGGTGTGAACCCAGGGTCTTCGGTTTGGTAGGCGGAGCACGCTACCATCACACCACGGCGGCGGCCATATACATATGTAAATATGTGCATACATATAGTACACAGCATACATAAGTACAAATTAGAGAGCGCAGTGAGCGTAAAATTATCTTTGAAATTTGCTCATGTATTGACTGTTGATCGCTGTTGAAATGACCAGTGAGATGAGTTGTGTTAACAAAAAAATCAGTTAGATTGATTAGGAATCTGTCAATTTTACATAATTTTGTTAACTTAAGAGCGACAATTTCTCTTCTGTTGAAATGACTAAACTAATTTGTTCGCTTGACAAAGAACTCGGTCGAATTAACCATAATTCGATCAATTTCACCGTTAAGTCAAGAACAACAGAACCGATTTGTTGATTTTGCTAGCACTATTTCTTTCAGTGTAAAATCATGTAGCTTGGTGTATCATTTAATGCTGGAACGTAGTACTGCCCCTGTAACCTCAACTCGTTGGAAGATGTTATTATATGAAGGTTAAATTTCCCGACTGTAGAACCATGGTTATGAAGCCAGAACGGAGTAAGTCAGAGTCCGTTTTTTTCTAGTTCCTCACAATAGTACCAAGGCACAGACAAATATTTTATTAAAAAATCATGCCTTGATTCGGATCGTGATGAGCGTATACGACATTAATAACAGCGAAATCTTTTTTTTAACCACAAAACCAACACGTGGCTCTGAATTCTGCTTCCATTCTTATGACCACTGGGGTAGACGTTGAAAGATCTTACTGTCCTTCAGTTTTCCCTCGTCCGTTGTGTTTTCTGTATGGCGGTGATGTCGGCCTTTGCTTCGGGATTTTGCTAACCCCTCCGGTGTGGTGGTAGCGTGGGTTCACGCCCTGACAATGCAACAGCAACATTTTAGAAACAATGTTTCTCAATTAGAAAAAGTTTTTGTGAAAACTTAACTGCCTTGCAGATGCCGTTCGGAGTCGGCATAAAACATGTAGATCCCGTTCCCCCAGTTTGTAGGAAAAATTAAAAGGAGCACGACGCAAATTGGAAGAGAAGCTCGGCCTAAAATATCTTCGGAGGTTATTGCACCTTACAGTTATTTATTGTTTTTGTCCGTTTTGTTAGAAACCCGTTTAAGAGACGGCACCGAATTGATATAATTAAAGGCTATAAAAAAGTCTGGACGATAACCAACTGGCCTATTACAGACTATAGGAGAAGTAACTACCTACCTTTGCCCAAAGGAATACAAAATACACCTACTAAAGAATTTATTAACACAATAAAAAGAATCTTTCCGACTGCAGGTTTCTGTATGGGAAACCCCGTTAGTACTTCATACTTACAACTTCTTTTCCTTTATACTCGTACGTTTGTGTATCCCGGCTAACATAGCGATGGTACTTGATCTTATCAAAATATGGACCAGTCTGAGTGAATGCATCAAGATATTCGATACCTAATGAAGCAGTAAGAATATGTAAACGATTTTTGATCAAAAATAAGATTTTAGCGCTTACCCGTTGCTTTATCGCGATAGCCACATAGAAATGGCTTAATAATTGCTTTATTCAAAATCTCGACAACAATGGTTTTTGTTTTCATGCCCCCATCTTCGATATGTACCGTTATAAAATCGGGCATGTGATATTTACTAATAAAATTTTTTAAATTAAAAATGAAGTCACTTTAATTGAAGCTACATACTAATAATGTGCATACATATAGAGCTGGGTAGATGCATTACAATTATAACTGAATTACTTAGTACTTATAAAAAGTAATTGATTTGATGAGGTAATAATAAAAGGATTTAGCACTTTCTTGACTTCCTGGAAACTATTTGAAGTTGATTTCTACTTTTAAATTGCATTACCAGAAATTGAATATTTAATGGAATAAATCATAATTTTTTTCAAATAATTGATTTTTTTTTAAATTTGTATGTTAAATTTTGAAGTATTTCTGTTTAGTACGGCATTACGAGTATATGCATTTAAAATCAATCATGCGGTGAGTTTACTTAAAACATTTTTCAAGCCTTTTATTAATCTTTTCAATCCTGATAATGATGATTTTGAAAACCGAATCCTTTTTACATTGCATTCCAATAAATTGCTTTTTTGAAGATTGCATTACAAGCAATTGAGTTTTATAATTGAATTTCAAGATTTTTTCTTATACTTTACACATTTTTTCAAGGATTTAGTTTATTTGAAAAACTATACAAAATTTCAAGTAATTGTTGATTTGAATTGCTTTACGAGTAATTGTGTTATTGAAATAAAATTAATTATTGGCTAGTAATACAGATTCAAATTGTAAACTAATAGTTTTTTCAAATTCATTCGTTAATTTAAGAAATCAATCCTATTTTGAATTCAATTAAACTAGAGTTCCTTTCCTTTTCTTTTGTTGTCTTTTCTTTTCTTTTCTTTTCCTTTCTTCTCTTTTCTTTTCCTATTTTCCCTACTGTCCATTCTTTTGGTCTGCTTTTCTTTCCTCTTATTTTCTTTCATTTTCCTTCTCTTTCTCCTTTCCTTCAATTTCCTTTATCTAATTTTTTTTGTAATTTCATTTAACTTCATTTTATTTCATTTCATTTTATTGAATTTCACTATATTTTATTTTATTAACTTACAAAGTAGTACATAAAATTGTTGCAAGGAACGAATCGAATGAATATTCTTATTTGCTTTTGCAAACATTCCTCCTGTTTCAATGAAACGTGATCCAGATACGGATAGAGATTTAACATGTAAATGCAACAACAATGTGACCCATATGAATCAATTTGTTGTTGCATTTGCATGTAAAATTTCTATCCGTATCTGGATCACGCTTCATTGAAACGTAACAATTTTGAATATCAGCAAAGAAAATTACAAATTTACTCATATTTGCTGATTCTCGCTCTATACTCCCAACAAATCAACTACGTAAACACGCTTCATTCATTTGCTAACGAGATCACATCTGAGTTCGTTTGCATGAGGCCTGCTGGTTTTCTCAACAAAACAACATAAAACACATGTTGGTGGTAGTGGTGCCTTTTTTAAATTCATAGCGCTATATTTAATTTTTTGAATGGCCTGCACTTCTTGAGAAGACCTTAGACCTTACCGTAAAATTTAAATTTTGCGCTTGCCTATTTATATCATCGTATATATTATTTCTAATTGCTGTTTTTATGTACGGGACCCTTTTTCGCTCTTATTTGGAATCCAAATCTATAAACAAAGTTTTGGTTGTAAAGATGGAGATTCGGGCTTTTAGCGAACTTTGGGCAATTTTGGTCGTAATTCTTTTATTTAGCTATATTTTATTAAGATAATTTGTTAAAAATACCGATTGTGAGCACGCACAAAATCTATTTGTACTATGGCACTATTGTGAATACTTGCACTGCATTGCTGGCAGTTGCTATTATACGCTAGATGGCGGCGCACTGTAAGTTTTAATTGATTGATAAAACAACTGATTTTTGTTGATATTTGATAAGAGACTTTTATATTGGTTGCGCAAGATGCGCACGGGTTCGGCTCGTATAGATATAATTATATATAGCAAGTGAAGGTAATAAGATTCTAGTAAGGTTTTTTGAAAAGTATTTAAATAGTATTTTGATTACCATTAGAGGAATGATTTTCGTTAGAAATTCAAAAAGGGAGTACCTTGTAAATGAATTGAAAAAATTATTTGCAATTGAAATTAATTGTAATTAATAGTAAATTTAATTTGGATTAATTTAGAAAATAATTATTACTACCCAGCTCTGAATACATATTCGCATGAAATACGGAGGCACCACATAATCCCGATTTTTACACATTTTTAAGTTCAAAATGAGAGTATGTAAGATTTTAATGAGAAAGTGTAACATTGCAAGAAAGAAAGTGTATTGAAATGAGAGCGCATAACTGCAAGTTGAACAAGTACAGTTGTCTAAGTTCGGGTGTAACCGAACATTATATACTCAGCGTGAGCTTCTATTGTACATTTCATTTCAGATAAATTACTTTTCTACATAACACGTGGCACCGCCCGTTTAAAAGAAAAATGTCTCCCCATTTCATCTTGATAAGTGAAATATTATTGATTCAAAACTATTTTTTGCTAAGTTATAGCTTATTATTCTAGTCTACGACCCTTTTAAACTTGTTTTATATCTAAGTTGCCGTGTTCTTTAACCGATCACGTCCATTTTTACTAGAAATATTTTCTGCTATAAGGAAAATATGTGTACACAATTTCATTACTATATGTCAATTTTTCTTCGAGTTATGGCTCTCGAAACATTGAAAATATACATAAAACGCCACGCCCATTTTTTTTAAATTTGAAGCTTTTCCTATTTATTGTTATAAATCCACTTGGGAAATGAAATACCATTGCAAAGATATATCTAATTTTATTCGTCAACGACCCTTTTAAAACTCTTTTATAGTATAAAGTGGGCCTGGTCCTTAACCGATTTCGCTAATTTTCCTTCAAAGCATTCCTTATAGTAAAGGCAACCTCTCTGCCGAATTTTGTTACGATAGGTTTAACGATTTTTGATTTATGATTAATAATATTTGTAAAATTGATTTTATCACAAATGGGTGGTGCCACGCCCATTTACATTTTTTTTTCAAATTTTATCAAGTCTCAATATCAGTCCACACGGCAAATTTCAACATTCTAGATGTATTTTTTATTAAATAATTAAGTTTTTTGTGTTTTCCAAAATGTTATATATATAAAAAGTGGGCGTGGTTATCATCCTATTTCGCTCATTTTCAACACCGATCTATTCTGGGTCCAGATAAGCTCGTGTACCAAATTTGGTGAAGATATCTCAATATTTACTCAAGTTATTGTGTTAAAGGACTGACGGACGGACATGGCTCAATCAAATTTTTTTTCGATAGTGATGATTTTGATATATAGAAGTCTATATCTATCTCGATTCCTTTATACCTGTACAATCAACCGTTATCCAATCAAAGTTAATATACTCTGTGCTCAAAGCACGCTGAGTATACAAATGTAAGTTTAAAATGAGCAAATGTAAAACAAAATGCGATAGTATAAATTTATATTGAGAAAGCGTAATTTCAAAACGAGTAAAAGTAAATTCAAAAAGAGAAAAGCGAAATTCAAAATAGTCTACTGAATTATGCATTTATCTAAAAAAAAATAAAATAAAAAAAATAACACCTAGTCGTTGCTTGCGACAAGTGGAGGCATCCGTTTCTCGTTTTGGTCCGTATGCTTAAATGCTGTCTTATTTAAAGCATTAATACCAAAGTTGATTCGGAGGTGAAATTAAACCTGTGTTCTTTAGAACATTGAAATGAAATATATTGGCACAAACATTTTAACAGGAGTAATTTTGACTCACGTTCCCGTGAGGAAAGTGGTTAACTATAATCGCTGACTGCAACGTTCCAGGCGACGTGCCATGTGCAGACCCATATTTAATCTAACCTTTATTCTAATACGCACCAATAAGTTTTGTATGCGGTATAGGATAAGATAATAAAAACTTAAAAGCAAAACCTTTTTTTTTTCTTTCAGTTCGTCTACCACTTTCCTGTTATATATCACAAACGGTCAGTCGGCTTTCCCGACGGAGAAAATTCTAACTAAACATTATCTAAAATTTTGAATTTAAAACTAGATTTTGAAGAACTCTCATTTGAAATTTACAGTACCGCAATTAAATTTAACTCATTATTGATTTGAATTTACCTTTTCTTATTTTGAATTTTTTTGTTTTGAATTTACGCATTCCCAATATGAACTTATGTATCTCATTACCAACTTATATATTCCCAATACAAATTTACATTTTCCCATTTTTAACTTACATTTCTCGATTTGAATTTACACGTTCTTATTTCAATTTACGCTTTCTCGTTATAATTTTACGTATTCTAGTTTTGAACTTGAAAAGGTACAGATACCTGACAATACCGGCAATATACCAAAATCCGACAAGGTATGATCCGGACAAGCCAAAATATAGAATAACAAAATCCTGACAAAGCAAAATCACGACAAGACACATCCCAGAAAAATTGTCTGTAATAACAGAATAGCTTTGAAAAACTAGTGGGGATTTATGTAGCTTCTTTGTGCGGATTTTATCTTGCCAAGATTACGCGTGATTGATGTTTGTTCGTGTCTAGATTATGATTGGCCGTCATTAGGTCCAAGTCTGAAATATGATTTTTTGAGACTTGGTTGTTTTTGGGGACTATATATTTCGGGATTATATATGTCAGATTTATGTTATACACCCATAAAATACATACTTATAATATATATTCAAATCCAATTTTGGTCGCTCTACACCCTCGTCCAAATTCATTTCTGCTTCATCTAATAATTCCAAATCGAATTCAAATATACCAAACTGATTTGAATCGGTTTGTATAAGCAAACAACGATTCGGTATTTCACGTTCATCTTGCTTTAGCACCACATATTTGGGGTCCACTTCAAATTTACTTGATATATCCGCTTTGATATCGGCAATAGTCATACGATTTGAATAAACTTGTGCCACAATACGTGAACCGGCAACACGAAATTTAACCGTTACATTTTCTTCAGGCACCACATCGTCGACAAATTCCAATGGAATTTCCTTGAGTGCCATCACAGGTTCCTTTTCTTTATTGCTTTCGAGATTTTCTATGCCGCGTGTACATTTTGGTCGGATAAATTGTATATATTTTATATTTGGTAGTTCTTTTGTTTCTTCACAATTCATTTCGTTTATTTTTTATATAACAAAAAATTCGTGAATAAATAAAAAATTCTAAAGAAAAAGCTCGACATTGACACACAAAAAAAAAAATTTTAAGAGGTATTCACTATTCGTTGCTGTTAGTCGATTTGTGATTCAAACAAAGTTCTTGAATTTCTACTAAAGTTTGAAATGTTTGTTGGTTCAATACTTAAGGTTAAATGCGTATAGACTTTTATACAACAATAATATAAGTACAATAGGGTGGTCAAATTGTATGGGGGAAAAAAACTTCAAGTGCACATCCAGTTTCTGAATTTATGGGTCATACTGAGTTATATTGTCCATGGGACCATAGGTCTGAAATGAATTTCGAGCCTCCCTAATTTTGTTAAAAAATATTTTGGGCTATTTAAAAATTTAATTTGCAATATGGAAAAGTAAAATATTCGTCGATTTTTGCAACAAATTCGTCGATTTTCCCCAAAAATAAGCGATAAAATGCGAAAAATAGTAGGAAAGCGCCCTATAGCGACGAATATTTTACTTTTACATATTGCAAATTCAATTTTTAAATAGCCCAAAATATTTTCTAACTAAAATAATAATAAAAATTTCTAAAAAAACAATATTTTCTACCAAAATTAGAGAGGCTCGAAATTCATTTCAGACCTATGGTCCCATGGGCAATATTGTAGTATGACCCATAGAAACTGGATGTGCCTTTTCAACAATAAATGTGATCCACCCTAATGTACATATATCAAACAACAACCGTTGCCATACCAGTAACTAAAAAATCAATCCAGACATGTTGTTGTAATGGCAAAATAATCAAATATACAATATAGATATGTTAGGGAAGAAGAAAATTTATTCGTCCAATGGTAGATTGTAGCGTCAAAAACAATACCAGATATATATATTACATACGTAATATATAGAATGCAGCAAAATACTCTAAATCAAAAATACAGTTGTTTACATTAGGGTGGGTCGATTTGTATGGTCGAAAGTTACCCGATATCGCGCCATCGATTTTTCGATAGGATTTGGGCTCAGGAAAAAAAGTTCCACTACGCATACCCAAAAAAATAATTTCCGAGCCTGTGAAATTTCATTTTTTTTTTACTTTTTTCGTCTTTGATCTTTAAAGTTTTTTTGATGACCTACTAAAAAAATTTTCATATGTCCGACCCAAAAATGTCCGCTAAAATATATATTTTTTTTTTCAAAAAACTGTTATCTACAACGTTTTTAGCGGACATTTTTGGGTCGGACAGGGTATACATGAAAATTTTACAATCAAATGAAAATTTTTTTAGTAGGTAATGAAAAAACCTTAAAAATCAAAGTCGAAAAAAAGTCAAAAAAATAATTTTCGAGCCTGTCTGGTATGCGTAGTGAAACTTTTTTCCTGAGCCCAAATCCTATCGAAAAATCGATGGCGCGATATCGGTTAATAAATCGACCCAGTCTAGTGTACATATTATATTGAAGACTTCGAAAAACACAAAACCCATTCACTAATACAAATAAATTGATAATATTTTGTATACAAAATGAGTTCTCCATAGTGTAAATATGCTAGTATAACCAGCAGACGTTGTGCTATTTGAACTTGGTTTTACTTGCAAGAATTTCATGAATTTTCTATTCCCAGCCCACATCACTGCTCTCTCTACTCCCTCCTCTTTCTACTATATTTCTGGCTTTCACTTACTCTGTTTTTATACGTTTCCCTCTTTCCCAACGTCTCCCACGTTTTCTCCATGTTTCCCCTTCGTTATCTCCCATTCGAACTATTATTACGATTTTTTCGAATAAACGGGTCATTGGATCAAACTTCAAAAATTAACCTAATCCAAGTTTACCCTTGCACTAATCTACAATAAGTCAACAGTAGTTATGTATGCCATCACATTTGACAGTTAAAATCAAGTTTCTAGAAATAGCACATATGTAATCGCCTCTTTTTTCAGTAAATACATTTTCTAAAGGCTACATTGAAGAAAATTTATGGCTAGAATATCCACTACTATGGATACAGTATAAAATAAAATAATATTATTCTGTCATCAAAAAATATGCATGTCTTATATATTCAATATCCAATGGGGAAGTGGTATCCATACATATACATACATACATATGAGTATGTATACTCAACTTGTAGGAAACACATTTATGTAGGTCTACACCAAAATTAAACTTTTTCATATGAAAATCATATTCAAATGTTTTGTTTTGGTGTGGACCACTACATTTTATGTGGATGGAAAGGTCTTTCACAAAAACTCTCAAGCTTTTTGATACTTGATGTCAAAGGAAATAAAGAAAACTGAAACCGGACGGTGTGCTATCGATTTGTTATCGAAGTTTCAAATGATTGTTATCGATAACACAGGCTATCAACGAGTTATCCGACGGCGAATTATGGGCGTAATATCCATTCCTTTTCGATTTATTATCGATAAATTATCAGTTTTTTATCGATTGGTTATCGGAAAACTATCCGAGTTGTGATTGCTTGTTTTGTGTGCTTAATAGTGTTACAAGGCTGCGCTATAATACATATACATATGGTTCTATTCTGAACTTCTCTCTTCGAGTTATGGCTCCCGAAACATAGAAAATTGCTTAGTCATAAAAGGGGCGGTGCCAGGACCATTTTTTAAAATTTGATGTTTTCCTATTTATTGTTATAAATCCATTTGGGAAATGAAATACCAGTGATATAAAACTCTTTTTGCAAAGATATAGCTTATTTTATTCGTCCACGACCCTTTTAAAAATCTTTTATATAAAAGTGGGCGTGGTCCTTAACCGATTTCGTTAATTTTTCTTCAAAGCATTCCTTATAGTGAAGGCAACCTCTCTGCCGAATTTTGTTAAGATAGATTTATCTATTTTTGATTTATGATTAATAATATTTGTAAAATTGATTTTATTACAAGTGGGCGGTGCCACGCCCATTTAAAAATTTTTTTCAATGTTTTATCAAGAAGCTCAATATCAGTCCACACCTCAAATTTCAACATTCTAGGTGTATTATTTACTAAATAATCAGGTTTTTTGTGTTTTCCAAAATGTTATATATATCAAAAGTAGACGTGGTTATCATCCAGTTTCGCTAATTTTCAATGCCAATCTATTCTAGGTCCAGATAAGCTCGTTTACCAAATTTGGTGAAGATATCTCAATATTTACTCAAGTTATCGTGTTAACGGACAGACGGACGGACATGACTAAATCAAATTTTTTTTCGATAATGAAGATTTTGATATATGGAAGTCTATATCTAACTCGACTCCTTTATACCTGTACAACCAACCGTTATCAAATCAAAGTTATAATACCCTATGTACAAGTGCAGCTGGGTATAAAAAGAAAGTTGAAGACAAAAATTGCAAAGCATCTGCCCAACTAGATGGGCCAATGTCATGAAGCGGCATCCACTTACATTGAACTTCAGCTAGCAATATTCGAAGCTTTTGAAGAGATAGCAGAAGGGAAAAACAACAAAACTTCAGCACAAGCTTCTCAGTTTCAAGCTCCTATTTCTAGCGTGCAATTCCAAATGTTGCTTTTGTTGTTGTAGCGATAAGGGCACTCCCCGAAGGCCTTGGGGAGTGTTATCGATGTTGATGGTACTTTGCCGGATGCAGATCCGGTACGGTCCGGTCACAAGCACCATTAAGATACTAGCCTCACCATCTCGGCAAACGACTCGTTATGACCACATGAAACCTTCTAGGCCATACCGCCCTCCCACCCCCTTGATCCATTAGGAGTTCGGGGTCGCTAGAGCCTCGGCTGTGAATGAAACAGGATTCGCCACGGGTAGGTGAGGTTGACAATTGGGTTGGATAAGCTTACCACTTGAGACAGTTGCGCTACACAAGAAACCAGGCATCAGTAAACATCAATTAAATAGATGCAACGTTGATACTGAGAGCGTCGAAGATTATTATAGAATCGCTTTCTATATTCCATATATATTCATATCAAGAGCCGTTATATGAAACACCAACTAATTTTCGAAATTTTCGGTGTTTCGTTCCCCAAAAATGAATACAACGCTGAAAAATTCAATAAACTGCATGAATTTTATGAAAGTGTTATGAGTTGTTCTAAAACTGAGTTTGCAATGGAAGTCAAAATGTGGAGAAGGCGAGTCGGTGGTCAGAATTTCAAAAACGTGTTTGATGCACTTGAGGTGGGTACAATTTTGATGATTACCTACAAAATTTGTATGCTATATTTCTTATTTATCTTATTTTTTCAGATGGTGAATCCAAATGCTTTCGAACTTGGAAATAAGATATTGCGCATATTAGCCGTTCTACCAGTTTCGACAGCAACACCTGAACGCACATTTACTGCCCTCAAAAGGTTAAAATCATACTTGCGGAGTTCAATCAGTCAAGAACGTTTGAATGGACTCGCTTCATTGAATGAATATATGTGTTTAAAGCTTGAATATACAGCCATATTTTACTGGCCGATTTTGGCTACGAACCAATTTTCATGTCATAAAAAAGGTACGAAAAATACCTCACATCTACACCATCTTCTTCAATTTTGTAATTATCAAGTTAGAGATGCCCATTTTACAAGCTGAAGCAAATTTAAAGTATTTTTCGTACCTTTTTTACGACATGAAAATTGGTTCGTAGCCAAAATCGGTCAGTGCTGATATTCTTTATAAAAATGGATATTTTAATTTATTTAAGTTTTACCGGTAACAAGGTCATTTTAACTTTGGTACTTTCTGTCAACATCTCCATGGGGGGTTTGAACTCGAACCCCCACCCCGCGTAAATCTGCCACTGATTACAGTGTAACCCCATTTAACTTTTAGCCCCATGCTATCCGACTTTTACCGCTTTATTATTGAAGTGTTGTCGGTTTGTAATTGTTAACAACTTTATCAACGTTCCGTATCCGCGCACTGTGCCCACTTCCCATAGGAACCACACATTGGAAATGTTTGCCCAAAATAAATTAAGAAACGAGTTTTTTATTAGACAGAATTTTTGCGAAGCAGTTTAATTCTCATCAAATTCAATATTTAATAATGGGTTTTTAAGCAATTTCAATATATCTGAAGTAATGGCTCCATGCTTCTTTTTAAGAGATTTCCTTAAGTTAGAAATGTATGGATCAGACGAAATTAGAAGTCTTTTTAGTAATTCGTTTTTTGTTTGGGTTCGAGATTTTTTTCGTGTGAACTCCAATCTGTAGCGTTTATTATCCTTATTTCTCGATTCTTGGGCTTCTTCATATAATTGGCCAATGGGAAGTATGCAATGATCAATTACAATCTTTCCATGACAGAGTACTTTATGTACCGGAGCTGGCATATAATACCGTGGATAAAGTCTTTAATATAGGTCCATAGTTTCAGAAGCATTATGATCAAACGCCTCTGCATCAATGGAATATCCCGACGCTAAGCATTCGTGTATCACATAAAATCGTTGCAAAAGCTCTAAATTTATTCCGGTTGTTTCTGCTGACTTTTATGAGTTTCTAAAAAAACTAGCGGTATTGCCGTTAATTGATTGCTTTGGCATATCTATTAATAACCCCATTTCCGATCTAAATTTTTCCTGAATAATAGTTTTTCTCCGCTGTACCTTGCATTTATTTTCTGATCCCCGAACTTGCCATGATTTAATTTCCAACCTATAAACTATATGCAACAAACATTCCATAAATTTTATCCACGAGTGTAACAGTGGTAAGCCAAATTCTAAAAGTTGAGGATCAATGGTTTTTTTTTTTTTGAAAAAATGGAAGTATTGTTCATTTCCGTTGGTGTTGCCCCACACAAATAACATACTTGGGACGAATTATAATTGGAAAGGGCTGTGCATACCTTCCCATCAATCATGCATAAAATAACTTTTGGGTGAACATATTGTAACGAATTTAGTGAATTCCTCTTAATCCAAATCTACTACTAACGTTCGTATCGCAAAACTGTTGAATAAATAACTCCAATATTCAATAATGCAAAATAGCCTTTATTATACTACTTCACAATTAAACTTCACTTCGCAACTGATAGCGTGCTTAAATCAAACTGAATTCTGCTTACTCAGCTTTTGTTCCTTTTATACTCTCTGCTGTGTCGTTCGTATGCTTCTAGTCGTTTCTTCTTCTAGAATTTACTACTTGTTTACCAGCTATAAACTACAGATGCACGTTTATAGCTTCTCATATGCGCGTGTATATGTGAGCGATACTTCCACCGATGATTGCATACTTTTGTGAGTATCCCAGATATATTCATGTGTTTGTGCATATCTCTCCGCTTCTTGTACGTACATATGTGTAGACATAATGATTGATTTGTTTATGTAGATACAAGTGACTGCTTAGTATCGGCTTATAGATGATAGTATGCCTTAGTGTTGCTAATATTCGTCACAATATATATTAGGGCATTGGACATCATCAAACAGCACGTTCAGTTTTGTTGGGCGGAGTTCTGCTATTTGCTGCTTGATATATTTTACCTCCATGTTTATTAAGTCAGTGGTTTCCTAAACAAACATTATTTTAATAGGACGACAATGTCGAGAAGAGTTCGGAGCAGGATTTTGGTACAGTATCAACATCTCTCCTTTAAAATTATTCACATACATTTGAATCGGAACAAGGGATATGCTAAATAAGTTTTCATTACTATTACGCTCATCTGATAAATTTTGCTTATAAGGGCTCTGATTTGCACCATGGCATCTCCATTTAAATAAAATTTGTAATTCATTGCCAGTATATGAGTCTAGGTTCGCATCCAAAACATGATTACATGAAGCACACCACATTATTATCGTGTGATCTATCAACGACTGTAAATTTATTTCATGTTGTCATGTTATGTTTTCAGGGTAGCACAACTGTTTTGCAGCCCAAACACGCTCATATGGGGGAAATAAATTAGGGCATATATGCTTGGTATATTGCTTAAGCAAACGATATTTGTTTATGGATAAATCTAAATCCAAAATCATCGCTAACGCCTCATCAGGCGAAAAAGTCTCAATCTTATTGCTCGCTGTTCTTAACTTTTTAATAGCATTTCCCCTTTCTGGAGATGCGAAAGCAAGCTCTTCTTCTATTCCTGCTGAGCTTCTCTTCCCGGACCAGCGCATTTGCATTTCAGCTGCTAAAAGTAATATACTACTGTCAATGTTTTTTGTAAGTTTCTTAACTTTTCTTTCTTTACTTCTTTGGCTGCAATCATCGAAGCTTATTGCAGGTCGACCTCCGGGCTGACTTTCCTTCACAGCAATATTTGTAAATGAAGAAAAGTCGATTGTACCTGAAAACCATTTATCATTATCACGCAAAAAGCGTGGTTTTATTCTCATCATGAATAATTTCGTTTTGTTTGGAGGCACATCACAGAAGGACCTATGTTGTGGTTCAAATTCATTCACTGGGTGAACTTAAATTACATTATTACTTGTCTAGAAGTCCTGCAAGTGTACACATTGAACTTCATAAGTTCTTAGTACTCACACCATTTTTGTTATTTTTTTCTTTAATCTAGTAAATTACAGGGAAGCGCAAAGCTCATTGATTGAGCAATAAATTGCGCTATTTTATTACACGATCCCTAATCGGCTATCATCGTTTGGCTGCTTACTTAAAAAGGTGTCCAACTGGTGCAACTATTTTACCGACAGCTTATACTTTCACTTTATTGGATATTAAATATTTGAAATTATTTGAAAAAGGGAATGGCAAAGTTGGCTAAAGTTATACTATATATAGTTATCTAGTCTTATCTGTAAGTTGTTATCTATTTGATAATAGTTCTTTTGGTTGAAAATCGGTTTCGAAGGGAATAATGGAATTGCTTAGAAAGTAGAGCTTTTTATTAAACAAGAAAATAAGTACTGAACAAAAATGCTATAAATGAAATTTAATTTCGTATGTATGTATGTACGAAAACAATGCAAAGTTTTTAAGTGGGTGTTTAAACTGCAGTTAAGTTGAGCTCAGCTTAACCTTGCCACTTACATGAAATTTGACAGCTCATCTTTTGGGCTATGAAAGTGAATTAAAAGTGCTTTTTACCTGCGCTACAAACTAGCTCAAAATTACCACATACATTGGAGCAATTTTTAGCTGCCTTAACCGACAGTATTGAAAGAGCTGTTATCTGGGTTCCGCGTCATAAAGGAATCGATGGAAACAAGATGGCTTACGAGGTGGCACGTAAAGAAGATGGAAGAAAAAAGAAAATGGATAGTATGCGCAATGACTACTGAAGAAGCCTTGAATACCACAAAACATACCAGTTACGACTGTTACAATAAGAGTCTGGAAAAATAAGCATTTATCGAACACAAAATTACCCGAAACTTTTGACTTTTATTCAAAAAAAAATCACACTTGGTGCGATTTACCTCCATGGAAATTTAAGCCGAACTTCTCTTCTAATTTGCGTCGCGACTCTTTTTCCTACATGTTTTACACCGACTCCGAATGGCATTTACAACTGCCTTGCAGTTTTCACTGAGAAGCTTTTCATGGCAGTAATGCACTCGAATCGCTTGCCAAACCACGGCGGAGGGCGATTCCAGTCTCAGCCGGTTGGGGGCTTAAAATATACCCGCGTCAGGTATGCCTGTCGTAAGAGGCGACTAAAATACCAAATTGATCCAAGAGGTTGTGTAGCACAACCCTCTCAAAAGGTTGCCAGCGCAATACATAGCGTCTCCAACCCAATTGTCAACCTCAGCTACACATGGCGAACACCTGATGGATCTAGGGGGTGGGAAGGCGGTATAGCCTAGAAGGTTGCATGTGGTCATACCAAATCCTTCCCGAGATGATCCGGCAAAGGACCATCAACATTGATAACAATTGTCTGGAACTGCTAACTTTCCTAGAACCTCTTACTTTTTTAGAACTTTTTAATTTTTAGAACTGGTTACTTTTTTGGAATCGGTTCCTAATTTGGAACCATCACTTTTTTTTTTTTTGAACCAGATAGATAAAGCACGTCCAAGTTACTTCGGAAGATCCTGGCTGGTTGAAGCATATATCCAATCTAACAGTCAGTAGGTTGTTGTTGTTTTAGCAGTGCTTCGCCCCATTCAATTTGTGCGACTGCTCACAAACTGTCATCAAAATCCTCTAACGGCAGTAAGAGGAAACTTGCAGTTTTAAAAGGAGTGGACCAGAGAGATAGAGGCTTTAGAGGCGTTGGCTTCACATTGCTATTGAAAAGATGGTTGGTGTCATGTGGGGACCCGTTACAAGCAGGCATTCATAATATACAAATCGGGGTTGTTTCTGGATAGGTAAGAGTTAGTTTAACATGTTACAGTGACCAGATCGAAGTTGAGCTAAAGTGACACGCGTCTCTCTGGGTAAATTGCTTTCCTCTACTACGAGTTAAGGGTATTTCACTTTAAGAACGGGTTTCGCCGGTCAATTTTGTCATAGAGGAACTTTTTTGTGCTCATATTCTTCCTACGGCTGAGTTCTTAGATTTCCTCAATATGCTTGGGAAGATGACTTCTTGAGTCCTTGGAAGGCGCGGCCTCTTCAATCAGATGTCTATTGGGATGCCCAGACTTCAGGATATTCAGCAGAAACTGTTTGTTGAGCATTTCATTTCCCTCCCTTATGGGGAGTACTCTCGCCCCATTGTGTTATTGGTGTTCTGGGAACATAAGGAGACAACTAGTAGTAATTCTGGGAGCGGTATTTTGACAGGCCTGTAGTTTATTCCAATTCGTAACCTTTAGGCTCGGCGAACATATCGGGGACGCGTTGAATGCAAGTGGCCTGCCAAATGCTTTGTCAGTGGTAATGGGCGTCTCTTTATATACCCAAAGTGCTGCCGGCAAGAGATTTGAGCACTTTATTACGGCTCTGGATTTTAGATACACTTTCGGATGCATGCTCGTCAAAATGTAGCTCCTAATCGAATGTCACATCCAGTATTTTTGGATGTAAGACAGTAGCGGATGTCTAATATGGTCGACATGTGTTTTGTGTATGTTGTAGTTAAGGTCACCGATAATTTGGTCGGTAAAAATGTCAAGTTTCTAGAAGCAAAGAAACTGGAGAGTTTAGGGAGATAGTCGTTTATTTCATTACATAGCTGGTCAATGGTTGGGTCAGGACCTGTAGCCATTATCGGCTTAGGGTACAATGGTTACTCTTTCTGATGGCAAAGGAAGCTTCGATATATAGAATTTCAACAAAAACGGGGATAGGACACCACCCTTTGGCACCCCTTGTTTAATTCTTCAGTAGGTTGAACCGTGCTGTGTTAAGCGGCCTTTCAAAAGCGACTTTCGTCGTGTTTGCAGCATTTATACGTATATATCTATCTATTTGGATGAAATAAAATATTACAGTAATGAAATAAAAATAAAATAGAAAAATTTAAACACTTCCTTTATATAAATGGACAAAAATCAGCGAAAAATGTATCCTTATATAAAGACATATTCTTGCTAAACTTTGATTTTTAAATTTTGACATACAAATTGCAAAAATATTTATGAGAAGTAAAAATACAAAAGTGGAGCACACATTACTTGGATTGCATTCCCCCTTTTATATTTTTACTTCTCATGAATATTTTTGCAAATTTCTATGTCAAAATTTAAAAATTAAAGTTTAGCAAGAATATGTCTTTATATAAGGATACATTTTTCGCTGATTTTTGTCCATTTATATAAAGGAAGTGCTTAAAATTTTTTTATTTTATTTTTATTCTTATTTTCTCCTTTTCTTACATTTTCTCGGTGTTTAGTTTTACGCTTTTAGCTCAATGAGAACTTACATAAAAATCAATCCCAAAATTCTCTCCGTTCCGTTTGATTGTTCTAAATATCTCAGTCCATGCGCCCCTAGCGAAACTTTTTGTATTGTGTAGTCATCGACCTCTGAATTAAGCTCTAAATTTTTAGCCTCTATATTATTATTATATAATTTGTTCGATCCGTGCGCCACCTAACGGAATTTTTTTCTCATTTTGTTCCTTTTTCACGGTGTCAACCTGTCTCTGAGGTTTCATGTTTGTAGCTCAATGAGAAGTTACTTTAAAATCGATCTCAAAACACCAAATTTCCAAATTCTTATTTAAATATTTCGATCCATGCGCCACCTAACGGAATTTTTTTCTCCTTTTCTTAAATTTTCTCGGCGTCTTATCCCATCTGTTAAGTTTTACGCGTGTAGCTCAATGAGAACTAACATAAAAATCAATCCCAAATTCCCTCCGTTTCGTACGATTTTGCTAAATATCGCATCCCGTCCGCCCCCTGGCGAATATTTTTGTATCGTGTCATCGGCTGTCATCGACCTGTCCTTTTGTTGCATTGTCACGGTGTTCTAACCGATGTGTAAAGTTTCACGTTTGTAGCTCAAAAAAAAGTTACTTAAAAATCGATTGCAAGATTTATATGAAAAGCGGACAAACATTGAACCGAACTAATATAAAGGAAGTAAAATAAAGAGTAATTCAAAATAGTTTATGTAGTTTCTTGTTTACATTCTTTTAGCTTCAATAATTTAATAAATAATATTCTTATTAAAATACAATTTAGATTTAAAATTTAGTGGTGTTAGTTGATTCTTTGGTTGCGCATGCGCCACCTGCAGTCTAAATGGCCGTCCATTAAAATAATAATTGCCTCGATGCATGCGATTCATTTTACTTTCGCCGCTCAGGATTTCCGCTAGTTTCTTACTGCCAGATAAATTAAACTCATTCTTGAGCGCATTGCCCACACCTCCATAAGCTACATTGCCGCTGAGGGTATTCGTATTCTGATTCACATTACCATTACTACTGACATGCGCTATTTCATTTAGACTACCCATACCGCCAGGACCTAATGGTGCTTCTTGAAGTATTGGTTTAATTTTCATCGGTTGATAATCCAATCCAACACCGGGTATATAACGATATGGCATTGCTGGTATTGGTATGTAATAAATTTTAGAATCTTTCTTTGTTTTTTTCGCCTTGGAACCGTTACCATGTTTTCGCAAAAGTAATGGTTTCGATGAGACAATCATCTCCTTGTAAATATTTGCTAAGGATGGACTATGAAAGACGACTTTGGAAGCGAGCGCAGATGTTGGCTGACGTTGAAGATATTGTGAAGATGACGCGTGTGGATATTGTTGTTGCGCTGGATTTATTGAGATCATATTCGGCTTGAACACGTAAGCACTGGCAAGTGTGCTGGGCAGTGTGAGCAGAAGTGTATAGATTATGGCAGGAATCATGATGATGACTGAAAATTGACTACATGATGCCAACTGGCCAAGGAAGGACATGCTGGAAATAGAAAAAGAAATGAGAGTTCGTGAGTATTTAGTCCAGTTAAGCGAAGTGAATTTTTGTAGTATTTACAGTTATTAAAGTAACATTTTGGGCAGTGATCGTGAGATTTTGAGAAAAATTTAAATTATAAGGCAAAGTTACATTTTTCTTTCGCCTCTTATTAGTTTCTATGCCTCGTCTGTTTCAGCTAAAATTATCAGTTTCCTTGAAGAGGAAGGGAAGGCGTCGAAACGCGTAGGACTTAACTTTATCGCTTCCAAAACTTCACACAGTGTTTGCCGAGATGGCGGCACCGTTTTGCTTCTAAGCTTCGGCCGCTGTATAATGTTACTACTCGCTATATCGGAAAGGTTTCCAAATCACTATTCATCTATCTGTTAAGCTTAAATGATTCAAGGTTCCATTTGAGCTCAAGGCCAGAACAATAATTTTTTTCTAATGATAATTATTGTTATTTTTTAATTTTTCTAAATTTGAAAAATTGTATTTTGTTTTTGGAACAGTAAGTAGAAAATGTTTCAGACAACTTGCCATAGCTGCGCAGATAGATCCATTTCGAATGGTGCTAAGCCTTCATCATCAGTACGCTTTAGGCACGCTGCGCTAACCATTTAGCTATACAGCGGTGGTTTGTTTGACTGGCAAATTTGCTACTTCTATTCCTTGTTAAAAAAAAATAAATGTAAGGCGCGATAACCTCCGAAGAGATCTAAGGCCGAGCTTCTCTTCCAATTTGTGTCGTGCTCCTCTTGCTTTTTCCCTACAAATTGGCCGGACGGGACCTACATGTTTTATGCCGACTCCGAACGGCATCTGCAAGGCAGATGAGTTTTCACTGAGAGCTTTTCATGGCAGAAATACAATCGGAGCGCTTGCCAGACACTGCCGAGGGGCGACCCCGCTTAGAAAAAGTTTCTTCTAATTGAAAAATCTTATTTCTAAAATTTTGATGTTGCTTTGCCCGGGAGTTGAACCCAGGGCATACGGTGTGATAGGCGGAGCACGCTACCATCACACCACGGTGGCCGCCGTTGTGACAAAGTTGAGTTGTAAACCGTAATAGGGGCAAAAGAGTGACTTTTCTTTCTTTTTTCACTGCAACATTTTTTATAATAATATCAAAATTTAACTGTCTTAACGGATTCAACACAAAGCATGACAAGTCCTAAAACTCGCTCTTTAGATGAACACAACCTATGAAAGTTTTTGATTCTTGAAAGGACGCTGAAGGAAAGTTCTGCAATAGCTACAGTGACAGGTATAGTGCAAAAGATACGTAAAGCAACACAAATGTTGGGGAAAATTGTATACAGATTTTGAATATAGACGGCATTTAGCAATTCCAATGGTGACAGACCTTTATCAAAATTTGCTTCGTAAATGTGTTTCAAGTGAATTATTTCGCATTCTAAGCTTTGACTTGTATTTTTGGAAAAAAATTTTGCTGCGCTCGCCCGAACCGTAGTTTCATCCATGTCTTTAAATTGCCCCAAAAAGGAAAACGTCTAGCTCAAATTTCTCATAGCTGAAAATCGTTCAGTAATGCCAGTGATTACCGAATCAACGATCACCAGGAATGTATTGTTTTTAAAGTCACACTCTGAATCATCCGTAATCATCTCATTTAAATTATCATCAGAACCTCTTTTGGGTTTTTTCTTTCGAATGTCCGGAAACTTTGGCGAGATGTTCAATTGAATAGCAACTGTTTTGCATTTGTTTAAAATTGTTTCCCATTGGTTCCTGACCAACTTCAAATAACCTAATAAGGCATCTAGATGTCGGACCTCAACATCTATGGTGGCGTCTCTAGCTTGGAGGACCACGTTTCTTTTATAAATGGTAGTCAGTATTTTGAACCAAATTGAGGACAGCAAGATACATTCGAACTTGTTGATGTACTAGAGAATGTCGGTAACATCTCCGTATGATTGCGCAGTTAAATTGGGCTTTTGTCGAAAAACTATGAAGAGAGCTCGGTACATTTTTTTTGAGGTTATCCCATCGTTGTGGACTGCTGCTGAAAATAGTAAAACATTTTTGTACAACTCCGAAGAAAGTAATTGCAGCCGTACAATATTCTGCAGCATCAACACCACATAAATTGAGACTGTGGGTTGCACTAGGCAAGTAATCAGCATTCGAGTTTTTGTCGAGAATGTGACGTAGTGCTCCATTGTAAGTTCTTTTCATATTGGCAACGTTATCGTACCCTTGTGCACGACAATCTTCAATCAAGTATGGCAAATTAGATCAGCGATTTTCTAACCAGTTTTTTAGTTACAATTCACGAAAGTCAAAAACCGTTCTTGAATTGTAAAATTTGTTGCTTTCGAATTGAAATGGAGTTCAGGCAAAATGAACGTAGTCAACGTGAATAGCATCAGGCATAGAATCAACGATAATAGCAAAATACTTGGCTTTCTTGCCTTGATCTAATATAGTTCCCTCACGTGCTTTGCACAAATTTCTATAAACTCGTTCTGAATGTCTGGGGAAAGATAGTGAACTTGTAAACATTTGTGCTGCGTGTATCAATTGTAGCCTCTTTTGAATTAGATTTTGTAAAGATCGCCATTGAATATAACATTTGATGTGATCTTGAGTATTTTCGTGTGATGGCAGTTTATGGTATAGCTTCTTCCATACCTGGAATTTTGAATATCCGCAGAACAAATTTTAGGTCGATTTAAAGTATTGGTGCTTAATAGACGACATGGTAGGCAATAAAAAGCATTGCTACTGGCACTTCACGGAAATGCCTCGTCATGACAATCACGTGGAATAATAAGAGGACACTTTTGTTGACCTCGAAGAATTATATCGTTGACTTCTTCAGATCGCAAAAACTCATTATTCACGGTACCGATATCGAAGTCGTTTAAATAATCTGAATTTTGATACAGAGTTTGTGGTATTGTTGGAAGACTTCTTGAAGATGAACCTTCATCAGTGTCACCACGAAAACTTTACGATTTCGGATTCATGTAAACATACATTTTTGTTTGATGTTTTTATTGTCTCCTCAGGCCCAGGCAAAAAATCATTATCAATATTCGTTGCTTTTGAAATTCGGCTTAAAATTTGCACATGGAACAAGTAAATGCTCTCCTGAATTAAAAAAAAATGTCTTAGTACCTCTAAATCGCGGGCCCCCTGAGAATCACATTTTTGTTTGATGTTTTTATTGTCTCCTCAGGCCCAGGCAAAAAATCATTATCAATATTCGTTGCTTCTGAAATTCGGCTTAAAATTTGCACATGGAACAAGTAAATACTCTCCTGAATTAAACAAAATGTCTTAGTACCTCTAAATCGCGGGCCCCCTGAGAAACACATTTTTGTTTGATGTTTGTTTGTCTCTTCAGGCCCAGGCAAAAAATCATTATCAATATTCGTTGCTTATGAAATTCGGCTTAAAATTTGCACATAGAACAACTAAAGACTTTCCTGAATTAAAAAAATAAAAATGTCTTAGTACCTCTAAATCGCGGGCCCCCTGAGAAGCCCCGTGTCCGGGCCTGCTGATATGTATACATATTGTAACGAATTTAGGGAATATTCTGCTTATTTGCAACCTGCTACTAACGTTCGAACCGCTAAACTGTTGAATAAATCACTCTAATATCCTGTATTGCAAAATAGTCTTTATTAGTGTACTTAGGGAGTAGTACAATTATACTTCACAATTAAACTTTACTTCGCAACTGATAGCGTGTTTAAATCAAACTACTTACTGACTACTCAGCTTTCGCTGCTTTTATGCTCTCTGCTGCCTCGTCCACCCATTTCTCCTAAGGTCTAGTAACTTCGCGAACTTATGCTTGGTTACCAGCCATATATGTACATGTATATTTGTAGTTTGTAGTCTCTCGCATAGCCATATGCGAGTGTATAGGTGAGTACTACTTCGGCTGATGGTGAGTATCTCTCTGCTGCCTTGTATGTACATGTGTAAATGATGGTTAATTTGTTTACGTACATAAAAGTGGCTGCTTACGGGACAATTCTGAGCGTTACCGGTAAAATAGTACCCAGAATATTATGTAACCGAAAATCGTTACCAGTTCTTTTATTCGCGATTCTGGCCAAAGTGGTAACGCTGTTATCACCGAAAAACTCACCAATGTCTGTGTTGGTTTTCTTCGCTTTACCCATGGCGGAACGATACAAAGTGGCAGCATGCGACAGCTGAATATAAACTTTTTTTATTTGATTTGATACATCAACCTCCGGCGCAGTACTATTTTGACATTTGTCCATCGAATTTACAAAAACAAAGTACATGGAATTTTTATTTATGTTTATAGGTATGTCACCATGCTGCCACCTTGTATGGTTCCGCCATGGCTTTACCGAAAATGTGTCACTCGTAGATACGAGGTTAACGAATAAACGAGACGATGTGTATATATATACATACATGCATAAGTTTTTACATAGCTATATTGTAATTTGGAAGTATATAATGTAAACACATATATAATATATAGCAAGAGGCAACACTTTTTTACTATTATCTGTACTTATTTGCGCTTACAATTCTTTATTTTTCAGTTTTGCCTTTTTCTAAACAACAGCTGTTGTGGTTATTTCGATGTAACCACCTACTTTTGTGGGTAAAAAATTCTCCGGCTACTTTCGCGGATAGAATACCAAAAGGGTGTAAAAGTTTCCACATGATTTCGTTACCGTGGTGAAGAATGTTGTTACCACACTAGAATCGGGGCGTTAGTATCGGGTATCTGGGACTGGGACTAGCACTGGGACTAAGACTGGGACTATGGCCGGGACTATATCTGGTACTAGGAAGGGGCTTAGGACTGGGAATAAGGGTTGAGAAGAATAAGAAGAACTAGAGAGAAGCAAACAGAAGAAAGGAGAAAGAGACCGGAATAGAGATAAAGTAAGGCGAAGATAGCGAAATAAGGATGGATGGAGTGGGGGAAGGAGAAGGAGAGAGCTAGGGAGAAAAGAAGCGATGGAAAAGATGGAGAGGAAGAAAGACACGCAGAAAGAGGAGTAAATAAAATGTTAAAGAAAAGAAGGAGAGATAGGGGGAGAGAGTAAAAAGTAAAAAACTATTCAAAGTTATGCAGTTAGACCAAACTTAGGCAAAAAAAACCAGGTTTGCCAGTTCTGCTAGTAGTAAATACATACATAAATATAAAAACCAGCGTTTGCAGCTTTGCCCCAATTTTCAATTGTTGTCATTTAAGGCTTTTAAATTAATTGATAAAAATATACTAATTGGTACACATACTTCACATGCCCATAAAAACTGTATTCGTATTTTTAAGATACACCGCAAATTATTTTTCGGAACTCGAGTACTTTTTTCTATTGTTTTCGCTTAGTTTCACCTGTCAACAAACAAAGCACAAAAAATCTCCAGAGCCAAATTAAACGACTTCGGTAATGAAGATTAATAAATGTCAACAAAAGTTTTGTTGCTCACGTCATTTGTGATGATGGTAGGTCGTCAGAAGAAGTGTCGTTGATATTTAGATAATTAAGTTAAGAAAAAATAAAAAAGAAAAAATTCAATTGAAACGGACAGTAATTGTTGGAGAATATTAATCAAAAATCATGAATAATGGTTTATTGAATAAATGTGCAAATAAAAAAATAAATAAATAAAAATAAAATAAAAAAATTTTAACCACTTTCTTTATATAAATGGACAAAAATCAGCGAAAAATGTCTCCTTATATAAAGACATATTCTTGATAAACTTTGATTTTTAAATTTTGACATAGAAATTGCAAAAATATTTATGAGAAATATAAATATATAACAGTTTGTATTGTGTCATCGGCTGTCATCGACCTCTGAATTAAGCTCTAAATTTTTAGCCTCTAGCTCATCGAGTAGTTACTTAAAACCCGGTTTTAAATTTCCAAATTATTATCTAATTTTTTCGATCCGTGCACCACCTAACGGAATTTTTTCTCCTTTTGTTCCTTTGTCACGGTGTCTTAACCTGTCTCTGAGGTTTCATGTTTGTAGCTCAATGAGAAGTTACTTTAAAATCGATCTCAAAACACCAAATTTCCAAATTCTTATCTAAATATTTCGATCTGTGCGCCACCTAACGGAATTTTTTCTCCTTTTCTTAAATTTTCGCGGCGTCTTCTCCTATCTGTGAAATTTTGCAGTTATAGCTCAATGAGGACTTACATAAAAATCAATCCCAAAATTCCCTCCGTTTTGTACGATTTTTCTAAATATCTCATCCCGTGCGCCCCTACCGAATCTTTTTATATCGTGTCATCGAACTCTGAATTAAGTTTGAAATTTCAAGTCTCTAGCTCATCGAGAAGTTACTAAAAAGCTGGTTTGAAAATTTTCAAATTCTTATCTAATTAGTTCGATCCGTGCACCACCTAACAGATTGGTTTCCTTTTGTTGCATTGTCACTGTGTTCTAACCTATGTGTAAAGTTTCACGTTTTTAGCTCAATTGGAAGTTACTTAAAAATCGATTCAAAGATTTGTATGAAAAGCGGACAAACATTCCACTGACCTAATATAAAGGAAGTAAAAATGTACGCAAATCCTAAAAAATTACACACAAATGTTATGACAATAACAGTAGTAATGAGAATGCTTGGGCTTTTATGTGAGTACTTTTGCACGATTATAATAATTGCCTTGTTAGCCAAATTCGAATATGTGTTAATTACGCGCCAATTTATGATAACTCGAGTTCTAGAAAACCATTCAAAAGTATTTAAGAAAAAAATATTTAATCAACCTCACGCACAGACAAAGGTGTATTCTTGATATAATTATGAAAGAATTTGATTTTGTTTATATTATATTAGTTAATGGATGCTCGCTTATCCACGCATAAAGTGGTCTTTCGCCACACTGCGGCTCACTACACGCCCAGAGGCTAATCACTCAACTGCCAGTCCATCATCGCGAATCATGTGACGGCAAATCAAATAAAAGCCGAACAATGTATACCTAGTTGTGATATTCCTTACATAGTTATTTGGCGCTTAACCGTTTAAACGGTTTTGGCCATTCAATAAGTCGCGCTAGTCGTTTCTTCTTTAGTAGAGGTCGCCATCTTCTCTGCTACCGTAGGCGGGTTCCGATAACAATACCTTCTTAGCTGGAGCATCATCTTTGCTGTTATCGTTGTGATGTTCAGTAAAAGAAACATAAAATGCTCAGAAATTTCGTTTTCTACGAGAAATGTATCGCCAGTATTTCGATATGTTGAGTCTAAATCTAGGGGCCCATTAAGCTCATGTATATATACTTGGCGCAATTCACCTCCGAAGAGATTTAGGCGAGCTTCTCTTCCAACTTGCGCCGTGCTTCTTTTAATTTTCTCTGCAAATTGGCGGGACGGGACCTACATGGTTTTGGCACGAGATAAACGATTCTAATATTTGGACTCAGAACTTTGGTGGGTGGCCAAATGTATTGTGGCGAATATTAGCATCACTAGGCTGTTAGTAAGTAACGCAACAACGAAACATAGCAAGCGGCAACACTTATGTACAAGGCAACGAAGAGATATCTCACACACATACATGTAGTCATCAGCCGAAGTAGTTACTCACACATACACACGCTATAAGAAAACCATATACTACAAATATACATGTATATAGCAAGCATGAGATGCAATTGTTCTCGAACTGTTTGCGAAGTGACTAGACCTTAGGAGAAATAGGTGAACCAGAAAACTGAGAGTATAAAAGCAGCACCAGCTAAGGAAGCAGTAATCAGTTTGATTTAAACACGCTTTTGTGAAGTACGTGATATCGAAGTATAATTGTACTACTCCCAAAGTAAATTAAATAAAGACCATATTGCAATACTGAATATTGGAGTTATTTATTCGACAGTTCATCGATACGAACGTTAGCAGAAGGTGCAAAATATCAGAACTCTCTAAAATTCGTTACAGTATCAACGACTAAATCTGTGAGTGGGGGGTTATCACTTGCAAATATTGGCTATAATCGATAGGGCTCTTGTTTACTACCAACTATTCATGTACCGCATTCCTAAAGGGCGGCTCGCGTCGTCTTCCTACTAAAGGCGGAACAGATTACTATTTTATATCCCAAAGATTACAAGTATAGATCAGGTTAGGTTGAACTAGTCAGTCCATGAGGATCTCACATAGACTCAATGAGTCTATAGTGTTAACAGCAGTTTGCTCGACGAAACTGAAAACCCCTATCAAATCTGGTTAGAGCTGGATGTACTTCAATATAAATTAAACTTTTTCCGATCGCCTGTTAAGAGACATAGTTGAACGTCTTGTCAACGTCCAAGAAGAATTCTAAGGCGTACTCTTTGTATTCCAAGGCTTTCTCTATTATATATATCCACCCAATGCAGTATCATGTATACCGATATGCTTTTGGAGAACTGTTTTTTATCCATGTTGGATTATATATAGACATCTATCAGCCTCCCAGTTTTTAGCAGAAATGATGTTAAGCTAATGTGTCTGTGGTCCTTAGGATACATATAACTGATATTCCCTGCCTTTGCTCGGAAAATGACAGGAGCAGTATAGCTGAGAAAATTCAGGGTAAACCGCAATGGTGGAATAGAGATCTGTTGAACGACTATAAACTTAGAAGGACTATAAGCTTAGAAAATTCCTGCGGACGGCATGACTGCCATTAAAAGTGACTAAAATCTACAAACCCGCAGGATAGAGGGGTTGGAAATATCGTTGACGAAGTAGTCGGGCTAGTTCCAGAAGTTGCTATTACCGGAGCATACCGGATTCATTCCCGGAAAAGAACTGCACCCATATGCAATACTACGGTAAAACCTCGAGTTTTGAGGCAAAAACTACAACAACAAATACTGTCAAAGTTATATTATGCTATGTGTTAAATACAACTTTGTATGAAAAATCGAACAAACAAAGAAATGCATTGTCAAATCGCACGCTGTCCCAGTTCATTTTATTTTGCTTAACCAGCAAATGTTAAGTTCATCTCTTTCTCCCTCCATTGTTTTGATGATCTTTAGTCATCATTGTCGATATCGGTTGGTTGGAGTGGCGAGTCCCAATTGACTCCAATTAGCGCTAATGCGCTGTTTTGATACCACAAACTCGTGAGTTAACCAATAAAAGGGTGTTGTAAGAAGGCTAATAAACATTTTCAAGCGAATCAGGGAAACCCGTCCCCCTATATCCATCCCGTAGGATTTATAAATCTGAGAAGCTCTCCCAGCCTAACATCCTTGAGTTCCGGGAGGCTTTTGAAAAAGGGCTTTCCAAGAAACTTTATTCTGCTTCGGCAGTGTGCTGGGCATTAGCACAGCAGATGCTCAACCTTTTCTTCCTCCTCCGGACGCTTGCAGCTGCGACAGGAGGTATTGTGTTCCCGTCCCATCCGTGCCGCATGTACCCCAATTGTCCAATGCCCCGTCAGCACCTCAACTACTCTGGATATATCCCTTCTGCTTATCTTAAGGACAGCTGTAGATCGTTTTTCTTTATATAATGGCTACATGCTCTTGGACACTCTACAGGTCCAACCACCTATTGTTGGCCTCACTCAATCAGTGCTGGCAGATGCAACCCTTGATGAGCCCCAGGAGTGCACTGACCTCCTTCGCTCCTGAGACATCAAAACCGCCCCACGGCATGCCAGCTCATCCGCAAACTCGGATGGGCACCCATATCAGGGTAACCATCTACCGGCTCGCCAGAATCATGGCGCTCTCCCTACACTGCCCAACCAGGTTTGATGATATCGTCTCTGACCCGAGGGCCTCAAGAACCGCCTGGCTATCGGAGAAAATGGCTACCCTGTTACCGTTACCATTGATATCCATTAACTCTTTACACGCCTCTTGGATAGCCCCTTGAGATGCCCTAGAATGCAGCCGTTTCCTTGAAAAAGCGATATACCGGTGGAACATTGCATATCACGTTTAAAGCTTCCGAGGGGCACGACCTAATTGCCCCCGTGATCGCTCCGCATGCAGATCCGTGAACTTTCCGTAGCATGTTAATTATGTATTTCATCTCTACCGCCTTCCACCATACCAGTGCCCCGTATGTCAGAATTGATCGAATAACTGAGGTCCTCAGATCCCACTTTTTACCTAGCATTCCTTTGCAGGCATACATAGCCACGTAGGCTCGTTTGACTCTGTGCTCTGTGTTAAGCCTCCTGTTCAGCTTTGGTGTTAAAAAGACACCTAGGTATTTGGCCCTATGAGAAAGACCCAACTCCTGGCCATCAAGAATGGGAAGGTTAAAACTTGGGATTTTCGTCCTAGTTGGGAAGGGCACTAGCTTTGTCTTTGAGGGGTTAACGCTTAGTCCAGCGGTCTCCGCCCAACAACTCAGCTTCCTCAGTGATCCCTGCATGATTCCACTAATCACATTGGGACACAGACCAGATACCAGTATTACTACCTCATCCGCGTAGGGCACCACTTTAACCCCATCCATGTTGAGTTGACGAAGTGGTGACAACACGGATGTGCCGTGATCTCACTAGCCCCCAGTTTAGCGCGTACCATTTTGGACCGCAAAGCCGTCCCTCTCCAGTTTACGATAGGGCCCTCTATACCGAGTACATGAAGGGTGACTTCTATTGCTTCCAGCCGGACATTATTGAAAACTCCCTCTATGTCCAAGAAGCAGCCAGAGTATATTGGGAAGGACGACTCTACCTTGTGGACCACTTCCTGTAAAGCGGTCTCTGCTGAGCGACCCCTGAGATAGGTATGTTGGGCTGTTGATAGCACCGAGGTATCCAACCAACCGCGAACGTGGACATCCAGTAGTCTTTCAAACGCTTTTAGAACAAACAACGAAAGACTGATGGACCTGGAATCCTTAGGCTTTTCATGTCCCCTCTTATTGATCTTAGGGCTGAAGACCACCCTGGTCCCTCTTCAATTCAGGGGCACATGATTAAGTCGAATGCAGGCTTTAAAGATGCGTTCCATCCAGGGTATCACCAGAGAGCGAGTTTTTTGTAGCATCGCTGGGAAAATACCATCCGCCCCTAGGGATTGGTATGGCGAAAAACTGTTGATAGCCCATTCTATCTTTTTTCCGTTATAAGTTCATTTATTAACCGGAGGGAGGATATTACCCCTGTATACTCACTCGGTTCCAATTAGCTGGAACTACAGCCTGGAAAGTGCGTTTTTACCAGCAACTCCACTGTTTTTGCGCAGCTCCCTGTCCATGATCCATCTTCTTTCCTCAAGAAGGATGGGCAGGATTTTTCCTTCGAGAGAATTTTACCAATCGTCGAAGATTCTTTAGTTGACTCGATAGAAGAGCATTCCGTCTTTGCCTTCTGGATAGCTCTTTTGTAGCACCTGAGATTATCTTTATACGATATCAGTAATGCTATTGATTTTCATCGCTTACGGCTAAACTTCGTCTAATAGTGATTAATTAGCATCACTTTAACGATTAATTAAAATCTGCTTTAAATAGCTACCAAATTTATTTCTACATACAAATATACATACAAACATACACACATAAGTATAGTAACGTATTTTTGTAAAATCCGTTCTTCATATAATTTACGACAAGGTCATTGTCTCTGGTTATTTAACTATTTAAAGTTAATTGTTTTTCTTTGTAAGAAGAACAGATCTTTTAACATGTGTTGGTACAGTGGGCCCAATGATGATGAGATAAGGGAGGTTTAGGTAACGGATCACATTTTATTAATTCCTCAAGCTATTTTGTTGTTTTAGGCATATTTCTTTATCGTAATTTTTTTATTTGCAACTTAGTTAAATCAAAATTTTGTTTAGGATAAATAAATTCCTGAAAAAATTCTTGAAGTTAGTAAAATCAACAAATCAGGTTAGTTATCCTTGAATCAACAGAAATTTAGTTAAACTGAACGAATTATGGTTAGGTCAGGTTGAAGTGGCTTTCCGAGTGCACACTTAGGCCAGCGATATTAGGCCGGTTGCGATACCACGAAAATACACCATTAGCTTTCCTCTTCGAACCACTTTGAAGACCTGATAAAGGCTACGAAGTTCTTGACGTCATGCTCCACGACCTGGCGCAGATTATGTAGAAATGAAGCTCCCAGAAAGCGCTGCCTTGCGCCACAATAGGGCGCTCCTAGGATTTCTGCGTGCATACCTATAAGGCAATGCCCAGTTAGTGCCTCTAAAAGTGTGGAAATTCTATCCTTACTTAGGTTGTAAGCGTGAGGGGATCTTTTAGGATCTAATTTTGCACAGATCTCCTGCGATATCCGACACCCCGGCATTTGTAGCCATCTTTCGTCGGCTTGTTCGACTGTAATGCAGTTTCCCCCGATGTCCTTGTATCCCGGGACCCATGTGAGGTATACATGGTTCTGTTGGGCCATCTCTTGAAGAGATCGACGAAAATGAACGAGTATGAGCCATTATATTTGATGGCAACTCCGCTGTCGCTGAAAGTTAAGATTTCTTTGCCGGTATTCTGTGTCCCTATCTTAACTGCAGCTTTCATGATGGCTGAAAATTCTGCCTGGAAGACGCTACGGTGGTCGGGTAGTGTGAAGGAGTGTTGGAGGTCTAGGTCCCTTAAGAATACTCCACCTGCAACTCCACCGTTTAGCTTAGAGCCGTCCGTGTATATGAAAATGATAACATCCACAGCAAAGCACCTATCCGACACCGCCCAATCATTCCTATTGGGAATGTTTATCATAAAAATGCTTTTCGCAACTGTTGTGGTCGCACAGCAATCCGAGCTAGGAGGGAGAAAACTTATTTGTTTAGTATACTATTATCAATAACAATGATTGGCCATTTCAACAGCGAACAACTATAAATATAATTTTAAAGAGCAACTTACGCTCACGGAGCTCACTACTTTGCTCTTATGACTATCGTGCTACAGAAATCTCTGTCATATCAACATCCACTGTTACTCTTATGTTGACGGAAATCTGTTATTTTAACAGTTTTTATTGGTAATCTTAGGTCGAAATTAATAATTGTTAGTTCACAGAGCAGAATAAAGTACGGGAATTTTATAAAGCCATTTCTATTTCTGTACGTAATATGTGTTTCAAATATGAGCCAAATTGAACTAAAAATACGATTTTTTTAAATATATCGATCCATGCGCCACCTAGCGGAGCTTGTCATCGGGTTCTGAACAATATTCCAAGTTTCAAGCTTGTTGCTTTTCGGGAAGTTACTCAAATTTGAATTACAAAATTCGTAAATAACGCTCGCTACACAGAGTCAAGCTAAATAAAAGCGTTTAAAAACAAAAGTGCTCCGTGTAAAATGCGCGTTTTCTGTTTCTTTTTATTCCAATCTGCCAGCATAGCTAACGGCAAGCTAAGATCGCCTAAAGTTGAACAATTTAGAATTTAGCTATTAATCATTTTGTATCTACTTAAACAGGTACTTGAACTATGATGCTTCACATAATTCATATGGCATATTCAAGTAGTTATTTTAAATGTTGGATTAGAATTATGTAAGCTTCTCAAAATAATTACTTTGCTTATTGCTGATACTTGTTTAACATTAAAACCTGTTCAAGTGCGTATGCAAGCCACTAAGCTGAAGTTTTAATGCAATTGATATTTTCTATGATTATTTTTAGCATAATAATTAAATAAGTAAAAATTTTTTGATACTGAATAATTCCTATAAATAGTTTAACAAAATTGAAAAAAAAAGAAGTAAGGAAGGCTAAAATCGGGTGAAACCGAACATTACATACTCAGCGTGAGCTTCAATTGTACATTTCATTTCAGATAAATTACTTTTCTACAAACACGTGGCACCGCCCGTTTAAAAAAAATGTCTCCCCATTTCCTCTTACAATAAAACTTGATAAGTGAAATATCATTGATTCAAAACTATTTTTTGCTAAGTTACAGCTAATTGTTCTAGTCTACGACCCTTTTAAACTTGTTATACTCAGCTGAGCAGCGCTCACAGACTATATTAACTTTGTTCGCATAACGGTAATCCGTAACGGCATAAACTAATCGAGATAGATATAGACTTCTATATATCAAAATGATCTGGGCGAAAAAAGAAATTTATTTAGCCATGTCCGTCCGTCCGTCTGCCCGTCCGTCCGTAAACACGATAACTTGAGTAAATTTTGAGGTATCTAAATGAAATTTGGTATGTAGGTTCCTGGGCACTCATCTCAGATATCGCTATTTAAAATGAAGGAAATCGGACTATAACCAAATAAAAATAGGGCAATGAATCTTGGTAGGTGGGTTGACCTTATGACGCAGAATAGAAAACTAGTAAAATTTTGGACAATGGGCGTGGCACCGCCCACTTTTGAAAGAAGGTAATTTGAAAGTTTTGCAAGCCGTAATTTGACAGTCGTTGAAGATAACATGATGAAATTTGGCAGGAACGTTACCACTATTACTATATATGTGTTAAATAAAAATTAGCAAAATCAAATGAAGAACACGCCTACTTTTTAAAAAAAAGTCAAATTTTAAAAGTCAAATTTTAACAAAAAATTGAATATCTTTACATATATAAGTAAATTATGTCAACATTCAACTCCAGTAATGATATGGTGCAACAAAATACAAAAACAAAAGAAATTTTCAAAATGGGCGTGGCTCCGCCCTTTTACATTTAATTTGTCTAGAATACGTTTAATGCCATGTGTCGAACAAAAATTAACCAATCTTTGTGAAATTTGGTAGAAGTATAGATTCTAAAACGATAATTGTTTCCTGTGAAAATGGGCGAAATCGGTGGAACCCACGCCCAGTTTTTATACACAGTCGTCCGTCTGTCCTTCCTCTCGGCCCTTAAAACGGTAACTTGAGCAAAAATCGATATATCTTTACTAAACTTAGTTCACGTACTTATCTGAACTCACTTTGTCTTGGCATAAAAAATGGCCGAAATCCGACTATGACCATGCCCACTTTTTCGATATCGAAAATTACGAAAAATGAAAAAAATGCCATAATTCTATACCAAATATGAAAAAAGGGAGGAAACATTGTAATTCGATTGGTTTATTGACGCAAATATAACCTAAGAAAAAATTTTTTAAAGTGGGTGTGACACCTCCCATATTAAGTAGAATAAAATGAAGAAATTCTGCAGGGCGAAATCAAAAGCCCTTGGAATCTTGGCAGGAATACTGTTCGTGGTATTACATATATAAATAAATTAGCGGTACCCGACAGATTATGTTCTGGGTCACTCTGGTCCACATTTTGGTCGATATCTCGAAAACGCCTTCACATGTAAAACTAAGGGTCACTCCCTTTTAAAACCCTCATTAATAACTTTAATTTGATACCCATATCGTACAGACACATTCTAGAGTCACCCCTGGTCCACCTTTATGGCGATATCTCGAAAAGGCTTCCACCTGTAGAACTAAGGCCCACTCCCATTTAAAATACTCTTTAATACCTTCCATTTGATACCAATGTCATACAAACACATTCCAGGGTTACCCTAGGTTCATTTTCCTACATGGTGATTTTCCCTTATTTTGTCTCCAAAGCTCTCAGCTGAGTATGTAATGTTCGGTTACACCCGAACTTGGCCTTCCTTACTTCTTTTATATCTAAGTTGCAGTGGTATTTAACCGATCTCATCCATTTTTTCTAGAAATATTTCCTGCTATAGGGAAAATTTGTGTACCGAATTGTATTACGATCCCTTAATTTTTCTTCGAGTTATGGCTCCCGAAACATAGAAAATTGCTTAGTCATAAAAGGGGCGGTGGCACACCCATTTTCAAAAATTTTAGTGTTTTCCAATTTAATGTTATAATTAAATTTAGAAAGTAAAATTGTATTGATACAAAGCCCTTTTTCGCTAAGATATAGCTTATTTTATTCGTCCACGACCCTTTTAAAAATCTTTTATATAAAAGTGGGCATGGTCCTTACCCCATTTCGTTAATTTTTCTTCAAAGCATTCCTTATAGTAAAAGCAACCTCTCTGCCGAATTTTGTTACGATAGGTTTAACGATTTTTGATTTATGATTAATAATATTTGTAAAATTGATTTTTTCACAAGTGGGCGGTGCCATGCCCATTTTAAATTTTTTTTCATATTTTTATAAAGAGTCTCCATATCAGTCCCCACGTCAAATTTCAACATTCTAGGTGTATTTTTACTAAATAATCAGGTTTTTTGTGTTTTCCAAAATGTTATATGTGACCCGGTCTATGAAAAGGTGGCTTATGACTCAAAAAATAAATTGCGAGAAACAGCTTTTTGAAGCTGTTTTTTCCGAGAAACAGCTCTTAACAGTCATAAGCCACCTTTTCATAGACCTATTCTGGGTCTAGATAAGCTGTACCAAATTTGGTGAAGATATCTCAATATTTACTCAAGTTATCGTGTTAACAGGCAGACGGACGGACGGACATGGCTCAATCAAATTTTTTTTTCGGTACTGATGATTTTGATATATGGAAGTCTATATTTATCTCGATTCCTTTATACCTGTACAACCAACCGTTATCTAATCAAAGTTAATATACTCTGTGTGCAAAGCACGCTGAATATAAACATAGAAGCCAATTTGCCGAAACAACTGAAATTAATTTTTTTTCACTATTACATTTCTAAATCGGCTATGTAGTGGCTCATGATAGAATAAACCAGACAGGTGGAGTCAATATTACAAAAAGGAGTCGCATTTGACAATGCGCGCCCTCATAAATTTAAGTGTTACTTCTTATCAACAACAACTGCAACCAGGCTAAGTGCCTCGGGGCAGCTTGAGCGCCGACCATACGTCCATAGTAGTAGAGCGTGATCAACTGCAGGACGAACAGACTACCTGATTCCCTATCTGCGGTTAGAGGGAGTTCTTAAGGCCACAATAGAGGCGCAAGGGTGCTCAAATGGCAGGCGAGGCGATACATGTGTACACAGATGGTTCCAAAGCAGTGGAAGGAGTAGTGTGTGCGGTATACTATGCTGATCCGGCAATAAACGGATCCTACAAGCTGCCAGATTACTGTAGCGTTCTCCAAGCGGAAATATTTGCCGTAACCAAAGCAGTAGAAATACTAGAAGAGAATAGCTTAAACTACAACCGTGTTAACTTTTATATTGACAGCCAAGCAGCAATTAAGGCAATGATCTCGCATAGCACATCATCTAAAAATGTGTTAGAGTGTAAGCAGTCTCTGGAAAGAATCGGGATAGGGAGAAGCATACATCTATATTTCGTCCCAGAACATATGGGAATAGATGGGAATGAAAAAGCAGATGAACTAGCTAAAAAGTGCGCATCCCTTGAAGCTACGTAGACGTCCCAATTAGATTGGACGAGATTAAGAGAAGGCGAGAGGTGCACATAATCGACCAAGCGGGAAAGGCGTGGGTTCAAGCGCGGGGCTGAATGATTTGATCTTCAGTATATCGCATTGTCCACAATTAATGAATATGGAACATACTGTCAATAAGATGATTGACTATCTGGAACAATATCATAAATTTGCGGATGAGTATCTGGGAGGCATGTAATACAAAAACTCGAGATTGACGGTATACGGCCCGAAGACCCAACATTAGTCTATGTAAACCAAGCGCTGAGGTAGGCTTATTGAGCAGAAAGAGGTGGCTGGAGTAAACATAAATATCGCGGAAGAAGTTTAACCGCAACGATGCTTCAACAAATCGGAGCTTATATATTTATCTGATGGCAAACAAAAAATATATTTTTAAGTGTTAACAAATATGCATGCATATGTCTTGCCCTGTTGCTCGTTAAACGACGAATAAACCACCACCACTACGATGATAGTATTCTTACCAACACAGTCAAACTTTCAGTTTTGGTGGTCACTGATTTGGACAAACATGAAATATTTCCAGTCGTATGATCAAACCTGGCAGAAATTGTGTCAGAAAATGCAGGAAGTGTGAGCTGCAGGAGGAAAGTGTTGAGCACGTTCTGTGTTCGTGTCCTGTGCTCGCCAGGTCTTAAGCTGGGTCCTAGAAATTGCTAGTATCTGCCAAGAGGACGGATTTATTCTACAACATATATCCTGGCAACTGATTTGGGCTCTTTCGTTTGGTCGTCAAACAAAGTCTGGTAACACTATGGACACATTCAGTCCATGTGACCGGCCAGTTCAACCTAACCTAGCCTTCTCTATCTATCCACCTGGCTCTCAATCTAACACTCTTCCTCTTTCATTTCCTATCACCTTTGCATTTTATAGTTAACCTTAATAGGCTCGTTCAATTTCCCTATCCCTTTCATTCTTCCGTGAATCTTCCCGCTTTTCTCTTACTTTTCCCCCTCATATCAAAGTCTAACTCTTACTATTTCTCTTGATCTTATCCTTATTCATAATCTAGCTAACCTTTTTTTACTACCTTTTCTTAAACCACAGCCCTTATTCTTACTTTTACTCTCACTCATGAACTTCCTTTTTACTTTTCCGACTCCCTTCCAACTTCCTCCACTTTTTCTTCCAATTTCAACTGTTTTCTCTGCTCTTTTTTCATGTCCCCGTGCCTAATGTGAAGATATATTGAGCTTGACTTTTTCCGCACATTACATTACAAAGCTAGTAAAAAAGTAGCAAAATAGTACAAACAATTTTCCTTCCCTACTACTTCAAAATTCATGACAGAATTATGAGGGCCGTTGAATTTTTATTGTTGTACTACTGACTTTACCTGTCTGGTTTTATTGTTATGGGGAGGCTGTAAACTCATGATCAAGTTCGTTGCTTGAGTCTTTCGTTAAAATAAAAGAAGTATTTCGATTGTTGTATGATTATTGGATTGGGTCGATTTGCATGGACGAAAGGCTCGAACATTTTTTTTTTTGGGTATGAGTATTGGAACTTTTTTTTCCTGAGCCCAAATCCTATCGAAAAATCGATGGCGCGATATCGGTTAATTAATCGACCCAGTCTAATGATTATATTATTACTTTACTTAAATATTTCTTAAAATTTTTTTTTTTGAATCAGTGAATCACTTCACTACATTTTGTATCACTCACATTGAAATACTTATGAGGCAGGTGTTTTAATTGTAATTAGTATTGAAGGTTTTGGAATCGATTTTATAACTCGATGTAGTCAAAGACAGGTTTTTCGAAAGCGCCAAACACACTAAAGTGGGATTGTAAAATTATTTAATGTCACGAAAAATTTAATATTTTTTTTTTTTATTATTTTTGTTTTATTTTTCAAATGCTTAATTTTTTAGAAAATTTTATTTCTTATTTTATTAAACTAAACATTTTTTTTCCGGTAACTGTCTCAACACTAAAATCCACCACAGTTTTGAAACGCGCGCGCTTTATTTATTCCAACCGTCTCAATTCGCCGATCACTTAAGATTGAATAAATAAATATTTGGTGGTGCGAACACTTCGGCTTGCGGCAAGCAAATAAATGAGATTTGTGTTGTAATTTGTTTTTCTTTAAAGCAGCAATCAGCATGATAAACGCAGAGCAAGTCATAACACCAAACTCAAGTCACCACTACACGGCTAACCAGCCAGCCAACCAACAGAATCTACACCTCGTAAGCGAATCAGCTGTAATCTGGTATTGGTAGATGATGACGCTGAATATTTCGAGTGTTGGTGAGAAACGTGCGGCGATGAGTGGAGCAGAGCACGATAAAAAGACATTTGAAAAACTTTGGTTGCATGAGGTAGTGGCAGCGTTGGTGGTAGCATGTGCTGGTGTATTTGTTTGTGTAGATATGCATTAACTTATGATCGTGACAATGTGTAAAGTGCAAGAATATCAACAACAACAATTACGGCTACATAATTATGTGCACAGTAGCAACAAGTTAGTAATTTATTTGTAGCAAACAGTAAATTGTAATTTCTTTGATATCTTGCTCTGCCTGACGCTTTGCTACGTGAGGCGCTGAACTTGTGTGTGAGTGCAGATCGATTTCCTTGGTAGACAATGTAAGCATGTATGCAGATAACTAGCTCTAGCTGAGAGATGGAAAGTAGTGAGCGAATTCAGTGCCGATGGATTTGACATTGATTTTGACAAATTTAAAAGAACCTAAAAGTTCTAATTTATCAATGACTCGTTTTAAATAAATTATTTGTGATATTAGAAAGGGAGGCGCGGAAGAGAGATAGAGGGAAATGAAGGTTAGGCTAGGTTAGGTTAAAAGGACCAGGCCAAGAAGACTGCTTCCCAGCCCAACACTAAGGCCACCAATGGGCCCATTGTGATGCCCTAGAAACGGTTTAATCAACCGCTGCTCTATCAGCGACTGCAGTTCAAACCACTTTGTGGAATCAAGAAATTTAACTAACGCCCTAATATCGAGCCTGGAGACCTCCGCGAGATCATTTAAAAATGGTAGACCGAAGGCGGCCAACCTCCTTTTGCTCAGTGCCGGACAGTGGCACAGTAGGTGCTGCACACTTTCCTCCTCCTCAATACATCAGCTGCGGCAGTAATAGTGGGGTATGACGCCCATCCTAGCGGCGTGAGTACCTGTCAAGCAGTGACCGGTAAGAACCCTTATTCATGGTCGAAAGTCCTGATTTATTCAGGGTCAAGAGAGCGTTAGTGCGACCTTTATCATAGAATGGCCACACCAACTTTGGTGTCTCGCATGTAGGAAGCGCTGACCAGAGCATATTCGTCCTACCTATAGTGTTCGTGCTCACACGGAACTTAAAAGAGGCCATTGGTATACCTACCGAGTCATTTTCAGGAAGAATATGGGCGGTCGTACATTTCCTGACCAGCTCATCAGCTACACAGTTGCCTTCAATATCGCTGTGACCAGGTACCCATACAAGGCTAATCCTGAATTGCTGGGCCATCTCATTAAGAGATCTGCGGCATTCAGTGATCGACTTTGTGTTATCAACACATGACTTCAAGGCGTTTAGCCCGGCCTGGCTTTCCGAGAAAATGATCACATTTTTCCCGTCTTTAGGCACAAGCGCCAGCTGATTTACAGCACTGCATATTGCTAAGACTTCCGCTTGATAGACGCTACAATGGTCAGGAAGCCAGAAGGAGATATCCAGTCCCAGGTCCAGTGAAAAGATACCACCCCACCTTCCCGTCGAGCTTGGAGCCATTAGAATTAGAGAAGGAGTGGGAGATATAGAACCAGATGTAGAAAGAGAGGGAAAGGGAGAACGAGAAGGGTAATTAGAAAGAAAGGGATATGAAGGATGAAAAAGGAAGGAGATGGAGAAAGACAAATAGGAGGAGAAGAAGAAGTAGAAGGAGAAAGAGAAGGAAAAGGAGCATGTAAATGGGATGCACAAAGAGAAAGAGAATGGAAAGGTGAAGGAAAGGGAGAGGGAGCTGGAGAGGGAGATGGAGAATTCAAATGTATGAATAGAAGGAGAAGGAGGAGAAGAATCAGAAAAAGAAGGATAGTAGAAGAATACGGATGGAAGTTAAAAATAGCTATGGTAAGAAAACAGGACATTCAAGAAAATAAGAACCAAAGCCACAGTTGTTTGCTAGACATATCCAGCGTCGGTGCAAGCATACAATGACTGTGTAATGACATTTTAAACCAACTCTGCAATCATCGCATTGAATCAACTATCCCTAGCATGCCAGGCAACGAAACATCCGAAATATCATTTCTATAGCTACATCGCTCTTCAATCTGAAAATAAAACTTTACAAGCTTCATTAAGTCCCAAATAGCCACAGCCCTCACTTATGGTGGAGACACAATGAAGTTTTTCATATAGACGCGTTCAACGCATTCGTATGCATGTCAGTAACATCGCCACAATCACGCAAGATGTTAAATAAATAAAATAAATGTAAGGCGTGATAACCTCCGAAGAGATCTAAAGCCGAGCTTCTCTTCCAATTTGCGTCGTGCTCCTATTCTTTTTTCCTACAAATTGGTGGGATGGGACCAACTTGTTTAATGCCGACTCCGAACGGCATCTGCAAGGCAGATGAGTTTTCACTGAGCGCTTCTCATGGCAGAAATACACTCGGAGTGCTTGCCCAACACTGCCGAGGGGCGACACCGCTTAGAAAAATTTTCTTCTAATTGAAAAAACTTGTTTCTAAAGTTTTTGATATTGCTTTTTCCGGGGCGTGAACCCAGATCATCGGTGTGGTAGGCGGAGCACGCCAGACTGGGCTGTTTTTAACTGCGAAAAATGTTGGAAAAGTACCAACGAGTAGGAAAAAAAATTTCACTTGCAAAGTCTGAAAGCCGCTTTAGTCAAAGCAAATGACGAACTCTTCTTTTTATTTTTTGCTTTTAGCAAAAGTTGGAAGTTGGCTACTTTTTCATGTCAGATGGCGCCAGTGTCGCTCAATCTGCCATTATCCTTAAAAATACGTGCAATCTAGTCATAATGCATATCTTATAAATGATGTATATTGGAACGATTTTCCGTCATCCCTTGTCAAATTTGGTTTTGTGACAAACCGGTTTCGGCGTTGTGCCATCATCAGTGTCGATTTTCGTTCTGATCTGTTGTTGTCGTTTGTCCTGTATTTATAGTTCGTAGGTATATGAGCAGGTATTGTCAAATTGATGCTTGGGTATATTTAGTTATGTGTATGTGCTGTGTATTCATTCAGAACCGAGGGTGGTTTACTAATCGATTTGTGTGGCTGACTGGGGTAGGTAAAAATCTGTGATTTTAGTCGTCTGACCTTCTTTGTCGGTTTTTTATTTTGGTGTGTTAATTGTTTTGTGTTTATTTGTTGTTGTGTGTTTGTCTGTTGTACCTGTGTGATTAAGTTGTTTCCTGTAAACAAGTTTTAAAGGCTCGAATATTATGTCAGAAATTGTGTTTATCTGTTCGTTTATTATTCTACCGTCGAATGTTTTCTGTTTGTAGATTTCCATGTTTTCGAGTACGTCGGCCCTTTTCCTGTATGTGAAGAACCCTAACTGTTTTATTGATGTTTGCTGGGGAACATTCATTCTCGACCATGTGATTCGCGAAGTTAGACTCGGGTATAATGTTTGGATTCCGTATTTTTTTGGTGTAATCTCTAATATGTTCTCTGAACCTCGTTCTTATTTGCCGAGATATGCCGATATGGGTATCAAACGAAAGGTATTTCACTCCGCATTACTATAGGGGCATTTTTGAGTATAGTTGCCATTTAGGGTTGCCACCTATTCGAAATTAAAAAAAATTGCATGAGATATGGCGATATGGGTATCAAACGAAAGGTATTTCACTCCCCATTACTATAGGGACATCTTTGAGTAGGGTTGCTATTTAGGGTTGCCACCTATTCGAAATAAAAAAAAATTGCATAAAAAGGCATAAAAAATTGTTTTAAAAAAATTCAGAGTTTGACGGTGATCGAACTCGCCCCACACGATCGCAAGCGCAACATCGTAGCCGCTGGGCCACTAAAACCGCTTGATAGCTTGTGCTAAATGTTGTATTTAACATTGTAGTGCACACGAATAGTACCGTTTCTTTTTTCTTGGGCTTAATTTAAGAACATCGTTCTCATTAATATAACATTTGTTCATATAAGGCCAGCCGTTCTATTTTCAAGAAAATGGTTTCAGTTCAAGAACAAGGTTGTTGTTTTAAGAACAGGTCATTCGTTTTTCAAGAACAAAAAAGTCAGAACATGAAAAGCTTGAATTGAGTCCGGTGGTGCTGGATTTTAGAACGGCGTTTTTCTCTGAGTGTATAGACTAGAAATATCCATTTCAAATTTTTCATTCCATTTCATTTTGCGGTTAGTGTTTTATATGTTTTTGAAATCTATATTTAAGGAAATCAAATATTGGTAAATAAAAGTAAATAATATATGTACATATAAAAATAGTTGAGTTTGATTAATGACGACATGTAGAACAGGTCGCCCAGGTACTGATTTTGTTAAACGCATTCATATGAAGAACTTCTTATATGATGGGGCTTTTATTATTATTGAAAGCAGGCAATAACACCACGCCCTCTATTTAGTTATTTTGAGAAGGACATTCTGCAGGCAGTGCTGTGTATGTGATCTCATTTCTAACAGTTTTTCATCAGGACTGTTAGGCAGTTTCGGGATCCTGTTAGTATAGATATCCTCAAGAAGGCTCTGAACATGATATGCAACATAACATTGATTCATCTGTTCGTTAAAAGGGCATTCCGGCTTTCGGTTTGGCCGTATTAATCTCAACTTAAAGGACTCTTAGAAACATATGAATATAATTTACATTTGCACTATATCAATGTTCTACAAACTATCGGAAGGATAGAGGGCATACCCGACTCAATAAGAGATTGGTTCCAACAATGGACTGTGGATTAGGAGAGATTAACTTTTCAAACAAATCCAGAACCTTTCAGTTCACTGGATACGGCGGGTGCTTCAGATATAACAAACAAATACGATCTTTAGCAATTCATCCCAGCGGTTCAGGGGGCTTAGAATATACCCGCAGCAGGTATGCCTGTCGTAAGAGAAGTTTTCATGTGGTCATACCAAATCGTTCTCGAGATGGTCGGGCTAGTACCTTAATGGTGCTTGTTACCGAAACGTACCGTATCTGTATCCGGCAAAGGACCATCAACATCAATAACACTCCCCAAGGCTTTCGGTGAGTATCCGTATCGCTACAACAACAACAACAACATCTCTAGCATTTCTTATGGTAGGTAGGAGTGCTAAATTCGGATAACCCGCTTATTTCTAGTACTTAAAACGTTATTCATTTCAGTCTTCAGTAATAGATTACGGTTACTGGTGGTAAAAATAACTTAGAAACGTTTGGAGCAAAATGAGGGAAGGTATTCTAAACATCCATGGCTGAGTGATATCAATAATACTGTGGCGAATGTTGACATCACTAGACTGTTAGTAAATAATCACGCAACAACAAAAACATTAAAGCGAGCCACACTGGTGTACAGTGTTCCCAGGTTAGCCTTTTCGAGGCTAGATTTAGCCTTTTTTTTTGCATTTAGCCTCGAAATTTTGTGTTTAGCTTCGTGACTTTTTTTATTCGTGACTTTTTTCTGGCCTTTTTTACTCGGAATGTATTTTTAAAAATGTCTAAAATAAAATAATTTCAATAGTTCCTGTGAACACCTAATACCTAATAATATGAGTTCTCTACAAAAGATTAATTCTTTTTCTGCTGAAAATTCGTTGAAAATTTCAAAGCCAGATGTATTTTCTTACTTTGAAAAAGACAAGTATAGTTATTCTTCAAGTCAAATAGCATTAATAGAGCTGCAGTGGCGAAACCTTATAACTATACAATGGAAAAATGTACACTCCACCATGGAATTTTGGTCGGAAGTCCGAGAACATAAAAATGCATTAAACGAACCTCCTTTTTTAGAACTTGTCGAATTCATATTTAGTTTTTTAGTATTACCACTCAGTAACGCGGAGGTTGAAAGAGTTTTTAATGGCATGAAAATTCTGAAAACTAAATTAAGGAACAAACTAAAAATTAAAATACTTAATGCGCTGCTTAATATTAGATGCTCGTTAAAACGCTTATCTAAATGTTGTAATGACTTTGAAATTACCGATGATCTCATAGATATGGTAATAGCCAAACTTTATACCCAGACTTAAGCTCTTCTGATTCTTCAGACGGGGAATATTTTATATAAATAATTAGTTTGTAATATTTTTTTTTATTTATAAAAACATAGACAATCATTTAAAGTAATTCCATGTGCTAGTCAAAGAAAATGTGCCTGATATGTTTTGAAACAAGAAGTTATGTTTATAAATTTTTATTTACAAATGTGTAAACTAAAATATAAAAAAAATTTAATGAATTAACCAAAAAATTTCTGGCCTTTTTTCAGCTTCTTTTTTTCTTCTAAATTTAGCCTTTTCTAACCTTTTTTTTTTGCCAATCTAGCCTCTTTTTTTTGCATCACCCGGCAACACTGCTGGTGTACATGAACACATAAATCATCATTTATACACATACATAAAAGGCGACGAACAGATATCACACACACACACACATGTAGTCATCAGCCGAAATAGTTACTCACATATACACACGCATATGACTATGAGAAACGCATAAACTACAAATATACATGTATGTCGCTTGTAACCAAGCAGGAGATTCTAGAAGGCGAAACGTCTAGACCTTTGTAGAAATATGCTGACGAGGCAACAGAGAGTATAAAAGCAGCGCAAGCTGAGGTCATTCCTAATCAGTTTGATTTAAACACGCAAGTAGTTATAAAGTATAAGTGTCATTGTGAAGTACTCTCAAAGTAGTCTAATAAAGACCATTTTTGCATTATTGAATATTGGAGTGATTTATTCAACAGTTTAGCGATTCGAACGTTAGCAGAAGGTTTGATATAAGCGGAATTTCGCAGAATTCGTTTTAATACGTAAAATTTCGTCAAGTGATTACTGAGTTTAGGGAAAAGAGATTTTGCGGTGGTAAGGGCAAAACGGTTGCCGCTCTGGTGGCATTTTAAACGGAGAAAGGAATGTTGGGGGATATTTAAGAATGCTATGGCAGCACACATAAAAAAGGACTGTGGTATCAACTTGGGACTGTCTTCGTACTTCGTTCATGATATGTCCAATACAGTCATTCAAAAATACTATCGTATCGCTCTATTAGGTGGAAGTGACTTCATAAAATAAGAGAAAAAATTGAGAATTAAAAAATCCTCATCGCGAGCCTAAGGATGTCGGATGCAGTGAGCATTAAACCTCATGGAGAGCTAAATGTTACTTTTCGACTAGTGACGTTACATACGTTCGTTTAAGATATGCGCACACCCTAATTCTTAGATTGCGAGGAATCAACATGTGACCTAAATCTGACATGGGCTCAGAACATAAGTACCCTATAGGGAATATTTACAGATAAGCCATTCTTTTCGGGCTCCTGACTTTTACAGCACCTTTCAGGTGGAGATATATACCAAAGTAAGAAAAACCGAGTTGCTCCACAGTACCTACCTTAAAGGCTGTAGAATGCCCACAAGCATAGCAAAACCGATGAGAGCAATATTGAGACGAAATATTCAGAAAAGTTTCCAAAATGGACGTTCGCCCAGCAGAGAGTTTTGTGTGGCCACTAGCTTCCTTCTTAAACTAGACACATCTTCCATCAGACTACCTACCGAATTACCAAAAATGGGTGGTCTTATCCTAGGCTTTTCTTTGGTTTTCGCTACACACAATCCGGCCTACAAAATAATATATGAAGCAGACGAATAACTATTTGTAGAAATTCTTCTTACGGGAAGTGGGTTATATTTGCCCACTACGAAGTGGTATGTCTACTGTCTCAATGTTAATATCGAAAGAGCAGACCATAATATCGCTGATATGCATTATCCGTCGCAGATTAATTTAGAAATTTGCATGCTTTATGTATTTCGCAGTTACATTCCATTGTTCGATGTTCACCGAAGTAAACCAATTTAAATTCCGTCGTATATACACATATGCGGGGCTTTCCTTACTAATTCATTTTAAATTTGAACATTATGTTGAGAGGCTTTCGGAAAAAATATTTTTTTGATGCTTGGTTGATGCACTTAAATCAAATATATTTATACACAAGGATTCCGATGTTAGGAGGACAGTAACTTTCCCAACCAAGATAGTGGAGAGTGAGAGAGTTGGTCTGGCTTATCAATATGCGATGGACGAAGAGGTTGAGGGCGGGCTGTGTCGAGCATTAAATCTACTATGGGATAATTGGCGACCTGCAACAGGTAGACAAATGCTCGCACATCGGCCGGGTTGGTCGCCTATGAAGAGCACTGTGTGGACTCAGGTTAGTGCTGGTTCGCATGCTGGGCATCGCCCGTTCCAAAACCACTATCTATATGAAAGGTGCCAGAATGGAAGATAGGGTTGTATCATCTGAAACTTAATAAGCTGGTCTCTGGGCTAAACGAATCCCCTTGGGCTCAAACATTAGTCTTTGGCTGGAGCCACAGCTAAGGGTAAAGGGTCGTATAGTCATAAAACAGCTTTTTATCTTTATTTAATTGTATAACGAACGAGATACCGTAAACGCGAACTAAGTGTGACCTGTGCTAGTTCCACTAGGCTTTCTCAGAATTAAAAGTTATGCATTGAAGGTGTCATGCTATAAAAAAGGTGCCGGAATGGAAGGCGGAGTTGTACAAGCCTAACTTCATAAACACGTGTGTAGGTGTGCAACTTGCTGGGGCAGCGGTATATAAGAGTAAGAATTTATGAATGAAATAATCAAAATAAAATAAAACGTCAAATTTAGCTAACTTTGGAAGGATACAAAAATGTTGCTCCGGTCACAAAGGGATAGAATGTAACAAAAGGTCGATGAATTGGCAAAGGAGGGTACAGCACTTGACGAATCGACGAGAATCGAGAAATTAAGAGTAGACAGGAGTTACATATGAGCCATCAAGCACAAAGACAGAAGGATGGGCTGTGCAAAATTTCCAAGATCGTGGGCAAATCCTACGACATTAGACTTACAAAGTTGCTCATATCTCTAAAGAGACAAGACTTAAGGCTCACGATGGGCATACTAACTGGACACTACCTTCTGGCATCACATGCTTTTAAATTAGGCCTCGTTAGTTATCGCAGATGAAGGAAGTGCAAGCTGCTGGAGGAAAAGATTGAGCACGTTCTGTGTTCATTTAATGCGCCGCCCGCGTGGTCAAGGCTCCAGCTACTCGGGGCGGTAGAATTTCTAGCTCTCGAGACAGCAATTAAGCTAAGTCCTAGAAAACTTCTGGTATTTGCCAAGGGGACACAGTTATACTGTAACATAAGTGCTTAATTGGAGCTTTCTTGCTTGGTCGTCAAACAAATTTTGGTACCCCTATGGACACATTCAGTCTATGGGAGGTCTTTATTGACCGGTCAGTTCAACCTACCCTAACCTCTCAAGCTAGGCTTCGAAGTAAGCGGAAACCTTCTAAAACTTCAAATGAGTTGACATGGAATGCCCCACATATATTAATACATGAGTATGTATGTGTGAAACTTCCTTGCACTTGTTGCACCTGAACGAAAAAAAAACAGCAAAAAATGTGACTTGAAACAAAAAGTTGAAATGCAGACGCATTACGGTGCAGATATCCACTTTTCAACGCAACAGTCCAAGCGTTACAGCATGAAATCTGATATTTGATATCTTAAGGCAGTTAAAGCCGCAGAAGCTGTCTGCACGAGTACAGCAAAACTCATTGTAAGATTCACACATAAGAGACCTAAACACTGCAGCGCTGTATTAAAGAAAGACACTCTAATCTAGCCATGCGTACATTTTGCATACATATGTAAGTTAATATATTTTTAGCTACTTAAACTAAATAAAATTGGATGCTATTATACTCACGAATATATATGTGTGTATGTATGTATGTGCGTTCGCATAGTCGTTTGTTTCGACTTGTATGCATACTTTTTGCGTATTTACTCATATTAGCAGCTGAGTAGCTGTAGTTTTAAATTTACCATCACCAAAACCGCAACAATGACTTGCCGCACATACCATAACCAACCACAGCTGAGTCTGCATGTAGAGGACTTGGTGCTCCACTGAACACCTGGAATGATACATAGGAATAATTGAGATTTCACGACTTCACTAACTCTACTGCTCGCCTGTTTATATGCGGGCGAATGCAAGGTAAAAAAGAGTTAGATATCCGTCCATTGAGGAATCATTAAAGCTTAAACCGGTGTTATGATTTACCAATCTGAGTCATGAATATCAGTGGCATTTGCAAGTAATGCATACTCACATATACATACATAAATAGTGTGATTGAGTAGCAGGAAGTGCTTGCCGCTATTTCCTTACAGCGGGAGGGATAACACTAACACTAATAGAGAATTGCATAAACTGAGGCGTTAGAAGTGTTGCACCCTGCACTTCGATCATTTCAACGTAGTCTGTCTCGTGATACGTTGATTTTATGAATTAATTAACATCCGTTGATGAGCAGAATCATAAAATTTATACTAGATAAACGTACTTACGTGTACATACATACATATCGATGTATAGTATTACGTCAGGCAATGACTTTATATATTGACCATCAAACTTTGAACTAAAATGTGGTGTTAATGAATACCAAAAAAGGTAAATAGAAGGAGTCGTTAACTTTGAAAGCGTTTTGGATCACTTTTTCAAGCTTCAATTCGCGCTCTGATATCTCAAATGAATTAACACTGATTTTCTTTAATTTAATATCCTTCATAAACTGGTACTGTTACGATTTTAGTTGCGTAATTAGACTATAAATGATATTATCTTCAGCCATAAAAGCGGAATTTCTTTCGATCGCGCTGCCTATCAAAATTTGCTTAATGATCTGGATTATGTAAAAAATGCTATTTCGAAATTTTGTTTCTTTTGTTGATTTGTCAAATGTGGAAGGTTTGGCACGGGTCCTCCCCCCCCCCCCCCCCCCCCCATAAATTCAGAAAACAAAAATACAGAAACACATTTTTTCAGAAAACATTAGAAGAACTCTTTTTTCGAAAGCCAAAATTCAGAAGTCACAAGTCAGAAAGTAAAATTCAGAAATCAAAATTCAGAATTCAAATATCAGAAGTCTGATGTCAGAAGTCAAAACTCAGAAGTCAAATTTCAGAAGTCAAAATTCAGGAAGTAATCAGAGAGCAAAAAAACATTATATTTTGCGCAAAATTCAATGTTTTTCGCTCACTTTCTGAATTATGACTTCTGAATTTTTTTTTTAGCCGTCTGGTAACTTCCTGGAACACAGCAACGTCGAAAGAAGGCGTTATATCCAATCGAATTATGGATGTATTATGTATAATAGCACCAAATTGATTGAAGCCAACAAATAATTTTATCGAAGGGTGGCACGACGTCATTCGAAGTGCGTTTGGGACACACCCTAAAATATTTAATTTCATAAATAAAATAAAAAACGAACAGGAAATAACAGAAATAAAATTGCAGCAATTTTCAGCGAGGCGAGCCTTATCGAAAACGCATGAAAAAATATAAAGACCTTGGCCAGCGTTTGTTTAATGTTATAAATTCATTTTTTGTTGTTGTATTTGAAGGCTTTGGGGAGTGTTATCGATGTTGAAGGCCCTTGGCCGGATATAGATATGTACGTTCCGGTAACAAGCACCATTAAAGTACTAGCCCGACCATCTCGGGAACGATTTGGTATGACCACATTAAACCTTCTAGGCCATACCGCCCTCCCACCCTCTGGTTCCATGAGGAACTTGGGATAGCCAGAGCCCCGCCTTCTAAATATGTGTATCATTCATATTTCCCTCGCGTAGGTAAGGTAAGGTTGACAATTGGGTTGCGGAAGCTTTGAAGCTATAAATCTGTGTATTGCTCTTATCGACCGCTTGAATCCCTATAAATTCATTTGAACGAGATAAACGCGAAAACGATTTAATTAATTACGTGCTTGCCATTGCAAACAATTTAAAATTTTAGACTGTGATACTTTTTCTTTATATGTACAAAATACTGACTTCTGAAATTTGACTTCTGAATTTTGTCTTTCTGAAAAAATGTTTTCCTGAATTTATGTTTTCTGAATTTATGGGGGGCACCGTGGTACGGAGTCTTTGAGGATTATTTGAGAATGTGTTTTGGGACTCCGAAAACTGTTAGTTAAGGAGCTTTGAAGTTAAGGAGCTAGAAGGATGCCATGCAATACATGTCGACCCCACCTGTGCGATGCGAATCTGGTTATATATAAATAAATACTTATACATTTTAGCAAGCAAGGATCCTACTGTCTCATTTTCTTGACGAAGTGAAGTCGTGGGGTGGAGGGGTGGTAAACAAATTTTAATGGGGTTACACTGAAATGACAGCCCTTGGTCGGGAGAAATCCTGAGTCGCTCCGGTACATAGAACCGGCTGCCTTGGGAAGCGGTAGAGCGGTGGTCGAATGATATACTAGAAGATTAGAAGTAATATCGGAAAGTGCTAAACGGCGAGCGACTGCCAGTCTTAATGCTGCAAAGAATAGATATAAAAAAGTACTAGTAGATACGCTCAGAAGGACGCACGGACAATCAAAAAGAAATAATGAAGAGGAAATCAATAACACCTGGACGACGATGACATATACTGGAAAAGCAACATATAAATTAACAAATTTCAAAGTTAGTGGGGGTCGGTCATACATTTGGACTCGATTGGAGCACTCTAAATGGGTCAAAGTGGGATTTTTCAAAATTTGCCCCTACCCAAAAGTTCGACCCAAATTGGGTGGGGGGGGGGGGGGGGGGGGGGGGAGGGGGGGACGGGACATCAGAATTCGTTTTAGAGGTATGGTTCCTTCGGCAAAGCTTCTTATTTTGATCCCTAGAATACGATTTTCACGGAGCAATGGGCGATTTTTTTGCCTCCCCACAAATCGACCCGCCCTACTGCTCATGTACCTACGAACTATAAATACAAGACAAACGACAACAACAAATCAGAACGAAAATTAACACTGATGATCGCACAACGCCGAAACCGGTTTGTTTCGAAACCAAATATGGCAAGGGATGACGGAAAATCATTGCAATATATCAGGTGTATGTATATGAAACCGGTATTGGCATCTAGTGATCAGTAGGCACAATTGTAGGAACAGTCAAAACTTACCATTGGCGCTAGTTGGCGTCTTATGATCTGTCAACAATATCCAATGCCAAACATTTCAAGTTTCATAAAACGTCGTGTTTTTTCGCTCTTGAAAATGTCGAAATACGTGCCTTCAAACAACGATTTGCGGGGAGTATAAATTTTCTGCTTCCATTTGAGTAAATCGGCGATAGAATCTCATCGAATGCTTGTCGAAGCTTACGGAGAGCACGCTTTTCGTCGTACACAGTATAATGAGTGATTCAACAAGTTTAAAAGTGGTAATTTTGATGTGAGAAACGCTGATCGCGGCAAACCACCGAAATTGTTCGACGACGTCGAATTGCAGGCTTTGCTCAATGAAGACGATAGTCAGACGCAAAGACAGCTCGCAGAACAACTAAATGTGTCCCAGACAACCATTTCCACACGTTTGAAATCCATGGGAAAAAAGACAATGCTCTGTGTTTTCTGGGATCAGCGTGCTGTAATCTCTTATGAGCTTCTAAAACCAGGAGAAACTGTTAATGGTCAACGTTACCAACAACAATTGGCCAAATTGAACGCTCTCTGCGCCAAAAAAGCCCAGAAAACTAGGCATGACAAATTGATTTTTCTCGATGACAATGCACCATCACACCGAACAAAACAGACTCGGGAATTGGTTGAGTCGTACAGCTGGCAACCGCTACCTCACCCCGCTTACTCACCAGACTTGGTTCCATCCGACTTTCACTTATTTGCATCGATGGGGCACGCACTTAGCGAACAGCGCTTCACTTCTTACGAAAATGTTGGTAAATAGCTCGATGACTGGTTTGCTTCAAAAAACGAAGACTTTTTTTGGCGAGGTATCCATAAATTGCCTGAGAGGTGGTCAAAATGTGTAGCTAGCGAGGGCGCTTATCTTGAATACCGGTTTCATATGCATACACCTGATACATTCCTTTTTAAAGAGTATTTTTATAACATTCCCGTGGTAAAATGTTCCTGCATTAAGGGGGCCCCCACAATCCTCCTAGAACGTATTCTGCTAAGCCAAAGTTAATAAAAATTAGTTCCACTGTTGATCTGGACTTCGCAATTCCAAATTCATATTTTCTTTCTAAAATTCTATCGTATTATACTTTACTTAATTCTAATGTGAGTTGTATTTGCACAAGTTCTCTAATTATTCTCAACACGATGACTTGTGTAGTTTTCTAACAAATTTCTCGAGTCGGCATTAGAATATTTATCTAATAATGGGTTTACACTCAAATGATATGCTGAAGAAACAGTTTCCGTTGAATACACAGAAACCTGGGCATCCCAACAGACAACGGATCAAAAATGCCCCATATCCCAGGGGCTTAAGAAGTTATCTTCGCAAGCATCATGAGAAAATACGGTACCTGAAATGCATCAAATCTCTATGCTAGTTATTGCTCGGCGAGCCCCGGTCTTAAAAATATATATCCTGAACTCGCAGAAGAGGAAAACATTTTCTTCAGGGATACACACATCCTCTATCTCAACTTCGATCGGAATACTGTAACAGGTTAAATTTTTGCTTATCCAGAATCAACCCCGACATACGTAACGTATGTCCTGCTTGAAATGTGTCCCCACATGACACCAACCATTTCTTTAATTGCAATGTGGAACCAACGCCTCTAACATCCTCTCACTATGGTCCACCGCTGTTGAAACTGCAAGTGTCCTTTGACTCCCGTTAGAGGATAATAATAAGAATTTTTGAGTTTTCGCGCACAATTGGATGAGGCGAAGCACTGCTAAAAAACAACAACAAAAATTGCTTTCTATTGTGCCTTCTTTAACGTGAGAGCCTATGATTGCTGCGCGGTTGATGGAAAAGTTCGTGTCTTAAGTCTTTTGTTAAAGTTTTAAGCAAACACTGAAGCTAGATATAGATTAGAGGAACAAAAACAGCGTTCTCAAACAAAATGCGGCCAAATTCTCAAGTCGAGGTAATTCTAGTTCACAAATCAAACTCTAGTGCACACTGCACACTTTTTCAAAATTGCTTACACCCATATCTATTTGACATATGACCAATATCCCAAAAATCTAGGTGAAATAAATACACGCAAAGTTATAACGATTTCTAAAAAAGTTTTTTCAGGGGTTGGTAGAAGACTAAGAGAGGGTTTGATAACTTTGATCTATATGACTGATATCTCAAATATCAGAAGTCTAAGACAAAGAAACCCAGAGCTGTGACGATTTATAACAACTGTCGCCAGGGAGGGTAAGGGTGCGGAAGAGACAGGCACCACTGTTAATTTTTCCAAAATTCCTAAAGCTCGATCTATATGACTATTGGTCTTAGTCAAATAGACCCAGCTTTATGACTTTAAAAAAAAAAAAAAACGTTCAGTGCTATCATTCCACAAAATTGATATGATAGACCCCGATGAATATGTCCCATATTTCTCTGATGGCGACTGTATCTGAAAAATTTCCAAAATGGCTATACTTTTATTTATATGGCACATAGACTTAATATGATCATGTCTGAAGTTAAAGCAGTTAAAAATAATTATAAAGGTTCTGTGCCCAACAGGTGTAGGATCCCACCCCCTAATATAAAAAAATACATCCCAGGGGCTCTTGTGCACTTTTGTCTATCTCTGTGCCAAATTTCATGCAAATCTGTAGGACCGTTCTGGTGAGATTGAGCCACAAAGCGATTAAAAATTATCGAAAAGTTTGCTATTGCCAGGGGCGTGAGGTACAGTGCAGTTATCACCTCTGAATACAATTCATTACACTTAACCAACAATTAAAGAATGGTTTATTCCACACACCATCGCTCATCGCTTCATCACAATCATTCACAAATTTATATTGATAAGTGACAAGTGTAATATCTCACATAGTTTTCAAACATCCTCAATTACTTTTACGTAACTAGTACTTCACTAGTGCACTCATATCTTATTTTAAGTGACTCAATATTCTCGCAGATACGTACATACGTACATATGTATAATTGCATACAGCTGTTCACCAAGGTGATAATCCTTTGTGTATATAGAGAAATGTGCTCAACACATTTTTAAATTGCAAAAACTACTGCGAAGTAAAAAAAAACTTAAATACTATCTAGTACTGTCAATTAAACGAGTACACATATTTACTGTTATAACTCAGTAAAAAAAGATAAAGATGTACAAATGTTAGTACATGGGGCTTTCCATGACAAATCATCCGGAACTTTTTATTACCGATTTCGCTGGAATTTTAGTATCATTTTTTACCAATCGAAAAGGAGTTTCGTTTCTTTGAGATAATTAAAGAACATGAATTTTCGAAATTGGAAAAAGTAATAAAAATTCAAAAATGCATTTCTTCGTTTAGCTGTAAGAAAAATTAAAAAAAAAAAATCTAAGAAATCTTTTCAAGTAATACAAAACTATGCACGAATTTCGGCGATGCACAATTTTAAGGAAAGATTAATTAGCATGAAATGTGTCTCTGATTAAATAAATAACACCAAAATTAAAAAAAAAATATTTTTATTTTCCATTTTTGTTAATTTAAAAGAAATGGAATTTTCTCGAAGTAATTCGAAAAGTTTATAAAAGTTGACATGAAAATTTGCAAATTTTCATTTAGAATTGTAGGTAACTTTTAGAGAAATCAGCACAAGCTTGATTTCCCCCAAATGCGCATTGATTTTGATATTTTTCCCATCTACAGGTTGTTAAAATTTCATTCCATATTATGTGTAAACAATTTTTGGCCTCATTCTCTTTTACGAAACGAACGTTCGTTTCGCCTCCGAGACGAATCGCTAGTGTATTTGCACTATGTTAAACGATGGTAGCATATCATTTGGCAATTACTTTCGTCTTCCTGTTTGACATAAAGTAAGAAACATAAATACCGAACGAAACAGATAAAGAATTCCATTGCTAGATGAAATCGTGAGGAGGCGAATCGTTTGTTTGAGCTATCGTTCGCAATACAGAATGAAGCCCTTTATTTTTTTTTTCGAGGTTCAATTCGAGCTCAAGGCCAGATTAATAATCTTTTTGTAATGATAATTATTGTTATTTTTAATTTGTCTGCAATTGAAAAATTGTATTTTGTTTTTGGAACAGTAAGTAGACAATTTTTCAGACAACCTGCCATAGCTGTGCAGATATATCCATTTCGAAGGTTGCTAAGCCTTCATTATCAGTACGCTTTAGGCACGCTGCGCTAACCATTTAGCTATACGTTTATTTTTATATAAAAGAATAAAAACTTGAAAAGGGCCTCTTAAAAAAAGAATAAGAAATCTTTGCGAATTTAGGGAGGCTTAATACTAGTACTGAAAAAGATTCCCAAATATTCGAAATGAACAGTTTTTAATGAAGAACTGGAATATCTCAAAATAATATTTCAAACTTTAAACTTTTTTGAAAACGTTTTCGAAATTGGTTTGCACAGCTTTCGTCAATCTTTCTAGCTAAATAATTCTTTAAAGTTTTTTTTTTTAACAAGGAAAATTAGCGTGAGTCTCACTAAAGTACTCGTAAAGTTTCATGTGTAAATATACAGTGGAACGTAAAGAAAATTAATGTTATTTAAACTAACTAGAGCTCGCCCAGGGGTTGAAGTTAACCACGACAAAGGCAACTTTACTAAAAACAAATAATTTCAGGCTATTTCAGAAGAGCTTCGTCGGGTAACAAGTGAATGTTTTACTATCGGCTTATTATCGAAATCGAAATTGTCGCCGAGTTATCGGCTTGTTATCGCCGAGTCATCGGATTCTTATTGGTTTCTTATGGAATTGTTATCGACGGTTTACAGATGTGTCATCGATTTTGTATTGAATTGTCTAACCTGTATCATAACAAACTGACGATTCATCGATAACAAATCGATAACACGCCACTAGCAAATTTGTAATACTTCGATAAATTTTCAATAGCAAAACGATCTTTATAACAACATATCGATAACTTTTCGATAACATATCGATAATATTTTGATGACAATAATCAATAATCGATCATTTTTCGAAAAAATGGATATTTACAATAACAAATCGATAACATTCCGATAACCAATCATTAACAGATCTATAGACAACTTTTTAAAAATAATCGATACCATTTCGTTCAAATAACGTTGAATTTTTGATAACGAATCGATAATTTTTCGAAAAAAATAGAATGTTTCATGTGTTAATCGAAAAGTTATCGATTTGTTATCAGAGTTTTGCAAATGTTTTCAGCATTAACAAATAGGTAAAACTCTGATAGCAAATCGATAACTTTTCAGTAACAAATCAACAACTTTTTAATAACAAATCATTAGCTTTTCGATAACAGTTTGATAACTCCTCAAAAAAAATTGATAACTCATCGATAGCATTTGTTATCGATAGAAAATTTATAGCACTTCCATAACAATTGGAAAATACCTCTCTACCTCGTCGATAACACACCTATAACAAACTGATAGCTCGTCCATAAGTAATGGATAACACACCCATAACCCGTCGATAACAACCCATTATGTATTCCTCCAAAGACTTCACTTATGCTTACATTATGGATTCGCCCAGACCACGAGCAAAGATGTTTACATAAAATAAAAAAAAATAAAAATTTGTAATTAAATTTGCAGAAAAATTTTGAATTGAATAAACACGGAAACATACATCCACTCGCTTTGAATAAAAAGACAGAGGCGAGGAGGAGGGTTTGATGAGAAAAATATGTTTTTCTCTCAATGACATCATAATTACAAAACAAACTTATGTACATTAAGATGATCCCTATAATTCAAATTTCCAATTTTTTCCAGTCTCACCCCTTCAAACGATAAAAGCAAGTGCAAAAAATATTACTCTTAAATTTTCGCAAAGGTCTAAACAAATTTTTAACCAATATCACATATAAATTTTGGTTCCCGTTGCAGTCAGTGAAGAAGTATCGTGGCTTAAGTTCATATTGTGGAGAATATCAGCATTTCGGTTTTTTACTATGCTGCTACTAAATAAATGCACAACAACAATAAATCAAGCAGCCACACATTTGTACATGTAAAGATCAAAGCTGACAGCGAAGAGAACATTTCACATACATATATCTAGCCGGCAGCTAAGAGCAGAAGTTGTTACTCACACATAAACACGCATATAGCTAGAGAAAAACATAAACAACGTATATACAGCTAAATAACCAAGTATGAGATACACCTATTCTAGAAGGCATGTTCGTGAAACGTCTAGAACTTAGGAGGAATGGGCGAACGAGGTAACCGAGAGTATAAAAGCAGCGCAAGCTGAGGAATCAGTAATCAGTTTTGACTTTAACACGCTTTAGCGAAGTACGCGAGTATTGTGAAAAAAGGAAATATTGCTATACTGAATATTTGAGTTATTTATTTGACAGTTCAGCGATCCTAACAATAGCAGAAGGTGCAAAATAAGCAGAATTTCCCAAAATTCATAAGAATATTATAATATATTGTAACGAATTTAGAGAAATTCCGCTTATTTGAAACCATCTGCTAACGCTCGAATCGCTAACCTGTTGTTATATTTTTGTACTACCGACTGTTTTCTTTATTTATTGTAAATTTGTTTTTTGGTTTCGGGTTTACAGTCCAATGAATCAGAAAAACGCCTTTTTTATTTTCTCGCCAACGTTTCGACCTTTTATTTTGGTCTTCTTCAGGGCCTAATGACAAAAAATATAAAACTTAGTATATAAGGCCTTGCATTGCAAAAGATTATTAACCCTCTTTTGCAATGCAAGGCCTTATATACTAAGTTTTATATTTTTTGTCATTAGGCCCTGAAGAAGACCAAAATAAAAGGTCGAAACGTTGGCGAGAAAATAAAAAAGGCCTTTTTCTGATTCATTGGACTGTAAACCCGAAACCAAAAAACTAACCTGTTGTTGTTGTTAAATCACTCGAATATTCTGTATTGCAAACTGGTCTTTATTAGACTACTTTGGTAGTGGTACAATTATACTTCACAATTATACTTCACTTCGCAACTGATAGCGTGTTTAAATTAAACAGATTAGTTATTCCTCAGCTTGCGCTGCTTTTATACTCTCTGTTGCCTTGTCCGCATATTTCTCCAAAGATCTATACGTTTCTCCTTCTAGAATCTCCGCATGGTTACCAGCTATATGCGTGTGTATTGTAGTTTATAGCCTCTCGCATAGCTATATGCGTGTGGATGTGTAACTACTTCGGCTGATGACCACATGTGTGTATGTGAAATATCTCTTCGTTGCCTTGTATGGATGTGTGTAAATACTGACTGATGTATTCATGTACACCAATGTGGCTTGCTTCATGCTTTTGTTGTTGCATGATTATTTACTAACAGCCTAGTGATGTCAACATTCGCCACAATATTGAGCCTTCATAGCGTAATATGCACTGTAACCACGTTGGAATACGTCTCAACCATTTCCAATCGGGGCCAAAGTTTATATGTTATATTTTTGTCATAGGTATTACTGTCTTAAGGTGTGAGACTGGAAAAAGTAATTTATTTGATTTATATATAAGTATCACCCTAATGTACGTGCAATGAATGAATTGAGGTATGACGGCGTGGCTCTGCAATGACAGTGGTTTACAACAATAATTAAAATAATAATAAAAATTAAATAATAAATCAAATATACTCATCTTTTGTTATGTTAATATGCATTTAAAGAATAAGTATAAGTACCCCCACTTATAACTGTGGGCACATACTTAAAATAATAAATATTAAATGATTTTGTAATTAAGTATGTGGGCAAGTGCAGTCATTTAGAACTAAAGCGGAAGAATATACATTAGCGCTAATTGTTTGACGCCATGAAACGTACGGAACACCCAATTCTTGTAGGTATTTAATCACAAATTCCCGCATTTATGATGTTTTGTATGTAGCCATGAGCCATTGTAGAGCCTTAAGACACTGTGACGAGTGTGCGACACGAGATATTGCGAGATTTTTATCTATATATATTCTGATTATCATGCATAACAGCGATGTAATTATAATACATTTTCGGGATACCTAATAACTTTAAAAGCAAAGAGGATAGAACTCTGAAGCTGTTGAATTAACATACACAACATAACAGATTTGATCTTAAACAAACAAAATTTCAATCCTTTAAAGAGCAGCTCTAATATGCAGTGATCTACACAGGACCCTCGGTGGGATCTAAAGAAATCTCCAAAAGAGGTTTGTAAGAGGCTACCAACCACTGAGAATTTGCTCAGCGTGCAAAGAGCCTGAATATCCTAGACCTCATCTGCCTAATACATCCATCCCAAAACCTTCATACCCGATCCATCTCATTCCGAGTAACTTTCTTTACCCAGAGCATAGTAAGGGCGTCACGTGTGGAAACATTATTAAGCTTCAACTTACATAGTTGTGAAGTTCATCACATTAGCCTTGAACAAATATACCCGAACCCGACACAAGATAATTTTTTGAGCCATTAGTAACGATTCTGGTATATGTGAGACCGGGCTTTGGATTTAGCTAATATTATGACCCAGGGTACTCAACAATCCTCAGTACGGATAATATTGACATGTCATATGTTGGAGTGAAAAAACGTGAGATCTTTTTCGCACTCCCCGGCAATATTCATCTCGCATAAAGAACGAGAATGGCGCTAGGTACAGCACTGCACCCAGAGCGTCACTAGACTTTGTACGGTAACCCCGCGTGCTGCACACAAAAATCGTTCTTTGAACTTGAAAAACTGATTTTCTACGTTGACTAAAAGTCTCCTCCATCAAACCATAGATGTACAGCCCATAAGTGATCTAATCATAGAGGTGTTCATCCATAAGATTGCTGTTGGCGACAGTTAATCCTCTTAACCCTTACAGCTGAACAATGAACTTCCGAAGTAGTTTACTATCTAGGTATTACTCCCCAAAGGCTTCGCTGACTAGGTCATGTTATGTTAGTGGACGAAGACGTTCTGGCAAAGAAAGTATTTCAGTCGACACCGCAGCTTGGAAGCAGGGGAAGGGGAGACGTCCATGCTCCCAATAGGCGTCAGTTATCGCGAAACAGATTTTTGTGCAATAGATCATCTGCTGAGAAATTCAAGGGATTTCAGGGTAGCTATTGCGGATTGACTGTTAAAAAACAGAGAGTTTTAACGCTGCTCATGAATCAGAGACTGCAAGCTGAAAAATATAAAGTGGGAGCTTTTCGTTACAGTTCGAAAGATAAAATAACGGTATGAAAAGTCACATCACCGTTCCAATCCCGATGCTTTTGTCGTAAAAAGCCACTCTGTAAACTGACCAAGGCGCACATAAAGAATGGTAGAAGTAGCGGGGACTTAAACAGTTTGACAATCAACTAGAACTTGTCCTGAAAAAAGACAGACTAAACTGTTCACACTTTCATCAAAACTGCTTTCAATCACAGGAGAACAAGGTGATTGTAGTAGCAAATCTGTCCGTTTAGTCGCCACGTCTAGGGAACTTGCTTTTTTAACAGGGCTGGACCATAGCACTGAGCATATCATGAAGGCATCCTCCTCTTGGCAAACAAATATTAGTTTTGTCGATGTTTCATATGGAAAGTTTAGAGTTTAACCTATTATAGTGTTCAGATCGCAGTTTAGGCTGGATGCCTCTAGTATCATCAGACAAGTCGCCTTCCATGTCTGCTATACGTCGTGATTGAGCTATAGTTGAGGTATTCGCCTGTATGGATTTGAGAATTACCTGCTCATTGCTGCCTCCAAATTTAGCTAAACTTATAATCGTGGTGTGGTGGTAGCGCGCTCCTCCTATCAGCAATATAAGCTATTTAAGAACAATTTTTTCTAAGTGTGGCCGCCTCTTGTCATGAAAAGCTTCTCAAAAAAAAAAGAGTCTAACTGCCCTGTCCTAAACTTTCTCGCGCTTTATATATTTTTAAATTTATTTGGTGAACGAATCTGTCAGCCTCTCTAACGGAACCATAAAACTGTGGTAAAATGGCCGGACTTCCATAATTCTTTCAGCGGGTATGAGGGGAGCCAAGACCGATTGTATAATTCTGCGACACGCATGTTCTCCCTGTCGGCCATTAGTTAGTACTTGAGGGCAGTAAGAGCACACTCCATATATTCTTTGAATCCGTCCCAGTTATCTCTTTTGAGGACAGTGTTTATCATATATATCATATTTAAGTAATATATCATGCCAAACTCGCGGCTGCGAAGAAAATGAGAAGGAGCAAGTGAACGAGAATTATCATTTTCTACCCCATCTAGAAGAAGAAGTAAATTGAGTAAAGATGATGTGTAGAAAGAGTTTTAGAAGGGGAGGCGTAGAAAAGGAGGGAGGAGGAGGGTGAGAAGAAGGGAGTAGGAGAGGGAGAAATGGAAGGCGAAGTAGAGCGTGAGCGTGAGGAAGAGGGAGTGGGAGAGGAAACCGGAGAGAAAGGAGGGAGGGAAAGAACTTTATCTTCTGCTTATTGCACTTGGATCCCGACATTGATATTACCATACCTAATAAAATATATGCCTATGATTTTTATGTAGATACTCATATTTAGTTCTCACATATCACTGAAAATCTGCGAAAATTGTATTGCATTCATGATAGTTGGCAATTCGTGTCATTTCTACAAACAACAATTTGCAATATTAAGGGCAAATCTGATTAAGATAAGTAGTCGTCTACTTGCAAAAATTCTTAGCTAATTGCATGCAATGCCAACAATGCAGAGACTGCAACAAGCGATACTCTAATAAAATTGCGCGCACTTCTTTATTACCTGCACGTTTGCAAGGATGTGTATGGTCAAATGTATGTAAACAGGGCCGAATTAACAAGTAGACAGAATAGGCAGTTGCCTGGGGCCCCGATTCTAAGGGGCCCCCGAAAAATGAAAAAGACTTCTAAAATTTTCTTACAAACATAAAATTCTAGAGAGTGAAAGAAAAATATAATCAGAACTGAAAATAAATTTTACTCAAATAAATAAAACTCAATTGACCGCATTCAAAAGGTGACGACCGGCAAACTAGACAAGGTTCCTAAAAAGGACATTTCCGACTCATTTGACAAATTGTATGAGCGTGCGAAGAAGTGTATCGAAATGAAGGGCGATTATATTGATTAATAAAAACGGTTTTTAACTTTTCTTCAGTTGGAAGGTCATACTGGTGAAAATCTAGCGAATCAAACTTTAAAGTTTCTTACTGAAGACTGTGGTTTACATATTCAAAATTGTAGAAGACAATAATATGACAACGCATTAAACATGTCCGGAAAGTATAAAGGTGTACAAGCAAGAATACTTATTTTGAATGAGAATGCGATATATGTTCCCTGTTCCGAACATTCCCTTAATTTCGTTGGAGAGTATGCTGTGAAGTGCTGTTTTTATGCATTAGATTTTTTTCGCCATTATTTTTTCCCGCTTCCACCTATCGTTGGGGCGCATTAAAAAATAAAATAAACAATCAGAAAACTTTGAAGACATTGTCAACTACACGCTGGGAAGCACATTCGAATGCGACGAATGTAGTTTACGTTTCACTTGATATCATATTAGACGCTGTAGAAATCATTGCTGATGATGAATCACAAAATACTGATACTCGTTATGAGGCGACGTGTATCGCGAATAAAATGCAAATTCGAATCTAGTTTCATTTTGATTTTATGGAACTCTATTTTGACTGCTATGCGTTCAGTGAGTAAGTCATTGCAAAGTGAGAAAGCAGATTTGCAAACGTGTGGGTTTTTGTACGGATCGTTAGAAGAGAGTTTAGTTTCATTTAATGATTTCAAGGAAAAAACAAAACAATTATTACCTGGTGTAGGTTCTTGAAAAGTACTCGTCGTAGAAAAAAACAACCTAATTACGGAAATGCTCCAGAAGTAGAGTTTTCGCCTAGCGATGATTTTAGGACAAAAGGTTTCCTCGAAATCATCGACAATCTTCACAGTGAAATCAAACGACGTGCGAAAGTGTATATGGAAGTTTCAGAGAGATTTGCATTTCTCATCAACTTTTCTCTAAGTCATGGAGACCTCCACGAAGCTATAAATAACTTAGTTCGTTTTTATTCTAAAGATTTGGAAGAATTTTTCATTGAAATGAAATAATTCCAAAGTTACGTGAACTCCAGATACACTGATGTACAAAAAACTCATGGTCATTTGTATAAGATTCTAATGGAAGATCAATTAGCCGATGTATTTCCTAGTACAGAAATAGCTCTTCGTATTTTTTTAACATTAATGATCACAAATTGTTCTGCCGAACGTTCCTTCTCGCGATTAAAAAGAATTGAAAGCTGCTGAAAGAGCTACAACGCGACAAGAGCGACTCGAGCTGTTAGCTATACTTTGCATTAAGTCAGATTTATTGAACAAAATCGATATTGATGATATAATTGATGAATTTGCCGAAAACAAATGTAAAAAACGACATGTTTAAAATGTAGATAGTAATTTTATTGATATTATTACATTGTGACAATCAAATTTTTATGAAAGATATAAGTTTGTATTTTTTAATCGAAAAAAGAAGGGAACGGACGTGAAAAAAAGGGCCCCCAAATTAATGGGTGCCTAGTGCCCTGTTGGGGGTTAATACGGCCCTGTATGTAAAGTTGCACATATGTATTTAAAAACAAACAAAAAATATTTAAAATGCAATAAAAAATATATCTTTGGCTGAGTACCAGAAGCTTGAACTGATTAAGAATACTGCCAATTAATGTACAGCCAGTTTTCGTAGTTGTTGTATGCCACATCGGGCACATCAGTCGTCAGTCACACGAACATACATACATATGTACATAAGGGCAACAAACATACCACCATTGAGGTTTGTTTTTCTAATCGTGTCTGGCAAACACTGGGCGTTGCGTTTAATGTAGCGACAATGCAGACATCACAACAACAGTCCAATCACCCTAATATGGCGCTTCAGCTAAATAATTACGATATAGCGATTTTGACAGTAATTCATTTATAGCTTTTTAAATTCAAATAAAATTAAAAAATTGTTTAGGCGTATATTGACGATATTCGCTAACGGTTGATTGCAGCACTCGGCGTATATACGCCTGCATCCTTCGTTTAATGCTGCTCTTCTACTCTTGCTGTTGATGACCGAGTTGTATATATATGTGAAACATGGCGGTCGTGTGTGTGTAAAGGCGGAACAGAGTACCACCCTCGGTAAGCAAACGACTACCTCTGATATACGGTAGATGTCCCATTCCTTTTGGGAGAAATGATAAAAATAACAAATGAATTGCATACGATCCCGTAGAAGCTCCAAATGTGAAATATGGCTGGACTTCCATAATTCTTTCAGCGGGTATGAAGCGAACCGAAACCGACTCTACTCTCACGTTCTACTTGTCGCACACTTGTAAGAACTTGAGGGCAGTAAGAGGATATTGCATTTACTCTTTGAATCCGTCCCATTTAGTTTTGTTGAATTTAATGAAGGTTCGGCACTCTGCGTTTATGAAGTTAACTGGTCTAAATAGAGTGATTAGCTGATCAAATGGAAATGTTAGCATCGATTGGAAGTCAACGCAGCTTATGAGTACTGCGCTGACAACAGAGATATCTGTTGAGTTTAGACAATTTCCTACGACACTGGAGGGGAGTATCCATCGCGTTATTTTGAATATTGACTCTTCAAAGTCGTATTTGTGTGTATGCTTATGATGGCAGCCACCGTGGTGTGATGGTAGCGTGCTCCGCCTACCACACCAAAGATTCTGGGTTTACGCCCCGGGCAAAGCAACATCAAAATTTTAGAAACAAGTTTTTTCACTCCGAGTATATTTCTGCCATGAAAATCTTCTCAGTGATAACTCATCGCCTTGCAGATACCGTTCGGAGTCGGCATAAAACAAGTAGGTCCCGTCCTGCCAATTTGTAGGAAAAGTTAAAAAAGCACGACACAAATTGGAAGAAAAAGAGAAGCTCGGCCTAAAATCTCTTCGGAGGCTATTGCGGCATATTTAATTATTTTTTAATGATTGTAAGGTTGATATCGACTGATATATATATACATATATATATTTTTGCAGTAATACCTTGACTTTCTAAGGCATTGTTTTATGACTGCTGTGGGAGTTAAATATATTGTACTGCGGCTCATTATTATTCTCACCTCCCCTTTCTGTAAACATTACTTTCATCTTCCTCTTCTTCTTTGGAGAGTTTTATAATGTGCCGATGTGGTATCTCCCAATTGAAATAGTTAATGGCTTAACTGAGACCAAGCTCTTGTACCGCTGCGATTAGTTTATAGCTACTTTTCATAAAATCTGTTATTTCTATTATTTTCCCAGATAAACCGGCCAGGTCGTCATTTTATAGCCAAGGACGAAGGAGTGCACATTAGTGGTATAGGACTTGATCGTGTGTGCTATCGCACCCTTGAAACTGGTGTATCCAGTGTTTCAGGCTGAGTAGCACTGGGTTTCTCTTGCTAATCGATGAGCATCTCGGAAAGAGGCATCGACCAATCCATGAAGTACATACGTTTTATATGTTTATCTTGTGCTGGCATCTGGTACCAACGATAGGAGATACCAAAAGCTGTTGATCTTGTTTCACAAGAGTGTTAGGCCTGGAAAAGGAGGAAGGACAAGGAATGGTGATTGGCGCTGCGCTGGTTCGAACTATAGATATCGTAGCTGAGTAGACTTAAGAGCTGGCGGCATTGTTTGGCGTGAACAAAACCGATAACATTGTGTGACTTGCTGCGCAGCATTGTTGCTAATCGTCAAAGCTGTTAGTGATTGTTGTTGTAACCGCAAAAATACTCTACGAAGGTTTGGGAAAGTTTTGTTGATATAGACAGTAGACTGGGTCGATTTATTATTATTATTTTTTTTCAAAAACTGTTGTAAAAACGTTGACGATAAAAGTTTTTTGAAAAAAAATATATTTTGGGTTTTGGGGAGTGTTTTGGTCGTAAAATAGACCCTTTCACCATTTTTTTTTTCGCAGACTCGAAAATTATTTTTTTGGGTATGCGTAGTGGATCTTTTTTTCCTGAGCCCAAATCCTATCGAAAAATCGATGGCGCGATATAGGCTAACTTTCGTCCATACAAATCCACCCAGGTTAATAGACAGTCATTTGCCAGATATCAATCCGGGGCTAGCAACTTTTGGTACTATTAAAAGAAGTTAGGGGTGATGGAGGTGGACTTTGATTGCACTAGACGCACTAACAAGTGCTGGGCAGATAAAATAATATCTACTTCTTGGGCCGGGGTTCAGTTTAACGCCTTTCTGAAGTACGAGACCTTATTCTCGTTTTCGCTGTAAGAAGCTGCTCTGTTGACGACAATTTTTGAGTGATACAGAACAAATTATACAAGATTATACTATTTTCACACACACGGCTTATTGAATAATAAAGACAGTTTTCTACATCAAGACGCTTATTGAGCTCAATCTTCCCTACAAAATTCGAGTCTATAATTATTTCATTAGTAGCTAATCGAATGCCTAATGAAGTCAAAAGCTCAATGTAACTCTGTTGGGAGCGTTCAGTTTCTTAGTTTTTGGTGTGTTCAGTGCTTAAAAATGTTATTTGTCAAAGTAAATGTCATTGTCTGCATGGCGGAACGATACAAGGTGGCCGCATCGAACAGCTGATTATAACCATTTTTTTTATTTGATTTGATAAATTAACTTCCGGCGCAGTACGATTTTGACATTTGTCCACCGAATTTACAAAAACAAAGAACACGGAATTCTTATTTATGTCACCATGCTGCCACGTGGTATCGTTCCGCCATGATTGTCTGTCATATAGCATTGTCATTTTATTCGCTTGACATTTCATCCTTCATACTAATCGAGCAGTTACTTCTGTGTGAAAGCAAAAAATATACGATTTCATTAGAAGGTGAAATGAGATCATTAAGTTTCTGTGTGAAAACAGTATTAGATTGAAATGGCAACCCTTGATGAGGGAAAAAGGCACGAACAACCCCGATACATAGAACAGAAAATGCCAAATCGCACTATTTAACCGCAGCATCCTTGTGATAAGAAGCTCCACCCTTTTAGAACCATAGGTTATTTAGAGACTTTTCTAACTCTTTCCATCCATCTAAATTATTACATTCAATAGCCTTTTTCCTTTCAGCAATAGGTCGGTGGAGATTGTATAGTTTATCAAATGTACGGTTGAAGCGTTTAATGAATGGAGCTAACACCCACAGCTGTTATTCCATCTCCATCAATCGTTTCCTTTTGCTTTCCATTGACGATCTGATATTTTTAATCACCCTGCTTAACTATCTTTTCGAGAGTTCAATCCTGCATATTTCGCTATCTTCTTTGAGATTATATATCCGGAGTATGTTTCGCAACCAACTTCTTGCCTTAGCCAGCTGGAGCTCCCGTGAGCTGCATCTTCTGTATGTTGAGCTGTGTTTTACATAGAAAGTAACATCGGATAAATAGGGATTGAAAATTTCATCTCAGTTAATTTCGAGTCCGATAATTGATTCTGGTGCTCCCCTGCCAGTGACTTTCTACCAATAAACTTTGTCTTCATTAAAGGTCACTCAGTCACCCACACCATAATGTTCTTGCAATACTTTAAATTCGTACTTATCACAAGAAAATACTTATTTTGAAAGTATTGGTGTTTCTTTGAAGTCTCCGTCTCCTAAAGTTACAAAGATATCTTAAAAATTATGATATTGAAAATTAATGGGCAAAAAATTATTTGCAAGTGACGGGAAATCAATAATTCCAAGTAGCCATTTTGCCAATGTAATTATCAAGGCCCTTTTTTCTTTGGCTTTGCTTAAAAGTGATTGATCGTTACTTTTGATGTTAAGCAAATGAACGTTAAGTGATATTTTCAAGTAGACTTATTCACCACATATTGTTTTACTTGATTTTAAATATTTACAAATATTAAGGAATTACCGCGAAATGAATCTTCTCAAACCAAATACTCACATGCCATTGCAAATTCGCTTGACTTACTTTGGATAATAACTGTTGTTTGCACTTTTACCAGAATAACGCTTAATTTATTTTTATGGGCACTCTTGACATGCAGTACCGAGTATTTTAGGAGCTGAATCTGTTGTGTTCTAAACTGACATTTCCAACATTGTGATGTCCTACGAAGCAATAGCCGAATAGCCCAGAGATAAATCCAAAGCCTTTCTTGAAATATCTAAGAGTAAACATTTACTAAAAACTAACTTTTAAGGAGCACTTCAGGGCGGTGGGGAAGAAAGTTTCTAGAGTTAGTGGAGAGCTAACGCGAACGGCGGCCCCAAGCGAAGCTACCCGTCAGCTATTATGCAACGTAACCAGCTCGATAATATTGTGACGAATATTAGCATCACTAAGCCAATACTAAGCAGCCACTCGTATGTATGTAAACAAGTCAATAATCATGTACACACATGCATACAAGGCAACGGAGAGATACTCACAATCAACCGAAGTAGTACTCACATATACACACACGCATATGGCTACAAATATACATGTATATAACTGGTAACTAAGTATGGAGTTCACGAAATTACTAGACCTTAGGAGAAATGGGTGAACGAGGAAACCGAGAGTATAAAACATCGCAAGCTGAGGCATGACTAATCAGTTTGATTTAAACACGTAATTAGTTGTGAAGTATAAGTGTTATTGTGAAGTACTCTTAAAGTTGGCTAATAAAGACCATTTTGCATTACTGAATATTGGAGTTATTTATTCGACAATTTAGCGATTCGAACGTTTGCAGAAGGTTTCAAATAAGCGGAATTCCCTAAATTCGTTACAATATTATCTGCAGCACCGGTATGGCATGGATCTAAAATGGTCCACCAGAAATATATACAATCAGCCAACCGTATTATATTAGTTAGGTGGCAAGAATCGAGAAAATGGCGCTGGCCCTTCATGCTACTTCGGAATATAGCGGAATGGTATGAGCGAAAACACGGCGAACTAAATTACCACCTCACGCAGATATTGAGCGGGCACGGCGGCTTCAAGGAATATCTACATAAGCGTATGATAGAGGAGAATCCTTTCTGTCCATACTGTCCCTCCGAATTTGAAAGAGCAGAACAGGTAATGTTTCACTGCTCTCATTTTCACGACGAAATACTCTCTGTATACGGAGTTTTTGGAGAGGAGTCTTCCATTAGGAATTTAGTTCCCCGAATGTGCAGACAAATAGATTGTTGGATTGCTGTGAGCAAGATGGCCTTCATAGTTATGATGCAATTGTTGCATGCTGAAAGGGTGCGCAAAGAAATGGACATGCGAAGTAGTAGCGACTAATGGGGCAACGCGCTGTTGTGAGCCTGCAGATATATCAACATCGCCCCGCTGTTCATTTTCAGTCCATCCTTTCTGCTTGTTTTTCCAGTTTGGAGTAACAGAACTTACGGTGCGGGTGTTCAGGCCGATGATATCGATGCCATCAGCATACGCCAGTAATTGCACACTTTTATAGAATATTGTTCAATAGCGGTTAAGTTCTGCAACTAGTATATAGTATATTCTCCAGCACCAAATTAAATAAAACGCATAGGGGGTTACCCTATCTGAAACTTCGTTAAGTTTTGAACGGCTGGGGATGTCCTTCCCAATACTTACTGAGCTGATGGCGTTGCTCAACGTCATTTTGCACAGCCGTATAAGTTTTGTGGGGAAACTAAATTCAGACATAGCGGCGTATAAGCGTCTCCTTTTTGTGCTGTCGATGGCAGCTTTAATATGGACGAACAGGTGATGTGTGTCGATTCTTTTTTCGCGTTTTTTTTTAAGATTTGGCGCATTGTGAAACTCTGGTCGATGGTAGATTTACCAGGTCTTACGCCGCACTGATAAGGTCCAAACAGCCGATTCACGGTGGGCTTCAATCTTTCATGCAATACATTTGACAGAACCTCATATGCGATATTAAGAAGGCCGATTCCGCGATAGTTGGCGCAGTTTGCAGGATACCCTTTCTTGTGGACGGTGCAAAGAACAATGCGATTCCAATCGCCAGGCATGCACTCGTCCGACCATATTTTGCAAAGTATCTGATGCATGCGTCTTACCAACTCCTCGCCGTCGTATTTTAATAGCTCCGCAGGCAATGCATCAGCGCCCGCGGCCTTGTTGTCTTTTAATCGGTTTATTGCTATTCTGACTTCGTCATAATCGGTCATTAATTGCGTCATCATCGATTACGGGATCGGGCTCATCATCCCTGTACATCGCTGCGTCCATTTAGGAGAGCAGAGAAGTGTTCCCTCCATAATCTAAGTACTCTGTGGACATCGGTTTCAAGGTCGCAGTATTTGTTATTACAGGAGTTTGTTCCGGACTTAAAACCTTCCGTCTGTCGCCGAATTTTTCGGTAAAACTATCAATTTAAAGAACATTTTTTTAGTAATTCTTTTCCTCATTTGAGCTAAGTTTTTTTACTGAGTCTACTTCTTCGAGAAGTCTTGGGCTGCTGCTCCTCGCATTTAAATGTCCTCAAAGAACATCTACCTGTTTTTTAAGCACGCCGTATACTCATCCACCACTGCATGGAAAGCTAGCTGTAGTAGACAGTATATGAATATCCATACGATTTCACATCATCTTCTGTCAATTTTTACTATTTGCCTTAAGAAATTTTCAATGGGACTCTTTAACTAATCTTCCACCTTATACTAATCGATTAAAGCTTATCAATCTTCCAACTCTTGCTAGTCGAAGGGAAATGCTGGGTGTAATATTTATGACAAAACTTTTAAATGGATCAATTTCGAGCCCATTCCTTCTGAGTAAAGTGAACTTTTGCGTTCCCTCTCGGACATCGAGACACTTCACACCTCTTCTGCTGGAACAATGTAGAACGAATTTTGAACAAAATGAATTTTTTCGGCGTCTAGGCCAAGATTAAGACTCTCACTCAAACACATTTGATAGATCGGACTCCCTTTTTTCAACAAAAAAGATTGTTCTCACCTCTTTTAATAATTTATGTATAATAAGTTTGCTTCTGTTCTCTTTAAATATTACGCTTGGCTGATGAAATCTGTTCTGTAGCTGAGCAGCTCAGATCGCGACGCTTGACAAACCGCTGCCCATCAAAAACTCGGCAAAAACAAAAACACAAAAAAACAAAAAAAGGTTATTATCTTAATATATAAAAAACACGTGTCACACAATTGAGGCCAGTGGACTCCTAAACTACTGAACCGATTTTGAATTTGTTTTGCACCCTGTGTGTAGTTTGATCTAACTTGAAATATAGGATAGGTGACTGGGTGACTAGAGTCTCGAGATATAGGCCAAAACGTGGACCCGGGTACCCCTAGGGTGTGTTTATAGAATGTGGATATCAAATGAAAGCTGTTGATGAGTGCTTTAGTAGAGGGTAATTTTCATATCCCTGGGTGACTAGGGTCTCGAGATATAGGCCAAAACGTGGACCCGGGTACCCCTAGAATGTGTTTATAGATTGTGGATATCAAATGAAAGCTGTTGATGAGTGCTTTATTAGAGGGTAATTTTCATACCCCTGGGTGACTAAGGTCTCGAGATATAGGCCAAAACGTGGGCCAATGAATGCCTAGACAGTGTTTATACAATATGGATATCAAATGAAAGCTGTTGATGAGTGCTTTAGTACAGAGTAATATATTATCCAGAGACAGACTGGGACTGGGATTAGGACTAGGACTGGAACTGAGACTCGGAGTGGGACTGGGCTGGGACTGGAATAAAATACATACCAACTTCTGGGACAGGCCATAAGGGATGCAGAAGAATGAGAAGAAATTGAGAGAAGAGAAAAGAGAGAAGGAGACGGAGATTGAAAAAGAGATAGAGTGAGACGAAGATGGAGATAGATGAAGCGAAAAAGACGGAGGGAGGAGTGAATAAAAGGATTAGGAAAAAGTGAAGAGGGGGAGGGCAGAGTCAGACGGAAAAAGCTTATTAAAATATATGCAGATTGGCCAAATTTAGGGCAGGACAACGTCTGCCGGGTCTTCTAGTATATATATATAAATCGATCGCGTGAACAGGATCAGCCTGGTTTCATTGGTTCACCTGAGGGCAGCGCGCTGCCAAAACGTCCATTAAAAAATATTTGTTTTGGAGACAAACCACAATTACACTGAAGATGGCACAACGCTGACGGAAAAACATTTCAATATGCATTAGTTTCATTTACTTTCCTTTTCATTTCTTGTGCATCCAAGTAAGTTCGGTTCCCTTGGACACGCTTTTCGGTTTTCCTAACAACAACACCAGTCGATTCCCTAATCGAGTGGTATCTTCGGAAACGAGTCCGAATAAGCCGTTCCGTACATCACTTGTAAAAGTGTATACATATGTAGATATGTATGTACTACCCAGGTAAATTTGTATTGCATTGTAGCCGTATGCATTGGCAAATATTGAATAAAAAGTTATAATTGCATTCATTCTCATCCTCAACTTTCAGAATTCGCCTAAAAGTTGATAAGTTCATGGCGTTTGTTTTTATTTATTTTGACATTTTGACTTTAAAAAATTGTTGTGAAACCCAAATGTAAGATGCCGAAAATGCTCAAAAACCAATAATCGAAAATCAAACAATCTCAATGAGGCGCATAATCCGTTATAATCAGCCGCAACTGATTGGAAAACAGGTCGTATTGCCATTTACGGGTATGCCAATGGAAAGAAAGTCAAGCCAAATAAAAACAAAAAAATTTTTATAATAATCTGACTAATGACAGCTGTACAGCAGTTACGTCTACAAGTGGATTATGAGTGAATGTAAGTTTGTTTATATGTACGGAAGCTATTGAAATGTAATCAAAATGCTAGTGAGCAAAGAAAAAGTAGTTCAATGGAGTAGGTGCCATAGTTCGTGACTGCGCAGGCTTAGCAGTGGCTACCAGTGATTGAACGATACGACTACTAAGTGAGTAATATCGATACTTTTCCAAAAAATACTCGATGCTTTCTTCCAAGTACTGAGTAATCGATACTTTACTGAGTAATTTTACTTTACCTCGATACTTTACCAAGTACCGATGTTCTACATAATGATTTGTTTCATATGCCAAAGCGTAGTGAAATATGGAAGAACTTTAAAGAAAGTCGTGAAAAAAACAAAATAAAATGCAAGTACTGCCGAATTTCCACAAGTGTTGCTGGCGGCATATATGATGTTTAAATCAGGGAGTGAGTAGATTTGACTTCCGAATTGAACTATTGAACTAGTTCAACAATAGTTCAATTAGGTGACCTAACTAAGAGCCAAAATAACAAGTTCGATGGACTGAACGAACTAGAAGTGAACTAATCCTTTCATTGAACTAAAAATTCCAAATCTGGTACATATATAGATCCGATCAAAAGCGGATAAGGGCCACACCTGTTTTAAAATAAAATAATAAAAAAAAATTTTAAGTTAAACGGTTTTATTGGAAACAATATCTACATGAAGTAATAATAATACTAAAAGCTAGAAAATAATTAGGTAGGTACTAGTCATCACACTCCTCATCAATCTAGGGTGTTGATCAGACAATGAAATAAAAGCGTTGGGCGCGTGAAATTTCTAAAAATGTGAGGCGTAGCATAACCTGATTAAGGTTCAGTTGGTTTTATATGACTATCAATAGAAATTTGACGTGTCCAACGCTTTTATTTAATTGTCTGATCAACGACCTAGACTGATGAGGAGTGTGATGACTAGTACCTACCTAATTATTTTCTAGCTTTTAGTATTATTATTACTTCATTTAGGTATTGTTTTCAATTAAACCGTTTAACTTAAATTTTTTTTTATTATTTTATTTTCAAGTTTTTATTCTTTATTTAATTGTCTATTATTTGACATTCTATTTAGTTCATTTAGTGACTCATTATCACAAGGACTCTTTCCTGACAATTTGTTACAATCTAAGTCCTCAACACATAATCTTTCCAAAGACTTTACTCGACTCTGCGACACGTATGCTTGTCCCTCCTCCAACTCCAAAATATTTTGATGTCACTTCTACTAATATTTGTTCCAAATATGAGCGAAGTTGGACATCATAGGTCGCTTTCTATTCTTGCATGTATTATATTTTCCCCAATATGACTCAAATCGGACTACAAGTAGGATTTCTGTGAATATCTCGATGCTTGCGCCACCTAGCGCCGATTTTTTCATAGGTCGCTTTCTATTCTTATATGTATTATGTGTTCTAAATATGAGCCAAATCGGACCACAAATATAATTTATGTGAATATCTCGTTCCTTGCGCCACCTAGCGGCGATTTTTTTCATAGGTCGTTTTCTATTCTTGTATGTATTATGTGTTCCAAATATGAGCCAAATCGGACCTCAAATACGATTTTTGTGAATATCTCGATCCTTGCGCCACCTAGCGGCGATTTTTTTCTTATTATTGCATTGTCATTAGGTTCTGAACTATATTCCAAGTTCAAGCTTGTAGCTTATCGGGAAGTAACTCAAATTTCAATTACAAAATTCGTGCCGGCCGGCCGTTCACCCTGTCAAGTCAAGCTAAATAAAACCATTTAAAAAGGGGGCTTACAGTTTTAATCTTAACAAAATTTCTAATATATATGTATATGGTACGTATTAATACTGCCAGCAAAAATATGGTAGTCAAAAATTTCGAAGAACTCACTTGGATCGAGTATACTCGATACCTTTGACTGAGTATGAGTACCAGCATCGATACTTTCATCCGAGTATTTTATATGAGTACCGGTATCGATACTTTTACTAAAAGTTTGATCGTTAGTGGCTACTGCATGTGATGGCCGATGAAACAAAACAGTTAAGGTGTATAAGACGCGAAAAGCGAACATTTTTTAATTTTTGTCAATAAATATGTATTAACTTCGACAAAGCAGAAGATGTCCTCCAATTTTAATAAAAAAAAGTTGTTGTTGCAGTTGTTTGTAATGCTTTCTCTAATTTTTAAGACAATATTAAATGAAGCTTAATTATTTAAAGTTTTCCATTTTTTCATGCTTTATGTGTCTAAAGGTATGCGTTTGTTTACCAAAGTACGTTTGAAAGCGAAATTCCTAATAATATAATCATTTTTTTGTTTACAATTGTAAATAATGGTTAATTGTGCTATTAAATAGCAGATGGTAAAAAAAATGAAACGCTCACCGTGAAAAATTTATTGAAAAAGCGTTAAATGATTAAAAACATAATAAACTAATTTGTTTGTACAGTGGCACAGAAGTGTTTGAAATTAATCTGAAAACAAAGAGGCGTGAGTTCTAAGTATTCGTGATGTTTGATATGTCTAGGAAAATAATGTTTTTAAATTAACTAAAGCTCACCCAAATAGTTTTGGGCTTTTTGATAAGACCCTTCGTCGGCTTCTTATCGGGAACAAGCAATACCCACAAGCTATTATTTTATTATCGGTTTATTATTGATAGCAAATTAATAGACTGGCTAGCCCACTCTGACATAATCGGTTTAAGGGCTAGCCGGGGGAGATCTCATCGGCAGCGTCTGTACACCTCTAGGTGCGGCTGCAAGCGGGCGTCTGTCTTGGAGCAAGCGGCTCGCTATATAAACGTGCCAAGTAATATTTTCACCACCGCTGAGCGGGTTGTGCGCTGGGCTTGGGACCCGTCACGTAAAACCATACTCCAATGAAATATAACAACAAGCCGCGGATAAATACACTCTCGACTGATGACGACCATGGCAAACGTTTGAAGAACAATGAATTGAGAGCATGCACCTGGAACGTCCGCTCTCTGAATGGGATTGGTGCAGATGCCCGGCTGGTTGATGTCCTCGTCAAAGCAAAATCTGACATCACCGCCATCCAAGAAATGCGTTGGACGATGAAAGGAAGAAAGAAGATCAAAAATTGTGACATCTATTGGAGTGGCCATACGAATAAGCGCAGTTTCGGCGTCGGATTCGTGGTGGGAGAGAGACTTTGTCGCCAAGTGCTGGCATTCACGCCTGTGGACGAGCGTCTCGCCGCTATCCGAATAAAAGCAACATTTTTTAATCTGCGCCCATGCGCCAACAGAGGAGAAAGCCGATGAGGTGAAAGACACTTTTTAGGAACAATTAGAACGCACGTACGAGCGCTGCCCCCGTCATGATATAAACGCAGTGCTTGGCGACTTTAACGCCAGGGTGGGCAAAGAAGGTGTTTTTGGCCCTACAGTCGGAAAGTTCAGCTTACACAATGAAACTTCTCCTAACGCACTGAGGCTGATTGACTTTGCCGGTGCTCGAAACAGCACGAGGTTCATGCATAAAAAGATACATCAAGCTACATGGCTGTCTCCTGATCGAAATACTCGCAATCAGATCGATCACGTTGTTATAGACGGACGGCATGCCTCCAGTGTTTTAGATGTGCGCACGATCCGAGGACCTAACATCGACTCGGACCATTATCTCGTCGCAGCCAAAATTCGCCCCCGCCTCAACGCGGCTAAAACCAAGGAACAAAAAACACAAGGAAAGCTAGACGTCGAAAAGCTTCAATCACAACAGACTGCCAATGATTTCGCAACTCGACTCTCACACCTGCTCTCTGAGAGCATAACTCATCCTGAAGGAATACAGGAGCAGTGGGAGCATATCTCCAAAGCACTTCGTACTGGCGCCGAGGAAAAAATTGGTTACCGGCGGCCACGGAAAAATAACTGGTACGATGAAGAATGCCGCGTTGCAACCGAAAGAAAAGACGCTGCCTACAGGGCTACGTTAAAAGCGAGCGCGACAAGAGGAGTGTGTGAACGCTATCATAGTTGAAAAGGGAAGCGAGACGCCTTTTCAGGAAGAAAAAAGCAGAAGCAGAAAGGCGTGAGTGCGAGGAGCTTGAGCTGCTAGCCACCAGGAATAACGCCCGAAAATTCTACCAAAAAATACGGCGACAGACGGAAGGTTTTAAGACCGGGGCAAACTTCTGTAGGAATGAAAACGGCGACCTTGTAACTGATGTCCAGAGAGTGCTTAGATTATGGAGGGAATATTTCTCTGCTCTCCTAAATAGAGGCAGCAATTCACCGCGTAGAGATGAAGAACCCGCTCCCGCAATCGATGATTTTGGAATATATGTCCCCCCGCCCGATTATGACGAAGTTAGAATAGCAATAACCAGATTGAAAAACAACAAGGCCGTGGGCGCTGATGGATTGCCTGCGGAGCTATTCAAGTTCGGCGGCGAGGAGTTGGTAAGGCGCATGCAGCAGCATCTTAGCAAAATATGGGCGGACGAAAGCATGCCCGACGGTTGGAATCTAAGTGTTCTTTGCCCAGTCCACAAGAAGGCGGATACTGCAAAATGCACCAACTATCGTGGAACCAGCCTTCTTAATATAGCATATAAGGTCCTTTCCAGTGTATTGTGCGAAAGATTGAAGCCCACCGTCAACCGGCTGATTGGACCTTATCAGTGCGGCTTCAGACCTGGTAAATCTTCCATCGACCAGATTTTCACAATGCGCCAAATCTTGGAAAAAACCCGTGAAAAGAGAATCGACACACATCACCTCTTCGTCGACTTTAAAGCCGCCTTCCACAGCACGAAAAGGAGCTGCCTATATGCCGCTATATCTGAATTTGGTTTCCCCGCAAAACTTATACGGCTGCGCAAAATTACGTTGAGCAACACCATCAGCTCAGTCAGAATTGGGAAGGACCTCTCCGAGCCGTTCGAAACTAAACGAGGTTTCAGACAGGGTGACCCCCTATCGTGCGATTTCTTTAATTTGATGCTGGAGAAAATTATACTAGCTGCAGAACTTAACCGCACTGGAACAATATAATATAAAAGCGTGCAATTACTGGCATTTGCTGATGACATTGATATCATCGGCCTAAACACCCGCGCTGTTAGTTCTGCTTACTCCAAACTGGAAAAAGAAGCGGTAAAGATGGGTTTGATGGTGAATGAGGACAAAACGAAGTACCTGCTGTCATCGAGCAAAGAGTCAGCGCATATGCGCCTTGGCAACCACGCTACTGTTGGCAGCCATAATTTCGAAATAGTAAAAGACTTCGTTTATTTGGGAACCAGCATCAACACTAGCAACAACATCAGCACTGAAATCCAGCGAAGAATCAATCTTTCCAATAAATGCTACTTTGGACTAGGTAGGCAATTGAAAAGTAAATTCCTCCCTCGGCGAATGAAAATCATACTCTACAAGTCACTTATCGTACCCGTCCTGCTATATGGGGCAGAAGCAGGGACCATGACAACAGCAGATGAAGCGGCTTTGGGAGTGTTCGAGAGAAAACTTCTTCGAAAGATTTATGGACCTCTACGCGTTGGCGATGGCGAGTACCGAAGAAGATTTAATGATGAGCTGTACGAGCTATACGCAGACATCAACATAGTTCAGCGAATTAAAACGCAGCAGCTGCTCTGGCTAGGCCATGTTATGCGAATGAAAGATGATGCTCCGGCCAAGAAAGTGTTTCTATCGGAACCCGCCTATGGAAGCAGAGGTAGAGGGCGGCCCCCACTCCGTTGGAAGAACCAAGTGGAAAACGATTTAAACTCCTTTGGTGTGACCAATTGCCGCCGGTTGGCGTAGCGAAGGAGCGACTGGCGCGCCTTGTTGGACGGCCATAACCGTTAAGACGGTTAAGCGCCAATTAAGTAAGTAAGTAAGAATTAATAGACGTTTTTTACTACATGGGTATACATCTACATTTGCGGGTATAAAAAGAACGCTTATCATCACTTAGATAATGTTTAGGAGACCCATCTAGCGGCAATTTTTGTAGACTCGCGACATGGGTAAATAACTCGCTACAAAGTGGGTTGTGCGCACCTCTGTTGGTCGCACTGTCTAACCTATAGCTGAATCGGTTGCGCTGAATAGTGGACTCACACCATTTTCGGCCATAGAGGTGGAAAATAGTGTAGAGATAAAATAGAGACACATTTCAGTTGCAAATGATTATAATATGTATACGTGTAAAAAAGCACAGCTAATGTCTTTGAAATTTCGATATGTTATCAGCTTGTCAGTGTTTTCTTAACAGCTTGATATCGAAGGGTTATAAGTGTGTCATGGTTTTTATGTTGAAGATTTGAACGTGTTTCATAACGAACCGATGAGTCGACGTTCATCGATAACATGCCGATAGAAAACTGGTAACACTGCGAGAGGAAATCTATAATTTTTTGATAACAAATCGATACGTTTTGGATAACAAAATCTATAACTTTCAGTAACACGCACGCTAGCACTCCAATAAGAAATCTATTAGTTTCCGAAAACATTGATATCCTTTCTATAAGAAAACGAATAACTCGTCGATTTAATTTAATTTAAGGTTCGAATCGAGCTCAAGGCCAGAACAATAATTTTCGAAATGGATCTATCTGCGCAGCTATGGCAGGTTGTCTGAAAAATTTTCTACTTACTATTCCAAAAACAAAATACAATTTTTCTAATTTAGAAAAATTAAAAAATAACAATAATTATCATTAGAAAAAAATTATTGTTCTGGCCTTGAGCTCGATTCGAACCTTGAATGATTTATCAATAGGCCGATAAAAACAAAAACAATTGTTAATAAACCATGAGCACTTGGGAATGTCAAACAAAGTAATTGACAATAAACAAAAATCCAGCATTATCAGTGATTTGCACCAGATGGCGCAACACTGAATAAATATAGTTGGTAAAAAGGAATAGAAGTAGCAAATTTGCCAGTCAAACAAACCACCGCTGTATAGCTAAATGGTTAGCGCAGCATGCCTAAAGCGTACTGATGATGAAGGCTTAGCACCCTTCGAAATGGATCTATCTGCGCAGCTATGGCAGGTTGTCTGAAAAATTTTCTACTTACTATTCCAAAAACAAAATACAATTTTTCTAATTTAGAAAAATTAAAAAATAACAATAATTATCATTAGAAAAAAAATTATTGTTCTGGCCTTGAGCTCGATTAGAACCTTGAATGATTTATCAATAGGCCGATAAAAACAAAAATAATTTAATTTAATTTAATTTATATAATTATCTAAAATTTATTTCATTTTATTTTATTTTGATTTATTTTATATTGATTTATTTTATTTTATATTATTTTATTTATTTTTTGTCTTTTGTTTTACATTATTTTATTTTAGTTTATCTTATTTCAATTCATTTCATTTGCTTTTATTTTAATTAGTCTTATTTTTATTATATGTTTCTTTTTTACTTGGTTTAATTTTCTTTTGTTTATTTTATTTTATATTATTTTATTTTTATTTTTTTATTTTTATTTAAATTATTTTATTTTATTACTTTTTATTTTTTATTGCTTTATATCATTTAATTAATTTAATTTTTGTTACTATTTTATATTAGATAATTTAATTTTAATTTTTTTGTTTAATTTATTTTATATTATTTTTATTTTATTTTATTTAATTTTATTTTATTTTGTTTTTTGTTATTTTATTTTATTTTTGTTTTACTTTATATTATTTCAATTCATTTCATTCGATTTCATTTTAATTTGTCTTATTTTTTCATTTTATTTTTATTTTTTTTGGGTTTCTTTCTCATTTCATTTTGTTTTCCAAATAATTTACAAATTTAACCTTAAACACTTTGTGTATCAGTAATAAAAGTATACACTTTACATCTACACATCTTGTCAAGCACTTATTTTCTTAAAAGGCCCGCCAGTCGCTTCTTCGCTCTGCTAACCGGCGCCAATTGGTCAAACCACGGGAGTTTAAATCGTTTTCCACCTGGTCCTTCCAGCGGAAACCACTTCCCTCTTTCTCTGCTTCCAAAGGTAAGTTCCGATAAAAAATGGTTTCTTATCCGGAGCGTCATATTTCATTTCATAATAAAAACTTTTGCTAAAGCAAGAACTGTTAAGCATCTCGTTAAACATTTTAAAAAATTTGGAAGGCGTTAATAAGAAATTCAAACTTCTCGAGTTGCGGAGGTTTTGGAGAGTATTATCGATGTTTATGTTCGTTTTCCAGATATAGTTTAGGTAAAGAACCATTTAGGTGCAAGTCCGATCATATTGGTAACGATTTAATATGACCACATTGAATCTTCTAGGCCATCCCGCGTCTCACCCTACTTCCAAGAGAAACTTGGGGTCGCCAGAGCTTCACCTGCTGAAGCAAAAAGATTCGCCACGGGTAGGTGAGGTTGACAATTGGGTTGGAGAAGCTATAAATTGCGCTGGCAACCCCTTAAAAGGGCTGAGCTACAAAACCCCTTAAATCATTTGCCTCTTACGACAGTCATACCCGCCGCGGGTATATTCTAAACGACGTACAGTTGCCATGCATTCTCGGAATGAAATCTATTGAGGCAAATATCTTTCGACTTTCGGTATGATTTTATACCAAACTGCACACCCTACCAGGGCCAACAAAGAGTTAAAATCAATACTATTTTTAATTCAGGCCGCTTTTTTGCTGATTTAAATTCTTATTTTAATGTTTTTTTATTTTTCAAATTGGCATATTCTCTTTTCTTTCTAAATTTCGCTAGTTTATGACAAAAAATGAGTCTTTCTGTTGAAAGATTTAGATCAGCATCCGTTAATACATTTAGTAATTAAAGTTAAAGTTTAGATCGGCGATAATGAAATGACTACGCAACAATAGCAAAACATTTTGTCAGTTGTCAAGCATATACATATGTACATATGTACGAGTATAGCGAGTCATGTTGCACCGTGCATGTCGGGTTTTATTAGGCGCTCTGCTTGTACTACGAACATTTTACACCTGTAAGCAATAAATTGTTGCACAGTGGTTAATTGCATTCGTAACGCTTGCGCTTTCTTACGAAATTTCAAGTATTTAATTCAAAGGTGAATAACTTTTAGATTTTATAGATTTTACTTTTATCACTTTAGTTTTATCTTTTGATCTTCTTCGGTTTTCTTTTTTTTTTAGTGATTTAATTTATTGCCATGCGTGTTTTAGATCTTGAATGACTTTCCGTGCTGCGTTGTGCTGGGTTGACTTTGAAAAGTTTATTATACTCAGCTGAGCAGAGCTCACAGAGTATATTAATTTTGTTCGCATAACGGTAATCCGTAACGGCATAAACTTATCGAGATAGATATAGACTTCTATATATCAAAATGATCTGGGCGAAAAAAGAAACTCATTTAGCCATGTCCGTCCGTCCATCCGTCCGCCCGTAAACACGATAACTTGAGTAAATTATGAAGTATCTTAAAGAAATTTGGTATGTAAGTTCCTGGGCACTCATCTCAGATCACTATTTAAAATGAACGAAATCGGACTATAACCACGCCCACTTTTTCGATATCGAAAATTTCGAAAAACCGATAAAGTGCGATAATTCATTACCAAAGACGGATAAAGCGATGAAACTTGGTAGTTGGGTTGATCTTATGACGCAGAATAGAAAATTTGTAAAATTTTGGACAATGGGCGTGGCACCGCCCACTTTTAAAAGAAGGTAATTTAAAAGTTTTGCAAGCTGTAATTTGGCAGTCGTTGAAGATATCACTATGAAATTTGGCAGGAACGTTACTCCTATTACTATATGTCTTCTGAATATATAAAAAAGTGATGAAAAGATCTGGTCGGCCATATTTTCGAACATATGACATAGCATCTTGTGCATATTCGTGGATGTGGCGTGGACGTCCGATATCATTCACATTTGCATCATTCGCTATTGCATCTTGCAAATGTATGTACTCTTCAGATCGCAATTTGGCTTGATTGAATCGGATGGAATTGAGACGTTCAATTTCAATTTTTGCATACATGTCTGCAATGTATTGGTGAAAAAGTTTACCACATCTCAGAATATAATTTTGTTCTTGTGCACGAATCATCAATCGATAAGAATAATAATTCATCGCACTAACTTTCTTTTGAACATCTCGACCTGTAAAAAATATGTTCATTCGATTTTAAATTTTAGTTTTTATTTAATATCTGATTAATATAATTAGTATATTACTAGTGGGAACCCAGTGTGCTTCGCTACACCAATAGAAATATTGGAAAAAGAATAAAATGTCATAGGCTCATTCCATTTCAAGACACCCGGTCTGCGCAGGATATAATTTTTGATTTCGATGAAATTTTAATACGTTGTTCTTTGGTCAAAATAATGAAACACGTGTTTTTTTTTTTTTCCTAAAAAAATTTTTTTTCGGATTTATGGGCAATTGAATTCCATAAAATGCAGTCGGTATTTTATTTGCCTATTTTTTCAACTGTCAATAACTTTGTCAAAAATTAACCGATTCTCATGATGAAAACATTTATTTCTTATTATTTTTCAGAATTACAGTAATTTTGTAACAGGACATGGCAAAGGCTCTTGTGACGGTATTGGAAGTTTAGTGAAATATTTTGCCTGGTAATTTTTTCAGAATGTGATGATTGATTTCGTTGACATGTACATTTTTTGGTGCCAGTATTGCGCGTTCTCTCAACCAATCGTAATTCATGTAATTTTGAACAATATTTGGAAACACTCGTTTAATTAATTCTTCTTTTGATTGGATAATTGTACAAAAATTGTTTGGCAATGTAATCAAACCATTTGTTTTGTCGAATGGAATTTTGTCATTTCCGATCTCTAACAATTGCTTCCAGATCTGCTCTGCAGACTGATCATTGTGCAACTGAACACGCATGTTTATGTGTAATGTTAATTTTTTCACGTATCGCCACAAAAGGGAAGACTTCAAACATGCATTGATGTTGTTGTTGTTGTTGTTGTTGTTGTAGCGATTAGGTTACTCCCCGAAGGCTTTGGGGAGTGTTATCGATGTGATGGTCCTTTGTCGGATACAGATCCGATACGCTCCGGTAACACAGCACCATTAAGGTGCTGGTCCGACCATCTCGGGAACGATTTATATGGCCACATTGAACCTTCAGGCCATCCCTCCCTCCCCACCCCCAAGTTCCATGAGGAGCTTGGGGTCGCCAGAGCCTCGTCTGTTAGTGAAACGGGATTCGCCGCTCGAAGGTGAGGTTGACAATTGGGTTGGAGAAGCTATATATTGCGCTACACAACCCCTTGAATCCCCACATGCATTGATCTCATCTGCCGGTGTTGACGTGGAATAACGGGCAATGTTTGTCGAAAGTCACCTGATAATAAAATTAAAGCATCACCAAAAAGCCTTCGGTTTCCACGTAAATCTTGCATCGTTCGATTTAATGCTTCCAATGATTTTTTATTTGCCATTGTACACTCATCCCATAGAATGACCGCTGCTTGTTGCAAAACTTTTGCCATCGCTGAATTTTTGGATATGTTACAGGTTGGAGTTTCAACCAACTGTATATTCAATGGAAATTTTAAAGCTGAATGAGCTATTCGTCTTCCATCCAATAAAGTTGCAGCAATTCCAGAAGAAGCCAGTGCCAAAGCTATTTTCTTCTGCGATCGAATAGTTGCTAAAATCAACGAAATTACAAATGTTCCGGTGCCGCATCCAAAAAATATAATCCACCAGTGTTATCAGAAACAGCTTGCATGATTTTGTCATATATATCCTTTTGTTGATTGTTCAATTTGGTACTGTTGGATTGAACAAATGTACGTAAATCGCCACAATCGAATTGTTGTTCACGCTGCAACTCTCGATCAAATAAATCATGCATTGGACGATTTGGTGAAATCAAAGCTAACTGCCCCAATGCTTTATTGGCAATCGCAAGACACACATCTTCAATTATTATCAAAGATTCATTGTACATTTCCAATGTTATCCGCAAATCAGGATCCATTGCTGTACGATGCATCCGAATTAAAATATCTTCAGTCATGTAATCTTTATATTTATTCCACAATTCAATTGAATTCGATGGCATGCATGTTGATATTATAATCGAAAACAGCATTCATATTTGCTGTGGATGAGATGAAATCGATGCATCATGGAGTTTTGCGTCCCAATGAGTGTCATCTTCTAACAAATGTAAGACCTGACATGCTTCGCGATATATCTGACAAAAATTACCGTGAACTGTTCTTAAATCCTGAAATGATTTTGGTCCTCGAACGTGCACCAACAACATTCGCAAATAGAAACATTCAGCATGGTTGGGATGTACCGTATACATCCTGCCCAAGGCATCTGTTTGGAAAATACCTGGATGACCATCAACTGGTGTTCCTTGTTTATGCCGTTGACATTTTTTCGATGATGCATTCCAGGTGCAATATTGCGGTATATCAACATATATCAAATTTCTGGCATATTTGACGATTTCACACAATTGAAAAAAAAGCAGATAAAGTAGTTGCTGGTGGTTGTGCTGCTCTCTGCTGTACATTCTCAGTAGTGAAATAAACTCGTAGACCATTCGCCAGATGAACTGCCAAATGGACAACAACAGGATGTCTTTCGAGCAAAGGAAACGAAAAGATACCCCAAACTGCCTAATTGCTGCTTATGTATCGCCCCATTTGATATTGAGTGATTTCATCATTTCTATTTTCACCATCTACTCTAAAAACAGCCATATCACTTCCTTTATTCACATATTTACAAATGTATTTGATAGACTTTACTGAGTTACAGTACTCAACATTTATGTGAGCCTGAAAAACTTTTGACAGTATCGGTGAATATGGCACGACCCAACGATTGTCAACTTCGATGTCTTGATTGCGCACTCTTATTATCGCCGTTTTACCATTATTTTCAAACGATCGACGTCGATACAATGGATATCCGTCATTGCCTGTTATGGTATCGGAAATTAATGCTCTCGGATACCGCTTTGAACATTTCCCACCGATCATACATGGTGAATTCATATTTATTTCACCGCATGGACCGTGAATCATGTTTTTTGTTACCACTTCAAATAATTCTGGATCGATGGTTTGATCTGGTATTTCGGCCGATATGACGATATCAATCTCGTCCGGTGTTATGTTATTTTACGTACCAGCCATATCAATATGTGTGCGTGTGGCAAACCTCTTTTTTGCAATTCAATCGAGTACATCCAACATTGCACCTTTCCAAAAACTCTTAATTTCACAATTAGATCGATTAGTGCCTTCAATTTTTGCCGGAATACACGTGCTGTAACATCGTGTCTATCTGTTGGTGACTGACCGTCGAACAAATTATTTTTTATAGCGTTCCACATCGGATTACACGTAAAAGTGATGAAAAGATCTGGTCGGCCGTATTTTCGAACATATGGCATAGCATCTTGTTCATATTCGTGCATGTGGCGTGGACGTCCGATATCATTCACATTTGCATCATTCGCTATTGCATCTTGCCGAAATCGGATGACGAACACGCAAAAAATACACACAAAATACAAAAATAAAAGAAAATTTCAAAATGGGCGTAGCTCCGCCCTTTTTCATTTAATTTGCCTAGAATACTTTTAGTGCCATAAATCGAACAAAAATTTACCAATCCTTGTGAAATTTGGCAAGGGCATAGCTTCTATGCCGTTAACTGTTTTCTGTGAAAATGGGCGAAATCGGTTTGAAGCCACGCCCAGTTTTATACACAGTCGACCGTCCTTCCGCTCGGCCGTTAACATGATAACTTGAGCACAAATCGATATATCTTTACTAAACTTAGTTCACGCACTTATCTGAACTCACTTTACCTTGGTGTTAAAAATGGGCGAAATTCCACTATGACCACGCCCACTTTTTCGATATCGAAAATTTCGAAAAATGAAAAAAAAATTCCATAATTCTATACCAAATACGAAAAAAGGGATGAAAAATTGCAATTGGATTGGTTTTTTGACGGAAAATATAACTTTAGAAAAAACTTTGAAAAATGGGTGTCAGCTACCATATTAAGTAGCAGAAAATGAAAAGTTCTGCAGGGTGAAATCAAAAGCCCTTGGAATAATGCCAGGAATACTGTTCGTGATATTACATATATAAATAAATTAGCGGTACCCGACATATGACGTTCTGGGTCACCCTGGTCCACATTTTGGTCGATATCTCGAAAACGCCTTCACATATACAAATTAGGGCTACTCCCTTTTAAAATACTCATTAACACCTTTTATTTGATTCCCATATCGTACAAACACATTATAGAGTCACACCTGGTCCACCTTTATGGCGATATCTCGAAAAGGCGTCCGCCTATAGACCTATGGGCCACTCCCTTCAAAAATACTCTTTAATACCTTCCATTTGATACCAATGTCATACAAACACATTCCAGGGTTGCCCTAGGTTCATTTTCCTACATGGTGATTTTCCCTTATTTTGTCTCCAAAGTTCTAAGCTGAGTATGTAATGTTCGGTTACACCCGAAATTAGCCTTCCTTACTTCTTTTTTTTTTTGTGCAATTAGTTAATTACTGAAGTATGATGGTTTTTTTATTGCATTATGTCCGATTGCAAAAGTGCATCATGCTTGCTCGTTAGTCATTGGGTAAAAGTATTTTTAAGAAATTTCCTATGCGCAGAAAAATAAATTTCCATTATGTATAATATTTTAACGGTGGGCAGTAAAAATGGGGTTAATATTAAGATTAAATAAGGGCAAAACTTATAAACATATATATATCATAACTTTGTTTTTTCCATTAAAATGAAGGATAAGAATAATAAAACGGGAACTCATAATTTTTGGATGTGTAAACATCTTTGCTAACGGGAACCCTGAATGTAAGCGTAAGATATAAGTGTAAACGGAAGCGTGCCTTTGTAAGAGGTATGCTAGTATGCTAATCGAGAAACTAAAAGCAGGCGTAGTGTGTAATATTGGCATATGTACTGTATGGAGTACTAGAGAATGTGTAAAAATATGCGTAATGTTTAATTGTTATATGTATTGGGGCGAATGTTGACATCACTAGGCTGTTAGTAAATAATCACGCAACAACAAATACATTAAAGCAAGCCACACTTGTCTACATGAACAATTCAATCATCATTTACAAACATACATGGAAGGCGACGAGAAGTATATGCGCACACATAACCAGCAGCTCGAAGTGAAGAGGTATCTCACACACACATGTAGACACGAGCCGAAGTTCTTACTCACACATACACACGCATATAACCAATTACCAAGCGGGATATACAAGAGTTCTAGAAGGTGAAATGTCTAGACCTTTGGAGAAATGTGGGGGAGAGGCAACAGAGAGTATAAAAGCAGCGCAAGCTGAGTAATAACGAATCAGTTTTGATTTAAACACGCTATTGGTTGTGAAATATAATTATGAAGTACTATTCCCAAAGTAATCTAAATAAAGACAGTTTGTAATACTGAAGGTTGGATGGTTTATTCAACAGTTTAGCGATTCGAACGTTAGCCGAAAGTTTCAAATAAGCGGATTTCTCCCAAAATTCGTTACAGTATTTTGTAGAGTACAAGAGAATGTATAAGTGTAGGCGTAGTATATGGTATTGGTATACTGTATGGAGTAATAAAGAATGAAAGCGCAAGTAAAAATTGCTACACTGTAGCGTAATATGGAAGCAAGGTACGGTAGAACATATACACAATTTTCGTGCATGCAAGTGCTCAAATAGATGTATACACTGCTGTTTTGTTGGAAAAAAAGAAAGAAATATACATAAATATGATCCAAATGCGTGATTTTTATTACTTATTACAAAAAGTGTTTACAAAAGCGAAGAGCATGGTTAGTCATTCAGGTTTAAGTAGAAATTAGTTTTTTTAGGGTTTTGTTGGTTGTATTGTCATTGTACATTATTTGGTTAGATCTTTTTGAAGTAATAAAGTGCGAACAAAGAAAAAAACTTGAAATAAAATGAAATACAATTTTTGTATCATTTCGGGCTTATTTGAGGCATCGTTTCGGAACAACTTCTGCATCATTTCGAGATTAATTCAAAACCATTTTAGGACAGTCCCGAAAGAGTCTCGAAATGATTCTGCACTTTTCGCGAAATAATGCCTTAAATAGTCCCGAAGTGATCCTTTTAAATGTTTCGTAATGATCCAGAGTTTGTCCCGAAATGATACTCCAATTTATCCGAAATTGTATCGTTACGATTCCGAAAATAGTTTCCATGTGACCCTATAACAATTATTTCGGGATTTGTATAAACCCATTTTAGGACAGTCCCGAAAGAGTCTCGAAACCATTCTGCAGTTTTCCCGAAATAATACCTTAAATAGATCCGAAGTGATCCTGAAATGATCTTTTAATTGTTTCGAAATAGTTTCGTAATGATTCAGAGTTTGCCCCGAAATAATACTCCAATTTCTCCGAAATTGTATCATTACGATTCCGAAAATAGTTCCGAAGTGATCCTATAACAGTTATTTCGGGATTTATTCAAAACAATTTGAGGCCATTTTCGAAAGAGTCTCGAAATGATTCTGCAGTTCTCCTGAAATGATACTTTGAATAGTTCCGAAGTGATCCTGAAACGATCCATTAACTGTTCCAAAATGAGTTCGAAATAGTTTCGAAATAATAGAGAATTTTCGCCGAAATGATACCTTAAAGAGTCCTGAAGTGACCCTGAAATTATTCCAAATTTCCTGAAACTGTATTGTTACGATTCCGAAATTAATTCCTAAATGATCTTACAATATTCCTAAAACAGCTTCGAAACGATCCTAAAATAATCCGAAATTTCTAAATTTTTGATGTTCCTTTTGCACGGGACAAAAGTCCAGGATCTTCGGTGTGGTATGCGGAGCACGCTACCACCACACTACGGCGGCCCAAAGTGGTCCAAATATATACGATTCAATGCCATCCCCCATCTTAACTTAATTCCCCCTCCTTTACTGGATAAAAATGTTGTATCCACTTTTAACTGAATGGTATGTCTTCTTCTTATGGTAAAAAGTGATGAGTTCCTGTTTTACTAAACACTGAAAGAAAAAGACTGGTAAAATCAACCGAAATACAGGTCAATTCATCCCAAATTTCTGTTAATTTTTATCCATCGCAACAAAGATGTTGAATCAACTGCGCACAAATCGTTGGTTCGTAATTGACCGTTTTAGAATGAACAAAAAAAGTTGTTGCGACAGCTTTGTACGAAAGTACCTATGTTGCCATATAAATAAATAAATGTAAGGCGCGATAACCTCCGAAGAGATCTGAGAGGCCGAGCTTCTCTTCCAATGTGCGTCGTGCTCCTCTTGATTTCCTCTACAAATTGGCCGGACGGGACCTACATGTTTAATGCCGACTCCGAACAGCATACCTGCGAAGCAGATGAGTTTTCACTGAGAGATTTTCATGGCAGAAATACACTCGGATCGCTTGCCAAACACTGCCGAGGGGCGACCCCGCTTAGAAAAATTGTCTTCTAATTGAAAAACCTTATTTCTAAAATTTTGATGTTGGTTTGCCCGGGGTGCGAACCCAGGGCATACGGTGGGCAGGCGGAGCACGCTACCATCACACCACCGTGGCACTTACTAACCGAACGTCAATTGGGCTTACATCAAATATGCTGGCACACATTAAACATTATACACTTTATTATTTTGTTTTATTAAACGCACTTTCACCAAATTTTATATTTTATAATTTATTTAATTTATAGTTTTGAACTTCGCTTTGCAAATAGAAAGGAAAATAGTAGTCTCATAACTGATTCTCAATTCTTTCGGTTGCAGCTCAGCTCATTCTCAATTTCTTCTCTCGCATGTATTTGCCACACTTGATTGTTTCGAACAAAACTTGTAGTATAAATGTTTGACGTAGCATTTTAAATAGGAACTTGTAAGTTATAGAAAAGTAAAGAATCAAATCGCTAGAAGGTAATTCACCACTGGAGTAACTTTACATGTAATTCGGCAAGTTTAATTTTCGTAACACTTTAAGTTGAAACGATTCCAAAACAACTCAAACTTTTATGTTGTCGGAAACATCAACATTAAAAAAGGATGTTTTTTATTATTTTATTAAATTCATTCGCGTGAGTGAAAATTCGTAAAAACTTGAACAAAATGTTACTAACTTTGGAAAAATCCTGTTCGTTCAAACAAAACTTTTGCAACAAGAGGGCGCAATTTTGCATTTCGCTTGGAGGAGAAGTTGCAAAATTGTACCCGATAAATAGGTGTCCCGGTATCTCATAATTTTTTGCACAGTAAATTCAAAAAAGGTTTTTTCGTTTTGTATTGATAACTGAAAAACTAGTTTTTTGTTGTTTTCCCATTTTGTGTGTTTTTTCGATTTAATTGGTTTGCTTCTTTTGGTATTTTTTTTTTTAACAAGTGGCACCATCGTCATAAGTACAAAGTAGAGAGCGCAGAGAGCGTAAAATTCTCTTTGAAATTTGCTAATGTATTGACTGTTGATCGCTATTGAAATGACCCGTGAGATCAGTTGTGTTAACAAAAAAATCAGTTAGATTGACCAGGAATCTGTCAATTTTACAGAATTTTGTTAACTTAAGAGCGACAATTTCTCTTCTGTTGAAATGACTAAACTAATTTGTTCGTTTGACAAAGAACTCGGTCGAATTAACCGTAATTCGGTCAATTTCACCGAATCTCCGTTAAGTCAAGAACAACAGAACCGATTTGTTGATTTTACTGGCACCATTTCTTTCAGTGTATGAATCAATGTGACCTTTACCGCACTTTGACGGAAATACATATTTATAAGGTTCGCTTTTATTTACTCTTAATGGGTATTAAACCCGTTTTTACTGCCGTTCATTCAAACAAAAGTTTGATAATGAGCTGCTTAAGAAATAATGACTGATGGTTCAAAGTCTTTTTAGTAACCGGGTCTGTTAAGGTCAGTTCCAAGCGATGGTTCCAAGTAATATTTGGACAGTTTTCCAGCACCCCACCAGTGTATGGTTTGCCCATCAGAACTCTTATGAGAAAAGGTTGTTGATCTCAGTTAACCCTGCACTAAAACTCGCGACTTATTTTAAAAATATGACTCATACATTTTTTCCAACTCCTTTATATTGTAAGCCGCTTTTATGAAAACAGAAAAAATAAATAAAATTTATTATCATTAACCGCGCCTCAGATCAATCAGACCAATGCGTATGAGCCACGAGTTGAAGTTGGTTCGGCGGCAACTAATAAATATATTTATAATTAATAATTCTATAACAAACAAAAAAAAATCAGTTAGCTCGATTGTGTGAAATTATTAGCGTATGTACGAATGTGTATATACCTACCCAAATGTACTTACAATCATTCTTGCTTTCGCTTTTCATAGCGTTTCTTAATCGTTCCAACCTTCCCAGAGGCAAATAAAAAAAGGTGTTAGCAGATTATAAGTTAATAGCGTGATGACGCTGAGATTAATTAATTTCGTGTTATTTGGTTGTTTGATTTTATTACTTAAATTTAAAACTCTGAGTGGAAATCAAATTAATTGTTATTTGGCGTTTATTATTAATTTAATTTAGAGCAAAGTGTCAAATTTGGGTTAAGGTCATTGAAATTTGCAAAACTTAATGTATAAATAAAACAAGTTAGTGTATGACTCCTGCAGCATGACCAAATACTTGGTTAAAAAAAGGCGGTGCCACGCCATTTTAATTTTTTTTATTTATTCATTTTCCTGTTATGAATTTAAAGTGGACGTGATCCTTAACCGATTCCCAGGCTTATTCCTCATAACAATGGTAATCAGTTAAGCGTATTTATAAAAAAAAAAAATAATAATAAATGTAAGGCGCGATAACCTCCGAAGAGATTTTAGGCCGAGCTTCTCTTCCAATTTCTGTCGTGCTCCTTTTCCTATAAATTGGCAGGACTGGAACTACATGTTTTATGCCGACTCCAATCGGCATCTGTAAGCAGATGAGTTTTCACTGAAAAGCTTTTCATTGCAGAAATACACTCAGAGTGCTTGCCAAACACTGCCCAGGGGCGACCCCTCTTTGAAAAATTTTCTTCTAATTGAAAAATCTTGTTTCTAAAATTATGATGTTACTTTGCCCGGGGCGTGAGCCTACGATCTTCGGTGTATACGGTGTAGTAGGCGGAGCATACTATCACCACACCACAGCGGCCGCAAAATATTGTGACGAATATTAGTGACACTAAGTGATTCTCACATCACTAGTCTGATGCTAAGTAAATGAAGTCACAACAACAATAAAGCAGGCAGTCACTTGTATCTACATAAACGAATCAATCATTATGTCTACACATATGTACGTACACGCACCGGAGAAGAGACGCACAAACACATGAATATATATTATCTGAGATGCTCCCAAAAGTAGGCAATTATCTGTGGAAGTGTCACTCACATATACACGCGCATATGAGAAGCTATAAACGTGCATCTGTAGTTATAATTTAATATCATTTCATTTCTTTATTGAGTCAATGGTAACATACCTTACTGACTAGATTACAGGTGTACTTAGAACTAAATTATTAATTTAAGTATGACTTAATGTGATAGATAGTAAGACTCAATGCATGCCTTGAAGAGAGACCTAGACATGGCAAAGCCAAGATCTAGACTCCTAGATAGGTGATTGAATTCTACAAGTCCTCTTAGAAGAGGAGCAAAGCAGAAGTAATTAGAACGCAACACTTCAATACGGAATGTATTGTGAAAGCGGAGGGACCCAGAACCCAGAAGTTCGGAACAATCAATAGCACCAGATATTATATCAAAAATAAACATTAAGCCTTGAACAGAACGCCTGACTTCAAGTGGCAAGACATTTATAAGCATGCATCTCGCATTGTAGGGTGGCATGGGATTATCAAAGTGTAGTGGTTGAAGAGCAAACCGCATGAATTTCCGCTGAACTCGTTCAATTCTTAAAGAGTGTGAAGAGTATATCGGATTCCAAATGACTGAGGCATATTCTAACTTTGAACGTACTAAGGAATTATACAAAATCTTTCTGGTATACGGGTCTTTGAAATCCTTCGCATATCGTCGTAAGAAAGCTAAGTTGGCATAAGCTTTTGGTATAAGAAAGTTAACATGATTAGCAAAGGTAAAAGACGAATCAAAAATTACGCCAAGATCACGAAACTCATCAACTGAGGCAAGCGTTACGTTTGAGATCGAATACACGAACGAAAGGATATTCATTGACTTAGTAAACGTTATGTGACAGCATTTACTAATGTTGAGTCGCAGGTTATTTTGTGAAGCCCAATTGTTGATAGCATTCAGATCTTCCTGCAGACGCAAAGCATCAGAAATACTGGTGATCTTACGGAAGAGTTTTAAATCGTCTGCATAAAGTAAATAATTAGAATATTTTAGGCAAGAGCCAACATCATTAAAAAAAATTATGCATAAAATAGGACCAAGGATGCTACCTTGTGGTACACCGGAAGGTGCTAAGAATTTGTAGGACTTAGTTTTCTCGATTTCAACAAAATATATCCTATTTTCTAGGTAAGACTTCAGCCACAACAGAAAACTTGAATGAAAGCCCATGTTTTCAAGTTTCCACACAAGTAGTTTATGCGAAACTGTGTCAAAGGCTTTGGAAAAATCTGTATATATGGTGCCAACTTGACATCCATCCTTGAACGGTGAGACACAAAACTAGGAAAAAACCGCTAGATTTGTGACAGTCGAACGCCCTGCAATAAAACCATGCTGACATGGATCGATTATTTTATTGATAGCGAATGGTAACTTGTCCTTAACTACCTTTTCAAAAAGTTTGGAACAGGTCGACAATTTAGATATTGGCCTATAATTATTTACATCATTTTTATTGCCTGACTTCAAGATTGGGGTGATGGACGCCAGCTTCCAGCGATCAATAAAAACTCCGGTCGAAAGAGAAGTATTGAAAATATGGCGCAATGGAACACAAAGGGAACTACTACACTTTTTAAATAAAGAGCAGGACAAACCATCTATATCGTTTTTCAGTGAGGACTGTAAGGAGGAGATACCCTTACTAATGTCCATTTCAGATACAGACAGGGACCCAAAGTTTAAAGGCTTTGATGTATCAAAGGAATACCTGTTGTTAATATTATCCGCATCAACAACAAATGTGGATTTGAAAAAATCAGCAAAAAGATTTACTGTAACAGCCAGGCTCTCTGAACTGGTATCGTTAAATTTCACACAGGTTGGAATATTGGTACAACCTTTCTTAGACCGAACATAGTTCCAAAAAGATTTAGGATTTGCTTTTAACTCATCCTCAAATCGGGAAATGTAGTTACTGTATAAGAACTTATCCAGAAAATTGAACTGAGTCATATAATAGGTATACTGATCTTTAAAAGAAATGTCGAGAGTCGCTTTATATAATTTATGGTACTTATTTCTTTGATTTTTCAGTTTTTTTTAACCTAGTAGTGTACCAGGGTAGCTTGTGAACTTTAACCGGAAGTAAAGCGAGATTCGTACTGAAGATGTCTGACAACACAAGCAGGAAGGCATCGAAGCATTCAGCAGGGTTTTTAGCAAAGAAAATAGAGTTCCAATCAGTTTCAGATATGAGTGAGTTAAGAGTATCATAATTTGCATCCTTGAAATTATAAGAGCGGACAGTATTATTAATGTTGTTATTCGGCACTAGGTCGAAGAATTCTATAGATAACGATAATGGTACATGATGCATATCAGATTTATAAATAGGAAACGTACATTCGGTCAAGTGGGTAATTAGATTCTCATCATCCAGGATATTATTTAACTGGTTAACGAAGTGGTTAATCTGAGTTAAGTTAGCCCCAAAAAGGGTGTCCAAGAAATTGATCTCATGAAGATGATTGATATTAGTAGGCGTTAGGACGTTATCATTAATAATTTTGGACCATACAACCTTACTTAGATTGAAATCACCCAAAACGCAGAAATGACTATCAACATTGTTTTCGTAAAGGTCAAATATGTTATTGACATGAGCACAGTACAGCGAATTTGCACTGCAACAAATAAATAACTTGCCAGACGACCACATGATACAAACACAGAGCTGATCCAAAAGAGAGTCACTATTAGAGAGCGGAACAAGGGAAGAGAGAAGGGGACGTCTTACAGCAATTAATACTCCACCACCTCTAAGACGTCCCGTTTTGATGGGATCTCTATCCTTGCGATAGGTGTGGAACAACCTTTGATCAAAAGATTCTGAGTCTGAAAAGTCATCATTGAGTCAAGTCTCGACAATAACGTAGACATCATAATCACACCGTGAAGTGGCTAAAAATACTTCTTTAGACTTCGTTCTCAATCCCGATATATTTTGATAATAAATGGTTATACTTTTATTAACTATGCGATTGTCACACTTAGCTAAGGCTTGGCAGTAGGGCCCTTTGCTTTTTGAAAAAAACGAAAAGGTTTAATTTTGACATCTGATGGCCATAACGAGGAGTCCAGCAGCTTATTATATATAGAAGCCGAAACTCCAAGTTTGAAATTACATCTAGATAACAATTTGGGATCAGCGTCTTTCTTAACCAATTTGAAACAATGAATTAATGAGGGTGAAATGTTTGCATTTTTCGAGACGAAGTCAACAATATCACTTGCGTTTACGGTTGGTTTAAACGACGACAAATGCAACCATTTCAGACGAACAGCTAAATTAAAGTTAGCATTAGAGTTACTACCTACCACAATAGTGGGCGATTTACTACGAATATTTTTATTATTGTCACTAGATTTTGTAGCGATATAACAGTAACTAATTTCATTCTGGAAACGCCTAGAAGTATGGAACGAGGCAATCACAGAGTATAAAAGCGGCAACAGTAGTGGCACAACAATTTGTTTTGATTAAGCACGCTATCTGTCGAGCAATAGAAGTTTAATTTTGAAAGTAGTCTAATAAATACCATTTTGCATTATTGAATAGTGATTCGAACGTTAGTAGAAGGTTGCAAACAAGAGGAATTGCAGTAAATTCGTTACAATTGGTGTCATAAGAGGAATTGTTGAATAAATTCCGAAGATTTTGAATACAACTTGGACATGGCAAAGTTGAGTGAATTAAAGATCCAGCAAATGAAAAAGGAGTTGGAGAACCGTGGATTGAATACAACCGGCAATAAGATCGAACTTCAAGCACGGCTACGAGAGGTAATGGAGTCGCAAGGAATTGATGTGGACGAGTATGTCTTTTATCCTGATGTGGAAGAACCAGCGACTAAAATGGAGGAGAAGATAGAGACTCCGAATCCATTGGCAAGTGTTGACACTAACGCGATTCTAGCAGTGTTGAAGCAAATGTCGTCACAAATATCAACCGAAGTTTTTTATCTCAACTGGAATCGCAGAAGAACCGTATAACATCCAAAATGGAAGAACAGAAGACATATATGGCATCCAAGATGGAATCACAGGAGACACGTATTGCAGAAATGTCGTCAGAAATAACATCTAAGATGGAAACACAGTTAGAAGAACAGAAGACATATATGGCTGAGCAGTTGAAAGCACAAGAAACTCGCATATCTTCGCAACTGTCAGAACAGGAAGCAAGGGTATCATCAAAACTGGAAGCGCAGGATGCAAAAATCGCTCAATTTCAGGCAGAAGTCGATGATTTGAAGGGTCGTATGGAGCAGTTACACTAAATCGCCCAGCTCTTTCAGCAAGCAATCCAAAGGTAAAAACACCATCCTTTGACGGGTTTGTTCCTTTCCAGGTCTTTAAGCTACAGTTTGAGAAGATCGCAGCAGTGAACAACTGGAATGCTGAAGATAAAGTTGCTGCACTCTTCGTAGCATTGAAAGGACCAGCTGCCGAAATCTTACAGACTATTCCAGAGGGCGAACGGAACTGTTATTAAGCATTGATGGACGCTCTAGAGAGACGATACGGAACTGAGCATAGGAGAGAGATTTACCAAATGGAGTTGCTGAACCGCTTCCAGAGGCCTGGTGAAACATTGCAAGAGTTTGCGTCGGATGTTGAAAGGCTGGCACATTTAGCGAATGCGGACGCACCCGTGGAATACACCAAAAGGGTAATAATCCAGAGCTTTATAAATGGCATACGGGACGTGGAAACGAAGCGAGCGTCATACGCAAACCCAAAACTTACATTCACAGAAACGGTATAACATGCTCTGATTCAGGAAACAGCTTCGCTTCTGTGTAAGCCAGTTTTCAAAGCACGCCGTGTGGAATTAGAAAGGTCAGAGTGGGTAGACGTAATATTGGAGGTGCTGAAAGGATCGCAAAAGCGGAGTGAAAGAGTTATCAAATGCTTCAAATGCGGGAATCCCGGTCACATTGCACGTCATTGCGATCTTGATCCTAGTGGTTTCAACAGCATGGGTGGTCTTAATAACAAAGCTGGAGGGGATAAGCAAGAGCGAGTAAGATGTAGAGATCGAGAGCTAGCTCCAGCTATTGAATGTCCTGTGATATCTGTGTCGCAAAATCGTAGAAAATCGAGCAGTCTTGCCGCCAAAGGAAAGGTGGATGGCAAGGAGCGTGTACTGACTGTAGATATGGGCGCATTTCATTCCTTGATTCGATCTGATTTGGTCTACAGGAGAGTAAAGCCATTACCTGGAGAAAGGTTGCGTACGGTCACTGGCGAGTATAACCAAGTCCTGGGAGAAGTGATCTGTGAAGTCTTAACTGGGAAGGTCATGGTTCTACACAAATTCGTTGTAGCGGAGATTATTGATGAAGTCATATTGGGAGTGGACTTCTTAGTTGACCATGACATCAGGATCGACATGCAGAGAAGGATTATGCGTTATAAGAACCAGTATATACCACTTAACTTCAGTTTGGAGAAAGGGTTCAGTAGTACCTGCGAGAGAAACACTGGCATTGACAAAACCAAATGGACGCACAAAAACGAAGGAACGAATTTCCCAGAAAGAATGCGAGGGTAGTTTCAAGCCGTGAAACGTGGGAACGATACTGATTATGCCAAACCAATCCGTCAAGCGCAAGCTCTACGAAGTAGTTCATTGGCCAAACAACAGAGTGCGAGGGAGCGGCCCAGGGTAATGAGTAGTAAGATGACACACAGATACGACAAGAAAAATTATTCGGAAGGTTTCCGGGAGGGAGATTTGGTACTGATATACAACCCTCACCGGCGGAGGGGTGTTCCATCCGAATTTTGGTGCAGTTGGGAAGGCCTGCACAGAGTTGTGAAGAGGATCAGTGATGTCATCTACCGCATACAAATAATTGGGAAACCACGAAACAGAAGAGTGGTTCATTTGGAGAGGATAGCAACGGTTAGATCGAGAGATTTGTCTTATCGGGACGATCAGACTTAGGTGGAGGGCAGTGTGACGAATATTAGTGACACTATATGATACTCATATCACTAGTCTGATGCTAAGTAAATGAAGCCACAATAACAATAAAGCAGGCAGTCACTTGTATCTACATAAACGACTCAATCATTATGTCTACACATATGTACGTACACGCAAGGGAGAAGCGACGCACAAACACATGCATATATCTTATCTGAGGTGCTCCAAAAGTAGGCAATTATCTGTGGAAGTGTCACTCACATATACACGCGCATATGAGAAGCTATAAACGTGCATCTGTAGTTATAATTTTATAGCAGTAACTAAGTTAATTCTGGAAACGCCTAGAAGTATGGAACGAGGCAATTGCAGAATATAGAAGCGGCAACAGTAGAGGCATGACAATCAGTTTTGATTAAGCACGCTATCTGTCGAGCAATAGAAGTCTTATTTTGAAAGTAGTCTAATAAGTGGAGTTATTTATTCAACAGTTTAGTGATTCGAACGTTTGTAGAAGGTTGTAAACAAGAGGATTTGCAGTGAATTCGTTACAATATTGTAACGAATATTGGCAACACTAAGGGGTACTGTCATCTCTAAGCCGATGCTAAGCAGTGACGTGAATTCACATCAATAATTCAATCATTATGTCTACACATATGTACGTCCACGCAGCGGAGAAGCAACGCACAAACATCTTATCATCTGAGATATGCAATTATAATTGTGGAAGTGTTGCTCACAAACACACGCGGATATGAGAGCTATACACGTACATCTGTAGTTATAATTATAACATATAAGCAACTAGTAGATTCTAGAACAGAAGCGCCTAGAAGATGCAACGAGGAAATCAAAGAGTATAAAAGGCAGCGACAGTAGAGGCGCTACGATCAGTTTCGATTAAGCACGCTATCTCTCGAGCAATAGAAGTGTTATTTTGAAAGTACTTGAATAAAGGCCATTTTGCATTATTAAATATTGGAGTTATTTATTCAACAGTTTAGTGAATCGAACTTAGCAATAAGAGGATTTGCAGTAAAATCGTTACAGTTGGTGTCAGAAGAGGATTTTTTGAATAATTTCCAGAGGAAAACAAGGACATGGCAAAGTTAAGTGAATTGAAGATCCAGCAACTGAAGAAGGAGTTGGAGAGCCGTGGATTGAACACAACCGGCATTAAACTAGAACTTCAGGGGCGTCTACGACAGGCAATGGAATTAGAAGGAATTGACGTGGAAGAGTATGTCTTTCATCTTGATGGCGATGAGACAGCAAAATTGGAGGGGACAAATGAAACACCGCAGACAATGGCAAACACAGACTTGAACACGATTTTGAGTGCAATATCTGCACAAACGTCGACAGTAACATCCAAGATGGAAACTCAACTGGAAGAACAGAAGACATATATAGCATCCCAACTGGAATCGCAGGAGACATGCATAACATCCAAAATGGAAGAACAAGAGGAGCGCTTACTTAGCATTGTAGGTGGCACAAATGTCTTCGCAGTTAGAAGCACAGGAAGCAAGGGTAACATCAAAGCTGGAAGCGCAAGATGCAAAAATCGCTCAATTTCAGGCAGAAGTCGATGATTTGAAGGGTCGCATGGAGCAGTTACAACTAAATCGCCCTGCAGTTTCAGCAAGTAATCCAAAGGTAAAAACACCATCCTTTGACGGTTCTGTTCCTTTCCAGGTCTTTAAGCTACAGTTTGAGAAGTCCGCAGCTGTGAACAATTGGAATGCGGAAGATAAAGTTGCTGCACTTTTCGTAGCGTTGAAAGGACCAGCTGCCGAAATATAACAGACTATTCCAGAATACGAACGGAACAGTGATGACGCATTGATGGCTGCTGTAGAACGTCGATATGAAGGGAGCGAACACAGGAAACAGATATATCAAATGGAATTGCAAAACCGTTACCAAAAAGCTAATGAGACTTTGCAAGAGTTTGCTTCGGATGTTGAAAGGTTAGTTCATTTGGCAAATGCGGACGCACCCGTGGAATACACCGAGAGGGTAAAAATCCAGAGTTTTATAAATGGCATACGGGACGTCGAAACGAAGCGAGCCACATACGCAAATCCAAAGCCAACATTTGCTGAAACGGTATCACATCCATTGACTCAGGAAACTGCCTACCTATTGAGTAAATCAACATATAAGGCTCATCGTGTGGAAGTAGAAAGACCAGAGTGGGTAGACACAATTTTGGAAGCATTGAAGGGTACGCAGCAGAAGAATAATGATGCAGTCAAATGTTTTAAGTGTGGATAATTTTTAAGTATTCTTTTCTTTATATATTATGGTAATCTACGATTAAAATGACTCGCTTTCGCAGATACCATAATTTATAAAGAAAAAAAAAGTATTGTTTTAAAGTTTCTATCCAACATCATTCTCTTATTATTCTTAAACCCGATAAGTCTCAAGTTGATATCCAACATCATTTTCCAATCACTATCCAACCTTTGAGTAATTTTGTAAAATTAATAGTTTTCAGTTGATCTCCAACGTCATTCTTAAATTATTCTCCAACCTTTGAGAGAATTTGAGAAATATATAGTTCTCAAATGAACATCCAGCATATTTCTCCAGTTCGTATCCTACACTGAATATCGAGTGGAGGTGGAATTGAAAAAAAAAATATTCTAAAAGGTGATACAACCAAAGGCAACATCTGTTTATTGTGAGAAATAAACACCTGGTTTGTAGCAGTAATGAAGCGTTATCAATTAAATAAATTATAAATGTTTTATTTTATTTTCGTCAAAACGCGTTAGTATTGGAATCTAACATTTGAATCCAATTAAAGAACCATACTTGAGTATAAGTTGGGAACTATCTTTTTTATAACTTAAGTAACAGCATTTTTAGCTTTATAAAAAATCCCTTTCTTGCTGAGAACGCTAGGATTGTCATGTTGAGCCACTGAGCCACGAAACAACTCTAGAGATTTTAGAAGTACGCTAGCTTGCAACATGCGCTCTAATGGTCCTCAAGCCCAAATGTTTGTTGGGTATATTCGACGACATTGCGAACGAACGCAAATAACTGATAGGTTAACTAGCGTTTAACTCTGCCAGATAGGCCGCTTAAGCTTAGCTTAAACTTCAGTTAAAGTAGAATGAAAAACCGCAGAATAAGTTTAAGCATAGTTTAACTGACAAGCTAAGTTGAACTTGTACTGAAAACACGGGCCTGATATGTTAGATTGGCTTAAGTTTTGAAACAAAATTCGATTCAAAGTGCAGAAAAGCGTTAACTTTTGAAATTAATAAAAGCTGTTTTCTGCATACATTACAAAGAGCATACATACATAAATATCGCACAGCTAGTTCGAAAGGGAGCTAACTTAAAAATCTTAAATTTTTAAGTGATGCGTACTACCAAGCTTCCCAATTCAATAGCTACCGAGCTGTTTACTCGATTTATGTATTAATACCTCCACTAATCAGCGAGAAAAGGCTTTGTAAAAAAAATACGTGGGCGCATATGAGAGAGGTATGTAGTAGAGATATGCGCCGCCGAATGTCAAAAATATCGGCGCGGCGGCTGTGGTGGCGTTCGGCGCGTTACTGTATTTTCTTATACTCTTTTAAGACTGTCTAGGCCATTTATTGTTCATCTCGAAAATTGGTCCGATATGGTCGAAAGGGGTATCCAGGGATGCGCATCACTGCCAGTTATAAAAATTCAATTGCGACATTTAACACTTTCTAACCGTTCAAAAGTTATTTGAGAAAACAGGCGCTTTCAATGCCAGCTCAACACGGATTTTGCATCAAAACACTAAAAGAAAAGTTATATAAAAAATTTAAATGCTCACTGCATAATTTTTTCAAAAATATAATAAGGAACATCGAGTTTTATATCCCGATTGGCTGAAAGAGTAAGCGAAATCAGTGATGCAAAATACTTAAGTAGGCTCCAATGGTTTAAATTCTCCTTTGAAATTACTATCAGCTCATACTTAAGTTGCATATATCTTCAACACGTATGAAAAGGGTTTGAAAAATCACTTTATTTGCTGAACTATAAAATAGCATCTGAAATCTTAATCTTGATTTTCACACTTCATGCTTCAACACCCAAGTCACCCGGTTTGACATTTCCTAAAGTTGGCGGTCCTATCAAAACTGGTCCCTTGGAGTGAATCACATTGATTATAGCTTATAAACCAAGTTTAAATATCACCTACACGTTACGGCTCCTTTTACAAATGTTAATGCGTAGGCACAGGCACATATATTTACCAGGTGGGGCTTTGTCCTTCGTAAGAAAACTCAAAGTGGTGAAGCAAAAGCTTTTCCAAGACAGTCGAACTAATGGCCGTGTGTGCTACTAGCCTAACGTAGGGGATAGTCGAACTAGTCTGAAAATTGAAGGCGGTCATCCATAATGAGCTGTAATATAATAAGGCCGGAAACGAGGACTATTGAGTCAATGTATCGAACACAAACGTGTGCAAATTTTGGTCTATATTTTAAAATTTTTTTCCACGGTCCTTGTAAAGTGTAAATTATGTATGTAGATGCGCCAAGGATTATACGATTTTCGCCTATGAGTTACGCAATGACATCCACTTAGACCGCTTATGATTTCGAGAGCGGCATCCTTGGCCGAATAGTTACTCCCTAACATTTCAAGGTGTTTTTATGGGTGTATCTCTGAAGCACAGCGCGACAAAAGCATCCATCAGAAAGTCTGCTTAGCTACACCTAGAGCTACTAGGAAAGTGACGTGAACGAAGGTATGAGTTTGAAGTCGCAGTCCTTTGGCTTCTGTGCTGGCATAATGTATAAGGGCCAGGATGCGTAGTAGCGACTGGCGGTTGGGATTGCTACTGTTTGCACGTCGGGAATTCTGGCTCGTAGAAACAGCCGAAAAAACTGAAGGCACCCTTTGGCGCGATCAACAATAAGCCAGCATTGATGGTAATCGTTTAAACTGTGCCACGAAAGCCATGACTATTAGCAGATAATTGATAGCAACCGTAAGTCGTATTTGTGCGTGACCAGCATGTAGCCACAAATTATTTAAAGAAATCGTGCCGACGTCGGTTATTAGAGTTAGCCCAGAACATCTCCTTCGGTGAAACTACGCTACAAAAGTGTGACAATTTTAAGTATTTCTCCCTCTCTCCGCAAGGAGCTACTCCCGAAATTTTCTGAACAATACGGGAGATTTTGGGGCAAAAACCGCGGATCTTTCCGAATTGGCCGAAATGTCGATTTCTTTAAATACATATAAACAAAACCTTTCCAAATATTATTATTTTTTATTTTCGCTTTACAAACCTCCCAGATACTCATCTGCAAGTTAATCGTATTGTTTCAGATCGTCAAACATTCCATTGCTGTCAGCAGTATGTTTCCATATTCATTAGTTGTGGACAATGTGATAATCTGAAGTCCAGACATTCAATTAAAGGTATACGCCGGTCACGTAATCGGCGGCGGCGGTGTGGCCGGCGCGCCGACAAAGTGATCGGCGTAAACCTTTAGTATGTAGACAGTTTTTCGAGTTTTCTGAACATTGTGTTGATCGCTGTTTTGATCTAGGTGTGAGATATAACTATTACGTTTTCTGTCTTTAATAAAAAAATTGCTTGGCTTTTCCTAAAAAAACAATAAAACTTTTAGGCACCAACAACTAAACGTCGTATCATATCAGCCAACAATATCAAAGAGTATACATATATTTATAATTTGAATACTTTTTGACAAAATCAACATTCAAAATACTGTAAACATAGGATTTTTTTATTTTCAAAAATTGTGTTTGGTTGTTCTGCCTTGGTTCACAGATTCTAGTTGCCCACCTTAATATTACACCATACTAAAGCTAACGGCGCTATCTAGCGAGTGTGGTGAATTAAAAGAAGTTTGTGTCGATACTGTAGTTCTTTTTGGGCAAAAATGTAAAAATGCAACTCTGGCATCGAACTGTGCACTGACGAGGTGGCCGAGTGGTTAAGGCGTTGGACTGCTAATCCAATGTGCTCTGCACGCGTGGGTTCGAATCCCATCCTCGCCGGCACACATTTTTTCTTTTAATTTTATTACTTTTTATTTACAAGAATGGAATTCTTTAGTTGTAAACGAAAGGTTTACAACAAAGTGATTAGACTAGAACGCTGTGCTAAGCAAAGCAAATAAATTCAATACAAACGAGAAACATCTTTAGTTATCATGCTATCACTGAACAAATATGCTGGTGCTAATTTTAGCTGAGATTGAAAATTATTTCACTAATTTTTTTGGAATTTTTCTATAATTAAAATATTCGAATCACCAAAAAACACCCTAATTGAGATTTTTGTTGTCTTCAAGCAACAAAAATATTATACTTTTTAGCATTACAAAGGGAAAAAGAATTTGCATGTAGGTATTTCGACCATCACCATCGTTAAGCGCCAATAACTGCCCAGTAGCGAAAATTGAAGACAATCACACAAAGCACCAGTTTCCCACTACAGGTTTAATAAATACCTCCGAAGTAATACTAATCGGATGCTGAGCCACACTTGTTGCAACAGCGTTTAAGTCTGAGCTTTACGAATTTTAAAGACAATGTCTATTTCACAGCCACACGACTGAACAAGTAAAGAACGCATTCAAATGGCCTGCAAAAGGGGAAAGTTGCCATTTCCTAGGACATCGCATTGTTAGAAGTGTTGAGATAATTTTGCGCTAGTTCGGAACTAGTGCGATTCGATGCAGGGTGCCTAAAGGCTCAAATTCATTCATTTTTGCGTCGTTTTGGCGTTGGTGTAACGTTCAAATAACGCACATTGTTACTTTGCTTTCTACATAGAGTCCAAAAAAGCAAATATTTTTATTTTTTGCCATGCAAAAATTAAAAGTAACGCATTTTTTAAAACGAATATAAACTACTGCTTAAATTTAAGGATGCAAACTATAATTCCGGTTACAATTAGTTTTTCAGCAAAAATATTTTCGGACTTTTAATTTTTTTGAATGAATTATTAAATCTGGGATTTTATATTATAAGTCCGAAAATAAAGGTGAAATCTAGATTTTAATTTTTTGGGAACAGAATTCTTTTTTCAACAAAAAGCGGTGTATCAAATTTCAAGGCAATATTTCAATTGGATCAAACTTTATAGCGAAAAAACAGGTGCATATTTACAATGGAAAAGTATAAAAGTTTAGTACTATGAGAGTTGGTTTTAGTTTTTCTATGACAAATTTCTGGTATTACTAACTAAAACTTTCAAATGACCATATAGGTTTCAAATCTAGATATTTATAAAAATCTATTGGTGAAAAATTCGTTTTAATTGCATGAGCCGTTTCATATTTGACCTTATAAAATAAAAGTCCGGATTTTACTTTTATTTCTAGATTTTTTTGAAATGAGTCCGAAAAATAGAGAGAATGCGTGATTCGTCATGAAAATGCTATGGGTATTCCCAGGATCTCATAAACTTTCACCTAGGACAATTTTTTGACCCGGTCTTTTTCGACATAAAAAAAGAAAATAACTATTAATAGGGGTCCCTGTTAAATTTCAGTGGGTCGAGATGAAAATTGCAAGGTACTTTATGAATATCAAGAAAACACCAAAACTGGTTTACAAACATGTTTCATCGCAGAAAATGTGCATTTTATCATCTTCGCCGCTAATTACGTTTTTAAATCGAAAGGAAGTGGCTAGATTTAGCCAAGAAAACTTGGAAAATACGTGTACTCACTGAGAGAATTTACCAAATTCGTTTTTGCCCTTTTATTTGCTGGCTCGAGGTCATATATTTTTTATATTTTGTGCCAATATATTTCGATTACACATCGGTAATCGTCTTCAAGGGCGAAATTTATTTCACATCCGTACTGTATAACGAGGAGTATTAATACGATTGCCGATGTGTAATCGAAATATATTGGCACAAAATATAAAAACCTTGTTTTTATTTATATGACCTCGAGCCAGCAAATAAAAAGGTAACATTTAATAGGTCGCTAAACAATCATAATACTTTTTATACTCAGTTGAGCAGAGCTCACAGAGTATATTAACTTTGATTGGATAACGGTTGGTTGAACAGGTATAAAGGAATCGAGATAGATATAGACTTCCATATATCAAGATCATCAGTATCGAAAAAAAATTCGATTGAGCCATGTCCGTCCGTCCGTTAACACGATAACTTGAGTAAATTTTAAGGTATTGAAAAGTTAAAATTGATAAGACGAAAGGTTTCAGCTTGAAAGTCTGACAATAATTCTTTTTGTTAAAGAAATTCATTCCTATTTATACAAAAGTTCTTAACCTACACATACGTACTTACATTAATGCTTACATACTACAATGTACATAGTTTCATAATAAATAATGGTTAGTCAGCATAATGTGTAGTGATTTACATACCGTTACTGTGATTCATGCATAAGTTGGTTGACCGATATATTGAACGGTTTGGTAAGTGCAAATGAACTCAATATATGATTCATACATAAGTTGGGTGATTGAATGGTTTGGCCAATGGAAATGAACTCAAGTGGTTATTTGAGTCAGTAAAAATGCATTGGCGTAAAGGCATACTGTATCATGCTACAGTATCTTGATGAAATTTGGTATGTAGGTTCCTGGATACTCATCTCAGATCGCTATTTATAATGAACGATATCTGATTATAACCACGCCTACTTTTTCGATATCGAAAATTTCGAAAAATCGAAAAAGTGCGATAATTCATTACCAAATGCGGATAAAGCGATAAAACTTGGTAGGTGAGTTGAACTTATGGCGCAGAATAGAAGACTAGTAAAATTTTGGACAATGGGCGTGGCACCGCCCACTTTTAAAAGAAGGTAATTTAGAAGTTTTGCAAGCTGTAATTTGACAGTCGTTGAAGATATCATGATGAAATTTGGCAGGAACGTTACTCTTATTACTATATGTATGCTTAATAAAAATTAGCAAAATCGGAGAACGACCACGCCTACGTTTTAAAAAAAAATTATTTAAAGTCAAATTTTAAAATAAAAGTTAATATCTTTACAGTATATAAGTAAATTATGTCAACATTCAACTCCAGTAATGATATGGTGTAATAAAATACAAAAATGAAATTTTCAAAGTGGGCGTGGCTCCGCCCTTTTTCATTTAATTTGTCTAGGATACTTTTAATGCCATGTGTCGAACAAAACATTACCAATCCTTGTGAAATTTGGTAGAGTCTTAGATTCTTGGACGATAATTCTGTGAAAAAGGGCGAAATCGGCTGAAGCCACGACCAGTTTTTATACACAGTCGACCGTCTGTCCTTCCGCTCGGCCGCTAACACGATAACTTGAGCAAAAATCAATATATCTGCACTAAACTCAGTTCACGTACTTACCTGAACTCATTTTATATTGGTGTAAAAAATGGCCAAAATCCGAATATGACCACGCCCACTTTTTCTATATCGAAAATTACGAAAAATTAAAAAAATTCCATAATAATATACCAAATACGAAAAAAGGATGAAACATGGTAAGTGGATTGGTCTATTGACGCAAAATATAACTTTAGAAAAAAATTTTGTAAAATGGGTGTGACACCTACCATATTAAGTAGAAGAAAATGAAAAAGATTTGCAGGGCGAAATCAAAAGCCCTTGGAATCTTGGAAGGATAACTGTTCGTGGTATTACATATATAAATAAATCAGCGGTACCCGACAGATGATGTTCTGGGTCACCCTGGTCCACATTTTGGTCGATATCTCGAAAACGCCTTCACATATACAACTACCACCACTCCCTTTTAAAACCCTCATTAATACATTTAATTTGATACCCATATCGAACAAACACATTATAGAGTCACCCCTGGTCCACCTTTATGGCGATATCTCGAAAAGGCGTCCACCTATAGAACTAAGGCCCACTCCCTTTTAAAATACTAATTATCACCTTTCGTTTGATACCCATATCGTACAAACAAATTCTAGAGTCAGCCCTGGTTCACCTTTATGGCGATGTCTCGAAAAGGCGTTCACCTATAGAACTAAGGCCCACTCCCTTTTAAAATATTTATTAACACCTTTCATTTGATACCCATATCGTACAAAGAAATTCTAGAGTCAGCCCTGGTCCACCTTTATGGCGATATCTCGAAAAGGCGTCCACCCATAGAACTAAGGCCCACTCCGTTTTAAAATACTCATCAACACCTTTCGTTTGATACCCATATTGTACAAACGCATTCTAGAGTCACCCCTGGTCCACGTTTATGGCGATATCCCGAAAAGGCGTCCACTTATAGATTTAAAGCCCACTCCCTTTTAAATTACTCATTAACACCTTTCATTTGATACCCATATCGTACAAAAAAATTCTAGAGTCACCCCTGGTCCACCTTTGTCACTTTGAGCCCCGCGTGCCCCACCGGTGGACATTTATGTTTTGACGATTTGGGGCAATGTGACCACCCGTGGGCATTGGTGGATTTACATTATGGGACATCGTGACCACCCGTGGTCATAGGTCGTGTTTGATTTACCGACATTGTGATCGCGGGTGGAAACGTTCTGCATACATTTACCATTGAAATAAAATTAGTTCGGTCCCAGGATGTAAACCTTTTTGACTTGGACTTTGTAATTTGGTCTAAAGCCTAAAAATAGTGAATTAAATTTAGGTAAGAAAAATTCATTTTAAGATTTAAAAGTTAAGAAATATATTATATATTTTAGATAAATATATTTTATTAAAATTTTCTCAACGAAAACAAGTCTAATTGAATATAATTATTCAAAAAATTCATTTTAGGTCTTCAAAAGTAAGATGTATATTATATAAAAAAACAGATCAATACAACTATTCCAAAACTATTCAGAAAAAAAAAATTTAATAATGATTTATCTGTGGCTTTCAAAACACACTAAACACATTGCTCCTTCACACTGCTCACAATGTGTGTTTTTGGGGATATCTAGATGTCGATGGTCGCATCATATCAACAACATCAGGATTCACGCCTGTCCACATCGGAGACTCAACAAACGTCAACCGATCTCCACCAACAGGCCCCCATGTTCGACTATTTATTAAGTTTGCAAGAGGAACTTCTTCGTTAGGATCTTCATTCAAGTCCATTGCTATATCTCCATCACTATCGTCGAAATCTTCATCATCAGATTCTGAATCAGAACTTTCAGAATCTGGCTCAAAGTCATTATCAACAAATGAATAATCTGAAAATCCCGTAACTTCGTCTACACTCGATTTTTCGAGCTCGGCAGCAATGTCATCACGTGTTAAAAGTTTTCTGGACATCTTAAATTAAAACTGTAAAACAAATAAATGAAAAAAATATAAAAATAAAAATGATAAACACATAAAAATATAAAATTAGAGTATGCCCACTGGTGGCCACTTGGGCCCAATATGTATTTTGACATTCTGGGACAACATGACCACCGGTGGTCACAAAAAAAAAACAAAAACAGGAAACAAACAAAAATAAATATCACAAAGTCACCCCAATTGCAAAAAATCAATAAAACTAAGTAAACAAGTTTTGGTCTCAGCTTGTTAATTAAAGCACAACCCTTCGTCAGCACGGGGTCCACCGGTGCAGAAAAAAATGACCACGGGTGTGCACGCGGGGCTCAAAGTGTTATGGCGATATCTCGAAAAGGCGCCCACCTATAGAACTAAGGCCCACTCCCTTTTAAAATACTCATTAATACTTTTCATTTGATATCCATATTGTAAAAACGCATTCTAGAGTCACCCCTGGTCCACGTTTATGTTGATATCCCGAAAAGGCGTCCACGAATAGAACTAAGGCGCATTCCCTTTTAAAATACTTATTAACATCTTTCGTTTGATACCTATATTGTACAAAAGCATTCTAGAGTCACCCCTGGTCCACTTTTATGGCAATATCTCGTAAGGTCGTCCACCTATAGAACTAAGGCCCACGCCCTTTAAAAATACTCATTAACACCTTTCATTTGATACCCATATCGTACAAACAAATTCTAGAGTCACCCCTGGTCCACCTTTATGGCAATATCTCGTAAGGGCGTCCACCTATAGAACTAAGGCCCACGCCCTTTAAAAATGCTCATTAACACCTTTCATTTGATACCCATATCGTACAAACAAATTCTAGAGTCAGCCCTGGTCCACCGTTATGGCGATGTCCCTAAATTCCGTCAATCTATAGAACTATGGCCCACTCCCTCTTAAGATACTCTTTAATACCTTCCATTTGATACACATGTCATTCAAACACATTCCAGGGTTACCCTAGGTTCATTTTACTACGAGGTGATTTTCCCTTATTTTGTCTCCATAGCTCTCAACTGAGTATGTAATGTTCGGTTACACCCGAACTTAGCCTTCCTTACTTGTTTTGTTTTGTATTGACATTGCTCTTCAATCTCAACAGGCATTTCTGTAAACGCTTTGAAAAGAGCTTAAAGTAAAATTGCTGTGTTAAACGATATATAAATGATTTCAGTATAAAATATATTTTAATTTTTTTCAGAAAACATTTTATAAGCTTTGAGACAAATGTTAATAAATAATTTAGCTGTGAAAGTTTACAAAAAAATACGAGGTCTTTTTTACTTTCAAGTCTGGGCAATTTCGCACGGCTCTCTAATGTCGTCGCCATAACAGCCATTGTAAATTTTACCAAGTAGCGCAACTAACAGCTGATCGGTGAAAATTCGCACATTCGCACGCACAGTTCTCGACTCAGTTTCAAAAAAACTTTAGATTATTTAATTCAAATTTTAAAGTGAGCTAATCCTTACAAATTTATGTATACAGAATATATATGGTGTTTATGTTGTTATTAAAACAATGGTTTTATTTATATTAAATCTTTTATTATTTTTTTTTTAACTCTGAAAAAACCCCGAACACCATTCCTTCATTATATGACATTCGACTGCCTAGTCCACTGCCTTCCACTCTATTCGCAACATAACCTCTACTTAAGCTGCCAAACTATATAGTAAACAATGATAACAGCCTCTACATTTTCCGGTATAACCCGTTTGGAAACGCTAGCTAGCAATTGAACATGTCGTTCCGTTCCTTCTATGTGTGATGGAATTTTTGGATCATTAAACGGTTGATCATCTTGATTTAAATATTCTTTCAATGTATCGTACGGAATGCTTCGCGTGAATGGTGGTTCAAATACGATATTTATATCACTCAAATTGATCATTTCCGTATAACTTGTGCAATTAAAGTTTATATCTGTTTTTTTATAAACTCTAAGTTCCATTGGCTCGTCAACATCGGTTCGATAGCGTAGAATTTTCTTGATGGCACAGTCGTGCTTTTCTTTGCTATCATCAAACAACATTGATAACAAGATATTTTCCGAATGGGCATAATATGAATTATCTTTAATTACTTGATTGACAATTTTGCGTTAACGAGGTTCTAGAAATCGTGACCAACCAATGAGCTTGAAAAATAATGCACTGCCGTACACGACAGAGCTGTAATACTTGATATTGAAGTGCATTGGCACATAACATTTAATTATAAATTCAACCAGAATTCTTAAATTTGCATCTGGATTTTCCGTTGTCACATATAATCGCAATAATCTAGCGGTCTTGGTGAGCCACCGAGAATGTACAATTTTCCCTGGTTTGATGTTAGCCAGATCCACCGGAACCACGCCGCTAGAAATTGCATGGGCCATGTCGTATAAGTACTACGAATCGGTGGAAAATTCAATTTTTTCTGGAGCAGGGGGCATATTTTGCAACTCATTTTCTGGAAAATATATAATAATAAAATAATTAAAAATCATTGACAATTATAATAAATGAGTGGTAGCAATAACTTACCGGAAGAGTTTCACAAGTTTCGATTTGACGGCTCAGTTTTCCGTTTGCCGATCTTGGTCCAGTGCTGGTTGATTTATCCAAAGCTTCAAACAAATGCCGAAACGGAAGTTCGTTGAAGTGTAGAAGGCAAACGAACCAATGCAATGATCTTTTTAACAGCAATTCGAATCGTCGTATAATTCCACCGTGTGGGCCAGTGTTTGTTGGCTCACCGTCAGTGCATATTCCAATTAATGCATCCAGTGATATATTTTTATCGTTGAAAAAACCATTTAATTTGGTTGTTTTGTTTTCAGCGGTTTCATGTTCCAGTCTTACGTAACCAATCAAATCAGAATTGGTTTCTCTCAAAATAACAAGACGAGGTTCTTTTACCATCCTAGTATGATACTTCTCATCAATTTTATCTATCGTTTCTTCTCTTGATTTGCTCTTGATACTTGTCAAGCAATTTATTCAATTTATTAAATACACTTTTTCAGCATTATTTCCATACCAAGTTTTTCCCAAATTCCAATCACCTTATCTTGTACTTGAATAGTGAATGATTTATGGGAAAACTTTTTTTGTTCTGTTTTAGCACGTTCGCTTAAGTAAAAATAATATCTCAAGATATCCAGATGGGTTGATAAATTAAGATCAGTTAAATCAGTAGACACACCAAAAACAGTGACATCATGCTTGGCTATATGACTCATTGGGTTTTCGATAGTTGTTGATGTAGTTGCTTCATCTTGCGGTGTAGAGGATGGTGGATTCATTGTAAACTTTTTGATTTGGAATGGTCACTTCACTTATTATTTTTTGTGAAATATTTTTTTATCTGAAATTAGCACTTCACACTTTGAGTTCTTCACAACGACTTAATGCATTCACAAAAACTATTGCGTTATATATGGTCTACGAGACGAGGTAATAAGAATGAAATGGTAATTTCAATTCTACCTGCTGTGTCTTGTGGTGTCTTAAAAAAAACAACACAAGCAATTTTACGATCTGCAAGTGTGTCACAGTGATACCAGCATTTTTTAAAACGGTTGAATAAAAAACCCACACAACTATGTTCACGACATGCAAATGCATCACAGTGATGCCTTGGTTTTAAAAGGGTTGTAAAAACGCTAATTTCTAATAATTTTTTTAAATTTCTTTTCTATTACTAAGTTAAATTCATTTTTTCATTTACATATGTTCTGACTAAATAAATTTCTAAAGAGAAAAATAAACTCCAACAAGAAAAAACATAGGCATTTCGCTGATTTTTTCATGTAAAGTGCAAAACCGGCGATTTTTTTAAATGTTTGTATGGTGAACCCCCGGGGGGGGGTTCCAGGGGGTGTGACACTGGCATCGGTGGGTCGGGCCTCCAAAGTTAGTGGCGGTCGGTCATACATTTGGACTCGATTGGAGCACTCTAAATGGATCAAAGTGGGATTTTTCAAAATTTGCTCCTACCCAAAAGTTCGACCCAAATTGGGGGACATCAGAATTCGTTTTAGAGGTATAGTTTCTTCGGCAGAGTTTCTTATTTTGATCCCTAGAATATGATTTTCACAGAGTAATGTGCGATTTTTTTGCCTCCCCACAAATCGACCCGGCCTAATATACTTATATCACATATTTGCAACGCATCAACAAAAATAAACTACGGTTTTTGAGGTTGCGTATTTGCCATGACGTAGCAAATGCAAAGCCGTATATAATTTTTTGGAGAATGCAATGCTAAATATCTATTGCTTTTGGAATGCAATCCACAAAGGATGTTTTTCGATCCAAATTGTGTAGTATATTTACAAGCGCGCATCAACAGAGCCTAGTTACATTGGATTTTTAGCAGCGATCTTTGTATTATTTTATTCGGCATACTTTTCATATTTAGCTTAACCGTTTTCAGTTTTAATTCAGAAAGTTACAATTAAAGTTTAGAAAATTAAAATTGAAGTTCAGAATCTCCATTTGTGATTTTTTTACATAACAACAATATATCTATAAGAACCAGAATTCCCCAGTTGATTTTAAAAGAATGCTTTAACAAAGATGAAATATTGTTTACAATTGTCCTACCTGTGACGATGTAAGATCCTCTTTGACGATTTTTTATCTTCTGTTCTTGCAAAATATTTTTTTTTTTTGTGATACAGTCTGATGTTGGCAAACACCTCGAACCACATCTTATTTAATCAACTACTTGAGTGTTTCTTACAATTCCAACCAAATTTTCGACAGTGTATACAGATCAATAAATAACAAATTATTTGCACATAAATATATATACCTACATATGTTTTATGCATTTGCATATGTAAGGTACCTAATTTTATGATTATTTGCATTTTAGTAAATTCCATTTTGTTTCCTTCAATTCATTTTTACTTTAGTTTTGACTTCATTTCAATGTTTAATGAAGTACGTTGTTATCCACTTTGCGTTGGTAAGGCAGTGCACGCGCTCAAGTATGCTGATAGGTTAAATTCAAAATAACGACGAGGTGGCCGAGTGGTTAAGGCGTTGGACTGCTAATCCAATGTGCTCTGCACGCGTGGGTTCGAATCCCATCCTCGTCGAACGTTTTTTATAAATTTTATTATAAAAACTAAAATATGCTTTTTAAATTTTCGTTCTCATATAAGCTAAATTTATGCCAATTAGAATTTATACTGAGGGAATTTCATAGCTTATCTGGCCGATAAAAACATTTGGGAGTTTTCACCAAATCAAACCCCCACCTCTGAGGTAATAAATAAATTGCATCTTGCAGGATTCAAAAACGTTAACATACGGTCAAGTTATTTAAAATTTTTTGCATTTGGATATGGTGACGAAGTTGCAAGCTCTGTTCAAAGTTGATAGCAATATAACTTAAGTTGTTTCAAAGATCTTTTACAAACACCAAATTAAGCTGGGACACTCAGAGAAAAACGCCGTTCTAAAATCCAGCACCACCGGACTTAATTCAAGATTTTCATGTTCTTACTTTTTTGTTCTTGAAACACGACCGACCTGTTCTCAAAGCAGCAACCTTGTTCTTGAACTGACAACCATTTTCTTGAAAAGAGAACGGCTGGTCTTAAAATATGAACAAATGTTCTATTAATGAGAACAATGTTCTTAAATTAAGAACAATGTTCTTAAATTAAGTTAAAGTAAAAAGAAACGGTAAAATTCGTGTGTACTACAATGTTAAATACAACATTTGGCGCAAGCTATTGAGCAGTCGCTATGGCCCAGCGGTTATGATGTTGTGGTCAGCGTTTCCATATATTTTTTTTTCAAGTCTTCAAACGCCGCCCAAAAAATCGTCAAAAATCGTTATATCTATGGCAACAACCAAAGTCGAGTTACGACGAAATTGGGTTATTACCAGGGGCCATACGATTGTATCCGCCGAGAACCAAAATGATGAAAAAATAATCAACAATATTATCTTTAAAAGCTCTTTCCTGAAAATTGTCTTTGGTTGTTATTTCTTGTTGCCACATATAACATATAAAAACCTTTTTAATTAATTTCGTTTTATTTTATAAACAACAAAAACGTCTTAAAAGATAAATTTTGTATTACATAAAAAAGGTACTTGTTTTAAGTCACTTTCGTTTCTTAGTTAAACATCTTCGCGTTCATTTTTTTAGCATTTTTATTTGCGGTTCAATATTATGACAGGAAAACTTATTTAATTTTAAATAATTTTGAGCTCCAGGCCTAACACTAATTATTTTATCTTATTATTGTTGTGATAAATTTTTCTTATATGAAACATTTTTTAAATTATAATAGAAGAAAAAAAAAACATTTTTTTCATTTAAGAAAAAATTTATCATAACAATAATAAGATAAAATAATTATTGTTAGGCCTCGAACTCAATTCAAACAAGCGATCTTAGAAGTCAGTAGGCCGATATAACAACAAAAATTGTAATATTGAACCAGCAATATTCCTTTTAATGTAGCAGGTTCCAGACGCTTTCTGATTTTTATTTGGTTTAAATTTATTTTAGAAAAATTCGTTCTACATTTGCTGATGAGTATGACAAGCACATTATATCTGCAACGAAAACAGCGTTTAAAAGAAGAGTCAGCTCTTTTGATAGTAGAAATAGTTTTCCAAAAACTTCTGGAAGAAGCTTAGAAATGTTTTCAAAATATGTCTTAAATTCTAAAAACTTCAATTACCTATACTCGGTAACAATATCCCGCACAATTTTCTGATCGATTGTGGGTGAAAAATGTTGCAAGACCATATGCAAAGAACAACTTTTTGGGATCCATGAAACTTAAGTTTTGTATTACAACATTGTTAAAATCAAAACGCTTTTTAATTTGATCACACAGTTCACTATGAAAAATAATAAAATCTTGTTTAAATTTCAGTTCTTGCTCGGAAACGTTAGAGGCAGTCTTAAATCGTCATTTTTCATTACAAAATCGTACAATCGTCATTCTAGTTGAAAATCATCAAAATGACAACGGCGTCGTCAATCTATCAACGCTGGTTGTGGTTGCGATCGCGCGGCGCAAGTTCGATGACCGTCAAACTATACAATTTTTTAAATTATTTTTTTAACTTTTATTTTTCATTCAATTATTTTTCCATTCACTTTTTCCATAATTCTCAAACTTTTTATGAAATGTTTTAAGTATATATACAGATTACATCTTCAAATAAGGATAATTTCTTAATAAGAGAAACATAAAAAAAATGAATATCATACATTTTTCTTAAATTTTTGGACTATAATATAAATTTTTTTGTTATAAATATTTTTTATTTGTGACAAAAAAATTATTATTAATAAAAAATACTTTCCCCTCCCATCAATTATCAATCCCAAACCGTTCTTGAATTGAGAACGAAAACTGTTAAATCGACCACAAGTCGTTCGGTTCGCACATCAATGCCAAACTGGTCATAAAATACGAACGGTGTGCTTGGAAAAACTGTTCTTAAAACAAGCCCGTCTGTCACGGGTTAAGAAAAAACGTACTTAACAGACTTGTCAACGAATGTTCTTAATTTTGAAATTGTTTCGTTCGCTTTAGAACGAAATTTTTCTCTGAGTGAACTCCCAATTAACAAAATCTGAGCAACTCTCACGGTGTTTAATGCGTTCCATTCCAACCATGGCGGAACGACACAAGGTGGCAGCATGGAACAGCTGATTATAAACTTTTTTTATTTGATTTGATACATCGACTTGCGCCACAGTACCATTTTGACATTTGTCCATCGAATTTACAAAAACAAAGTACATGTGATTTTTATTTATGTTTGTAGGTATGTAACAATGCTGCCACCTTGTATCGTTCTGCCATGATTCCAACATATATGGAGAATCTTTCACTGTTGTCTTAATGCAGTTTTGACTCAATCTTCCTGATTTTTGGGACTTACTACGCATAGCGAACCTTAACTGAATAAAACTTATTTTGCACTCATAAGAAAATATGAATCATGACCAATCGTTCCCTGTCCAATTTATGTTTTTGTAATACACTGAAAGAAAAAGACTGGTAAAATCAACCGAAATACGGGTCAATTCAACCGAAATTTCTGTAAATTTGTATCCATCGCAACAAGATGTTTAATCAACTGCGCACAAATCGTTGATTCGTAATTGACCGTTTTAGTAGTCAAATTAACAAAAAAAGTTGTTGCGATGAGTTTTCACTGAGATCTTTTCATGACAGAAATACACTCGGAGTGCTTGCCGAACAGTGCCGAGGGGCGACCCCGCTTAGGAAAATTTTCTTCTAATGTTGTTGTTGTTGTTGTAGCGGTAAGGTTGCTCCCCGAAGGCTTTGGGGAGTGTAATCGATGTGATGGTCCTTTGCCGGATACAGATCCGGTACGCTCCGGTACCACAGCACCATTAAGGTGCTAGCCCGACCATCTCGGGAACGATTTATGTGGCCACATTAAACCTTTAGGCCATTCCCTCCCTCCCCACCCCCAAGTTCCATGAGGAGCTTGGGGTCGCCAGAGCCTCGTCTGTTAGTGAAACAGGGTTCGCCGCGGATAGGTGAGGTTGACAATTGGGTTTGGAGAAGCTATATATTGCGCTGGCAACCTGAAGGGTTGCGCTACACAGCCCCTTGAATCTGGTATTTTAGTCGCCTCTTACGACAGGCATACCTACCGCAGGTATATTCTGACAACCTGACCCGTTGGGGGTATTTTCTTCTAATTCAAAAACTTTATTTCTAAAATTTTTATGTTGCTTTGCCCGTGGTGTGAACCCAGGATCTTCGGTGTGGTACGCGTAGCACGCTACCATCACACTACGGCAGCCGCCATATACATACATAAATATGTGCATACATATAGTACACAGCATCCATAAGTACAAAGTAGAGAGCGTAGTGAGCGTAAAATTCTCTTTGAAATTTGCTCATGTATTGACTGTTGATCGCTGTTGAAATGACCAGTGAGATCAGTTTTGTTAACAAAAAAAATCAGTTAGATTGATTAGGAATCTGTCAAATTTTACAGAATTTTGTTAACTAAAGAGCGACAATTTCTCTTCTGTTGAAATTACTAAACTAATTTTTCGCTTGACAAAGAACTCGGTCGAGTTAACCATAATTCGATCAATTTCACCGAATCTCCGTTAAGTCAAGAACAACATAACCGATTTGTTGATTTTACTAGCACCATTTCTCTCAGTGTCCCAGTTAGCGTCCACTTCGAAAATGGGAGGATAAAGTCACATATTCAATATATTTCGTCCATAATCTTTTTAAGGATATTTAATTGTGATGTACTCCGCCTACGATTTCCAAATTTTACGTGATTTGTATTTCGTAGACAATTATGTTAATTTCTTCAAGGAAAAACTATTACTTTTATGAAACATTTTTGCTTTTACTCAAACTGCTAGGAACTTTCTAGCTTTTTCGCTTTAAGATATCACCTAATAAGTTAAGGAGTTGTCGATGTTAATCACAATAACTAAAAAGTTTCGTTACGTAGCTGCAATGACTGTAGAAACGATGTAAAAAAAGGGGAAGAACACATTGTCGCCGGCTTTTTTATGACCGTAAGTGTATAATTTGAATTTAGATCACTTTTAATTCATCTAGAGTATATTAACTTTGATTGGATAACGGTTGGTTGTACAGGTATAAAGGAATCGAGATAGATATAGACTTCCATATATCAAAATCATTAGTATCGACAAAAAATTTGATTGAGCCGTGTCCATCCGTCTGTATGTCTGTTAACACGATAACTTGAGTAAATATTAAGATATCTTCACCAAATTTGCTACACGAGCTTATCTGTACCCATAATAGATTTGTATTGAAAATGAGCGAAATCGGATGATAACCAGGGGCCCTATTCGCTAACTGTGAGTTTTAAAGTGTGCACAAGAAATTGTGTAAACTTTGAAATTCTGATTATGTAAAGCAAAACTGTGAACAAAATAACTCACTGATAAAAACTTCGTAAGTTTTCTTGACAGCCAGTGTACACTATTCTGACACTCAAAACTCATACGCACTGTTGCAGAATGACTTTTTGGTTTTCATGGCATTTGATGAATATTTTCTCACTGACATAAGACTTTTACATTCAGCGCTCATTCAGCAAAACAATGTACACAATAATTTACAGAATCGCATGAAAATTTAAAGTGTAAATTGTGTGTGCAAATGAGTTTTCAATGAGTGTACATTTTTCAGTTTTTCACAGTTAGGGAATTCACCCCCAGGCCCCCTCATTATATATATAATATTTTGGAAAACACAAAAAACCTGATTATTTAGTAAATAATACACCTAAAATGTTGAAATTTGGCGTGTGAACTGATATTAAGACTCTTGATACAAATTGTTAAAATGGGCGTGGCACCGCCCACTTGTGATAAAATCAATTTTACAAATATTATTAATCATAAATCAAAAATCGTTAAACCTATCGTAACAAAATTCGGCAGAGAGGTTGCCTTTACTATAAGGAATGCTTTGAAGAAAAATTAACAAAATCGGTTAAGGACCACGCCCACTTATATAAACGATTTTTAAAAGGTTCATGGGCGAATAAAATAAGCTATATCTTTGCAAAAAAAGAGCTTTATATCAATGGTATTTCATTTCCCAAGTGCATTTATATCAATAAATAGGAAAAACTTTAAATTTTAAAAAATGGGCGTGGCACCGCCCCTTTTATGACTAAGCAATTTTCTATGTTTCGGGAGCCATAACTCGAAGAAAACTTTATATATCGTAACAAAATTGGGTACACATATTTTCCTTATAGCAGGAAATATTGCTAGTAAAAATGGACGGCTTCGGTTAAAGACCACGGCAACTTAGGTTTAAAAGGGTCGTAGACTAGAATAATAAGCTATAACTTAGCAAAAAATAGTTTTGAATCAATGATATTTCACTTATCAAGTTTTACTGTACGAGGAAATGGGGAGACATTTTTCTTTTAAACTGGCGGTGCCACGTGTTATGTACAAAAGTAACTTATCTGAAATGAAATGTACAATTGAAGCTCACGCTTAGTATATAATGTTCGGTTACACCCGAACTTAGACACCTTTACTTATTAATTCCCATTTTTCGTAAACATTATGGCAACCTTTGCCCCACTGGTTAAAAATTTTACTTGCATTCGCGGAAGGTCCTCCCGATGACATTACAAGGGACCAGGTTATCACCAGGCTCGAACGCCTGCACGAGGTATGGAAAGAGTTTGTGCATACCACAGATAAAATGTACAAAGACGTAGGTAGTTCAGAATACGCCGATCCAGAGGTAGATTATGCACTATATGAAGAAAAATATATGCTGGCACGTTGGTTGGATTTAAAAAAATGTTTGTACTTTTATTAAATTCTCTTTTTTCATTTGTTTAAAAAGTAGTTGTACAGAAACAATTAAATAAATCTTTCGTTAGGTACAAAAATTCCTATGTAAGCATTTGTTTTTTCTTCACAAATTGCTAATTGTGACCTAAAGCCCGGTTTTTCAGTTCGAGTTTAAACTCCAGTTAAAGTTAACTAGATATAACCAAATAAACAGTAGTTACCGATAAACCGCTTACCCTTTTAGCACTTTAAACGTTAATGATAGAACCTTGAAACAATTTGTGGATCAATCTACAAGCACGCAGCTATATGAATGCAAAAAAAAAAATACTCTGAAGTTTGCTTCATTTAAGAGATATACAGAAAAAGCAGTTGGTAGTCAGCACTGATGGATCAACCGATAAATCACGCGTAGAAATTGAACCATTAATGATATAACCCTGAGTAAAATTATTGATTAATTTACAAGTAAGTGGCTATATAATGCAAAAAAAGAGTTTAGAAAATCTTGCTTGGTTCTAGAGATATATGTATATACCTTAGGTGCCGCGTCATTTGTGTTGTCTAATTGTGGATTAATGTGGTAGTGGGTATCTATGTATTGCGAAAACGAAAACTTTGTCATTTGGCTTAGTTCAAGAGATATAAACAAATCGACAGCAGTTTTAGATAAACCGATTAACCCACGTAGCGCCTCAACCATTAAGACGGCCCATACATGACACAAAAACCATGCGCAGATATAAAACGAAGAAAATTGTGCAAATGAAAATTTTGACATGCACGGCTCAAAAACACTGCGCAATATTCATTTTTAAAGTAGCGCAACAAATGAAACATGTGATTTAATTGTATAAAAACGGCACTAATTGTATAAAAAATCACTATTTATTTTCCACGGTATAAGTCGAAAAACTCGCACCAAAAGCGTTTATTTTCCTATGTATTTATAAAATATATAAGATCGCGGATTCGAATCGAGCTCAAGGCCTAACAATAATTATTTTATCATTATTATTGTTATGATAAATTTTTTCTTAATTGAAAAAATTATTAAATTAGAATAGAAGGAAAAAAATTAGACAACTGCCAAAGCTCGTTGTATAGATCCATTTCGGGAACTGCTAAATTCCTTCATCGGCAACGTTTAGGCGCCGCTGCTATAACCATTCAGCTGTGATGTATTAATACATCCCAGAGCACGGGGAAAAAGTGTCAATAAAATATGACACTATGGCAGCATTGCCATCAAACAAGTCCAACTTTCACATTCATTTTGCAACAGATGTCGCAGTATTGTGAGTATCAATTGGCAAGAACCAGAATAGAAGTAGGATTAATGACGACAAACAAAAAACCGCTGTGATAGCTGACTGGTTATAGCAGCGGCGCCTAAACGTTGCCGATGAAGGAATTTAGCAGTTCCCGAAATGGATCTATACAACGAGCTTTGGCAGTTGTCTAATTTTTTTCCTTCTATTCTAATTTAATAAATTTTCCAATTAAGAAAAAATTTATCATAACAATAATAATGATAAAATAATTATTGTTAGGGCTTGAGCTCGATTCGAACCCGCCATCTTACAAATCAGTAGGCCGATATAACAACAAAAATTGTTTATAATATATATATTTTAATTGCAAGACCAGCTCAACTCATTGCAGCACTGCGCAATATTCATTTTTCAACTAGCGCAACAAATGAAACATGTGTTCTAATTTTATAAAAAATTATTATGTATTATTGAATTTGTGTGAATTCCTGTTACAAGCTAGAGATGGTCCTTACGCCTTTGATATTAACATTTTTAAGCAATAATTACTGATGTTACATTATCAGGAACCACAGGTAAACTGTGTAAGATTCACCACACACGAAGAAAAAAGCATGTGCAATATTTGCAGACATGCGTAAATATCAAAATCGTTCTGATTTTAGCGCAGTTCTCTGCGCAAATAGCGCAACCAGTGCACACACCAGGCAAATCCTTGTGCAAATTGGTAATTGGCACAAGGAAACTTGAGCCGTGTAATTTGCGTATAAGGCTTTTAAATTGCGAGCCCCAACAACATTGATCCAGAATAATGGAAGTCTTACAGACACAAGCACGCCCTTACAACAAGAATATTAGCTTCAGAGGATGTGTAACTAAAGAGAACAACCAACAGAACGAATAGTGAGAAACAGTAAAGCATCATCAAAAATCGCAGGTAGGTAATTCACCATTGGGGAAATGTGTCATGAAATTCGCCAATTCCAACGCTAACTTCATGTAGGTAATGTTTGACAATTTCTCTTGATGTCCGTCGTTGGTTATCTTCTTCTTCAATATATAAAGGGAAGTGTACATTTTGATTGTCACTCCATAACTCGAGAACGGATAGAAAGATTGCCATGAAATTTTTAGGAAAGATACAGGAAGGAGAGATGATGGTTAGTTGATTTTGAAATCCCAAATCGGTGTAGCCATTCTTGAGTTATGATTTTTTTAGAAAAATACTATATAAAAGAAAGTTGTGTTAGTTACACTACGCATAACTCAAGAACGGATGAACCAATTTGGCTGAAAATTGGTGGAGAGGTAGCTTATAACCAGGGAACGGACATACGATATTTTTATCCCGTTCTGGCTAGGGTGGACCTGGGTAATCCTGGGATGTGTTTGTACAATATGGGTATCAAATGGAATCTGTTTATTTGTACTTTGATACTGAGTATTTTTCGTACCCCTGGGTGACTCGGGTCTCGAGATATAGGACAAAACGTGGACCCGGACACCCCTAGAATGTCTTTATACAATATGGATATCAAATGAAAGCTGTTGCTGAGTGCTTTAGTACAGGGTAGTTTTCATACCTATTGATGACTAGTGTCTTGAGATATAGGCCAAAACGTGGACCAAGACACCCCTAGAATGTTTTTATACAATTGGATATCAAATGAAAGCTGTTGATGAGTGCTTTAGTACAGGGTAGTTTTCATACCTATTGGTGACTAAGGTATCGAAATAAAGGCCAAAATGTGGATCAGGGTAATACTAGGATGTGTTCTTACATTATGGGTATCAAATTGAAGCTGTTGATGCGTGCTTTCGTGCAGAGTAATTTTTATATCGCTGTGTGACTAGGGTCTCGAGATATAGGCCAAAACGTGGACCTAGAAGGTGTGTGTATTATGGATATCAAATGAAAGCTATTGCTGAGAGCTTTAAAGTAATTTCCATTGTAATATTCGATTTAGTAGCATCAACCTGGCAAAACTGATAAATAAGCATGCGGAGCCGAAATAAAGACATGAATTAATAATACCCACATACCTATATATGTACCTATGTACGTCCTATTCGATTTGCCTGAAATTTGGTGTATTAATTTGCCTGTATTAGTATTTACGATCCTTTTTTCCGGGAACTGGACCAGAGACGGACTGGGACTGGGATTAGGACCACCCTCTGGGACTGGCAATAAGAGATGAAGGAGAATGAGAAGAACTTGAGAGAAGAGAAAAGAGGGTAGGAGAAGGAGACTGAGAAAGAGATAGAGTGAGACGAAATAGAGATGGATGAATCGAAAAAGACGGAGGGAGGAGTGAATAAAAGATTAAGAAAAATATAAGCGGGGGGAGGCAGAGTTAGACGGAAAGAGCTTATTAAGATGTATGCAGATAGACCAAATTTAGGGCAGAACAACGTCTGCCTGGTCTGCTAGTCCTCTATAAGTTTACGTCTATGTTAGCTGTTCAATTTTCGAGTTTCTCGTGCTTTATTTCGTGCTTTCAATTTGAGATGACACCCTGGAGGTGGTACTTTGTTTATAAAAAAGAAGCGGCTTATCTAAATTTTTTTAAAATTTCCGATTATCGAAGGGAAAAATTTATATGGGAAATTTTAAGATATGGTATAGGATGCTCTAATTCAGAAACTAAAATTGTTTTTCATTTAACTATTTTTTTGAAGCTCTGGCTCTAACTTGTGGCATAATTACACTTTTTTAACTATCAGAATGAGAACGTTGTACATACATACATATATTAGCGCATTTGCGTGTCACACAGTGATATGGTTGAAAGCATCAAAGCAATTAGGCAATACAAATTTAAAGACATCTCTTAAGTTAAAAAAATAAAAATAAATACCTACACACAACTTCCTAAACTCCTAAGAATAACAGATATCTACATACGTCGCACGGTGGGGTATTTGATCAAAGCTAGCTGGCCACAACTAGAATAGCAGTTATTTCTGTTAAAAAAAATAGTTGTCTCACTTCATTCTTATGAACGGAAATATTTGACAGTAAATTCACGTTGTTACGCGCAGAATTACTATGGATCCGGTCCCCGATTTCGGATCGACCCGGGGTAATTTTTTGACATTACATGAGATATGTCAAAAGGGGTATAAAAAGAAAAGTATTTTACTCCGCGTTTCTATTGACATTTTTAAGAAGGGTTGTTACTTAGAGTTGCCACCTCACCTTCCTTTTTTATTTCTTTGTATATCCACTACCATCTCGGAAACGGCTTAACCGATTTGAATCAAACTTGGTACATCGATATAATAGCTGTGTTAATAAAACATGCGGTATAAAAAATCTAACATATGAATTAAAACACATTTACATATCTGTCCTAAAAGAAAACGTAACTAGATTTCATTAAGGCTAAACAAGTGAACAAGTATTTAGGTTAGACGGGTATGTTGCTTTTTAATCCAAAAATATATCGAACTGCACACAATTTTTATACAACTTTAGATGTGCGCGGTTAGCTCCGTTGACGTTGCAGATGGGTTTTAGGGTATGTATACTATTCAGTGGACATCTAGGAACGCCAGGGAGTATATTTAAAAAAATTGGAATACATTGAAAAATCGACTTTTGGACAGCAAGATTGATCAAATGCCCCACCGTGCATCGGTCAATTAATTATTTGGAATGTAGACAATTATTTTATTTAATTGAAGCAACAAGAACCATTACACATTTTCTTAGTTTTAGTTTAACTTGTCACTTAGCAACACTAAAATTGAGCAGGGTTTTAATAGACAAGATTAAAATCGGAGTAAATAAAGAACTGAATTGTAGTAAAGGAGTAAAGGGTCTTAATTTCGCAAAAATCATTAACCTCATCACAGGCCATGAAGTATATTTTAAGGTAATCTTTGTGTTCAAATTATTGTACGCAGCTGAATAATGTTCTTATAAAATGGGGAGAGACCAGGGTTGCGCTCATTACATAAGCTTCAGATCAATCAGTCTCCCCCCCCTTTTTTGAAAACTTTTGAAAGACTACTAGAATGCCGCGTTCGCAGGAAATGGAACGCTTATTAAGTTTATCTCGATAGTCACCCAACAAATTTGCATTACGGCAAGCAGTTCACAAAGTGGAGACATTCTTTACTACAGTTTACCCTGGATGCGCCCCTGGTATAAAGGGAGTTCTAATAATTTTCGAATAGAAACGATAAAACAATTTTCTGCCTTTCATATTAAAAGCTTTTGATGCTGAATTATAAGCTTCGCGGTAGTGAGGTGAAATGATGTCTTGTCACCATTGCTCTGCTCTGTTATAGACGGTATACTACTTTAACTAAAAAGCAATGGAGTGAAAGTTGCATCACTGTGATCAGCGTAAAGGGCCAATTAAACTTCCTTAACCCTAACGCCATAGTCGTAACCATACCCATATCCATAACCATCTCCAATGTGATCGATTAATGGTGCCTTAACCTAAAAATCGTGAAAATTTTATAATAATGAAGAAAACGCAAAAATTTACAAACATATTCCATAAAAAACAAGTCTCTTAGTCATAACGTATCCAAAACAATGAATAAAATCTACAAGAAGTTATTAAATTCACCAACTCAAATATTTTTAGGTTATGGATATGGCGAGAAACTAAGAACCAATTGGTTGGCTATGGTATGATTGTGGCGTTAGCGTTATGGTATGGCACCATTAATCGATTACATTGATTTCCATAATTTCCATCGAACCTGCCGATCAGCTGTTTTATCTGGTTATGGTTTTATGGTTATAAGTCACCATTAATTGGCCCTTAATTATTAGTGTTGGGAACTATCGAATGAATGCAACTATCGATAGTTAGTTACTAAATGATTTTAACTATCGAATGAATTTTTTCATTCATTCACTCATTTGATCTGCTCTTTAGCTAACCCGAGACCAGTACCGATGTTTTTTGTAGTACATTTACTATACAAAACAACAATTTCTGGATTGTTTTGGTTACCTCACGGGGTAGCTAAAGAACAAACCTACATAAGACAAAATGTTGAATGTAACTAAAATGAGGTAAATTTTGCTTCATGTAAACCTTCAATTTAAATGCCTTTGTTACATATTATGCAAAGCGCAAGCATGATATGCAAAATGATTTGGTTCACAACCCACTAAGATTTTTGGTCTTACCACTTCGTATGGCCAATATGTCAGTACTCTCCCAAACCTTTGGAGAGATTGTATGCCGCTACAGCAACAACAACAGGACAGAAGATTAGTGAAAATGAATTTGTATCTGTATTGTTCAACAACATAATTTTGCTCGAAGAGTCCGTCCCAAACATCCACTATTGGAAATGTCTTCGACAGGTACTGTTAAAGAACCGCTCGCTGTACTTACTGCAGTAGTTGATGAAAGAGAAGTAGAACTACATACATTCCTCTTCAAAAATTACAGGTGCTATTTCTCCTGAAGTTACATTCCTTTGTTCTGAGGAAGACGGATGCTTATGGCGTAGATGGTTATTTAAATTTTTGTGTGTTTCCAGAAAATAAATTTTTTTTTGCATATATGGCATTTTTGGGGGAAAACTCTCAAACGGAAGATCTCTTCAATCCAGGCCGCATTATAAACTATCTCTACACAATTTAAATAGTTAAAGCACTTCCGCAGATAAAAATTTGAAATAATTACCACGCTTAAAACGTTTGTCGATTAGGTTGAAGTATGCTAAGCGTTAAATTTTATTTTAATATCTTTATAATTGAGATCACTGATATATGCACAGTAAAAATTTAAATAGAACGAACGATTCGAAAAAATAGTAATGAACGAATTTCAAATGACTGTCGAATGAATGAAAATGAGTGAACTATCGAATAACTCGATAGTTTTCATTCGATAGTTCCCAACACTAGTGATTACGTAGCGAGCGCGAAGTGGTTTGTGGCCTCGAAAGGTATCAGCGTAAATCCCTCAAAAACGGAATAGACACGAATTAAGTCTTTGTCATATATTTTATACCCTGAAATGGACTTAACCTAAAATGCCGAGAGTACAATTAAAAAGGCCTACAGGCAATGTACGGCTGCAAAAAAAAAAAAACAAATTATGGTAAATGAGGGGTTTGAGGCTATAAATTGCGACACGATTGTGGAAATAAGTTGGGCCGGTTACAACACCTGCACGGGCGGGGTCCATTATATTGAATAATAATTTTTCAGGTAAAGTTGAATGAGTTGTCTGCATTGTAAAGAAGCTCTGGACGTCATATGCGGTATGTCACCGACTTATCTTTTAATTAAGAAAACAGCATTCCAAAGCTGCGGAAGTTGAGAATACATATATAAGGTACCACGGACAACCACGGATTCTGATACAAATTTAGGAATCTCCTCCCAGCTTTGCAAAGTGCGAAGATTTGTATATTTAGGTAGCATGAAAGGACATATGCCTATAAATTGTGACGGTAATATGGTAGCCATTAGAGCATGCAATTTCTTCTCGAACACATGCGAGAATTTCGAGACTCGAAAACTTGGATTCTCACGAGATGATTCTCAAATCTCGAAATACTTGTAAAAAGCGCGAGCTTCTCGAAATTCAATTTAGTCACTTCATTGGCAGTATCATACATATATAAATCTTACGAATTCATATCGAAGACAAACGAGATACATATAATGCTATCATTGCAGCGACTAAATTGAATGCCGAGAATCTCGAGAGCCTGGCGAGTTTTTCAAAATTCGAGAATATCGCGAGAAATTTATTCTCTAACAAAGTCGAGAAATCACAAGCTCACCACCCCAAGATTTTTTGAAAATACTGATAATTTCTTTAAATTTGGGGTTAGTTAGAATGAGATATCCATTAAATCAGCCTAGTCCGATTATGATAGCCCATATGAAAAATCCAAGTATATACAAATGATAAAACCCAGCCCATTTTTATAGTTCGATCATTCCTTTAAGTTTACCACTATACTTTTTTTTTATCTACGGTTGCGTTCCTACTGAAGGCTTGATGAAGTTGAGCTTCGAAAATTCTAAATATAGGCTCCGTACAGTATTGATCATAATGAAGCAGTCGCAGCTTATAAATGAATTAAAAATAGTAGTTTCTTATTTACTTACTTACTTAACTGGCGCTTAGCCGTTTAAACGGTTATGACCGCCCAACAAGGCGCGCCAGTGGCTTCTTCGCTGGGTCAACTGACGTCCATTGGTCATACTAAAGGAATTTAAATGGTTTTCCACTTGGTCCTTCCAACGGACCGCCCTCTTCCTATGCTTCCATAGGCGAGTTTCGATAAAAATACTTTCTTAGCCGGAGGATCATCTTTCAATCGCATAACACGACCTAGCCAGCGTATCCGCTGCGTTATAATTCGCTGAACTATGATGATATCTGCGTAAAGCTCCTACAACTTATCATTAAATCTTCTTCCGTACACGCTTTCGCCAACATATAGAGGTCCGTAAATCTTTTGAAGAACCATTCTCTCGAACACTCCCAGCGCCGCTTCATCTGATATTCTCTTGGTCCATGCTTCTGCACCGTATAGCAAGGCGGTAACGTTGAGTGACTTGTAGAGCACGATTTAAGTTTGCCAAGAGAGGGCTTTACTTTTTAATTACCTACCTAGTCCAAAATGGCATAGACAAATGATTTTTTCGCTACATTTCAGAGCTGATGTTGTTGTGTTTGTTAATGCTGGTTCCCAAATAAACTAAATTTTTTACTATTTCGACTTTATGGCTGCCAACAGTGGCGTGGTTGCCATTGACAGTCGTGGTTTGTTCGATGACAACCGATACTATGTCTTGTCCTCATTCACCATCAAACCCATCTTTTACGCTTCTTTTCCCAGCACAACAGGTCGATGATGTCAATGTCATCATCAGAAGCCAGTAATTGAACGCTTTTATAGAATATTGTGACGAATATTAGCATCACTAAGCTGTTAGTAAATAATCACACAACAACAAAAACATAAAGCAGCCACTCTTGTGTACAGCCACTCTTATGTATGTATAAAGCTAGCAACACTTATGTAGTCATAAGCCCAAGTAGTTACTCACACATACACACGCATATGACGATGAGAAACGCATAAACTACAAATATACATGTGTATCGCTGGTAACCAAGCAGGAGATTCTAGAAGGTGAAACGTCTAGACCTTTGGAGAAATATGCTGACGAGGCAACAGAGAGTATAAAAGCAGCGCAAGTTGAGGAATGACTGGTTAGTTGGGATTTAAACACGCTATTGGTTGTGAAGTATAATTGTGAAGTATTACTCCCAAAGTAATTTAAATAAATACCAGTTTGCAATACTGAATATTGGAGTAATTTATTCAACAGTTTATCGATTCGAACGTTAGCAGAAGGTTTCAAACAAGCGGAATTTCGCAAAATTCGTTACAATATTGTTCAAGAGCGATTAAGTTCTGCAGCTAGTATGATTTTCTCCAGCGTCAAATTTTTAAACAAATTTTCTAAATCCATAGTAAATCAACTACGATCGCAGTAAAGTTATAACTCTGTAATGAGAGATTTTGTGGTAAAGGACACAAACAAATGAATTGCATAGAATAAATTGAAGACATAGCAAGGCCGTCAAGGGCTAGTTAGCACAGAAACAAACGACAATGAACGTACTCGTTAACTTGTTTATAAAACAGGATAATTGAAATTCTTTCGCTGGACGCACGTACGTATTGTTTAGTTAGAGGTTAGGTAAGTTGTTCCACGCAATTGAATACATCCCCTGCAAAAAATCGTGCAATTAATCCCTAAGGAGAGCGGTGTGCGATTGATCTCTTTTGTCCACATTGGGGTATAATTGATCCCCTCTAGTCCCTTTTGGGTATATTTGGAATCAGTCAGTTTAAAATTTATGAAGCCAATTGAAAAAAACAAACGGCAACGATAAAATAAAAGTATTAAATGTGATTGAATAGAATTATTTAAGAAAAATGCGGTGCTCTATACCGAACCTAAAATACTAGGTCCATATATCCCATTATCGTAATATTTGTTTTGTTTTTATTATTCTACAACACTAATACGAAAATAAAAATAAAATAAAAGAATTTTAAGCACTTCCTTTATATAAATGGATAAAAATCAGCGAAAAATGTTTCCTTATATAAAGACATATCCTTGCTAAACTTTGATTTTTAAATTTTTACATAGAAATTGTAAAAATATTTATGAAAAGTAAAAATATAAAAGTGGAGCGCACATTACTTGGATTGGAAAGTTGGTAGGAAAGGAGATATTACTAGTCAATCAATTGCGCTCCACCTTTATATTTTTACTTCTCATAAATATTTTTGCAATTTCTATGTCAAAATTTAAAAATCAAAGTTTAGCAAGAATATGTCTTTATATAAGGAGACATTTTTCGCTATTTTTTGTCCATTTATATAAAGGAAGTGCTTAACATTTTTTTATTTTATTTTTATTTTCTCCTTTTCTTACATTTCCTCGGTGTCTTAACCTATCTGTTAAGTTTTACGCTTGTAGCTCAATGAGAACTTACATAAAAATCAATCCCAAAATTCCCTCCATTCCGTTTGATTTTTCTAAATATCTCAGTCCGTGCGCCCCCTAGAGAAACTTTTTGTATTGTGTCATCGGCTGTCGTCGACCTCTCAATTAAGCTCTAAATTTTTAGCCTCTAGCTCATCGAGAAGTTACTTAAAACCCGGTTTCAAATTTCCAAATTATTATCTAATTTTTTCGATCCGTGCGCCACCTAAGGGAATTTTTTCTCCTTTTGTTCCTTTGTCACCGTGTCTTAACCTGTCTCTGAGGTTTCATTTTTTTAGGTCAATGAGAAGTGAAAAGCGGACAAACGTTCAACCGACCTAATATAAACGAAGTAAAGGAAGTGTCGAACAGTACCCGAAGGAGTACAAAGAGGAAGTGTTGAACAGTACAAAAAGGATTTGTTCGACAGTACCCGTAAGGGTATAAAGGGGACCACTCCGCCACTACTCGTTCAGCCACAAACAGGTATAATTGGTCTCTCCATAGGACATGCTCAAAGAAGAGGGATTACTCAAACCCATATAAAGATATCAGAATTGGCTATAGTCGCATATTCCTTTGCGCCTTTTCCCGGATTCATCCTAGACTAATCGCATTTTTTGCATGGTCCATACTCACACGCACATATGTACATATGCTTGTATGTATGTATGTTAGCATATGAATGGGTACAGGTAATGGGCATTTAACAGAATGGCTACAAATAGCACGAGGCACTCACTGTAAACGTCTTGTTATTTTTAGATTGTTAACTGTGAGGGAATATCTAAGCAATTACATACAGATTTTAAGGGCATCGAACGTTCAATATAAATAAACAATAGTAGATAATGTACACGTAAAATAAGTTCTGTGGGGATTCTTATATTACATTTCATTATTTATAGTGGGATTAGATATTCTACAACACTGTCGTCGTCGTATTCCTTAATGCTTACACTCGCTTAAGCCGTTTTTTGCTGGTTGTGTAAGTGTGCCCACCACTGCTACTAATTTGATTGTAACTGCTCGAAGATAGCACGCCCAATTTGTGATTTTAAATGCAACATGATAATTTTGCAAATGTTGCCGTAAGTCAAAACGATATTTATGTATGTGAACTAGTTTAAATTCGTTATCACAGTTAGTCGCAATCGTATCGTGTGATAAGGGGCGTGTCATCTTGAGGTGTTTTTGCTAACACATTTGCATTCAAATCTCATCGTCTGTTTTAGATGAGAATACCTACCAGCTCTTTTTTTCTGAGTATTTTTATTTTGTTAATTCTGAAAATGTACAAATTGCATGTCTGCCCAAAGATTAAAATGCAAATAAAATGCAATCAAATGAGTTGAAGGTCGTTAGCTTTACTTCAAATCTTCTATTTGCATTTAATTAGCATTCAGTCTCTCATCATGAACCTAACAATTTGTATGAACTTGATGTAAGAGTGAAACTAGCTTTTTTGCTACAACGAATATGATAATAAGAAGTTTGTGACTAAATGATTACTTGAAAGTTTTGATTAGTCATAATCTGTAATTAATCGATTAATTGATTATTTCTAAGTTATGATTACTCAAAAAGCACATTGATTAAGAGTTAATATTTTCTTTTCACAACGCATATGATAGAGCTTTGTGCTTAAATGATTTCTCGAAAGTGTTGATGAGTCACAATTTTTAATCTACTTGTTGATTATTTCCAAGCTATGATTAATCAATAAACAAATTGATTAAGACTGATTTAAATTATTAAATCTATAGTTAACCGATTAGTTGATTATTTCCAAGTAATGAATAATCAGAAAGCATATTGATTAAAGTGAATTTGTTTTTTTTTTCTACAATAAATATGAGAATAAAAACTTCGGGATTAATTGAAAGTTTTGACTAGTCATAATCTGTAATTAGTCGTTTATTTGATTATAGTTAATAGAAAAACCAATTGGTTAAGAGTGCAACTGGTTTTTTTTTTTCTACAACGAATATGATAATTAAAACATTGTGATTAATTGATTTCTCGAAAGTGTTAGGTTAGGTTGAACTGGCCGACCCATGAGGACCTCACGTAGACTGATTGAGTCCGTAGTGTTACCAGAAGTTTGTTTTAACGACCAAACTGAAAAACCCTATCAAAAACCGGTCACCGTGGCGTGCTCCGCACCCCGGGAAAAGCAACATCAAAATTTTAGAAATAAGGTTGTTCAATTAGAAGAAAATATTTCTTACCGGGGTCGCCCCTCGGCAGTGTTTGGCATGCGCACCGAGTGTATTTCTGCCATGAAAAGCTCTCAGTGAAAACTCATCAGCCTTGCAGATGCCGTTCGGAGTCGGCATAAAACATGTAGGTCCCGTCCGGCCTATTTGTAGGGAAAATCAAGGGGAGTACGACGCAAATTTGAAGAGAAGCTCGGCCTTAGATTTTTTCGGAGGTTATCGCGCCTTACATTTATTTATTTTTTTTTATGTTATAAAATAACTCCGTCCTCTTGGCAAATACTAGAAGCTTCCTAGGACTTAAGCCACTTGCTGCTTCTAAATCTGACAGCTCTATCACTTCTAATAGCTGGAGTCTTAGCCTGGCAAGTGCAGGGCACGAGCACAGAACGTGCTCGATAGTTTCCTCCTCCAACCCGCACTTCCTACATATGCTATCACTGGCCAAGCCTAATTTAAAGGCATGTGACGCCAGAAGGCAATGTCCAGTCAGAATACCCGTCATGAGTCTACAATCCCCTCTTTTTAATGATAGAAGCAACTTTGTTAGTCTAAGGTTGTAAGACCTACACATAATCTTCGACACTTTACAGCCCCGCGCTTGAACCCACGCCTTTCCCGCTTGGTCGATTATGTGCACCACTCACCTTCGCTTTATCTCGCCCAGTCTAATTGCGACGTCTACGGAGCAAGCTTCAAGGGATGCGCCCTTTTTAGCTAGTTTATCCGCTTTTTCATTCCCATCTATTCCCATATGCCCTGGGACCCAATATAGATGTATGCTTCTCCCAGTCCAGATTCTCTCCAGAGACTGCTTACACTCTAACATGCATTTAGGTGCTGTGCTATGCGAGATTATTGCCTTAATTGCTGCTTCACTGTAAATATAAAAGGTAACACAGTTGAAGCTTAAGCTATTCTCTTCCAGGGTTTCTACTGCTTTGGTTACGGCTAATATTTCCGCTTGGAAAACGCTACAGTAATCCGGCAGCCTGACGGACCTGCTTATTTCTGGATCAGCGCAGTATACCGCAGACCCTACTCCTTCCACTACTTTGGAACCATCGGTGTACATATGTATCGCCTCGTCCGCCATTTGCGCACCCTTGCGCCAACCGTCCACCTCTATTGTGGCCTTAAGATCTCCCTCGAAGTGCATATAGGGAATCATGTAGTCTGTTCGTCTTGTGAATGATGACGCTATACTACTATGGCCATATGGTCGGCGCTCAAGCAGCCCCGAGGCACCGAGCCTGCTTGCAGTTGTTAATGCTATGTTCTTTGCTACCTGGTCTACAGGTGGAATGTGCAGAATGGCATACAGTGCAGCTGTCGGGGTTGTTTTCAGGGCTCCCGTAATGCTAAGCATCGATAGTCTGCATACCCCCTCTAATTTTTTGAGAAATGTTGTTTTTAGTGTGGCTTTCCACCAAACAAGAGTTCCATAGTATAGAATAGGGCTTACAATCGCTGTAAAAACCCAATGAGAAAGAGAGGGCGATAAGTCCCACGTACACCCCAGCATTATTTTACATGCATAAAGTGCAGTTGAGGCCTTCTTCACCCTCTCCTCTACGTTGAGCTTCCATGACAGCTTAATGTCTAGGATGATTCCTAGATATTTTGTGCAAGCTTTCTCCTGTAAGGTCACCCCTCATAACTTAGGCCTGGTCCAATTTGGGACCTTGTACCTCTTTGTAAACAAGACCATATCCATCTTCTCCGCATTGACTTTCATCCCGACATTATATGCCCAAGTATGAATATCCCGAAGCGCGCGATCCATCAAAGACCTAATCGTTGGAAGGCACTTTCCACTTATGACAATTGCAACGTCATCTGCGTAAGCCGTAAGTTTTACGGGCCCCTCATCGAATTGCCTGAGCAGTTGGTTGATGACCAGCGTCCACACCAGAGGTGATAACACCCCTCCATGCGGCGTGCCCCTGTCCACTGATTTCGTAGCCTCGTACAATCCCCATTGTGATGTAATCTTCCTGCAATTTAACATGCAGCCGATCCATCTGGTTAAGGCTGGATGTACTTTAATGTAATTAAGACCATCCATAATCGCCCATTTAGAAACATTATCGAAATCCCCGGCAATGTCCAATAAGACTCCTAGAGCATATTTCTTATATTCCAGGGATTTCTCTATGCTTATTACCACCCTATGCAATGCGTGGTGTACGCATGCTGTGTTGTGGAGAGCAGCTTTGCATCCACGTTGGACTTTATGTACACATCTATCAGCCTCTCAAAGGTTTTGAGCAGAAATGACGTTAAGCTGATGGGTCTATAGTCTTTGGGATACACGTGACCGATCTTCCCCGCCTTTGGTAGGAAAGCTACATGAGCAGTTCTCCAAGAGTGCGGTACATGATTCAGCCTTATGCACCCATCGAATATTATTTTAAGCCATTCCACGACCGCCATACTTGAAACTTGTAGCATGGCCGGGAATATACCATCTTGGCCCGGCAATTTAAACTTAGAAAACGTCTTCACTGCCCATTCGATCTTGTTATCGGTCACCAAGCCCGGCACTACTAGCTCCGTGTTCGAAGTGTGAGTGATGTCTGCTGGCTCTTCTAAACCATCTCCCGATGGGAAATGTGTATCGAGAAGCACCCTAAGGGATTCCTCACTATTACGTGACCATTCCCCGTTCTCATTCTTTATTAGTCCCTGGACTATGTTTCCTTTGCTAGGACGTTTTTCAACCGTGCTGTTTCGCTGGAGCACTCTATGTCCGTACAGAAACTTTTCCATGAGTTTCTCTTCGCCCTGGAAATTTAACGCTTGTAAATCCTCGGTAGATCCCTGTACTCGTCCCGACACGCTCCGCTTTCCGCGGTCTTTGCGAGCTTAAACATTTCTTTTACCTCTCTTCTTAGAAGACTCAGCTCATTGCTCCACCATGGCGGCTTTGCTTTTCCTCTGAATCTTCTTAGAGGGCAAGCTTTGGTATACGCAGTCATAAGCGCCTTGTTAGGAATTCCTTCGACTCCTCCAGTTCCTCCACATTGGCAATCTCTGTGGGTTGTCCCAGTTTTGTTTCTGCCTCTCTCTGGAATTTAGTCCAGTTCGTTGACCTAGGGTTTCTAAAGGTTCCTCCCTTCTCTACCCTCTTTAGGGGGATGCTGAAGCTGATAAACGCATGGTCGGAGAAGGATGGTCTATCAAGAACCATTCAATCATACCTTGATATATCACGCTCGGAGCTCAATGTAATATCCAGAGTATTGCTGGATGTTGGACCAATGTATGTAGGGATATTTCCCCTGTTGGCTATCTGCAAATTGGTTTGCAGGATGTAACAAAATAGAGATTCGCCTCTCTCGTTCGTATCTGCTCCTCCCCACGCATTGTGGTGCGCATTTGCATCTGCGCCTATGACCAACCGCCCTCTACGCCCTTGTTGTTGTTGTTGTTGTTGTTGTAGCGATAAGGTTGCTCCCCGAAGGCTTTGGGGAGTGTTATCGATGTGATGGTCCTTTACCGGATACAGATCCGGTACGCTCCGGTACCACAGCACCATTAAGGTGCTAGCCCGACCATCTCGGGAACCATTTATGTGGCCAAATTAAGCCTTCAGGCCATTCCCTCCCTCCCCACCCCCAAGTTCCATGAGGAGCTTGGGTCACCAGAGCCTCGTCTGTTAGTGAAACAGAATTCGCCGCGGATAGGTGTGGTTGACAATTGGGTTTGGAGAAGCTATATATTGCGCTGGCAACCTGAAGGGTTGCGCTACACATCCCATTGAATCTGATATTTTAGTCGCCCCTTACGACAGGCATACCTACCGCGGGTATATTCTGACCCCCTCACCCGCGCCCTTCCTCCTGTACTAGCCTTTTCCACTTCATCGGTGGAACCTCCGCAGCATGGGCCATGTAGCAGGATGCCAGGATAAGTATTGATAAGTGACAATTTTTAATCGATTATTCCCAAGTTATGATTTATTAAAAAGCAAACTGATTAAGGCTACATTTTTGTTCTACAAAAACATAATAAAAAGAACTTTGCGATTACTCGTAACTGATTACTCTAAAGTTTTCCTTAATCATAATCTGTAATTAAACGAATAATTGATAATTACCAAGTAATGATTAATCAGAAAGCAAATTGGTTAATTCACCCAGCGAATTTGGCTATTAAATCTATTTAAAATAAGCGATTAATCAATTTTTTCGCACCTTCATACTTTACATATTCGGCCACAACAGCTTTATTCTGCATTCTTTCATTTCTCCTTTTTGTTCTCCTTTAGAAATAAGTCCATAAAGTGTTTATAATTTTTTTGTTTAACATTCAATTTATTTTTTCCAAACAAACTTTACAATCAGGCAAATGACCAATTTTTGATTAACCGTTGTAGAAATTATTAAAGTAGTCTTCGATTTCATTAATCAAAATTTTGATTAATTAAGTAGTCGATTGATTAATTTACTTAATCAAATGAAAGCACACTCCTATAGAAAAGATTTTACAATATATGATTACAAAAATGAACGCCTTATGTTTGGACAAGCTCTGATATGGAATACCCTCAAAACTTTGGGATCGCCTTGCTTTGCTGAACCAAGTTGGAGCTTTCAACAATGCGCTATGGGATGCACTGTGTTCATGTGTGGGTAAGGTTCTTAGAGCTCATCAACAAATTGTCTTCCATATAAGCGTTCACTATATGGCAAGGACCGTAAATCTTCTGGTGCCATTCCATATTCTTTATGCATCATCCACTATTTCGAGCCATATGTAAGATAGGTATGATGAAAGACTTATAAAGTATGATATTTCTTATCCAAGAGTGGTATTTTTTTCTAAATTACGTACTCAGCCCAAGGTAACTCTCATTATTAATATATTAATTCTTTGGCGACAAAGTAGCAACTGGAGACAGCTTTTATGATCTCTTCCTTAGCTTCGAATGGCTTATTGAGTTTACAATCCTAACGGATTAAGGTGAACAAGTTGCTCCCACCGAAATGACGGAAGATCATAAAGCCTCTCTGGCATGAGCTACAAAATGTTCTCGCCGCCAGTCGGGAGAACAGGGTAGGGGAAAAATGAGGAGAACAACGGTAATTCTTCTGGGCCAGAGGTATCTGCCCCACAGAGACAACGTTCCCAAGAAACAGACGCATAAGCATTTGGCTGCAGCTCCGAAAATGTTTATGCTCAACCTCTCTGCGCGGCCAGCAGTGATATGAACCCCATACCACAGCGGTATATCTGCGGACTGTACTTCCAACGAGCTAGCTAGGAAGGCTTCTGAACAAACTGAGTTACAGCACTTCAATAACATCGTTTCTCCTTTATCTGCGTATAAATACTGACTCGTATCTGTTTTCAATAAGAAAAATAGTTCTAGACGGACACAGGAGCCCCCCACATAAGAGATGTGCAAGCAAACTTGATCAGTCATAAATCAGCACCGAAATAGATCCCCAATAAAACTTAATACATAGGTATATTGACAAAACGATTAGAGATTGGCTCTGCTAAAATTGTGTACATTATGCGCCACTAAACGGACAAACTTTCATAAAAGCTCGGCAAGCAGTCTTTCATTTCCCAGTATCTTCGGCTTTATTGAGTTGAGAAGCATATTTTTCATTGCAAGGCATAAAATAACCTAAATAAGCTCTGTTCGGCTAACATGTAAAACCGATTTCTCAAAGGGTATTTACGTGCAATTCGCTGGTTACTACGCACTTCATCTCTGAAAGTTCGGCGGATGAATATGATCAATTTAGGATTTGTATGCCGATATGGACTGTCCGCTCCGATAGAATTTTTGTTTTGTTCCGGGTTGTCGGGCCACTTTCTGCTGCACTTCTTGCTCGACGAAAGCTGCAGAGCAATTCCCTACGAAGGTCCTTAACCGAATGTATTGAAATATTCTAAACTGCAAATCGCTCAGGCCATTCCTGTAGCATGGCGATCAGAAACCTTCCTACTTTGTGTGGAGTTCTGCGCACAGGTCATCGTTCTAATCATTTTCCACAAAGCCGATCATCAATAAATACTCTCTCATCAGTTTTCAGAATTTTCCGCATTTGACATAGAATGGAATTAACATGTGCTTACATTAAGTCGAAACATAATCAGCGTCATTGATCACTGCAACCATCCACGCTTTTCTGCCGTTCAAACATGTAAATGAGATTTTGATTGGCCTGTTTATTCTTATATAACATACAACAATTCTTCTGCTATCATTACATACACGCAACATATCGACGAACATTTAACTGAGGCATCAGCTGCTTTCCTTCTGCTATTTTTCTGATGACCATGCGCGCATGCGCATCAGCGCGGATATAAAGAACTGTCTCATTGCGAATGTGAAGTCATTTTTATTTCGCCGTTTGCAGTGCGCAGTGTTTGGCTTTCCATACTAAAAGGAAAAGAGAAAAAAGTGCATATTAAACTTTTAACAAGAAAAGGTGATTAGGAAAAAAATTAGAGGAATAAATATTTGTACTACAATAATAATTAGTTTTTAAGAATAAAATAATTGAAAACTTAAAATATAAAATTTCATATTTAATATTTGTATGTAAGTAGTTTGTGTATATATAAAAAAATTAAAAAAGAAAAAAAAAAAAAAAAAAGAATAGTGATGTGAGTGATCTGCATTTGTAGTAGTATAAGCGGCAACAGTTGTGGTGTGCTGAGAAAGTAAAGAAATCCTCGGATTGATTGATCATCCGTTATTTATTGACGTACGTCTGAAAGTGACATGTAAAGTGTGTGGGCGTAATAAGATGTTTTTGTAAGGGCTCGCCTAGGTTTGCAGCGTCTTATAGTCATACGGTGCGGCTGCAAGCGGGCATCTGTTTTAGATCAAGCGGCTCGCTTGTGTAACAATCCTTAAACCGTATTCGGATCGTTCTCAGCTCATCTTGGCATCCCTGCAGTCTTATAAATCTTAAATCCTCCAAAAATAATGTATCCTCTTACGACACTGGTCAGGGTACCTATCAATACATGAAAGCAGGTATGAAAGACTCGTAGAGGATGATTTTTGTTCGTCAAGAGAAGAATTGACTGGAAAGGACTGGAAGGCGCTGATTTTTCTTTGATGTCGTAACTAGCAAGATCCAATTTTTTTGCCTTATTAGTAAAGCCAGGGAAGAAAGAACTATTTAGCACCAATTAGGCTTGGTTAGGTTGTGTGGCAGCTTTTCAGTTAAGGAACAGCACTTGGACACCTTTACTTTGGCCAGTTGTATTACCACTTACTCAAACGATTAGACTGTCGCCAAGTTACAACACAGCTGGGGCCTTTCAGCATATCAAGGCATACCACATTGCCTCTCATTGGGCAGTGCCCTGTTGTTGTTGCGGTAGCCATAAGGACCCTCCTCGAAGGCCTTGGGGTCGCCTTTTACGACAGGCATACCTGCAGCGGGTATATTCTAAGCTCCCTAACCCGCTGGGGTAGGCTGTGCAATGTCAACAATAGCTTGGATTAAACAACGGCAAGAGCTAGTGTGAGCTAGTGTCCAGAGGAATCTTAAAGTCTCCACTACAGATATGTTCAATTCGCTCTAGCACTTAGATAATTTTTATCAAAAAGTAGTAAGGACCACCACAAGTGAAGTCAAGCAATCGCTCATAGCGCCCGACCTCACGATGGCAGACTTAGCGCTTTGATAGCCGCCTGACTATCCAAGCAGTTATAGCGGCGACATCTGCATGAAAGACGCTGCAGTGATTGGGCAGCCCAAATTTCCCGTCTAACCCTGAGCTCATGGCAGTTTACTCTACCCACAACCCTCCCGCTTAACCTGAATCCATCCGTGATCAGGTTCACCATACTCCTGTCCCATCTTAATTCCACACTCCATTCATCCTTTGAGGGAATATGAGTCGTTAATGTGGCAACAGAAGCGGATGTCGGCACACAGTAGCCTGTTCTGTCAGAGATAAAGTCGATGTCGATCATAATGTTGGAGTGCCCGTCATTTACAAGCTTGTATCCTGCGTTGCGAAGGTGTATCGACGGCCGGGCTGTGACTATTTTGCCCACGATGTTAACCCGTACAGATTCAGTAATGCGTTTGCTGTCAGTGTAGGTGTTTTGTACGAAGGCGATCTGCGTGTTCCAACCATTTCCAATCGCTGCACTGCTTCCAACTTTTTGACCGTGAAAAATTGTGGAGTGCTCTCCACCAGACCAGGACACCCAAGAAGAGATTCGGTGACCACCATATAGTACATTCGATGTACCACCTTTGCCAATTGCCCGACAGCAATACAAGCCATCTGAAGTCTTCTAAGTCCTGCCCTCCCCAATAAGTTTCCATTACAAGACTCTTTCTATGTGAAGCAACGCACCCAGAAAAAAGTCTTTAAGGGACTCCTCTATCAGTTTGATAACCGATTAAAAAACCGGGATTTTGTCATACTCACTGCGTCTAGTGGAAAACATTTTCTGTCGACAAGGATTGGAGTATCGGATATATTGTTGCTGTTACCGCAAAAATACTCCCAGAAGGCTTAGAAAGTGCTGCGCATCTATTCAGTGCTTTCTCGATTATTATTCCGGTGCGATCTGGTACTTGCCTTGCGTGGATTTTAGACCTTCATCTAACTGGCTATTTAGCTATGAGGAGATGTTTTCCGTAACTTAAGTACGCCCGGTACGTCTATTATCAGCTCGTCGTTATTGTTTCTGCAGTAGTTTTCCCCGGTCTTGACAACTACCGTTATTAAGTTTGATTCTTTTAAACTAAGAATCCCCTCGAACTTACGCGTTTCCGAAACGATAACACTCGCTTAAAGATCTGTAATCAATCTCCAACTATTCCGCAGAGGTGTGGCATTCCTCATTACAGCTGTTGTTTTATCAGTATCGCTAGAAGGCTTTAAGTTCCATCGCGACGGTATTTGGTGAAAGACAAATGTGCTCCCTCAGCTAAGTGTATGTATGTACTTATTAAGGCTCCACAGGTACTAGTCGATATTTGACTTTCGTAGAGTATTCAGGATGGAGGACAAGTGAGTGGGTCTTTTAACATTAAATCTTTATCCACGTTTTTTTGTTCTGGTGTAAAATGTGTAATATCTTTACAAGACATAAAGGTGGATGTTTGTACGGAAGTTTGTTTGTTTGCTTCTTCGGGGTACTACACTGACACTCAAACTGGTATTTGGCAGCAGCGTAGATTGCATAAAAACAATTTTCACTTTTCCTTTTTTACTTTCATGCTTCCATACCTAGACATGTACTCTGCCTTGTAGTAATTTTCTTGCCAACTTGTGAAAATATGTAATATGTAATCTACTATGTAATGCATCGCGTGAATTTTATAATTATTCGTATGAATGTGCGATTGAAATGTGTAGCATGCTTCAACATACATATGTGCATACGCATTAGGGACGTTCTTATTCTCATATAAATCTTCCTGTAACCAGTGTTCGGACTCGGATTTAGGATAAATAATAGATTTGGTTCTGTTAGTATTCTAAATACAGAGAATACATCTTCCGTTATTAGAAAATATACGTTTCGAGAACGCTTTACATCGAAGTTCGACCTTTCTTTCCTAGCTTTTCGAGCTTCGTTACATTGATATGACCCAAATAAATTCAGACAAATTTACGGTTTTAAATTTGTAAGCCAGATAATTTGTTAAAGTTTAGTTTGAACGCAGTACCATTGATGACCGACTATATCAACATGAGAAATAAAATGTCGCTGCTCGTCAGATATCTCTGAGTTACTATTTTAATTTATTTGGTATTATAAAGTGCTATACAGAAATGAAAGTGACTGCTGCGCAAAGTGGGATGGTGTTTAATATATTTAAACGCCTTAAGAGATTTAGGTCGACGGCACCTGCATAACGGCACCTGCAACCAGATGAATTTTCACTGAGAAACTTTTAATGGCAGAAATACATTCGGAGTGTTTGCCAAACCACTAACATTTTAAACTCAGCTGAGCAGACCTCACAGAGTATATTAATTTTGTTCGCATAGCGGTACACCATAACGGCATAGATATAAACTGCTATATATGAAAATGATCTGGGCGACAAAAGAAATTCATTTAGCCATGTCCGTCCGTCCGTCCGTCGGTCCGTAAACACGATAGCTTGAGTAAATTTTGATGTATCTAAATGAAATTTGGTATGTAAGTTCCTGTGCACTCATCGCTATTTAAAATGAACGAAATCGGACTATAAGCACGCCCACTTTTTCGATATCGAAAATTTCGAAAAACCGAAAAAGTGCGATAATTCATTACCAAAGACGGATAAAGCGATGAAACTTGGGAGGTGGGTTGACCTTATGACGCAGAATAGAAAATTAGTAAAATTTTGGACAATGGGCGTGGCGCCGCCCACTTTTAAAAGAAGGTAATTTAAAATTTTTGCGAGCTGTAATTTGGCAGCCGAGTATGTAATGTTCGGTTACACCCGAACTTAGCCTTCCTTATTTATTGCTAATTAAAAAAACCTTTTTACTCACCGGTGTGGTAAGCGAAGTACCACACCATAGTGGCCGCCTTAGTCTCAGCACATTCCTTCAACGAATGTACATCGAACATTAGCATTCAGAAAGTAAAGAGTTATAACAACATTTCAGGTCTATAAGAACTACCCTAATTCGTACATGCGCTTATTAACACAAATGACAATACTTATCGCAGAACAATGGCGCTAAAAATAATCACGAAAACGTGAAAAAAGTGGAAAGAATTAATCAAAAAAAATATTACACAATTCAGGAATGGATTCCATACCGAGCAACTTTTAAAAGTGATGTAGCTTTCTAGTTGTTATTATTGTTGTAGCAGTGCTTCACCCCATCCAAAAGGCGCGAACGATCACAAATTGTCATCAATAATCTCTAACGGGAGGAAACTTGCATTTTCAGCAGGGGTGGACCATAATGAAAGGAGTGTTAGATGCGTTGAAGAGATGGTCTGTGGGGACACATTGGAAGCAGGACACACATACATTATGTTTGTCGGGGTTGATTCTGAATAGGTACATTGATGGAAAAGGTTGAACTAAAGTGACGCGCGGAGAGTGCGTTCCTCTTCTGCGAGTTCTGCGTATTTCTCTTATAGACCTGGATTCGCGGGGCAAATCCTGGCATATAGGTTCGACGCCTCTTTGTAGATATCAATGTGTGTGTTGTTTTGCATCATACGGCTGTGTTCTCAGGTGTCGTATTTTCTCATAATGCTTACCGAGAATACCTCTTAAGCTCCTGGGAGGTGCAGCCTCTGCAATCAGATATCTGTTGGGATGCCCAAGTTTCCGGGTATGCAACATAAACTGTTTGTTCAGCATCTCATTTCTCTCCCTAATGGGGAGCACTCTCACCTCATTATGTCGGTGGTGTTCTGAGGACATAAGAAGACAGCCCATAGCGGTTCTGAGAGCGGTGTTTTTGCAGGCCTGTATTTTCTGCCAGTGAGTAACCTTTACGCTTGGCGACCATATCGGGGACGCGTAGCATGTAATCGGCCGGCCAATTGCTTTGTAAGTGGTAATGAGCGTTTCTTTGTCTTTACCCCAAGTGCTGCCGGCAAAGATTTGAGGACTTTATTACGGCTCTGGATTTTAGGTACTATTAGTGCATATTTTCATTTGCTGTAGTAATGCTGCGAATATTCGACTCCGAAAGTTTTTTAGTTCAATATATGTTTAGTATTTCGAATTCGTAAACATTCTACATTAATTACTTAAAGATTTTTTTTTTATAGATTTTCGAAAAATAGGCCCCAAATGATTCCTTAAACAAATCTGAAATTATGACATAAACAATCGCGAAAAGTCCCGAAATGATTAGGAAACAATTACGAAATAGCTTCGAAAAAGATCTCTAAACATTCAGGAAACAATCCCGAATTATTCGAAAAATTATCCCGAAAACAGTCGGGAAAGTGTTCCGCAACAGTCCTGAAATAGTGCCGAAATGAGCCGCAAATAATACCGAAACTGTTCGGAGATGGTAAAGAAATCATCCCGAAATGTTACGAAATCATTGCGTAAAAGCTACGAAATTATCACGAAAGCAATCTGAAGTCAACGCGAAACAAACACGAAATGAAAAACAATAACAAAATGGTAGTTGCTTTTGTAGTTCTAATAGCAGTGCTTCGCCCCATTCAATGGTGCGATCATTGACAAATTGTCATCAAAGCCTTCTAACGGGAGTCCAAGAAAACTAGCAGTTTTAACAGGGGTGGACCATAGGGAAGTTGCTGGTCGAGTCATAGGTTCCACATTACAATTGAAAAGTTGACTGGTGCCATTTGGGGACCAGTGCATGCAGTACGTAGATTAAGTATTTCGGGATTGATTCTGGACAAGTTAGAGTTTAACCTGTTGAAGTATCCAAGACGAAGTTGGTAGTCTGCTTTCTTCTTCTGCCAAGGTTGGCTAGTGTATATTGATAAGAGGGTTCACAGGGCGCGACCTAGCAAAAGTGTTTACCGATTCTGTGTGGATTAGGCTTATGGCCTCATTTTGCCTGTCTGAATGAAAAGGATGCGTAGGCAGGCCAGAGCGTCATCTTTCATTCGCAACACATGGCCTAGCCAGCGCAGCCGCTGCGTTTTAATTCCCTGGACTATGTTGATGTCTGCGTATAGCTCATCGTTAAATCTTCTTCGGTACTCGCCATCACCAACGCGTAGAGGTCCATACATCTTTCGATGAACTTTTCTCTCGAACAAAGATCACAATAGATAAGTTTATTGGCTTGTTTATTAGTATAATTTACTGTTTAGAATATTGCACAATATTTCATAAATGGCTCCTTTGTAACTCCGTTATAAACAAGCAACTTTTTACTATTTTTTCAAAACATCCGATTTCGGGACTGCTCTCACTAAACCTTGCTTGGCAATATCACTAATACCTATGTAGTTCAAATTTTATGCCAATAATCTCAAACATCAATGCCTAAACAATAACGTAAGAAATTAATTTTCTTTGCTTAGTGAAAAAAAAAAATGCATAAATGTTGCATTCATTATTAAGAAACGTACGCGACGGCAAGTCTAGGCCCAATACAAAAGTCAAATTAAACGATCGGATTAAGCATGTTTACCGCTTTTCTATAAAGTACAATGATTACCGCTAAGTCACGTTCAGAGTATTGAAATATCGAATTTGCAAGACAGGTCAGGTCGGTATAAACGTTACTCATAATCTTAATGAGGTCGAAGAACAGTTCGTTGTTTACCGCTTTTCATTGTGAATTCATTTCTTACGCAACGTTATTACTTAATCCGATATTTACAATCAGTTGTTGCATTGAGATTTTTACATTTACTTTGTAGTATGTAAAGATTGGTCTTTCAGTTCTGTTTCATACAATGAACGTAAATGTTGATACGGAAGTCCACACGAATGATTGCATTTTAGTGAAGGCTTTAGATTGAACTTAAATTTTTATGTCCTTTTATTGTTGTCAGGATCTGGATCATTGTCCATTGGAACACGAGGATTGCAATTCTTATCGAGTTTGTTACTCTGACAAACGCGTTATTGTTGTTGTGTAAAAACATTCCCCGAAGATTGTGAAAGGCAATGCCGAAAGGAGAGAAATGGATGAAGATGATTCTCCATGATTGTCTCGTTTCACTGTTTCAAGCCGTCACCTACCATTCCCAACTGCTAGCATTTTCGAGAAATGACAATAGAGGACAATGATAAGATGAAAACATAACTGAACAGCTCATTGCTGTTGTGCTTTTACATCGGCGTCCACTGACTTAGGTACTTTGGCCTTCTAAATTAACTTCCGCAGCCTCTTTGGGATCAGGGATACCTTTTTCGACAAAAGCGATGGAGACTTTGTAATTATATTTCGTTGGGTTCAACGGGGAGTATACGATACGATACCGGTTGAAGGTCCACTCTTACCATTTGGAGCGCTTGCGTTTATCGATCAGCCTCCTGATTTTCATGAAGTCCGTTATTTGAGGATATCTTTGGTTGGAGTATTGCACTCCATCACGTTCACTCGCAAGGGCAAGGGAAAAAATTATTTTTCAGAACTCTCATTCCTCTCAATGAGCATCGGTCGAAATGGGGAGGGCAGATCAGGTACTAAAGTGATTAAAAGATCTGCATTCTGACTGATCAATGAAAGTGACCATGCTGCTTTATCGATGTGGTGGTCAGTATCAACTGGAAACATCGGCCGCCAGTTAATGCGCTTAATTAGTTCTACATTGTCTAAAGCTGATTAAAGTGCCTGACGTAATGAGGTATTCGGTTTCCCACCTGATGAACGCATTAAAGTTGGCGCGGTAGCCACTCCAACAACAAATTGTCGCTATACCTTGTCTAAGATGTTATTGTGGCTGATGTTCAATAGATTACACAGGACGCTAGGATGAGTAATTAATGCGAGGTCGCTTCTATTAGATGATCAAAAGTCCAATTTGATCTTAAGCTTTGCCCTTTGGATCGCAGCAATTACAATGTTGCTTTGTTTCAAGAAACTGGTAATCATCGTAATCTTTACATTTAATCAATTACTCCTGACAAGAGGGCCATTTCGCCTTGATGGTTTGAGGCTTGGTAGCCTGTGAGTCGAAATTCAAGTTTACCCGAGTTGGGGTGCGCAGTATCCGCCGTTATATTCTGCATAGATCGACAGCACTTTGTAAAATTCTTGCGAAACTGGGAATTGTTTTTTATGTAACTTTTCGGTAAACTGGAGCCAGGCTACTTTTTTAGCTTTCCAATACCAACAGGGTTGCTGAAAAAGGGATAAAATGTTCTCAAAAATGCGCCAATATCTCTATTTTTTCATTAAAAGAAAATTGTTTCGCATTTTTTATTTTTTTTTATTAATTATTCGCGTTTTTTAAAATATGTTACTTTTATCCCATCTTATCGAAATAATTTAAAAATGTTAAAAGCCATTCAAAAATTTATTGTGATATATCGAAATCTTTCGAAAAAATCGAAAGTAATATATTAAAAAAAGAAAAAGTTATTTGCTCTGAGTTTTTTAAGAGTTAAAAGAACTTGTCTCCCCTTTTCAAGGAAAAATTGAAAAAAAAAAAAAAAAAAAGGAAATATTCTGAAGAATGTAAATTTTTGCAAAAGTGGAAAATTTGTTAAACTAGAAAGAAAATTTTACCAAAATTCAGATTTTTTTTTATTTTTTTAAGGTCAGGAAAAAATAAAAAAATTAAAAAAAAAGGAAAAACATGCAAAGAGCTGGAGTACCTTCTCGAGAAAAATTATTCAAAACAATCTAGTTTGAAATATTTAAATTTTTCCACATAATAGGAAATTAAATAAACTTCAAACAAAAATTTTATTTTTCTTAGAGTTGCAATAACTTTTTTCTTTTCGCAGGAAAAAAAATAATAATTTGATAGAAAAAAATATATAGTTTGAAATATTAAAAGCTTTCCAAAAATTCGAATATTTATTTAACTGGAAAAAAATTAAAGAGTAAAAAATTAAATTAAAAAAAAATATCTCAAGTCATTTAAAATTATTCGTGTTTATGAAAAAATAAAAAAAATTTGGCGCAATTGCAATTTGTTAAGCATTTAAAAATTTCAATCACAAGACGAACAGACTACCTGATTCTCTATCTGCGCTTCGAGGGCGATCTTAAGGCCACAATAGAGGTGGACGGTTGGCGCAAGGGAGCTCAAATGGCGGACGAGGCGACACATGTGTACACAGATGGTTCCAAAGTAGTGGAAGGAGTAGGGTCTGCGGTATATTGTGCTGATGCGGAAATAAACATATCCTACAGGCTGCCGGATTACTGTAGCGTTTTCCAAGCGGAAATATTAGCCGTAACCAAAGCAGTAGAAACCCTGGAAGAGAATAGCTTAAGCTGCAACCGTGTTAACTTTTATATTGACAGTCAAGCAGCAATTAAGGCAATAATCTCGCATAGCACAGCATCTAAATGCGTGTTAGAGTGTAAGCAGTCCCTGCAGAGAATCGGGACAGGGAGAAGCATACATCTATATTGGGTCCCAGGGCATATGGGAATAGATGGGAATGAAAAAGCGGATGAACTAGCTAAAACGGGCGCATCCCTTGAAGCTTGCTCCGTGGACGTCCCAATTAGACTGGGCGAAATTAAGCGAAGGCGAGAGGTGCACATGGTCGACCAAGCAGGAAAGGCGTGGGTTCAAGAGCGGGGCTGTAAAGTGTCGACGATTATCTATTTATTTATTTAGTCTAGTAACAAATGTTTAGTACAGACACTTATGACTAAATTACAGAGACCAGCTTATATTAAGCTATGGAGAACACTAGCAAAAATAATTTATATTATTACAGATTAAGTAATTTTTTAGTTTAAGTTGAAAAGCGTATTTTGAGTCGGAGAAATCAATATCCAAAACACTTGAGAAGCAATTAATTTCTGATAGGGCTCTGTTAATAGGCGCTTTTGAGTTATAAACAGTTCTACTCAGCCCTATGAAAAAGATTTCAAAGTGGCGGAGGTTTCTACAGGGAGTATTTAAGCATAGTCTTTCAAGAAGCAGCGCGCAGTCAATTTTGCCCGTGAAAAGATCGAAAATGAACAACGAGGCCAAAAAAATTCTGCGATTATTTAGGGATAGTAAGGATATTAGTTGGCATCGAGACGGGATCGGTTAAGAGAAACGTAATGAAATAAGCGCGAAGCGCATAAAGATTTTTTGAACCCGCTCCAGGCGGTTGATGTGAACTGCGTGGTAGGGCCGCCAAATGAAAGCCGCATACTCAAGTTTGGACCGCACAAAGGACGTATATAAAACTTTGAGTGTGTAGGGGTCAGAGACGTTTGCGGAACGGCGTCTGACAAAAGCAAGCATTGAAAGCGCCTTAGAAATTGTGAAGCTGACGTGAGTGTTAAATTAAACTTTGAGTCGAAGTATACCCCCAAGTCTTTAACTTCAAGAGTCGTTCGAAGAAAGGTTTCTGCAATATGATAGGAGGTATGAAGTGGCCTCAGCAGTTTACCATACGTCACAGTGTGGCACTTACTTATATTAAGTATAAGACGGTTCTTAACACACCAGATATAAAAGCTTATTAATCTCAGATTGAAGAACAACGACATCATTATAACAACTGATCTCAGAATAGATCTTGAGATCATCAGCATAAAGCAGAAATTTGGTAGATGAGAAGCAAGAGCTAATATCATTAATGAACACGATAAATAGTAAAAGGCCCAGAATACTGCCCTGGGGCACTCCAGAGGTGGCCCAAAATGGTTTCGAATAAACACCGTCAATATTTACAACATTACTTCTGTTGTGCAGGTAAGATTTAATCCACTGTAGGAACGTAGAGTGCAGGTCTTACAAACTTAGACTAACAAAGTTGCTTCTATCATTAAAAAGAGAGGACTGTAGACTCATGATCTATTCCTAAAAATTAAAATTATTATGTAAAATCTAAAATATAATAAACTTAAAAAATTTAAATGATTTGTTCTGAGTTTCTTTCATTGCCTCCTTTCTCCTATCAGGAAGAATCTAAAAAATTAATTAGAATAAAACATTCAAAAAGATATATTCTGAAATGTTTAAATGTTTGCAACGAGTCGAATATTAAATAAAATTGAAAAAAAAAAAATTATTGTTTAGAGTTGGAATAGCCTTTTTTCTTTTCAGGAAACAATTAAACAATTAAATAAAGATCGCGGGTTCGAATCGAGCTCAAGGCCTAACAATATTTTTTTTTTTTCTTTAAATAAATATCTAGTTTGAAATATTTAAAATTTTCCAAAAAGTCTAATATTAATAAACTGGTAAAAAATTTTAAGATTTGTTCTGATGTTTTAAGTGATCTATTCTGAAAATTTCAATACTCTCCAAACAGTAAAAAATTTAATAAAAAAAATATTCCAAGTCGTTTAAAATTATTCGGGTTTGTGAAGAAATATAAAAGTTTGGCGCAAATGCCACGAAAAATTTAAAAGAAGTTAAATAAAGAAAAAATTTTAATTAAAAAAAAAAAATTTTAAAATTTTAAAATTAAAAAAAAAGGTTAAAAACTATGTGTTCCAAGTTCTTCAGAGCTAGAATAACTGCTTTCCCTTTCGGAGGAAAGAATTAAAAAATATGAACAAAATAATTAAAAAAGAGTAAAAATTTAATAGGTTTGAAAAAAATTTAAAAATAAGTATTCCAACTTTTTTAATTTTCACTTTTTCAACAAAAAAAAATCACCCACTCAGCATTTAGATGATTAAATTTTCAATTTCCCTACATATAAATACAATTTGATTACTCTTTCTGACTAAATAATGAGTTATCATACAATTGAACAAAATAAATAATCAAATATGAATACTTTTGATGATCAAAAACTCAAAAGCATTTTTCGATCACTTTTTGGAATCATTTTTGAAGTCGTTTTGTGATTAAATTTTAATATTTCATAAAAACCAACAAAAGAATAATTAAATATGCTTACCTTTGATGATCAAAAACTGAATATAGTTTTTCAATCACATTTTGGAATCATATTTGAATCAAATCTGTTTACTTTAAAAAGTGATCAAAAATTTATAATAATTTTTCAATCAGCTTTCTGAATGTTTTCTGACTATATTTGTTGACTGAATAATGAGTTTTGTACTTGTTAAAACTTTACTTTTCATTGAAAACTTTATTTTTTTCACATACACATTTTTTCAATCATGAAGTTCAGAAAAAATATGTACATATATAAAATTTTTATTATTAAGACATTCTTCAAGACAATGTAATGCAAATGCTGCTCGTGCCCGAAGATTTCCCCAACCATTTCTCCACCTTCGGCTTCCCAGAAATTACATAATAGGTGGACAATACAAACTTTGTGAGCTATTTGACCAGGTAAGTGAAACTCTCTTGACATATGTACCTGGATATGTCTTCAACATCCCGTGCCGTATCGTATTTTAAGATATTGACGATCATATCTGATGCTGGATGTTGTAGTCGCAGGTGTATATACGTCAAGTTTGTTTGCGAGTGACCTGTGGTTCAAATAGCTCACTTCCGCATGATTTCGTCCCCTGACGAAATAAGATTATTATGTAGTATCTATTTGGAATGAGATATGAAGAATAAATGCATCATAATCGCATTCAAAAATGATTCAAAAATCTCAACCAAAACGATTGAAATATGTTCACGAATATGATCAGAAAATGACTCTGAAAAGTAGTCAAATATTACTCTAAAACAATTAAAGCTCAATTTTACAATGATATCAAATATGAATAAAAAGCGTTTCGAAATATGAATCACAAATGATTATTCAAGAATAATCATATTTATGGTACATTTTTCTCCCGACGATACGTTAATTTTCGAACAGAAAATGCTTTTAAATTTGAACGTTTTTAATCATCTTGGGGTATGGTATTTGAATATTTTTTGATCAAAATTTTCAAAAAATGCTGGCTGGGCATTAATATTAATCAGTCATTCATATAATGTTTGTTGTTTTTCTTTGTAGTTCCTTAAATCCTCCGACGGAATGTTACCACGATTTTCAAACGATATCAATATGAGAGGATCAACGTTCGCGCCAATTATGCTGATGCTACTCCTCTGTTCAGCGATTGTTACTGCGGGTAGCATATCATCGTCACATAAGGCAGCACCCTCTCAGCAACAACAACAAATGATTGTGCAACAACCCCAACCAAATTTACAACAACAGCACCCGCAGCAGCTACCGATGTCACAACAACAACAACAGCAATCACCTTCACAACATCAGTTACAACAACAATATAACCAACAACAAAGTCCTCCGCATCAAAGAATGCAAGAACAAGAACAAAACGAACAGCAATTGGTTACAACACAGAATTTTCCAAACGACTTATCCAATGACGATTACATCGCCAAAGACGTTGATATCGATGAGGAAATATATGATCCATATCAATATTTGAGTAACCTAAAGTTGGAACCGCGACTAACTGCAGGAAATGGTATACCTTGGAATCCCTATAGAACAATATTCAATCAACCACAAACGCGTACGCCAACAATGTACAACAGTTTTTCGTATACAAGTAATCCTTACAGTACATTTAGCCCTAGCGCGCTATTATCAATGATAACGCCACGCTTCATGCCATTCTTCAGCTATCCTCAGCCGGTTTACTTGCCGCTACCAATGTACCTCGCCACCGCCGCTGCATCATCAGATATTTTTTATCCAGATTTCATTGGCACTGGAAATGACATCGACGATTCGATGCCACGCGCTATTGGTAATCACCGCAGAGTGCCTGCTGCACATTTTGATACGACACGCACAACATCGGGCATGGCTGCACCACCTCCACCACCACCACCACCGCCAGCATCCGCTCGTAATTCGCAAATCTATTTTATGCGCTTAGCACCAATGCCTTATAGCATGTTTATGCCTGGCGGTTTGGGTTTTGCCGCCATGCAAGGTAGTCTACCAGTCGCAGACTCATATAATCCATTATCTTCCGCGATTAGTCCAATCTTAAATATTCCAATGAATTTCATGGCAAATGGTAAACCTACAAATATTTATCAGATTGGTGGCACCCCAAATGATTTTGCGAATCCATTGCAATTCAATAATTTTAAACCATTTGGTTTACGTCCACCGACTGCGTTTTCGCCGCCATTTTCTTTGAATGGTACTCCAATGCCGGGCGCTTCGAATGTAGGTGTTAGTTTTTCGTCGCATGGGTCTTATGGTCCGACGACAGCACCACAGTCAGATTCATCGCAACAACAGGATTCGAAATTGACCTTGCTGAAACGGCCATTCTTTTTCAATGGACGCCCGGATGAAATCTACACATTGCCGAATAATTTTAATTCAATCTATGGTAGTTCAGGATATTACTAGATGGAACTAAAACAAGCTAGCCGAAAAAGATAAAACCTTAAAGGAAAATTGAAATAGGTTTTCATCAAAACTTCTCATTCTTAAGAAAAACTTAAAGTCTTTGGCTAGTAAAAGGATATTTTAGAATTATTTATTCTTTATTTATTTATGCCTGCGTCCAATGAAATAAACTAGAAAAGTAAAAAAAAAAAAATTTATTTAAAAAATCTATTAATGTATGTCATTAAAAGTTTCATGTTACAAAGAATGTATATATGTGCGACCAAACCCAAAACTACTCAGTCGCTAAAACTTCAATTTATCTGAATTATTAACCAAAGCAGGCGGTACCACCGCTCTAAATAAGGATCTTCGAAAAGGTACCATGCCCTACCTAAATCCCAGGTTATTTCGAGGTACCATCAAATATTTTGTATGGAAACCTATGTATATAGGGGAAAAACTTGAGTGGCACGAGTAGGAGGAGAGGTAAGTAAATATATAATGTATAACAAAGGAAAACCTTTTAGATACAGGGTAGGCTATAGTTAGGATAACAGACTGAACTATTGGAAAATGACTCCAGAGGTTAAAAAGAACATTGGAAGGAAATATAGAGATTCTCAAGACCAAAATAATAAACAATAATAAAATCAATTTTAACACATAAGGGTGTCTAAGTTCGAGTGCAACCCTAAGTTGTATTTACGCTGCTGTTTATTTTACATATCTCCATTTTAAGAAAACATACCTAAAACTTGAAGCTTTCGATATGTTTCAATATTATGAACTTTGGTAACATAACGGCCGATCGTAAAGGGGGTTTTTTGTTTTCCAGAATGTTATATGTATAAAAATGGGCGTGGTTATCGTCTGATTTGGCTCATTTTAAATAGCGAAGGGAGATGAGTGCCAAGGAACCCATATACCAAAATTTAATAAGATATCTCCATATTTACTCAAGGTATCGTGTGCACAGACAAACGGACGGACGGAAGAACATGGCTAAACCAGTTCCTTTTTTCATCCTGAGCATTTTGATGTATGTTATGTTATCTTAACTCTCTGCAAAGCACGCTGAGTATAAAAATCGGATGTCCAATAAATAACCAAGTTGGATTAAAAAAACAAAAAACAATGTCGTCGTTTTTTAGAAGGGTAAGAGAAAAAAATTTGTTTTAAGAACTCCACATAAGCGTCAGATCTCGAGGTAGCAATTAAGCTGGGTTCCAGAAAACTGCTAGTATTTGCCAAGAGGACGGAGTTATTCTATAACATAAGTCCTGGCACCAGATTGGTGTTCTTCCGTTTGGTCGACAAACAAATTCTGGCGACACTATGTACACATTCAGTCTAGGTGAGGTCTTTATTGACCGGTCAGTTCAACCTAACCTCCACATAAGCGTCAAGCTTACGGGTGGTATTCTGCTGTTTTTCTGACCCAGACTATTGGGCATATGTATCTTATAGATCACGCAGTATTCATTTTTGGAAAAAAGGAGAATGCCGCGTCCATCTCCGCAACTATTTCAAGTATATATCTTACAAATAATATATGACAGAGACAAGTGTAAGGGGAAGAGTGGGAGGGAAATGGAGAAGGTCTTGAAAAAAAGAAATAGCGAGAGCAATAGCGGAATAGTGGGATTAAAAAATGAACGGGAAGCGAAAGAAATAAGTGGAGAGAAGTGCAGCAGGAACAAGGAGGAGACTAGAAAGGGGGAGGGATAGGTGGTTGGAACGAGAGTAAAAGATGAAAGAGAGGGGAAAAAAGACATGGAGCAAAGAAAAAGGAAAAAAAGGAGATGAAGAGCGGAAAAGAAGAAGGCGGAAGAAAAAGGGCGTAATGGGACAAGACAAGGGAGGGAAGCTAAAGATCGAAAGCTATGGAAAAGAAAAGTGGGATGTAAGAAGGAGGGGGTTAGAATATACCCGCGGTAGGTATGCCTATCGTAAGAGGCGACTAAAATACGGGTTCAAGGGGTTTGAGTAGCGCAGCCCTTTCAGGTTGCCAGCGCAATAATAGCTTCTCCAAATCCAATTGTCAACCTCACCTATCCGTGGAAAATCCTGTTTCTTTAACAGCCGAGGCTCTGACGACCCCGAACTCATTATGAATCTACAGGGTGGGAAGGCGGGATAGCCTAGAAGGTCGCATGTGGTCATAACAAATCGTTCCCGAGATGGTCGGGCTTGGTACCGGAACGTACCGGATCTGTATCCGGGAAAGGACCATCACCTCGATAACACTCCCCAAGGCCTTCGGGAGTGTCCTTATCGCTACAACAACAACAACAAGGAAGCAATAAATGGACCAGGAAGAGGATGAAGATATTAGTGTAGTAATAATTTGGTGCAATATACCTCCGAGGTGATTGAAGCCGAGCTTCTACACGGCGGCAACAAGTAATGTGAAACTTTTTTTTAGCTAAAATCCATCTACACCTTCGGCTCCGGAAATCAAACAGTTGCATAAAAAAATTTAGGTAAAAGTAAAAGTGATATGCCGCAAATCGGAGTTGAAGCTGGGCCTAAGACAGGTGCGTAAAGGGAGGAGAGTAAAAGTAGCAGTGCCATAAAGTCAGAAGGAAAGGGAATGATATCCTCTACCACCAAATTAGGGGAAAAGGGAGATAAAGACCGAAAGTAAGCGGGATATTACGAGGGAGAACATCAAAATAAATTCCGAAAACACAACCTTCAAAACTTAGAATTGAATAGAATTAGGGTAAACCATTGCACTGTGATCGCCCACATTGCTTCACAACAATTCAGTCAGGACTAAATATATATTTATATATTTATATTTATTTATTTATTTACCAACGTTACTTACTTACTTAATTTGCGCTTAACCGTCTAAACGGTTATGACCGTCGCTCCGCCAACCGGCGTCAATTGGTCACACCAAGGGAGTTTAAATCGTTTTCCACCTGGTTCTTCCAACGGAGTGGGGGCTGCCCTCTACCTCTGCTTCCATAGGCGGGTTCCGATAGAAACACTTTCTTGGCCGGAGCATCATCTTTCATTCGCATAACATGGCCTAGCCAGCGCAGCCGCTGCGTTTTAATTCGCTGGACTATGTTGATGTCTGCGTATAGCTCGTACAGCTCATCATTAAATCTTCTTCGGTACTCGCCATCGCCAACGCGTAGAGGTCCATAAATCTTTCGAAGAACTTTTCTCTCGAACACTCCCAAAGCCGCTTCATCTGCTGTTGTCATGGTCCATGCTTCTGCCACATATAGCAGGACGGGTACGATAAGTGACTTTTAGAGTATGATTTTCGTTCGTCGGAAGAGGAATTTACTTTTCAATTGCCTACCTAGTCCAAAGTAGCATTTATTGGCAAGATTGATTCTTCGCTGGATTTCAGTGCTGATGTTGTTGCTAGTGTTGTTGCTGGTTCCCCAATAAACAAAGTCTTTTACTATTTCGAAATTATGGCTGCCAACAGTAGCGTGGTTGCCAAGGCGCGTATGCGCTGACTCTTTGCTCGATGACAGCAGGTACTTCGTTTTGTCCTCATTCACCATCAAACACATCTTTACCGCTTCTTTTTCCTGTTTGGAGTAAGCAGAACTAACAGCGCGGGTGTTTAGGCCGATGATATCAATGTCATCAGCATATGCCAGTAATTGCACGCTTTTATAGTATATTTTTCCAGTGCGGTTAAGTTCTGCAGCTAGTATAATTTTCTCCAGCATCAAATTAAAGAAATCGAACGATAGGGGGTCACCCTGTCTGAAACGTCGTTTAGTTTCGAACGGCTCGGAGAGGTCCTTCCCAATTCTGACTGAGCTGATGGTGTTGCTCAATGTCATTTTGCACAGCCGTATAAGTTTTACGGGGAAACCAAATTCAGACATAGCGGCATATAGGCAGCTCCTTTTCGTGCTGTCGAAGGCGGCTTTAATGTCGACGAAGAGGTGATGTGTGTCGATTCTTTTTTCACGGGGTTTTTCCAAAATTTGTGAAAATCTGGTCGATGGTAGATTTACCAGGTCTGAAGCCGCACTGATAAGGTCCAATCAGCCGGTTCACGGTGGGCTTCAATCTTTCGCACAATACACTTGAAAGGACCTTATATGCGATATGGAGAAGGCTGATTCCACGATAGTTGGTGCATTTTGCAGTATCCCCCTTCTTGTGGACTGGGCAAAGAACACTTAGATTCCAACCGTAGGGCATGCACTCTTCCGCTCATATTTTGCTAAGGAGCTGCTGCATGCGCCTTACCAACTCCTCGCCGCCGTACTTGAATAGCTCCACAGGCAATCCATCAGCGCCCAACGTAGTACTTGGAAAATTTAGAAACTACTTTTTGTGCTAAGGAGGTTTATTTATAAATTCTCGATAGTCATGTCCAGAAGATATCTGATAGGATGCTCACTTTGTTCGCGTAACTTTTGAGTCTGCACTTGTGTCTAGAGGTCCATCTTAACATTCATATCTCTTTCCTCGAAAGTACTTTGATTGCCTTGTATTGTACAGTCTCAGTAAGAGCCTTGACTATCACAGACCTGTGGAACGGCGTTAATGTGTCTCTTTGTGTGCGTCTCATTCCCCGAGTTCGTCCCTTATAGTGTGTGGACCTATTTCAAAGTATGTTTCTGATCTCATTGCCTTTTATGTAGCTGCTTTTTTTATTGTAATATCGGACTGAACGTTACCTTCAAGTAAGCAGGTGAGTATAGTAGTAGTATAGAGTTATATGTCGACAGTATATTTTACTTTACTATACATGTCTGGATAATGAAAATGGGCCGAGACGGTTGACCACCACTAGTTTACTCCATGTCCTCACCCTTGGTCCGCTTATGTTGTGACATCACCTCGGGCCACAGTTTCCCGGTACCGGATTTAAGATTACCGTGTCAGTGAAAGAACATACGCAAATATCTTAGTAACTACCGGTCCTCAGTCAGCCCAGTTGCGTATGAGTATATATGGTGGGCAGGTCAAACAACTTCAGCCAGAATATCGCCGATCGCAGTGCAGAATGCCGCTCCAGTCCCGTAAGATCTATCGGCATGTTTTGGGTGCCAAAAATAGGTGTTTGCACTATTTTTCTTACTTTGTGTCTTGGTGGAGATATCCGTGCCAAGCTATATAAATCCAAGTGACACTCAAAAGGCTCTCACATTTTCTACGATGCCTTCGTATTGGTTACCGCATACCTACCGCATATACTTTTAATTTACATGGAAAAAAATTTATCACCAAGCCAATAAATAAAAATAAAAATTAAATAAAAAAATTTTAAGCACTTCGTTTATATAAATGGACAAAAATCAGCGAAAAATTTCTCCTTATATAAAGACATAGTCTTGCTAAACTTATATTTTCAAATTTTGACATAGAAATTGCAAAAATATTTATGAGAAGTAAAAATATGTCGATGATTTTTGTCCATTTATATAAAGAAAGTGCTTAAAATTTAATTTTTATTTTTTTTCTCCTCTTATTACATTTTCTCGGTGTCTTAATATCTGTTAAGTTTTACGCTTGTAGCTCAATGAGAACTTACATAAAAATCAATTCCAAAATTCCCTCCGTTCCGTTTGATTTTTCTAAATATCTCATCCCGTGCACACCCGAGCGAATCTTTTTGGATCGTGTCATCGGCTGTCATCGACCTCTGAATTAAGTTTGAAATTTCAAGTCTCTAGCTCATCGAGAAGTTACTTAAAACCCGGTTTCAAATTTCCATATTATTATCTAAGTTTTTCGATCCGTGCGCCACCTAACGGCATTTTTTTCTCCTTTTGTTCTTTTGTCACGGTGTCTTAACCTGTCTCTGAGGTTTCATGTTTGTAGCTCAATGAAAAGTTACTTTAAAATCGATCTCAAAACACCAAATTTCCTCATCCCATGCGCCCCCTACCGAATCTTTTTGTATTGTGTCATCGGCTGTCAGCGCTGTATGAAATTTCAAGTCTCTAGCTCATCGAGAAGTTACTTAAAAGCTTGTTTGAAATTTGTCAAATTCTTATCTAATTATTTCGACCGTGCGCCACCTAACGGATTTTTTTCCTTTTGCTGCATTGTCACGGTGTTCTAACCTATGTGTACAGTTTCACTTTTGTAGCTCAACGAGAAGTTACTTAAAAATCGATTGCAAGATTTGTATGAAAAGCGGACAAACATTCAACCGACCTAATATAAAGTAATAAAGCCAAAAGAAAGTGCAATACCGCAAAACCGATAATCTTAATCATCAACGACCAATGACCAATAACCTTAAACGCTGCCAAAACATTTAACGATTTGTTTGCCAATTAATACTTGCAAACGTCATGAATATCAATCAGTTTATTTGTCGCTAAAGCAAGTCATCAAAGCACATCAGTGCGTTCATTCAAAACGCAAAACCGTTAGGGCCGAATCACAGGTGTAAAGTCACGCCAAAATCGGTAATAAAATTAAAAGCATTTGGCCAATGCTCTGGAGCGAACGTGCGACTAAGTGCATTAATATACAAATTTAAAGTTTTTCTGCTAATCAACAATCAAGTGCAAGGATAAAGATTTTGTCGAACTGAAAATTTATTTAAATTACTTGTAGTCGATTAAAGGATCCAAAGTGAGAATTTATCGGTCACATTTTAATACGGCGATGTGCTTAAAACGACGCTCCGTCATTGTATTACTCATCCTCGTGCTTCTATGTGCTATTTGTGTTGAATCCAAGGCTAAAAAATGGCGGGCTCAAATAAAAAAGAAATCGCATTCACCAAAAATTTCAGCTTCTTATCGCATTGGTTGGTTTTTATTGCATAAGGATGATAGAATTTTGCTCAAATTTAGAATTTAATTTGACTTATTTCTTTTTTTTTATTTTTTTTTATTTTTTTTGAAAAAGTGGAAGATTTAAAAAAATTGTATCCGAAATTAAGATTTCTGTAGAACAGGGCCAGTATTGTGTTATACGATCCGTGATCGAAACCAATTATTTTAATCGCAATAGCTCGAAAATGGTTAATCGTATAAAGGGAAAATGTGAAATGGTGGCTACCAGTACTTATTAGATCTATAACTTATTATTCTTTTTACCATTCTTCTGCCAGTTCCTTAGTTATCGTTTGAGTGAAGTTGTTTTTCGAGACGTGACCATGTAACACCATACCGGCCCAGTTAAAGATATGCGTCAAAATATCGAGCATACCCAAACAAAATCAAACTTAAAAGTTTGAAGTTTGTATGAAAGTAGTTTGAAAGCTAAACATTTGTTGTGCTGCATTTTCTAAGAAAAAAAAATTAAGATATATCGTGATGTTATGTGCCGAAATTTATCTAGTGCTTTTGAGTATTGAGTACATCGGTATTTAAATGCTTTGTGAATGACGCATAAATCTGGCAACTCGTTATTTCTCGTGAACAGCTGATGTAATTTTAAAATAATTACACTCGGAGTGTTTGCGCCAAACAACTGCTGAGAACCGACCCCGTATAGAAAAACCTTTATAAAGTACTAGTGTACCCGGCAAACTTTGTCCTGCCCGGAAATTGGTTTGCCTACATTCAAAAAGTGAGCATGGCTTCTCCTATTCTCTCTTTTAAACCTCTATCTCCATTATTCTCACGCTATCCTCCATTTTTCTACTTATTCTTATTCATCCCTTATTCCATTTATCTTCCTCCCACTGTCACTGCCACTCGGACTCCTACTGTAACCCTCACTCCCGCTTTCACTCTCATTCACACTCCATCTCCAACTGTCACTTCCATTCCCCCCCCCCCCCCACTCTTACTCTCAGCCAAATAAAAGAAACGATATGTCGACTAGTTAGGTTTATGACCGCTCTCTACAGTGCCTAACTAGACTCACACACACTTACACAGTGAGACAAGAGTACTACCCATAAGGAAGAGAAATGCTGAACAAACAGTTTCTGCTGAATAGCCAGAAACCTGAGCATCCCAACACGTAACTGATTGAAGAGGCCGCGAGGACCCGAGAAGTAATCTCCGCAAGCATTATGAGGAAATGCGGCACTTGAGAACTCAGCCGTATGAAGAAGAAAAAAAAAGCAAAAATAGATCCTCAGAGATATGAATCAAAACGCGTCGGACTGGATTTGCCCGGCGAACCCCGTTCTTAAAGTTAAATACACTAAACTTGCAATAGAGGAAAGAAACCTGCCTAGAGAGACGTGCGTCACCTTAGCTCAACTTAGATCTCGATACGGTAACAGGTTAAACTTTTACCTATCCAGAATCAACCCCGACATACATAATATAAGTCCTGCTTGTATCGTGTCCCCACAAGACAGCAACCATCATTTCAATTGCAATGTGGAACCAATGCCTCTAACAGTGCTTTCTCTTTGGTCCACCCTGTTGAATTGCAAGTTTTCTTGGGCTCCTGTTATTGAGTGAAAACTGAAACATTGAATCTCTGTGTGAGTTCACTATCTGCCCAATCCTTCAGTGTTGAATCAAGGTTCCTATAGTTCTTAGCAAAAACAGTTATTGCACAGATGTAGATGGTTTTTTTTCGATATTAAGATCTTTTGCATTTTGGAGTAGATCTTTCTGTTTAGCAATAAAGAAACCCAAATGTTTTGGGGAGGTCCTTTGCCGCATATTGATCCGGTAGGTTACGAATATAAGCACCATTAAAGTATTAATGTCCGTCCATCACTAAAACAATTTGATATGACCACTTCGATTCTTCTAGGTCTGTGGATTTTAATCCCTTCTTACCACAGGTATGCTTACCGTCGGTATTCCCTCTGCGGAGTCGGAATCGCAGCAACCAAATGGCATTTATTGATTTCGTTTCCTTGATAAAAATATCGATCGTTAGCATATTGGAGATCACTTTCAAGCCTTTATAGGACAGAATCTAATCATCCTCAAAATATATTCCAAATTCATACATATGTCGAGTAATAGTGAGAACTTCAATGGTGGTGGTGTGGATTTTGTATCACGTGAGCTGTTGTTGTGTGAACACTACTACCAACAAGGTATCTAGGTCCCTTCGGTCAATACCCAACAAACACTGAAAACAAAAATCTCAAATGTTTGAGAAAAACATTGATTTTCCGTTTGATATTCCACATTATTTATCATTTGAAAGAAAATAGTCTCTCGACTTTTTCTCAAACGTCGATCTTCAACTTGAGAATAATTTGAGACATACTTGAAAGTTTGATATTCAGCATTATCTAGAATCATACCTGTACCAAGTTCCGGTAGATCGTCTTTTAAGGCTAGTACTTCAGAATTCCTCCACTCATGTTTTTTCCTTAGATATATTTAACATGTTGAAAAACCGAAGGAATCTAGAATCATACCTGTACCAAGTTCCGGTAGATCGTCTTTTAAGGCTAGCACTTCAGAATTCCTACACTCATGTTTTTTCCTTAGATATATTTAACATGTTGAGAAACCGAAGGCACCCCTAGAAGTACTCTATTAGATGGCAGAACTTGGCTTATGCTGAACTTATGTGACTCGATACCGAACCTTGTTGATAACTTTATGAGGGCTAGAAGTTTACTTTACTAAGACCTACCCCAACGGCAAGAGAAGCGCCAGGGCAAAAACCTTTTGCTATAAAAAAGATTCCCAAATTCTTGCAAATAAAGGCTCGATATTTTTTTCCTTAAAATCCTCGATTTGCTAGGAATTTGAGTAAAGTTGTCTCATCCTGAGTTGACTTGCAAAATACAAAGAAATATATTTAATTAATTTAATTATTATTTTCTATATCTTTCAGTTGCGCCTAAACGTAAGTTTATACATAAACATAAGTCCGTACCACATAAACGTCAAATGAATTATAATCATCCGCTGCCCTCAAGTTGGCCCACTCACACTGTGCCACCACCAACTTATTATTTGGCTTCAAATTATCCACGCTATCGTTCATATATAACAACACCAACGAGATCAACAACAACATTAAGAAAATTAGATCCATTTATATCCCCAACCTTCTCATTTGGAACACCCCTGCGTCGTTCGGATGAATTTGATGCCAGCACCAGCGCTTTAATTACAACACCTTTGATGGATATGATCCCCTTTAATGCTGATTTTTCCGACGGGTACTTCGATCCTGCGTTACAAACGAATCGTGAGTTTGTACAACCGGAAATATCATTGGGCGGTTGGACTCCAATCGATTATAAATCATTTATGGCTGATGCTGATTTTAGTTTGTTGAACGATCAAATGGGTATGGCCCGTCAGCTCGATGGAGATGGTCTCATGTTGGGCAATCCAATTGAAACATATTTGGTATAATAAATGTTTTGAAAATAGTTTTTAAAATAGTGTACTAAATAGAAGATGTATTTATTTTCGAGATATATTATTTGAGTATCGATCGACACTGTAGGATGTTGAAAGGGGAGCACTAATAAAGTTTTCACACTTTACTGGATTAATCCCGCCAGATTATTTTTTCTTTGGCTTCACAATCTTTCAGTAATGTTAAAAATTGATTTGATATCAGACCAACCAAGGGAATCAGCCTACCATCGCCGGTCATGTGCTTAGTTTAATAATGCCCCTTGCATGGTAAAAGGGAAGGTCCAAGGTGTAAGTAAGAGACCTCAAGCTTTCACATAAGTCCGTATCTAAAAAATAGGGGTAGAGTAGGTTCGAAGCTAGCTTCGAAAACTTTAAGTAGCATACCTAGACTTTTCCAGAATATTGGACGAGGTAGTTGTTCTGAAAATTGAATGTAGAGGCAGGGAGGCTAGCGTCATGGGTTGTGCACTGGTTGTATGAAATGGTACACTTGTCTGGTTAAATGTATGAGACACGGCTAGCATTGATACCGAGTAAACATCTTCACAGGCGAGTTCTTGTCCAATGGAAGTCCTTTTGTCTCAACATATTGCAAAAATCCTATGGCTGCAGCTTTATGGATGATGACGAGCCAAAATCATCGAACCGCCCCTGCTTTTGCAAGGAGAAGATGATAGCTCGAATCGGCCCTTCACGAAGGATTCGAGCGAGTCACTCCATGCTAAGCTTTTATTGCGAGAAGGTTAAATTGGCTCAGTTTTGGCTTCTTCAGATTTCCGAAAAACGTATCAATAGTAGAAATTTCATAAAATCATCGTGGAAAACTAGGCCAATAATAACCAAGCCTCTTCCACATAGCCCCGGACGTTTATGTGATGAGAATTAAGCAGTCTCCTGCTACGCAACAATTTATAGCTGCAGCGATAATCATATGATCCTAACCCTTCGTACATCTTCTGTTATAAAAATTCAAAGTAAGCCTGGCAAATCATCACATTAAAACGATCGTACTACTCCTGACCAGCTCCTAAGCTCTATATTTCCGTTAAAAGATCTGTCATGACCCCAGCGGTTTAAGTGACTGCCTGAGGCAGCCGGGCTAGTACGAGATGCTAGTATGAAGCCTACCGGTGTCTTATCCAGGAAAGGACTGCCCACATCCGCCATACTTCCCTATCCTTCGGGGAGGCCTTAAGCGCTACCTGACTCCCTAAGACCCGCTTTTCAATACTCATCATATGATTTGGAACTTATATACATACCTCGTTTTTCTAAGGATTATATGATTAAATATACACATAAGTTAAAGATTGCTATTTGACGTACTACCACTTATAAAGTGTTACCATTCAGTGTAAGCCACAGGTTGGCTATCCCTGCAAAAAATGTTGGATCATGTGGTCCACTTATGTCATACTGGAGTACTTACCATTCTACTCCACTGTAACGCAGCAATGGACCAACTCATGTTTCTACACGAACATATTGTAAGCCGATCGTTGATCGTTTTTAACGATTGCAATCACTACACGATGTTTATTGAACTGTGGGTACTCCATGGATTACTCTGATGTAATGCAGAGTTGGAGTATATGGTCCCGTCCTAGGACATCGCAATGTTAATTGGATCGTATTTTTTGTATGAATTGTGGTTAATTTTGGAGCACTCGGTTGGTCCATACCCTGCAAAAATCGTTGGACCATGTGGTCCACTGGAGTACTTACCATTCTACTCCACTGTAATGCAGCGATGGACCAACTCATGTTTCTACACGAACATGTTGTAAGCCGATCATTGCTCGTTTTTAACGATTGTATTCACTACACGATGTTTATTGGACTTTGGGTACTCCGTGGATTACTCTGATGTAATGCGGAGCTGGAGTATATGGTCCGGTCCGAGGACATCGCAATGTTAATTGGACCATATTTTTTGTATGAATTGTGGTTAATTTTGGAGCACTCGCTTGGTCCATAGCATGCATGGAGTACTCGCGATTTTCGCAGGGTAGCGAGTACTCCATACATGCATGCATGGAGTACTCGCGATTTTTGCAGGGTAGCGAGTACTCCATACATGCATACATGGAGTACTCGCGATTTTTGCAGGGTAAGGTACATAGCACAGATCGTTCGACCGCTGTCAGTTACGATCTCTGTTTAATCGATCTTTGGCTGATCGTATTTGTTTGATACAATCGAAAGAAATTCAATAACTTGTTAAATTATAGCATACATTTAGGCATCTGTCAAGCTTAACGTAAATCAGGCCCAGCGCACGTTGCACATAACCAAGCATTTACAAATGACAAAGACTTCACAAAACCCAGTCAACATTTCAGGACATTATAGTTATAGCTTTCAACACACAACCCATTTCACTCCGAAACAAAGGCTTTATCTCGACCAAAAAAACGGTTTGAAATTTCACACGTCCTCAGTGGATTTCAAACCCTCAATGCCTTGTGGCAAGACCTTAGAAGTCTGCTAGCTCCAACTAAATTCCTTGCCTTTTTACAACTCACACTTATTGCTTACTTGTCCAAATAGTTTTGCCACACAAGATACTCTCATTATTATATCGTTTCAAGCGACATCCGTGTGCTTGATAGTTTGGGAGTTTGGGACAAGATACATCTTACAACCGCGATGATATAACAGGCTGCTTGGATGGATAGATAAAACTCTTCAGAATACCTTCTTGAAAGTTGAAACCTGTTTAAAGTTTAAACATCGCCGCATGAATGAAAGCTGGCTTGAGAGAAGATGTTTTTTATCGTCACTTAAAAATTTCAAAAGCTTAAAGAAGATGATGAAACGTTTAATGGGTTGAAAGTTCATATAGGCGAAAAACCCGTCAGAGGGCTCCGCAAAATAAAACTAATATGTCAAGTAAGTTTGAGCTCCGGTACTCGGAAAGCTAGACTGCTAGGAACAACACAATTTCAAAATCAGTACCAAGATCTTTGTTGAAAGCACGGTAATGGACGGATATCGATCGGAGGTGTAGCGCCTCGCTGGTGTGCATAGGGCATCTCAATCTCTCCATCTTCTTGAGTTCCCGGACAGCAATTGTGAAGATAATATATTTGCTAACAGGAACGACCGTGAGGTCTCAGTGTACGTATGGTCAGGTTTGGAGGGAGAGGGAGCTTCCTCCTCAAACTTAACAAATCAGAAGTGAGATTACGTACTGGCTTCATCACAGGTGTTATTACACCGATGGCCTGACAATTGCGCATACCACCAAGCTCCTTCTGCTGATTCTGTCAGGATGAGGATGATAAGGAGTCAATCCTTCACTTTCTTTGACGTCCCGTACTACAGACAAGAGGATTCAGATATTGCACGAGCGCACGGTTTTGTTGCACGGTTGTTAAGTTCATATGGGTAGTATCATAAAGCAGGTGATTTTTTCTGAAGTATCTGATTAAAAGAATGTTCCCCCATTCGGAACTCACGAAGGGCATTCAAAATAGATAAAATGTCTCCGAAAGGAAGTGTGGGAGGGCCTCCTGACCTTAAATTTATTTACGTTAGTTTAACTATCACAGATGAGAACTTTCAAAACACTGCGATTTAGGAGTTTGGACGTGGTTTTTACACCCATATATACATATATAGAGGGAGCTATATCGGTTGTTCTGCAGCTTAGTTTTTTTTTTTAAAGAATAACACGTGACTTTAAGATTGAGCTATGATGCATTTTCTTTTCCTTTTTTTTCCTTCTTAATTTGATTCTCCTGCGGGTGACCATTCTAGAAACTTCGATATGATAACGGGATGCCGCCTGATGGTGGTAGTACCAAAGTGAACCCAACTTATTTTAGTCACCTTGGTTATGTTTTGGCACTAAGCCAATCAACAATGGGCACAACTGGAAGAGTTGCCTAATTGCCTCAAATTGTACGAAACTTACGAGTTCCGCTGGCCACCTTAAGTCTGCTATTGTATAGTTGGACATCGAGTCAGTTAAGAAAATGTAGTACAGACACTTCCTATTGTATGGGAGCGAGAAGGAACTGGTAGCGAGGATTCGTTGTTGAAATAATTGGGTTGTCGAAATAATTGGGATGCCCTTTCTGCCTCTACTGAACTGGGTATGATGAGCTGTACTTATTTTGTGGTATCAGGTCCGTTTTGATATATCTATGAAAGCTTGTCCTACTGGGATAGCTTCCACTCAACCTAACCTATTCCGGGAACTGTGGAATATTGTAAAACCCTTATCTGACTTTACGACAGCAAAGGCCTTAGCTTAGAAGACATTGCTTGAGTCGTGTTTCGAGTTCCAAACAGCCTGTTGAATGCACAAAGCAGCTTCATTATTTCCTTCCTTAATCGCGGAACACAAACAAAAGGTATTCGCTGTCCATTCTCCTGAATATGAAATATAAAAATATAAAACTAGTTCTTATCTTAACAGCTTCGCGAGGTGAAAACCTGGAGAGATCAGGGAGGTAGCCGTTTATTTTGTTGCAAAGCTCATCGACAAAATAAACGGCTACCTCCCTTATCGCTCCAGTTTTTTTCACCTCACGAAACCTGATATTATCACCGACTAAATCATCGGCGACCTTATTTACAACATGGACGTCCCAAATGCCGAACATTTTGGACATCCATGGCACTACGCTACCGACTGTCTAACACCCCAAAATCTTGGTTGTGACGTTTGATCAGGATCTACATTTTGGCGCACATGCATCCGCAATTGTACCTAAAATCCAGAGCCGTAATAAAATCCTCAAATCTCTTGCTGGCAGTACTTGGGGAAAGATAAAGAAACGCTCACTACCACTTACAAAGCAATTGGCCAGCCGATTGCATGCTACGCGTCCCCGATATGGTCGCCAAGCCTAAAGACTACTCACTGGAAGAAGCTACAGGCCTATCAAAATACTGCCCTCAGAACCGCCACGGGTTGTCTTCTTATGTCCCCAGAACACCATCTACACAATGAGACGAGAATACCCCCATTAGGGAGAGAAATGAAACGCTAACCGCCCAGGGGCTTAAGGAGTCATCTCCGTAAGCATTATAAGGAAATACGGCACCTGAGAACACAGCTGTATGAGGCTAAAAACACAAGCAGGTCCTCAGTGATATCCACAAACAGGCGTCGGACCTCCATGCCAGGAATTGCCCGGTGAATCCTGTACTCAAAGAACAATACCGAAAACTAGCAGAGGAGGAACGCACTCTCCCTAGGGAAACGCGCGTCACTCTAGCTCAACTTCGATCTGGGTACTGTAACAGGTTAAACTCTTACCTATCCAGAATCAACCCCGGCATACAAAACATATATCCTGCTTGTAACGTGTCCCCACATGACACCTACCATCTCTTCAACTGTATTGTGTAACCAACGCCTCTAACACCCCTCTCATTATGGTCCACCCCTGTTGAAACAGCAAGTTTCCTAGGACACCCGTTAGAGGATTTTGATGACAATTTGTGATCGGTCGCACCTATTGGATGGGGCGAAGCACTGCTACAACAACAACAACAACATCTTAACAGCTAATGGAATTTGAAATAACAAAAAGTTTTTATTTTATTAATTTAAATTACATCAATTCATATTTCTCGTATTGTTCTAGCCTGTTCCGAATCGCATCATGGCCAAGCGTCAAACACACCGGACTATCACGATAAACACCTTGAGCCTCCAAAACTGCATGCGGTGCACAACGCCATGGATCGCCTGTTTTCACTTGCCATCTAAGCAGACGAGCGCTTAATTCCTCATACACGCTCTGGTACTTAGATATACCCACTAAATTATTGCGCTCCAGTGGATCAGCTTTAATATCATATAATTCCCATTCCGGACGCTCATAATAGTCGCGCAAAGATTTATACCAAGGGAAGGGTTGTTTGTTGATTGTTGCATTCAAAATTTGTTGAAAAGTTGGTGAAGTGTAGAGATCTTGATCGATCGGAAAATAGGACCAAAAATTAAGATTATGTATAAGTTTAAAGCGACGTGTGCGCACCATACGCATCGGATAGTTCATAGTGATCTCATGAAAGTTTTGACTACCAAATATTGCATCGCGCTCCATAGGTTGTGGTTCCTCGTAGAGTATAGGTAATAGAGATCGTGTGCTATCATCCTGTGAGGCATTATCAGTTGGTGTGTAGTAATGGAAAGCATCTAATACGGTATTGTATATATCCAAAAGGCTTGACATAGCGGCAGTTGTCTCATGACGGCGTGCTTTTGCTGTGGGCGCTGAAATAATCAACGGCTCACGTACGCCGCGCTCGTAAAGATTTGTGCGTCCACCTGGAAACGGAGGGCCATTATCGGATGTGTAAATAACTAATGTGTTAGAATCGTATCCATGCGCTGCGAGCTCTTTCAACACAACACCAACACCTTGATCCAAACGTGAGGTGGTCATATATTGTGCAGCCAACTCTTGACGCACCACATCGGTGTCTGGTAAATGTGCTGGTACTTCCAAATTACGCCAATCATAATAAATCGGTTTCCAGTCTGGTATAACGCCCATTCCTTCTTCACCCGAACCCCAACGTTCGCAAAACTCACCATACTGTGGTGTAATATGACCACAACGATGTGGGTCGTGAAAGCCGATGAGTAAAAAGAATGGACGCGCTTCCTTTTTTGCTTGCGCTAAAAACTCACGCGCGTAACGTCTGATATTCGTAATGTTGCGTCCAATTTGATTGATGGAATGTTGCTCCTCTGTTTGCTCAAAGTCAAATTGAAAGTTTTTAGCAGCTCCAACATGCTTCTTGCCAATAATACCACTGAGTATGCGTCCTTGTGACTTCTCGCGCAACACATTCGGTAGCGAAGCCACTGACGGCAGCACATTGAAGTTATGCACCCCCTGATGCAGTCCATACATGCCATTGCTGTGACTCGCCTGTCCTGTTAAAAGTTGCGCACGGCTTGGTGAACAGCTGCTTACCGAAGTGAAAGCATTATTAAAGATTAAGCCACGCTGAGCCAATGTATCCAAGTTGGGTGTCTGACAGAATTTGTTGAGGTAGGCACCCGATTCGAAGCCAGCATCATCGGCTAGAAGTATTAGAACATTTTGGATTTCATCATTTCGCAGGGAAGTTGTACTTAGCGGATACGAGCAGCCGATAAGCGCAAAGATTGTGATGAAGCGCTGATTAGGCAGCGACATTGTTAATACGTGAGAAACCGGCCGGCTTATTTATAATTATTTTTTTATATGCAATCAAACACTGCACTGATAGGATATAACTATTTAATTAATTTGTAAATTTTCCATAATTAGCAAATTTATAAACAAAACACAAAGCAAATAAATAAAATTTCGACAACTATTATTCGAAAAATAGGCAACTGTACTGATAGTCGCTGACGTACTAAATCCATTACATTTCTCCACACAGATTTAAAGCTGAAGCACCCGTCCAGCATAAGAACGTGCATGTGTATGTTTGCCTACATCGCAGAGTCTCTCATACAGTCCACTTCTGCCGCGTGTGAAGCGCGGTCGCCATTATTTTGTTACAATTGTTTTACTTTTGATTGCTACAAGAGATTCCAGCTGAGCCGGTTCAAGCGTGATGAAATCAGAGAACAAAGTCATGATGGATAAAATGTGAAATGTAATGTTTAAACGCCAGTGGACTAGAACATCAAACAATGGCTCAAAAAATATGTACAACTATCTTCCGATGGAAATTTCGACAGTATATCATATAGACACCAAGTCAAACAACAAATAAAATTGCCAAAGTCATTTCAAATCTAAATGCAAACATTCTGTAACTTTTGTATGGACCGAAACCCATAGGGTCCAGCCACATACATTTTTCCCTAGCAAAATTTGCGATTATTAGCGGAAAATAATATCAGATTCGACAAGCAAATATGAGAAAAGATGAGCACATTATCTAACAAGATCCTTCCCTCGAAGAGCTTCAAGCCACCCTGCGTAGCATGAAATCTAGGAAAGTCCTAAGGTCTAATGGCCAGTTTAGCAAAGAAATAAGTACACATTTCTTGCATATGTACAACAATTTTCCTGAAGCAAAAGTCTTCCCTATTAAACGGAAAACAGTTCGCATTATACCAATGCTGAAGAGCACAGTGACCCTAACTGCCTTCTGAAGCAAAGCCTTACGCTAGCAATAGAAAATATCGGTCATTACCTTAAGACTTTTCTCCTTCTACGAATCCCAAGTAGAGAGAATAAATAACATACCGCCGGAATTTTGATACCGCGTCCTATTGAGAAGATATCATTATATAATTTACTCCCTCAATTAGATAAAATAGAGTAGCAATTCCTAAAAATTGTTTTATGAAGCTTTTGGGGAGAAAATATTGGTATAAGTATCGGGAGACCAACAAACAGTTAGATTAAGACAATGAGCGAAAATATTTAAAAAAGAAAAACCATGGAGAGGATGTTGACAACTAACTGTCTTTAAATATTCATGATGCAACCAGGATCGACAAATGCTTGAGAAAATATTTAGAAAGCTCACATTCGGTAAGCGTTAGAAAACTAAGCTAAAAACAGAAAAAACAAGTAAGGAAGGCTAAGTTCGGGTGTAACCGAACATTACATACTCAGTTGAGAGCTGTGGAGACAAAGTAAGGGAAAATCACCATGTTGTAAAAAGAACCTAGGGTAACCCTGGAATGTGTTTGTATGACATGTGTATCAAATGGAAGGTATTAAAGAGTCTTTTAAGAGGAAGTGGGCCATAGTTCTATAGATGGACGCCATTTAGGGATATCGCCATAAAGGTGGACCAGGGGTGACTCTAGAATTTGTTTGTACGATATGGGTATCAAATGAAATGTGTTAATGATAATTTTAAAAGGGAGTGGTCCTAAGTTCTTTAGGTGGACGCCTTTTCGAGATATCGCCATAAAGGTGGACCAGGGGTGACTCTAGAATTTGTTTGTACGATATGGGTATCAAATGAAAGGTGTTAATGAGTATTTTAAAAGGGCGTGGGGCTTAGTTCTATAGGTGGACGCCTTTTCGGGATATCGCCATAAAGGTGCACCAGGGGCGACTCTAGAATTTGTTTGTACGATATGGGTATCAAATGAAAGGTGTTAATGAGTATTTTAAAAGGGCGTGGGCCTTCGTTCTATAGGTGGACGCCTTTTGGAGATATCGCCATAAAGGTGGACCAGGGGTGACTCTAGAATTTGTTTGTACGATATGGGTATCAAATGAAAGGTGTTAATGAGTATTTTAAAAGGGATTGGGCCTTAGTTCTATAGGTGGACGCCTTTTCGAGATATCGCCATAAAGGTGGACCAGGGCTGACTCTAGAATTTGTTTGTACGATATGGGTATCAAATGAAAGGTGTTAATGAGTATTTTAAAAGGGAGTGGGCCTTAGTTCTATAGGTGGACGCCTTTTCGAGATATCGCCATAAAGGTGGACCAGGGGTGTCTCTAGAATTTGTTTGTACGATATGGGTATCAAATGAAAGGTGTTAATGAGTATTTTAAAAGGGCGTGGGGCTTAGTTCTATAGGTGGACGCCTTTTCGAGATATCGCCATAAAGGTGCACCAGGGGCGACTCTAGAATTTGTTTGTACGATATGGGTATCAAATGAAAGGTGTTAATGAGTATTTTAAAAGGGCGTGGGGCTTAGTTCTATAGGTGGACGCCTTTTCGAGATATCGCCATAAAGGTGCACCAGGGGTGACTCTAGAATTTGTTTGTACGATATGGGTATCAAATGAAAGGTGTTAATGAGTATTTTAAAAGGGATTGGGCCTTAGTTCTATAGGTGGACGCCTTTTCGAGATATCGCCATAAAGGTGGACCAGGGGTGACTCTAGAATTTGTTTGTACGATATGGGCATCAAATGAAAGGTGTTAATGAGTATTTTAAAAGGGAGTGGAGCTTAGTTCTATAGGTGGACGCCTTTTCGAGATATCGCCATAAAGGTGGACCAGGGGTGACTCTAGAATTTGTTTGTACGATATGGGCATCAAATGAAAGGTGTTAATTAGTATTTTAAAAGGGAGTGGAGCTTAGTTCTATAGGTGGAAGCCTTTTCGAGATATCGCCATAAAGGTGGACCAGGGGTGACTCTAGAATTTGTACGATATGGGTATCAAATGAAAGGTGTTAATGAGTATTTTAAAAGGGAGTGGGCCTTAGTTCTATAGGTGGATGCCTTTTCGAGATATCGCCATAAAGGTGGGCCAGGGGTGACTCTAGAATTTTTTTGTACGATATGGGTATCAAATGAAAGGTGTTAATGAGTATTTTAAAAGGGAGTGTGCCTTAGTTCTATAGGTGGATGCCTTTTCGAGATATCGCCATAAAGGTGGGCCAGGGGTGACTCTAGAATTTTTTTGTACGATATGGGTATCAAATGAAAGGTGTTAATGAGTATTTTAAAAGGGCGTGGAGCTTAGTTCTATAGGTGGACGCCTTTTCGAGATATCGCCATAAAGGTGGACCAGGGGTGACTCTAGAATTTGTTTGTACGATATGGGTATCAAATGAAAGGTGTTAATGAGTATTTTAAAAGGGAGTGGGCCTTAGTTTTATAGGTGGATGCCTTTTCGAGATATCACCATAAAGGTGGGCGAGGGGTGACTCTAGAATTTTTTTGTACGATATGGGTATCAAATGAAAGGTGTTAATGAGTATTTTAAAAAGGAATGGGCCTAAGTTCTATATGTGGACGCCTTTTCGAGATATCGCCATAAAGATGGACCAGGGGTGACTCTAGAATTTGTTTGTACGATATGAGTATCAAATGAAAGGTGTTAATGAGTATTTTAAGAGGGCATGGGCCTTAGTTCTATATGTGGATTCCTTTTCGAGATATCGCCATAAAGGTGGACCAGGGGTGACTCTAGAATTTGTTTGTACTATATGGGTATCAAATGAAAGGTGTTAATGAGTATTTTAAAAGGGCGTGGGCCTTAGTTCTATAGGTGGACGCCTTTTCGAGATATCGCCATAAAGGTGGACCAGGGGTGACTCTAGAATTTGTTTGTACAATATGGGTATCAAATGAAAGGTGTTAATGAGTATTTTAAAAGGGCGTGGGCCTTAGTTCTATAGGTGGATGCCTTTTCAAGATATCGCCATAAACGTGGACCAGGGGTGACTCTAGAATGAGTTTGTACAATATGGGTATCAAATCAAAGGTGTTAATGAGTATTTTAAAAGGGCGTGGGCCTTAGTTCTATAGGTGGATGCCTTTTCGAGAAATCGCCATAAAGGTGGACCAGGGGTGACTCTAGAATTTGTTTGTACAATATGAGTATCAAACGAAAGGTGTTAATAAGTGTTTTAAATGGGAGTGGGCCTTAGTTCTATGGGTGGACGCCGTTTCGGGATATCGCCATAAACGTGGACCAGGGGTGACTCTAGAATTTGTTTGTACGATATTGGTATCAAATGAAAGGTGTTAATGAGTATTTTAAAAGGGCGTGGGCATTAGTGCTATAGGTGGACGCCTTTTCGAGATATCGCCATAAAGGTGGACCAGGGGTGCCTCTAGCATGTGTTTGTACGATATGGGTATCAAATTAAAGGTATTAATGAGGGTTTTAAAAGGGAGTCGCCCTTAGTTGTATATGTGAAGGCGTTTTCGAGATATCGACCAAAATGTGGACCAGGGTACCGCTAATTTATTTATATATGTAATACCACGAACAGTATTCCTTCCAAGATTCCAAGGGCTTTTGATTTCGCCCGGCAAAACTTTTTCATTTTCTTCTACTTAATATGGTAGGTGTCACACCCATTTTACCAAGTTTTTTTCTAAAGTTATATTTTGCGTCAATAGACCAATACAATTACCATGTTTCATCCCTTTTTTCGTATTTGGTATATAATTATGGAATTTTTTTCATTTTTCGTAATTTTCGATATCGAAAAAGTGGGCGTGGTCATAGTCGGATTTCGGTCTTTTTTTACACCAATACAAAGTGAGTTCAGATAAGTACGTGAACTGAGTTTAGTAAAGATATATCGATTTTTGCTCATGTTATCGTGTTAACGGCAGAGCGGAAGGACAGACGGTCGACTGTGTATAAAAACTGGGCATGGCTTGAACCGATTTCGCCATTTTCACAGAAAACAGTTATCGTCCTAGATTCTAAGCCGCTACCAAATTTCACAAGGATTGGTAAATTTTTGTTCGACTTATGGCATTAAAAGTATCCTAGACAAATTAAATGAAAAAGGGCGGAGCCACGCCCATTTTGAAATTTTCTTTTATTTTTATATTTTGTTGCACCATATCATTACTGGAGTTGAATGTTGACATAATTTACTTATATACTGTAAAGATATTAACTTTTCTTTTAAAATTTTATTTAAAAAAATTTTTTTTTTAAAAAGTGGGCGTGTTCGTTCTCCGATTTTGCTCATTTTTATTAAGCAGACATATAGTAATAAGAGTAACGTTCCTGCCAAATTTCATCATGATATCTTCAATGACTGCCAAATTACAGGTTGCAAAACTTCTAAATTACCTTCTTTTAAAAGTGGGCGGTGCCACGCCCATTGTCCAAAATTTTACTAGTTTTCTATTCTGCGTCATAATTTCAACTCACCTACCGAGTTTCATCGCTTAATCCGTATTTGGTAATGAATTATCGCACTTTTTCGATTTTTCGAAATTTTCGATATCGAAAAAGTGGGCGTGGTTATTGTCCGATATCGTTCATTTTAAATAGCGATCTGAGATGAGTGCCCAGGAACCTACATACCAAATTTCATCAAGATACCTCAAAATTTACTCAAGTTATCGTGTTAAAGGATAGACGGACGGACGGACGGACGGACATGGCTCAATCGAATTTTTTTTCGATACTGATGATTTTGATATATGGAAGTCTATATCTATCTCGATTCCTTAGTAGTTAGCATTAACTAAACTGCCTTTAAAAAATTATATTAAGCGTACTCGAAAAAAATTTGGTTCATCAAACATTTTGGAAAAGATTGCCAAGCTTCAACAAGAATCATATCATTTTTGAAAAATTACACTGAAGATGGCACAACGTCTAAAACCCAAATTTGACAAAGGATGACGGAAAATCGTTGCAATATACATTGATGACAATTATTATTAACTGATGTTATTTTTAAAACTAAGTACATAAGTAGAGGAAAGCTTAATTTACATATAAACATAATTATTTTTGAAAACTTAAAATGTTTGTAGAATTTTATGCATGCCTACCCACTGTTCCAAGAAATTCGTTAAAAACTCGAGGTGAATGTTGTTAGATTTAAGCTAAAAGCTGAAAGACAAATATCACGCGGAGAATGTAGAAAGACAAGAATTTTAAAGCTAACAAAAAGTTGGCCAACTCTTTGTATTCTATAATTGTACAAATCATGTTTAACCCTTTGTTAAGCAATAGCAACAAACTATGTAATAGGATGCTTCGCTTGCCACGATTGAGATAGGAAAAGAGATATAGCTAAGTAAAGAGATAGGGACGGCGATGGAGATAGAAAAGAGATATAGATGACGATAGGAGCACAGATATATAAAGAGATGGAAATGACAATGGAGACAGAAATTGAGATACAGTAAGAGATAGAGGTTGAGATAGAAATAGCATTAGATATTGAAACCGTAGGAAGAATAAAGGAATAGCGGACGAATATGTGGATGGAGATGGCTTGCAATTATACACAAGTGGTCTTGGTGAGCTCAAAGCGGAATGTGGCTGATTTAGTCCTAACCATAAGAGATTATCAAAGAAATTCAAAGCTTTACATGAAATATTTAGGAGTAAGCATTGGTTATAAACTAACTTTTAAGGAGCACTTCAGGGCGATGGGAGAGAAGCTGTGTAATGCGAATAACATCCAATATGCAACAGTGTTACGGATCTGAAGTGACCGACTAAAAAGATATACTAGCATCCTATCGAATTACTGCTATACGAATCGGTGTCCGATGGCGCGATCATAGTTGTATCTCGAAAAATCCCATAAGATCTGCAGCATAGTTCCAACTTTCGCTAACTCTAAAAATACATCGCCAAAAATACCTAAAACACTATCAAGGCGCAGAAAAGTATGCAACAGTTAGTGCCATATGGTCTCAAGGAATAGCAGTGTAAAACCTATACTTTTACATAGGACTTAGGCGGTTATTCCTTATGAGCATATGATTCTAAATATTGCATACTTTTCTGCGCACTTCATACTGTTTTAGAATTTTTGGCGATGGATTTTAGCGCTAGCGATTGTTGGAATGCGGGGGCTGGCGGATTGGCATGACATTGGAATAGACCGACCACCTGAAGACACCAAGAAAAGCACATGGCACGAACAAAAACGTTAGGAAAAATCTAGGAAAGGATGCTGGACATTCAGGTAAGTTCGGAATATAGATGAAATGTATGAGCGGAAGCACGGCGAACTAAACTACTAAAGACTCTCCGTAAACAGAGTTTTTCGAGAAGAACCTCCCATAAGGAATTCAGTTCCCCTAATGTGCAGACAGATAAATTGTGGGACTGCTGTGAGTAAAATGGCCTTTCTAGTTATGACGCGATCGATGCATGGTGAACCGGAGCGCAGAGAAATGCGCATGCGAAACAGTGGCGATTAAATCGCCTTCCCAAACAAGAGATATAATACCGCAAGAGATAGAAATAGAGACAGGTAGAGGTAATAATAGATGGGGAAAGGGATACGAAATTGTTATACTCATTCGAATCCCGTTGTTTCGGACTATTTTGTGTAGATAATATTTATTCCAACATTTATTTATACACATTCATGACGCTGATTTTGTATTTATCTTCGTATGGAGGTACGAAGATGTTGTATAATCTCACTGGCTAAATATACTGTAGGTACATTTAAATATTCAAATCGAAATTGCACTATTTAGTAAAACAGGATTTACATATTGCACGAATGGCGAATGGGGTTCGTAGCAAGTGTCCATGAGGCACATCAATCAGCTGTTCGCTAAAATTTGCAATGTAATGCAAGGATTGCACTTCAAACCATATTGTGAAATCACAAAATCGGTTGCATCATCTTATAGCGTACAATACCAAACAAACACAGTCTATAAAGGTAGTATATACCTACTATATACAAATTCATATAAAGGGCTGCTACAGATAAGACAACTTGTACTGATTTCACATTTGGCCAAAGTAGGGCTCTTAAAAATTGCAATCCAGCCATTGAAAGTTCAAACCCTGAAATAAGCCAAAGAAATTTTGCCCAGCAACAAGAGATGAAATTAGCCAACAAACAAAACCAGCCAAGTCAACATAAACGAACATTGTTGGTATGTTGAGTAAATTTAAATCGTTATTGTACGTTCATACGATGTTGATATATGTACAAAGAGAGAAACTAAGAAGCCGCCGTATTGAGAAGTTGCAAACATATGGACAGAGTGACGCATAAACCCTTAGTGCTACTCGACTGCGAAAGTTACTTATGCATTCAAGAAAACGGGATTGGCATATATATATAAAATAAATGTTAAAATAATTTTTAGAAAAGCAGTTAAATAGTTTTAGAAACCCACTGGGAGCTACTAATGCTTCAATCTTCGCTAAAGAGCGCTACGCAGATCACAAGAAAGTAAAAATTCCATATAAAAACGCTCAAGAAATGCTCAAGAAAATTACTTGTGGTAAATTTTCTTGAGGCAGTACGCAGTTTACAAGAAATTTAGTACGCTACTTTACTACTATTTTTCCATCAAACTTGCATACGGCAACACCGGTTTCCGCAAGAAATATGTCAAGTGCCATATATTTCTTGAAGAAAAACGGTAAACAAACTCGAAAAATAAGCTAAGCACATGGTTTTTTAATTTTTCTGCAATAAATAATTATTATTTTATTTCAGAAATGGAAATAACAATAGCCGCAGCACTAAAACGCAAAAAGCGCATAGCGAATTTCACGGCGGAGGAGAAACGGGCACTTATAAGCGAAGTGACATTCTTTACATTTCTTTTGTTTATGTGCTCTTCTTCTTGCTTGTTTCACTATTCACCGTGGATATTTAAACGTCAAAATTACTTCCATACTACCATTTTTCCCGCAAGAAAAAATGCTAATTTTCTTTGAGCAATTACTTGTGATCTATGTACCGCTCTTAAGCCTTCATTGCCAAATGCTCAGAAAAGTATGCTACATTTAGTAGTATGTGTCTATACTTTTACATAGGACTTAGGTGGTTATTCTTTATGAATATATGGTACTAAATATTGCATACTTTTCTGCGCACTTGTTGCTGTTTTAAATATTTTTAGCGGTGGAGTTTTAGTGTTAGCGAAAGTTAAGTGATCCACACCAGGCACCGCCATTAGTAAAAATACAAAATAGTTAAGGCCAGAATTTAGTTATTAAGCAATCTGTCTCTAAATTCCAGCTTTAGCTACGCTAAAACTCCGTAAACTTGGACCTCTAAAGCAATATCAAGTGCGCAGAAAAGTATGCAGCATTTAGTACCACACGGTCTTAAGGAACAACAGCCTAAGTTCCAGGTAAGAGTAATAGAGTTAGGCTGTTAGTCTTTGAAACTGTTTTAGATATTTTTAGCGATGGAGTTTTAGCGTTAGCGAATGTTGGAAATTGGGGGCTGAATCAAATTATAATTGATTCTAAATTTATTTGCAGTTCTTAGGAAATTATGTAAGAAAGATGCAACTAACTTTGGAACCTATTTTATTTTAACTACCACTATGCGCCACTATATATGTATGTAGTTATATACCTATCTGTTAGATCCAAATATGTCCCAAATACAAAAATGGGGCAGATATTGAAACAGAGTCCTTGTCTCAAACTTCATTTTACCTCGAATGGCTCCAGAGGTTTTCCCGACAGAGACGGGTCGAACGGTTCGGAAAGGTCGTTCCCATTACAGGCGAATTTTATAGTATTGTTAAAAAGGTCGATTCTTAGATCGGTGCTGTAGTTTGAAGAATGTATATTAGGGTGGGTCGATTTGTATGGACGAAAGTTAACCGATATCGCGCCATCGATAGGATTTGGGCTCAGGAAAAAAACTTCCACTACGCATACCCAAAAAAATAATTTTCGAGCCTGCGAAATAAAATTTTTTTTTAATTTTTCGACTTTGATTTTTAAAGTTTTTTTCATGAACTACTAAAAAAATGTTCATATGTATACCCTGTCCGACCTAAAAACGTCCGCTAAAAATTTTACAATCACATGAAAATTTTTTTAGTAGGTCATGAAAAAAACCTTAAAAATCAAAGTCGAAAAAAAGTCAAAAAAATTAAATTTCGCAGACTCGGAAATAAATTTTTTTGGGTATGCGTAATGAAACTTTTTTTCCTGAGCCCAAATCCTATCGAAAAATCGATGGCGCGATATCGGTTAATAAATCGACCCAGTCTAATGTATATTATTTGTTATGCATTAGGGCTAACGTAAGTAGTTCACCAGCTCTTCTTCTTCATGTTCACTAACTAAAATTACGATAAGAACGAAATCGAAACTACAAATTGTTCAAATACCTTGAGATCAAAAAATTAATTATATCTGATTTTATCGAATAAGAAAATAAAATGCTCAAAGGAACCCGACTAGAGGAAAATCTATTAAAATATATGTATGCATATTGTAAATAAAGACCATTTTTTTGCACTAAATATTTGAGTTAGTTATTCTACAGTTCAGCGATTGGAACGATAACAGAAGGTGCAAAATAATCAAGAATTTCCTGAAATTCGTAACAATATGTTGGCTTGTTCAAAGGCAATGTTCCGCAATTTTTTTAAAGGGCTTGGCTAGATTGGGTAGTTTATGTGCAGGTACCAAAATAGAGCTGTCTAGGTATTTTTAGGTAATTTTATATGCTATCTATGCTGGAAAATTATGGTCGAGTATGTCACGCTGTTCAAACCCGTTCGCTTTAATATACGACCGTATTCAAAGCGATGACTTAAATTTTTTTTTTTAAGGAAATGCGACACATATTTGAGTTCGTATGTAAATAGTATACCGTACTTTTTGAGTATATGTAACTGTTTTGACATTAAAAACTGTTAATGGACCTTACTACACTTTCCTTGAAGCTTGAACGCCCATAATATTAAAAGGGAAAATATAGCCGGGGCCTTGGCAAAATCGAGTCACAAAATCTGGGCAGAAAGCAAAACCCATAAGATAAAATATGTGAGATATTACATATTTGATAATAGTCGTCATATACAGTTGCCCAAATTCCACAATTTTACTATTTACTATTAAAAAAAAAAGGCGGCATAAACCCTGCGTCTTGTCAGTAAGCTATATTAGAACCCTTTAAACGGTATTTAGTGGGCTGATTCACGGTAATCGGCAGGAATCGCCTTTCACGTGGACTTGGCAGAGCCGACTCAATCTCCATGCTCGTTCAAATCATATTTTCAATGCATGTCGCCCATGAGTCAATGTGATAAACATCATAAGGCCATAACTCTAAGCGTTTAGTCTTATGAATACCTTCCGACTTTTCTAAATACTAATGATAAAATTATTTTCAAATATCATACCTGCGATTTTGTGAATCTCAATAGTTTATTATTGGATGTCAACTGGACTGCTCTAATAGCAAATTCAAGTATCGATGAGTGCTTTTCCAACTTCAAAGCATTTATGCATGAGTTCTGTGTGAATAATATATCCATTAAATAAAAGCGACCACATAGTATTTCATGGTACACAAAAGAATAAAAAAGCTTAAAAACCTAAAAAACAAATTTCACAAACGTTTTCTGCTCACTAATAATATATATTTTTATTGTATATAAAAACTTTGCTGTCTAGTTCAATCGCCTAGATAAATATCTGTACAATAAATTCATTCGCGGCGCCGAGTGGAGTATTAAAAGTAATCCGAAATATTTTTGGACATTTATCAAATCAAAAAGATCACGCTTTTTATTCCAAAGTCAGTGTTTCTTGATGATCAGTTCGCTGATGGGCCCAATGATGAAGCTAATCTGTTTGCTAACTTTTTTAAGTCTAATTTTACTACTGGAAATGATGTCCCCTCATCAAGCTTTTCTTCAAATTTCTCACACCTTAATTTTGGGTCTCATACCCTATCTTCAGGAGACATTGCCAAAGGGCTTGCCACACTTAAGCCGTCTTCACAAACCGATGGTGATGGCCTGTCGGCACTCCTTTTAAATCAAAAAGATCACGCTCTTTTATTCCAAAGTCAGGGTTTCTTGATGATCAGTTCGCTGATGGGCCCAATGATGAAGCTAATCTGTTTGCTAACTTTTTTAAGTCTAATTTAACTACTGGAAATGATGTCCCCTCATCAACCTTTTCTTCAAATTTCTCACACCTTAATTTTGGGTATCTTACCCTAACTTCAGGAGATATTGCCCAAGGGCTTGCCACACTTAAGCCGTCTTCTCAAACCGATGTTGATGGCCTGTCGGCACTCCTTTTAAAAAATGCCCTGCTCTAATTTCACCATTGAAAATTATTTTCAATAAATCTCTTGCTTCAGGAACCTTCATTAATGATTGGAAAGTTGCTCACATAGTCCCAATCTTAAAATCAGGTAAGAAAAACGATGTTCGCAATTATAGACCTATCTCAAAGCTCTCTACCATTTCTAAGCTTTTTGAGTGCATTGTAAAAGATAAACTGTATTTTGCAACCAAATCTCTTATTTGCCAAAATCAACATGGGTTTGTGTCTGGACGATCCACAGCCACGAATTTAGCTGTATTTGCAGATTACTGTCATACTGCTTTCTCAGCTGGATTCCAGGTTGACTGCGTATATACAGACTTCTAGAAGGCCTTTGACAAAGTTTGTCACAGAGTACTACTTGGAAAGCTTGCTCAACCCATTCCTGCTTTTTGAAATGGATACAATCATACCTCTCTAATAGACGCTGTGTTGTTACTATCGATGGTGTTTCGTCAGAACCTTGCATTGCTTCATCCAGTGTCCCACAAGGAAGCGTTCTAGGCCCTCTACTATTTGTTCTTTTCATCAACGACATAAGTAGTTGCTTTTTATTTGCAAATTATTTACTGTATGCAGATGATCTCGTGGTAGTCAGGGATAGTTCTGATGAAGCTAAGTACCAACGTTATAGACTCTCTTTAAATATTAAAAAATCCTTTAAGATGACGTTTGCTAAAATTTTGAATGTTCGTATTACGAACTATGGCATTTCGAATACTTTCCTGCGCAATGTTACTGAAGTAAAAGATCTAGGGGTTATCTTTGATCCGAAGTTGAACTTTAAGAATCATGTTCACTTCATAATTGCAAAGTCCTACTCAGTACTTGGTTTTATCCGTCGGAATTCCACTAAGTTTTCTGACCCTTACACTCTGAAAATTTTATATATAGCATTTGTATGCTCGCGTCTTGAGTACGCAGTTTTCATATGGAGGCCCTATAGCCAAGTTTCTATTAAAAGAATAGAACGTATTCAAAAGGTGTTTCTTAAATTTGCTCTAAAAACCTTAAAATTCGACGATCCTGTCCCTTCGTATGCTTCGCGTCTCATGCTTATTGACCTACAATCTTTGGATAGTCGTAGGTCTATGTTGTCGATGACTTTTATATTCAATATTATTCAAGGGATCCTTGATTGCCCTTCTCTCATGGAAAGGATTACTTCTAATGTTCCTAGGCGTAACCTCCGAGTCACTTACCCTTTTTACTGCAAAAAGGTTAAAACTAATTTGGCCAGTAATGCTCCTCTTGCAAGATCTATGCGAGAATTTAATATTTTTCATATTCATATTCATATTTATCGAGTCAATGGCAGAAACCTTACTGACTAGATTTACAAGTTTTGTCTCAAACAATCCTCATTGATTTTTCAATGACCACTGAAGCTTTCGTAAACCTTTTTCGCTCATTATCTATAGATATTTAAACTTGTTTTAAATGCTTAGCATATTAATTTCTCAAGTTTAGTATGTAACATATGTATTTGTATTCTTTAGATAAAAATGTATGTACTTGTTGTTAGTAGTCTGTAAGAAACTTTGTTTCATTAACGGTATTACAATAAATAAATAAATTGTTCCCTTTATAAACTATGTGAGTACGCTCTGTACGTCGGTTACCTCACCGCCATTTTTATTCAGTAGTTCGCCGAATTGTCTGATACAATTTTCTTATACTATTATTGCTATCAGCCGTTATCTGAAACTCCTCCTACTCACTCCTTTCGGTTTCACGTTGTTTGTTTCTATTTACGCGTTTCTCGCCCCTCTTCAAACTGAGATATGTTATCATATATATTATTTCTAATTGCTCTTTTTATGTATGAATCCCTTTTTCGCTCTTATTTGGAATCCAAATCTATAAATAAAGTATTGGTTGTAAAGATGGAGATTCGGGCTATTAGCGTGCTTTGGGCAATTTTGGTCGTAGTGCTTTTGTTTAGCTATATTTTATTAAAACAATTTGTTAAAAATAAACGATTGTGAGCACACAAAGAAATCTATTTGTACTATGGCATTATTGTGAGTATATGCACTGCATTACCGGCAGTTGCTCCCATACGCCAGATGGCAGCGCAAGCTGTAAATTTTAATTGATTTATAGAACAGCTGATGCCTGTTGATATTTGATAAGAGACTTTTATATTGGTTGCACAAGATGCGCACGGGTCCGGCTCGTAATCTCTTATTTTAAAACACCTATATATGTATCAGAGATACAAAAAAAGAGGAGTTTACAAACGAATTGTATGTATTTTTAATGAGTTGTCCACTTATATACTTGTTCTCTGCCCTTTTCAACTTCAAATATCAGTATGCTATTTACTACCAGCCTTTCAGTTGGACCCCACTTAACTTTAGGTCTGTTCTTTTGGCATGCCGTAGAATTTCGGGATTAGAAAAAGTGCTTCGGGACTGAAAGCACTAACGTATGTAGATATATATAACGAAGTAGATAAGTGAGAGATTGCAAATGTCTAACGGCTCTCGCATACCTCGTTTATACAATAAATGTTGTGCCGCTTTGATACTGTTGTTGTTGTATTTACCTTCAACCCCACTGCATTGCCAATCATTCCATTACTATAGTGTCTTCTTATGACGACAGCAAAATCGAGTTTTCGTACTCAGATACAACGAAAAGCATACGAAGAATTTTACTACAAATTATCAGCAGCAAATACGGCAGAAATTACGAGTATTCCTCACAAACTTGGGTACAAAATTCAGTTTCACAATTACATTCAAAGTGAGCAAAACGTAAAATAAGTCAAATTTAAGCAATAAAATCGTTAAAACAAATTTTTTGTTAAAATCATAGCTGGGTTTAAAACTTAAAGCCACGATATCGCTAAATTCTTTTTCGAGCAAATTCGAAATGCGCAAAAGTTAATGGAAAATTAATGTAAAATTATTCGAATCAGCTGTGCGAGAAGTAGAATCAGAAGCAGTTGGTGAATTCGTTTTAAGCTACGAGTACAAAAACAAAGCAAGATATGTACATAAGTATCAGCAAAGTGAATTTAATGAATTAACGAAACGCGGCAGCAACAACTACTGTTATTTAATATCGTATCTCCTTAAAAGCGTGCAAATTCATGTTGAATTAAAGCAAAACCAAAAAAGTGTTTGTGAAAAAAACTTGGTCTTTACTTTTTATCTTTTGCTCAGTGTGAGGCCTAGAATCACACCCCTTTAAGTTTGCGAAAAAAAGTATATAAAGATTAAAAAAAAAAATTTAAGCGTATCAATGGCATCGCCGGCCTGTGAACATCGTTACAAAGACGTCTTTTTCATAAATTATTAGATTTTGTGTTTTACGCGCTCTTGTGAAATAGCAACAAAAACTCTCAATTCATATTGAGAGAATTTTTTTAAGTGCAGTGGAAATTTAACGCGGTTTTAACTTTGCAAATCAACGCAATTTAACCTCAAATTTTTAGCTTAAATAGTAGATGAGATAAAAAATATCTAGTTACAAAAAAAAACAAGAAGATATTTTTTTTTAAAAAAGTGTTAAACACATACAAATACGAAATTAGTAATTTATTATTCAGCGTGAAAAATTGTACAGCAATCAACTTTCACTCGAAACTTTCACACGCTCCTAAAACTACACTACAAAAATCGAAACGTGCACGTGCTTGTCCAACACAGCGTACGCAAGGCACAGCAAACAAACGATAAAACTTATCGAACGTAAAAGAAACTAATAACTAAAAAGTTAAACAAATTTACACTTTTTCTCACAATATCACCTGCAGCAACCCATTAAAGTTTTGGGTTACTTTCCAACAACAATTTACTTTAAAATTAGTGCTATTATGCACCATTCAGTTTCGGTGTCGCAATTAAAACAACAACACCGTACTTGCCAGCGCGACTATCGCGCATTCGTTCGTATGTGTGCTTATTATATGCACCATCATCGTTATTGCATTATTAGCGGCGGCGGCGGCGGCGGTACGTACACGCCCACTCATACACCCAGCACACATTTTATGTTGAACATTCAAAAGCATTTGTTGAAACGTAAAAGCATTTTGCCTATGAACATTTGTTGGCGTAATTTTGTTGGACTTTCTAAAAAGTTAAGCAAAAAGATCTTTCGCATGTTGCATGGTGTAAGGGGTACGCGCGTGACGTCTGTTATGATGCGGCATTGTGGCATCATGACGTGCGGTAAGTAAATATTTGAATTTTTACAAGAATGGAATATTACCCTATCTCGATTGCCAGCTTGAACAAGTTTTTAGGATGTTATTAAAAATATCCTATCTCACTTCAAAATGTATTGAGTTATGCTCAGATAGAGCGTTTTTGAATAAAATTTTAAAGTAGGAAGTTTTTCTATAGGTCAGCCTAGATAGGGTGATATTCCACTTCGTAGCCAATTTTTCGTTTGTACATATGTATGTACATTAGGGTGGGTCGATTTGTATGGACGCAAGCTAACCGATATCGCGCCATCGATTTTTCGATAGGATTACCCAAAAAAATATGGCCATAGTAGTATAGCGTCCTCAGTCACAAGACGAACAGACTAAATGATTCCCTACCTGCACTTTGAGGGAGATCTTAAGGCCACAATAGAGGTGGACGGTTGGCGCAAGGGTGCGCAAATGGCGGACGAGGCGATACATGTGTACACCGATGGTTCCAAAATAGTGGAAGGAGTAGGGTCTGCGGTATACTGCGCTGATCCGGAATTAAGCAGATCCTACAGGCTGCCGGATTACTGTAGCGTTTTCCAAGCGGAAATATTAGCCGTAACCAAAGCAGTAGAAACCCTGGAAGAGAATAGCTTAAGCTGCAACCGTGTTAATTTTTATATTGACAGTCAAGCAGCAATTAAGGCAATAATCTCGCATAGCACAGCATCTAAATGCGTGTTAGAGTGTAAGCAGTCTCTGGAGAGAATCGGGACAGGGAGAAGCATACATCTATATTGGGTCCCAGGGCATATGGGAATAGATGGGAATGAAAAAGCGGACGAATTAGCTAAAAAGGGCGCATCCCTGGAAGCTTGCTCCGTAGATGTCCCAATTAGATTGGGCGAGATTAAGCGAAGGCGAGAGGTGCACATGATCGACCAAGCAGAAAAGGCGTGGGTTCAAGCGCGGGGCTGTAAAGTGTCGAAGATTATGTGTAGGTCTTACAACCTTAGACTAACACAGTTGCTTCTATCATTAAAAAGAGAGGACTGTAGACTCATGACGGGTATTCTGACTGGACACTGCCTTCTGGCGTCACATGCCTTTAAATTAGGCTTGGTCAGTGATAGCAGGTGTAGGAAGTGCGGGTTGGAGGAGGAAACGATGGAGCACGTTCTGTGCTCGTGCCCTGCACTTGCCAGGTTAAGACTCCAGCTATTAGGAGTGATACAGCTGTCAGATCTAGAAGCAGCAAGTGGCTTAAGTCCTAGGAAGCTTCTAGTATTTGCCAAGAGGACGGAGTTATTTTATAACATAGGTCCTGGTTTTTGATAGGGTTTTTCAGTTTGGTCGTTAAAACAAACTTCTGGTAACACTACGGACTCAATCAGTCTATGTGAGGTCCTCATGGACCGGCCAGTTCAACCTACCTACCTACCCAAAAAAATAATTTTCGAGCCTGCAAATTTCATTTTTTTTTTTTACTTTTTTTAGATTTTTAAGGTTTTTTTCATGACCTACTAAAAAATTTTTAATTTTTCAAAAAACTGTTATCGACAACGTTTTTAGCGGATATTTTTGGGTCGGACAGGGTATACATGAAAATTTTACAATCAAATGAAAATTTTTTTAGTAGGTCATGAAAAAAACCTTAAAAATCAAAGTCGAAAAAAAGTTAAAGAAAAATGTAATTTTGCAGGCTCGAAAATTATTTCTTTTGGGTATGCGTAGTGGAACTTTTTTCCTGAGCCCAAATCCTACCGAAAAATCGATGGCGCGATATCGGTTAATAAATCGATCCAGTGTAATGTACATACATGGTTTCGAAATTTAATTGACACTTTGTCTATCCTCACCTTGGAATAGTCTACTTGCATAATTTTAGAAGTTTCGATTTCCTCCAAGCCAAATATCTTGGCAATATTCTCAACTCCAAATAAAGCTTAAAAAAACGTCGAGGAGAGATCAAAGAAAGATCCGCCATGAAAAGGGCCTTCTGAAGGAACTGGGGATTGTTGCCGTATCTTATCCATGGTATTTACGCTAGGACAAAAAAAAATTTTAAAGATGTTTAGGAGGTGCATGACTAGGGATGTCCGCTGGTGAACGGGAAATGTTTAACATAATACAGGGTTTGATTCAAAGAGAACTCTTAGACTGCGAGAATCCAACTTGTGAACATCAGCTCATTACAGGTAAACTACGATATCCGAGGGCATTGCAAGATATCTATCAAACTGTGTCAAAATTAACCTTACGCCTGACAGAGGCTATATTACAACAGTTGTTGAGACACAAAGTGCTTTGAGACGCCTACCTATCAATCAAACTTATTGACTGTTCTGTTGTCCGGAGGCAATCTAAATATATCCATTTTCTGGGTAGCAGAACACAGCACTAATGAAGGACTTACTGATTAGATGGCCAGGAAATGTTCCAAAATGGATTAAAGGAAGCCGAGCTCCGTACAACCACCAGGTTATTGAGCGTAATCACAGGTCACTATGATATTGCGTATATCAATAAGCCTCTACAGAAGCTTACATGATAAGGAGGAAGAGGGGTCGATTCATCACTTTCTCTACAAGAACTGCAAGATAGACAACTCCGATATCTGGGCGAACGATTTGTCTACCTTACACTCACTGAGTTGAATAAACAAATGGTTCCCAAGTGGAAATATGCGAAATTCCCACCCGATATACATAGCTAAAGAGAATTCGAAGTTATCGTTCACCTGAAACCCCTTTAAGCTGCCTGCTTATATAAAAAGGTGGTTATCGCATTGCTGGAATCTCCGGCAGTCGGAAATATCGCGCATCTTTGTGAAACAAAATCAGTAATTTCCATATTTCATATCCACTCAGAATCTCTATGGGGCGTAATGTAATCGCGCAGTGATGGAAGGCAACTATAAACTTGAGCTCTCTCTAACATGTAAATTATGATCCTGATAAACTGAGCCAATCCTATTCAGTTTAGAACAGGATATTGCTCTCTGCATTTCGAGTTCGTACCCGATTGCAAATATTTTATTATATTTATAAACGCTGCTTCCATAGCTAATATAGCGAGTATTTACTGTAGTTAAAACAAAAATTATAAAGTATCCGATTTCAATATCCGGTTCCAAGTATGGCCAAAACTTATATATGATATCGACTACTATAAATCTATACTGGGTCCCCGGTCATATAGAGAGAAAAGGTAACTAAAAGGCCAATGAGTTTGCAAAGGAGTGTGCAGCACTCACTGAATCGACGATAGACGTCCCAATCCGTTTGGGAGAAATCAAAACTAGGCCGGAGTTGCATATGATCCGTCAAGGAGGAAAGGCGTGGACAAAAGAAAAAAGATCATTTGCAAAGCCTACAATATTAGACTCACAAAGTGGTTCATATCTCTGAAGAGAGAAGACTTAAGGCTCACAATGGACATACTAACTGGACACTGCCTTCTGGTTTCACATGCTTATAAGTTAGGCCTCGTAGGAAGTGTGAGGTGCAAGGAGAAACGGTTGCGCTCGCCAGGTCAAGGCTCTGCTATTAGGGGCGGCAGAGTTCGCAGATCATGAAGCTGCAATTAAGCTAGATCCTATAAAAATTCTAGTATTTGCCAAGAGGAGAGAGTTATTCTATGTACTTCGTTTTGTCCTCATTCACCATCAAACCCATCTTTACCGCTTCTTTTTCCAGCTTGGAGTAAGCAGAACTAACAGCGCGGGTGTTTAGGCCGATGATATCAATGTCATCAGCATATGCCAGTAATTGCACGCTTTTATAGTATATTGTTCCAGTGCGGTTAAGTTCTGCAGCTAGTATAATTTTCTCCAGCATCAAATTAAAGAAATCGCACGATAGGGGGTCACCCTGTCTGAAACCTCGTTTAGTTTCGAACGGCTCGGAGAGGTCCTTCCCAATTCTGACTGAGCTGATGGTGTTGCTCAACGTCATTTTGCACAGCCGTATAAGTTTTGCGGGGAAACCAAATTCAGACATAGCGGCATATAGGCAGCTCCTTTTCGTGCTGTCGAAGGCGGCTTTAAAGTCGACGAAGAGGTGATGTGTGTCGATTCTCTTTTCACGGGTTTTTTCCAAGATTTGGCGCATTGTGAAAATCTGGTCGATGGTAGATTTACCAGGTCTGAAGCCGCACTGAGAAGGTCCAATCAGCCGGTTCACGGTGGGCTTCAATCTTTCGCACAATACACTTGAAAGGACCTTATATGCGATATTAAGAAGGCTGATTCCACGATAGTTGGTGCATTTTGCAGTATCCCCCTTCTTGTGGACTGGGCAAAGAACACTTAGATTCCAACCGTCGGGCATGCTTTCGTCCGCCCATATTTTGCTAAGAAGCTGCTGCATGCGCCTTACCAACTCCTCGCCGCCGAACTTGAATAGCTCCGCAGGCAATCTATCAGCGCCCACGGCCTTGTTGTTTTTCAATCTGGTTATTGCTATTCTAACTTCGTCATAATCGGGCGGGGGGACATATATTCCATCATCATCCATTGTGGGATCGGGTTCTTCATCTCTGCGCGGTGAATTGCTGCCTCCATTTAGGAGAGCAGAGAAGTGTTCACTCCATAATCTAAGCACTCTCTGGACATCAGTTACAAGGTCGCCGTTTTCATTCCTACAGGAGTTTGCCCCGGTCTTAAAACCTTCCGTCTGTCGCCGTATTTTTTGGTAGAATTTTCGGGCGTTATTCCTGGTGGCTAGCAGCTCAAGCTCCTCGCACTCACGCCTTTCTGCTTCTGCTTTTTTCTTCCTGAAAAGGCGTCTCGCTTCCCTTTTCAACTCACGATAGCGTTCACACACTCCTCTTGTCGCGCTCGCTTTTAACGTAGCCTTGTAGGCAGCGTCTTTTCTTTCGGTTGCAACGCGGCATTCTTCATCATACCAGTTGTTTTTTCGTGGCCGCCGGTAACCAATTTTTTCCTCGGCGGCAGTATGAAGTGCTTTGGAGATATGCTCCCACTGCTCCTGTATTCCTTCAGGATGAGTTGTGCCCTCAGAGAGCAGGTGTGAGAGTCGAGTTGCGAAATCATTGGCAGTCTGTTGTGATTGAAGCTTTTCGACGTCTAGCTTTCCTTGTGTTTTTTGTTCCTTGTTCCTTGTTGTTGTTAAATACCATGGATTTATTGCAAGCTTCGTTAAGGTTAGACTTTTAGGTAAACTGAGCGTGGTCTTTTAACGATTTTGTTAATCCTCACTCAATCTATATAAATTGGCAAGGATAATGTCTATGCAAAGTTTCAATGTTATAACTTTGACGGTTTTTGATTTTTGTTAAACTTCCAAATTTTCTTCTTCTAAATGTGGGTGGTGCCGACTTAGCTTAGCGGTATTCGTTTTTGAATTATCTAATTTTTTCCATTTTTTCTAAATTTTCGATATCGAAAAAGTGGGCGTGGTAGGTTCCGATTTAGACATAAGTGAGGTGGGCAGCTCCGTCCGACCACCGCTGAGTTATCTCCTGGGAGGAATCGAGGAATATGAGAACATGGCAACGGACTTGCTATGGACCAAAAGGGTTGACTGCGAAGGCTCAAGGTCTTTATGGCCATGCTTGGATAGGAAAGGCACCAGCTTCCTTCTCAAACTGAACAAATCTGCGGTGAGGGTACTTACGGGTATCATCACAGGTCATTGTGCTATCGCAACAATGCTCCGACGGAGGCGAATAACAACAAGCTCCCTCTGCAGAAGCTGTCAGGATGAGGAGGTAGTGCAGTCGATCTACCACTTTCTCTGCCGATGTCCGGCGCTTCAAAGCAGAACGCTTAGATTTCTGGGCTCACGGTTCTTCGACGGCCTGGTAGAGGTTGGGAAGGTGAACGTTTCGCTTCTTCTTGGGTTCATCAGGGAAAGCAAGTGGTTCGTTGAGGACCACTAGGAGGTAATGGAGTTAAACGAATGTGCCGCCACCCTGCACTTACTGAGGGAACTCAGAATGGACAAAAAAGTGTCTCCGAGTGGAAGTGTAAGTAATACACACGCACGCCCTCTTAACCTAACCTAACCAATCGTCCGATTTCGGCAATTTTCAATATCAATCTATGCTGGGTCCAGATAAGCACGTATAGCGAATTTGGTAATCTCAATATTTGGTCAAGTTATCGTGTTAACGGACGGACAGACAGACGGATGGATATGGCTTAATCAAATTTTTTTCCGATACTGATGATTTCGATATATATCTATCTCGATACCTGTACAACCAACCGTTATCCAATCAAAGTTATAATACCCTGTGTACAAGTACAGCTGGGTATCAAAATAGAGACAACTTTTCAAATCTCAATTATAATTCAAATAGTATACAGTACATAGTATTTATTCAACAGAATTAAATTAAAACAAAGAAAATTATCATAACAAGTACATTATCGTGCCAGTGATCAATTTGGTGGTGCTTAGCACCCCTATCGTCCTTTGACCCCACACATGCTAAGCTGTTTAGCTGCTATGATCATATTTTTGCTGCTTTATAACATTCGCTATTTTGTATAAAAAACCAGATATTTGTCGTTAAGGAATCATTTGAAAACAAATTTTCAAAGAGTGCATGTAGCGTAAAACAGCTAAACTAAAAAAACAACTGACAGAAGAACAAGCATTGAAGTTTTTTGAAACGCATGGAAAATTACTGCCTACAACAAAATATATAATCTTATTCTAGAATATTTGAATACACATTTAGTTGCAGATAAGCGCTTGTTTTGTCTGTAACTTCAAACTAACAAATTCTTTTGATAAAAATAGAATTTATTGTACATACATACAAAGTGTGCACAAATACAACAAATTTGCTCGGTGAAAGCTTTTGAATTTCATCACAAGACGCTTTCTTTAGCCAAATATTATTGGTTATTGTAAGCACAATTTTTAATTTACTTTTTTTTTATTTTTATTTTTTTCAAATTTGCTCTAACATGGAAAACTTCAACGTATTCAAAGTACGCATTTTTTATTAATTTTTAATTAATTTTTCAGCGTATGAAATGAATGAATTTTAGCTATTATTTAAAATTTACTTTTCTAGGTATTTTTTTTTTTTGAAGTATGTTTTAAGAACCCAATACCTATTAAATTTCCCATAAACATGTGTCGATATCGACGGCTGAGTGGAATAGCATCATATCTCGGTTGCTAGTTCGAAAATGCACAATTTTAGAATCTTTTTCAAAAATGCCCTATTTCAAGATTTTTTTCCAAAACACCCTATTTCACAGTTTGGTCGCAGACGCATTTTTTAATGAACGCCCTCTCTCAAGTCATAATGTGTGGAAAATATGCTCAGATAGAGCTTTTTTGAATAAAATTCTGAGGTAGGGCGTTCTTCAAACAAAGTCTGCAATGGGGCGTTATCACAAGTTTTCTGAGATAGGGCGCATTCCAAACGGCAGCTTATATGCTATTATACATATACAATTCCCAAATTCATATATATATATAAGCTACTCAGAATTACACGTTTTAATCACTAATAAAATTTCGTTGTAATTTTTATACCTTTTTCATGGATATTTAATTTTAAAGACGAATTTTTCAAAAGTTCAAAAACGTATCGAAAGTTTTAACATTTTTTTTTTTTTTGAAATTTTAAATCTAAATGAAAAACTTTTTGCCATCTATTTGTTTCTCCATTTAACACTGGAACATAATTTTCTTTGTAAAAAGAAAAATGGATGAATGGATAATGCCTTCAGGAAAAAATTTTTAATTTTAAACATTTCTAAATCTATGTTCCGAACTTAGTTAATATTTTTATACTGTTGAGCAGAGCTCACAGAGTATATTAACTTTGATTGGAAACGGTTGGTTGTACAGGTATAAAGGAATCGAGATAGATATAGACTTCCATATATCAAAATCACCAGAATCAAAAAAAAATTTGATTGAGCCATGTCCGTCCGTCCGTTAACACGATAACTTGTGTAAATTTTGAGGTATCTTGATGCAATTTGGTATATAGGTTCCTGGGCACTGGTCTCAAATCGCTATTTAAAATGAACGATATCGGACTATAACCACGCCCACTTTTTCGATATCGAAAATTTCGAAAAATAGAAAAAGTGCGATAATTCATTACCAAAGACGGATAAAGCGATGAAACTTGGTAGGTGAGTTCAACTTATGACGCAGAATGGAAAATTTGTAAAATTTTGGACAATGGGCGTAGCACCGCCCACTTTTAAAAGAAGGTAATTTAGAAGTTTTGCAAGCTGTAATTTGCCAGTCGTTAAAGATATCATGATGAAATTTGGCAGGAACGTTACTGCTATTTCTATATGTATGCTTAATAAAAATTAGCCAAATCGGAGAACGACCACGCCCACTTAAAAAAAAATAAAAATTTTAAGTCAAATTTAAAAAAATAAGTTAATATCTTTACAGTATATAAGTAAATTATGTCAACATTCAACTCCAGTAATGATATGGTGCAACAAAATACATAAATAAAAGAAATTTTCAAAATGGGCGTGGCTCCGCCCTTTTTCATTTAATTTGTCTAGGATACTTTTAATGTCATAAGTCGAACAAAAATTTACCAATCCTTGTGAAATTTGGTAGGGGCTTAGATTCTAGGACAATAACGGTTTTCTGTGAAGAAGGGCGAAATCGGTTGAAGCCACGTCCAGTTTTTATACACAGCAAAAATCTATATATCTTTACTAAACTCAGTTCACGTAATTATCTGAACTCACTTTGTATTGGTTTAAAAAATGGCCGAAATCCGCCTATGACCACGCCCACTTTTTCGATATCGAAAATTACGAAAAATGAAAAAAATGCCACAATTCTATACCAAATACGAAAAAAGGGATGAAACATGGTAATTAGATTGGTTTATTGACGCAAAATATAATTTTAGAAAAAAACTTTGTAAAATGGGTGTGGCACCTTCCATATTAAGTAAAATAAAATGAAAAATTCTGCAAGGCGAGATCAAAAGCCTTTGGAATCTTGGCAGGAATACTGTTCGTGGTATTACATACATATATAAATAAATTAGCGGTACCCGACAGATGATGGTCTGGGTCACCCTGGTCCACATTTTGGTCGATATCTCGAAAACGCCTTCACATATACAACTACCACCACTCCCTTTTAAAATCCTCATTAATACCTGTAATTTGATACCCATATCGTACAAACACATTATAGAGTCACCCCTGGTCCACCTTTATGGCGATATCTCGAAAAGGCGTCCACCTATAGAACTAAGGCCCACGCCCTTTTAAAATACTCATTAACACAAACAAAGTCTAGAGTCACCCTTGGTCCACCTTTATGGCGATATCCCTAAATGGCGTCCACCTATAGAACTATGGCCTACTCCCTCTTAAAATACTCTTTAATATTTTTTATTTTTTTTTTTTAATACCATCGTTTTGATACACATGTCACAAACACATTCCAGGGTTACTAAAAAGCTAAGCTAAACCAAAGACTCTAAATATAAGATGGTACATTGTAAAGTTCTAAAGCTTTGTGGAAATTGTGGGACGGCTGCACCAGGAATTCACCATACTTTTTGCTATGCTGTCCGCCTCAACATAGCTGATTTTATAAAGCTGTTTAACTTTGTAATCTTTGCTGCAATTTATTTTGCTTTTGGAAAAATTACCTATTTGAAATAAGCTGGCTGAAAAATATTGGCATAAAAGCTTCAGTTAAATCAACGATGGAAAATCTTGGAAAATTTTAGCAGATATGGCAATTTCGCGCGTTCGTTAACGAAATGTTGACAATCTATTGATCATCACTAGGAAATTAGCTACATTCCATCAAGTAAGCAGCACTTTAGCAGTACTACTGTTATTACTTGGCTGCTCAAACACCCCCATATTAATTGGGGAATAAAACTAAAATATAAAACCCAAAAATGACTCTGGTTGTTATGTTCGCAGCATTTATTTAGTTCAAAGTCACAGCCAATAATAGCCAAAGCCATAATAATTTAGACGGGTCATCAATTCTTTCTCTGATTCAAAAGCTGAGCTACCAGCGCTACCGTCATCAGCTCAGTGTCATCATTGCCAGTAGCGCCAATAACACCAAACTCGTGCTGACACACAAAAATCGTTTCACTCAATAGCGCAAGTGAAATGCACTACGCACTCACTACTAAGTAGCGCCAAAAATTCGCTTGGAGTCATTGCGTCAATGAGCTACCATTGAGCTGGCACCGCATTGGCACTGGCGCCATGCAATTTACATCACTAAAATTGCACGAATGCCCAGGCTCATGACTTTTTTAATCCAGATGGTGAAAACGAAGCAGAAGCAAAACGTATGGTGTATTCCTGGTGTAGCCGTTCCACTCTGTGGAGAGTGAACGACTCTACAATGCTCCCTCTTATTAATCTACTCTCTTTGGTCTTACCAGAGTGGAACGGCTACACCAGGAATACACCATACGTTTTGCCCCTGTTTCGTTTTCACCATCGGGACTAAAAAAGTCATGAGCCTGGGTATTCGTGCAATTTTAGTGATGTAAATTGCATGGCGCCAGTGCCAATGCGGTGCCAGCTCAATGGTAGCTCATTGACGCAATGACTCCAAGCGAATTTTTGGCGCTACTTAGTAGTGAGTGCGTAGTACATTTCACTTGCGCTATTGAGTGAAACGATTTTTGTGTGTCAGCACGAGTTTGGTGTTATTGGCGCTACTGGCAATGATGACACTGAGCTGATGACGGTAGCGCTGGTAGCTCAGCTTTTGAATCAGAGAAAGAATTGATGACCCGTCTAAATTATTATGGCTTTGGCTATTATTGGCTGTGACTTTGAACTAAATAAATGCTGCGAACATAACAACCAGAGTCATTTTTGGGTTTTATATTTTAGTTTTATTCCCCAATTAATATGGGGGTGTTTGAGCAGCCAAGTAATAACAGTAGTACTGCTAAAGTGCTGCTTACTTGATGGAATGTAGCTAATTTCCTAGTGATGATCAATAGATTGTCAACATTTCGTTAACGAACGCGCGAAATTGCCATATCTGCTCAAATTTTCCAAGATTTTCCATCGTTGATTTAACTGAAGCTTTTATGCCAATATTTTTCAGCCAGCTTATTTCAAATAGGTAATTTTTCCAAAAGCAAAATAAATTGCAGCAAAGATTACAAAGTTAAACAGGCTTATAAAATCAGCTATGTTGAGGCGGACAGCATAGCAAAAAGTATGGTGAATTCCTCGTACAGCCGTCCCACAATTTCCACAAAGCTTTAGAACTCTACAATGTACCATCTTATATTTAGAGAGTCTTTGGTCTTACTGAAGTTTTAAAAATTTTCTCTATATAAGTAAGGCATGAGCAGTATTTATTTTTATATGGTTAAAAGTGCACTATGCCTTCAGAAAATAAAAATAGGTCACAAAACTGCATTAGCGGATTTTCGAAACGTGTTTGATACTTTATAAGATAGGCACACAATTTAGAAGTTAGAATAATACTAAAATGAGTTAATATATATATATATATATATTTTTTTTTTTTGAATGGACGTTGTAACAGCGCACTACCCTCAAGTGACCCAATAAAACCAGGCTAATCCTGTTCAGGGTATTTTTTTTTAATTGTTATTATTTGAAACGAGCCGGACCCATGCGCATCTTGCGCAACCAATATAAAAGTCTCTTACCAAATATCACCAGAAATCAGCTGTTCTATCAAGCAATTAAAACTTACAGCTTGCGATTCCATCTAGCGTATGGTATCAACTGCCGGTAATGCAGCACTAAGACCAAAATTGCCCAAAGCTCGCTAATAGCCCGAATCTCCATCTTTACAACCAAAATTTTATTTATAGATTTGGATTCCAAATAAGAGCGAAAAAGGGACCCGCACATAAAAACAGCAATTAGAAATAATATATATGATAATTGTTATATATATTACATTTATATTTTTTTTGCCGAGTCGTTGGTGGGCAGCGATTTGTCAGGCGTCGAGATCTAAAACTGCTTAGCTATAGAAGAGATATCATCAGTTGAGTGTAGCATTTTTATAAACAGAGACGAAATATTAGAAACATTCAAATACTACATTAATTATTAAGTGAGGTAAGAACAGTCTTCTTTATAGAAAAAAGGGAGTCCGAGATATCAAAGGTGTTTGAGTGAGAGTTATAATACTGGCATAAACACCGAAAAGGTTCATTGAGTTCGAAGTTCAGAAGAAGAGGTTTGAAGTGTCTCGTAGTTCAAGAGCGAACACTTCTTTAAGAAAATATTGAAATTGAAACGATATTATGCAAATGTTTCGTTGGTGAGGAATGAGGGATGTACATGCGAACTAATTGTGGGTGGGGCTAATGTATATACATTAACCTTGGTCGATTTGCATTATCGAAAGTTAACCGATATCGCGCCATCGATTTGTCGATGGGATATGGGCTCAGAAAAAAAAAAGTTCCACTACGCATACCCCAAAAAAATAATTTTCGACCCTGCGAAAAAAACAATGGCGAAAGGGTAAATTTTTCGACCAAAACACTTCCCAAAACCCAAAAAATATTTTTTTTCTTTTTCGAAAAACTGATATCAACAACGTTCTTACACCAGATTTTGAAAAAAAAAAATTGCTTTTGGTTTTGGAGAGTGTTGGTAGAAAAATTGACCCTTTCGCCATTTTTTTTTCGCAGGCTCGAAAATTATTTATTTGGACCCAGTCTAATATACATACATTAATTTCGGTATGTATGTACAATCTATTTGCTTTTTTTTAGATTTTCTCAAACGTATGCTTTTCTTAATAAACAAAGTAAAGAGAAAAGCAAATTTTAATGAACGCCAATCTTAAAAATTTGTTTATTCTCGGAATACAGAATAAAATACTAAGAAATGTACTATGTATCTAAATACATATTTACTGTAGGTACATATAATTTTAAATTGGGAAAATTTGCCAATTTCAAAAGCAAAATTTGCAAATTCATTGCATGCCACTGCTAATTATTTGTTTAATGTCATTTTAAACGCTCAGATGATTTTATGGCCCGGCTGGCATTTGGCGTATAAACTATTTTTGCCTTTTGCACTCCATTGTCTTCTTTGCACCTGTTATTATTATTATTATTATAGTCAACACTTTATAGGAAGTATAATATGTATAGATTATTATACATATTTATATGTATATCTTATGTTTAAAATAGTACAACTTTTATCGTATAAGGTACGGTTATACGTTACTTCTCAGAACTTGTATGTTTCTTCAACTTACCACTTATGTCTAAAACCTATACCTAGAACCCTGTACCATTAATTCCTATACCCAATACCCTATGTCCTAAATCTTGTACCTTTTACCTTAAATATTATACCAGTTTCTCGATGGTACCATTTCTCTTATATCTTCTACTCTATACCCTATTACCTATACCCTACATTTTGTAGCTTATGTACATATATCTTGAAACTCTACATTTTTTACGATTTTGAAACGTCCATGGATTTGAAACTTATTTGTTGTTATTTTTGGTTCATATATTCAGAATTTTAGAATGTAATTTTTTTCAACTGCTTTTTCTGCTGAATAAAGCTGGATTATTTTTCAAACTTCATAGTTAAATTTCGAAATATGCGCATATGCGAAAATTCAAAGTTAAAAACATCAAAAATAAACACCTGTTATTCTCAAAATTTTACCTAGAAAATCCAACCTTATACAGTTTTTTGGTTCTCAAAAAACACATTTAAATATTTTAAAATTTTACTTCGAGAATGTTCGAAACTTTTTTTTCGAAAATTCTCGAAACTTTTTTCCAAGCATGTAGTTTGAGAAAAGTTGAAAATATTTTCAAATATTATTATTTTAAAATTTTGCTTCGAAAACGTATGATTTTTCTTAGCATTCGGCATTGTTAAAGTGCAACAGATTTTTAAATAAACATTTAATATATTAAAAAATTTTACTTCGATACTCTTTCAAACTTTTCGGGCAAGCAGTTTTTCAAAAACTCATTTAATTATTTCGAAACTTCTTTTCAAATGTGTTTGAATCTTTTCGAGCATGTTATTATGAGAAAGTGCACCATATTTCCAAAAGCATATTTGATTATTTCAAAACCCTGCATCTAAAATGTTTAAATCTTTTCGTGCATGTGAAAGTTTCAAATATTTTGAAATATTTATTGCATTTGGGCGATTCGTAAGAGATTCGTATACATGTAAAATTTTAAGATATGAGTTGTTTCCATGGTTTCCAATATAAAATTTGATTAAAGCACACCAACATACGGCGAATAAGAGACCTTGTGAATGTTTGAAGTTTTAGAAGCATGAAAGTTTTTGGAAATTTAACAAAAACGATTTTTTATTTCAAATCATCGTTTCGAAAACGTTTGAAAATTTTGAGATTTCTGTTTTGTGGAAGTCTAATATATTTGATTGTTTAAAAATTTAACTTCGAAAATTGTTGGAATATTAAAATAAATTTCATTTCAAAACATTATTTCAAAAATGTTTGCAAATATGTTTAAAAAACACTTTTAAATATTTCAAAACTTAACTTCGAAGACTTTTTAAGGTAAAACCTGAATGAAAAAATTTCATTTCAAAACATTATTTCAAAAATGTTTTCAAATATGTTTAAAAAACACTTTTAAATATTTCAGAACTTAACTTCGAATACTTTTTAAGGTAAAACCTGAATGCCGTTTTATACCAAAAGTGCAAGTATAAAGTTTATTTTCGAAAAAAATTTTATTGAGTAAATATCACTTATCTTCTTCAATGCAAAGAATTTTTTTATGTAACACAATTAGGTAGATCGTCAAAAGGTAAGAAAAATGTTTAAAAATTCTTTACTGGTCGTTATTTTGTAGCCAATTTTCTTTTTCTTTTTGGGCTATGCGAAAAGTTTTGAGATTGAGCGATTTTGAGTGAAGAGAATTCAGGAAATTAAAAAAAAAATACGTTATTACAATAATAATAAACTAATAATGAATATAACGTAATAAAATCTAAATTAAAATAATTCCAGGGTCACCCCAAAACCAAAAAAAGTATTCAGCAATTTTTTTTAATTTTATAAAAAAAATTATTTTATGAAAATTTAATTTTTGTTTTTATAATTTTGCAAAATATACTTCAAATTGAATATCTCATTCAATTTTCATTTATACAATGTTAGTACAAAATTTTGTATATTTTAACTTTTATAGAATTGACATTGGTTTTAATTATTTCTATTTAAGCGTAATTATCCTTTCACATTTTTTTTTATGCCGATTCAAGGCCCAATTCAAAGTTCATCATCAGAACACTAACCTTGAGGCGGCTTAAAACCCCAAATTAGGTCATTAACAGCCCAAATCCAGATATGTACTCAAGAAAATTCCAATATTTAGTTATATAAAATATACTTACATATATGTATATGTATGCATGTGAAAATTTCGAGACTTCGCGACATTCAACTTAGTCGAGAATTTTGAGAAGAAATCGGAAGATCTATATAAAATACTGCCAATACAGTAATTAAATTGAATGTTGAAAAGCTCGTGAGCTTTACGAATGTTTTGAGAATCTTCTCGAACAACTTCGAGAAACCGCAAACTCTATAAATTTTTTTCCGCAGGTCAATGTTTATTTCCTTCGAAATTTTAGAAATTAGTATTAAAAAAAAAAAAGATTGGTAAAACAGATATTCAGGGCTGTCATGGAATCCAAATCGGTTTTGCGTTTTGTCGGAATTACAAACTAATATTGATTTAAATTGGTGTCATAAAACCGTCTTGGTTTTGCTTCTTTCGAATGTAAATAAAACCGATGTTCGAATCAGCTGTTTTGCGGTGTACCGGCAATTTTGATGTTAATTTTTTTGGCAAAATTTTATAAAATAGTTGTTTTGTGCATTTAAACAGCAATAAACAAATTGATTGACATCAAAATAGCATCAGCAGTTGTAGCATTTATATTATTGGAAGAAGAATGTTGCTAGAAGGTCAAAAGGAAAATTTTGGAGAGATCGCAGCAATCCATTTGAGTTTCCAGAGAGAGCGTAAATAAACTGTTTCTGTGGATTTCTAGATATTGTAACGAATTTACTTGCAAATCCTCTTATTTGCAATCCTCTGCTAAGTTCGAATCACTAAACTGTTGAATAAATAACTCCAATATTGAATGATGGAAAAATGGCCTTTATTAAGTACTTCACAATAACACTCAAACTGTGCAACGAATAGCTTAATAACCAAACTGATATCTTAAAGGAAACTGACTTTCAAAATAATAGTGCTATTGCTCGCTAGATATCGTCTTACTCGTAACTGCTTGACAATTCAAATCAAACTGAATTGCTTCTTACTCGCTGGCGCCGCTTTTATAGTTTACGCTGCATACTTCTAGGCTCTTCGATTTCCAGAAGTTACTAGTTGTTTCGGCTACAAAATCGCCAGCCACAACTACGTGCACAAATTATTGCTCTCTCTTGTGACAACTCAGATAAGGTATATGCATGTGTTTGTAGTTTACAGTCTCCCGCACACACATAAGCGTATAAGTAAATTCATCGGTGTGTGACATCTCATCTCTTGCTGCCTTGTATGTAAATGTTGCTCGTCGGAATGTGTACATATGTGTAGACGCAATTATTTATTCGTTTATGTAGATACATAATGATTGAATTATTGATGTGCATTCACGTCACGGCTTAGATCGGCTTAGAGCTGGCAGCACTCCTTAGTTTTGCTAATATTCGTAACACTGCCCTCCACCTAAGTCTGATCGTCCCGATCAGACAAATCTCTCGATCTAAACGCTGCTAATCTCTCCAAATGAACCACTTTCATTTTGGTTCGTGGTTTGGTAGTGGTTTGTATGCGGTACACTACATCGTTGATCCGTTTTACAACTTTGTATGGGCCTTCCCAGTTACACTGCAATTTCGTGGACAAACCTTTTTTTCGTTGTGGGTTGTATAGCAGCACCAAATCTCCTTCCTGAAACCCTTCCGAATTAATTGCTTTATCGTACCTCGCTTTCATCTTGTCACTCATAATCTTTGCTCGTTGCCTTACCAGATCGTGTATCTCTCTCAGCTCTTCTTCTAAGACATCAGTGGATTTCTTGACATTCCTCTCCGCATCGGCATCTATCCCATACTTCAAATCAGCTGGCAGTCGAAGGTCATTGCCAAAAATTACCTTTGCGGGAGTTTGGCCCGTTGTGTCATGTACTGCCGATCGGTAGGCCATCAAGAATAATGATATGTGTGTATCCCAGTCCTTATGGTACTTGTCGACTACTTTCCTTAAATGCTCCTCCAATGTTCTATTGAAACGTTCCACCATACCATCGGACTGAGGATGCAATGCAGTTGTCCGTGTTTTTCGAATGCCCAACTTCTTGCACAGTTCTTGGAACACAGCTGATTCAAAATTCCTGCCTTGGTCAGAATGTAACTCCATTGGTACACCATACCTGGCAACCCATTCGTTTTTAACCACTTCTGCTACTGTTTCTGCTTCTTGGTTTGGGATTGGGTATACCTCTGGCCATTTACTGAAATAATCCATAACCACCAGTACGTATTTGTTTCCGCGGTTGCTAGTAGGAAATGGACCTGCGACATCCATGGCGATCCTTTCGAATGGTGCACCTGAAATATACTGCTTCATCTGGCCACGACTTCGGGTTTTGGGCCCTTTCGCTCTGTTGCATACCTCGCAATTGGCAATCCACTCGGTGACCGACTGACGGCAACCAACCCAATAGAATCTCTGCTTAATTTTCTCGAGTGTCTTCGTGATTCCAAGATGGCCTCCACTTGGACCATTGTGCAACTCGCTGAGCACGTCAGGAATCCTCTTTCTGGGAACAACTATAAGTTTCTTCTTGCACTGACCATCCTCATTCTCCCAGTTGTGATGACATGTTGGTGGATATTTGTGATGACATTTCTGTTATACGTGCCTCTTGCGCTTCCATCTTAGATGTTACTGTCGATGTTTGAGCAGTTATTGCAGCCAATATCATGTTCAAGTCTGTGCTGGTAATTGTCTGTGATGATTCGTTTTTCTCTTCAATTTTTGTTGTCTCCTCGCCATCAAGATGAAAGACATACTCGTCCACATCAATTCCTTCTAATTCCATTGCCTCTCGTAGTCGTGCCTGAAGTTCGAGTTTAATGCCAGTTGTATTCAATCCACGGTTCTCCAACTCCTTCTTCAGTTGCGGGATCTTCAATTCACTTAACTTTGCCATGTCCTTGTTGTCCTCTGGAATTTATTCAACAATTCCTCTTCTGACACCAATTGTAACGAATTTACTTGCAAATCCTCTTATTTGCAATCCTCTGCTAAGTTCGAATCACTAAACTGTTGAATAAATAACTCCAATATTGAATGATGGAAAAATGGCCTTTATTAAGTACTTCACAATAACACTCAAACTGTGCAACGAATAGCTTAATAACCAAACTGATATCTTAAAGGAAACTGACTTTCAAAATAATAGTGCTATTGCTCGCTAGATATCGTCTTACTCGTAACTGCTTGACAATTCAAATCAAACTGAATTGCTTCTTACTCGCTGGCGCCGCTTTTATAGTTTACGCTGCATACTTCTAGGCTCTTCGATTTCCAGAAGTTACTAGTTGTTTCGGCTACAAAATCGCCAGCCACAACTACGTGCACAAATTATTGCTCTCTCTTGTGACAACTCAGATAAGGTATATGCATGTGTTTGTAGTTTACAGTCTCCCGCACACACATAAGCGTATAAGTAAATTCATCGGTGTGTGACATCTCATCTCTTGCTGCCTTGTATGTAAATGTTGCTCGTCGGAATGTGTACATATGTGTAGACGCAATTATTTATTCGTTTATGTAGATACATAATGATTGAATTATTGATGTGCATTCACGTCACGGCTTAGATCGGCTTAGAGCTGGCAGCACTCCTTAGTTTTGCTAATATTCGTAACAATATGTATAGTGTATTTGCAGTTATATTGTATACTACCGCATAAGCAAAGAGGCTTTCCGAATGGTATTGGACACCATTGAAGGATGCGTAACTCGCTCGAAAGTTCTGCCAGTGCTGCAACTAGCAGCTACGTTACGATTTTTAGCTGAAGGACCCTATCAAAGATCAGTTAGCAAAGATTCTAGCATGAGTGTAGGTAGAAGCACGGTGTCAACGATTTTAGATGATGTGCTTTTTGAAGCCCTTCGGAATATCTGGATGTTTCTCCATAGATTCAATCAAAATACTGTTTTGCATTGAATTTTTATGTTTTCCCCTATTAAGAATGAAAATATATGTAAATTTACATTTATTTTTATAAAATAAACTTTTATTTACTTACATTTATCGAAAATACTCAACTGCAAGAGAAATACAACTATGAAAAAATTAAATCCAACAGCATTTAACTGACTGGATTGTTTCCGATAGCAAAACCGATATTATCGGATTCTGTGACACCTAAAACCGACACTAATTCCAATTCGAATATTAAACCGATAACATTGGATTTCATGACACCAAAGTAATTATTTTGTCGTTTTTAAATCCGATTCCGACAACAATTGGATTCCATGACAGCCCTGATTATTACAAAGTGCAAAAAATTTTGAAAGCAAATTTCAAATCTATATTTCCATAATAATTATAATTAACAAGTAAGGAAGGCTAAGTTCGGGTGTAACCGAACATTAAATACTCAGTTGAGAGCTATGGAGACAAAATAAGGAAAATCACCATGTAGGAAAATGAACCTAGGGTAACCCTGGAATGTGGTTGTATGACATGTGTATCAAATGGAAGGTATTAAAGAGTATTTTAAGAGAGAGTAGGCCATAGTTCTATGGATGGACGCCATTTAGGGATATCGCCATAAAGGTGGACCAGGGCTGACTCTAGAATGTGTTTGTACGATATGGGTATCAAATGAAAGGTGATAATGAGTATTTTAAAAGGGAATGGGCTTTAGTTCTATAGGTGAACGCCTTTTCGAGAAATCCCCATAAAGGTGGACCAGGGGTGACTCTAGAATATGTTTGTACGATATGGGTATCAAATGAAAGCTGTTAATGAGTATTTTGAAAAGGAGTGATCCTTAGTTCCCTAGGTGGACGCCGTTTCGAGATATCGCCATAAAGGTGGACCAGGGGTGTCTCTAGTTGTACGATATGGGAATCAAATGAAAGGTGTTACTGAGCATTTTAGGAGGGAGTGGGCATTAGGTCTATAGGTGGACGCCTTTTCGAAATGTCGCCATTAGGGTGGGCCAGGGGTGACTCTAGAATGTGTTTGTATGATATGGGTATCAAATGAAAGATGGTAATGAGTATTTTAAAAGAGAGTAATCCTTAGTTCTATAGGTGGACGCCTTTTCGAGATATCGCCATAAAGGTGGACCAAGGGTGACTCTAGAATGGTTGTACGATATGGGTATCAAACGAAAGGTGTTACTGAGCATTTTAAGAGGGAGTGGGCATTAGGTCTATAGGTGGACGCCTTTTCGAGATATCGTCATTAGGGTGGGCCAGGGGTGTCTCTAGAATGTGTTTGTACGATATGGGTATCAAACGAAAGGTGTTACTGAGCATTTTAAGAGGGAGTGGGCATTAGGTCTATAGGTGGACGCCTTTTCGAGATATCGCCATTAGGGTGGGCTCTAGAATGTTTGTACGATATGGGTAGCAAACGAAAGGTGTTACTGAGCATTTTAAGAGGGAGTGGGCATTAGGTCTATAGGTGGACGCCTTTTCGAGATATCGCCATTAGGGTGGGCCAGGGGTGACTCTAGAATGTTTGTACGATATGGGTATCAAACGAAAGGTGTTACTGAGCATTTTAAGAGGGAGTGGACATTAGGTCTATAGGTGGACGCCTTTTCGAGATATCGCCATTAGGGTGAGCCAGGGGTGACTCTAGAATGTTTTTACGATATGGGTATCAAACGAAAGGTGTTACTGAGCATTTTAAGAGGGAGTGGGCATTAGGTCTATAGGTGGACGCCTTTTCGAGATATCGCCATTAGGGTGGGCCAGGGGTTACTCTAGAATGTTTGTACGATATGGGTATCAAACGAAAGGTGTTACTGAGCATTTTAAGAGGGAGTGGGCATTAGGTCTATAGGTGGACGCCTTTTCGAGATATCGCCATTAGGGTGGGCCAGGGGTGACTCTAGAATGTTTGTACGATATGGGTAGCAAACGAAAGGTGTTACTGAGCATTTTAAGAGGGAGTGGGCATTAGGTCTATAGGTGGACGCCTTTTCGAGATATCGCCATTAGGGTGGGCCAGGAGTGACTCTAGAATGTTTGTACGATATGGGTATCAAACGAAAGGTGTTACTGAGCATTTTAAGAGGGAGTGGACATTAGGTCTATAGGTGGACGCCTTTTCGAGATATCGCCATTAGGGTGAGCCAGGGGTGACTCTAGAATGTTTTTACGATATGGGTATCAAACGAAAGGTGTTACTGAGCATTTTAAGAGGGAGTAGGCATTATGTCTATAGGTGCACGCCTTTTCAAGATATCGCCATTAGGGTGGGCCAGGGGTGACTCTAGAATGTGTTTGTACGATATGGATATCAAATTAAAGGCATTAATGAGGGTTTTAAAATCGAGTGGCCCTTAGATGTATATGTGAAGGCGTTCTCGCGATATCGACCAAATGTGGACCAGGTGATCCAGAAAATCATCTGTCGGGTACTGCTAATTTATTTATATATTCAATACCACTAACAGTATTCCTGCCAAGATTCCAAGGGCTGTTGATTACGTCTTGTAGAACTTTTTCATTTTCTTCTACTTAATATGGTAGGTGTCACACCCATTTTACAAAGTTTTTTCCAAAGTTATATTTTGCGTCAATAAACCAATCCAGTTACCATGTTTCATCCCTTTTTTCGTATTTGGTATAGAATTATGGCATTTTTTTCATTTTTCGTAATTTTCGATATCGATAAAGTGGGCGTGGTTATGGTCGGATTTCGACCATTTTTTATACCAAGATAAAGTGAGTTCAGATAAGTACGTGGGCTAAGTTTAGTAAAGATATATCGGTTTTTGCTCAAGTTATTGTGTTAACGGCCGAGCGGAAGGACAGACGGTGGACTGTGTATAAAAACTGGGCGTGGCTTACACCGATTTTGCCCATTTTCACAGAGAACAGTTACCGTCATAGAGTCTATGCTCCTACCAAATTTCAAAAGGATTGGTAAATTTTTGTTCGACTTATGGCATTAAAAGTATTCTAGACAAACTAAATGAAAATGGGCGGAGCCACGCCCATTTTGAAATTTTCTTTTATTTTTGTATTTTGTTGCATCATATCATTACTGGAGTTGAATTTTGACTTAATTTACTTATATACAGTAAAGATATTAAATTTTTTGTTAAAATTTGAATTTAAAAAAAATTTTTTTTAAAAAGTGGGCGTGTTCTTCATCCAATTTTGCTAATTTTTATTTAGCACATATACAGTAATAGTAGTAACGTTCCTGCCAAATTTCATCATGATATCTTCAACGACTGCCAAATTACAGCTTGCAAAACTTTTAAATTACCTTCTTGTAAAAGTGGGCGGTGCCACGCCCATTGTCCAAAATCTTACTAATTTTCTGTTCTGCGTCATAACGTCAACCCATCTGCCAAGTTTCATCGCTTTAACCGCCTTTGGCAATGAATTATCGCATTTTTTCGGTTTTTCGAAATTTTCGATATCGAAAAAGTGGGCGTGGTTATAGTCCGATATCGTTCATTTTAAATAGCGATCTGAGATGAGTGCTCAGGAACCTACATACCAATTTTCATCAAGATACCTCAAAATTTACTCAAGTTATCGTGTTAACGGACGGACGGACGGACGGACGGACGGACGGACGGACGGACGGACGGACGGACGGACGGACATGGCTCAATCAAATTTTTTTTGGATCCTGATTATTTTGATATATGGAAGTCTATATCTATCTCGATTCCTTTATATATGTACAACCAACTGTTATCCAATCAAACTTAATATACTCTGTGAGCTCTGCTCAACTGAGTATAAAAATCGATTGATAAGCTCTTTTTTGATGAATGATTTCTATAGCATATACATATCTTAAGCTCAAGAGGCTCATTTTTATGTAAATTGCAGTTAGAGTATTTTAAATGTTCGCCACCGATGCATAATTGTTTTGTCATCTGATTTTTACCGAATTCGAGTATATACATATGTATATATGAACCTAAAAGTACTCATTATACATATTTATGGATATGTAACCTGTTGTCACATGACGTGGTCTTCAAAATACGAATATGTAACACTTGTAGATGCTTGAGTATAATATCGGTACATATGACTCATAAAGTGAAATTGTGCTGCATACATACACACCCCTACACTTACAGTCCTCATGTAATAGTATGAGTGAGAAAAAACCCCTGTTTTTATATAAAAGCTCCTCACAGAGCTTTCCTAGCGCTGTCTGTATATGCCTTTTAATTGTATATATGTTAGTTACACATACAAGTCTGAATTTGTTTGAAAAATTCCCACAATTATTAGTGATATATAAATTTGTGTGAATGTACATATGTTTGTTAAAAAATGAATACCGAATTTAAGATACTCCGCGAATGTTAGTATGTATCCGAAACGAACTAGTCAGGCAACAACTTTAGAATATATGTATACTACCTTCATACTTATTAAGAAAGTCAAGAAAAAACCTTAGTTCCTAAATTGAGCTAAGTTTTAATTATATAAATAGCGTCGGGCACAGTAAATAAGTATTTGGCTTAAGCGCGGTATACAGATCATAAGAAAACGCTCAAGAAAATTGTTTCCTTTTCCCATAGATATACTTGCAGTTCTTCCATCTGAAAATATCTATTTCCCTTTTTATTATTCAATTTCTTGAAAAATACAAATTTCCAAATAAAATTACTTCAAGTTTGGCTTAGAAGATAAAAGTAAACAAATTCTTGCGCGCTTTCTTGTGATCTGGATACCGCACTTTACATGGCAGGGTCGTGGAAATTGAAAATATTACTTAACTCGAATTGTTTCGAATCAGGATAGTGCAGTATTCCTCCAGACATAAAAATTTTTTTAGTTAAACTCTGGCTACCTTCGGACTAGTTTGTATACAGTCTTAAAAGTCTATTTTTTTTTGACTAATTTGGTTCTCTTTTGCAAGTGCTAACACACTTATGAAAAGGTTTTTTAATTTTTGAGCTTTCTTGAAAAACTTATTTGAAATCTTGTAGTACTTATTAAGTTAACTCAAGTTTCTTTTTTTCAAATTGGTGCCACTTTTTCTATTCGCCAATTCCAATTAATCAAATATTTCCGGCTTCTAAAGATAGCCTTATCTTTTTGTACCCATATATATTTTGGTAACCCATATATATTTAATGTAGCTACATATATTAAGAAATTAAGTAGAATCCTTAGCCCGTTCAACTTTTAGTGGTACTCAAAGTAATCTTAAGAATTTCATAGAATTTTTATAATTTTTTTCACCTTTACGAGTAAATAGAGTTCAATTTCTCGACTGAGCGCCGTTCCCAAAACAGTCCACAACAGATTTCTTTTTAATGAGCAGCGTTTGAAATGCATTTGAGATTTAATATTGTTCTCAAATAGTTTTTAACAATATCGAACAACCGTTGCTCAACTTAAAAGAAACATTTTCAAATATTGTATTTTCGCTACTTTTCAAATTGAGAATTTTCATATTGCCAAACCAATCTCAAATAAGATCGGAATGCAATGAAATAGAATCACCATTCTCGAATATTTCTCAACTTGATCTCTTGTTGCAAATTCAAATGGTTTAGTTTCAAATAATGAACAATGCTGCATATCAAATTGAGAATTAGCAGGGGCGGGCATTTTGTTCTGCTTTTAATTGGGATTAAAAAACCCGTGTGATATGTGTAGGTATATGTCCTCGTAAATAGTTAAATTATTTTTGCAATGAGTTTGATAAAACTAATTTAGATAAGAGTGCTAAAGCTTGTGTCCATGTCATGACAATCATATTTATTTATCAGAAGTGGTTGCTAAAAAAACCTCCTTCAATAAATGTGGAACAGCTCTGCTGACTCTTTTAAACGAAAGTACCCACGAATATCTTATAATTCGATACTTCATATTTTCTATACCTTCCTTTGAACATAGATTTCGACGTTTTATGTGGTTTGGATTTGGTCCTTAGTTATTCTCTGAGGTTTAAGAGAATTCTTGAAAAAGACTTACGAAAAGGATTGGAATTCCTCATCCACATTTTAAGATAGGGCTTTTTGAGAACACTTCTAAAGTTGGATTTTCTTCAAACACGTTTGAGGTACGCCGTTGTAAAATCTGCAGCCGGGATAGGGTTAGGATTGCCTGAGCTCAAGCTCAGGTGCGAAAAACATTTTCTTTTAAATGAGAAATATGAAACAATCAAATCATTTATAAAAATAATCATAAATTATGGAACTAATGACTATGTAGTTTCCCTAGCTCACATATGGCATTCATTCGGTTCACTATTTCAAAGCAATTTTCTTTTATAAAATTACGGATCGTTTAACACGATATGCGTCTAGTTCATAACAAATTATACCAAATTCTCACTTGAATTGTTATATATTTTTTTAGTATAATACAGAAACAAGAAAAATTTGAAAGCTATAGTTTTGGTATAACTTCAACCATTATTCCTCGCCGGACAAATTTTGTGTTACCTATTTCAGAAATTCCCCAGCCACCGCTAGTCGAACCCAACGTCTGCTGATCTCGATAAATCGAAAAAGTTAAATAATTAAATTCGATTAATAATTTTCTCTATAAATGAACATTCTGATTTTCAAACACTTCTAAATTAAAATATTTAAAATGAAAATAATTAAAAACTATTCAGAATGAGACAGTAATGTGATTAATCGTTTTATTCAAACTGTGATTGAGTAATAGAAAATCCAAGGTACAAATAATCGATTAAAATACGTTGCAATTTGGCAGTCGCCGTTGTGTAGCGTGCTGCGCCACCGCACCGAGGATCCTGAATTTAACTCCGGGGCAAAGTAACAGCAAAAATTTATAAAACAGCTTTTCTAAGCGGGGTGACCCATGGCAAACATTCCGAGTGTATTTCTGCCGTGAATAATTTCTCAGTTAAAATTCATCTGCCTTGCAGACGCCGTTCGGAATAGGCATAAAACATGTAGGTCTCGTCCCGTTGTAGAGAAGCTCAGCCGAAATCTTCTGAGAGGTGAATCGCGCCAATTATTTATTTATCTTTTATACAAAGATAAAAACGCCGTTCTAAAATCTAGCACCGCCGGACTCAATTCAAGCTTTTCGTGTTCTTACTGTTTTGTTCTTGAAAAACGAACGACCTGTTCTCAAAACAACAATTTTGTTCTTGAACTGACAACCATTTTCTTGAAAAAAGAACGGGTGATGTGAACAAATTTTCTCTTAATGAGAACAATGTTCTTAAATTAAGTTCAAGAAAAAATAAACGGTATAATTAGTGTGCACTACAATTTTAAATACAACATTTTGCACAAGCTATCAAGCAGTTGTAGTAGCCCAGCGGCTATGATGTTGCGGTTGCGATAGTGTGGCGCGAGTTCAATCACCCTCAAACTCTGATTCTATTTTTTTAACTCTTATTTTTCGTTCAGTTCCATTCACATATGCACAGGTAATTCTCAAACTTGGTATGGAATGTTTTAAATATACATATATTCCGATTGCATGATCAAATAAGAAGAATTTCTCAATAAGAGAAATTTATGAAACAATTTATATTATGCGTTTTTTCTAATCTTTTGGGTTTTAATAATAGTTTTTTTATTAATATTTTTTATTAATGACAAAAAAATTATTTATTAATAAAAAAAAATTAATAAATAATACCTTCCCACTCCCACCAATGATCAAGCACAAACCGTTCTTGAATTGAGACCGAAAACTGTTAAATCGACCACAAATCGTTCTCGAAGCGTGAGAACGAAAAATTTTAAATCAAGCCCAAGTAGTGCTTGAAATGAGCACAGAAGGTTCACACATCAATACCAAAGTGGACATAAAATACGAACGGTGTGCTTGGAAAAACTGTTCGGCCACGAGTTAAGAAAAAAACGTACTTAACAGACTTTTGTTCTTAATTTTGAACTTGTTTCGTTCGTTTTAGAGCGATTTTTTCCCTGAGTGTACTTTTTACGTTGTGATTTATTAAAAACTTGAGTAATCTCATTATTATTAATATCTAGAATAAATGCTTTTTATTGTAAGATGACTATTTTTCAGGGATGCACCTTAACGTTAAGCTAATCGTTTATCAAAAAATTTCCACCGTTTCCGTTGAAACACTTCGAAATATTATCGATAAAGAAATTATCAAGATAAATTGTATCTCGTTTTTAACCGAAACGAAAACCTTTCGTTAACGTTAAAAACGTTAACAAACACGTGATACTTTATGTTTGAATTGTGCTGGCAATGCTATAGCCATGGTGAAGCCGTAAGGTGGTAACAGCGAGCGGACATATACACAAACTTCATGTAATTTGTTTGTGTAATTCGTTGGTGGTAATGTCAAAAATACTCTGAGAAATGTTCGTACTGTCAAAATTCGTGAGAAAAGTTGCAATCAGCTTGGCTAATGCTTTCACTTTTAATGACTCCCCCATCAATCAGCTTTGCCAGCATAGTTTGAAATTAATAAATCAACATAAATGTTTTGATTTCGTTTTGATATGGCAGAAAACGAAGCAAAATCATTTCGTTAATTTGACGTTCTTGACGTTAATAAACGAAATGAAATGACTTTGTTTCGTTTATTAACGTTAATTATCGTAACGAAATGATATCGGTTCATTGGTTAAGCATGCCTGCTATTTTTATTTGAAAATTTCTAAAATTTCTACGCAACAAAAAAACTTCTACACACAAAGCCCAGTGTTAACACTTTTTGGAGTCATATCAAAACAAATTTTGGTGTACTTTTAAATTTTTGGATGTAATATATGTCTGTTGAGGAATTATAGTACCGTAAAATGGTCTTGATCTTAATAAATTTTACTCACTAAATTGTACTAAATTTTGATAACAAGTAAGAGGCAATTTCGCAATGGACCAAGATGGAAAATCTTGCCCTTTTTTACGATTTCTTTTTTGATTGGCCTGAGAGCTTGCACATGCAAGTTTCATGAATATTCCAATATTAATTAACAGGAGATGAGATCGAGAATCGGCCATTTTAATGTACCTATCCAATATAAAAAGTTCCCGAAATTGTGAACCAAATTCTTTCAAATCCAGAGCCGAAAAAAATAATAATTTCAGAGAACAATAATGCGTTTTTCTGCATGGAAAATAATTCCCTTTATGAGTTTAAAATTTTATTAGCCAGCAACGCTTGTTGTATGCAGGGAAATTTGTTGCTGAGCATGACTTGAAACACGTTGAACTTTTGTTTGGCGAACTCACAGCTGAAGGCATAAAGTGAACTCACTTTGCAGCTCAAACAAAAATATATTCGTCGTCAACACATACGTAAAATACCGGTCTGGGTTTGCAAACACCAGACTTCAATGCTCAAAACGAAGACCAAAAAGAATAATGGAAAAAACCGGTTTCGCCGATAACGACAACGCTACCCACTATCTCGCAAGCACAAAACACATATACTCTGACAATTCAGTTTAGTATCTACAAATGTGTGTATGCATGACACATATACGCACTCTAACTGTTTTATGTGTATTAGAGAGCTTTTTCTCCATGCCCTATGCTTTGCAATTGGCCGATTTTGAATTTCACAACAGATTTGTGAATTATAGAAACTTAACGTACCGTCGGTGATTTTCTCGTGTGTGAATACATATTTTTTCAGCTTCATTTGTACATACATATGTACATAGGTGATTTGGCTAGTACTTGTGTAATTTGCACGCATTTTATAAATTCATATTAAACGAAACGTTTGTGTAGTGTTTTTGAGCTCAGACAAATTTAACTGAGTTTGAAATAGAAGAAATTTAATTTGAAGAAGATTCAAAAAGTAGCAGCAGCACTTTTGAAAAGTGCACGCCATTTGTGCGAAAAGGCTCAAAAGCAAGGAGCTTAAAATAAAGTTCGAAAACAAAAAGATTGTATAAATAATAAATACATACATAAGTGTAAAAAACAAAATATTAAAAAAGGAACGGTGAAGAAAAAACGCTCAATCAGCAAAAAAGACTATATAAAAACGCATTCAAATATTTTAATAATCGGTGGAATCGTCGGATTTCCATCTGAATTTATAATAAACGGTTTTGTGCTAATCGGCTGACGTAGTAACTGCGTCCGCCGAAACGCGTTTTAAAGCGTTCGAAACAACAACAACTTACTTCGATTGGTTTTCTCGAAAGTTTATGTAAGTTTGCACTTTGTGATCTATTTACATATGTAGTATCTAAGTAAAATTTTTAAGTTTGAAAATATTGCGTGTCAAAAAAAATTACGCAAGCAATTTCGTGCGGCCTGACTTTAAAATGGAGGTGAAAGTCCATAGTAATATATGTACATTACGGTGGGTCGATTTGTATGGACGAAAGTTAACCGATATCGCGCCATCGATTTTTCGATAGGATTTGGGCTCTGGAAAAAAAGTTCCACTACGCATACCCAAAAATAATTTTGGAGCCTGCGAAATTTCATCTTTTTGACTTTTTTCGACTTCAATTTTTAAGGTTTTTTTCATGACCTACTAAAAAAATTTTCATATGTAAACCCTGTCCGACCCAAAAATGTCCGCTAAAAACGTTCTCGATAACAGTTTTTTGAAAAAAAAAAAAATATTTTTCAACAGTTTTCAAAAAACTGTTAGCGCCACCGTTTTAGCGGACATTTTGTACATGAAAATTTTATAATCAAATGAAATTTTTTTTAGTAGGTCATGAAAAAAACCTTAAAAATCAAAGTCCACAAAAAGCTAAGAAAACGAAATTCCGCAGGCTCGAAAATTATTTTTTTGGGTATGCGTAGTGGAACTTTTTTTCCTGAGCCCAAATCCTATCGAAAAATCAATGTCACGATATCGGTTAATAAATCGACTCAGTCTAATGTACATATATATGTATGTATGTATATATCTTTGTACGTTTGATGATTCCTATCTATTGATAACAGAATTGTTTTTGTTGTTTCACTCATAGAAATAGAATAGAAATTTAATTATATACATACATATGCATATGCATAGATAGGCGGGTAGTTCATTGTAAATATCTACGTTCCGACGTACATATTTATGTACGTTCGCTGGGTTACATATTTACACATATGTATGTACATTATATTCATGTTTTGTGGGCCTCATACAATTTTCCAATGCACAAAACTTTTTGTTTTTTGTATTTCAAACATTTTTCAAAACTTTTTTTAGATTCCGAAATATTTTTATAAATTTTTAAAATAATATTTCATTTGCACCATTTTACAAAACTTTTATTAATTTTGAATACTTTCAAACTTTTTAAAATATTGCATTTGAAAAATAGTTAATTTTTGAATTTCGATTTGTTTCAGATTTTCAGAATATTTTATTTCAAATGTTTTTGAAAACTTTTTGCATAACTAATATTTTTTTAACTGTTCAAAACACACATTTAACTCCAAACACTTTACAAAACCTTTTTGAATCTCGAATATTTTAAAATTTTTGTAAATATTTTATTTGAAAGATAATTCAAAACCTTTTTGGATTTCGAATTATTTTTACAACTTTTTAAAGGACATATTTCACTACCAACATTTTACAAACATTTTTTGGATTACGGATATTTTTATATTTTTTAAAATATTTTATTTGAAAAATAGTTCAAAACCGCGAGTTCGAATCGTGCTCAAGGCCTAACAATAATTATTTTAACATTATTGTTGTTATGATAATTTTTCCTTAAATGAAAAAAATTTTAAATTAGAATAGAAGAAAGAAAAAATTTAGACAACTGCCAAAGCTCGTTGTATAGATCCATTTCGGGAACTGCTAAATTCCTTCATCGGCAACGTTTATGCGCCGCTGCTATAACCATTCAGCTATCACAGCGGTTGTTATTATATTATGTTGATAAAATAATTATTCTTAGGCCTTGTGCTCGATTCGAACCCACGATATTACAAATCAGTCGGTCGATATAACAAAAAAAATTGTTAATAGTTCAAAACTTTTTGGGATTTCGATTTTTGTTTCAGATTTTTGGCATGTTTTATTTCAATTATTTTTAAAATTTTTTTTGAAATTCGAAATACTTTTTTAACTTTTCAAAACATATTTTACCAATTTCCTTGCAAAGCATTGCTGAATCTGACTTTCGCGTCTTGCAGGGACATGACGCCACTCCATAGAAACGGAGTAATAAAGGAAATGGCAAAAAAACTTGCCTGCTACTATTTTTCACACAACAAATATGTACTAAATTTTTTATTAGCGTTCTCTTATGACGTGGATACTGCGCTTAAGCCGCAGCTCTGTTAAAACAAAAAAAAAAAAAACAATTTGCGTAGCGCTCTCCGCTCAGATTTGTTTTCAAATTGAAATAACTTTTTCCAAATATTTCAATATTGCTTTTCCAGGGCTTGAACCCAGCATTTTCAGTGTAGTAGTCACCGCATGCTACCATCTCAGCACGGTGGCCGTCTAGCTCTGCTCTGTTAACCAACCATTAAAAATGTTACCCTCAGGCCCGGTTGTTAGTACAAGTTCAACTCAGTTTGTCAGTTAAACTACGATTCAACTTATTTTGCAGATTTCAGTCTACTTTAATTGAAGTTTATGCTATGTTTAGCCGTCGATCTGACAGAGTTAAACTCTAGTTAACCTATCAATTATTTACGCTCGTTTGCAATGGCGTTGAACTTATCCAACAAGCATTTGGCCTTCAGTACCATTAGAGGTTATATTGATAACTAGCATACTTCTAAACTCTTAAGAGTTGGTTCGGAACAGTGGCTCAACTTCAGAATCCTAGCGTTCTCAGTAAACAAATGTCAAAAATGCTGTTACTCAAGCTCAAAGAGTGATAGTTTCAAACTTGTACTCAAGTGTGGTTCACTAATTGGACTCAAATGTGAGATTCCAATACTACAGTATTTTCTCAAAAATAAAACAATACATGTATAATTTATTTCTAATTGATCACGTTTCATTACTGCTACCAACTACGTATTTATTTCTCACAATCAATAACTATTGGCTTTGCTAGTAGGTACCATCTTGGAGAAAATTTCTTTTTTCATCTTCAGCTCAACTTGATATCCAATGTAGGATATCAACTAAAGAAATATGCTGGATATTCATTTGAGAACCATACATTTCTCAAAAACTGGCAAAGGTTGGCGAATAATTTGAGAATGCCGTCGGAGATCAACTCGAGAACTATAAATTTTAGAAAATATCTCAAAGGTTGGATAGTGACCCAGCAAACACAGTTTCCAACGTAAGAGAAATATTGTAATTTTACATTAGAATTCTAATCTAGATCTCTAATGCATTTCGATTCGAAAACTAGGTTAGAGAACTAAGTTAGAATTCGACTGTGAAATGATTCGAGTAACACTAGAAATGCGCTGTTATGATCATTGTCGCAGTTATCGATTATTTGCGCGACATGATCACTCATCCTTAGTGTTATACAAATAAAATAAAAATAGTGAAAAGTTGTGTGGAAATATTATAAGTTGCGAAACATTTTTTTTATTTATAATAATAAATACTAGTAAGTAAAAATGGATAAAAAAGTTAAAAAAGGAAAGCGAGCATATTATTGAAGTGCTACTTAAATGGCATGAAGAAAACGCTACGTCATCCGTACCTCAAACCAACGCTGAGCTCAATCTTTAAGTACGGGTTTAATTTATTATAATAGAAAAAGTCTTTGAAATATGTTCATTCTTAATACATAAGCTTAAAACCAAATAAAATTATTTGATAAAATGAAACAATAAAAATTCTGCTGATTTTAAATAATTGAACTTAATTGCGCATCACTTCAAAATTCTCATTAGAAACTCATTAGAAATTGACGTTAGAATTCGATTAGAATTCTAACCCTTTTCTCGATATCGAGAACGAAGTCTCTTTTTTGTCGAGAATGCTATAATTCGCGACATTTTCGCAAATATTCCTCTAACCTTTCGCCATCTAATCGTTTTCTAACCTAAATGTTTGTTGGGGATTGGAGAATGATTGGATTCAACTTGGGAATTATCAGGTTTAATAATAATTAGACAATGATGTTGGCTATCAACTCCGGAATTATATATATATTTCTCTAAGGGAGGGGAAATATTTTTTCCATGTTTGTTTGGTAAACAAAATCCAGCTGTTGCCGTATACATATTATCTAGATCAGGGCTTCTCAAAATTTTTTAAATTGAAAAGTGCAAATCACAACACATAAAAAAGTTTCAGTGTACATGTAATTTTGTATAAGTTGAAAAAAATAAATAAAAAATTTATTTAAATGTTTAAAGAATTTTGATGGTCCTCTTAATGAATAAATTTTTATTACAATTTTCTCAATGCTACAATATTTTTGAAAGATTTTAGAACATAAAAGACCAATGTTGCCCTACAAAAAATCCTACCTCAAAACCGAACTTAAGCTGTGACTGAAAAACTGCTCTGTAGTTTAAATGGAGTTTAAGGAAACAGTTTAAGCTTAGCTTAACCATTTACTGAAAAGCCTGGCCTAAGAATACCAATGAAAAATATTAAAATAACTGACTTCCGCCAACAGTAAGTAACAGTGGCTGTTGGTATGACAGATTTCTATGGCACGATAGTCATAAGAACAAAGTAGTGAGCGCCGTAATTTTTTAATTAGCTGATGCATTTGTTTTCATACATTTAAAGCAATAAGGCTAATCCCCGCTTAAAACTAATACATGTATCCGGCATAAAACATGTAGGCCAATTTCAAAAAGAACACGGCCTAAATTGGAAGAGAAGCTGTGCCTAAATCTCTGAGGAGATAAATGGCGCCAAGTACCTATTTATTTTTAATTTTATTGTTAAATTGAGACCAACAGTTTTTATTCTCCTGCAATAACTAAACAAATATGTTTTCTTGACAAGAAATTTGTTTTCTTGACTCGGTTGAACTAACCAAAATGCAATACATTTTACAGAATGTCTCTTATTTTTGATTTTAATAGATTCATTTCATTCGTTGTATTGTTTCATCTTTTAAATGACTATTTTCTACAGATTTTACAATTCTAAATTCGGATTTATAGAAAAGTTTACAACTTTATGCGAAGTTTTAAGAAAACGTCCTTTACCAATTGAAAATGTATTGAATTATGATAAGATGGGGCGTTTTGCGACGAATTCAGATAAATAAAGATCGTTCTTAGACGAAGTCCTGAGAGAGAGTTTTTGAAAAATGTTCGTAAAGGCTGATTCTAGAAATACTTCTGAGTTATGTTGGACGCTCTGCAATCAATTTGCAACCGTACTAGCGCAATTTTCTAATTAGCTGAGAAAATACTCAACAATCCGAGAAATCTCAAAACAGAGCTTTATTTTGCAAAGCGTGTTTCTAGTGCCAAAAATCTCTGCTTAATTTTGGTTTCTAAGAACAAGTGTGCCTATACATGTATGTATGTATGTATGTATAATTTATTCAGTCTATGATTAAACAATCTTACAGACTAGAATACAAAAGCAAATAAATACTTAAACAAATAATCAACTGAAAACCACAACGAATAACGTAAGTAACATGACTAGAGAAAACAAAAAATAAAAAGATAATGCAAGTAAAGATTATAGGAACTCTTGCAAAGTTGACTTGAAGATGCTTCTCGACAAAGAAAAATCAATAAAAAACCTCCTTGAGAGTCTATTAAATTCATTTAGTGCCCGAAAAATTGGGTCAAAATTACAATAATTAGCCCTGCAAGCAATCATGTAAAATGGAAAAAATGTTCGAAGACTCCGATTAGGTACATTAAATGACACCTTCGCTAAGAGAACTGGGCAATCAAGAGAGCCAACTATTAGATCATAGAGGAACATTAGCAGATGTTCTATCCTTCTGGATTCGAGAGGTTGGAGATTTATGAGTAAGCAGCGCGAGTGATAGGATGGAATTGGGTCGTCAAAGTTGAGTTAAAATAGACAAAAACGAGTAAATTTTATTTGAACCCTTTCAATTCTGGCAGCATAGCAGCTATAGATAAGATTCCAAACAATTGAGGCGTATTCTAGTTTTGAACGAACGAGAGAGGTATAAAGAGCCTTCCTTGTATAAGGATCCTTAAAGTCTTTTGCATATCTACGAAGAAAGGCAAGGTTTCTGTAAGCCTTGGGAAGCATATAAGAGATATGATTGACAAAAGAGAAAGAGGAATAAAAAACAACACCTAAGTCAATAAATTCATTAACCGAAACCAGTCGAGCACCTGCGATATCGTAGAGGGTGGAATATAAGTTAGATGATATAGTAAAAGACATGTGGAAACATTTATTCACATTGAGGAAGAGATTATTGGCATTACACCATTCAATAAGATTATTTAGGTCATTTTGTAGGAGTAGGGAATCCGACTCGCCATTAACTCTATGAAATAACTTTAAATCATCTGCATATAGAAGGAAAGAGGACGAAAAAAAACAGGAACCAATATCATTTATAAAAAGCATAAACAACAAAGGCTCGAGAATGCTACCCTGAGGAACTCCAGACGTTGCATAAAAAGGCAGGGACTTGCAGCCCTCGATTTCAACACATAGAGACCAGTTCGATAGATATGATTTTAACCAAGATAAGAATACAGAGTGAAATCCAATATACTCAAGTTTAGATAGTAAGATTTGATGTGAAATTTTATCAAAAGCCTTTGAGAAGTCGGTATATATGGTATCAACCTGGCAGCCATCCTTAAATGCAGAGATACAGAAATCAGAAAACGACCCTAGATTAGTGACAGTAGAGCGACCAGCAACAAACCCATGTTGACGCGGGTCAATCACCCTTTTAATGATAAAAGACAACTTCTTTATGATTATGAGTTTGGCAATCGGCCTATAGTTAGAGATGTCATTTTTATTACCAGATTTAAAAATAGGACAAATTGAGCTCCTTTTCCATCTATCGATAAAAGTTACAGAGGGCAGAGATAAATTGAAGATATGGCAAATGGGAGCGCAGAGAGTTAAACTACAGTGCTTCAGTACAAAGGCGCAAAGGCCATCAGTGTCACAACTTAGCGAGGGTTTAAGGGAAATCATAGCATTGCGAACATCATCCTCTGAGATAATGAGGGAGCCAAAATCAATCTGATCACAAAGTCCCGAGCGCGAATGAGAGCCAGCCAAACCTACATTGGCATCATCAAAGTTAGATTTAAAGAATTCCGCAAAAAGCTCAACTGTTTCAGTTAGCAACTGGGAACTTACCCCATTAAAGGTCATACAATGGGAATATTCGTTGAACCACGTTTGGGGCGGATAAAGTTCCAAAAGGCTATTGGATTTTCTTTAAGCTCATCTTCGAGCCTACGCATGTAGCGATTATAAAGAAATTTATCGAGATAATTAAACTGCCCCACACTATTAATGTACTGTTCCCTAAGAGAAATGTTTTCCCTATTTACCTTATATAATTTATTGAATTTGTTACGCTTGTTTTTCAACCTCTTAAGCGTTGTTATACCAAGGTAATTTATGCAACCTAGGCCTAAAACAAGGCACTGTACTATGAAATATCTCAGACAACTTCGATAAGAAAAGGTCATAACACATGCTGACGTCATTAGAGAGACATGTATTTGCCCAGTTAAGTGCAAGTAAGACATTGTTCAACTCACTGAAATCAGTAAGTCGAAAGTTAAAAGGAGAGTTATCCAATGGCGTCAGCGTAGGGATAGCAGCAAAGGTATTTAATTGAATGACAAGCGGTAAGTGATATCAGGAAGAGTACTCTCAGAGAGATCAAATATTAAATTCTCATCGACAAACACTAGATCAAGCAACCTCGAAAGAGTATTAAATAAATTATTGATTTGAATCAAATCGCAACTTAAAATATTATCTATAAGATTGATTTCATAAGAACGGGTGACATGGAATGTACGTTATTTACTTAATTGGCGCTTAACCGTTTAAACGGTTATGGCCGTCCAGCAAGGCGCGCCAGTCGCTTCCTTTCTCTGCCAACTGTCGCCAATTGGTCACACCAAGGGAGTTTAAATCGTTTTCCACCTGGTCCTTCCAGCCACCCTCTACCTCTGCTTCCATAAGCGGGTTCCGCTGGAAACACTTTCTTGGCCGGAGGGTCGTCTTTCATTCGCATAACATGGCCTAGCCAGCCATAAATCTTTCGAAGAGAAGAACACTCCCAGAGCCGCTTCATCTGATGCTGTGATGGTCCATGCTTCTGCACCATATAGCAGGACGGGTACGATAAGTGATTTGTAGAGTATGATTTTCGTTTGCCGAGAGAGGACTTTACTTTTCAATTGCCCACCTAGTCCAAAGTAGCATTTATTGGCAAAAGTGATTCTTCGCTGGATTTCAGAGCTGATGTTGTTTTTAGTGTTGATGCTGGTTCCTAAATAAACGTGGAATGTACGTATGTGTGTACATATACATATAATTGGTAGATAAAGTATAGAATCATGCATAGGTACATACATACATATGTATATGTACCTAATTTAAATACCATATTCAAGGATGTGGCTTAATTCTTTCTGAACAAAAAATAGATTGAGATTTGTATGTACTTATGTACATAAGTATATCAAAATTTGTATCATGTGAGCGTGTATAGGAAAGACTTAAACTGAACTTAAAAAGCGCCACAACACGTGGCTTAATCATTTACAACCGTTATCAAGCCCTAATTTATAAGATACGATACGTATAAATAAAATATGTAACTTTGCTCACACCTCCTATACAGTCGTTTATATGTACATACATATGTATATATATACATGTGTACATACATATATGTATACATAGATATATTTGAACAAATAAACATATCTACACATATCCATAGGTAATCTGTGTAGGCATGGGCTACACATATACATATGTACATATATACATACCTAACGTATTTCAACGTTTAAAGGTACCTATCAGCATTTTTCTTAATAAATAATAACATTCATACGCACATGCCGACATCCTTCTACACTAAATATATTATACATATGTAGTACATACATTCAGACATACCAAAAGCCAAACATGTTCAAAACGTATACAATTGTGCTTCAGCAATGTTTTGCGATGACTAATAACAACAACGCGAATGGTTAATGTCGCGACATGCACGAACATGCAAAATAAAGTTGAATGTTTGTTATGGCAAATCAAGCGATGTGAAAAGACTCAATATATACTAAGATATTTATATTTGTAGATATGTATGTATATGTACATATTTATATAAATAAACGCTTTGTAACATGTGGGGGGTAAACAAACTTCAAAAGCTTTTCGCTGCTGACGCAAATGAAGCGCACAGTTGTGAACAAAAAATAAACAAATAAAATAAAATACCTGGAAATATAAAAAAATTAATAAGTACCCACTTCAAATGTTTAACACCACACACAGCTGCCCAGATACAGAATTGTATACAAATATATGTACACTATGGAGCAAAAGTGAACACTTAAGAATCAATTTGGCAGGTTATGTCATGCACAAAACGTAGTGTTATAATATGATAGAAATCAACCAGGTTATTAGCATTGCCATTGTTTTTGGAGCAAAAATAATGACTGGAGATGTGTTCTGTGGTCAGATGAATGCGTCTCCGGTAATAAATATTCCAATTTTTATGACGTGCTGCAAACGCTATACGAGTTTATTGGTTTTTTGCTGAAGGCTTATGCTTTTTGGGCATTTTTTGCAGGAAAACAACCAACTACTTTAAGCGTACGCCGGACAGTCCACACACTAGTTTCACAATTAATACTTTGCGCTGCCTTTTTTGTTGTTTTTGCTTTCCCGGTCATTAAGGAACGTGCCAGAAGCTTCGCTTCGCTACTCCCTATGTTCTTTGATCGGCGATTTTTGCAATACTGAGTGGCCAAATTTTTAAATTTCTTCAATTTCATCACTTGTGATTGAGAGAGTTTAGGTTGTTTTCCAACTGTCCGTGTGACTGGCCCAGTTGAAGCAGCTTTTCTACCTCCGCAATCATTTTATTGTTACGCGGCTTAATTTTGAAAATAAAGGTTAATATTTCCACATTTCACAGCGAACTAGCTGGAATAGCAAATACCAAGTCAACCCCTTATCTTACTAAAATACCGAATAGCGGTATTAAACGACGCTCCTACTTTATTCAAGTGCAAAAAATTTCAATGAGTGCAAAAGTGAACACTATACCTACCCTTACTTAAAGAAGAATTGTGTTAAATGTATTTGTTGTGGTTTTTGTTTATTAATTTATTTTTGCTCCAAAAACAATGGCAATGCTAATAACCTGGCTGATTTCTATCATATTATAACACTACGTTTTGTGCATGACATCACCTGCCAAATTGATTCTTAAGTGTTCACTTTTGCTCCATAGTGTACATACATGCAGACATATACTTATTAACGCACTTCAATATTTACCAATTCTATTGCAACTGTACTCAACACATAGATATTTATTTGCATTGTATGTGTTTGTGGACAAAAAAGCTCCAGCTTTCAGCCGGCTGTTGTGAAATTCATTTTTGCTGGTGTACAAACCTAGTTCGTATGTATGTATGTGTGTTTGGATTTAGTAAATAAGTATGTAGCGATTGAACTTGCGAGTGGGGGATTTTTTGTGTAAACTTTTTCGATTTGCTCTATAGACGGTTAATTTATTATGTATTAACTAAGTTTATGTATAGGTACATGGACATACATACATATGTACGTACATACGTACGTACATACAAAGGTTACTGCCTGGATATAGAGGTGGAGTGCTGTCTGGTTACACTGATTGTTCGAAGTTCAAATCCCGCGACAAGTAACACGATAAATTGGAACGAGTAGTTATATCGCGTCAAATTTGTACTAAAAGGCCAATTAATGGTGACTTATAACCATAAAAACATAACCAGATAAAACAGCTGATCGAACCTACCTTATGGAAATCAATGTAATTGATTAATGGTGCCATACCATAACGTTAACGCCATAACCATACCATAGCCAACCAATTCGTTTTTGGTTTCTCGCCATATCCATAACCTAAAAAGTTGGTGAATTTAATAACTTTTTGTAGATTTTATTCATTGTTTTGGATAAGTTATGACTAAGAGACTTGTTTTTTGTGGAATATGTTTGTAATTTTTTGCGCTTTCTTCATTTTTATGAAATTAGTTAGGGTTAAGGAAGTTTAATTGGCCCTTAATAAGGAACTGACAAATACTAAATATGTACTAAGAATAATCACCCTTATAGCGAAGTTCACGCGGAAAAGTGTTCGCCTTCACTTCTTTTGTTCGGGTGAACTTTTTCCGCATATTGGCAATTTCGGGTGAACAAAAGTTCACTTCGAAACAGCCGATGCTCTATTGTGAACTGGCAGTGAACAAACAATTTACTTGCAATTTTGTAAATTTTGTAAACAAGCATATATTTCCTTAAAATACAACAAAAATAGAAATAACAAGTAAGGAAGGCTAAGTTCGGGTGTAACCGAACATTACATACTCAGCTGAGAGCTTTGGAGACAAAATAAGGGAAACTCACCATGTAGGAAATCAATGTAATTGATTAATGGTGCCATACCATAACGTTAACGCCATAACCATACCATAGCCAACCAATTGGTTTTTGGTTTCTCGCCATATCCATAACCTAATAAGTTGGTGAATTTAATAACTTTTTGTAGATTTTATTCATTGTTTTGGATAAGTTATGACTAAGACACTTGTTTTTTGTGGAATATGTTTGTAATTTTTTGCGCTTTCTTCATTTTTATGAAATTAGTTAAGGTTAAGGAAGTTTAATTGGCCCTTAATAAGGAACTGACAAATACTAAATATGTACTAAAAATAATCACCCTTATAGCGAAGTTCACGCGGAAAAGTGTTCGCCTTCACTTCTTTTGTTCGGGTGAACTTTTTCCGCATATTGGCAATTTCGGGTGAACAAAAGTTCACTTCGAAACAGCCGATGCTCTATTGTGAACTGGCAGTGAACAAACAATTTACTTGCAATTTTGTAAATTTTGTAAACAAGCATATATTTCCTTAAAATACAACAAAAATAGAAATAACAAGTAAGGAAGGCTAAGTTCGGGTGTAACCGAACATTACATACTCAGCTGAGAGCTTTGGAGACAAAATAAGGGAAAATCACCATGTAGGAAAATAAACCTAGGGTAACCCTGGAATGCGTTTGTATGTGGGTATCAAATGGAAGGTATTAAAGAGTATTTTAAAAGGGAGTGGGTCATAGTTCTATAGGTGGACGCCATTTCGGGATATCGCCATAAAGGTGGACCAGGGGTGACTTTAGAATGTGTTTGCATGATATGGGTATCAAATTAAAGGCACTAATTAGGGTTTTAAAAGGGAGTGGCCCTTAGTTGTATATGTGAAGGCGTTTTCAAGATATCGACCAAAATGTGGACCAGGCTGACCCAGAACATCATCTGTCGGGTACCGCTAATTTATTTATATATGTAATACCACGAACAGTATTCCTGCAAAGATTCCAAGGGCTTTTGATTTCGCCCTGCAGAACTTTTTCATTTTCTTCTACTTAATATGGGAGGTGTGACAGCCATTTTACAAAGTTTTTCTTAAGCTATATTTTGCGTCAATAAACCAATCAAATTACCATGTTTCATCCCTTTTTTAGTATTTGGTATAGAATTATGGCATTTTTTTTTCATTTTTCGTAATTTTCGATATCGAAAAAGTGGGCGTGGTTATATTCGGATTTCGGCCATTTTTTATACCAAGATAAAGTGAGTTCAAATAAAGCGCCAAATACACGACACGAACATTTCCACGAACATTCCGCAATCTTGTTCGCAGCTTTGGCCATACACCATACGAACTTTTGGCCGAACATTAGTTCTCTTTCAGACAGCGATGAATACGGACAACAATTGTGCTGCAGCAATATTGCTCGCATCAGGATCTACTTTTTTTAATTTTTCGATTAAAGTCGCATAATCATTATTCTTTTTAATTCTATTACAATAATCTTTGGTTTTTACTTGCAATGATGGCAAAGATTTATACATTTCAATAAATTCACTCAGAAATTTTTTATTGTCCATTTTACTTTTTGGCGCACGTCTGTTCCGTTCAGAATTACTACGATTATGAGCTATTTCGCCATACACGCACGAACAGTTCGCGCAAATGTTCGCCAAAAATCAAAATATTTTAACGCGATATGCGAACTGGCAAACACCACCATACACGACAGAAAAGGTCGCAGAAACATGACATAACGGGAATGTTCGCGGAAATGTTCGTGTCGTGTATTTGGCGCTTAAGCACGTGGACCAAGTTTAGTAAAGATATATCGGTTTTTGCTCAATTATTCGTGTTAACGGCCGAGCGGAAGGACAGACGGTCGACTGTGTATAAAAACTGGGCGTGGCTTCAACCGATTTCGCCCATTTTCACAGAAAACAGATATAGTCATAGAATCTATACCCCTACCAAATTTCAGAAGCATTGGTAAATTTTTGTTCGGCTTATGGCATTAAAAGTATTCTAGACAAACTAAATGAAAAAGGGCGGAGCCACGCCCATTTTGAAATTTTCTTTTATTTTTGTATTTTGTTGCACCATATCATTACTGGATTTGAATGTTGACATAATTTACTTATATACTGTAAAGATATAAACTTTTTTTTTAAATTTGACTTTAAAAAATTTTTTGTTTAAGTGGGCGTGGTCGTTCTCCGATTTTGCTAATTTTTATTAAGCATATACATATAGTAATAAGAGTAACGTTCCTGCCAAATTTCATCATGATATCTTCAACGACTGCCAAATTACAGCTTTCAAAACTTCTAAATTACCTTCTTTTAAAAAATTGTCCAAAATTTCACTAATTTTCTATTCTGCGTCATAAGTTCAACTCACGTACCAAGTTTCATCGCTTTATCCGTCTTTGGGAATCAATATCGCATTTTTTCCGTTTTTCGAAATTTTCGATATCGAAAAAGTGGGCGTGGTTATAGTCCGATATCGTTCATTTTAAATAGAGATCTGAGACGAGTGCCCACGAACCTACATACCAAATTTCATCAAGATACCTCAAAATTTACTCAGGTTATCGTGTTAACAGACAGACGGGCGGACGGACGGACATGGCTCAATCAAATTTTTTTTTCGATATTGATGATTTTGATATATGGAAGTCTATATCTATCTCGATTCCTTTATACCTGTGCAACCAACCGTTATCGAATCAAAGTTAATATACTCTGTGAGCTCTGCTCAACTGTGAAAATGTGAAAGCGATTCGGAGGCAATTAAGGGAAGCTAAATGATTCACTGTAAGCTAAAAATTTTTTGAATAAGAAGTTATATTTTTTTCAATTAGCTTTCGCCAATATTACAGGCTAAACAAGCCGACATTCTGATATTTGCTAGATACTCTTACCAACTCCTTGCCACCATTGAGGCAAAAATTTGGAGTACCACCAATCGTAAAGTTGAGTACATGTCTTCGTTTTTTCGTTTAGGGAAAAGGCGTTGGAAAGGACCATGAAGTGGGTTTTGCCAATCTTGTTTCAGTGAGGTGCCCAACATTTTGGAACCGTTGCTTTGTCGACAATGGATAACTTGGCCGACTGATACGTTATCATAAAAAATAGAATTTACATATTTAACAATACAGGAATTTCACTTTTTTCCACTCAGCTTTCGATTGGCCATTATTTATTGATTTAATTCTAATAATAAAAGTACATATAATTATAAGAGTATCAAATTTCAAAACAAAAAATTACTTAAATTTTGTTTTCCTCTCGTTCGCCTGTAAAATATAAGTGAACAAATTTGGGTTTCCCCGCTGTTCATTTCTTTTTCGAACACGAAAAATTGTTTCGCCACCCTCTGCGAGAGGGTGAACAAAAACTGTGAATATTTTCGGGTGAAAATAAAACTCGCGATAAGGGTGAATAAGAACGCATGTATACGACAGGGGAACACGAAAAAAACATTAAAATTATTAGAAAATGTTATCATCTAGCTTTTTTTAAAATTTTTTTTTTTCATTAACTTAAGAAAAATCTGTGAATTGTGTAACTGAAGCTATGCCAACCTAATACGAGGTTGATGCAAGCAGCTTCCTTGTGCATGGCTTTAGACCACCTGTGTACGCAATCCTTTCGCATGCTCCTCGTATGTACTCCGAGATGGTGAGCTTCCTCTCTAGCTGCACCCCCAATTATTCCTTTGAAGTGCATGTTTCTATTTTCTGGTCCCCAACTGTCATGTTAATGCCTCTTCGTAAGCCACATATATATTTATATTGCGCATGAGATTTTTAAGCTGTGCCAGCTAGTAGCTTCGCGCGGTTATGACAGCTGCCACGTCGTCGGCGAAAGCAACTAGGACTGTGCTTTCTGGCATGTCCAATCGAAGAAGAATGTCATAAGTAATGTTCCAGAGATCGGAGCTTAGTACCGAGCCCTGGGCTGATCCGCCTTATATCGTCATCTGTCTTTTACCATGGGTGGTTCCGTAGCGAGCATTACGATCTCTCAAGTAGTCCCTCCGAATTTCTAGCAGTTATTGAACTGCCCTGAAATAGCGTTTTAATGCCTCAAGCATGTCGTCCCACCTGACTGAGTTAAAAGCGTTCTTGACATCTAGCGTGACCAGCAAGACTACCGGTCTTGCTCGGTGGGACGAAGCCTCGGCTTTCTTGCGTTTATCACTTCTGCAATGGCGTCTATTGTAGAGTTACCTCTCCGGAAGCCATGCCTTCGATGGTACAGTTCTCCCCCATCCTCTATTGCTCTCGTGAAGCGTTGCTTCAATAGGCTCACCATCAGTTTTTCTGCGGTGTACAGCATATATAGTGGGCGGAAAAACAATGGAGAGTTGTGGTCTATTTTGCTCTTCATAATAAGAACTAGCCGTACTGTTTTCCATCAGGTGGTGAAAATTCTTGCTTCGAGACATTTGTTGACCATGTGCAACAAAATTTCGGGGCAGATATTTGCAGCTGGCCTGTAGCTGTTTTATGTTTCATGCTGCGCAAAGCAGTTTTCTACCGTATTTCGTGAAATGATTCCATGTTGCGGTCTTCTTCGGTGACTTACCGTTCCTCTCTTAGTGGTTGGGTGCGAAAGAGATCATCCACAATGTGTATTATGTTTTCCCCGTCCATCATCGTTCAGCATCTAAGTTTACTTTCCTTGACGGCAGCGCCGAGAGCTTTCATCGCTCTTTTGTACGCTTCCGACTTTTCGAGAGTCTCAGGCCTGCCACTCCCGCGAGTAGCTGGTATCCGCGTCCTGCGTCCCAATCAATTTTAGTATAACAAAATGCAAGTTATAATTCGCTAAAATTTCGCATTGATTTTGACAATTTTTTTCCAGAAGGGTGTTTTACATTTTATGCCATATATGAGGAGCACATAAATGCAAAATTTTAGAGACGTGTAGCTTGTACTTTGTCAGACTAAAATTCAAAATTTCCATGCTGGGCTCGTATCGTGTGTTACGATCCGTGATCGAAAATTATTTTTGAAATCACAATAGCTCTAAGATGGTGAACCGAGTAATAACATATGTATATGAGATGAGGACAATTCGTACTCATAATCATCATATATTTTATTTCTAATTGCTGTTTTGATGTACGGGTGCCTTTTTCGGTCTTATTTGGAATCCAAATCTATAAATAAAGTTTTGGTTGTAAAGATGGAGATTCGGGCTATTAGCGAGCTTTGGGCAATGTTGGTCATAGTGCTTTTTTTCAGCTATATTTTATTAAAATAATTTGTTAAAAATAAACGATTGCGAGCACACAAAGAAATCTATTTATACTATGGTACTATTGTGAATATGTGCACTGCATTACCGGCAGTTGCTACCATACACCAGATGGCAGTGCAATTGAGTGATAGAACAGCTGATTTCTGTTGATAAGACACTTTTATATTGGTTGCGCAAGATGCGCACGGGTCCGGCTCGTATCCATAATTATCATTTTCGAAGAAAGGTTGACCGTTTCAAATCTATCATTTGAGTGATATCGTAAAACCCAATACGGGCCCTGGTTTTCAAACACTAATTAAACATTTTTTTTTTTTCGAAAACGTTTGAAAAGGGTTTGCATATTTTTAGTTACAGAATTCACTGCAGTCTTTTCCTAAATTATAATAATAATTTGTACTGCTATTTTTGTGTTCGCAGCTGTACATACCTATATATAAATATTTTACATTTACTCGTACTTGGGATAATTGCACGCCAAAAGCTTTTTTAATTTAGATAATGTTAACTCAAAACATGCAATGTAATTGCTATCACTAAACAAATTCCATTGTATTTTATTTTTGTAATAATATACATATGTATATATTTTGAAAAGAGGAAAATCACAACACTTATCTTTGAACACGTATGGGCAGCCATTTTGTGAGCTATACTAATATTTTTACTTTGTTAATAAACATTCAGATAGAGTCTAATCTCCACATCCACAGGCACATGTATAGCCCGCGATAATTTGATAGCACATACGGATTGGGCTATTTATCTACTATCTCGATGAATTATAATCGTTTATAAAAGACTGGCGGATCAGGCTAGATAATTTTCTGCCCTATCATTTCCTTGCAAGCCTCTTTCCCGGATAGACACATTATGCCCAACTTCTGGTCATTTTCTTTTATTTCTAAGGCCCGGTTTTTCAGTGTTTGGTTAAGCTAAGCTTAAACTAAGTTTGCTTAAACTTCAAATTTAAACTCGAGTTTAACTACAGACCAGTTTTTCAATCAAAGCTTAAGGCTTTTGTGTACGACAATATTGGTTTTTTTTATTATCTAGATAATTTGTAGATACGGCAACAGCTAGACTTTGTTTATCCAACAAACATGGAAAAAATACTTCTCCACACTTAGAGAAATATATATCTTGTTCTAGAGTTGCTATCCAACAACATTCTCTAATTGTCCTTAAACCGGATAATTCTTAAGTTGATATAAAACATCATTCTCCAATAACAATCTAACCTTTAAGAAATTTTGTAAAATTTATAGTTCTCGAGCTGATCTCCAACGTCATTCTCAAATTATTCTCCAACCTTTGATAGATTATGAGAAATAGCTGTCAAATGAATATCCAGCACATTTCTCGAGTTTATATTCAACATTGGATATACAGTTGAGATGGAGTTGAAAAAAAATCTCAAGGTAATACCAGCAAAGCGAACAGCTGTTTATTGTGAGAAATAAACACCTGTTCGGTAGTAGTAATGAAGCGTTATAAATTAGAAAAAAATATGAATGTTTTATTTTATTTTTGTGAAAATACTGTAGTATACAAATCTTATACTACGTACAAACACACACCAAATTGATAATTTATACCATTTGGGCAATTTATAACGCAATTTATCATATAATAAATTTTAATAACAAATTGCCAATTTAAAAAAATTGCGTAAAATATTGTTTCAAACAGCAAATACAACCTTGTAAAGTGTGTTTATTGAGTAGATTTAAACGTCAGTTGCGCATGGCTTATCTCATCAGCTGATATTATTTTTTTCATTTCACTGGAGTAGGGATTGTCAAAAGAGGATCGCAAACTCAAAATGAAACCAAAACATTGAACACATTTTCTTACAACACACAAAAATTTCAAAGTTTTATGTTTTCAATCCATTCCATTCGCCTAATTCCAACACGCACATTTTGACATTCTGAACAAAGGTATGTTGTTGCTGTAGAGATGAGCCAACCGGCTATCAAATAACTATTGTGTAAGCTAAATTGAGCTGTATGAACACCACTCATTTTAAATTGAAATAGCCTCAATTTATTTTTCTGTTTGAACATAGTAATTTGTGTCCAATTAGAGAACCACACTTGAGAACAAGTTTAGAACTATGTTTTTTCAACTAAGGCAACTGCATTTTTGCTTAATAAAAAATTCACTTTTTTTGATGAGAATGCTATGATTCTCAAGTTGAGTCACTGTTTCGAAACAACTCTTGAGTTTTTAGAAGTATGCTACTTATCAACATGAGTTCGAATGGTACTAAAGCCCCAATGCTTGTTGGATATATTCGCAACGCGAAGGAGCGTAAATAACTGATAGGTTAACTAGAATTTAACTCTGCCAGACCGGGCCTAAGTCACTGAAACAAGTATCCGTTTGGTCAGATCATTTTGAAGATCTGAGTAGATGCAAACCACGATTCAATTTTTCAAATATTTTTGGTGATGTAATGTCAATCATACGCCCTGTCGTCATTACAATAACTTAATTTTTAGAACTGAAGTTTGGCTGTTCAAAAACTTCATTTAATATTTGGCTTGGGTCATATTAGAGAGAAATTCCTTTAAGCTAACTAACAATGTTTGTGTGCGAGGTTGTTAATATCGGGTTATGTAAAAAAATAGGAATTTTGGATCCATATTGGGCCATTTCCGAAATAGGTATTGGTAACAAAAAAAAAAAAAACAATTTTTACTAAAAATATATCAAATAAGACTTTTATGTCAGCTTATAAGGGAAACTTAGAAAATGATCTGTTTAAGGGAGTACAGGTATTCCTTCACTCAGGGAAAACGTTGTAAAATCAATGAAAATGTGCTGAAATCAACCAAAAACGTATGTAAAAGTGATGTAAATATGCAAATTTTTATTTTAAAAATGTGCATTATAACATTATAAATTCAAGTAAAAACATATTATAACATAAGTTTCTAGAAGTAAACTCGTTAAATACTAGTGCAAGTGATATTGTCGTTATTATAAAAGAATTTAGATCAAAAAGAAATTCATTTAAATTACTTTTCTGACACAATTATGCTAGGTTCAAACACACACCAAATTGGCAATTTATACTATTTGGGCAATTTATTACGCAATTTGTCATATAATAAATTGTAATAATAAATTGCCAATTAAAAAAAATTGCGTAATAAATTGTTTCAAACTGCAAATGCAACATTGTAAAGTGTGTTTATTGAGTATATTTAAACGTCAGTTACGCATGGCTGAACTATATGGTTGGCTCATCTCATCAGCTGATTTTATGTCTTTCATTTCACTGGAGTAGGTATTGTCAAAAGAAGATGGCAAACTCAAAATGAAACCAAAACATTGAACACATTTTCTTACAACACACAAAATTTCAAAGTTTTATGTTTTCATTCCATTTCATTCGCCTAATATCAACACGCACATTTTGACAGTCTGAACAAAGGTATGTTCTTGCTGTAGAGATGAGCCAACCAGCTATCAAATTACTATTGTGTAAGCTAAATCGAGTTGTATGAACAGCACTCAATTCAAATCAAAATTTCCTCAATTTATTTTTCTGTTTGAACATAGTATTAGGCGAAGAAGATGCTGGACTTGATGACATAAAATTATTACTTTGTTTGGCATCGACATGGTGTCATCATCTATTCCGTACTATAAACAAAATGAACTATGAGAACGAAAACAGGGTTTTAAATACTATATATACATTCCTATTTTTTCCTACAAATGCATAATTTCTCTCTAAACTCAACACGTAGGCCCATCGGCGGAATAGCTTCCTGAAGGTCAACAGCTCTTAGAAATTTAAGGTTTCTAAATGTTATCATCGAAGCTGCATCTCGTGGTCGAATATAATGATAGACATTTATTAACTTCATTAAAATATTATTTATAAAATCATTTCTCACATTTTAGGAATGGCAAGAAAGACATTCTCCAAATCAATCTCTTTTAGCAGCGCTAATAGCTTTCCCTCATCGTCATTTTCAACCACTCTTGTAGTATTAACAATCACACCTTCTAAATTATCACATACTTCTGATTCAACATTATCGAAATTAAAAATACAATCGCCAATTTGCAAAGAATTATTCATTTTGTTCACAAAATATTAAAGAAAGTAAGCGAAATTTACTTTTTGATCAGAATTGACAGCAAACAACAATAATGAACTCAACCAACTGCTTCTTCTTGCACATGTATGAGCGTTGCCACAAATTTAACTATGAGCATATTTAAAATAAAAATGTTTATATTTGAAGCAAAGTTTTCATTTTTGATTTAAGTATGGAAAGTTGTAAGTTCAAGACATTTTTAAAATAAATACGAGCATATTGAAATTCAAAATGCAGCATTTTTAAATCAAATATAAAACATTTGGGTTTTTTTTTAATTAAATTTTTAATTTAAAGATGTTTTGCTTTGTTTTGAAAATTTGTATTTTTAATACGAGAATGGGCTCGTTTAAAACGTGTATGGGAAGAATAAAAATTTTATTTTTGATTTTAAAATACGATTTTCCTCTGAGTGTTTAAACAATTTTAGAGCTTATTTATAATCTGTTTAGCGTATGTTTAATTTAAATTTAATCAAAATTTTACCCAATTTCTCTCTTTACAGTCTGAAGGGAAACTACATCTAAGGCTCAATTCAGAGACCGTTGAGAGGTTCCCCTACAATTTCTTTGTTTCTTTACAACAGTGAATTAAAAGTAAGTAAAATTATTCATTTAACTGCATGTAAAAAAAATAGAAAATTTTATATTCATACATACACATTTCTTCATGTGTCATAGAAACAGTATTTAAGGCTCAAAATATCAAAACTAAGATGCTACAACAAAAAAATTTTAATTTTGGCTTGAATTAAGTGTTAATATCAAACGTAATTAAGTACCTTGTTAAGTTTAAGTTATAGTTAAAAAGAAAATACAAATTAGTATGCATATAATTTTAATAATACTTTAGAGCAGTGGTGGCCAAGCCAACGCAGGCACATTTTTTCAATTGGATTTGGAGATTCACTGTCGCTATACGGACCAATACCATTGTATGGTTCTTTCTCTTTCGTTACTCCAGAAGCCACAACGTTGCTAAAGCTTTACCTATTTATTCATAAATTAAAAAAAAAAAAAAAAACGCAACCACCACTGCTGCTTTAAAACTACTTTCTTATGACAGCTTTAAAATTTATTTAAACGTTTTATACTTACATGAGAAGATTACCCTTATGCTTGGTTTTCAGTGCGTCAAAATTCATCAGTGAAAACGGCGTGCCATACAACCTCAAATGCTTTTGCCGTCCGTTTTAACTACAAAGTGACACTTACAATGACCAATAAGTGAAAATGAGAATTGCCAAACAGAAAATTAATTAGAATTTCTAATTTCATTTTCTAGCATGTTGTCGACTTATTTTCTTTTGCCAACTGGCGTCCTATATATAATAAATGTCATAACGCGCGAAACAACGGAAAATAATGAAACGATTTGCGTAATAAATGAACCTTATAGCGTGGGTTTTGATCGCGTACCGCATTATCGAGTCAGTAATGTGACATAATGGAAAAGCCTTTGACCCCAACGCAGAAGCGGTTACGCTTGAGGCAGTGTTTGATGTCACTCATTCTGACTTAATGAAAACCAAGCATTATACTATATGCATTCAGATATTTTTAACATTTGAAACAACAAATAGAACGTATTTAAATGAGTTTTAATTAAATGGTACAAAAGCCATCAATAACTGCTTTTGGTAAAAATGTGTAAAAACATATCTTGTCAAAACTTGTTTGTGCTGCATTAGCTGTATTAACAGCAATGTTTTATACAGTTATTATGTGTTGAAATTATAGACCGGCTAAGTTTGCAAACCAAAAACTGGTTCGGCAGATCAAGGTTCGAAAAAAAGAACGCGAAATATATCTCCTGACGGGATCTCATATGGCGGAAAGAATGCACTAAATAAGATAACAATAACTTCAAGACTTGTGACAAGAAATTCTTCGGTCCTTGACCCGTTATGACTAAGTCAATAGCCTGACTGTGTGTCTATTGTAAACATTTAAGATTTGTTCGAAATTTCGAAACTGACAAAACAAACTTGGTAAATAGCCATTAGTAAATTTCGTGGAATTATGTATGCTATAAGCAAAAAAAAAAAAAAAATTTCCACTTAAATATTTTCTATACTATTCGAGACATTTAAAAAAATGTGTAAAGCTACACAAAGGTTGTATAAAATTGCCTTAAAATGTGGAGGTATATAACTAAAGAAATTAATAAACTTTTTGAAATTATGTAGAAACATAATAAAATTATATCTATTTTACTTACATTATACTTAGAAGCTACTGAGATGACTGGGAAACGAAATGGGAATAAAAATACTGTCCCGAATTTTTTCAAAAAAGATGCTGAAATAGTTAAGCGGAACAGTGCCAAAAAAGCTCCGAAATAATCCTGAAAAAATACAGAAATCAGCTCATACCAAAAACAAACTGAAAATGATCCTGAAATATCCTGATGATACCGAAATAGTCGTGAAATTTTTCGGAAATAGTCTCGAAATTACTCCAAAACTTTGCAAAAACATAACCGAAGGAGCCACGAAAACAATAACAAAAAGGCTCTAGTTAAAATTTTTTTTTTATATTAGACAGTATTGCAGCCTACATGTTTTAAGTCTGCTGACTTCCACATTTTCGTTTCCAAGTTATCTCTAATAAAAAAAAAAAAAAAAGTAAATAAAAAAACACGGTTTTGACTTTTATCTTTGACTTTTATTATAAAAATCAAGTTTTTACTGTTAATTTTTACTTTTAAAATAAAATTCAAATATTTACTATTATTTTTGACTTTTATATTTAAGTCAGAAAATAACTATTAAAGTTTGGTTTTTATTTTAAAAGTCATAAAAAGTCATTTGTTTTAGTTAAATTTTAAATTACGAAAAACCATTATTTCTTTTTTGAAGTTTCAACATTAAATTAATTACAAAAACTAAGCGCAATATGTAGTAAAATTACTGAAAAACTTCAGAAAATTTCTATTGAAAATTAAGCTGACGTGGAAGTAATATACAAATGTAAACTTGCGAGCCCGAAAATAGCACTAAAATTGTTTTTATTATTTTTTTTATTTTTGTTGTTTACACAAAAACAAAAAAAAAAAAACTGCAACGAAATCATAACAAAAACTATGTAAACTAACTGCGAAAACGCTTCCGAAAAAATTAGAAAATTCTACGAGTTTTCAAAAATCTTAATGAAAGTTTCCAACTTTTCATTTAGAAATTCATAAAACTTTATAAGTATGCACTTCTGTAGCGAATTTCATTTTTGTTTGACAGAGTAGAAGTTTCGAATTGTTTCGAAAATGTTTTCGAAGTTGATTTCAATAGTTTTTGTTATACAATCACTGTAAGAAAAAAATTACTGTTAAAAATTGCATATAATTTTTGCTCAAATTTTTTTTTATGCTCGCAACTGTACATAAAATTGTGATGGTTTTTAAAATATCACTTTTATACCAGAACAGAATTTATATATGTACATGTATATTTAAATATATTTTACTATAAAGTCAAATAGCATAATGATTTTATTTGTGAAAAATTATAAATGCATAATCTGGTTACAAATTATACATGATATGTTGAAAATCCAGGGACCAAAACGATTGTTAATATTTAAAAACAAATACAATTAAACTCTTATTCTTTTACTTTTATATGATAAGTCTTAAACAACAGTTAAATTTGTTGCTATGACAATTATTTTCAAGATTCATTAATATAAATCAGTTAGTGACTTTTATTTTTTAAATCCGAATATTAAGGTCTTTATGAGTGAGTGAATGATTTATATTGATTACTTTTATGAGTAAGAGTTATTGAATTTGAGTTACTAAACACGTTTGTAGCTAAATCTACAATAACTGTTATGGCAGGAAATATGAAATAAAAGGAGTCAAATATTACTATAATTTTGTATTTTTGATATTAAAAAAGAAATTTGCCTGTTGTTTCTTTAAATTTTGTATAAAATTTGCTATGACGAACTTACAGGTCCAAATTGTATATTGTCTAAGTGTTTTTAAAACAAATGGGGTATTCATGTGGTTATAGTAATCAGCTTAACTGCTTATGCGTTTTTTTTTTTTTGCTGCGTTTACATAAAAAATGCATTGAAGACAAATAATTTTGCGAAGATAAGTTGATAATGAGGTGACGTGTATACCCAACAAGTTTTCATTAGTACACTGAAAGAAAAAAGCTGGTAAAATCAATCGAATTCTGGGTCAATTCAACCGATATTTCTGTCTGTTATCCATCGAAAATAGCTTTTGAGTCAACTGCACAAAACAGATTTTACAATCAAATCAACAAAAAAAGTTCTTGAAATAAAAGCACAGCTCTGTTAAAAAAATTTGCTCTAATTGAAAACAAATTTTTTCAGTAAATTTTGATAGTGTGTTTTCCAGGTCTTAAACCCACGATCCCACCACGATGGCCACCTAGCTTATTGCCTAGCTTGTTAACTTACAATTATTAACGTCACTCTAAGATTGACAATGAAAACTGTTAAAATAACAGATTTCAGTCAACATTTGAATAACAATGACTGTTGATATGACAGATATTTCTGTGGTATGATAGTCATAAGAACAAAATAGTGAATGATGTGAGCGTGAGTTTATTATTAAAATTAGCTGATGCATATGCAGAATATTGACAGTTGTTTGCTTTTGACATGACCAATGAAAGTAGTTCTTTTAACAGGAAAATCAGTTAGATTGATTGTGTATCCCTTATTTTTACAGAACATTGTAAACCTGAAACCAACAGTTTTTATTCTGTTGAAGTAACTAGACAAAATTGTTTTCTTTACATAAAACTCGGTTGATTTAACCATAATGGGATCGGTTTTAATGAATTTCAATTCAAGAACAACAAAACTGATTTGTTGATTTTACCAGCTTCATTTCTCCTGGTGCAGTAACATCTTTTAGTTGCAATATTGAAAAACCCACCTGAATATGTATTATTGACCACAATTACTCATAAAAATGTATTTAAAATGTTTATATTTAAAATGTTTGAAAAAATAAAAAAAAAATAAAAAATTTAAAAAAAGTTATCAAAAGAAAATTAAAAAAATGGTAAAAAAAGTAAGAAGAAGTAAAAAAAACGTAAAAAAAGTTAAAAAAAGTAAAAAAAAAAACAAAAATACTAAAAAAAAGTTTAAAACCATAAAAAATATTACAAAACAAAAAAAAAAAAAAAACAAAAAAAAAATAATAAAAAAAAATAATTAAAAAACATAATAAAAAGAAAAACTAAAAAGCAAAACAAAAAAAATGTTTGCATCTGTTCAATTTGCGTGCAAATTTAAGTTGGCCGAAAATATTTTCGGAAGCCGTTTGGCAAACGCTGAAAAGTCGCATTCGTATTTCGACGAAAACAGCACTGATGGGAGAGGAGATGTATCAAAACAGCAGCAAGGGAGGGCTCATTCTATGGTGCATAAAGTCGCTTCTACTAAGCAAACGTTCTTTACTGTTAGTCCGAGTTTCGAGATCTATTGAACCAAGTTCAATTTTTTGTGACAAAATATTGAAAATACATAAATTGTCTTATACTATATGATAATAATCTATGACATTATGACACATTTATCGAAAGATAACATTTTACAATTCCATTATAATGCAATTAATTTGTATGTACATTCGTTAGTCCATTTGTCTTCATATGTATGTACACAACTCATGTTCATTAGTTCGAAAAAATATTATTTGTTTTTTTTTTTTTTTTTGCATTTTTTTTATCTTTATTAATTCTACTTTTTCTCTTTTATCTATTTGTTTCTTCCATAACGAACTCGCGTCTGCTCCACTCATTTAAAAATTTGAAAAAATAAAAACACCTGTCAAATCTTGGTGTTGATATCGAATCCCAAAACACAAAAATTATGCTAATGAAAATGCACTTACAAAAACATTTTTGAAAATTTTCAAAATTGTTGAAAAACTGAATGAAAAATGTATTGCGTTTTGCGAAATCTATCGTTGCGTTTCTTCATATTTACTCGTATGACGAAAATAGCCCTGTTCAAAATGGCATCATTCAGCGCAAACAAGTGCCAATCACGGCCAGCTAACGAATCCCACTGCAACAACAACAACACCAACGGCAATCAACACAATTATACTACCGTCGACAACAACAACATCAAGATTACAAAGGACCACGAATACGGAAAATCAAAACCAATTAATATTGACGATCCAGGCGCCTCACCAACAAAGACAACAAACCGTTTCACAAGTCTACTTGACTCCAAACCAGAACCAAAGCCCAACGAATTTGTCTCACGGCGAAGAAACGATAACCGAAGTACCCGAAACAATTACAATACAGTTGAAACCATCGCAAAGACTATTAGTGTTGACAACATCGACAGATACAAGCCAGCCGAAGATCGTGCATTTGCAGCAACAGAGAGAAACGGTGCAACAAACACCGAAAGTGCAACAGCAGCCAACAAAACAACAAAGGAGAACAATAACGCTGGAACAATTGCAACAGATTCAGCAACAGAGAACACGCTTAACTACAGCAGCAGCAATAACAACAAGATCAGGCAACCGAATAATAAGACCTGCTGCCTCAATAATAAGGCTACCCTTTTTACCAGGCTCGCCATCAACGCTGCCTATAGTGAAACAGAGTTCGCTAATAAAGAAAAATTCAAAGTTGAAAACGTATCCACTGAAGATTTTAGGTCTACCGATAGGGAAACGAGATACGATTACGCAAACGCAAAATCTGAAGGTGACTCAGACAACGCCGGTGGTAAATACAACGGCCGAGAAGGACACAGTCTTTTATACGACAGTGTTAGATACAACAACCGATCAGAATCAGAATTCAGAGATAGTTATATTGAACTCCGAAGAGAGTGCGAATACAACATTAAACAATTATACGAAGTTGTGTGTGCCGCCACAACAGCAACAACAATTGTTGCATTCATCTGTGCAATTTTCGCAATCGCAAACGCCAAACAAAACATTAGCCACAATGGCTGGGATTCAGTTGACAGGTGCCGACGAGCACGTGTCCCCCTCGTCCATGAGTGGAGCAACGCCGACTGCTACAGTTGAAGAGATAAATGTTCCGGTATTCATAGATGGTGAGTACTGTGTTTTTGAGATGACTATTGTGAGATATGATAAAGCGTGTACGCATACCGAATATGAACCAATGCAAGTGCGATTTTATGTTTAATTGTCAATTATTAAAATTATTGCCAAATAAGAGAAACGTGCTTACGAGTATTCACATATAGTAAACTTAATAAATATATAACATACATGTGCAGTGAGGGTTAAAATTGTTCACAAAGTGTTTGGTTTTTCAAAACTCGCGGATTTGCAGAACTAGAAAACAAAAATATATATATATCACTGTCCATTGGAACGCACCAATTATCAATGATTACTCCTACAGTTCATTTCAACTTTTAATTTTGAATTTAGCCAAAAATTGTGAGCTCTTTTTCCCAAAAAATATATTTTTCAAATTTGTTTGCCCAAACCTAATAAAAATATGTCAATATATTTTTTTCTTCAAAAAATAAGTTTTTATAATTTTCTTTGCTTAAAAATATGGGAAAAAACTAAAAATAAGAACAAATAAACTATGGCAAAAAAGTTTATGAAAATGTTGTCATTTTAGTTATTATTTTCATTTTTATAATAACAACTGAAATATTTTGAGAAAAAAATTCTAAACAAAATTTTTCCTGAAATACAAACTTTAATATATTTTGTTTTCTTTAGTTTTTATAAAAAAAAATGAGTTTTAAACCTTTAAAACCGCAACAATTTTACTGTTTGAAGTCGAAACTATCCAATAATTAGGAAAGCAACTTTCTTCAATTTCAATTTTTTAAATGTAAAAAATTTTTTGTTTTAATAGCTCAAACTAAAAAAAAAATATATATCAGAGTTTAAAATAGAAAAATCTAAGTTCATATTTTTTAGTATTTTGAAAAATTTTTAAATATTTTTAAAATTTTCAAAAGCTTGAAATATTTTCGTCTTCAAAAATTCTAACCTTTCCAAAATTTTTCATTTTGAATAAAGCTTAAAAATCAGAGCAAATTTTTTAAAAATTAGGAAATGTTAAAAACAATTTTTACAAAACTTTCAAATTTTCACTGTTTGACATCAGAATAAAATGAAAATACGTTTTCTTAGTAAAAAAAATGTAAACAAAAAAAATTGTTTAACAAATTTCAAATGATATAAATTTTCCTACATAAAGATTAAACATAAAATAAAAATTTTATCTTATTTGAATTATAATTATATTTGAAATAACATTCTAGCAAATAAAAAATGCAAGCTTCTAACAGTTTATATTCACAATTTTTCTCATAGCTCAAATTATTGGAAATAAGCTAGGAATCAATATTGGATAATGAAAATTGTTTGCTCAACTTTTTTTTTTTAACTGAAGGTTCTAGAAATTATGCACTTTCTTAGTTCACAAAAAAAAATTATCAAAATTTTTAACTTTATTTAATACTTGCATAAAAAAAAGCAAGAGTTAAAAAATTTTGCAGAAAATTTTAAATTTTCGTCTGAGTTTTTAGGATAAAATTTGTATAACAAAAGAAACAAAAACAAAAGGTCGGCTTAATTTTTGTTTATATAACTCAATTTTATTCAAAATATCTTAATTCATAAAAAAATAATTTTTTTCGAAATTTTTAAATATTTTCGAAATGTATAAGTTAAATATTTTGATTACAAATTATTATTTCGAAAATATTTCAAAAGCTTTAATGGAAACTAAGAATGAGCCAGTTTATTATTGCTGAAATAACGTCTTAAAACGTCAGCAAAACTTTGTTTATCATTTGTATTTTTAATTTTTTTTCTTAACTGTAAATATTTTTTAATTTGCTGAAAAAAAATCTAAATTTCGCCAATTTTTTTTTTTATAATTTTGTAAATATGTTTTAGATTTTTTTATACTCAGCTGAGCAGAGCTCACAGAGTATATTAACTTTGTTCGCATAACGGCAATCCGTAACGGCATAAAGTAATCGAGATAGATATAGACTTCTATATATCAAAATGATCTGGGCAAAAAAAAGAAATTCATTTAGCCATGTCCGTCCGTCCGTCCGTCCGTAAACACGATAACTTGAGTAAATTTTGAGGTATCTTGATGAAATTTGGTATGTGGGTTCATGGGCGCTCATCTCAGATCGTTATTTAAAATGAACGAAATCGGACTGCAACCACGCCCACTTTTTCGATAATTCATTACCAAAGACGAATAAAGAAACTTGGTGGGTGGGTTGACACCCAATTTTAAAATAAGGTAATTTAAAAGTTTTGCATGCTGTAACTTGGCAGTCGTTGAAGATATCATGATGAAATTTGGCAGAAGCGTTACTCCTATTACTATTTGTGTGCTAAATAAAAATTAGCAAAATCGGATGACGAACACGCCCACTTTCAAAAACATTTTTTTAGTCAAATTTTAACAAAAAATTTGATATCTTTACTCTATATAAGTAAATTATGCCAACATTCAACTCCAGTAATGATATGGTGCAACCAAAAATAAAAGAAATTTTCAAAATGGGCGTGGCTCCGCCCTATAACCCTAGGTTCATTTTCCTAAATGACGATTTTCCCTTATTTTGTCTCCAAAGCTCTCAGCTGAGTATGTAAATTTCGGTTACACCCGAACTTAGCCTTCCTTACTTGTTATTCTCTTCTTTTTTCACACACATTTTTTAAAAGGTTTAATATTTTATCATTTAAAAAAATTTAAAAAAACTCACTTTGTGAACAATTTCGCCCAGCATTTAAAATCGAAACATATGTTAATACAAATAAGTATGTGCTGTGACTCGCATGGTTCAATGGCATGGCTGGCACTCTAATCGTTTGTTCCAGCTAAGCTGGCCTTACAACGATAGTTCTGCCGAGCCATATGCCGATTAAGGTGCTACGCGATGCTGATGGAGCACAGTGCAATGACCCAAGAGAAGACCTTGGAACGAATTGAAAGCGCAAGAGAGTGAAACGCAGGTATTGAACAAGCAGATTGAATCCAACTGTTCAAAAGTTGGAGATTGTTGTGGAATTTATCAGGCATTTATTGACTTATTTCTGTTTGCTTACTAACGATAACGCTTTTGGATTGCGCCAAAAATCTATAGGGGTTATTCGCTATCTAATGCAAAAATACTTTACTAAAATTGAATATTTGTTTGCATCAACTGCAGAGTATTGCAATACCCTTTTTACAACCTATTTTTATGCTTCCATTATAACCTTAATTTATTTCTAATTGTGTTTAAAGTTCAATATTTAACTAAATATATTAGGGTCGCTAAATTATCAAAATATATTAATTTTGCTAGCTCAAATAGCAGACTACATACATTTTAAAAAATTGGACCACAAGTATAACAAAATTAAATTGGGTATAAAAAAAAAATATTTTTATGTTTGTTAATTTTTTTTTTACTTCTATTAATATTTTTTTTATTTTCTACCAAATGAGATGCAATTCAAGTTCTGTGAGGTGGTACAGTGAAAACAGATTGTCATACTTTTGAAATTTTTTTATTTTTTGTATGAAAATATTCCACTTTTCACTTCTTAGAAAGATAATTGCTGACCTCGAAATGTTCATATAAACCTTCATCAGCTCTTTCCTAATTACCGATATTACAGTGGTAATGTAACCCCAGTAGTAAATTTATGGTATGGAACTAATTTAACACCCCTCGAATGGTTTATTGCAGTCCTTTAAGAAAGCGAAAATTCTTTAATAAGTTTTCTAAGTTATTCTTCACAGAAAAACAAAAACAATAATTTGTTTACATTCGTTCAAATATGTCCCCAAACTTAATTTTTTAAAACAGTCTATAGCTAGAAAAGTTGTAAATATATGAGCTCAAAATCAATAGCACCTCATTGGTTTCCAAAAACAAAAATAAAAGTCGTAAAATATTCAAATATTGACTGCAAATTTTTCCGGGAAAAACTAATTTCCTCCTGAAATGGATCAAATTTGACCCAAAGACCTTGAGAAAATTAATGTAGTTTCATAAAAAACGGCATTAGGCCTTGTAAACCTTTGCTTTATTATTTATTTTTGGCCTTCTTTTTATTAGAAAAAATTCTTTACAATTTAACCTTTTGTTGATTTGCTAAATTTATAAAAAAAGCGGCACCTGTGTGTTATTGGGTTCATATGTTCTACAAACGTAGATAATTGTCCATTACGAAGCAAAATATAAGACAACAACCGGTAAAGTTAGAAAGTTCCTTTCTGGTGCAACCCTACAAATCTTTGTCGGTCAAGATTTTGCTGTATTATTCAATTTACTTAGACCTATTTTCCGAAAAAGCTGAACTAAGCACGAAATATATTTGTTCGATTGCGTTTCAATGCACAACGCCTACATCTGTATCTCTGTCCATTGCTCCATTTGTTTTTGCATTTGCATGTTCAATTTTTATCCGGATCTATATCACTGTTCATTGGAACGCGCTAATTAAGTTCATCAAATTTGTATACATACATATTGTACGAATTTCGGGGAATTCCGCTTATTCCAAACCTTCTGCTAACTTTCGAATCGCTAAACTGTTGAATAAATAACTCCAATATTCAATAATGCAAAATGGTTTTTATTAGACTACTTTGAAAGTACTTCACAATAAAACTTATACTTCACAACAAATAGCGTGCTTAAATAAAAACTGAATAGTCATGCCTCAGTTTGCGCTACTTTTATACTCTTGGTTTCCTCGTTCACCCATTTCTCCTAAGGTCTAGTAATTTCGCGAACTTCATGCTTGGTTACCAGTCATATACATGTATATTTGTAGTTAGTAGCCATATCTCTCCGTTGCCTTGTATTTGTGTGTGTAAATGATGATTGATTTGTTTACGTACATACGAGTGGCTGCTTAGTATCGGCTTAGTGATGCTAGTATCAACTAGTGATACTAGTATGAACTTAGTGATACTAATATTCGTCACAATATTTATCTGTTATCAATTGCAGAAATGGTGATTCCCCTCAACTTCTCTGTTTTGTTATGCAAACCTAAAATGCAATTTGCAAGTGACTCATTATTTGGTTTTTGTGGCTTTTATTAAAATATTTTCTGCAGCTGACATTCATAGGGCGTATCTATATTGTAATCAGTATTTTTAAATGTTTTATAATAATCACTAATGCATGATGCACAAATGCATATTTACGTACTTTTTACTTGCTTGTTTGTATGTATAGTAAATATAACTTTTTTCGTGCAAGTTTCACTGCCTATTGTTAGTAGACACGTCTTTCATTTGCTCTGGCCATTTTCTGGTTAGCCACATGCATAGCTGATGTGTCATAAATTTTTGCAAACATCAGCAGATTTTTTAATTGGTAGACCAACTATTTTTTCATTCGCTCTTGTGCAAAAATTAGGTAAAAGTACGCAAGCATATTTACGTAAGCTTTTAGCGAAAGATTGATTTTAAATTTTTTTAAATAAAATTTTTTAATAATATCGATGTTTCAAATTGGTGAACCAAACTAGGAAGTACAATTATTTGTTTCAATAAATATAACCTATTTAACATTTATATGAGCCGTTTATTTTGAAAGTGGCATAAGTCATTTCATGTCGTTTAGGTTCAGTGATAATTTGTTTGTATCTCTCCTCGCCTCCAGTTTGTTAGAGTCCAATATCCAAAAGATGTAATTCTTATTATTATTTTATAATTGTAGAACTATCTATATATGCATTCGTTCAAAAATAACAATGCATTTAAGACCACGAGTTGGTAATGACTTATGCCACTTTCAAAATAAACGGCTCATATTGCCCGCGAGTTTGTATGGGATCAGGTACAGATGAATCGTGGCAATTTTAAGCTGAATTTTCAATTGTAGCGAAACTAAATTTGCCGAACGTTTTAAAAAGTGTTGTCGGTGTCCAAGCCACTTCCCAGAGGCAATCCAGTGCGCTTGGAGCAGTCCTTATTACCGAGATCTTTTTCTTCTTCTTTACCGCCCCGTATCATTAGTGGCCACCTGCATGATTATGCGGAGCAGAATAGGGTCTGCTATATAGGCACCCGTATCTTTTAAATGCCGCAAGTTTTCACGCCATTATTGCTTTTACTGCGGCGATTCTTTAATGTTGAGTGCCCTGTGTGGCAATGTTGGCCCAATTTCAATAATTTCTAGAATCGATACTGACTTTTACAAATTGAGTTTAGCCCAGATTTGGTGGGTCTTTGTGTTCTTACTTACTTACTTAATTGTTGCTTAACCGTCTAAACGGTTATGGCCGTCCAACAAGGCGCGCCAGTCACTCCTTCGCTCCGCCAACCGGCGCCAATTGGTCACACCAAGGGAGTTTAAATCGTTTTCCACCTGGTCCTTCCAACGGAGTGGGGGCCGCCCTCTACCTCTGCTTCCATAGGCGGGTTCCGATAGAAACACTTTCTTGGCCGGAGCATCATCTTTCATTCGCATAACATGGCCTAGCCAGCGCAGCCGCTGCGTTTTAATTCGCTGGACTATGTTGATGTCTGCGTATAGCTCGTACAGCTCATCATTAAATCTTCTTCGGTACTCGCCATCGCCAACGCGTAGAGGTCCATAAATCTTTCGAAGAACTTTTCTCTCGAACACTCCCAAAGCCGCTTCATCTGCTGTTGTCATGGTCCATGCTTCTGCCCCATATAGCAGGACGGGTACGATAAGTGACTTGTAGAGTATGATTTTCGTTCGCCGAGAGAGGACTTTACTTTTCAATTGCCTACCTAGTCCAAAGTAGCATTTATTGGCAAGATTGATTCTTCGCTGGATTTCAGTGCTGATGTTGTTGCTAGTGTTGATGCTGGTTCCCAAATAAACGAAGTCTTTTACTATTTCGAAATTATGGCTGCCAACAGTAGCGTGGTTGCCAAGGCGCATATGCGCTGACTCTTTGCTCGATGACAGCAGGTACTTCGTTTTGTCCTCATTCACCATCAAACCCATCTTTACCGCTTCTTTTTCCAGCTTGGAGTAAGCAGAACTAACAGCGCGGGTGTTTAGGCCGATGATATCAATGTCATCAGCATATGCCAGTAATTGCACGCTTTTATAGTATATTGTTCCAGTGCGGTTAAGTTCTGCAGCTAGTATAATTTTCTCCAGCATCAAATTAAAGAAATCGCACGATAGGGGGTCACCCTGTCTGAAACCTCGTTTAGTTTCGAACGGCTCGGAGAGGTCCTTCCCAATTCTGACTGAGCTGATGGTGTTGCTCAACGTCATTTTGCACAGCCGTATAAGTTTTGCGGGGAAACCAAATTCAGACATAGCGGCATATAGGCAGCTCCTTTTCGTGCTGTCGAAGGCGGCTTTAAAGTCGACGAAGAGGTGATGTGTGTCGATTCTCTTTTCACGGGTTTTTTCCAAGATTTGGCGCATTGTGAAAATCTGGTCGATGGTAGATTTACCAGGTCTGAAGCCGCACTGATAAGGTCCAATCAGCCGGTTCACGGTGGGCTTCAATCTTTCGCACAATACACTTGAAAGGACCTTATATGCGATATTAAGAAGGCTGATTCCACGATAGTTGGTGCATTTTGCAGTATCCCCCTTCTTGTGGACTGGGCAAAGAACACTTAGATTCCAACCGTCGGGCATGCTTTCGTCCGCCCATATTTTGCTAAGAAGCTGCTGCATGCGCCTTACCAACTCCTCGCCGCCGAACTTGAATAGCTCCGCAGGCAATCCATCAGCGCCCACGGCCTTGTTGTTTTTCAATCTGGTTACTGCTATTCTAACTTCGTCATAATCGGGCGGGGGGACATATATTCCATCATCATCGATTGCGGGATCGGGTTCTTCATCTCTGCGCGGTGAATTGCTGCCTCCATTTAGGAGAGCAGAGAAGTGTTCCCTCCATAATCTAAGCACTCTCTGGACATCAGTTATAAGGTCGCCGTTTTCATTCCTACAGGAGTTTGCCCCGGTCTTAAAACCTTCCGTCTGTCGCCGTATTTTTTGGTAGAATTTTCGGGCGTTATTCCTGGTGGCTAGCAGCTCAAGCTCCTCGCACTCACGCCTTTCTGCTTCTGCTTTTTTCTCCCTGAAAAGGCGTCTCGCTTCCCTTTTCAACTCACGATAGCGTTCACACACTCCTCTTGTCGCGCTCGCTTTTAACGTAGCCCTGTAGGCAGCGTCTTTTCTTTCGGTTGCAACGCGGCATTCTTCATCATACCAGTTGTTTTTTCGTGGCCGCCGGTAACCAATTTTTTCCTCGGCGGCAGTATGAAGTGCTTTGGAGATATGCTCCCACTGCTCCTGTATTCCTTCAGGATGAGTTGTGCCCTCAGAGAGCAGGTGTGAGAGTCGAGTTGCGAAATCATTGGCAGTCTGTTGTGATTGAAGCTTTTCGACGTCTAGCTTTCCTTGTGTTTTTTGTTCCTTGTTTTTAGCCGCGTTGAGGCGGGTGCGTATTTTGGCTGCAACGAGATAATGGTCCGAATCGATGTTAGGTCCTCGGATCGTTCGCACATCTAAAACACTGGAGGCATGCCGTCCGTCTATCACAACGTGATCGATCTGATTGCGAGTATTTCGATCAGGAGACAGCCATGTAGCTTGATGTATCTTTTTATGCATGAACCTCGTGCTTGACCTCGGTCTTTGTGTTCGGTTAAGTCAATATTGTGGAGAATAGCTGAACAGACAGAGAGTCTATGCGTCTGAGTTCACTGCTCTGAAGGCGTTGCCTGGCCATCTAACTACTTTAGAACTGGGTCGCCATTGGAAATTCCAGGTCTAATTATTATAATTTCTAAGCGGGGTCGCCCCTCGGCAGTGTTTGGCAAACAATCCGAGTGTATTTCTGCCATGAAAAGCTCTCAGTGAAAACTCATCTGCCTCGCAGTCCCGCCAATTTGTAGCAAAAATTAAATAGGAGCACGATGCAAATTGGAAGAAAAGCTCGGCCTAAAATCTCTTCGGAGGTTATCGCGCCTTACATTTTTTTTATGAATATAAAGCGCTTTCACATGTAGTTGCGATGCTATGTTACATGTAGTTACGAAAACTGAGACGGCTTAGACCACTTTGGCTTTTTTGGGCTTTAAACAGACGTTCCTGGGCCTAAAAACCAAACTTAAACTCACTCTTTTAATTAGCGAAGGCACGCTCGAGCAATTTTGCGAATACTTCGCTAAGTTGAAGCGTGGAAACATAGAAGGGCTGTAGGCAGACCAAACTCGTAATACCACTAAGCAGTTTTTGTTCGTGTAACCACAAAAGCATCCCACGTAGGCGGCAAATCATTTTATTAATATTGGCAGCATATTGACGGATTTGAAATACCAGGACTGCTGTTAAAAGGCGTAGGTTACACATTACACTTCAAAAGATCGCATGCAGGACATACATTACGTTGGTGGGGTTGATTCTTTGCAAGTACGAGTTTAACCTGTAACAGTCTCCAGAATGAAGTTGGGCCAGTGTTACTCGTGTCTCCCCTTGTAGTCTTCTTTCTATTTCTGCAAGAGTTGCATAATGTATATAGATAACAGGGTTCACCAGGCGCGATCTAGCGAAGGTGTTTACCGATTCTGTGTGGATAGGCTAGGGGGCTTCTTATACTTATCTCGATCAATATAACAAAAACAGTCTGTTTAGCATTTCATTATACGCTTTTAGTTTGAGCTACATTTCCTTATGCAGATGATGTTCAGCAGACATAATAAGACATACTGTTGCAATTATGAGTGTAATATATTTGGCAGGCTTGCAGCCTTTTCCAGTATGTGTTTTTAGACCACGGGACCAAACTGTTAGCAATGTGTCTTTATCTCTTCCGCAATTGCTGCCAATAAGCGTTGGGTAGTTTGTTGCGGCTTTGTATTTTAGATACAATTTCGGAGGCTAATGCCTGAAAGGTGAGAGTGTTATCGAACCGTACCCCTAAAGTCGTTAGGTGACTGGCAGTCTGTAGCGTAATGTCTTCTATTTCTTCCACCACAGGGGACCTGTTGACATTATCGTGCAGTCGTCGGCATAGGACATGATAGTAACGGTTTCTGGTGGGGAAGGCAGCTTTGATATATTGAAATTAAACTGAAGTAAGGTTAGGCCATCATCCTGTGGCACCCCAGTTTAATTCTCTTGAGTTTTGAAATTCATACATAAATTAAACCGGTGCTTGCCGAACATTCAGAAAATGTGCCGTCCATCTTTTTAGGCAAGAGGGAAGAGTTGAAAGTTATATGTCTTCGATAAAAACTTCAAAAGTTTTTGACTGGACGAGTGCCATGAGCACCACAGTAAAATGAGGAATGTGTGTACGTCACAACTGAACGAACAAACTGAGCAGCAACAACTTGCTAGATTGCAGACTGGTCTCTTTACATGGTATAAACAACCCAATCTACCAGGGGTTTGACATGCCTTCGACAGCATCAAATTTGAGGCTTTTTGAGCAGAATTAGAATAGAAAAGGAACACCTGTGCTCTATGACGATCAGCGGGTTAGGGGGTCAGAATATACCCGCGGTAGGTATAACTGTCGTAAGAGGTGACTAAAATACCAGATTCAAGGGGCTGTGTAACGCAACCCTTTCAGGTTGCCAGCGCAATATATAGCTTCTCCAAACCCAATTGTCAACCTCACCTATCCGTGAAAAATCCTGTTTCACTAACAGACGAGGCTCTGGCGACCCCAAGCTCCTCATGGAACTTGGGGTGGGGAGCGATTTTGGCCTGAAGGTTTAATGCGGCCATATAAATCGTTCCCGAGATGTTCGGGCTAGCACCTTAATGGTGCTGTGTTACCGGAGCGTACCGGATCTGTATCCGGCAAAGGACCATCACATCGATAACTCTCCCGAAAGCCTTCGGGGAGTAACCTTATCGCTACAACAACAACGATCAGTAATTTACTTTCACGTATTCGTAATGCGAATTGAACGGTATCTAGTTCTTGCACGTGTTTGATGTACACCCGATGCAAAATAATATCAGTGATTAGACTTCATAACCAGCTCTAACATTTAGAAATAATTGGATTAACTATAATAATTTTGCATTTATGTATATATATATTAGATATGGAGTCTACTATTTTCTGCGATAGTAGGCTACATAACTAAATTTTTACATATGAATAAAAAAAAGTCATTGAACCCTTGGTTACCAAACCAGATTTCCATTTATTCTTTAAATAAATGTTTCTATTTAATTCAATATATTTATTTAATACAAAACAAAATTAATTAAAGTACTTCAACCTCAAATATGCACATCTTCATAATTCTTGTGAAATTCATTTGCCCCCTAAACCAGCTTTGCGCCTTCTCCCTACCACATGCTCTGCGCTCTTTTATAAGAAACACAAAAAAGGAAGAAAAAGAAACACGTTGATGGGCCTTTCGCCTTCATTCACGCACATCAAAATAATTTAGTGCTCTCTGCAAATCTCTATTTCCCCCCAATTCAGAGGCAACAATAACCACTACAAACAACGCAAAACAGTCATATGCTCTATGCTTTTAACATTTTTTTTTTTGAACTCTCAATTAATTATAAGTTCGTCTTTGTCTCACAATAAAATGAGTAAAAGATCCAAGTTTGAATGTGTTTAGCGGAAGCTTTTCTACAGTTTTGTTGCTCCCAATATAGGTCAGTAAAATGAAGTGCAAAACAATAACATAGGCGCAACATTTGGCTGCACGTGCGTGTGTGTGTGTGTGAGTAGAAAAACCGATCGTGTTAACTAAAGGTTCCAAATTGTGGAGCAGCCACTGTTAGCCCCAAATTATATTTAGTTTTTCTGTAGTGATCTTTTTGATTTTCTTTGTTAAAAAAATGTGTTTCGTTTCTGAGATTTTTCAAGAAGAAATTTTCGCATATAAAATTTTTATTTAAAAACGAGTGAAATTTTTTTATATTTCATTGAGTACCTCATTGCTGCTATGCTTTCATTAAAATTTCGCCTAATTACGAACGTAGCATTTGAGCTAAAGAAATTATATGAGACACTATGCAACAAAATAAGTTATGCATTGATATGACAATGATCAGTAACTATTATTGGTTAAGAAAATGTGTGTGTTAACACGTATATGAATTAGTTATGTTTTCTAGTATCTGTCAGTATTTTAAAACAAAATCCAGTTTTCAATAAAATTTCGTACATGCATACACATATGTACATACATATGTGTTGTATAAGTATATATATATACATACATACATATATATTTTTATGTATTTTCTCAAACTGCTATATGGAGTATAATTCTTACTCAACATTCGCCATTCTTTACTTAACATCGCCATATTGAAACAAAAGCAAGATGGTCTACTTCGTGTCCGTCATTTTATGGCTATTCGCAAAACTCCGATCTAAAGCAAGGCTTGCCTGTATTAATATATAACTGTATATGTGCGTACTTATTTGTACCTAATTAACCAGTTTTATTTTTTTAACATAATCCAGTTTTTTACAAACTATCCTTTTTAGCAACCTTCGCCATTGTGAAATTAGCTCCTCAAAATGGTCTACCAAACTTCCGTCTACCATTTTGTCTTCAGTTATGGTTTATGCGCTGCGTGAAGTTGAAAGTTGTCGTGCTTGTGCAAAAAAAAATTTACAGTAAGTTATATCTGCGGAACGAACTAGTCTCGACTTTTTAAAGTCATACAACTACCATACAACAACCGCATTTAGGTTAGAATTCGAGCATAAAACCCGAACTCTGGGGAGAAATTCTCACTAAATTTAAAATGCAAGGCCCGGGCGACAAAGAAAATTTAGAAAACAACCCGAATCTTATTCTGGTATGAAAAGCTTCTGAGTGAAAATTCATTTGCTTTGCAGATGCCTTTCGGAGTACACATAAAACATATGTATGTACGTCCGTCTGGCCAATTTGTAGGAAAAATCCGAAAGAAGCACGACGCAAATTGAAAGAGAAACTCGACCGGACTAAATCTTCCCGCGGGCAAATTGCGCTAAGTATTTTACTTTTTATATTTTATGAGCTTCATGGCGGCACCTTACAAGGTGTGATGAGCTTTTTGAATGCAATTTGCTATTTTACTTGAGCTTTTCCTTTTGGTGAATGTATTCACTTTTATTAAATCGCATTTACAATTCGTATATGTTAAGTTAGATTGAACTACCCTGGACTTATATTATAGAACAACTCCGTCCTCTTGGCAATTACTAGAAATTTGCTTAATTGCGGCCTCGTATGCTATGTTGAACTGGACTGAATGTGTTGTATGTGTTAAGTTTGACAAATTTTCTTCTGATGCGTTGCTGAGTCTGATTTTTGTGTCTTGAGGAAAGAGGAATAAAGGAAATGCCAAATTTCCTTTGCCTCTACTATTTCACACAAAAGAAAGGGCACTCAATTTTTTTTTAGTTTTCTAATGATATGGATACTGCGCTTAGGTTAGCAATCCGTAAAACTCAAAAATTGTGGACACTAATATTCACAACAGTAAAACGAAATATAAAAGACTGGATCAACTAAAAGTTGATTCTATTACCGATCGACACTCAATTGCAATACGGGTATCTTTCTCCCAAATTATGAATATAGCGTAGGTGTATTATAATGTTTTCCCGTCAGATTTATGTTTTAGTTTGCTGCGCTTGGTTCTCTGGGATTTCAAATAATGTCTCACAGCTTGGAAAAAAGTTCTCCGTTCTCAGAAAATTTACGTTTTCATACAACTATTGAAGACAAATCTGTACAAGGTGATGCCAAAGCGACGTGCAGAAGAATGGCAGGTAAAAAAAAAAAATAAAAATTAATAAAAAAATCTGACTAGTAATTTACGGTATTATGCCCGATCATTGTAGTAGTCATATTCATAGTCACATTTGCATGGGCGAGAGTAGATTTTTGACCAACTTTTCTGTTGCGTTCCTATTAATGTGATCGTGCCGTGTGGCTGTGTGCGTTTTTGGTCACAGATTTTTGCAGGATAGGACTTTTTCTTCTTTACATAGTTGCATGCAATATGCTAATAATAGCTGAATACAATCGAAGCCGCAAATATGGTCATGTTTCGTAGCAGATTATAATTTATAAATTTTGATATTGTGAAAATGCCGGGACATAGCAGTTCCCGGCGGGACACTTTAAAATTTGTAAAAAATACGGGATGTCCCGGCCAATACGGGACATTTGGCAACGCTATACATAATTAACAGCTCTTTGTGGTATTCTTATATTTCTAAGACATCTCCGACCTCCAAGTTCTCAAAAAAAGTTATCAATATTCAAACCAACAATCCAAATGGAAACACAAAACTGCTTGTAAAATTTGAAAAATTTCACGAATTTTCATGAATAGGTACACATTTTCAACTTTTCAGTATGAATTTTTCCACTTTTTCTGAGTATGCAGATTCGTGGCCCATTAAATCTTACGCTAAAAATATTTCCTGATTTTTGACAATTTTTTATAGTGTGCTTGATATTCTTTTTTCTTCATATAAAAAATAAGTTTGTATGGAAGAAATGTCTAAATGTCGCTAGAAAAAGTTGATGCGAACCCCAAATGGCCATGGAAGACCCTCATTGACCGTATGTATGTATGCCCGTTTTTGAATACGAAATAAAATTCAAAATTTTATTTGATGAGCTTCTGAATTTTAAAATTTTACTTATTTTTTGATTTTTTACCGAGCAGTTCTGTGCAAGAAAATGTACGGTTTTGAATTCAAATCCAACCATAAAAGGGCATACACACATATGTATGTACATATGTAAATACAATTCCAACCTATTCAATCCTAAATCGTGCAAATCATCCATCTACCACTTGTAGCAACAAGGTTTGCTCGCTGTTGATAAAACATTCATGTAAATTTCACACTCGACTGTTAACACTCAATAAAAGCAATTTCCTACAGATGTATGTCTTTTTCTTTTTACCACCTTTATTGTCTACAAATAGAGCATTATTTAGAGAGGGATGTCAACAAAAACAATTAAACGAATATAACATATGTAAAAAAGGCAAACACTAATTTCTCAAAAGCCAACAGCTGATGTCGCCACGCAAAAAAAGGCCGGTCTCTGAACTATAAACCAAGTTATGCTCAATACTCAAGATCAGTGCCTAATATTGCACCCACTCACACCTATCTAAAACCCGCTAGTGTGAGTTGATGAGCCCCAATAAAGCAGGAACAATGATAGCAATAATAACATTAAGAGCTACAGATACCTCACATTAAAGGTATCTCTCTCACTTTCTCTGGCTCTTCCCATTTTTTAATGACACACACACGTGCAACTTCATTCCCCAATTTTCTTCTCCAATCTACCTATACTCACGCTCCTAATCTCATTTGCGCGCGCCGGTTTGTATTGGTGGTAGTGCTAGTTTATAAACTTATACCAGATACGATGTGAACGTGTTGATTCTTGTTAGCACGTGAAACGATTTCTGCTACCATGATAGCAAATGTTCTCTGTATTTTTGCTGCTAAACAGTCGGTGGTGATTTTTTGACTTTTTGATGAGTACGAAAAGTATATTTCATGACGATGCTATGGCTTTTGGTCATAGTTATTCCAACAACCAAGGAAATAACACCTTTAGCAGCTAAAGGCGGATAAGGGTATGTATTTATATACATTTTTATACATATGTACATACATATCTTTATATTTTGTTTGGCTGCAATGGGTTACAATATACACACATACATATTAATGCGACATGGTAATGAAATGTATTGTGACTTGTTCACTGTTCAAACTATTTACATATGTTTTTGTTTGTTTTGTTACTTTCTTGCAGTATGACTTGTGTGAATTGTGGCGGGTCCGATATTTTTGAATATATGTAAAATATGAATGTATTTTATGTCTTTTTTTCTTTTGTTCCTGCAAAAACGTTTATAATCGTTTTTAGAACCGAATTTTGTCTTTTTTTATAGAAAATTGTGCGTATCGTTAATTTTTATTTAAGCCCTAAATTCCTAACCCATATAAACTTTTTTAAAAAGACTATGAAAATTATACATCAAATTGTTCAAATTAAAGAAATTTCGAGTTGAAGTTGAAAAAAATTTGTATCAGTTAGTTTTTCCTTAATTTTACAAGAAATTGTAATTTATTTAACCCTTGAGTTTCATTGAAGAAACCATTTCACATACACTTAAAATTTTATGCCTTTTTTAGAATCTTTTTTTAAACTTTAAATGAAGCAAATTTTTTCAAATTAAAAAAACTTGGAGTTGAACTTGAAAAAATGAAATGTAATGCTTCGACGCCAGTAACCTTATTATTCAATTTTAGTGAATTCTGAGGTTTTATAAAAAAAAAATATATTTCTCGGAATTTTTTTAATTGGAGAGATTTGAATGTTTTTTCAAATTATGAGTTAGTGAACTTAATCGATGAGTTTAAACGAAAAATACTGCATATTCATAAAAATTATAATCTTTTAACCAGATTCTAATCTATTTTTAGTAGAGTCAATTCAATTTTGGAAAAATCAACTTCATTTAAAAAATATTATTTGGAATTTAGAAATGCTGTTATTCACTTAAATGTGGAATTAAAGAACTTGTCTGGTTTTTTTTTCTTGGGATTTACTCAACATACGTTGAGGGTGATTGGTTTCGACTAAGCCGATAATGCCAGATCAAAATGGTTATGAAATGATATTGGTTTTTAATTGGCACCACGCCAGTCACAAAGTCCGCAATAATTTGGTTTTTTAATCAGTAATATACATATATTTCAAAAAAAAATTGTCACTTCATGTTGGGAGGACTGAAGCTATCCTTAAGACTGGCCTAAGGATGATCTGCTCATCCCAACCTCACACGTTCGCGATTCACGAAGGAATGCGACTTACCTAGTTTTGCGAACAGATGATGCGATGGTTTAGACATTTCACAGTTTTTTTTTTTTTTGTAGCTCTAAAGTCACTCCTCTGCGGCTTTGTTGCGAAATATTGTTGCTCATAGTCCTTTAGCGATATATTAGAGTCGAAGGTTAATGGGATTATCTCGAGAATGATTTGATATGACTACGTGGAACCTTCTCATCTCTTTCCGTAAGAACCTTTTGCTTAACAGAGTCTAGCCTGCTAAATATGTATATGTTTCCACTCATATTTGTGACGAGGTTTGGTTCGCCCCTAAAGCGCAAACATTTTCACTTAATTTGAACCAAATACCAATTCTATTGACTCAAAAAAAAAACAAATTTTTTTTTGAGTTTATCGGGAAAAAATATTTCATATGTTCGTATTTCCCAAGCATTCCAGATAGCTCATTTTGTGTTCATATCAGATATTTGAAAATTGGCGGTTAATTTAAATTTAAATTTCTCATCATCGGTATAAAGTTCTCACTGGGCCGTTAAAATCTGGACGCATACTTTTGACCTCTACCAACAGTAGCTTATAAAATTGGTGTGATTAATATGTGTATGTATGTTTTCTCTTCAACCTTGAAAAATAATAAATTTTATTATTACATGAATTATATAAATGAATAAAACAATTATAATGAATAATTACAAATATTATTTATTTTTCTGCGCAATGTATGGTAAGTTGAAAAACTTGGTTCAGGTTTTATGCCATAAAGCTGTTTAGGGCCTCATTTTCTATTGCAAAACGAATATTCATTTTGCCTCACAGGCGAATCGTTCATGCTTTTGCATTATATTAAACGATAACAGCATATTATTTGATAATTACTTTCGCCTTTCTCTTTGATATAACGTAAAACGAAAGAAAATGATAGGGAATACCATTACGAGACGAAAACGCTAAGAGTATGAGCTATCGTTCGTAATTTTACTGTAAATTCGATTTGTTTCCTTTTTTAGTGAATGGAAGCTCGCATGGTTGGTAGATATTTGGTTATGTGCCCTTCCCTACTCGGAAGGTCGAATCGGTGGTAAATTTCAATCGAAAGCCTTAAGATTTAATAGTATCAATCTTTTAAAAATCTTTTCGAAATGGTAGTCGCTCTTTTTCGAAATTGTTTAGAAATTTGTCGAAAGACTTTCGAGTTTTTTGAGAAAAGTCTGATTTTCGACAAATTGGAAGTAAAAATTGTGCACAGTGCCCAACTTTGGTTCAAATTGACAACCATGGGAATGCAGAAACTTGTTTTTCTCAATTCTGTGACTCCAGTCCATTTATTAGGTATGCTCTCCTTCTTTCTCGCTTCTACCTCTTTGCAATTTTGTATGGCATGAAAAGTTATAATTGTCAGTTGAGTTATGCTTGAAACACAATGCCGAGCGACGACGATAAACGCGCGTCGGGCGATGACATTTTTCAAATTACGCCCAGACATTTCGTCTACTTAAACACAATGCCGGGCGAAATTGACGCTGTTTATTCAGAGTGGCCATTATTTAGAAATAAAGATGAAAACAATTAAAACTTTTTTAATTCTCTGCTTTAGCACTTGACTGCTAAAACACGCCCAAAATGTTAGAAATTAACAAAACAAAACAAAAATGTTAAGAAATTAAATTAAAAGTTATATGTAAAGAAAAAAAATTGTTTTTGGATATTATGTTTTCTTTTTTTATACTTAAAAAATGGAGCAGCAGCAACCCTTGGGATGTTTGTCGTCATCGCCCGGCGGCGACGATAGGAATAAATCTATCGTCGCGTAAATTTCGCTCTTGGCGTTCATTGTGTTCACCTTCATGTAATCATGGGGATTCTATTTTTGTCAAGGCAATATTCGTCGCGTTTATTTCGCGGCGTCAGGGCATTGTGTTTCAAGCTTTAGACCGCTTTTAGATTTTAAAGCGAACATAAAAAAATATAATCATATTTCGTCAATTAAACTCTTCTTTTTTACTTTGGATATCGAAGAAATATCTGAAAAATTTTGTTACTGAAACTATGCAAAACAAGCTCAAAAACGTTTTCGAAAAAACTCAAACTTTACGAAATTTTGAACTTTTTATTTGGAGTTCTTTAAATTTTTTTGACTAAGCAGTTTGCAGCCCAATCAATTTTATTCTAACAAAGTACAAGTTAAGCTCTCTGGAATTCGCGTTGATTTTTGACAATTTTTTTGTTTCGAAGTCTTTTAGATTTTCCTCCATACAGTGTGAAAAATTTTGTTTTACATATCTGGCAGAAAATTTAAAACACGCTTCGGAAAAAACTAAAAAATTAGTACGTATTTTAAGACACCAATAACTTGAAAATTGTGAGACAAAAATTGATAGGCCTACAGAGCTGCAAACTCAAAAAAATTCAGAGAACTCACAATAAAAAGTTCCAGAAATGCATTTTTTTATGAAGGCTTCAGAAATTGGTTTGCATGGCTTCAGTTACAAAATTCATAGAAATTTTTTCTAAAAATATCCAAACTAAAAACAAAAGAGTTTAATTGACAAGAAATGGGTTTCAATTTCTAGTCAGAAACATATTTTTTTCTTAACATGTAGTAAGCTTGCAACTCGTAAGTATAAGGTCAATTCTACCAGAATATGCCACAAATTGGATAGTTTTCTTTTAAAAAAGTGAAAGTTGAATACGCGCCTAAGTCTGTATATGTGCGTATGAATGTACAGATATATATATATATGTACATATTTAACTTTTAATCTAAGAATTTATTTGGCATACATACCTACACTAGAAGGGACTTGAAACATTTTCGAATACTCGACCATGTCCATAAACCTTCATAGGTACGTACAAACGTATTATATTCGTATTCCTATATCTATTTTGCCCACATTTATATTCCTACAAAATAAAAATATCACTCGAAACTCTTTCGAAGTTTTTTGCTTTATAAATTCAAAACCAAAACAAAGCATGTTTCAGCATGCTCTGTGCGCGTAAGCCAACATCCCTACACACAAATAGCAAACCTTAGTACACATTCAATCACATACTTCTATCATTCTGGAACTTTTGCTATATTATGAATGAGATTTTGTGGTGGTTGTTTCTATTTGGTACCTCTATTATGAATGATGATGACTCAGTCACTTGGTTTACGAACTGTTAACAGCTGCTCTATTTAACAGAGTTATTTGCATTTTTTTTTGAGAGATTAACAGCGGATGAAACTTTTGACTACATTAAAATGTGAATAGAATGCGCATGGCTGAGATAGAGGAAGCGAGAGTAACAGAGAGAAAATGAGTGCACATGCTTAAAAAAAGAGCGTGAGAGAGAGAATGATTGCGTGTGTGTTTGTGAGAGATAGTATGAGGGAGAGAAAGCGCGCATTCGTGTGCTTGCGGGTGTGTGTTGAAAAGAGAGATTTGAAGCGCGCCAATATTCTGTGCAAAACAAAATGCAACACGTATCCAATTTATATACCACGATATACAAACATACATATGTACATAAGTGCAAAATGACACCCCAAATGTATGCTCTTTTGTAAATGTAGCACAAAAATTTAAGCTGTATTTTATAAAGATCTAAAAATAAATTATTTACACGATTTCACACAAGATTAATTCTAACTGTACAATAGGCTTTTTTTTTAACAAGCCTCCTCACTTTCAAAATTTTACAAAATGTAAACACACCTGTAAAGCATATGCACTCAGCACCTATCAACAACAAGTTGGGTTTCTTCTTCAATGCAAATTTCACAACAAAAAATTTAGTAGATTTGTTGTGCACTCAGCGCTCATCAAAAACTAGTTGAGTCTATTGAGTATGCCAAAGAGAAGAGTTGACTGTATTTTGCAAAAATACAAATACCGTTTACAGATCATAAGAAATCTCGACAATGTAGAACACCCCCAATTTGACTGATTCATTGAGTTCCATACTCTGTTGTTAAACAGACTACATTTGGGTTACGGTTAAAGGTGTGCTTAAAACTATGCTTGGTTTTTTACGTATGTTCGTCGTGTATTTGAAACAAAAACAATTTTTTTTTTTTTAGTTTTGAAAATATTGAAGAAGTGTTTATGTTTCAACATTCCACCTTCTGTTAAAACCCTATGAAAATTTTAAAATAGCTGGATTAAAAACTTCTCATATGTTTTCATAACACTCTACCGAAAGATAAAAAAAAGAAAATATTTAAAACTTTTTATAAAAAAAAACTAAAAAAAAAAACACATTTTTAGCCAATTGTGTTCAATAATAATAAAAATTCTATTAGTACAGAATTTCTAACATTTTGAATTATAATTGATATATTACACAAAGAATAATTTCAATATAATAATGAATTTATTTTTTAAAATTTTTTTAGAAATTTTTTACTACGAAATAGGAGTTTTATGGAAAAAATTTGATTGCAGTTCTATACAAGTTTAATTAACCTTTTATAGTTTTTATATATTTTTTTTTTCTGAAAAATTAATTATTTTTTTTTTTTAATGTTTTTAATTAATTGAATTTAACTGATACTATTTTCAAACAGAAAAATAAATTGAGGCAATTTCGATTTAAATTGAGTGGTGTTCATACAACTCAATTTAGCTTACACAATAGTAATTTGATAGCTGGTTGGCTCATCTCTACAGCAACAACATAACTTTGTTCAGACTGTAAAAATGTGCGTGTTGGTATTAGGCGAATGGAATGAATGAAAACATAAAACTTTTTTGTGTGTTGTAAGAAAATGTGTTCAATGTTTTGATTTCATTTTGAGTTTGCCATCTTCTTTTGACAATACCTACTCAGTGAAATGAAGAAAATAAAATCGGCTGATGAGATGAGCCAACCATATAGTTGAGCCATGCGTAAAACTGACGTTTAAATCTACTCAATAAACATACTTTACAAGGTTGCATTTGCAGTTTGAAAGAATTTTTTTTAAGTTGGCAATTTATTATATGTGACCGGCCTATGAAAAGGTGCCTTATGACTCAAAAAAAAAAAGAAAACTACTAAGAAACTGAAGAAATGCATCGTTTATCTTTAACAGCTGTCGCAATTTCTTTTTTGAGCCATAAGCCACCTTTTCATAGGCCGGGCCACATATGATAAATTGCGTAATAAATTGCCCAAATGGTATAAATTGCCAATTTGGTGTGTGTTTGTACATAGTATAACACTAAAAAATTTTACCCAATTTTATAAAATATTTTGAGTTTAACAATTCATCTTGAAAAAAAAATATTTTTAAATTAAAATTTTTTTTTAATTTAGTTTATGTCTGTCGTTGTTTCGCTTATAACTTTTTTTGCAAGTTTTATTAAAAACATTTGATATCTACATACATAATTTTTTGAATTATCATTGCAACAAAAAATGCTAAAATTTGTATAAAAACTTGTTTGAAATTTTTTTGCTACAATTTTTCTGTGAATTTCAAATAAAATAGTTTCCAAAAAGTTTTTAAATTTCTTTTTTTCCAAATTTTTTAAAACTCTTGTTTTAACGTCTAATAATAAAAATGTATTGAAAATTTTAACAACATTTTTTTGTTAATTTAAATTTGTATTCCTTATTTTATTAAAAAAAAAAAATGTAAATCAATTTCTATACAGTAGTATTCAAAATTTTTACATTTTATTATCAAAAACCAAATTTTACTGCAAATTTTATAAAAAAAAATGTTTGGCAAATAATTTTTTTCCTGTTTTCATTGTAAGTTTTATTTTTATTTTATTGATTAAATAACATATTTCACTTACATAATTTAATTTCAAATACCAAAATTTTTTTGGAATATAATTTCTTGAAAATTTTATCAAAAATTGTACATTAAATGTTAAATTTTTTAAGATTTATTATACAAACTTTTTTTTTCTTACGCTTACAAAACTTTGGATTTCAAGTTAAATTTAAAATTTTAGTATTCAATCGGTATAATTTGTTTTTTCTTAATTTTTTTAATACATATTTTAGTAATAATATTGGAATAAAATTTCTATTATTTTATTTTTTATTGTTTTTTCTCCTTACTAAATATGTTGGTTAAAATGAAAAAAGTTTAAAACTAATGAAAATATTGAATACAACTTTATGGAATTTTTTATGCAAATATTTTATAAAGATTTTATTAAAGTTGCGATTAAAAATTTTATGAAAACATCTTTTAAAAATTATATACCATTAGGAATATTATGAAAATTTTGAGCGCTAATTTTAAGAAAATGGCAGCACAAAATTTTATGAAATTTCGATTAAAAATTTTAATATGTCATGTTCGATTGAAATTTTGTTTGAAATTTCGGTTTAAAATTTGTTTGAAGTTCAAATTAAAATTTGTATGAAGATTTCTTTTGAAAATTTTATATGAAACTTTCAAATAAAATTTTTTTGAAATTTCTATAAATGCGACATCTTTTTTTACATAATTTTTAAAACTGTATTTTTGCTTATTAGGAAGGACGATGATATTTTTGAACATTCGATTATAAAGAAAAATTATTATTATTGTTTTTGTTTTGTTTTTTTTACTATGCATCGGTCAGTCGGTATGGGTGTCAATGTGTTTGTGTGTTTGGTTAATGTATACAAATTCAAAAAAAAAATTTAAATCAACAATTTTCTAATAATTTTTTTCTTTCCTCATTATCCTCCCTCTTATTCATTACAATTATAAAAATATATAGAATACCTACAACAGCCAGCAGGTACGACAACTGCAGCAACAACAAATACCACATACAGCTTTTCAAGCAGCAGCAGCAGCAACAGCCAAAACTGTCGTCAAAGTAACAGCAGCAGCGGCAACGGCAGCAACGCCAACAACAACAACAGCAATACCATAAACGGCAACGGATTTGAAGACGAAGAAGATTTTGATTTTGACATGGAAATGTTTGCGGGTAGCAGTGACGTACAAGTGTTTGAAGATAACAACACAATGATTAATAACATAATTTATAATAAAAACAACAACAGCAATAACAATGGCACTAACATCGCCCTTACTAACAATGACACCTTTGACGATAGCTGCTTTAATAACAACAACAGGAACAACATACAAATCCACAATACAAATGCCATAAAAAATGAAATTTCCGATGATCTCTCCCAACAATATCGTATTTTGTGGGATCAATTAAATATGGAAGATTGGCTATCCAGTCAAGATTTTCCAACAAATATGGAAACTGGACCAGATTTACCTGACATTAGCGAAAATGCTGTTAATTTCAATAATATCAGTATCAAAGAGTTTGATGACATTTTAATTAATTCACAAAATCCCATGTTATCATGTGCCAACATGTGCTCATCTTATAACAACAGCAACAACAACCATAGTAATAGTGTCAGCAATAGTCAACAAATGCAATTGGAATTAATAGCGAACTCAGAGCCATTCGTACCAAAAATTGAGGATCACGATGATATATTTTGTGATAATAATGATAGCATATTTGTGATAGCAGCACCAGAGCCGGTGGAAAGGCCCACAACAACAATGGCAGCAGCATCAGTGACAGCAGCAGCACCCATCATTCCGCCCACAACAACAGCACACAATAACCGCACGAGACTGCAACAGAAACGACTGAAGCTGCTCCTGCCATCTGCGCCAGTCGCTGATTCACTCTCAACACCAACTGTACTCGGTGGAATTGTGGACTTACAGGTGAGTTTTTTTTCTCAAAAATTTACTAATTCACAATAATAATTTTGCGCAAATATGACTCAGACGAGATAAGTCGATCTTCTTTAAGTGGTACGAGCCGGACCCGTGCGCAACCAATATAAAAGTAAAAGTGTCTTATCAAATATCAAAAGAAATCAGCTGTTCTATCAAACTTACAGCTTGCGCTGCCATCCAGCGTATGATAGCAACTGCCGGTAATGCAGTGCAAATATTCACAATAGTGCCATAGTATTTCTTTGTGTGCTCACAATCGTTTATTTTTAACAAATTATTTTAATAAAAGCGAAACAAAACCCCTACGACCAAAATTGCGCAAAGCTCGCTAATAGCCCGAATCTCCATCTTTACAACCAAACTTTATTTACAGATTTTGATTCCAAATAAGAGCGAAAAAGGGACCCGTACATAAAAACAGCAATTAGAAATAATATATATGATACTACTTACTTTTGTAAATTAAAAAAAAAATTTTACTCATAATTTATTTTATATTTATATACTAAGGCAGTGTGCGAGTTTGCCTAAATTGCTACCTGTATAAAAAAAACCTAAATCACTGGAAAATGTCGGCAAAGCAGTGTAAATAAAAAATTTAGAATTTTTATGAGCATACTTTTCAACCTAAATTCAAATGTCAAACTTTAAAAACAAAAACATTTCTATTTTTCATTTTATTGCTCTTAAATTTCAGATGTGCAAAAAAATGCGCATGAATGGACCATTTAAAGTACCACATATTAGATAAGAGGGCGATGATCAGTGTCCGATCGATTGTTGAGTACGGCGTAAAGGGGGTCTCAAATTGCCTCTTGCTGACGCCCGCGTCATAAGATTTGGATCTTGGCTATTTGGATTGCGGTGGGCTCATTGGACAAAAATAAGTTATTGGCGCCATGCCCAATGGCAGTCACAGCGGTAATCATGCCTTGAGATGGTGGCAAACGTCGGTTTGCATGTGCTCCACAACGTCTGGCATAAAAGGCCATATAGTCTGGAGCCGCTGCACTTTCTTTCACTGTTATGTATGCATACTTACTTCCCCCTTGACCCCTGCCCTGCAAAAACATTGAAAACACCATACAATTCTCAAATTTATATTTTTGGGACTAATTTCCCGCATAAATACATAATTTAGTTTGTCAAATCAACTCGCACAGTTTTGACAGTTTTTTCCAAAATTGTTGCAGTGCTGAAAGTTCCAGTGGAATATTACTTTAGCTACCTAAAATTTAGGCGAACTCGCACCTAGCCTAAATATTTTTTATAATGGAAAACTTTATTAAACATTTTTTTGAATTTTCTTAAATTTTGTCCCATGAATCTGCATTCTTTGTGACAAACTTTAATTTTTATAAATTATAATTTTTGCACAAAGTATCTAATTTTAAAGTATTTTTAATGCGTAAAAATGTTTCACAAATTCTTTTCGAATTATTATCTTACAAAAAAAATTTTAACTTAACTTTTCTAAAAATTCAAAAATTTAGATTTTTTTTTTTTTTTTTGAACTAAAAATTCCCAAAAAATATTGTTTTGCACAATGTTGAAAACAGAACACTTCAGAAACACAAAAAAAATTCGAGCCAAAAAGTTTTAAAATACCCTAATTTTTTTTAAGTTGTTTTTGAAGTTTTTTTTTTACTCCTGAACTTTAAAAATATTTTCACATTCTATTCGTACGAATAAAATTTAATCGGTAAGAAACTAGTTAATATATATATAAAAAATTTAGATTTTTTTGTATTGAATTTTCTGGACGAATAGAAAGCCAAAAAAATCTAATTATAATTGGATTTCTTTTTAGTTCTTAAATTTTCTTTTATCCTTTGTATATAATATAATATTCTTTTTGTTGACTTTTTAGGAACACTTTTTGCAATTTTTTAAAAAAAATGGATTGTTCACCTTAATAATTTGGAAAAAGGGTAAACAACTTTGTCTAAGCTTACGTTTCCCACAAATTTAGTTAAATTTTTTTTTGCCAAATTGTGAAAAAGCTCCAAAAATTTTGTTTTGAAATTTGTACATTTGTGCGTAAAAAATTAAACAAACAAAAATTGTTTACCTTTTATTGCAAAGTTTGAAATTTCAAATTGTATATTCAAAATGTTTCTTGAAAAATTGGGATATTGGGAAGACAAATTTGTTGACTTTTTAAGAAATGTTTCGAAATTCGTTTTAAAAAGTTGCAAAAAACTAGGTTTTTAACATTTTGGTAAGAATTAATAGCCTTTATATTAAATAATATATTGTTAAATTTTTGAGCTGAAGGCCAATTTAAATAAAAACACAACTTTTTGTATTATAGTTGTATAATTTATTCTTGTCGATATTTCGGCTTTATTCTAAAGCCATCTTCGGGACTAGGGGTATAAAAAAAACAAACCAATAGAACGTATTCATCATAATGTTTACGTATATACATATAATAAGCGACTTACTCATATAAATATGTTCGATCGACTAAATTAGCAATGGGCAAAAATCTGTGTTGAAGGTACAAAAAGCGAAAGCATGAAAAATAAACAAATGTACAAAATACCGCAAATGTAAACAAATTTTCAAGAACAGTAAGTATAAACAAAAATTTTACAATAATAAAATACATGTAACAATAAGACATAACTTATTATGTATATCAACCCCCTTTTGCTTAGTTGTTGTCTTGAAGTATGCTGGATGCTGAATATTCTTATTTAAGTGAGCGCGGTGTATGTTGTTGTTGTTTCAAAATCAAATTGCGATAAGCACTCGCACAGTGAGCAGTGTCCATTTTAAAATTAATTCGTTTTTTACTAGGAGTGTTCAATATATGTAGCATTTCTAAGGTATAGCGTTTTTGGTAATGTTTTTCCTTCTCCAATATATTTACGTTCTCAAAATCAGGGTGATGTCCTGTATCTTTGCAGTGGGCAGATAGGGCCGTCTTATTTCCTGAAAAACTGTTCCTTAATTTTGTGTTTGACCTGTGTACATTTGTTTATTTTTCATGCTTTCGCTTTTTGTACCTTCAACACAGATTTTTGTCCATTGCTAATTTAGTCGATCGAACATATTTATATGAGTAAGTCGCTTATTATATGTATATACGTAAACATTATGATGAATACGTTCTAATGGTTTGTTTTTTTTATACCCCTAGTCCCGAAGATGGCTTTAGAATAAAGCCGAAATATCGACAAGAATAAATTATACAACTATAATACAAAAAGTTGTGTTTTTATTTAAATTGGCCTTCAGCTCAGAAATTTAACAATATATTGGCTTTTTAACTTTTTCTTTTAATTTTCATAAAATGCTCAGAAAATTATTTACATTTTTTAATTTTTGAAAAACTGTTCAAAATGCTAAAAAAATTATTAAACATTTAATGCAAAACAAATTTTTTTAGCTAAATTGTGAAAAAATGTCTGTAGTATTATATGAAATTTTTACCATAAAACGTAAACACACAAACAAATTTTGTATTAACTTTTTTTTATAAAGTTAAATAGTGATTTGAATAGTATGTTCTAAATTTTTGCTAAAATATTTTGATATTTTGGGATAATAGTAATAATCTTTTTAGGAAGGGCTTTCGAAACTCGTTTGCAATTTCTTTTTTGAAATTTTTTGGTAAATTTTCATAAAAATCATACAAAAATTACCACACTTTTTATGAAAAAAAAAATTAAATATGAAAAAAAAAATTAAATATGAAAAAAAGTTTTTGTTCGAAAAATTGTCAGGCTCAAACACTTTTTAAAGTTTTTTTTTTATTTATGAGCTTCATATGCCCGTACTGTGTTACAGTAAAATACGAAGGTTATAAAAACGTTACACTGCGTCTATGTAGCTGCCTAGACAATGAGTGTGAACTATTTTATATATGAACATATTCAGCTTATTTACTTGGCGTTCTTTGTTTTTGTTTTCATATTCGTACTTATGTATTGCGTCATACTATTTCACCCGTTCAATATAATTTGTATGTATGAGCGAACGTTATAATAGCTGAGGTGGTTGATACGTTAGTCAATCAGTAGCTTGCGACCACCCATAGTGTACGGAACAAAAGATTTCACAATTTCCATTGAAAATCATGCAACTTTTGGAGTTTTTTAAAATAGTAATTATTTATTTATTTATAACTTATTTAAGCTTTTTATTTTACTTTCTTATAGTTATTATTTTATACTTAAGGCAGCTTATTCAAATTTAATAAATTTTTTTATTTTACTGTTTTCTTCCTTCAGGACGAAAAAATGTCTATTGAGTCTTCAACATATTTAGGCCACACGATCGCCAACATCGAAGAATCTTTAAAAGATGAAACCAGCCGTTTTACATACACCGATGAGGATTCACCATCTACACCACGTAGTTGTTACTCCTCCTTTACAACATGTACAAATGAATATATGAGCACAAATCCTTATTCACCTGTGCCATCAAATTTTTCTTCCACGCAACAAACGCAAAGCAACAACACAAGCAAAAAGCGACGTGGACGTCCCGCTAAAGAACATAGCGATCAACCAGATCCTGCAAAGTTAAAAAATATGCCCGATTCAGATCGTAAAAGGTTACTCGATCGAGCGAAGAATAATGAAGCTAGTCGTGTATCACGTCGAAAGAATAAAGAACGTGAGGAGCAAGAGAAAGAAACTGAACGTAGGCTTATCCAAAGAAATTTAGCTTTGCGTGCGCGACGTAATGATTTGGTGAAATTGGAGAAGAAATTTAAACGTGCATTGATGCGTGGCGCGATATTTGCGCTTTAAATGATGCCAACAACGCAAGGAAACGCAGAAGAATGCGTTTACTATAACCATAGATCTATTCACTTATTACATTTGTTGAAAAAATGTAGGTGTACCTCATTATGGAAAAAACAAATTCATATAGAATCCTAAATATGCTAGTAATCGGAAAAAGTTGAACTTTTTTATGTGAAAATTATTTAAATTTGCATGTGTAGTATGTTTAAGCAGCCAAAAAATGATATAAAAGTACTAAAAGTATATTATAAAAATACATGCGTTTATATATTTTTAAGGTGTAATTGTTATGCTGTTTAATTAAATAAAATGTTGTTATTGTATATTAATACATACATGCATACATAGATACATATATACTCCAATTAGCAGCATTGTTATATAATAAAACAAGAAACCTGTGGAGATTTTTACATATTTTTATGAATTATAAAATTTATATTTTTAATTTTTTTGTATTTTGTATCGTATGATATCTATATCTATACATACGTAGTACATACATGTATTTTCTTATATGTTTATCTGAAGAACGATATAAAATAATCTTAAAGTAAGTTTTTAAAAACAAAACAAGAATTAGAAAAAAATATGTACTTGTACACTAGTTTTAAACAAATGAAATAAAAAAAAATTGGTCGTTGGTTTGATGAACAAACGATCTTTGAAAACAAACAAAGAAGTTTCTTTCTCGTTTTGTATGAAATGATGCATTTAAGATGGTGACTTAGAAAACCTTTACGCTTGCGTATGACACAAAAAATGCAAAAAACGAAATATTTGGTGAGGTAAGTACATACAGCGCAACATATTTAAAGGACAGAAACCTATAATGCATTCTATGATAATAACCGTTCTAATGAAAGTTTCAAACATTGAGCCAAATTATTAAAAAATTTAATATCAAAAATGAAGCCATAAGTGGGAAAATCCCCGTTTTTCGAAGTAAAGATGCAAAGCTTACATAGAGGCTTCCCAAGGCAACCGGTCTTTTCATGACCAAGGGCAGTCATATTAGTCTAAACTTATTTAGTTTGTTGTAACCACAGGACTAAGAAATTCGAAGTTGAGCTCTTTCTAACACATTTGATTGATTTTATTATTATTAGAAAAGTAAAAATGTAAGCGTGAGCGACTACTGGCTTTTCTTATCTAGCTGTATACTACATTTTGTCTATATATTTTATACAACAGACATTATTCAGCCCTATTCTGCACTTCGAACTGAACTGAAATTTTCTCAGTTTGGTAACTTTGCAATCCTGCGTTCCGTTTTCATTCATTCCAACTCCGAAAGTCTCGATTTGACGTATACTACGCTTCGAGCGGAGTTCCGCTTTTCTCAGCTGCAAATTAGTTGACGGAGATTGTTTTCATTTTTATTTTCGCGGGCTTTAAAGCGCAATTTTTGAAAAAATATGGAAGTAAAATATACATTAATGTTTATAAAAATTATTTTAAAACATATTTTTTATTTTATTGTGGTTCTGCAGGGCAACAAGTACAACATCAGAGAAATATGAAAAATTGTTGGAAATGCTGTCAACAAAAAGAGACATTTCACAAGGTTTCTCAAAAAGGCCATCTACGCATATTACTACACCTGGAAAGGCAGCCTTAGTATAAAACTCATATTTCGCTTACAGTTCTTCCTCCTCACTTATCCACTCTGGACAAAGCCGTCACTCCATTACATCCAGAAAATAGGATAGTGACTTGGAAAAGGTTGACTGGACCCATCGCCACATTGTAATCTGTACCAACACCATGCTGATAGCTGCCTTCAGCAAAAAACCTCAAAGCAGCCATTACGCGGTTAATTGCTGTTAAGGAAGTCATGAAGCTTTCTGCACCAACTTAAAATTCAACGCTCATCCTGAATGGATCACTGATGTCCCTCAATCTCCGTCCTTCCACTCTCACGTCTACATTGTGCGACGCATTGTCCTATTCCATTACAACTGCAACGGCTAATGTTTCCATAATTTATTTATGTTAAATAACGAAATATTCACTAATTTATAAATTTTTCACAAATATTTATTTTGTTGTGTTCTAATTTCATCAATTCTCACAAACAGCTGATTTCGAAAATTAGTTTATTCTTCCTCTTCTTCATTCAAAACAAGCGGAACTCAGGACGCCTGCTTTAAGTTCAAGCGGAGCGGAGAATTGAAACGGACTTGTAATGCAGAATAGGGGTGATTAATCTGCTATCAGCATTGGCACAGCGGATCACGGTTTGGCCCTAACCTCAAAAAACAATCGCCATTGACTGTATTTCCTTTTTGAGTATAAGGCCGGCCACTACCAGTTAGGTTAGGCCAATATGGATGACGGACTTGGATGCAACGCATCAAAAAGCATGAGAGTCACATACCACCCCTACATTTTTACTTTTTCAATTATTTTAAACACACTAAACAAAAAAAATGTCAGGATAGGTCCAATTTCGAAATTCGAAACCTAAAATATTTGTTTTGGTCCAATACCCAGCTGAGTAATGTGTGTACAGTGTAAGTAAATTTAACGCATTTCCGGAATTCAAAATTAGTAATAAAGTGCCTTAAAAAGTAATTTAAATTGGAATGTATTTTTGTTGAATTACTTTCATGTCGAAATTAAATAGAATTTACCAATCTCAAAAGCTTACCGCTAAGTGGAAAAACTTACATGCCAACCTAATATAAACGCACGCAAGTCATTTTCTGTCAAAAATGTCTCATGCACATACAACTTGTATGAGAGCAACCCAAATTGAATTTGCTGCGTGAAAACCTAACTCGATTTCCAATTTTTGTTCTGCGTGACATTCAGATTTGACATTTGCACACATGCTTTACATTGTCGCAACGCATGGTTATTTGGGTTAGGGCAAAAATCGCCGGTTGTTTGCGTGCGCTAAAAAAACGCAGTGCAGTTTTATTAGTTTGGCATGTTATCAATGTTCATTTGTCAATAAATTAAAAACATTTACTACGCGATGACGATTTACTCCGATTATTTGTATTTGTACTTGAGCCTGCACTATTTATTCGTGTGCTAGGTGTAGCATCTTGATCCAAAACTGTTTCATCAACACTGTCATCATCGTCTGGTATGTCTTCTTCACTGTCATGCTGGCTTTCGCCGTTGCCAAGGGAACTCTGTAAAATAAATTCATGAACAAGTATTTGTATATTTTATCATTTAAGTCGTTGTTTACCTGCGTCAAAATTTCGTCACCATGCAAATCCTTATTTTTGAGATTGCCCATTGTGAATACAGATGAACACTTATTGGCAGTCATAAGCGCTTTTACACGAAAAACCAATGTTTCGACAGTTTCTCGCAATGCAGGGATTTGTCCAATGATAGCTGTATTTCGTAGAGCCTAAATATATGCAAAAAATGCAAAATGGTATAAATGTGCAATAATTTATTACGCAATATTAAATGCACGTTTATATATCGCCCTTCGACCTTATTATTTCAGTGTAACCCCATTTAATTTGTTGCGTCCTTGTTCACACCTATTGGATGGGGCGAAGCACTGCTACAACAACAACAACAACCTTATTATGGATTAGAATATTGGCCAAAAATTTGAAATTTAATTTGGTTCTTGATACATATAGGAAACTCGTATGTGCTTTGTATTGTTGTTGTAGCGATTAGGACCTTGGGGAGTGTTATCGAGTTGATGGTCCTTTGCCGGATGCAGATCCGGTACGTTCCGGTACCAAGCCCGACCATCTCGGGAACGATTTGTTATGACCACATGCGACCTTCTAGGTCATCCCGCCCTCTAGATCCATGAGGAGTTCGGGGTCGTCAGAGCCTCGGCTGTTAATGGAACAGGATCCGCCACGGATAGGTGAGGTTGACAATTGGGTTTGGAGAAGCTATGTATTGCGCTGGCAACCTGAAAGGGCTGCGCTGCACAAACCCTTTGAATCCGGTATTTTAGTGGTCTCTTACGACAGGCATATTTGAAACCATGGAAACAACTAAAAATAGACTCCAACGAATACTACACTCTTTTGAATTGCGTATTACTTTTCGACCCTTGATTGCAAAAGCGTGGCCAATATGATTTTTATACAGAGAAAATATGGAGTGCAAAAAAATGTTTTTACCTTAGAGTGACAGCATAAATTATGTAGGAATCTTGTGACTGTTTGCAAATTTTTCAAGAATTCACTGACACGTTCAGGATCGTTACGTAATTTTTGATCAACCACTTGTAAACCATGCTGGAGAAGCATTTTCAAATAAATATGAGCATACTAGAATAAGAGAAAACGTAAAAATTATATATGCACATTTTTTAAAAGTGCATAACAAATATAAGTTAAATAAAGGAGAAAAAATAATGCATATTATCAACTACAAAATGAATAGTTCAATAACAAAAAGATAACTCGTCGATAACGTTTTTATCGATAACAAACCAATAACAAACCGATAACCGTAAATTTGAATTTCGAAATCCGAAATAAAAAATTGATTTTCGAATCGGTTCATGTTATTTTCGTTACATTTCTCTCTTAATTTCTGCCTACATTTGAGCTTTAACTTTCGATTTCACTTGAACTTAGACATCTTTACTTATTATTATTATACTCAGTTGAGCAGAGCTCACAGAGTATATTAACTTTGATTGGATAACGGTTGGTTGTACAGGTATAAAGGAATCGAAATAGATATAGACTTCCATATATCAAAATCATCAGTATCGAAAAAAAATTTGAGCCATGTCCGTCCGTATGTAGGTAGATTCCTGGGCACTAATCTCAGATCGCTATTTAAAATGAACGATATCGGACTATAACCACGCCCACTTTTTCGATATCGAAAATTTCGAAAAACCGAAAGAATGCGATAATTCATAGCCAAAGGCGGTTAAAGCGATGAAACTTGGTAGATGGATTGACGTTATGACGCAGAATAGAAAATTAGTAAGATTTTGGACAATGGGCGTGGCACCGCCCACTTTTACAAGAAGGTAATTTAAAAGTTTTGCAAGCTGTAATTTGGCAGTCGTTGAAGATATCATGATGAAATTTGGCAGGAACGTTACTACTATTACTATATATGTGCTAAATAAAAATTAGCAAAATTGGATGAAGAACACGCCCACTTTTTAAAAAAAAAATTTTTTTATTCAAATTTTAACAAAAAATTTAATATCTTTACTGTATATAAGTAAATTAAGTCAAAATTCAACTCCAGTAATGATATGATGCAACAAAATACAAAAATAAAAGAAAATTTCAAAATGGGCGTGGCTCCGCCCATTTTCATTTAGTTTGTCTAGAATACTTTTAATGCCATAAGTCGAACAAAAATTTACCAATCCTTCTCAAATTTGGTAGGGGCATAGATTCTATGACGGTAACTGTTCTCTGTGAAAATGGGCGAAATCGGTGGAAGCCACGCCCAGTTTTTATACACAGTCCACCGTCTGTCCTTCCGCTCGGCCGTTAACACAATAACTTGAGCAAAAAGCGACTAACGACTTACTAAACTTAGCCCACGTACTTATCTGAACTCACTTTTTCTTGGTATAAAAAATGGCCGAAATCCGACCATAACCACGCCCACTTTATCGATATCGAAAATTACGAAAAATGAAAAAAATGTCATAATTCTATACCAAATACGAAAAAAGGGATGAAACATGGTAACTGGATTGGTTTATTGACGCAAAATATAACTTTGGAAAAAACTTTGTAAAATGGGTGTGACACCTACCATATTAAGTAGAAGAAAATGAAAAAGTTCTACAAGGCAAAATCAACAGCCCTTGGAATCTTGGCAGGAATACTGTTAGTGGTATTGCATATATAAATAAATTAGCAGTACCCGACAGATGATTTTCTGGATCACCTGGTCCACATTTTGGTCGATATCGCGAGAACGCCTTCACATATACATCTAAGGGCCACTCGCTTTTAAAACCCTCATTAATACCTTTAATTTGATATCCATATCGTACAAACACATTCTAGAGTCACCCCTGGCCCACCCTAATGGCGATATCTCGAAAAGGCGTCCACCTATAGACCTAATGCCCACTCCCTCTTAAAATGCTCAGTAACACCTTCGTTTGATACCCATATCGTACAAACATTCTAGAGTCACCCCTGGCCCACCCTAATGGCGATATCTCGAAAAGGCGTCCACCTATAGACCTAATGTCCACTCCCTATTAAAATGCTCAGTAACACCTTTCGTTTGATACCCATATCGTACAAACATTCTAGAGTCACCCCTGGCCCACCCTAATGGCGATATCTCGAAAAGGCGTCCACCTATAGACCTAATGCCCACTCCCTCTTAAAATGCTCAGTAACACCTTTCGTTTGATACCCATATCGTACAAACATCCTAGAGTCACCCCTGGCCCACCCTAATGACGATATCTCGAAAAGGCGTCCACCTATAGACCTAATGCCCACTCCCTCTTAAAATGCTCAGTAACACCTTTCGTTTGATACCCATATCGTACAAACATTCTAGAGTCACCCTTGGTCCACCTTTATGGCGATATCTCGAAAAGGCGTCCACCTATAGAACTAAGGATTACTCCCTTTTAGAATACTCATTACCACCTTTCATTTGATACCCATATCGTACAAACACATTCTAGAGTCACCCTGGCCCACCCTAATGGCGATATCTCGAAAAGGCGTCCACCTATAGACCTAATGCCCACTCCCTCTTAAAATGCTCAGTAACACCTTTCGTTTGATACCCATATCGTACAAACATTCTAGAGTCACCCTTGGTCCACCTTTATGGCGATATCTCGAAAAGGCGTCCACCTATAGAACTAAGGATTACTCCCTTTTAAAATACTCATTACCACCTTTCATTTGATACCCATATCGTACAAACACATTCTAGAGTCACCCTGGCCCACCCTAATGGCGATATCTCGAAAAGGCGTCCACCTATAGACCTAATGCCCACTCCCTCTTAAAATGCACAGTAACACCTTTCGTTTGATACCCATATCGTACAAACACATTCTAGGGTCACCCCTGGCCCACCCTAATGACGATATCTCGAAAAGGCGTCCACCTATAGACTTCATGCCCACTCCCTCTTAAAATGCTCAGTAACACCTTTCGTTTGATACCCATATCGTACAAACATTCTAGAGTCACCCTTGGTCCACCTTTATGGCGATATCTCGAAAAGGCGTCCACCTATAGAACTAAAGATTACTCCCTTTTAAAATACTCATTACCATCTTTCATTTGATACCCATATCATACAAACACATTCTAGAGTCACCCCTGGCCCAACCTAATGGCGACATTTCGAAAAGGCGTCCACCTATAGTCCTAATGCCCACTCCCTCTTAAAATGCTCAGTAACACTTTTCGTTTGATACCCATATCGTACAAACATTCTAGAGTCACCCCTGGCCCACCCTAATGGCGATATCTCGAAAAGGCGTCCACCTATAGACCTAATGCCCACTCCCTCTTAAAATGCTCAGTAACACCTTTCATTTGATTCCCATATCGTACAAACACATTCTAGAGACACCCCTGGTCCACCTTTATGGCGATATCTCGAAACGGCGTCCACCTATGGAACTAAGGATCACTCCTTTTCAAAATACTCATTAACAGCTTTCATTTGATACCCATATCGGTCAAACATATTCTAGAGTCACCCCTGGTCCACCTTTATGGCGATTTCTCGAAAAGGCGTTCACCTATAGAACTAAAGCCCATTCCCTTTTAAAATACTCATTACCACCTTTCATTTGATACCCATATCGTACAAACACATTCTAGAGTCACCCCTGGTTCACCTTAATGGCGATATCTCGAAAAGGTGACCACCATAGACCTAAGGCCCACTCCCTCTTAAAATGCTCAGTAACACCTTTCATTTCATACCCATATCGTACAAACAAATTCTAGAGTCAGCCCTGGTCCACCTTTATGGCGATATCCCTAAATGGCTCCATCCATAGAACTATGGCCTACTCTCTCTTAAAATACTCTTTAATACCTTCCATTTGATACACATGTCATACAACCACATTCCAGGGTTACCCTAGGTTCATTTTCCTACATGGTGATTTTCCTTATTTTGTCTCCATAGCTCTCAACTGAGTATGTAATGTTCGGTTACACCCGAACTTAGCCTTCCTTACTTGTTTTTTTTTTTAAATACCACATCTCCACCGCTACCGATTTTCGTTCAGATAGCAAAAAAATAAGTTTAAAAATTAAATATTCGGGGTTTTTATTTAGTATCTCATTGCCAAAGTATACTGATAATCCGTAGATTTTTAAAATATTTATAGATATCGCTATTATAAATCGATTTATACCAGTGGTGTACTCGAGAGGCTCGTAGAGCTGTGGAAAACTATTTGGCGTTAACCTACATGTCATGTGAGCTGAACTACAGATATTCAGTTAAACTAGCAATCAGTTTTAGCACCTGCTTGAAGCAGAGAACATCTCTTGCGTGAACCCAGCCAACATTTTTTGAAAATTCTGATCAAAAATGTACCTTAAATGTGATTATTCTTGAATAATCATTTATGATTCCTATTTCGAAACGCTTTTTATTCATATTTGATATCATTGTAAAATTGAGCTTTAATTGTTTTAGAGTGATACTTGACTGCTTTTCAGTCATTTTCTGATCATATTCGTGAACATATTTCAATCGTTTTGGTTGAGATTTTAGAATCATTTTTGAATGCGATTATGATGCATTTGATTGCATCTGAACAAATCCAGGGCTAACACACGCACACTGATAGCAGTCTGCACAGGTCATTGGGCATGATGGGCATTCCGTATAACGACTACTGCAGAAGCTGCAAAGATCCAAATGCCAGGGGGACAGTAGAACAATTTATGTGTAAATGCCCGGCTCTAGCTAGAGCCCAGCTGAGGTTCCTTGGAACCCCGTTTCTAGAAGACCTCAGAGGGTTATCTGTGATAGCAATCCCGAATATTCTTAATTTTATCAACAACTCTGGCTGGTTGTAATACATTGACCGTAACATTCCGTAGGTTTTTAGACGACTTATATGGCACCAAAACGGCTTTAAATAGCTACTTGGGCGACCAGGGTCGCAGCCATTTCACCTACCTACCTATGATGCATTTATCCTTCATATCTCATTCAAAATAAGATACTACATAATAGTAATCTTATTTCATCAGGGGAAGAAGGCATGCGGAAGCGAGTTATTTGAACCACAGATTACTCGCTAACAAACTTGACAGATATACACCTGCGAGTACAGCATCCAACATTAGCTGTGATCGTCAATATCATAAAATAAGATACACTACGGGATGTTGAAGACATATCCAAGTACATACATATGTATGTATGTCAAGAGAGTTTCACTTACCTGGGGTTCAAATAGCTCACAACCTTTGTATTGTCCAACTATTATGTATTTTCTGGGAAGCCGAAGGTGGAGAAATGGTTGGGGAAATCTTCGGTCGAGCAGCATTTGCATTATATTGTCTTGAAGAATATCTTAATAATAAAATTTTATATACATACATACATATGTATGTACATACATATTTTTTCTGAACTTCATGATTGAAAAAATGCGTGTATGTAAAAAAATAAGATTTTGAATGAAAAGTAAAATTTTAACAAGTATAAAATTCATTATTCAGTCAAAAAAATAGTCAGAAAAGATTCAGAAAGCTGAATTAAAAACGATTATAAATTTTTGATCACCTAAAGTAAATACATTTGATTCAAATATGATTCCAAAATGTGATTGGAAAACTATATTCAGTTTTTGATCATCAAAAGTATTCATATTTGATTATTTCTTTTGTTCAATTGTATAATAACTCATTATTTAGTCAGAAAGAAGAATCAAATTGTATTTACATGTAGGGAAATTCAAAATTTAATCATCTAAATGCTGAGTTATATATATATTCCTGTGATTACCTTTAAAAATAATTGAAAATTTCGTGGCACATCCAATGACTTAACAATTTCCAGCAGCATATTGAACAGCTCACAACTTTTTTCCCACATTTTCATTTTATCCTCTCTATATGTAGCACTCTTGTTTACCAATTCGCATAAATAACCAACTGTTGTTTCACATAAGCCACGAAAGAGTAATGGGAAGTTTGCTCTAAAATGTATAAGTTTTTCGTTAAATCTACATTTTATCCACATTTGTTTTTTTTTTTTTGCATTTCACATACTTTTTAAAATTCGGGAATGATTTAAGCGCATTGTCTTTGCCTTTCAAATGCTTGCATTCATCAAGTAAAGCACGCAAAATACTGCTCAAACGTTTGAAGTCCGAATTTTTAAGAAAACCTTTAACGAGTATATCCAAATACATATTACAGATGGCGCCACGTTCAGCTAAACCATCATAGCCGTACCACTTGCGTTGCAAACATTTTTTGCATAATCCACCTAGAACGAAAAAAAAATGTTTTATTCTTTGAACTATAAATTAAATTTATTTATATACTTACGTATATCTTTTTCCTGTTTCTCAAGCAATGCTTTTCGTTGTTCTAAATTACTGCCATTGCTCCTGTTAGAGCATTTACTAGAAAATCTCTTTAGTATTTTCAACAAATCATGTAAATATACTGCAGTTTTTAGATCAACAATAGCTAATTCATAATTTAACATCAACTCAAAAGCTGCTGCTGTAATTTCTTCTAGCGGCTTTTTACGAAAGTTTGAACGAATGCTTTCGTCTAATATAACAAACAGAGAATCTGTAAGGATAAGAATTGATAAGTTTAATGTGCAAACATGTGGGGAGGGAGGGAGGGATGACCTGAAGGTTTAATGTGGCCATATAAATCGGTCCCGAGATGGTCGGGCCAGCACCTTAATGGTGCTTTGTTGCCGGAACGTACCGGATCTGTATCCGGCAAAGGACTATCACATCGATAACACTCCCCAACACCTTCGGGGAGTAACCTTATCGCTACAACAACAATTCAAACTTTTGAAATATGAAGCTTTCAATTGTAAACTCCACCTACGCGATGCGAATCCTGTTACAAATATGAATGGGTCATACATATATTTAGCAGGCGAGGCTCTGGCGACACCAAGTTCCTCATGAAAAAATTTACCAACCTGGGTGCTGACTTTAGACTTTTAAGTATGACAAATAAACGAATACTTTTATATCAATCTAACAAATTTGAAAGCTGGAAAAGTACTGGTCACCCAAACTTAATTACAACAAGTAAGGAAGGCTAAGTTCGGGTGTAACCGAAAATTACATACTCAACTGAAAGCTTTGGAGACAAAGTAAGGGAAAATCACCATGTAGGAAAATGGACCTAGGGTAACCCTGGAATGTGTTTATATGACATGGGTATCAAATTAAAGGTATTAATGAGGGTTTTAAAAGGGAGTAGCCTTTAGTTGTATATGTGAAGGCGTTTTCGAGATATCGACCAAAATGTGGACCAGCGTCACCCAGAACATCATCTGTCGGGTATCGCTAATTTATTTATATATGTAATACCACGATCAGTATTCCTGCCATGATTCCAAGGGCTTTTGATATCGCCCTCCAGAACTTTTTTATTTTCTTCTACTTAATATGGTAAGTATCATATCCATTTTACAAAGTCTTTTCTAAAGTTATATTTTGCGTAAAAAAGCCAATCCAATCACCATGTTTCATCCCTTTTTTCATATTTGGTATAGAATTATGGAATTTTTTTTCAATTTTCGAAATTTTCGATATCGAAAAAGTGGGCGTGGTCATAGTCGGATTTCGTTCATTTTAAATAGCGATCTGAGATGAGTGCCCAGGAACTTACATACCAAATTTTATTAAGATAACTCAAAATTTACTCAAGTTATCGTGATTACGGACAGACATGGCTAAATGCATTTCTTTTTTCGCCCAGAAGATTTTGATATATAGAAGTCTATATCTATCTCGATTAGTTTATGCCGTTACGGGATACCATTATGCGAACAACATTAATATACTCTGTGAGCTCAGCTCAGCTGAATATAGAAATGTAAAAAGTTCCACAAAAACAATTTGCCTCGACAAAATTCTTCATATTCTTGGGTGGGTCTAATAGGCGTATATGACGGTGCGCGAGAAGGGACTCCTTCAAAAAAAATCAATTTTTGTTTTCAGATCTATTACAAACGAAACTTTGTTCTGTAAATTGGTAAAAACCAGAGATCGATACCTTTATTACTTTTTGAGTAACGAGCAGTTAAAGTCCACAATAATTGTGCCATATACGGGCCATCATGCGAAAGCTAGCGCACACGACCCACCTCGCCATGTGAAATCAACGGTATTCGTTTAAGGGGCCTTTTCTCGCGGAGCGTCACATATACTCTGTGCACACATACATAGTCATATTTTTTAAAACTACCTTTTAAAAGCTTTGCCGTGGTATTACCATCATTAAATTGTGGCCAAGAGAAAAAAACTGCCAGCAAGCGTACACACATATTGAAACAAGCTTTTACATAATTGAATTCGGTGGTGAAAAGATCACCATTACTATAAACACGATTTACCTCCTCCAATTGTTTATTGATCTCGGTTGAAAGCTGTAAAAAAAATATATATAACGGTTTATTATCAAACGAAATCAAAAAAGACATTGTAAGTGTTCGAAATAAACAGAGTGATCGCTTTCCGGTTGGTACGTTGAATTTACATAGAAGAATAGCCGTTTTCAGTAGATTTGGAATTTGCGCAAAGGACTGTTAAGGTGGCAAAATTTCCCAAATATTTCAGGCATTATTTTATACTGTAAAAAAAACTTGGAATGCTTTTCACTACATACACTCATATCGACCACACAAGAATTCATGTCATACTGACCCACATAATTATTTGCACTCAGCAGGAGTTCAACATCATATGTGCATGCCGACATACACGGCACATATCTCTTTACATTTGTTAACCCGTCACATTGACCAGCACACTTATCGATCAGTCACGCTGATCGACATATTTGTCTGTTGGTCACATTGACTGCCAAAATATTTATATGTATCTATTTACATGTGTACATAAATATGTATCTATTTACATGTGTACATAAATAGGTCACCATAATAATATGCTGACTTCTCATATATGCATTATGAATATACATGTTTACTTTTCAGTTTGTTAGTATTAGTGTAAACACATATTTGTCATGTAAGAAGTTTTGTATAAAAGAGAAAGTATTTTCTAATAAAAGTCAATTCTGTCCTAACACCAAACGGACCACATTTTATTTATACTTCACTGGTTGCATTTCTTTGCAATATAGTGCAAATAAAACACTTGGTAGGTTAGCGAATTCCATAAAAAGCAGCATAATTGCATAAGCTAATTGAGTTGACTAAGCGGTTTGTGATGAAATTGTTTCTAAGTTTTTCGAAATAACTTCCAGTTTTCGAAAATAGTTTCTAGAACACCGATATTGACTTTAGAGGTTCGAAATTGATTTAGTTATTGCATTTTAAAAGTAAAAATAATAGTAATAAGCAAACAAAAAACTGAAGATCTGGTAATGTACTGCCATCAATTTGATACGCAAATACGAGTCCGCTATCAGAATTGGACGCGCTGTTAGAGTAGCGTGCTTGTCTAACAAACCGAAGGTATTGGGTCTTTGGCAACATCAAATTCTTTAAAACAAGTTGTTCCAATTAGAAAACTTTTAAACGTCCCTATGCAGTTGTTGGGCAAACATTCCTAGTGTATTTCTGCCATGACAAGCCTCTTAGCGAAAATTCTTCTGCTTGCAGATGCCGTTGGGAATCGACATAAAATATTAATAATTTGTAGGAAAAAATAAAAAGTTGCGCGCCACGCAAATTGGAAGAGAAGCTCGGCCAAAATATCCTTGGAGGTATATCGTGCCTTGCATTCATTTTTTATTAATACCAGAATTGGCCTAGCGGATCCCGGTTCAATCTCAACCTCGCTTTACCCGACCCGCTGATCATTTGTATGGTTATGTAATTTATCGCTTTTAATTTATATATATATATATATATATAATCCGTTTAATTGGTCAATTAAATATTTAGATAAATTAGCTGCGTTTAAAAAAAAGTATTCTTCGACACAGGACATCTACCCTCAGCAATTACTTACCCTCGACATGCTCTTCATAATTGATTGCAAAAACTTCGACAAGTCATACATAAAATATTCAGGTTTTGCAACATGTTGCAATGGTTGTTCACTTTGAAACTTTTGTGCACCGGTAATCGATTCTAATTTGCACACTAAATCATTTAAGATGAAGCGGAATTCAAGTAAGCCAATACGTTTTCCAATATCATTGGCTGGTAACGGGTATTGTAAAACTAGTTCTTCGCGTAGTATTAACATAATATCCGAATCCATTTGTCTAGAAGTAAGCATATTAATTTGAAAAAAAAAAATTTAATTAGCGGTTATTAAATCTCTCACCTATACAACTCCCGCGGTCCATAGAGTACATCAAATTTTTTCTTATTTTCTATGCCTTTAGAACGTCCAATGTTAGCCAATTTAACTGTAATGTCCCCACCATTTGTTGTATTAACTACATGAGTATCATTGAATATAATGGTTTCAGAATTGAAATCTTTATCATTTTGTTGTGGTTTTGGTTGCGTCAGTTTTGTTGAGGACACTGGTCTGCCGCGTGCTGGGAAGGAAGAAAAAATTCAATGAATAAGTTATTACTAAATAGTTGAATTTAAGTGTGATATAAAATAACTGTTGATTGATATGTGTATAATTATTAACGATTTACTTTCTTTTCTTAAATAAAAAATCAGATTCCCTGAAGAAGATGCGACAGCATCGAAACGCGTGGGAGGGAACAGGAAGACAAAATTTTTTTAAAAGATATTTTTTGCCTTAAATTCATCGACCGTAAAGCTCCAAATCAGCACGAATAAGGCAATTAGTGCTGAAAATTTCGTTCACTTTAAAACTCATATTCGAAAATAGAAAAATTACAAATGATACTTTGATACTTTATTAGAAAAATTAAAAAGTCGTCTAGTGTTTGCAACGAATTGCACAATTTCGGGAATATCAAATCACGGTTTCTACTCATATTTTGTTTAAAATTTTTATTTCTATCATTTTAATGATGTTACAATCTTTGAATTTTTTCACTTTTGTATAGCGTATATTTGCGAAGCTTGAGTATTCTCTGGTAGCTAAAGATTAATAATAAAAGTAAAAGTTTGGCACTTTTCCGAAATTCTAAGATTTTTTTTTAACTTATGGCTATTAACGTCATTGGAAATGGTTCGATTCCAATAATGTCACAAAGTTTCAAATAATATTTCGAAATAGGCTCAGTGCTGTAACTTCTAATAAAATTCAAATTTCGTAAAATTGTCAAACTAATATTCTGATAACAACAACATATACGCATACACAATTTAATGTTGTTGTTGTCGTAGCAGTGCTTAGCCCCATCCAATAGGTGCGACCGATCACAAATTGTCATCAATGTCCTCTAACGGGAGTTCAAGGAGACTTGCTGTTTCAACAGGGGTGGACCATAATGAGAGGGGTGTTAGAAGCGTTGGTTCCACAATACTGTGGCGAATTTTAGCATCACTAAGCGGTTAGTAAATAAAGGCACAACAACAATAAAGCAAGCGGCCACTCTCATGTACATGAATACATGAATTTAATCCATTACACACGTACATAAAAGGTGATGAAGAATAACACACGCACACACATGTTGTCATCAGCCGAAATTAGTTGCTCACACATACAGACGCATATATGTAGCTCAATTATCAAGCAGGAAATACAGCAGTTCTAGAAGGCGAAACGTCTAGACTTTAGTAGAAATATGCGAATGAAGCAACGGAGAGTATAAAAGCAGCGCAAGCTGAGTAATCAGTAATCAGTTTGATTTAAACATGCTATCAGTTGCGAAGTGAAGTATAATTGTAATACTCCCAAAGCAGTCTAATAAAGACCAATTGGCAAATAGAGAATATTGTAGTAATTTATTCAACAGTTTAGCGATACGAACGTTAGCAAAAGGTTTCAAATAAGCGGAATTTCCCAAAATTCGTTACGATACAGTTAAAGACATGGTTGGTTACAACCAGGACATATGTTTTGTACGTGGGGGCTGATTCTGGATAGGTAAGGGTTTAACCTGTTACAGTACCAAGATCGAAGTTCAGTTAGAGTGACGCGCGTTTCCCTAGGGTATTGTTTTTTTGTTTTGGGTATTGTTCTTTGAGTACAGGATTCACCGGGCAATTCCTGACATAGAGGCCCGACGCCTGTTTGTAGATTTCACTGAGGACATGCTTGTGTATTTTAGCTTCATACGGCTGTGTACTCAGGTGTCGTATTTTCTCATAATTCTTACGGAGATGACTTTTTAAGCCCCTGGGCGGTATAGGCTCGCCAATCAGATGTCTGTTGAGATGCCCTGGTTTCTGGGTATTCAAAAGAAACTGTTTGGTTAGCATTTCATTTCTCTCCCTGATGGGGAGTATTGTCGCCGTATTTGGCGGTATTTTGGCAGGCCTGTATCTTCTTCCAGTTTAGGCTTGGGGACCATATCGGGACGCGTAGCATGCAATCGGCTGGCCAATTGCTTTGTAAGTGGTAATGAGCGTTTCTTTATCTTTACCCCAAGTACTGCCAGCGAGAGATTTGAGGATTTTATTGCGGCTCTGGATTTTCGGCACAGTTGCCGCTGCATGCTCATTAAAAAGGTAGATTCTGATCGAACGTTACACCCAAGATTTTGGGGTGTAGGACAGTCGGTAGCGTAGTGCCATTGACGTGGATCAAAATGGTCAACATTTGGGACGTCCATGTTGTAAATAAGGTCGCCGATGATTTAGTCGATGCTGTCAGGTTTGGCGAGGCGAAGAAACTGGAAAGATCAGGGAGATAACCGTTTATTTTGATGCAAAGCTCATCGATCTGTAGGCCTGGGCCTGTGGCCATTATTGTGCAGTCATCGGCGTAGGAAACGATAGTGACTCCTTCTGGTGGTGAAGGTAGCTTTGATATGTAGAAGTTAAACAGAAGTGGGGATATGATACCACCCTGTGGCACCCCTTGTTTAATTCTTCTTAGCTTGGATGTTGCGTTCCTGAATTGCACCGATGCCTGCCGAGCAGACAGATAATTTGCGGTCCACCTTTTAAGACTTGGGGGAAGGGCAGACCCTTCCAGGTCTTGCAGTAACGTGCCATGGTTGACCGTATCAAAAGCTTTTGACACGTCTAACGCAACGAGTACTGTCCTATGGTGGGGGTTTTAATTTAAACCCCAATTTATCTGAGTACTAATGGCATTTAGCGCGATGGTTATGCTATGTAGTTTTCTGAAGCCATGCTGATGATTGGCTAGTTGCAAATTTGCTTTAAAGTAGGGGAGCAGAATGCTTCATGTGTCTTGGTTACTGGAGATAGGAGAGATATTGGGCGATAAGAATATCCTATGTTAGCTGGTTTCCCAGGCTTTAGTGGTGGCACCACCTTGGCCATTTTCAATTTTTCGGGGATGACAAAGGTGGAAACAGACAGGTTGAAGACATGTGCTAAATATTTGAATCCCTCTTTACCTAGGTTTTTAAGCATCGGCATGGCTATGCCGTCTGGGCCCACTACATTAGATGGTTTAGCATGGCCGATGGCATCCTCAACCTCTTTGCCGGTGTTGGTAATTTGGGGGCGCGCTGTATTTATGTTTATGTGCGCGTCTGTTGGCCCGTCGTCTAACTTCGTTAACCATAGAATGCATTATATGTTGTCGGCAAAAAGCGCTCGCGCATTTTCTCGCATTCGACAGCACTTCATCGCCAAAGGCGATGGAAATTTTGTCGTTGTGCTTAGACGGATTCGATAGGGACTTTACGGCGGAACAAAGCTTATCACACCGGCGGAGAGGTTACAATTCCTTAAATGCTCCTCCCATTTCGCCCTCTTGTGTTCATCCACAAGCAATCTGATGCGTTGGTTTATATCTCTTATTTGAGGGTCGCCGGGATCGAGCTGTCTTATGAGGCCACGTTCTCTCGCTAAATTTGCGGCCTCCGCCGGAAAATGGGGCCGGATTTCGGGAATTCTTCCGTCGGGAATAAAACGAGCCGAAGCGGATTGAATGACCTTGCGGAAAGCACGTTCCCCTTGGCGAGCATCAGTCGGGATAGGAAGGGCAGCAAAGCGATTGTCTGTAAAGGATTTGTACTCATCCCACTTTCCTTTTTTAAAGTTTATGAAAGTGCGGTTTTCGGCGACGATGAAGTCGGCGGTTCGCTCGAGCGAAATAAGTATAGGCAGGTGGTCAGATGTCAATGTTACCATCGGCTGCCAGTTGACGTAGTTTACCAGACCTGCGCTCACAATGGACAGAGCTGGCGAACTGTGACAGCTTCCTACTATATGATGGGGGGCGTCTCCGTTTATTGTGCAGAACGTCGTTTCTTCTATCTGATCCGCCAACATCTCACCCCTGCTGTCCGCCTGCAGGTTTGAATGCCACAGATCGTGATGGGCATTGAAATCGCCTAAGATAATGCGATTATCGCCAGTGAGTAGTGCACTGATTTACTCAAGTTATCGTGTTTACGGACAGACGGACGAACGGACGTGGCTAAATAAATTTCTTGTTTCGCCCAGATCATTTTGATATATAGAAGTATATATATATCTCGATTAGTTTATGCCGTTACGGATTACCGTTATGCGAACAAAATTAATATACTCTGTGAGCTCTGCTCAGCTGAGTATAAAAAAATTGGTTTGGCCCAATACCCAGCTGAGTGCTGTGCAGTGTTATTGATGAAATTCTGTGAATTATTTTTTTTTTATATTAAAATTCGAATTATGCGAAAGCTTAATGCTCATTCGAATATTCGAAAATTACAACAAATGTAGTGATTTTTACTGCGCATATTACAAACCTTCAATTTTTTCGCTAGTAACAGCATTCGAAGTAATAAATTGGGCTTGTGGTGGTATATAATCAGCTGGTGCTTTGTCCAATAACAATCGTACTTTGTCTTCGGTATTAATAAGGTCGCTCAAACGTTGTAACACCTTTTGAAGTATAGACATTTGTTAATTTTGTATTAAAACTTTACAATGTTGCTTCCCTTTTACCTTACAACGTATCATCTCCTCTTGCTGTGTTGAAAACGAGCTCACAGTCTCACGCATCCAATTAACACAATGAAAATATATATCCAAAATACGTTTTTGTACCTGCTCATCATAATCGTAAAATATTGCATCGGTATTCGATTCGTCAAAAAATGATGGTAGTATGATAGCACAACCAAGTAATGCATTTATTTGCTCCAAACTACCTTGATAGCGTTGCAAATGAAGTGAGCGTACTAAATTAAAGAGAGGAGCCAGAACGAGTATGGAAGTTGAGGAGCTGCAATTTAAGAAAAAACACGTGTAATTATAGTAGGTATAATGGCTGCAACCCTGTTCGCCCAAGTAGCTAATGAAAAGCCGTTTTGATGCCATGAAACTCATCTGAACCTACTGAGTACTACATGGATATGTTTTACAACCAGCCTGAGTTGTTTATAAAATCAAGAATATTTGTCATCCCTATTACCGCTAATCTTCCTAGAATGATCTTAAACGGGTTCTACCTAGAGCCGGGCATTTACACAGAAATTGCTCGACAGCCTCTTTTTCATCTATGTCCTTACAACTTCTGCATTGGTCGTTGTGCGGAATACCCATCTTTTCCGCATGTGTGCCTAAAGGCCAGGGTCGGCCCTGGATCTCCCCAGTAGATACCTTATTTTCCTTTCGTTGTAGTCCGGCCAAATGACTTTTGAAGTCGCACAATCCGCAGTGCTCTTCCCTTTTTCCCCCCTGCTGAGCCACTACGTACCAGTTCGTCAGCCATCTCATTTCCCTCGATTTCCCTATGTCCCGGAACCCAGATAATGGATATTTCCGGAGTTTCGGTCAGCGCCGATAAGAGTTGTTTGTATGACCCTACCAGCTTTGAGCTAGTATATGGTGCAGCTAACGCCTTAATTGCTGCTTGACTGTCAGAAGTAATTATGGTATTCAGAAGTTATTTATTACATAACGACAGTTGAGTCAGAGTGATCGCACAAGTTCAGCACCTCGTCAGCATATTTTTTAAAATTTGCTTGCTATTTCTGACAAAAGCATTCTTGAAAAGTTTCTGTCAGGAACGAACCTATCATCGGTTCAGGAACACACATACAATCGATTCACAATACACATTCCTATATATACATATTACTACACAACCATTTTTATTGTACCACTATTGATATCTATATATTAATACGCTAACAAAATTTCCATACAATCAATTGACAGGCTGTTTCGCATACTTAGCATACGTAAAATCATATAAAAGTTATATGAATCGATTCGTATTGATCAGCCGCAGTGCATAGGCCTATTTTTGTTAACAAATATTACTATATTTGTTTATAATTAATAGAAAAAGTTTTTTGTAAATTCGAAAATCTGTGCAACTATCGAAATTGCCATCTGTAGGACGCATTATGTTCACAAACCCCCCTGAGTAAATAGCTCCAAATTCTCAATTGTTGCGTGGCCCAAATGTTTCATCTCTACATATGTATATATTTGTACACGCCAAACGGTGAGAGAACTACTGCTTCGCTCATTTTCTGTTGAAATAAAATATTGTTTCCCATTGTTTCCAATTACCTATATTGGTTTGTACCAAAATCCTTAAAAAATTGTTCTAAAATAATTGTTAGCGCACAAAAAACTTTAAAGAGAAGTAATAACTTAACCGGCCTATTTTTTTGGACAAATTTTACTTACAACTAAAAGCATAGGTCTTTATTTAACAGATTCTTTGTTTTTCATTTTAGGTGCTTTAAAAAGCATGAAATCAGAAATAATGAGTCAACTTTTGTTCAAACTCACTAAATTTATTTATTTATAACAATTAATTGCAAATTTAACCCAAATGTTTTTTGCATTTCCAGATTTTATGCTCATTTTAGAAATAGCACGTCTTATAGTGAACAAAAAATAAATAAATTTGCTACAAAGATATTACATTAAAATTTGTATATTGTCTTTTATGCTAATTTATTTTGATATTTCTTATTTTATTTTATTATATTATCTTTTATCACGTTGTATATTAAATTTGCTACAAAGATATTACATTAAAATTTGTATGTCTTTTATGCTAATTTATTTTGATATTTCTTATTTTATTTTATTATATTATCTTTTATTTCAACTTAGTTTATTATTACTTAAATGCAACTTGATTGAATCGGAAAATTTCACGTTGTATATTAAACGAAAAAAAACGACCCAAAAACGTTTTCGATTTTAGGTCGAAATATTGCATAGGCAGTATATTATCCACTATCTATATATTAATACGCTAACAAAATTTCCATACAATCAATTGACAGGCTTAATAGAAAAAGTTTTTTGTAAATTCGAAAATCTGTGCAACTATCGAAATTGTCATCTGTAGGACGCATTATGTTCACAAACCCCCCTGGGTACATAGCTCCAAATTCTCAATTGTTCCGTTGCTCAAATGTTTCATCTCTACGTATGTATATATTTGTACACGCCAAACGGTGAGAGAACTACTGCTTCGCTCATTTTCTGTTGAAATAAAATATTGTTCCCAATTACCTATATTGGTTTGTACCAAAATCTTTAAAAAATTGTTCTAAAATAATTGTTAACGCACAAAAAAACTTTAAAGAGAAGTAATAACTTAACCGGCCTATTTTTTTGGACACATTTTACTTACACGTAAAAGCATAGGTCTTTATTTAACAGATTCTTTGTTTTTCATTTTAGGTGCTTTAAAAAAAATGAAATCAGAAATAATGAGTCAACTTTTGTTCAAACTCACTAAATTTATTTATTTATAACAATGAATTGCAAATTTGACCCAAATATTTTTTGCATTTCCAGATTTTATGCTCATTTTAGATATAGCACGTCTTATAGTGAACAAAAAATAAATAAATTTGCTACAAAGATATTACATTAAAATTTGTATATTGTCTTTTATGCTAATTTATTTTGATATTTCTTATTTTATTTTATTATATGATCTTTTATTTCAACTTAGTTTATTATTATTTAAATGCAACTTGATTGAATCGGAAAATTTCACGTTGTATATTAAACGAAAAAAAACGACCCAAAAACGTTTTCGATTTTAGGTCGAAATATTGCATAGGCAGTATATTAACCACTATCTATATATTGATACGCTAACAAAATGTCCATACAAACAATTGACAGGCGGTTTCGCATAGATAGCATACGTAAAATCATATAAAAGTGATATTAATCGATTCGTATAGATCAGCCGCAGTGCATAGGCCTATTTTTGTTAACAAATATTACTCTATTTGTTTATAATTAATAGAAAAAGTTTTTTGTAAATCCAACAATCTCTCCAAATATCGATATTTACTTTCTTGCACAAAAGCGCGCCATCTTTGGACAAATTATGTAAGTGCTCTATCCGAAGATTAGAATCTTCATATTTCCACAATGATCACATTAAAACCCGGAAAAAAGTCTAAGTGCACTTATTGCGTTTTTATATGGAACTGTTCACTTAATTTCAAGTAATTTCACCATAATTCTATGTCAATTTCATTTGATTTTACATAATTTTTATAATTACATGTGAAAAGTTTGTAGAAAATTTAAGAAAATACAATCAAAAAGTACAAAGTCTTAGATAAAATTAAAAATTTTACAGAAAAAGTTAAGTAGGTTAGACCAGTCTGCTATATTTCCAACACTTGATGCATATACTGAGTTGAAAAAAATACACGTTGGTCGAATTTCGACCACAGGCGATACTAGTACATATTATTATTGAAGATTGTTCTAGACACGAACTATAATAAAACACGTGCCTTCTCAATCGTTCTATTTTATTTAACAAAAGTAATTTGTACCAAAGTTAAGGTACATTACATGGTGCCGAAACCCGAATTAAAGCGAAAAAATGCCAGAATCAACAACTAGTAGCGAAAAACCGGACCACAATATTAGACCACCAAAAAGTTTTGTCATCAACAATTACCAAAATGTGGCAAACGAGTGGAAATTGTGGCTTCAACAATTCGAGTGGTACGCGATCGCGACAGAACTGGATACTAAGAAACCAGAAGTGCAAGTCGCAGTATTCATGTCGTCGGTAGGAAATGACGCAGCAGTAATTTACAATACTTTTAATTTAACAGAAAGTGATAAAAAAAAGCGTCAGCACAATCAAAAGGCGATTTACATAATATTTTACACCCCAAATCAACGAAACGTACGAAAGATATGTATTCAACACCATCGTACAAAAGGAGTGTCAAACATTTGATGAATTCGTTACAGATCTAAGAAGCAAAATTAAAAATTGTGGCTACGGGACGTTAGAAGACACTTTAATTCGCGACAGAATAGTAGTGGGTATAAAAAATTACACAACAAGAGAAAAACTACTAGCGGAAAGCAAATTAACCCTGGAAAAAGCAATAGATATATGTCACTCTGCAGAGCAAGTTAAGATGCAGGTAACAACAATGAAGCAAGCGGCCACAGTTGACGCCGTTACGTGGAACAAAAAGCAAACTAAAAGAGATCAAATAAACTAACAAAAAAGATGAACCCTTTCACTGCAGTAGGTGTGATACCACGCACGGTCGCCGTAACTGTCCGGCCTTTAAAAAGGTTTGCCAAAAATGCAAAAGGAAAGGCCACCTTACCAAATTTTGCAAAAGCAAAACGGTCAACGAACTGGTCCATGACCGAGAAAGCAACGATTACAGTTTTTTAGTGTCTACGGTAGGTGCGGATTTAGACAGTGTGGACGTCGAAGATTGGTATGAAAAAGCTACGCTGACCAAAAAGGTAATGGTAAAGTTTAAGCTTGACACAGGTAGCCAGTGCAACGTTTTAAACTACGAAATAATAAAGAAAATAGACGTTCACATCAGTCCATCGCCAACAAACCAATTAACATCGTTTTCAAACCACAAAATCCCCGTACTGGGTGAAGTGGTCATAGACACGCTTATTAAAAAACAAGAGGTACCCATAAAATACATAGTTGTCAAAGCAAATGTTACAGCAGTGCTTGGTAAGTCAACATGTGAGAAATTGAAATTAGTGAAGCGTATTGAAACTTTAACTGTTGATGAAAACTTGTTTGAAGGAATTGGTTGCCTTAAGCAATACAAATACGACATAGACTTAATAGAAAATCCGAAGTTAACCATATGCCCTGCGCGAAAAATCCCGCATACTATTAGACAGCAGGTTAAAGACGAGCTTGATAGTATGGTAGCGCAAAAAATAATTAAACCCATAACCAAGCCGACACCGGCTGTGTCACCCATGGTCGTAGTAAAAAAAAATAATAAAATGAGACTCTGTTTAGATCCATCGGAGATAAATAAAAATCTCAAAAGACGTTATAATCCACTTACTACCTTAGAAGAAATTACAGCCCGCATCCATGGCTCTAAGTGGTTCACCTTACTCGATTGTAAAAAAGGCTTTTGGCAACTGCAAGTAACACCCCGTACTTCAGAATATCTGACATTCAGTACCCCATTCGGAAGATACTCTTGCTTAAGAATGCCATTTGGCTTAGCATCGGCTCCGGAAGTTTTCCAACAAGTAATGAGTTTCTTGATAGCGGACGTAAAGAACGCGGAGGTGTCCATGATGATGTTCTCTTGCATGCCACCAGCAAACTAGAACTAGAGAGGATCACTCAAGAAGTACTTGACAAATTCAGAAAAGCAGGCCTTAAGCTTAATAAAGAAAAATGGGTTTTTAATACACAAGAAGTAAAGTTTCTGGGACATATAGTCTCCGCTGAAGGGGTAAAACCTGATCCCGAAAAAATAGAAATTATAACGAAAATTAAGCAACCGGAAAACGTGAAAGAGTTGCAAAGATTCTTGGGTGTGGTAACATACGTGTCGAAATTCATAAAAAATTTGGCAGATATCACCCAACCACTAAGACAATTATTGCGAAAAGATGTTGAGTGGGTGTGGGATACGCAACACAATGAAGCATTCTTACTTACTTACTTAATTGGCGCTTAACCGTCTAAACGCATGAAGCATTCAATAAATTGAAAAATCTGTTATAAGAATCCACCAGTACTAGGGTATTACGACACGAAAACGCCAATTTTGCTGTCAGTAGATGCCAGTAGTTATGCATGTGGCGGAGTACAAATACAAAAACAGAAGCCGATCGCTTACTGTGCGAAATCGTTCACAAAAACCGAACAGGGCTATAGCCAATTAGAAAAAGAAGCAAACGCCATTCTAGTAGCATGTAAAAAATTTCAGATGTAGATTTGGGGTTGCAAAGATTTAACGATCGAATCTGACCATAAGCCTCTTGAAACAATATTTAAAAAGCCAATTACAGATGCACCACCGAGATTGCAAAGAATTATGTATCAAATCCTGCCTTATAATCCAAAAGTCACTTATAAAAAAGGTACGGAATTGTATGTAGCAGATTTACTGAGTAGAGACTGCGAAAACTTAGATAGTGAAGATTTAAATACAGAAAATTTACAAATATGTGCTATTGTGCCATTCATGAAAATGCGAAAAGACGAACTTAAAGCAGAGACCTCAAAAAGTAAAGAACTTAATGATTTAAAGTAAACCATATTAAAAGGATGGCCAGAGATCATCAATAAAGTCCCGGTAAATCTAAAAAAATATTGCTACTACAGAGAGGCTCTCAGCGTTTACGAGGACATAATTTTTAAAGATCACAGAGTATTGGTTCCAAACGCAATGGTGCCATTAGCAATGAAACATTGCCACCTTAGTCATAAGGGACTACAAGGGACGCTAAAACTGGCCCGTGACAATGTATTCTGGCCAACAATGACCAAAGATTTAACTGAGTACATAAAAACTTGCAGTGAATGCAGCAAAATACAAAAAGATAATCAGATGGAACGAATAAATTTACAAGCAGCACCGAAACGGCCATGCAGTATTGCCGCTTCGGACATATTCCACTTAAGAGGAAAGGATTATATCCTCATTGCAGACAGTTACTTAGGATACTTTGACTTTAAACAACGAAACAATATCACCAGCTTCAACGTCATTAAAGAACTTAAGACGTGGTTTGCTACCTTCGGCATCCCGGAAGTACTATTATCAGATGGTGGTAAACAATTTGATTTCAGGGCTTTTCAGAAAGAATGGAACTTTGAACATAGAATTTCGAGCCCTCAGTTTCCACGTTCAAATGGTCTAGCCGAACGCTATGTACAAGAGGCAAAAAACCTGATGAAAAAGTGCCTCGAAGACAACACGGACATACAGCTAGCGCTGCTACATCATCGGAATACTCCACGCATGGACCTAGGGTCTCCAGTTCAACGGTTAATGAACAGAAGAACCAGAACGCTATTACCTACCAATGAAAAGCTACTCAATCCAAAAATAATAAAAAACGTAAGCAAAAAACTAACAAAACTCAAGGAAGGTGAGAAAGGAACAGCAGATAGAAATAAAAAACAGAGTAGAGAATACACTACGCAAGAGAAAGTACTGCTTAGACAAAGCCATAATAACTGGGTTCCAGCTTATATAGTGAGACCAGAAGGACACCGCTCGTACAAAGTACAAACCGAGGATGGCGCCATATACAGAAGAAACACATGGCATCTTAAGCCAGCCACTTCATCCCTCGACGTTGATCCTAACTCGTCCACAGATCGTCCTACTGTTGAACCAAAAAACCAAAGTTCTTCGAGTCCAACACAGCCACCGACAGAAACCACAACACAACAGTGTCCGCCAGATGACGTGCCTCGTGAAGCTGAACCTTCCACGCCTGCAACACCACAGGATGCAGCTAGACTCAATCATCCACCACGCACTCGCTCTGGACGTGTGATTAAAACACCCGCAAGGTACCGCTGAAAAGGAGGGATGTCAGGAACGAACCTATCATCGGTTCAGGAACACACATACAATCGATTCACAATACACATTCCTATATATACATATTACTACACAACCACTTTTATTGTACCACTCTTGATATACATATTATTATTGAAGATTGTTCTAGACACGAACTATAATAAAACACTTGCCTTCTCAATCGTTCTATTTTATTTAACAAAAGTAATTTGTACCAAAGGTAAGGTACATTACAGTTTCCTAATACAGGGTGTTCTTCTACAGCGAACCTCTATCTGATGCAAAAACATTCGTACTTACTTTGTACCCGGCTTTAATACCAGTTCTGCTATGTTAATAGCAATAGGTGGTACTTCGCTTTCGTCCATTGTATCCTCAATTGTATTAATACATTTTTGGTATGTCAAATTGATGCCACTAAAATGACGGATAATGCATTTTACAAAATTTTGCAAAAAAAAATTGTATTTATAGTGAACTCACAAAGTATTAGTCGGTGAGTGTTCAGCAACGAAACTATTTTGAAAATAGAAGGTCATAACATCGCATAACCAAATCAAATATGGTTTGTCCAATTGTGTGCAAGAATCGCGTTCGCTGGGCATACACATACAGCTACTAGCCAACTCGTCATAAAATAAAGCTAAAGATTCGGGGCAATGCACTGCAGCCGATTCCACAAGCACTAAAAAATTTGAATAATAATAATGCGTGATAGAAAAGTCAATGCATATTGGGTAGTGCAATTTAGAGCGCCTACTCAAAAGTGTTGGAAATTAAAAAAATTTTGTTTGAAGAACGCTTTATCTCGAAATTGGCTGCAAAAAAGCTTGTTTTTTATATTAATATGTATATTGAATTTTTATTAAAACAGCATTTTCAAAGCGGCAGCTGAGTGAGATAAGTCGTTTTTCAACAGATAGATAAACTACACCTTTACCATTGCATGAAAAAAAAAATCCTGACAAACTTTCTGAACTTGAATTGTAATTTTCTGAACTTGAATTGTAATTTTCTGAACTTGAATTGGAAACTCTGAACTTGAATTGTAAATTTCTGAACTTGAATTGTAAATTTCTGAATTTAAATTGGAAATTCTGAACTTGAATTGTAATTTTCTGAACTTGAAATGCAATTTTCTGAACGTGAATTGTAATTTTCTAAACTTGAATTGTAATTTTCTGAACTTGAAATGAAAATTCTGAACTTGAATTATAATTTTCTGAGGTTGAATTGTAATTTTCTGAATTTAAATTGGAATTTCTGAACTTCAATTAGAATTTTCTGAACTTGAATTGGAAATTTTGAACTTGAATTGTAATGTTCTGAACTTTAATTATAATTTTCTGAACTTGAATTGGAAATTCTGAACTTGAATTGTAATTTTTTGAACTTGAATTGCAATTTTCTAAATTTAAATTCGAATTTCTGAACTTGAATTGGAATTTTCTGAACTTGAATTGGAAATACTGAACTTGAATTGTCTGAACTTTAATTGAAATTTTCTGAACTTGAATTCGAAATTCTGAACTTGAATTGTAATTTTCTGAATTTGAATTGCAATTTTCTGAACTTGAATTGTAAATTTCTGAACTTAAGCTAGAAAAGGTGTAGTTAGCGCGATTTTATACTTCGTCCTCAATAGGAGAACTGTACGGCTTACTTATAAAGTTTGCAGCCATTTTTCCACGTCCATCGGGTAGCGAGCTAGCATTCGAATATGATGTGTTGAAATCATCGTGCTCAATAATGGTGTCTTCTATGCGCGCCATACAATCGATTAACTGCACACTGCCAATAATGCCTTGCTTTTTAACACTAGAAAGAGTAGGGGATAGAGGAATTAAATGTATCTAATATAAAACAATAGACATTTCGGATGCGAACTGGCTCCAACATAGAGTAACTGATTTACGGCATAACTTTGCTTTATAAAGCAATAGGTATTCAGGTACTTACTGTACTGAATGATTGATTATTTGCTTTTTTAAAAGCATATCCAACTGATCCTGCAGTACTGTACATTCGGAAAGAGGTGGCGGTGGGAAAGCTATGGAACACACTATTTCCATGGCTAGGCGGGTTTGTGAAAGTGACATTTCGCTCAAGCGATCCAGTAAGGGCTGAAAAATATTATACATCAAATTATAAGTTTAGCACATTATATAAATAAATATATAATTCATTATTTTCGCTTTGGTCTCACCATTAAAATTGTGCCCCAATTTTGTATTTCAGCGCGATATTTTCTTTGTAAGTCCCTTAGTAATTCTAGAGCCAAATTTGTTAAGCTTTGTGTAGATTTATCACAAGTCAATTGTAAAAGTCTTTTTAATATGCCGCGTTGTATAGTCTCACATATTTGGAATAGAATTCTACAAGCAAAGAATTATAGAGCATTATGGTTTGATATAAGTTTTATTTTAATACAAACACTCATACCCATATGAGGCCTTAGCGAAATTGCCTACAATTTTATTTTTTTCTCTCAGAAAATCATACATTAACTGCATTAAGGTTGGTGTGTGTTGTTCTAAAACTGCAGCATAATTCGATTTCATTTCAATAAATATATCGACAGTTATATGCTCAAGTTTTATACGACGGCGTAACTGAAAATAAATTGATAACGAGTTAAAGGTAAATGTTCTATGTCGTAGAAAATCTTTAGAGCCAGGGATGGAATTATTTAGCCTGAGCAAGAAAACTTACTAATACATAATGAGGCGAGAATACTCCTCATCAGGGAGAGAAATGAGACGCCAACCAAACAGTTCCTGTTGAATACCCAGAAACTTGGGCATCCCAACAGACATCTGATTGATGAGCCAACACCGCCTAGGGGCTTAAGGAGTCATCTCCGTAAGCATTATGAGGAAATACGGCAGCTGAGAACTCAGCCGTATGAAGCAAAAAACACAAGCAGGTCCTCAGTGAACTCCACAAACAGGCGTCGGACCTTTGTGCCAGGAATTGCCCAGTAAATCCAGTACCCAAAGAACAGTACCCAAAACTTGCGGAAGAGGAACGCATTTTCCCCAGGGAAACGCGAGTCACTCTAGCTCAACTTCGTTCTGGATACTGTAACAGGTTAAACTCTTATCCATCCAGAATCAACCCCGACATACAAAATCTATGCCCCGCTTGCAATGTGTCCCCACATGACACCAACCATCTCTTTAATTGTAATGTGGAACCAACGCCACTAATACCCCTATCATTATGGTCCACCCCTGTTGAAACAGAAAGTTTCCTTGGACTCCCGTTAGAGGATATTGATGAAAATTTGTGATCGGTCGCACCTATTAGGTGGGGCGAAGCCTGCTACAACAACAACAACAATGAAGCTACTTGGCCACGTTTAGCTTATACATTCGGTTTTGATATTGTCATCGAAAAATTCCATTCCCAAAAATAATATTTTTGTACTTACAATATTCTCAATGTACATATAATTGTCTTCCTTAATATGTATGAGTAGCAAAAGAATAAGGAAATCCAACGATCTAATAAAAATATATAGATATATATATAAAATAAGTAAAATAAACTTTACATATATTTAATACAAACCTAAATTGACTGCCCGGCAATGATGATAACAATTTTTGCCAAATGATATAGAATTTCTTACTACGTACCAATGCTTGTTCAAGGAAATTGAAAACTTCTAGCTGAGTTGAGCGCTCCAATGAAGTGTTTAAACGCAACACAAGTACTTGACGTATTGTTGTAACGAGCTGAAAATCATTAAACATTTGATTAAGTGTGCCAGGCAGAAGCAACATTAGCTTTCCCGCAAATCTTCATAATCAAGGGCTTCCCACGGCAGCCGGTTCTTCGTACCGGAGCGACTCGGGATTTTTTTTCCCGACCAAAGGCTGCCTGTCAGGGTAGCTACCACCAAAGGGCTATCATTTCAGTGTAACCCCATTTAATTTGTTGCGTCCCTCCCACAAATTGTCATCCTCAGAGCAGCCCCTTGCAGCTGGGCTGCTCCATACCCTCCTGCTCCGGGAAGGTATTGAACCTAACCCCGCTCCCAGGCTGTGGTTCTGCTGCATATGTCGGAAAAGGATTTATGTTGTTGTTGTTGTTGATGTAGCGATAAGGTTGCCCGTAGGCTTTGGGGAGTGTTATCAATGTGATGGCCTTTGCCGGATACAGATCCGGTACGCTCCATTAAGGTGCTACCCCGACCATCTCGGGAACGATTTATGTGGCCACATTAAATCTTCAGGCCATCCGTCCCTCCCCACCCCCTAGTTCCATGAGGAGCTTGGGGTCGCCAGAGCCTCGTCTGTTAGTGAAACAGGATTCGCCGCGGATAGGTGAGGTTGACAATTGGGTCTGGAGAAGCTATATATTGCGCTGGCAACCTGAAGGGTTGCGCTACACAGCCCCTTGAATCTGGTATTTTAGTCGCCTCTTACGACAGGCATACCTACCGCGGGTATATTCTGACCGCCTAACCCGTTGGGGGGGAAAAGGATTTATCTTAGATGGTCATACTCTTGTCAGTGTGTCACGTATAAAAGATGCTTGCATCGTTTGGGCTGTTCTGGGTTAGAACCCAACGTTCGTCGCCTCCCCGAAACTTCTATAAAACTTCTGTGGCTCGCTGCTTTTTACGTCCAAGGACGTCCCACGGTTCACTCTCAAACGTAACTGCGCAACCTTCTAGCAGCGATGCTGATCAGCAGTCCACATCAACTCTGCCTAACGGCGCTTCCACCTAATGCGGCCGCTACCACCCACCACTACAATCTATGTAACATGGATAGTAGCAATGCCGAGGACCAGCTTTTACCCCCGTGCCTCCCCTCCTTCACTCGTTCTCACGTAAAAAGGAGCCAAAGAGCTCAATATTAAAGAGCACAATGAAATGCTGAACAAACAGTTCTTGCTTAACTCTCACAAACCACGACATCCCAGCAAACAACTGCTTCATTTAGCACCGCCTCCACGGGGTATAAGGGAACATCTCCTAATGCACAATGACGAGATCCGGCACATGCCAACACTGCCGTTTGATCCAGGCAAGCACAAGCAGGCCCTTAGACAAATCCACACAGAATCGGTAAACGCCTTTGCCAGGACGCGCCCGGCGAACCCCGTTTTTAATATGCATTATCCCACCCTTGCAGAAGAAGAAAGCACACCACCAAGGGAAACACAAGTCACCCTGGCCCAACTTCGTTCTGGATACTGTAACTGGTCAAACTCAACCCCGACATACGTAATGTATGTCCTGCATGCGATGTGTACCCACATGACACCAACCATCTTTTCAATTGTAATGTGGAACCTACGCCTATAACATCCATCTCCCTATGGTCCGCCTCTGTTGAAACAGCCAGATTCCTTGGACTCCCGTTAGAGCATTTCGATGACGGGGTTGTGCCCATGGAATTGGGCGAAGCACTTTTAATACAACAACAACAACAACATCAAGGGCAGAACCATTGGCTATGGAAACTGGATGCTGGTAATGAGCATAGAACTACAAGCGAAATGTTGGCAAAATATCGAATCAAATTTAGTTACACAATTTTTAACTGCCGCGATCACATACAGCAGACGATCTATTGCATTGACTCTTCTTGTATAACTTTGCTCGTTTATGTTGTTATATATTTAATAATTACCTCACTAATTTCGTCATCACTAGCTTCAATTAAGGATTTCAGCAGAAAGTTTATCATCAAGGGTAGAGCCTAATACAAAATATGACCAATTTATAATCAGTAAGCTTATTATAAAATGTGCAAGCACATATTTCATCACCGACCGTGTTGTTAAAGCCATCTTCTTTAATGTGATCTAATATACGATGTTGCAGCTGCTCTTGCATGCTACGGCCCAAGCTGAGATTTGTCAATGCTTGCATCGAGCTCACAGTAAATAAGTCTTTAGTTGAGGACAAGTTTTCTCTGCGCAAGACGAATAGTAAATTATGAAAAAGCATTTTCAAAATATTAAAATCCAAAATACTTACAAGAGCATTTGCACAAAATCATCGTGTTTACTTGCGTCGAGGAAAAACTCAGCATTCACCAAGAGATCCTGCTTGGAGGATTCACTGGCTTTTTTAAATATTTCAGAGATGCGCTCAAAAATAAGTTTATTATGGGATTTTGAGACATAACGCAGCTGGGATATGAGCAGTGGCAGTAGAGGCACTGTGCCGTTCGCAAGAAATAAAGGGGTTCTGAAATTGTTAAATTCATATATACTGTTTGCTTTAGTGGATATACATATGATTTCACAGCTTAGTAAAAGTTCAAAAAATTATCAGAGAACGCAACTGATTGGTTTGAGGTATAAACAAATTCTCTTTTAAATACTTTGGGATTACTTCAGGGTCGAAAACCGGAACACTGGTCAAAGAGTGTTCTAGCACTGGTACAACAACAACAGTGTTCTAGCGGTAATTTAGACAATACAATAATTTTGAGTCCAGATGGACAAATCCCCTAGGCCAAGTTTAATACGGTAGGGATACGAAAGGGGTTTCTTACTATTAATATCTGGCTTTTTCTTTATTTCATACTACAAAAAGAGGGTTGGGGGGCATAGAATATACCCGCGGTAGGTATGCCTGTCGTAAGAGGCGACTAAAATACCCAATTGATTCAAGGGGTTGTGTAGCGCAACCCTCTCAAGGGGTTGCCAGCGCAATATATAGCTTCTCCAACCCAATTGTCAACCTCACCTATCCGTGGCGAATCCTGTTTCATTAACAGCCGAGGCTCTGGCGACCCCAAGTTCCTCATGGAACTAGGGGGTGGGGAGGCCGGGATGGCCTAGAGGTTTAATACGGCCCTATAAATCGTTCCCAAGATGGTCGGTAAGGTACTTTGTTACCGGAACGTACTGGATCTATATCTGGCAAAGGACCACCAACAACAACATAACACTTCCAAAAGCCTTCGGGGGAGTGTGTTTATCGTTAAGAAAACAACAACAACAACAAAACAAAAAGATGTAATATAGTTGACTGATACGTATTGTTTGTCTTCCATATCTTAATTGTTCCAATTCGACATCTTAAGGCATTTATTATCATTTAGAAAAAAAACCAACCAGATTTTTCTCATATTACATACATATCTCTTTATTTTACCTCTGCCCAGCAGCTTCGGATATTTTTTTTAGCAACACCTCAACAACAGCATCTCGCAAAAAGTCGACCATAAGAAAGTTAACAATCATGCTTTCTTGAGATTGATATACCGATTCCTGACCAGATACGCTTATAGTGCATCCACTTAATAATTTCAAACAATATTTGCATTTTGGTGATAAGGCTTCACTTAAACCATTTTTGAACATTTCTATATTTTCGCTTTTACCCGACTTAGCAAAGATGTCACGAAATTTGTTTACAAACGAAACATGATCGCAACCTATGGAATAGAAGAACTTCATGAATACAAATTAAATTCTTGCAAAAGCACATACTTAGCACAAAATTATCTGCCTCATCCAATAGTACACCAGCTCTAGTTAGAACTAATTCAAAAAAATTATTTGGTTGGCGTCCACTTGCATTACGTGGTTGTGTGGTACGCCCTAATGTTGATGCGATGGCACTACGTTGCGACAAATAACGTTGCGTAAGTTCTTGAGATGCCGGCACAAGTTCATCACTATTTTCTTTAGGCACTTCTGAAACGCAAACATCAGCTGCAACTACAGTTGCTGTTGTCGTACCAAGTTGGGTTCTTTTCGTACTGGTATCTGCAGTTACAGAAGTTCGCTGGAGTCAGGAAAGAAAAAATTTCCTAAGTACTTAATGCCACGTATATTAACATGTGTCTGTAGAGAGGAACACGTCCGAGTTCCCACCAGCCGGCATCAGATACATCAAAGAGTCATTGCGTTCATATATCCTTGTACTTACCGCGAACTTTACCGATGCATTCTCGTCAATTGAGTTCAGTGGCCGCTTATTTTCAGCAGCGCCGGATGTTTTTACGCCACTGCCGCTCTTTGAAGTTTTGTTAAACTTACGATTTTTATACATTTTCAGAAGTTAATTATTTTATGCAATTGACATTATTATTTGGACTCGACCCGCGCAAATCGAATTGGATTTCACAAAAATAAATGCAGGAATGTTACGCTTTAAAATCATATGTTCCTTATACTATGTCTACACTATCGAATTATTATGCCAGATTTATAGCGGACATACATAGAACCCTTTAAAAAATCACACAACATTAGATCAGCTGTTTTTTATGATGTATGAATTTACCCTTTTCCTTGAGCTCTTTTTTTCTCACTCTTTTTTCATTCGCTCAAGGGCCAACAGTGACGAGATGCGCAGAACGAAACAATTTTGAACTCGTGAATGCGCAATCTGGGTAGGTGATTTGTTGAACCCTTTGCGCAATGTTACATGTCCAAAAGTGCCGGGAGGGATATCAAAAGACGCCTCTCGGCCTATGTATAAATATTTCGAAGGAGTAAATAAAAAAATAATCCTTCTAATAAGAGATATTCACGGTAATTCTATACGACAGCATGACACTCTTAGGCAAGGTGCACGCGAGGCTACACGTCATAGACGCGTACAAGATATTTTATGTAGCTACAATTCCTCTACGCTTCAAGATCTGCATACGTAGCTACTTACAAGCGTCGCTACAAAAATTTATTTATGCTGTATAATTGCCATTATACAAAAGTTGATTTTGTATAAAATTAAAAACAAAAGTTTTCACCACCGCGCATAAGAGAAAAAAAAGAATTTTCAATTCAAAACGGTTTTCAATAACAATTTTTGTTTGTATCGGTCAACATAAGCATGTCCAGCGACGAAGAATTGGTATTGCTAATATTGCTAAATTTCCTTCGTCGCAGAAAGGAAAAGAAAGCAAAGAGAAAATATTGGGCACATCCATATATTCAGAAAAATGTTAATTGTAGACTGTTTGTATGTGCAAAGGAGTTGTCTCAGGATGATACAAAGTTCCGGACATTTTATCGCATGTCAAAAGCTACATTCAAGGATTTGGTTATGCTCGTTGGTGCTTCCATACAGAAAGAAAACACCAATATGCGTGAAAGTGTGAGGGACCACGTTGGCCATTTTCCATTTTTCGGGTATGACAAAGGTGGAAAGAGACAGGTTGAAGACATGCACTAAATATTTAAAACCCTCTTTCCCTAGGCTTTTAAGCATCGGCATGCCTATGCCGTCTGAACCCACTGCTTTGGATGGTTTAGCATGACCGATGGCATCGCCAACCTTTTTGGCGGTGATGGTAATTGGTGGCGCGCTGAATTTATGTTTATGTGCGTGTCTGTTGGCTCTCCGTCTATCTTTGTCGACCGTAGAATGCATTGTATATTGTCGGCAGAAAGCGCTCGCGCATTTTTTCGCATCCGACAGCACTTTATCACCAAAGGCGATGGAAACTTTGTCACGCTCGAGCGAAATAAGTATAGGCAGGCGGTCGGTTGCCAATGTTACCATCGGCTGCCAGTTGATGCAGTTTACGAGTCCTGCGCTCACGATTGAAATATCCGGCGAACTGTCACAGTTTCCTACCATACGTGTGGGTGCGTCTCCGTTTATTGTGCAGAACGTCGTTTCTTCTATTTGATCCGCTAACATCTCACCCCTACTGTCCACCCGCAAGTTTGAATGCCATAGATCGTGATGGGCATTGAAATCGCCTAAGATAATGCGATTGTTTCCAGTGAGTACGCCGCTGATATCAGGGCGGTATCCACTGGAGCACAGGTGACAGGAGGGATGTAGGTGTTGATGATTTCTAGATTTGCATCGCCCGACCGGACAGATAATCCTTGACGTTCTAAGACACTGTCGCTGCGGTCGATGCCGGGATCAAATATATGATATTGCGCAGAGTGGTGTATGATAAACTCGAGGCCGCCTCCATTTCCGCTCTCACGATCTTTTCTGTGGACATTATACCCAGAAAACATCTGCAGTGCAGATGTTGTTGTTGTTGTTGTAGTAATGCTCGCCCCACCTAATAGCCGCGACCGATCACAAATTGTCATCAATATCCTCTAACGGGAGTCCAAGGAAACTTGCCGTTTCAACAGGGGTGGACCATAAGGAAAGGGGTGTTAGAGGCGTTGGTTCCACATTACAATTAAAGAGATGGTTGGTGTCATGTGGGGACACATTGCAAGCGGGGCATACATTTTGTATGTCGGGGTTGATTCTGGATAGGTAAGAGTTTAACCTGTTACAGTATCCAGAACGAAGTTGAGCAAGAGTGACACGCGTTTCCCTGGGGAGTATGCGTTCCTCTTCCGCGAGTTCTGGATATTTTTCTTCAAGTACTGGATTCACCGGGCAATTCCCGACATAAAGGTCCGACGCCTATCTATGGAGTTCACCAAGGACCTGATTGTGTTTTTTCGCTTCATACGGCTGGGTTCTCAGGTGCCGTATTTCCTCAAAATGCTTACGGAGATGACTCCTTAGGCCCCTAGGCGGTGCTGGTTCGTCAATCAGATGTCTGTTGGGATGCCCAGGTTTCTGGGTATTCAACAGAAACTGTTTGGTCAGCATCTCATTTCTCTCCCTGATGGGGAGTATTCTCGCCTCATTATGCAGATGGTGTTCTGGGGACATAAGAAGACAGCCCGTGGCGATTCTGAGAGCAGTATTTTGGCAGGCCTGTAGTTTCTTCCAGTGGGTAGTTTTTAGGCTTGGCGACCATATGGGTGACGCGTAGCACGTAATCGGCTGGCTAATGGTGATTGGTGACGCGCTGAATTTGTGTTTATGTGCGTGTCTATTGGCTCTCCGCCTATCTTTGTCAACCGTAGGATGCATTATATATTGTCGGCAGAAAGCGCTCGCGCATTTTTTCGCATCCGACAGCACCTTATCGCCAAAGGCGATGGAAACTTTGTGTTTGTGCTTAGTCGGATTCGATAGGGACTTTACGGTGGACCAAAGTTTACCTACACCGGTAGAGAGATTACAACCACTTAGGTGCTCTTCCCATTTCGCCCGCTTGTGTTCGTCCACAAGCAATCTGATGCGTTGGTTTATATCCCTTATTTGGGGGTCGCCTGGATCAAGCTCTCTTATAAGGTCGCGTTCCCTCGCTAAGGTCGCGGCCTCAACCGGGAAGTGGGGCCGGATTTCGGGAATTCTCCCGGCGGGAATGAAATGTGCCGAGGCGGATTCGTTGACCTTACGGATCGTCGCGGAGACCAGAACATCTAGGAAAGTGGCACCGTCCATGGCAGGAGCTGCATTGGGCGGATGTCGCAAACGTATATATTCTGTGCTGGCAAACGGTGCAAAGGGAGGTAGGGACTAAGAGTCTGTTTCCCTGACCTACACAATTGCTGTATTCAACTATTGAGCGAGCGATTGGATTTGATTGTGGTGAAAGCTATGAGCTGCCGTTATCACTAAATTGCACATAACCGCCTAGGCCATTTAAACTGCTGCGTAGAGATGCGACACAAAATCACTTGCAGCACCTGGGGGAAAGTACAAAGCAACACCTTTGACGATGTAGAACGCAATTGGCCGACCGATCTTTTTTGTGAGCCACCAGTATGGTCTTCCGATCTACATAACCTCCACTGGATACAGTTGCAGGCCTACCATAATTCTACACTTATAACTGCTTCTGAAATTTTCTAAGCCGGAATTTCCCGACCGAAAACCGTTTTATCCAGATAAATACGCGCTGGCCCGCAAAGTTTTCTAAACACATTTGGCTTAAACCGCATTTCCATACGTCGCAGATAAGTACGCACATTTCCAGGGCCCGATACCATCTCGCCTTTCATAATCTGGTTAAAGTACATTCAATAGTGCTTAGTCCCTCCAAAACCTTCCGGAACCTGGGGTAATTAAACACTTCCCAGTGAGTTCCTTGTCACCTTGTCACTTGCTCAGCTTCGATATTGTTACAGAATAAATTCTTACTTATCCAGAATCACCCCGGCATGCGTCATGTAATCCGCGTGACATACACCACCGAGTCTATTGTAATGTACAACCAACAACTCTAGCAGTAATTTCTTTGTCGTCCAACTCTGTTGAAAATCCTAGTATTAGGTGTTGCTACAACAACAGCTACCCTGTTCTGATGACAAATTCGATTTGTTATAGGAATATTTTCTGAGTCGGAGCTTTTCATTAGATATGAGTCTCTTTGAATTGAGGCCACTACTGAGTTGGTGGAGAACATGTTGTTGTGTATGTGCGTGGTCTAAATTCTTTATAACTTTTTGTTTAGGTAGCTGGCTACAGGATGCACGTTCAATGCGCTTGCTTTATATTTTCAAAGAGGAGAATGTACAATCGGAGTAATTGTTGAAGAAACAACAAAAGCTATATGGAATTCATTAAAAGATTGTTATATGACGTTGCCTAATGAGGAGCGTTGGAAGAGTATTGCGGGACGGTTCTCTGATCTATGGCAGCTGCCAAATTGCTTAGGAGCTATCGACGGAAAGCATGTGCGAATTCAAAAATATCCAAATTCGGGCTGAGCTAATTTCTATTACAAAAACTACCATGCAGTAATATTACTTGCCTGTTGCGATGCCGACGGGATATTTACATCAATAGAATGCGGATTTGCAGGACGAAATAGCGACGGGGTTTTTTAAATTTCGACGTTTGGACGTTGGTTAGAAAGTTACAATAATTTACCATCCCCAAAGGAACTACCGCATGACGACAGTGGAAATAAGTTGCCATATTATTTCGTAGCAGATAACGCCTTTCCTTTAAGGAAAAATGTTATGCGGCCTTATCCGGAAAGAAACATTGTCAACAAGATGCGCATATTTAATTACAGACTAAGTCGCGGTAGGAAGAACATAGAGTGCAGTTTCGGGATGATGGTAAAAAAATTTGGAGTTTTCTCAACAACTATACGATGCCAAAAGTACGAAACAATCATTTCAATTATACAAAGTGCTTGTATCCTACATAATTTTATAAGGAAAAAAGATGGCATGTCATACACGACCTTCCTTCCCGATATCGAAAACGAGCAACCAGTTCAACGGAACCCAAGTACTCTGCCAGAGTTCGATAATGTAAACATAATGGAAAATTCTGACCCACAAAACTTACGACACTATTTAAGCAATTATTTTTTATTACCAAATGTTTCTTTGCCCTGGCAGTGGAATTATTGTTTATAAAAACTGTTAGAATGTTTTATTTTCCATTTAACAACATTTATTGCAATAAATTTAATTCAAATAGTTGAAAAAAAAGTGAATAATAATTCATATCAAATAATATTACGAATAGTACTCGATCTGTTCTGTGAATGAGGCTAGTTTGAACTATGTGTACATATGCGAATAAAATTATAGCAGCAAAAATTAATTGCAAGTTGTTTCAGCTAATTCCTTTTTTGTTTTCACTATTTTTAAATAAAACTTAAATGAATTGCAGAACAAAAACTATGCAAACCGATTTCAAAAACATGTTTTAAAGTTTGGGAAACATTTTAAGCATGTGATTTTTTAGTTCATCTTATTAATATATATATTTATATAATTATTTTTCTAAAGCAAAACTAGGTGAAAACCGCAAAAAGGCCTTGTGCCAATACTTACTTCCCTGGGTGTACATGTATTCAAACTAGCATCCACTTGTAACACTGGTACTTTTTTCGTTCACTATTGTATGGTCTAATTCATGACTACTTCTATGTAGTAAGATACTTATGAGATCAGCCCACTGAAAACATACCCATTCTAACATCTGTTTATAACTAAATAATAGTATAATTATATAACAAATAATATACAAAAACGCAAGTTTACTCGTTTGTGTAAAAGGCTCTTTCATTTTCACAGTCAATTGTTTCAAATAGTACTGGAGTATAGGTTGGAGTATCATCGGGCGAAGGAGCTGGGGTGTAGACTTCTATATTTTGGCCATAAGACGTTGCTGGATCAAACAGTTCCCGCCTGACAGATTGTGCCCTTTGTTCATTTAAAAGCTCCTCTAGCAGCATCATAGATCGAATTTTAAATGTGCGCAAATTCTCGAGAGAAAGACTTCTTACGTCGGGAAGTAAGCTCATTAGAAACATTTTTTTGGATCTTCCGAAGTTGTATTTCCCTTTTTTGTTTTAAGGTAATTTAGCACCGCCACATCGACTTCATCTCGGGCTGTTTTCTTTCTTTTCTTGGCACTAAATGCAAAATTGCTTTCTTTGGCTGGATGTGATTCTAGGTTGTTGCAGATCAAAGACCCTGTCTTCGTGGGGGCACAATCGCTGTAGTTGTCGTCAGCAATTGATCCATTTTCAATTTCATCCAAATATTCTTCTTCCATTTCTGATATTATAATGTTGCTGGTATTTTCAGAATGATGCACTGGGGCCCTATTCAGTAACTATGAGTTTTGAAATGTACATTTTTCTTTCATACAAATTATATGAAAGAAAAATGTACATTTCAAAACTCATAGTTACTGAATAGGGCCTCTGGTTTTACATATGGAAGAACGAATTGCATAATGTCGTGCAAATAGTAAGGCCTCTTCGCTTTAGTAGAAGATCCACTAGGAGATGGCTTGAGACTTCTTACAAAGCCATTTCGCAAGTTCTTCCACCTTTCTTTGCAATCAGGCACTGTAAGGAAGAGTGTAATAAATTTAGATCTATTTAGACATATTCTTTGTTTTTATTTATAAAAAGAAACCCAAAATCTACACAGCTGACCAATTCATTTCCACACCAATTGCTGCCCAGGCTCTTTCTGTAACATCTTTCTTCGAATATTCTGCTAAATTATTTTTGTATAGGCAAGGATAATTCTCAACCAATTGAACGAATTTAGTCGCGTCGACCATTTTATATTTTTTTATATGAAATAAATTCAATATATATTTATAGCAACAGAAGAACAGCACACAAGTTTGCAAACGAAAAATTGTAAACAAACATCTTCTTCTTGCTCTTTTCTAGGCGTATTTACGCCTAGCGACCAACATTGCTGTACGCCTAGCTACACGAAAATTTCATGCTTTGTCGCTTTCATGCAGCTGACGCTTCGTATGCAGCTCTCCATTCAAATACATGTGTTCGGCATCAAAGCCGGCAAGGTGCACACGAGGCTACGCGTCATAGACGCGTACAAGATATTTCATATAGCTACAATTTCTCTACGCCTCAAGATCTGCACACGAAGCTTCTTTCGAGCGTCGCTACAAAAAGCAAACAATTATTGAAAAAATAAAAAATTAAATATCTTCAGCACTTTTATTAACTAAAGTAATATTTATAACTAATTACACAAATTTGCATACAAAAAAATGTAAACAAACATCTTGTTCTTCCTTTTTTTCAAGCGTACGTACGCTCAGCGACCAACATTGCTGTACGGTACACAAAAACTTCATGCTTTGTCGCTTTCATGCAGCTGACGCCTCGTATGCAGCTCTCCATTCAAATACATGTGTTCGGCATCAAAGCGTACAAATTTCGCCTGCAGCGTCTATGACGCGTGGCTTCGTGTGCACCTTGCCTTAATCAACGTCCAAATACATAAAGAGGGGTATCAAAAGACGCGTTTTGGATCCAGAAACGTGAATCCGAAAGCGGAGGTCAAAATTTTTGGGTATGTCAAGAAATATTTGCAAAAGAATTATAATATTGATGTTTTTGGTGTACCCACAAAAAAATTTGTGTTAAGTGTTTTGCGCGGATATAGTTTTGGTCTCCAAACCGGTGTTGGACTCACCCAGGGTAATTTTTTATAAGCCCGGCTGTAGGGTATTTGTAATAACTTTAAATAATATCAACTTTTGTTATTTTAAATATTTTATGTATTTGTTCTAACTTTCAATCTTGAATTTTTTGCTTTCAAAAATTTTCATTCTTGATATTGATCTGCTGGAAATTAAATTCATTTTTCAATAAAATATAATATTTAAAAATATCTAAAATATTTTATCCTACATCTGGCGATCCCGCCAGGAGCGCTAATTTTCTGTGATTGCAACATCAATAGAGATTTTGATGCAACATCTACAATAGTTACAACAACTACTTAATGAGCTTAATTTGTACTGGACAACAGAAATAAAGAGAAATAATAGAAACAAATAAGGACATATTTATGTGATAAATAATTAAATAGTATAGAGAACTTAGAACTACATTTAAAGGGTTTACTACATATAACAACAATTTGAACGAATGTGAAACTAAAGGAGCAGCAGATATCGTGAGGAATTTATCAGTCAGTTCAAAATTAGTAAAAAATATAAGAATTACAACAACAACAATCAACAATACAACAACAATAAATACAGCAGAGTCAGTTCAAAATCAGTAAAAAATATATACAACAACAATAATCAACAATACAACAACAATAAATACAGCAAGAAAATATATTTTTAAAGAAGATCCTTATAAATAACAATTATATGATTTGGGTGGGCTGTATCGAATATTTTTACGATTTATATTTGTAAATTACTTATATAAATAATATATATATACTTTGTAATTTATCTATAATACTTCATTCATTTTTAGATTTTAAATTGTAAACTTCTTTTTCAGAGATCTTTAATTTTTGTTTATTAAAAATGTATCGTACGCCACCACGTGACACACAAACGTCTACACCAACACATCGTACAAATGACTCGCTTATTGATTTACAAGGTGATGTTTTTCAGAACGATCTTGTAAATCCATACGCCAATCAAAATATTGAAATATTTGCCACTTCAGTGAAACTTCCCCAATTTTGGACAAATTGTCCTGAAGCATGGTTCATTCATGCAGAAATGCAATTCAATAGGAAAAATATTACGCAGGAGACGACAAAATATGAATATGTCATCACTGCCCTTCCTCAGGATGTCATTATGACAATTTTGGATTTTATTCAAAATCCTCCTGATGATAATAAATTCTCAGCCTTAAAACAGATTTTAATAGAAAGGCATTCTTTAAGTGAAAATACCAAATTGGATAAGATTTTGACTGATTCAGAGATTGGAGATCGCAAACCCTCAGAGTTTTATCGTTCTGGTCTTACTTTCTGGCTCCAATTTCAGCTCTGAAGTCCTTAAAAAGATTTGGATGAGAAAACTTCCTAAAAATTTAAACGTTATTTTAACGAGTTCGAACTCTAATGATAAAAATTAACTTTTAAAATTGGCTGATAATGTTTGGGAAGTTGTTAGCAAAAACGAAATAGCTTTAGTCAATAATTTGCAAAATTCTAAAAGCGAGAATGCAATAATTTCCAATTTGGTTCAAACCACTAATCTAATATGTAAAAACTTTGAAAAATTATCTTTAGAATTATCAGAAATGAAAAAAGAAATTAATCAAAATTATTCTAGATCCCTTTCGATAAGTAGGAATCGTTTTAGAAGTCAGTTTAGATATAGGTCCAATTCGCGTGAGAATCCGAACTGGCTCTGCAGATATCATTATAAATTTGGTAACAAAGCTATTAAATGTGAACAACCATGCGCCTTTTCTAAAAATAATTCAACAAACTAAAGTTTTCCGTTGTTGCAGCGACGAACGACGGAAATTTTGAGGTATCAACTCGTCGCTTATTTATATTTGATAGGGAAAACAAGTTAAATTTTCTTATTGATAGTGGGGCAGAGATTTCGGTACTTCCAGTGACTAAATTCTTGTGTAAAAATAAATCTAACGATATTATTTTGACAGCAGCTAATGGTACTACGATTTCGACTTATGGTAAAAAAATTTTAAATATAAATTTAGGATTGAGGCGCGAATTTCCATTTACTTTTTTAATAGCTGATATAGGTAAGCCAATAATCGGAACTGATTTTTTAAGCAAATATGGCCTACTTATCGATATTAAAAATAAGTGTTTAGTTGACCCGTTGACAAGTCTTTCAGTCAATACTATTTCATGTTTTTGCAATGTCCCTCTTCCCAAAATTTTCTCAGTAGACAATCAATATACGAAATCATTACAAACTTTTCCATCTTTAATTACGGAACCTGATTACTCGAAGCCAGTTAAACATGCTACGTTTCACAGACTAGTTACAGAAGGTAACCTACCATTTTCTAAGCCCAGGCGTTTAGATCCTATTAAATTTAAAGTGGCCAAGGCCGAATTCGATTTTTTATTAAAAACTGGAATTTGTAGATCTTCAAATTCATCCGTGGCATTTAGTACCCAAAAAATATGCTAATGACTGGCGTCCTTGTGGCGATTTCAGAAGACTAAACGTAGTAACAGTTCCTGATCGTTATCCCTTGCCCCATATCCATGACTTCAATATGAATCTTCGAAACAAAACTATATTTTCAAAAATTGATTTAGTTAAAGCGTACCATCAGATACCAATGGCTAAAGAAGACGTATATAAAACGGCAATAACGACACCCTTTGGTATGTTTGAATTTTTACGTATGCCTTTTGGGTTAAGGAACTCAGCTCAAACATTTCAAAGGTTTATTAATGAGGTTATAAGTGGACTGGATTTTGTGTTTGCCTATATAGATGATTTGCTTATAGCGAGTGAAAACGAACAGGAACATTAAAAGATTTGAGTATTCTTTTTGAGAAGTTGTCGGAATACGGTCTAAATATTAAACCGAGCAAATGTATTTTTGGTGTTGGCAGTATTGATTTTTTAGGGCACAATATTTCTAGTTCTGGAATTAGTCCTTCCGATGAGAAAACAGCAGCCATACGTAATTTTGAGCGTCCGAAAAATATTAAACAAGCACAAAAATTTATAGGAATGGTAAACTATTACCATAGGTATATTCAAAATCTTGCTGAGTACACGAATATAATATATGATTTAATTAATAGAACAAACAAAAAACGTGATAAAAAATTAATATGGGATGACACATCAACAAAAAGTTTTTAATGTATTAAAGAAAAATTTGCAAATAAAGTATTATTAAATCATTTTAATAAAGATGCAAAGCTTTCTTTAAATATAGATGCATCAAATACAGCTATTGGTGGTGTAATAGAACAACATTTTAATGGCAAATCTGAACCAATAGGATTCTATTCAAAAAAGCTTTCTCCATCAGAGATAAAGTATAGTGCATTTGATCGAGAGTTGTTAGCAATATATTTAAATATAAAACACTTTCGATATCTTTTAGAAGGAAGACAGTTTACAGTTTTTACTGATCATAAACCTTTGGTTTTCGCCTTAAATTCAAAAACTGAACGTAGTCCTAGACAAACGCGGCATCTAGAATTCATTGCGCAATTCACTAGCGATATACAATATGTTAAAGGAAAAGATAATGTGGTAGCTGACACATTGTCACGAGTTTTTGAGGTAGATGCTTTTCAAAATTTCGATCTAAATTTTAAAATCTTACAAAAGGAGCAACAACAAGACACTGAACTTAATGAATTAATATTTGGCCAAACTTTTCAAAATCTTAAATTAATCAAAATTCCTTTGCTAAATTTTACCATCTGGTGCGAAGTTTCAGGAGAATGTCCTAGACCATTTGTTCCAAACAGCTTGCGTAAAACAATTTTTGATATTTTACATGGAATTGCTCATCCTGGTACGAAGGCTACCCGAAAACTAATAGTTAAAAGGTATTTTTGGCCAAGTATGAACAAACAAATAAATTTATGGTCCAAGGAGTGTCTAAATTGTCAGAAATCAAAAGTTATTCGTCATACGAAATCACCTATTAGCAAAATTCCAGTACCAAAAGGTAGATTCGAGCATATTCATTTGGATATTGTAGGACCTTTACCCATTTCCAGAGGACATCGTTATATTTTTACTATAGTTGACAGGTTTTCTCGTTGGCCTGAGGTATATGCACTAAGAGACATTTCTTCGGCAAATATTGCAAGAAAATTTTTCAGTGAATATATTTCGCGTTTTGGAGTTCCATGTAATATAACTACTGATCAAGGCTCTCAGTTTACATCAAATTTGTTTTCGGAATTGACAAAATTTCTTGGAAGTCACCACATAACAACGTCTCCCTACCATCCTCAAGCTAACGGAATGGTGGAACGTTTTCATAGACAGTTAAAATCTTCAATAATGGCTAGGAATGGGATTAGAGATTGGTACGAAGAATTACCAATAATACTTTTGGGTTTGCGATCAACTTTTAAAGAAGATATTTCAGCTACACCAGCTGAAATGGTTTTTGGTCAAAATTTAAGGTTACCTGGTGAACTCGTTGTCTCAACTTCTGAGAAAACAAATTCGACAGATGTTTTGAGCAGTTTACGTGAACATTTTAGAAATTTTAAATCAAATCTTGAACATCATAAAAATTCTTCTGGAATTTATGTTCCTAAAAATTTAGAAGATTGTCAATTTGTTTTCGTACGGGTTGTAAACAAACATTCTTTACAACATCCTTACGAGGGACCTTATAGAGTAATTGAAAAAGGAATTAAAAATTTTAAAATAGAAATAAATAATGAAATTAAAATTTTTCCTATTGATCGTTTGAAATCTGCTATGGTGGATTTTGCACTTACTAAAACAAAAACAAAAAAGAAAGTAACGTTTAATTTATATAACAATTTATCTCTGGAAGGGGGAGTAATGTAGGGTATTTGTAATAACTTTAAATAATATCAACTTTTGTTATTTTAAATATTTTATGTATTTGTTCTAATTTTCAATCTTGAATTTTTTGCTTTCAAAAATTTTCATTCTTGATATTGATCTGCTGGAAATTAAATTCATTTTTCAATAAAATATAATATTTAAAAATATCTAAAATATTTTATCCTACACCGGCCGAAGGCCGCCAATGCGGAAAGGTGTTCTGCGCAAAAATACTGTGGATCCCACCCCCGGTTTCGGAGCCCTCCGGGGTAATTTTTCGGGCTTTCGTTAATGTTCTAAAATTTTTTATTTTCAGCCTTCGGATTAGTGTTGTCGAGGCAAAGAGGATAGATATATAAGAGACGTCAGTTTGCTACTCGGTGAAATAAAAAAAATGGCAGCATTTTTATTCTCTGAAAGCAAATGTTCTCGGTAGGGTATCGGTAATTCTCTTGCCCACATATTCGTAAATTGTGCGGCGAAAGAGAAATAAGTTGAGTGACAGTTGAGTGATGCGGCAGTTACCCACCGACGTGTGCCGTACGTACGGACGTTTGTCGTACGAAGCACGTTTGACCGAACTCTCAAGCCCGTAGGAATCAATGTGTGCGTCTGTGTACATGTACATAACATATTTGTGTGTGTATTGTTTAGAGCAAAGCACTGTTGCCATTGACCAGTTTGCATGTATGCTTATGGAAACATCAACTTTTTCCAATTTAATTTTTGATATTGTAAAAGGCCGGAATACATATTAAATAAGTATAAATAGATTACATATTTATAATCAGCACTTTTACATAATTATTTCGAATTATTTTCACAATTTTTCAAACTTTAATTAGGTGTTTTTGCATAAAATTGCAAACGGTCAAAAATTAGTGCACAAAAGTTTACTAGGCAACTCTGTCTAGTGAGAGAGCGATCAGCTGACACGTTCTTACGGAAAAAATCAAAATTGTTTTGATTTCTACGTTCCGGGCTACGTACGTACGGGCGTTGCACGTCGGTGAGTTTTCGTTTACATTGCGGACTCATAAGATAGGTCGTGTCAACTGACACGTTTTTTCTACGTACGTTCGTGAGTAACCACGGCTTGAAGCAGCAAGCTGAAATAGAAGACAAAAAGAAGAAAAGTGTCAAACATTGTTTACTATATAGTTTGGCAGCACTTCGTTTTCTGACGTCGTCGCGTCAAGTTCGGTTTTCCCCACAACTCAACCGCGTGTTATTAAGGGGCTTTACTCACGCGGTATGAGAATAAAATGGCGGTCAGTGCGGGAGTCGAAATGACAAAATTTAATTAAAATTGTGCGCTGTATTGTAAAAATATGCAAATTGTGCAAAAAATGATAATCATTTGCTATCGGGCAAAAATCCTGAAAAACTTTAAAATAAAACATGCACTTTGTGCAAAAACATACATATAATTGCTATCGTGCAAAATCAAATTTAATATTGAAGACACTTAGCAAAAAGCCACTGAAAATTAATGTTCATATACATACATACTAATGGAAATAAAATTCTCGGAAATAAACGGGACAAATTAACGGAGTGTATATAATTGATGCTGAAAAAGCATGCTTGATTTACATATGTATTATGCAGTGTCGTTGCATACATCTAACTGCAAATTTTATTGCAAAAGAACTAATAACGGGATTGAAAATATCCTTATTATATACTAATGTACAGTCATGTACACATAACCAGAATAAATATAACAACTGATAAGACGAAAATACTTTTACAAAAAATAATTACCACAATTGGACAAAAACAACAATGGAATGGACTAGAGGATCTGTTTATATTATATTAAAACTTACCGGATTATACAAATTACTGGATTTGAATCATACAACCATAAAGTGATATTGGAGATTGGAAAATTTAAACAAAGAAAGTGGACAAAAATACCAACTTAAACTGAAAATAAACAAAAATTGAAACTATTGTGATATGAAGATTTGGAAAAATATCAACAAATTAAAGACCTTTACCAAATTAAATTGGACATAAACACTAATTTAATAAATAACAAACATACATATAACTGTAATTTGAAAATAACCTGGCGTGGTGCCTGAAAAAACCAGTATACAAAGCACATAGTTAAATACAAATAGCAAGCTACTATACATGGTACTAGTGGAGCCCAAATTACTTACATACTTTGCAAAGTTAATCCAGAAATTAATCATTTTATGCATTGGACAATAACCTGGAACTGGGACTTTCAAATATAAGAAGGTCCTCCTCCATGCAATCAAATCTCAAAAAAAAAAAAAATATAGTTTGGCAGTAGAGGTTATGTTGCGAATAGAGTGGAAGGCAGTGGACTAGGCAGTCGACTGTCATATAATGAAGGAATGGTGTTCGGAGATTTTTCAAAGTTAAAAAAAAAAAATGATAAAAGCTTTAATATAAATAAAACTATTATTTTAATAACAACAAAAACGCCATATATATTTTGTATACATAAATTTGTAAGGATTATCTCACTTTAAAATTTGCATTATATAATCTAAAGTTTTTTTTTTTGAAACTGAGTCGAGAACTGTGCGTGTGAATGTGCGAATTTTCACCGATCAGCTGTTAGTTGCGCTACTTGGTAAAATATGCAATGGTGTCAAAATTGTGAAGAATAAGCAAATAAAACTTTGCAAATTGTGAAATTTTTTGTGAAAATTGTGATAAATCAATTAATACTAGTGTGAAGTTTAAAAAATGTTTAATTTGTGCAGAAAATAATAAAGTGGAGTGTTTAAAAAAGGTTAAATCCATAAGGAAAACCATAACATTGTGTTGTGAAGTGTGTGTGTATGTCTGCTCAAAGATACGAAAATTTTGCAGACATCAAAATGTTGTGAAAATATTATATTAAAAAAAAATAAATAAATATAATCTAAAGTGAATCAAATGCCAACAAATATTTATTGCGTTCAGAATTACGTGAAATGTAGTGCTTAAAGAAGTGCAAAAGCCACAAGTAAAGCCAACACATTGTTCTGTGCAGTATGTGTGGATGTCTGCAAAAGGAAAAAAGTTTGCAGACAAGTAAAAATATTTTTAAAAACGTGAAAATTTAATAACTATAAGTGTAAAGTGGGTAAATGGTAACAGAATAGAATTGTTTGGTGTAGCTGGTAAAGTGTAGGGATTACAAATAGTGTGAAAGCTACAAAGAAGACCAAAACATGGTGTTGTCGAGAAAGTATGTGGGTTGCATTGTACAGGTTTACAAGTATGATATGTATGAGAGGGAAACAATTTCTTTCCCTTTCTAACACACGGCAGTTTGACACTTCGGTCAGTGTCAAACTAGCGTGGAACCCAGTGGAACCTGCGTGGAACATAAGTTTTGACACTGAACGAAGTGTCAAAATTACCGGGGTTGTTTCGTCGAAAGCGACACAGGGAAGCAAAAAAGGGATCGGAATATCAGATATGGGTTGCTGTGATGGTAAATTTCTTTTAACGAATTTAGTAGGAAATTTTAAGTGCACCCATGTGGGTCCTTCAGAAAATTATAAAAAAAGTCTTCAATTGGGGTATCTGAGGACGCGTAGTTATTTCAGTATTAAGAATACAAACACGGGAGTTAAGTTTTTCTACCCGTTCAAAAGTTCTCCGCGAAAAACAGTTTGAAACCGAGGTCGACTGCAATAACCCGTCCAAAAAAGCGGAAAGAAAAATGAATAGACGCGTTTTGTCCTGTTGTCAATAGTCCGAAGAGAAAAAGTATTCGAATTATTGGAAGCGAGGCAAAAACGCGTCTATTAATACCTCCCCCGACGGTTTTGGTCGTGTTTTAGCAATCGTCCCCGTAAAAAAGTATCACAATTTGTTAATTAAAATTGTCCAAAATATATGGTTATTAAAGAGAGATGTAATTAAGTGCTCGTTTGAGAGTAAATAAGTATATTCCTTTGTAATATAAGAAAAAAAATTTTTAAGCAGTTTTCGATAGCAGCTACTAAACTTTGTTTGGTCCTAAGAAGTACAACAGTACCAAATAGCATCCACAAAAAAAACGAACAAGAACAAACATTTTATCAGGTGAGCGTGGCTGTGTATGTGCGTGCTGCTACATATCCTACTTGTAGACCTGTACAATGGTGGGTTGTCTGCTCCAATTGGAAAAGTTGTTAAAGAAATTGTGTGTGCTCTGTGATAAGGAAGTGTTGTTTGTGATAAAGAATTAAACAAAACTGATATATTTGCTAAACATATATTGGATTTGTGTTTATAAAATCAATCCAATTATGTATAGATGTATATGTGTTTTGTTTACATCATAAAGAAAAAAATTTTTGAGTGAGAGGATTGCCCCAATGGATTTAACTGTGACACCAAAAGGAGACAAAATTACAGTTAATCTTCTCGTGCAATTGCGCCAAAATGGGGCAAAAACTTCAATATCAAAAAGATTTTGGCGTGATAGCAAGCTTTTTGATATTTTGCGAAATAATTCAGCGATTAATTTACCAAATTCTTTGCATAAAAACAAAAAACAGGTTTTTTTCAAAACCATATTCAATAAATAATAAAAATAAAATTAAATAATCAATTAAAATAATGCCTGCTTTCCGGAAGTGTGGTGTTATCGGGTGCGGTAACAACTCGCGTTCGAAAACTAATTTATCATTTTTCTCCATTCCATCGAATCCTGAGCTCTCCTCTAAATGGAAGGAAAACCTCAGGATTCAGGAATTCACAAAGTCGCGAAGCTACGTGTGCGCACTGCACTTTCTGCCCAATGCAGTTGGATATAATAGCCTGAAGGACAATGCCGTGCCAACGTTGAGATTGGGTAAGTATAAATTTTTTTAAGTGAAATTTGTGTAAATTTAAAATGAGTTTAGAATTAGTGTGCATGTGATAAACCCCGTCGGCAAAACATTGTTGGTTGATATTTAGGAAAATTCAAATAAGGGTGTAAAGTGGGCTTGCGGAAGGGTATTTACATAAGTGTGTAGGTACACATTATGTTTGCGTATGCGTGTGTGTGTGTGTATGATATGTCTTTTGCATAGCACAGTGTGGTTGCTTAGGGAACCTGTGTACGAGGTGTGGCTTATAATTTTAAAGTCCTGGGTAGTCTTTAATATTAGCCGTGTTTTTTAACACGCGTATATCCGTTTACGCTTAAACTTTATATTGACTGCTAAGAGACAAACTATAAATACACCTCTGAAATTGCTGCGCATAAATTTTGTCCTACTAAATTTCAATACGCATTATACTCAGATGTAACTGAAATATGTGTCTTTGTTTCACCCTGTACACTAATTCTATGTATTATATGTGTGTCCACAATTCATCGCAACTGATTCAGCTATATGTTATACCCTAAGGCCATCAGAGCGTTGCGTCTCCGCTTTTCGGTACACCCTGTTGCTGTAGCTAGTTGTTTTACCACAGCCGCTAGATGGGTCTCCTAAGCATTATCTAAGCGAAGATAGGCGTTTTCTAACACGCGCAAACGAAACGTATACGCGCGTGTTAAAAAACACGGCTATTATTTTCAGTTTTTTCTGACGTGATTATTATATAGTGCAATAGAGGGTGGTTTGCATATCTACATCATGTGTTTGTAGGTATGCACATTTGTTTGCACATACTCAGTGCTAGTGATATTCTAATCTGCTGTGATGGTAAAAACTGAAATTAGGGCGGCCCAAATGAATTAATTTTTTTTGTCGGTAACATATGTGTTTCTTTGTGTGTAGCGTAGTTTATATTGATTGTATATACATACATAAATGTATCGTTAGCTTCTGTTAGTTCTAGGGGCATAAACACTCCTTTGAAATTATTCTTACCTCATACTTAAGTTGAGGATATATGTACTTATGAGAAGGGTTTGAAAAAGCGAATCTATACAATAGCGTCTGAAATGTTAATTTTGATTTTCACACTTCATCCTTCAACACCCAAGTCTCCCGGTTTGACATTTCCTAAAGTTGGCAAGTTGGCGGCCCTATCCAAAACTAGTCCCTTGGAGTGAATCGCATTGATTATAGCCTATCAACCAAGTTTAAATATCACGTACACGTTACGGTTCCTTTTACAAATGTCAATACGTAGGCACATATATCTACCAGGTGAGGCTTTGTCCTTCGCAAGAACACTCAAAGTGGTGAAGCAAAAGCTTTCCCAAGACAGTGGAACTAATGACCGTGTGTGATACTACCCTAACGTAGTGGACAGTCGAGCTTGTCTGAAAACTGAAGCTACGCGGTCATCCATAATGAGCTCCTACATATATCGTAAGGCCGGAAAACAGTAGTTAACAACTTTCAACTTAAAATCCGTCGACTTTCATTCTAAATTTGATTTAACGAAGACTATTGAAGTCAATGTTGTGAACACAAACGAAGGTATGAGTTCGAAGCCGCAGTGATATAGCTTCTGTGCTGGCATATTGTGTGAGGCTCAGGAGACGTGGTAGTGACTGGTGGTAGGGATCCCTACTGTTCGCACATCGGGAATTATAGCTCTTAAAAACAGCCGAAAAAACTGGAGACACCCTGTGCCACGAGAGTCATGAGTATTAATAGACCATTAATAGCAACCCTAAGTCGCCTTTATGCGTGACCGCCAAGGAGCGACAAATGATTTAAAGAAATTGTGTTCGCGACGATTATTAGGAGTTAACCCTATGTGGAACTACGCTTTGCACGAGATATACAGGCAAAATTGTGACTATTTTGTGTATCTCTATTTCTTTTCAGCAGACGCAGCAGTACCAATTCCATAGACCGGGGTTAGGTTCGAAGCCTCTCTAGAGCAAGCGAACGAGGGCAATCCCTTCGCAAGGAGCTACTCCTGCAAAATTTTTGAACGGTCTTTTGATGCAAAAACCCCGAATCTATCCGAAATGGCCAACACGTTGATTTCCTTAAATACATATAAACAAAACCCTTCCTAAATATTATTTTTTTAAATAGAAAAATCAAGATTTTAAAGTAAGAACACGACGTACGCCGGCGCGCCGCCGATAAAGTGATCGGCGTAAACCTCTAGTGCCTATGTACCTACCTATCTTTTATTTTTTCGTTTCAGGTTTTCTCTTTAATTTCAGGTAGTAGTTGTTGTTATGTATAAATACCTACTTGTTGTAATTTTAGCAAAACTATGTAACCATAATACCTATTTCTTTTAATTTAATTATACTGATTTCAAAACTTTAAACCTACTGCTTGTTATTTATTTAGTTATACGTAAGTATCTACAACACATATCCCTAAACAAACTAAAATGCATTCCTATCCTACTTGTCCAAATTGCATTGATACATCACCTTCGTTAGTTTAATCAAACAAATGTGAGTACATTCACACGCCCTATACATATAAATATGTGTGTGCATACGCGCAACATTCATAACAAATGGCGTTATTATGTATAACGCAAAGCGACGCGAAGAGTCACTTTCACCCAGGCATGCTTAACGAACGAAACGATATTTGATTATCGTAACGAAATGATATCGTTTCGTTCGTTAAGCATGCCTGCTTTCACCCAAGTGAAACCAAATTCGTATCATATAAGAGCATTCATTCTCTTCGGTGACTCTCTGTGACTATCGGTGATTGTAGGTGATTGTCTTACGTTTTTTCGTATTATATAGCGACGCAAAGTGTCACGAACACTCATTTTTACTGTCAAAATATTCACTTGCTTCTGGGTCGCGTTTGCTTCATTCACTTGGTTTTTTCATTGTAGTTTTTTTTATAATTTTTGAGTAAAAATCTTAGCATTTCGAGAAAAAAAGATTGAAATTTTCCATAGACATAAAGGTTATATTTAGAGCTTCGTTCAATGTATATTTCATCAAAAAATTTTACAGGAATAAAAAAATATAAGCGAAGCCTATACAAATTATAGCCAGGGACCAGAACAGTTATTCCTTTTGTAATAAAAGTCCCTCAGAAAAAATGTTGGTATGGCCTAGAAGGTTCAATGTGGTCATATTAAATCGTTCCCGACATGGTCGAGCTTGTACCTTAATGGTGCTTGTTACCGGAACATACCGGATATTTATCCGGTAAAGGACCATCAATAACACTCCCTGAAACCTTCGGGGAGTTTCTTTATCGCTGCAACAACAACAAAAGTTGGTTATGATTTTTCGATAACAAGTTTCTAGTGCTAGAAGCAAAAATTTTAAAGTGTCCCTACAGGTTTCAAATCCAGATATTTACGAGAATGGATTGGTGAAAAATTCGTTTCATTTGGATGAACCGTATCTTAGTTATAGGGTCGTACTTTTATTCTGTTAATAAAAAATATAAGTTTGGATTTAACTTTTATTGGTAATTCTTTATTTTAGCTCACAACTGCTAAAGAGGTGTCAAAAGACGGGCTTTCGACCCAGGATCACGAACCCGAAAGCGGAAATTGGAAATTTTATTTATTTTTTTAGGAGATATTTGCAAACAAAATTGAAAATTTTCACGTGGTTGTTGTAATTTTGATGATTTTGTTGTACCCACAAGAAAAACTGGGTAAAAGTGTTTTGGGCGGATATAGATTTGGTCTCCACACCGGTGTTGGACCCACCCAATGTATTTTTTATAAGCGCGGCCGAAGACCGCCAATGCAGAAAGGTGTTCTGCGCACAAATACTATGGATCCCACCCCCCGTTTCGGAGCGATGCGGGGCCATTTTGCGTTTTTTGGAAATATCTTTTGACAGAAATAAAATTTACAATTTCCGCTTTCGGATTCGTGGTCATGGGATCAAAAAGACGCGTCTTTTTGCAACTCTCCAGATATTTTTGGACGAGTTTTAGCAATTGCGAGCTAAAGTAGAGAATTACCCTTTTATTTTCGGACTTATAAAATAAATATCCGGACTTTATTTCTTTGTGTAGATTTTTTTGAAAAAGGATGCATGATTCGTCATGAAAATGCTATGGGTATCCCCGGAATCCCATACAACTTCACCAAGGAATAGTTTTTAACCGGACTTTTTCGAGTCAAGAAAAAAAGCCTATTAAAATGAGTCACTGATTATAACTAATCGTTATATTATAGTTTTGTCACCATCTTTCGTCTTTCTTAGTTTTATGTCAAAAATTAATTCTGAGTAATAGGAAAATAAAAATAATAATTTTATTGTGGATTTTTTAATAACTTTAATATTTATACCTCCGTGCTACTTTTTTTAAAATGTTCTTATAAATCGGTGATTCTGCTGATTCTCGAACAACGTAGTGAATTATTTTGAGTCTCAAAAGTGTATCGTATTGTCGATTGACAAGCATCGGTACAATTCAGGTACGCAACATCTAAGCCCAGAGGAATTGGGTAAGGGGTACCACAGGGTGGTGTCCTATCCTCGCTTCTGTTTAACTTCTATATATCGAAGCCCCTCACTGCACGATAATGGCTACAGGTCCCGGGCCACCCATCGATGAGATAGGTAATAAAATAGACAACTATCTCCTGATCTCTCCAATTCTTTTGCTTCGCGAACCCTGACATTGTCACCGACCAAATCATCGGCGACTTTATTTATAACATGGATGCGCCAAATGTCGACCATATTGAACATCCACGTCGATGGCGTCACGCTACCGTCTGTCTTACACCCAAAACTCCTACGTGTGACGTTCGATTTCTAAAATCCATAGCCGTAATAAAATCCTCAAATCTCTTGCCGGCGTCACTTGGGGTAAAGATAAAGAAACGCTCATTACCACTTACAAAGCAATTGGCTAGCCGATAGCATGATACGCCTCCCCGATGTGATCGCCAAGCCTAAAGACTACTCAGTGTAAAAAGCTACAGGCCTGCCAAACTACTGCTCTTAGAACCGCCTCGGGTGTCTCCTTATGTCCCCAGAACACCATTTACACAATGAGGCGAGAATACTCCCCATCAGGGAGAGAAATTAGATGCTAACCAAACGGTTCCGGTTGAATACCCAGAAACATGGGAATCCCAACAGACATCTGATTGATGAGCCAACACCGCCTAGGGGCTTAAGGAGTAATCTCCGTAAGCATTATGAGGAAATACGGCACCTGACAACACAGCAGTATGAAGCCAAAAAACACAAGTAGGTCCTCAGTGAACTCCACAAACAGGCGTCGGACTTTTATGCCAGGAATTGCCCGGTGAATCCAGTACTCAAAGAACAATACCTAAAACTTTCAGAAGAGGAACGCACACTACCCAGGGAAACGCGAGTCACTCTAGCTCAACTTCGATCTGGATACTGTAACAGGTTAAACTATTACCTATTCAGAATCAACCCCGACATATTAAACATATGTCCATCTTGTAACGTGTCCCCACATGACACCAACCATCTCTTCAACTGTATTGTGGAACCAAGTCCTCTAACACTCCTCTAATTATGATCCACCCCTGTTGAAACAGCAAGTTTCCTTGGACTTCCGTTAGAGGATATTGATGAAAATTTGTGATCGGTCGCACCTATTGGATGGGGCGAAGCACTGCTACGACAACAACGACATCAGTTCACAGCCCCGTTTGCCTATGCAAATTATTCGTTTTTTTTCGATAGTGCAAAGAAGAACATCTTTGATTGGTAAAACAATGTTGTGGTTTTAGGAGCTATTTGTCAAGACTGTATTATCGAAGAATTACAAGTTACGCGGTGGTGACGCCCTATTTGCCTGAAGTGTCCACATGGTTAAAACCCAACAGGAACTACATGCTAAGCATTTCGTTGCAGTTTTTATTTTAAAGATCAGATATACTGCAACCTGACCCTGTGCTTTCAAGAGTCTTTTGCGTTACCATACATCACCTTAAAAGTCTCAAAAAAAAAAAACGTTACAGTATTAGTTTAATATAACAAAGAACCTTTATAAAGAGCTGTTACACTTTCAGTTAGCCTAATATCTAGTCTGATTAAAAATGATGTAACCACGTCAGCTCTTGAACTATTTCACAACTTACAAAACACATCTCCCACTTACCCGCCATCACAGATCTCATCAAATGCCAACATAATATTTTCCAATACCAAACGTTTTTCTCCGTGGTGTGATGGTAGGGTGCTCCGCCTATCACACCGTATGCCCTGGGTTCAACTCCCGGGCAAAGCAACATCAAAATTTTAGAAATAAGATTTTTCAATTAGAAGAAAATTTTTCTAAGCGGGGTCGCCCCTCGGCAGTGTCTGGCAAGCGCTCCGATTGTGTTTCTGCCATGAAAAGCTCTCAGTGAAAACTCATCTGCCTTGCAGATGCCGTTCGGAGTCGGCATAAAACATGTAGGTCCCGTCCGGCCAATTTGTAGGGAAAAATCAAGAGGAGCACGACGCAAATTGGAAGAGAAGCTCGGCCTTAGATCTCTTCGGAGGTTATCGCGCCTTACATTTATTTTTATTTAAACGTTTTTCTACACACAGTTAGAAGAACGTTTTTGTCATAGTACTGGGCGAAAATTTGATTGCCATAATTGTCCATGATGCACATGCCTTTGATGACATTAAATGTCGGCTCCTGGACCTCTATGCCAGAAATTGCCCTGCGAACCCCGTTCTTATAGTTAAATAACCCAAACTCGCAGGGAAGGAAAGCAGAAGGGAGACGCGAGTCACTCTAGCTCAACTTCAATCTGGATACCTGTTACATGTTAAATTCTTACTTATCCAGAATCAACCCCGACATACAATTTGAAGGAACATTGAAGCAATTTTGTAATGAAGTTCGAACAAGAAACCTTGAAACAAAATTTGGTTTAAGGAGGCTAAAGTGATACACTCAGGCATATGTTTGTTTTCTTTTATAAATTTATTTTTACATGTTCACAAAAAGTCAATAACAACAATAATAAACACTTCACATAAAAATATTACCAAACAATATTAATAATCTATTGATTTATTGCTTTACACTGTTTTCTCCATTGTAAATTTTACCAAGTAGCGCAACTAACAGCTGATCGGTGAAAATTCGCACATTCACACGCACAGTTCTCGACTCAGTTTCAAAACAAAACTTTAGATTATTTAATTCTAATTTTCAAGTGAGATAATACTTACAAATTTATGTATACAGAATATATATGGCATTTTTGTTGTTATTAAAACAATATTTTTATTTATATTAAAGCTTTTGTCATTTTTTTTTTAACTTTGAAAAATCTCCGAACACCATTCCTTCATTATATGACATTCGACTGCCTAGTCCACTGCCTTCCACTCTATTCGCAACATAACCTCTACTTAAGCTGCCAAACTATATAGTAAACAATGGTTTTCTCCATAGAGGAAGTTTTCTCCATTGTTTACAATTGTTTGTAACATTTGTCAGGTGTTACCCTGTAATATTGCCAGCTCGTTAAAACGATGTTATTCCGAAAAAATTGCACTGCAAACTTTTCCAAAATAACAAAATTAATAAGTGGCTATACTGGCTACGTATTGGGCTTGACAGTCTCAGTGAATACGCAGTGAATACGTAGTGACTACGTAAGAGAACGAACGCGAATACGTAAGAAGTTATATAATACGAATTCTGGGTGAATGTGAGTGAATGCGACGCAAACATTCACGGTGACATACATAATAAGGGCCAAAACCTAACTTCCATATTTTCACAAAAATTATTTGCTGAAGAGTTGTGATGAAATGTCACAACAACGCTTTTGTACATAAATCTGAATTTCTTACAACTTCCCATTCATATATTGCTTCCTCTTCATTTCCCATTCATAAAAATGCTTCTTCTTCATGTTGTCCGACTTTGTGGAAAAATTTGGCAACTTAGCATTTTTACAAATTCATCAAAAGACACAATTTTGTGATTTTATAAATTCCAGCTTCGATTCATATTAAGGGTTTTAATGCTCTCACGCATGCCGCTGAAACATATTTTTCATGCAAAAATATCATAGAGTTATATCTCTTTACAGAATGGACAATTCGATTTAAAAATTAAAAGAAAAATAAAGAGTTATTACCGAATAAATACACAGTAACTTCTATCAAAAAAATTCAAAAGTTTTTTTAATTTGTATAAAAATTATCATAACAAATTTTCAAGGATTCTGATTTGATCAGTTCATGCAAATTGACATCTTTTTTTTTCAATCATGAAAAGCCTCAAGAAGATCAAAAATTGTGACATATATTGGAGTGGCCATGCGAATAAGCGCAGTTTCGGCGTCGGATTCGTGGTGGGAGAGAGACTTTGTCGCCAAGTGCTGGCGTTCACGCCTGTGGACGAGCGTCTCGCCGCTATTCGAATAAAAGCAAAATTTTTTAATATATCATTCATCTGCGCCCATGCGCCGACAGAGGAGAAAGACGATGAGGTGAAAGACACTTTTTATGAACAATTAGAACGCACATACGAGCGCTGCCCCCGTCATGATATAAAAGTCGTGCTTGGCGACTTTAACGCCAGGGTGGGCAAAGAAGGTGTTTTTGGCCCTACAGTCGGAAAGTTCAGCCTACACAATGAAACTTCTCCTAACGGACTGAGGCTGATTGACTTTGCCGGTGCTCGAAACATGGTCATATCAAGCACGAGGTTCATGCATAAAAAGATTCATCAAGCTACATGGCTGTCTCCTGATCGAAATACTCGCAATCAGATCGATCACGTTGTGATAGACGGACGGCATGCCTCCAGTGTTTTAGATGTGCGAACGATCCGAGGACCTAACATCGATTCGGACCATTATCTCGTTGCAGCCAAAATACGCACCCGCCTCAACGCGGCTAAAAACAAGGAACAAAAAACACAAGGAAAGCTAGACGTCGAAAAGCTTCAATCACAACAGACTGCCAATGATTTCGCAACTCGACTCTCACACCTGCTCTCTGAGGGCACAACTCATCCTGAAGGAATACAGGAGCAGTGGGAGCATATCTCCAAAGCACTTCATACTGCCGCCGAGGAAAAAATTGGTTACCGGCGGCCACGAAAAAACAACTGGTATGATGAAGAATGCCGCGTTGCAACCGAAAGAAAAGACGCTGCCTACAGGGCTACGTTAAAAGCGAGCGCGACAAGAGGAGTGTGTGAACGCTATCGTGAGTTGAAAAGGGAAGCGAGACGCCTTTTCAGGAAGAAAAAAGCAGAAGCAGAAAGGCGTGAGTGCGAGGAGCTTGAGCTGCTAGCCACCAGGAATAACGCCCGAAAATTCTACCAAAAAATACGGCGACAGACGGAAGGTTTTAAGACCGGGGCAAACTCCTGTAGGAATGAAAACGGCGACCTTGTAACTGATGTCCAGAGAGTGCTTAGATTATGGAGGGAACACTTCTCTGCTCTCCTAAATGGAGGCAGCAATTCACCGCGCAGAGATGAAGAACCTGATCCCACAATCGATGATGATGGAATATATGTCCCCCCGCCCGATTATGACGAAGTTAGAATAGCAATAACCAGATTGAAAAACAACAAGGCCGTGGGCGCTGATGGATTGCCTGCGGAGCTATTCAAGTTCGGCGGCGAGGAGTTAGTAAGGCGCATGCAGCAGCTTCTTAGCAAAATATGGGCGGACGAAAGCATGCCCGACGGTTGGAATCTAAGTGTTCTTTGCCCAGTCCACAAGAAGGGGGATACTGCAAAATGCACCAACTATCGTGGAATCAGCCTTCTTAATATCGCATATAAGGTCCTTTCAAGTGTATTGTGCGAAAGATTGAAGCCCACCGTGAACCGGCTGATTGGACCTTATCAGTGCGGCTTCAGACCTGGTAAATCTACCATCGACCAGATTTTCACAATGCGCCAAATCTTGGAAAAAACCCGTGAAAAGAGAATCGACACACATCACCTCTTCGTCGACTTTAAAGCCGCCTTCGACAGCACGAAAAGGAGCTGCCTATATGCCGCTATGTCTGAATTTGGTTTCCCCGCAAAACTTATACGGCTGTGCAAAATGACGTTGAGCAACACCATCAGCTCAGTCAGAATTGGGAAGGACCTCTCCGAGCCGTTCGAAACTAAACGAGGTTTCAGACAGGGTGAACCCCTATCGTGCGATTTCTTTAATTTGATGCTGGAGAAAATTATACTAGCTGCAGAACTTAACCGCACTGGGACAATATACTATAAAAGCGTGCAATTATTGGCATATGCTGATGATATTGATATCATCGGCCTAAACACCCGCGCTGTTAGTTCTGCTTACTCCAAGCTGGAAAAAGAAGCGGTAAAGATGGGTTTGATGGTGAATGAGGACAAAACGAAGTACCTGCTGTCATCGAGCAAAGAGTCAGCGCATATGCGCCTTGGCAACCACGCTACTGTTGGCAGCCATAATTTCGAAATAGTAAAAGACTTCGTTTATTTGGGAACCAGCATCAACATTAGCAACAACATCAGCACTGAAATCCAGCGAAGAATCAATCTTGCCAATAAATGCTACTTTGGACTAGGTAGGCAATTGAAAAGTAAAGTCCTCTCTCGGCGAACGAAAATCATACTCTACAAGTCACTTATCGTACCCGTCCTGCTATATGGGGCAGAAGCATGGACCATGACAACAGCAGATGAAGCGGCTTTGGGAGTGTTCGAGAGAAAAGTTCTTCGAAAGATTTATGGACCTCTACGCGTTGGCGATGGCGAGTACCGAAGAAGATTTAATGATGAGCTGTACGAGCTATACGCAGACATCAACATAGTCCAGCGAATTAAAACGCAGCGGCTGCGCTGGCTAGGCCATGTTATGCGAATGAAAGATGATGCTCCGGCCAAGAAAGTGTTTCTATCGGAACCCGCCTATGGAAGCAGAGGTAGAGGGCGGCCCCCACTCCGTTGGAAGGACCAGGTGGAAAACGATTTAAACTCCCTTGGTGTGACCAATTGGCGCCGGTTGGCGGAGCGAAGGAGCGACTGGCGCGCCTTGTTGGACGGCCATAACCGTTTAGACGGTTAAGCGCCAATTAAGTAAGTAAGTAAGTTGCAGTTCTTACACAAAAGTTGCTGTTTTAGCCTTTTCTGACACCAATGTACACTGACACTTCGTATTGAAAATTCTGAATTATTAAACCTTTAGCAATAATTTGTTCGAATTTTTCCAGATTTTTATAGCTGAAAAGTAAAACAAGATTGGGTCTAATTTATGCGAAATAGTTTTGCCAATATATTTATGATTCTCTTAAAGATATAATGAAACTGTGTTCTTTAGTATTAACTATAAATTCCCTTTTTTTGAGCCCGATGCTAATTGCGGTTAGCGGCAACACTTTTCAACCACCGAAGACCAATAAATTGAGCTCGAGTCAACTACATTCTGTCGTTTGTTGTCTCGTGCCATGTATATATATGTAAATACGTATGTATATGCCCTTCGTCGTATTATTAAAAATGTATGTAGCATTGAGTTTGTGTTTATGTTTTCATACATATATCTATATCCAATGATCAGCAGCTGATCGATAAGCACATATGTATGTGTACAAGGTTAAATAATTTGACGGCGGTTTTATTGCGGCAGGTGGAGATATGTATGTAGGTATGTTTTTTGGTAATCAAACCTGCCTCTTATCAAATACTTATTTACTTACATACCTACCTACAAATATTATAGAGTTGATTTTTTCGATGTTTATGCAACACACATACAGAGCCAACCACCCAAATTCCAAATGAACGTTCTTCAATATTTATTCAAATGTCACTACACATTTATTATTCACTTTATTTCATTATATTTGTCTTTTTAAGCTATTTAACTTGATGCATGCCCATATATTTTTGGTGATTTGCCGTCGGGCAAAACCGGAAAAAGTAGCGAAATGCTCGCTGCAAACCGACGAGATGCCAAACGTAATGTTTGGTCGGGGTATCGCTGATTCCTTTTCTCCCAAATTCTGACAATTTGCTACTCATTTTTATGGTAAATTCGCTCCGCGCCATGTTGAGCTCTTTGCAGAATTTGAGTTTTTTTAAGTTGCAGATATTTTCTTATTTCTGGAAAGAGTAATTTCTGTGCAAACGAAAACAAATGCAACTTAATAGAAAATTAATTTTGATGATACCATCACATTGGTTTAATTTAAAATTACTATGTAAATCATCTCAAGAGATTTTAATAATGAAATATTTGCAAATTGAGAAAAATTTCTGTACCAAATAAAAACGCGTTTTGCCGTCGGAAAAACGCGACAATGTTTGAGGTATAATTCTGGCCTTAATACTGCAGGAAAAATCTACTTACATGTACATATGTGTAATATAATATATGATTAGAGTAGATAAGGGTAATTGGTTTTCCACATTGACAAGAACCGCTAAGCGATTTGAGAAAAAATGCATGAATATGTATACAGATAAAAACGTGAACGTATTGGGTGATCCAAAGTCCGTGTTAAGCTAGCATTGAAAGTGCATGTTTTTTTAAATAGCCTTTGAACGGTTAGAAAGGGTTAAATTAGTTTGTTATAACTGGCAGTGATGCGCATTCTTTGATACCACTTTCGATCATATCCCAACTATTTTCGACATGAACAATAAATGGCCTAAACAGTCTTAAACGAGTAGAAAATATAGTAAGGCGCCGGACGGCGCCGCCGCCGCCGCCGCGCCGATATTTTTGACATTCGGCGGCGGCGTGCGAAAAACGACAAAAATCGGCGCCAGCGGCGGCGTATATCTCTAGCGTACAAAAGGTCTGTAAATTGCAAATTGATGAATCCCACTACTGCTGTTCTTCAAATTATACATATTTTATTTCGTGTATATCTTTATTAATTTCTTTAAAAACTATTTTTATATTTTATCATTAGAACTACAACTTAGATTATTATTGCTTTACCATGGCTAAAATGATTTGATTAAATACGCAGTAAATAGAAATAATTATTATAATTATATAATTTTATTACAAAGAATAATTTTCTTAAAATTCAGCTAACAACAGATATCATAAATATGTGTCCTTTAAATGCTAAGCTAAATCCAAGATGATATTTATTCCAAAATGCAATACATAAGAATTCGAGCAGTTTGAAAATTTAAGTAAATATAAAATAAAATATAACTTCTTTTAGGGCATGTATATGTATATAATCATATATGTATATATATGTGTGTGAGAATTGATGGAAGTCCTCATAAGGATTATGGCCCAGTTTTCCAGCGGCTTACATGTAATTTCACCGACAATCTTAACATAAATGACCTTAAAAGTAAGGTTAGACCCAAGGTTTTTAATTTGAATTTAAACCTTGGTTAAAGTTGACTACTTTTAAACCTGCTTAAACTAAGGCCCCAGTTTTCAGTGCGAGTTTAAACTCTAGTTAAAAATGATCAGAGCTTAACTTTGCCACTTTGTTCAATAAATTAACAAGAAGAATTTAAGATTGGCTGCTTAAACTTAGGTGTTCAACTAAAATTCATAAAAACAGTGAAAACGCAATCTTAAAGTGAGCTTCATCTGTCGTTTAAGCTCACAGTGGGAAACCGGTCCCAGGTATTTTTTTTTTTAGTGATAAATAATATTTTGTGGACTTTATAATACGATGTGTACACTTAGGCTCCTGTATACGCTATTTAAATACATATGATTTTAATAATGGATTATTTCAGATTTGATAATTGTACAACTTAATTTCCAACAATATATATTCTATCATATACATACCTCTTACGATAATACTTGTTGCGTTATTAAGAGTGAAAGCAAAGATTCGACTATTGCTTCTTGGTTTTAGTATTACAAACAAAAATAGATATTTATTGAGTTTAGTTACACTGAACAGTTAATTTACATAACAAGACTGATTTAATATTTGAACGTATGAATACGAGTGGCCGCTCTTAATCGCGTCATGCTGGATTGATGTTGTTCGTTAGTACATTCAGGGTTGCAGGATACTGCTACATAGATTCGAACGCAAGGTTGCTTATAAATTGGAAAGCAGGGTGTTACAGTCGGCCATCCTGCTTATGGGGCGACCTCGTCCCCATCATCATAGTTGCATTCTAAACAGTCGTCGATATCATCTTCGATAGGTAACTCGCACCAGGGTTTAAGCTTGTCCACCGAGTAGACAGATGCGTAATGTTTGCGACAACGATTCGACTGAGGTAGATCTTCGACGACGTATCGATCTTTTTCGAGCTTTTTAGTGATAATAAACGGACCCTTGTATCGCGGTTCGAGCTTTCGAGAGGAACCAGTGCTAGGGGGTTCGTTCTCCGCGAGCACCAGGTCACCTTCACTGAATTGTTTGGGTTTTGCACGTTTAGCGTCGTAGCTTAGTTTTGCTAATGCTCGTTTGTCATTAACTCGATTTGCCGCGGCAGTACGCAAGTTTGTTAGCTCTTCGTCGTTAAGCCACTGTTGATCGTGAATGCTCGAAATGATTTTGTTCTTGAGTATATCTCGAGGATGAAACCCGTAAAGTAACTCGTATGGGGTACATCCGGTCGTTGCGTTCTTCATAGTGTTGATACACCACTGGACGTTGCGGACATTATCGTCCCATCGCTTATCATTTGACGTTGACGGAAGTAGCATAGAAAGTATGGTACGGTTGGTGCGTTCGGCGTGACCGTTTGCCCTAGGCGTACGGACAGCTGTGAGTATATGTTTGACATTGTTTTCGGCACAATAGTTTCGGAAATCTCGAGAGGTGAATGCCGTTCCACGGTCGGTTACGAGCTTTTCAGGCATTCCCGTGAAGCTACACATGTCGTTCAACGCCTCAATAACACTTTTAGTTGCTGTGCTTTTAACTGGTCGTAGAAATGTAAACTTGGTGAACGAATCGACGATAACTAAGAGATGTTCGTTACGTTTCGCGCTTTTAGGAAACGGGCCTAAGTGATCAATATGCACCGTCTTGAAAGGTATCGGATCAATGTCATCGTAATGATAACATGATTCTTCCTTACCCTCCTTTCGCTTATAGTACGCACAATCGACACAAGTTTTTATGTAGCTTTTCACAAAATTGCGCATTCGAGGGAACCAAAGATGTTCTGTTAGTCGTTGAACTGTTTTATCAACACCCATATGTCCGGCGCGATCATGAGCGTCTTGCGTTACTCGATGTCGCAATGTTTTGGGGACAACCCATAAGGTTTTGTTGTTGATGTTGCGAAACAATCTACCGCTTTTAAGTACGTAGTCACCATCCGTAGTTTTGTTCTTAGAGCAAATTTCGTTTACAATTTGACGTAATTTGGCGTCTTGCAGCTGCATGCTAAATAGCCAATCGGAATCGTCGATGGCCACCTTAGATATGCGTAGATGAGCTGTTTCAGCGTTGGAAGCTTCCTCTACAGGGGCACGACTTAAAGCGTCGACGTGCTCCATCCTCCTGCCAGCTCTGTGTTGAATTTCGATGTCATAATCCTGTATTTTGAGCCACCATCGTGCGATACGTGGTACTAACTCTCTCTTCTGCATTGCTGTACGTATGGCGCTGCAGTCGGTTCTCACCGTCACTCTCTTGCCGTATATATAGTACTTGAAGCGCTCCAGTGACTCTACGACCGCTAAAGTCTCTAGTTCGAAACTGTGAAACTGCTTTTCAGTTTTGGACGTTGCTCTACTGAAATATGCTATGGGCTTTAGACCGTCACCATCTCGCTGCAGCAGAACGCCAGCCAAGCCGATGGCGCTTGCATCTGCGTGTATTTCGTGCTCTACGTTAACGTTGTATGCGACTAGTAGAGGCTGCGAGACTAACTTTTCCTTGAGCTGTTCAAAAGCGTCACTTTGTTCGGGCAGCCACACGAATTTCGTTCCTTTCCGAAGTAGTTTTCTTAGAGGTTCTGAGATTACAGCGTAACCTGGAACAAACTTTCGAAAATAACCGCTAAGACCAAGGAACCGACGTACGTCGCTTACGTCCTTTGGTGTTGCAAATTCTGATATGGCTTGCGTTTTTACCGCACCAGGAACGATGCCTGCCGGAGTTATTTCGTGTCCCAGAAACGTTATCGTCTTTCGCATAAAACTACATTTCTTAGCGTTCAGCGTTAAACCCGAATCGCGTAATGCTGTTAGAACACGTCGTAGTTTCGAAACCATTTCCTCTGGCGAATTGCTACCGACCAAGATGTCGTCCATGTAAACCAGCATATCGCCCGGCTCGGTCTTTTCTTGAACCATCGCCATTAATCGCTGGAACACAATGGGTGCATTGGTGAGGCCAAAAGGCATTCTCTTGAATTCGTATAAGCCGTCTGGCGTTATGAACGCTGTATACTTTCGGCTGCTGGGTGCAATGGGTATCTGATAGTACCCGCTATTCATGTCCAGCACCGAGAAATACCTGTACTGCTTCGCTTCGTGTAGGCGCTCTTCGATGTTAGGCACGGGAGAGTTCTCCTTCCGAACTAGTTGGTTTAAACGTCGATAGTCTACGCATAACCGAACGCCGCCGTCTTTTTTCTTGACCAAGACGAGAGGACTCGCGAATTCGGAGCTTGACTTAGTGATTATGTCGTTATTTTTAAGTTCTTTGATCATTTGAGTAACTACAGCCCTTTTTGGTGCTGGAACGCGATAGGGTGGTTGTGAGATGACTTTATTACCGATTATATCGATGTGCATTTCGACCAGACTAGTTTTACCGATCCCGTGTAAACCTTCCGCGAACACGTCTTCGAAACCTTTAAGTACACTCGTAATTTGTTCATGTTGGCTTTTATCTTCTGAAGCGTAGGCTAGCTGAGAAATGTCGATATGTTTAGGTACGCTTTGCGTCACGACCCGTTTGTTAACGAATATTGATTTCCCGTCACAGACCTCTAGTTTCACCGACGAATTAGTTATAATATCCTGGCCGATTAGGAAATCTGTTTGAAGCATAATATCGTCAACTATGTAAAACGTTGCATCAAGCGATAATCCATCTACCTCAATAGTCAATGAACACTTTTCTCGAATAACATGGGCACCGCCACCGAACCCTTTTAATTGTATTTGACATTCTTCCCGTTCTGTACTGAGTGACTCAATGACTGATTTACGGACCATGTTGCACTGACTACCGGTGTCTATAAATGCTTTAAACTTTTCTTTTTTAACGTAAATATATTTTGTGAAACATTCATCCAGTGATGATGCCTCTAATCGACGTATTTCTAACCCGCGTTTACCGCAGTTCTGGGGTTCACTTTTTGGGTGCACCTTATTACAGTCAACGCACCTTGCACGACGTTGGGGTTTAGGGCATTTGCTCGAAATATGACCAGCCTCTTTACAATTAAAACACGTAACAGATGATTTTACATTACTGCTGGTTGGGTGCTCCTGCTTGCTGGTGGATGCGTTTTTCGGTTGGGTATCAGTAACTTTACCGCGATTCAACAAGTAGTTTTCGATTGTTTCGCGCATTTCTTTCACGGTCTTAAATTTTGTTGCTGCGATTGCGATTTGTAAGTCTCGGTGTCGTAAACCTGCGCGGATATAATTAATTATTGCAGATTCACTTAAGTGATACTGTTTACCGAGAGCGTATATGCGAAAACAATAGTAATTCATTCGCTCACTCGTTTTCCGAACGTTATCGCCCATCGCGCGATGAATTTGCGCCTCGTCGAGATGGATGCCAAATTCTGTTACCAAGTCTTTCGAGAATTCATTCCACGTAGTGTGTACTCTGGGCAATGAGTCGAGCCACATACGAGCCGCACCGCGCAGTCTGCTATACACGGCTAACAAAACACACTTCTCGTCGAATTGGTATGCTCTTACGACACTACTAACGCGATCTGTGAACTGTTCCACGGTTAACGACTGGGGATTAGTTGGATCGAATTCGGGAATTGTCTCGCTTATCTCTTTGACCGTTTGACTTCTGCCGCCCGTTTCTAACGTGCTCACCTGCGAAATTGGTGGGGAATCGGTACCTCGATTGTTTTCATTGTTATTTGCAGTTGTCGTACCTTGTTGCAATAACGATAGAATATTGTCTATACTAACACGTAACTCATTTACTTGCGCTTGCAGATTAACACTTGCAATACCCGTTTGTTCGCTAGGTAGCTGAATTTCATCGGAATCTGTATTATCGCATAAACGTTGTATAAGCTCGGCGCGAGTGCCTGAGGTTGGCAATCTTTTTTGACTTAGTATTGATTTAAGTTGCTCGATTCGCAGATCTGAAATCTTAACCGACATTGTTGCGTCAACTGACATTTCCGTGTATTGTTGTGATCGCGTTTTCATAACATTACAAGCTTTTATACAATTCGTTACGATTCTTTTATTTTGTTTACGTTTTTCGTTTTGACGTTTATGTTCTATACGTTGATAATTACTTCTTATTTGACACTCGTTCGTTTCGCTTACTTTTGTTTACGTTTTTAGTTTTGACGTTTATTTTCTACTCGTTATGTTCGCTAATCGTTGATTTTCGTTTTGCTTATGCACACTCGTTCTCATAAGCTCATGTACACATATCGTATTCGTTCGCACTTTCTGCGTTTATGCGCATTCAAAACTGTCTGTATATTATGCGTTGATCGTGTCAGTCAAACGCAAATATTTCACCTTCGCTTTTTTTTTTTTGTTATTTCCCCAGTGGAGAGTATCCACGGAAAATTTTACCGGCGTTGGTATAACTGTGATTTCCCCTGCGTAGCGGGCAATCAATTCTCGAATGTTCTCAACATTTGGGTTAAACTTCTACTGTACCCATTTGTTAAACGATTTGGGTTATGCTTTTCTGCACAACACTTTGCGAATTTTAATCGATTTTTGGTGAAATGGCGAGTTTGCCGTCGCTTAAGCGTTTTCGGCGGAGCCGTTTGTGAAAAATTACACCGTTTGAGATTCTACTTGCGCGCGCACTTAACTTTGCCACTCGTATTCGATTTAAGGCCGGTCGTCCCTACTTCTGAACTGAAAGCAAAGATTCGACTATTGCTTCTTGGTTTTAGTATTACAAACAAAAATAGATATTTATTGAGTTTAGTTACACTGAACAGTTAATTTACATAACAAGACTGATTTAATATTTGAACGTATGAATACGAGTGGCCGCTCTTAATCGCGTCTTAACGAATACTGCCTTCTCATGCTGGATTGATGTTGTTCGTTAGTACATTCAGGGTTGCAGGATACTGCTACATAGATTCGAACGCAAGGTTGCTTATAAATTGGAAAGCAGGGTGTTACAAGAGTATCCCTTTTAGGTAGCAACTCCCAAAATATATTCTAAGTTCCTTAAAGTTAGTTCCAGCCTTTGGATATCTTTCAGTTGACTATATGGCTATATGCAAGTCAATTAAGATTCATCTAAATTTAAGCACCTAGTTAATTTAAACTGTGAATTAGCCCTAGTTGATACCCAGAATCACACTTCGTTTTCTGGCGTCTTCAAGAGCAGTTTTTCTTCACAACTCAACCATAAAGTAAAATAAAATAATTTAAAAAAATTTGTTAGTTAAACGGTTTTATTGAAAGTAATACTTACATTAAGTAAAAAAAATTCTAAAAGCAAGAAAATAATTAGGCAGGTCCTAGGTGCTAGTCATCACACTCCTCATCAATCTAGGGCGTTGATCAAAAAATTAAATAAAAGCGTAATACTGTTTTCACACAGAAACTTAATGATCTCATTTCACCTTCTAATGAAATCGTAAATTTATTGCTTTCACACATAAGTAGCTGCTCGATTAGTATGAAGGATGAAATGTCAAGCGAATTAAATGACAATGCTATATGACAGACAATGACATTTACTTTGACAAATGACATTTTTAAGCACTGAACACACCAAAAACTAAGAAACTGAACTCTCCCAACAGAGTTGCATTGTGCTTTTGACTTCATTAGGCATTCGATTAGTCACTAATGAAATAATTATAGATTCGAATTTTGTAGGGAAGATTGAGCTCAATAAGCGTCTTAATGTAGAAAACTGCCTTTATTATTCAATAAGCCGTCTGTGTGAAAACAGTATTAGACGCGTCAAATTTCAATTGATAGTCATAAGTAGGACCAACTGAACCTTAATCATGTTATGCTATGCCTCACATTTTTAGAAATTGCACGCGCCCAACGCTTTAATTTAATTGTCTGATCAACGCCCCAGATTGATGACTAGTACCTAGGACCTGCCTAATTAGGACCTACACAATTATTTTCAAGCTTTTATTATTATTATTAATCTAAGTATTGTTTTCAATAAAACCGTTTAACTCAAAAATTTTGTTTAATTATTTTATTTTCAAGTTTTTAGTCTTTATTTAATTGCCTATTATTTCTCATTCTATTTAGTTCATTTATTGACTCTTTATTACAAGGACTCTTTCCTGACGATTTGTTCCAATCTGAGTCCTCAATACATAATCCTCCCAAAGACTTTACTCGACTCGGCGCCACGTATGCTTGTCCCTCCTCGAACTCCAAAGTATTTTGATGTCACTTCTACCGGCCTGTATGTAATATTTGTTCCAAATATGAGCCAAATCGGATCACAAATACGAGTATTTTTAGTATCTCGATCCCTGTCAAACCTAGCGGGATTTTTTTTTCATAAAGCGATTTATATTTCTGTATGTAATATGTGTTCCAAATATGAGCCAAATCGGATCAAAAATACGAGCATTTTTAATATCTCGATCCCTGTCGCACCTAGCGGGATCTTTTTCATAAAGCGATTTCTATTTCTGTGTGTAATATGTGTTCCAAATATGAGCCAAATCGGACCACAAATTCGCTTTTTTTTTATACTCAGTTGAGCAGAGCTCACAGAGTATATTAACTTTGATTGGATAACGGTTGGTTGTACAGGTATAAAGGAATCGAGATAGATATAGACTTCTATATATCAAAATCATCAGTATCGAAAAAAAATTTGATTGAGCCATGTCCGTCCGTCTGTCCGTTAACACTATCACTTGAGTAAATTTTGAGATGTCTTGATGAAATTTGGTATGTAGGTTCCTGGGCACTTATCTCAGATAGCTATTTAAAATGAACGATATCGGACTATAACCACGCCCACTTTTTCGATATCGAAAATTTCGAAAAATCGAAAAAGTGTGATAATTCATTACCAAAGTGGGATAAACCGATGAAACTTGGTAGGTGCGTTGAACTTATAACGCAGAATGGAAAATTAGTAAAATTTTGGACAATGGAAGTGGCACCGCCCACTTTTAAAAGAAGGTAATTTCAAAGTTTTGCAAGCTGTAATTTGGCAGTCGTTGAAGATATCATGATGAAATTTGGCGGGAACATTACTCCTATCACTATATGTGTGGTTAATAAAAATTACCACAATCGGATGAAGAACACGCCCACTTTTTAAAAAAAAAATTTTAAAGTCAAATTTTAAGAAAAAATTCAAAATCTTTACAGTATATAAGTAAATTATGTCAACATTCAACCCCAGTAATGATATAGTGCAACAAAATACAAAAATAAAAGAAAATTTCAAAATGGGCGTGTCTCCGCCCTTTTTCGATTAATTTGTCTAAAATACTTTTAATGCCATAAGTCAAACAAAAATTTACCAATCCTTGTGAAATTTGGTAAAGGCAAAGCTTCTATGACGATAACAGTTTTCTGTGAAAATGGGCGAAATCGGTTCCTTCCGCTCGGCCGTTAACACGATAACTTGAGCAAAAATCGATATATCTTTACTAAACTTAGTTCACGTACTTATCTGAACTCACTTTATCTTCGTCTTGAAATAGACGCCCACTTTTTCGATATCGAAAATTTCGAAAAATGAAAAAAATTTCATAATTCTATGCCAAATACGAAAAAAGGGATGAAACATGTTGATTGGATTGGTTTATTGACGCCTTCAGTCACCCCTGGTCCACCTTTATGGCGTTATCTCGAAAAGGCGCCCACCTATAGAACTAAGGCCCACTCCCTTTTAAAATTCTCTTTAATACCTTCCATTTGAAACTCATACAAACACATTCCAGGGTTACCCTAGGTTAAGTTTGCTAAATAGTGATTTTCCCTTATTTTTTCTCCAAAGCTCTCAGCTGAGTATGTAATGTTCGGTTACACCCGAACTTAGCCTTCCTTACTTGTTATATCTCGATTCTTGCTCCACCTAGCGGCGATTTTCATAGGTCGCTTTACATTCATGTATGTAATATGTGTTCCAAATATGAGCCAAATCGGACCACAAATACGATTTTTTGAAATATTTCGATCCATGCATCACCTACTTATCAGAGTTTTTTTCTTATTATTGCATTGTCATCGGGTTCTGAACTATATTCCAAGTTTCAAGCTTGTAGCTTATCGGGAAGTTACTTAAATTTTAATTACAAAATTCATTCACAACGGCCGGCCGCTACACAGAGTCAAGCTAAATAAAACCGTATAAAAAAGGCACCAAACATGTGGCAGGGAATAAAAAAATAGATATGAAGAAAATACGCAAATTGCAAATAAAATATTCGTTTAATACGCATTATACAAAAATGTTACCTATAAAATAAATAAAAGCTCCAAACTTCGTAAATGACATTATTGACGTTTTCCAGCAATGGAAAAAAATTAAAATTTCTCAACTGCACACATACATATTTATGTTTTTCTCAAACAAAAACAAATTTTAATATTTTACTTTGCTCATTTTTTGATTCCCTTTTGCTCTGAGATTTAAATATTATGTATTGCGCGAAAACTTCAAAAAAAATAAATAAATATCATGGTGGACCAAAAGAGAGAGAGGTTATACCTCGTAGTTGTTTTTATCATGGGGTTTTCAATTAACAGTAAAAAGGAATCTCGGTGAAACCTTTGACAACATTACGAAATTTCCTGATGATGGTTACGTGGCGGTTTTCGAAATGGTACGTTTCTCTTAGAAAACATAATAATTGAATATTCAATTATTATAAGCCGGTTTTAAGCTCATGAATTCTTAAATAATAAGTAAAAATTAAAGGAAAAATTAAACATATATAAAACTTTCGCTTTATATACATTCATATACTTTTCTGGATAACGTGACCGATCAAAAAATACATAAAACTATCAAGCAAAGGCCATGTTAACATGTTTTATATATAATATATACATATAATATATACATAATTACAGTCGGTACAAACTCCCACATTATGGACTAAATATATTTATTTCTTAGACTTATTATATATCAAGTAAAAAAATAACTCTAAAATAAAATAAAATAAAACACTAAATAAAATAAAGCAAAGTTAAAAAAATAAATAAATAAAGCGGACAGAAAATAAAATAAAATAAAATACAAAGGAATAAAATAGAATACAGTAAAAAAAATAAAATAAAATGACGTCAGTATCCTATAAAATATTCTGACACAGATATTAAACAGTCGCGTTTTGAGTTCGTCGGGATAATTTGTGTAGAAATTCAAATCAACCACATGATTTTAATTCAGACCGATTACAAATAGGTGAGTCAAAATACAGTGAGCAAGAAATTGCGTTGCAATTTTCGGCAAATAAAACGTGTTCTTTCAAATTTCTACAATTGACAATTCACATTGTTTCAATTATGCTTTTTTGGATAGCGTCACCGATCCAAAAATATATAAGGAGACCGAAAAATGGACAGAGGATCCTTGTAAAAAAGTGATTTAATACACCGTTAAATGTACAGTCGGTACTAACTCCCACATTGTGGACTAAACATGTATATAATTTTTCTAAGTTTATAATAAATATATCAACTAAACAAACAACTCTACGTTCAGACCATTCAGTCCAACATCTTAAACAACCTTGAAAATGACATATAGAGATTTGGAATCACTGCCATTAAAAATATTTTTATTAATTATTTTAGTTAAAGTTCGTGAAAACTTTCAGTTCAATAAATATGTAAAATATACTAAAATCAATTCATCATATGTTGCATATACATAAGCTGGGTCGATTTATTAACCGATATCGAGCCATCGATTTTTCGATAGGATTTGGGCTCAGGAAAAAAGAGTTCCACTACGCGTATTCAAAAAAAATAATTTTCGAACCTGCGAAATTTAATTTTTTTGACTTCTTTTCGACTTTGACTTTTAAGGTTTTTTTTCATGGCCTACTAAAAAAATTTCATTTGCTTGTAAAATTTTCATTCAAAATTGAAAAATAATTTTTTTTCAAAAACTGTTATCGACAACGTTTTTAGCGGACATTTTTGGGTCGGGTATACATATGAAAATTTTTTTAGTAGGTCATGAAAAAACCTTAAAAATCAAAGTCGAAAAAAAGTCAAAAATGTTAAATTTCGCAGGCTCGAAAATTATTTTTTTGGGTATGCGTAGTGGAACTTTTTTCTTGAGCCCAAATCCTATCGAAAAATCGATGGCGCGATATCGGTTAACTTTGGTTCATACAAATAGGCCCACCCTAATATACATACATAACAAAACTTATATTAAAATAAGATAACCAAAAATTTTAAATCGACAAAAATAATGCAACTTGAAAATAATCCAGCAAATGGGGATATGTACCTATTTTTTTTCCCCAAGAATTAAATTAAACATTAATTTTAAATAAAACATACTCAGAAGATAATCTGGGAAATCCCTGCCATGAATCTAATTAAAAAAAAAAAAATTAAAGAACATTCATGCATTTTACAACAATCGAAACATCTTTGCTACACATAGTTCTGGCTTATTGATATTAGCATTTGTATACTAGTGGAGCTAAACATAGCTTCATATAATATAATATACTCCGAAAAATAAATTGAAACTGGGATTATTAAACATTGTCTCAGTCCACAAACCAAATTAAAAAACAAAATCTAACCTTGTCACTTTTTCTACTTTAAGGAACGAAAGTGATAGAGCCTCTGGTTAAATTTAACTGTAGCTTTAGCTCACACTGAAAAACTGGCCTTAACCAATATACACTACAGTGCCAGGCTATATGATCAATTTGACGAATCCCCTTAATACGTATTATATTTAGAAGTTCATATAGATATGAAAATATTACTGATAAATTAAATATTATCATAATTTTAGATTTGCTTTTTCGTGCGTCGACGCTTGAAACCAGTCATTTGCCTTAGTAATTGTGAATTTTCATCATCCATGTCTATGCTGGGCTCCCACAAACGCAAATGTCTCGGTATGTAAATAAGGCCAAGCAATGTTATTGCTAAACAAATAAGTAAAACAATTTTTTTTGTTTACATTGCTATTAAAAATGTTGTAATTACAAAAATTGTTTATAATAAATACAAAAGTAGGTTCTAAACATTTTCTTATATTTGAATTTTCTAGTTTTTGGAACAGTCTGAAAAGGTAATTTCAATGGAAGAATTTCTGGGTTAGTAGTGATCTTTCCACTCTCTAGCTCACCGGCAAATTAATTCCAGAAACTCTCTGAATATCACAATTCCTGCGACATTTAGTGGAAAATTTTGCTTCCCATGTTACATTGTCACCGAGTTAAAGTTCAGATAGTCATAACGCCATAGTCACAACCATATTTTTAATTATCCATATCAAATTGGCATCAGTTATTGGTGCCTTAACTTAAAAATCCTAAAAATTTCACGAAAATGAAGAAAACGCAAAAATTACAAACATATACCACAAAAAATACGTCTCTTAGTCAACCCGTATCCAAAATAATAAATAAAATCTACAAAAAGTTAATAAATTCTCCAACACTAATATTTTTAAGTTATGGATATGACGAAAAACCAAAAACCAATTGGTTGGCTATGGTATGGTTATGGCTTTAGCGTTGTGGTATGGCACCATTAATCGATTACATTGATTTCCATAAGGTTGGTTCGATCAGCTCTTTTATCTGGTTATGGTTAAGTCACCATTAACTGGCCCTTAAGTCTCACTTAAGTCCAAGAAAGGAGTTTAAACAAAAGTCAGCTGTTTGGTTACTTTTCGTGTATTCACACTTGACTTTTGCGATTTGGTCCACAAAATAATACAACGGCGACGAAGGTTCAAATCCGTCGATTGTCCTACATAGTTTTAGTTATTTTTTTTAGTTAATTTATTGAGTTCCTTTTGAACATTTTTATATATTTTTTTGAAATTTTGCTCTGTTCAATCTTTTTAATTACTCCATATTCTATATAGTTTTTTACTTTTTTATTACATTTAATTTATTATCGATAGTTTTTAAACAAGAAATGAAAGATCAAAAACTGGTTGCAATTGTATTTCACGAGGCTGTGCTAATGTGAAAGATTTCGAGAGACTGTTTTGCGGCGAAAGACCTCTTTCAGAATTACCCAATTAAACCAGAAAATTACGAAAACAATTTTCAAATCAAAAATCAGTAAAATATATTTACCAGTTCAGAAATTTTTTTTAAAAGCAAAGTATTGGAGAAATGCTAATATTTGACCTCTATCAAACAAAGTAATTATTTTAGTTGTCCAATTAAAAATTGTTTTAGGTGGCACACTTTAAAAATGGTGTCCTTAAAAGAAATTCGACTTTTTTTTGGTATTTTTCTATGTAAACTTTGATAAGTTTTTTTTTTTTGCTGTGGCTACACTAGTTATAATAAGTATTAAACTGTAATTTATTCTGAAAATATGTTTTCTCATTTTCTTATATACATGACGATCTTACAAACTGAGTATTCTGTCTGAAACCTCGATTAATTTCGAACGGCTCGGAAAAATCCATCCCAATTCTGACTGAGCTGATGGTGTCGCGCAACATAATCAGCCCAATTCTAAACGAAAATTCCGTGCGAGTTTTTTTCCTTCTCCCATTCCTCGTACTCTAAATAAAAATTCCTTGACAGTTTTTTCACTTATCCCTTTCCTCCTATTCTGAACAATGTTCGAAAAAGAGGAAACCGGTTATGGGAGAAAAGTAGGTATTATGAATGTGAGGGAGAGGGAGATTTCTGTGCCATTTCATAGCAGTTTTTTCACTAGTTAAATTAAAGGGAATGCGTCAAAATAGTTAAAGGAAATTGGTTCTTTTAAGAAAGAACACTTATTTGTACAAATTTGCGCTAAAATATGTATTTACATTCTACCACAATATTCTCACTGTTAATACAACAACAACAGCAACCACAATATTCTTTATTCTAAGTCGAAAAGTATATCATAAGCAACGGAAGAGCTCTTTGTATATTTGATGCAGCCATCGAGAAATTGCGCAAGGATTTTTTAAGAAGGCTTAATTAGATTTTGGCATATGGCGAAAGGCGAACTCAACTCGACGTGGCCGCCAGAAAATTGCTTTGCAGAATGAAAGCAGGTAACTCCTGCGGATTTGTGTTAACCCGCCGTCTTCTTTTTATGCTCCTCTGTTGATGTTGCTGTGGCACCAATTCATTACTCATTTCAGTGTATACCACATGAAATGCAATAATGTGCATTGTTTATACTTTATTTCTTAATTTCAAATAAATTCGCAACAATAATTAAACTTTTCAATTTTTTAAACAAAATAAGAAATGCGCAACGAAATTTCAATTGGCAAAACAGCTGACTTCGAAAATTCGTAATTCCTATTCCCCAATTTTTCTTCTCCCTAGGAGAAAAGAATTGGAGGAATTTTTCCACGGGAATAAAAAAATCCGCGAGAACAAAATTCCGCGAGCATATTTAGAATTGGTCTGAATGTGGCGAATTTTAGCATCACTATGTTGTTAGTATATAAAGGCACAACAACAATAAAGCAAGCTGCCACTCTTGTGTACATGAACAAATCAATCATCATTTACACAGATATCTCACAAACACAAGTAATCATCAGCCGAAGTCGTTATTCACACATATAACCGCATATGGCTATAAGATAACCATAAACTACAAATATACATGTATATAAATTGTAACCAAGCAGGAGATAGGAAAGTTTGAGAAGGTGAAACGTCTAGACCTTAGGAGACGCCTTTGGCGATAAGGTGCTGTCGGATGCGGAAAAATGCGCGAGCGCTTTCTGCCGACAATATATAATGCATCCTACGGTCGACAAAGATAGACGGAGAGCCAATAGACACGCACATAAACACAAATTCAGCGCGTCACCAATCACCATCACCGCTAGAGAGGTTGAGGACGCCATTGGTCGCGCTAAACCATCCAAAGCAGTGGGCCCAGACGGCATAGCCATGCCGATGCTTAAAAACCTAGGGAAAGAGGGTTTCAAATATTTAGCGCATGTCTTCAGCCTGTCCCTCTCCACCTTTGCCATACCCGAGAAATGGAAAATGGCCAAGGTGGTCCCGCTACTAAAGCCTGGGAAACCAGCTAACGTAGGTGAGTCATATCATCCGATATCTCTCCTATCGCCAGTGGCAAAGACGCTTGAAGCGCTAAATGTCATTAGCACCCAGATAAATTGCGGTTTGAATCAATACCCCCACCATAGAACAGTACTCGTAGCGCTAGACCTATCAAAAGCCTTTGATACGGTCAACCATGGCTCATTACTGCAAGACCTGGAAGGGTCTACCCTTCCCCCATGTCTTAAAAGGTGGAGCGCAAATTATCTGGGTGGTCGGCAGGCATCGGTGCAATTCAGAAACGAAACATCAAAACCAAGGAGAATTAAACAAGGGGTGCCACAGAGTGGTGTCCTATCCCCACTTTTGTTTAATTTCTACATATCTAAGCTACCTTCACCACCGGAAGGAGTCACAATCGTTTCCTACGCCGATGACTGCACAATAATGGCCACAGGCCCAGGCCCAGAGATCGATGAGCTATGCAATAAAATAAACGGCTATCTCCCTGATCTCTCCAGTTTTTTCGCTTCGCGAAACCTAACATTGTCACCGACTTAATCTTCCGCGACCTTATTTACAACATGGACGCCCCAAATGTCGACCATATTGAACATCCACGTCGATGGCACTACGCTACCGACTGTCCTACACCCCAAAATCTTGGGTGTGACGTTTGATCAGGATCTACATTTTGGTGCGCACGCAACCGCAATTGTTCCGAGAATTCAGAGCCGTAATAAAATCCTCAAATCCCTTGCTGGCAGTACCTGGGGAAAAGACAAAGAAACGCTCATGACCACATACAAAGCAATTAGCCAGCCGATTACGTGCTACGCGTCACCCAAGCCTAAAAACTACCCACTGGAAGAAACTACAGGCCTGCCAAAATACTGCTCTCAGAATTGCCACGGGCTGTCTTCTTATGTCCCCAGAACACCATCTGCATAATGAGGCGAGAATACTCCCCATCAGGGAGAGAAATGAGATGCTGACCAAACGGTTTCTGTTGAATACCCAGAAACCTGGGCATCCCAACAGACATCTGATTGACGAACCAGTACCGCCTAGGGGCCTAAGGAGTCATCTCCGTAAGCATTTTGAGGAAATACGGCACCTGAGAACCCAGCCGTATAAAGCGAAAAAACACAAGCAGGTCCTTGGTGAACTCCATAGACAGGCGTCGGACCTTTATGTCGGGAATTGCCCGGTGAATCCAGTACTTGAAGAAAAATATCCAGAACTCGCGGAAGAGGAACGCATACTCCCCAGGGAAACGCGTGTCACTCTTGCTCAACTTCGTTCTGGATACTGTAACAGGTTAAACTCTTACCTATCCAGAATCAACCCCGACATACAAAATGTATGTCCCGCTTGCAATGTGTCCCCACATGACACCAACCATCTCTTTAATTGTAATGTGGAACCAACGCCTCTAACACCCCTTTCCTTATGGTCCACCCCTGTTGAAACGGCAAGTTTCCTTGGACTCCCGTTAGAGGATATTGATCACAATTTGTGATCGGTCGCGGCTATTAGGTGGGGCGAGCATTGCTACAACAACAACAACAGGAGAAATATGCGAACGAAGCAACGGAGAGTATAAAAGCAGCGCAAGCTGAGTAATCAGGAATCAGTTTTGATTTAAACACACTATTGGTTTTGAAATACAATTGTGAAGTACTACCTCCAAAGTAATCTAAATAAAGACCAGTTTGTAATACTAAATATTGGAGTGATTTATTCAACAGTTTAGCGATTCGAACGTTAGCAAAAGGTTTCAAATAAGCGGAATTTCCGTAAATTATTTACAATAATTTTGCACAGCTCTATAAGTTTTGCGGGAAAACCAAATTCAGACATCGTGCACTGCATACTGTTAAGAAAATATCACAAAGGAATATTTTCCTTCAACATTCGTTAAGCATTTTTCTTTTTTCATAGGAATTTTTTGCTACTCATTTCACCTGTATATTAGGCCTGACCCCCTAACTGTCTATGTTAACAAAATATACAAGCATATCGTCTATGCCTCTGCAATAAAAACTATCGACAAATAGAAAACCACCCAAATACCACCATGTGACAAACTTGAGATTTCTTAGCTCTGAGCTCAATGCCTCCAGCTCCATCCAGAATAATCATAACTTTCATATTTGAATATCAATTTAGTATAACAATTAAGTTGATCTTGAACTCCAGAATTCACTTATATAAAGCGCCTAGCGAGGAAAAATCAGCAGCATCGTTAAGTTTATACAAACTAAATTTTCTAGTATACATATTTAGGAAAAAAATATTACTTTAATTTATCATAGAAAAAAGTCCTTAAAAAAAAAAAGTTCGACGGTTTCACAGTTGGTCGACAGTTGGTTTTGCAAAGTCATCGACGATATTATAATATTTTTTACTTACAATTAAGAACGCATGGGAATATCACATAGAAGTTCAGTGTACTTGAACGAAAATATAAAGCTTCGGATGCATAGAGCACCATGGTTAGAGCCAAAGAACAGCCGCCCATGCTAACAACTCTGTAAGAAAGCAAACAAACATAGTATTAGTTAGTGTAAGTACTTCTCTACTAGAATGCCACATGTAGATATAAATAAAAGTTCATATGCATGTAAATATATTTATATTTTATAAATTCAATTTATTTATTTCGCAAAATTCTTAGTAAGCACTTGTGTCTACTTTACTTCAAGAAACGAGAGTGAGTGTAAATGAACGTAAAACCTAAAAGCTTACTCTGGAAAATAGTTATCGCGCTTAGCAACAATGTTTATATACATTAATCTAAGAGTATGAATATGTTTACAACATAATATAAAGACATAATGTCACTTGTATGTAAATATAAATATATGCAATTATATATATGTCCTTTGCCTTTGTCGAACTTTCTAGGCCATTCCGCCCCAGCCCTAGTTCCATGAGGATATATTCTAAGCCAACTAGCCCGCTGGGGGTTAATGCAATGAAACTGCAGGCTTAGTAAAATATGCTGAAAAATTTAATTAAACTCAAACCGATATTTTATCAAAAGAAAAATGCAAACAAAATGGGCTTTACACTTTTTGTTTTAGGTTTCATGAAACCAATCCTTCGTTCAGGAGTATCGTGCCGTATATACATGCACTATTTGTGGAATCTAATCTAATATCTAATCTAATTCTAATCTAATATATATTATAAATGGGAAAGTTTGGATGTTAAGATGTTTGGATGTTTAGATGTTTGGATGTTTGGATGTTTGGATGTTTGGATGTTTGGATGTTTGGATGTTTGGATGTTTGTCCAGACGTTTGTCTTTGTGACTCAATAACGCAAGAACGGCTGGACCGATTTGGATGAAATTTTGCACACATATAGCCAATAGTCTAGAAGGATCTACTAGCTATATATTTTTCAAAAGGGGCGTGGTCCCCGCCCCCTAGGAACAGTTATAATTTAATTATTATATTTTTTCGTCTTTGCGACTGAATCACGCCAGAATGGCTACACGGATTTTGATGAAATTTGGGACACAGACAGTAGTCTACTAGCGAAATTTTTTTCGAACATGGAAAGAGGGGTGAGGGTCCCACGACCCTTCGAGAAATTATTTTTCAAAATTTTTACACATTATAACTTTACGTATACTGGCCTTCACCAATATCACAGACTCAAGGGGTCAAATAAGTCGAGGGCTTACAAAGTAAGCAGTGACACCCTCCGCCCGCCCCCCTTTATCTCCCCCTCTGGTGTAAAATCCATAAATTGTTATAACTCAATCTAAATTTTCTCCTAAATCAATAGTTTTTGGTATCTGGTACATACAGAACGAGATCTAGACAATTTTGGAGGAACGATCAGTGGTCCTCTCCTCTACTCCCGCCATCCGCCCTCCATCAATTGTTTTTATTAGCACGCTTTTATTAGCTTTACCTGTATGTGTCTATCTAACTTTTTATTCGCTCCAATGCGCCTGCTGCGTTATTAACATGGTTTTATAATTAGCTTCACCTTATTTGTAATCCTGTAAGGGTCATATCGAGACCCTTCCGGGATCATTTCTGGATGGTTTTCGGGATCGGTCCGGGATTACGCCGGGGTAATTTCGGGACTTTTTCGGGACTATTTCGGGATCATTTTGGGACCCTTCCGGGATCATTTCTGTATAGTTTACGGGATCCGTCCGGGATCCCGTCGGGGTTATTTTGGAACATTTTCGGGACTATTCCGGAATCATTTCGGGACTATTTCGCGATCATTTGGGGACCCTTCCGGCATCATTTCTGGATGGTTTTCGGGATCCATCCGGGATATCGTCGGGGTCATTTGGGGACTTTTTCGGGATCATTTGGGGGCTCTTCCGGCATCATTTCTGGATGGTTTTCGGGATCCGTCCGGGATCTCGTCGGGGTCATTTGGGGACTTTTTCGGGATCATTTTGGGGCTCATCCGGCATCATTTCTGGATGGTTTTCGGGATCCGTCCGGGATCCCGTCGGGGTAATTTCGGGACTTTTTCGCGACTAATACGGGATCATTTGGGAACCCTTTCGGCATCATTTCTGGATGGTTTTCGGGATCCGTCCGGGATCCCGTCGGGGTCATTTCGGGACTTTTTCGCGACTAATACGGGATCATTTGGGAACCCTTTCGGCATCATTTCTGGATGGTTTTCGGGATCCGTCCGGGATCCCGTCGGGGTCATTTCGAGACTTTTTCGCGACTAATACGGGATCATTTGGGAACCCTTTCGGCATCATTTCTGGATGGTTTTCGGGATCCGCCCGGGATCCCATTAGGGTAATTTCGGGACTATTAGGGGATCATTTGGGAACCTTTCCGGCATCATTTCTGGATAATTTTAGGGATCCGTCCGGGATGCCGACGAGGTAATTTCGGGACTATTTCGGGATCATTTGGGATACCTACCGGCATCATTTCTGGATGGTTTTTGGGATTCGTCCGGGATCCCGTCGTGGTCCTTTCGGGACTTTTTTTCGATTAATACGGGATCATTTGCGGACCCTTTCGGCATCATTTCTGGATAGTTGTCGGGATCCCGTCACGGTAATTTCGGGACTATTAGGGGATCATTTGAGGACCTTTCCGGCATCATTTCTGTATTGTTTTCGGAATCCTTTCGGGATCCCGTCAGGGTCATTTTGGGACTTTTTTGGGGCTAATACGGGATCATTTGGGGATCCTCTAGGGGTCGTTTCGTGACTTTTTCTGTTTTATTTCGGGATCATTTGGGGACCCTTCCGGCATAATTTCTTGATGGTTTGCCGGATCCATCAGGGTCAATTCGGGACCATTTTGGGATCATTTGGGGACCCTTCCGAGATCATTTCTGGATCCGTCCGGGATGCCGTAGGAGCCATTTCGGGATTTTTTGTTACTTTTCCGGGATATTTTTTGCACCCTTCCGGGATCATTTCTGGATCTGTGCGGGATCCCATCTGGGTCAATTCCGGACTATTTCGGGATCATTTTGGAATCCTTCCGGAATCATTTCTGTATGGTTTTCTCGATCCGTCGTTGATTCCCTCGGAGCCATTTCGGAACCTTTTCTGGAGTATGTCGGGGTCATTTGGGGACTTTTTCTCGACTAATACGGGATCATTTGCGGACCCTTTCGGCATAATTTCTGGATAGTTTTCGGGATCCTTTCGGGGTCCAGTCAGGGTCATTTCGGGACTTTTTCGGGATCATTTAGAGATGGCTTTCAGGATTCGTCCGGGAACCCGTCAGGGTAATTTCTGAACTTTTCCGAGACTATTTCGGGATACTTTTGGGACCTTCTCAAGATCATTTCTGGATGGATTTTGGGATCAGTCCGGGATGCCGTCAGGGTCATTTTGGTATTAGGTGATCATTTGAGGACCTTTCCGGCATCACTTCTGGATGGTTATCGGTATCCGATCAGGATCCCCTCGGAATCATTGCGGGACTTTTTCGGGATCATTTGGGGTCCCTCCCAAGATCATTTCTGGATGGATTTCGGGATCTGTCCGGGATCCCGTCAGGGTCATTTAGGGGTGCGTTCGAGATCCCGTCAGGGTCATTTCGGGACTTCTTCGGGAATATATCGAGATCATTTCTGGATGGTTTATGGGATCCGTCCATGACCCCTTAAGGATCATTTCGGGACTATTAGGTGATCATTTGAGGACCTTTCCGGCATCACTTCTGGATGATTTTCGGTATCCGTTCGGGATCCCGTCGGAATCAATGCGGGACTTTTACGGAATCATTTGGGATTCCTTCCGGCATCATTTCTGGATGGTTTTCGGGATTTGTCCGGCATCCCGTCGGGGTTATTTCGGGACCTTTTCGGGGCTAATACGGGATCATTTGGGGATCCTCTAGGGGTCTTTTCGTGACTTTTTCTGTATTATTTCGGGATCATTTTGGGACCCTTTCGGCATAATTTCTTGATGGTTTGCCGGATCCATCAGGGTCAATCCGGGACCATTTTGGGATCTTTTGGGGACCCTTCCGAGATCATTTCTGGATCCGTCCGGGATGCCGTAGGAGCCATTTCGGGATTTTTTGTTACTTTTCCGGGATATTTTTTGCACCCTTCCGGGATCATTTCTGGATCTGTGCGGGATCCCATCTGGGTCAATTCCGGACTATTTCGGGATCATTTTGGAATCCTTCCGGAATCATTTCTGTATGGTTTTCGCGATCCATCGTGGATCCCCTCGGAGCCATTTCGGAACTTTTTCTGGAGTTAGTCGGGATAATTTAGGGACCCTTCCTGGATATTTTCTGGATGGTTTCTGAGATCCGTCCGGGAGCCCGTCAGGGTAATTTCGGAACTTTTTCGGGACTATTTCGGGATCAATTTGGTACCCTTCAGGCATCATTTCTGTGTGGTTATCTGTATAAGTCTAGAATCGTGTCGTTGTCATTTCGGGTTTTTTGGGACTACTTCGGGAACTTTTGGAAACACTTCCGGGGCGTTTCTGGATGGTTTTCGGGATCCGTCCGCGATAGCGTCGGGGTAATTTCGTGGCTTTTTCTGGATAATTTCGTTATCATTTTGGGATCCTATCAGGTTATCAGCTCATAAAGTTCTTTTTTTACTCAATTACAAAAATAAAATGCATTAGACAGAAAAAAAATTTTAAACAGATAACTTTATAAGCAGGCTAACGTGAATAGCCCACATATTTCATTTTCTCCTTGCGGACGGGGCCGCGGGTAAAGGCTAGTATATATTATAAATGGCAAAGTTTGGATGTTTGGATGTTTAGATGTTTGGATGTTTGGATGTTTGTCCAGACGTTTGTCTTTGTGACTCAATCACGCAAGAACGGCTGGACTGATTTGGATGAAATTTTGCACACGTATAGCCAATAGTCTAGAAGGATCTACTAGCTATATATATTTTTCAAAAGGGGCGTGGTCTCCGCCGCCTAGGAACAGTTATAATTTAATTATTATATTTTTTCGTCTTTGCGACTGAATCACGCCAGAATGGCTACACGGATTTTGATGAAATTTGGGACACAGACAGTAGTCTACTAGCGAAATTTTTTTCGAACATGGAAAGAGGGGTAGGGGTCCCACGACCCCTTCGAGAAATTATTTTTCAATAATTTTTACACATTATAACTTTACGTATACTGGCCTTCACCAATATCACAGACTCAAGGGGTCAAATAAGTCGAGGGCTTACAAAGTAAGCAGTGGCACTCTCCGGCGCCCCCTTTATCTCCCCCTCTGGTGTAAAATCTATAAACTGTTATAACTCAATATAAATTTTCTCCTAAATCAATAGTTTTTGGTATCTGGTACATACAGAACGAGATCTAGACAATTTTGGAGGAACGATCAGTGGTCCTCTCCTCTACTCCCGCCATCCGCCCTCCATCAATTGTTTTTATTAGCAAGCTTTTATTAGCTTTACCTGTATGTTTCTATATCACTTTTTATTCGCTCCAATGCGCCTGCTGCCTTATTAACATGGTTTTATAATTAGCTTCACCTTATTTGTAATCCCGTAAGGGTCATATCGAGACCCTTCCGGGATCATTTCTGGATGGTTTTCGGGATCGGTCCGGGATTACGCCGGGGTAATTTCGGGACTTTTTCGGGACTATTTCGGGATCATTTTGGGACCCTTCCGGGATCATTTCTGTATAGTTTTCGGGATCCGTCCGGGATCCCGTCGGGGTTATTTTGGGACATTTTCGGGACTATTCCGGAATCATTTCGGGACTATTTCGCGATCATTTGGGGACCCTTCAGGTATCATTTCTGGATGGTTTTCGGGATCCGTCCGGGATCCCGTCGGGGTACTTTCGGGATCATTTGCGTACCTTCGAGAGATAAATTCTTGATGGTTTCCGGGATCATTACGGGATTTTTTCGGGGTTATTTTGGGTCCCGTTAGGCATCATTTCTGGATGGTCCTCGGGATTCATCCGGCATCCCGTCGGGGTCATTTCGGGACTTTTTCGCGACTAATACGGGATCATTCGGCATCATTTCTGGATGGTTTTCGGGATCCGTCCGGGATATCGTCGGGGTCATTTGGGGACTTTTTCGGGACCATTTGGGGGCTCTTCCGGCATCATTTCTGGATGGTTGTCGGGATCCGTCCGGGATCTCGTCGGGGTCATTTGGGGACTTTTGCGGGATCATTTGGGGGCTCTTCCGGCATCATTTCTGGATGGTTTTCGGGATCCGTCCGGGATCTCGTCGGGGTCATTTGGGGATTTTTTCGGGATCATTTGGGGGCTCTTCCGGCATCTTTTCTGGATGGTTTTCGGCCCCCGTCCGGGATCACGTCGGGGTCATTTCGGGACTTTTCGCGGCTAATACGGGATCATTTGGGAACCCTTTCGGCATCATTTCTGGATGGTTTTCGGCCCCCGTCCGGGATCACGTCGGGGTCATTTCTTTTCGCGGCTAATACGGGATCATTTGGGAACCCTTTCGGCATCATTTCTGGATGGTTTTCGGGATCCGACGTGGATCCCGTCGGGGTCATTTTGGGACTTTTTCGCGACTAATACGGGATCATTTGGGAACCCTTTCGCCATCATTTCTGGATGGTTTTCGGGATCCGTCCGGGATCCCATCATGGTAATTTCAGGACTATTAGGGGATCATTTGGGAACCTTTCCGGCATCATTTCTGGATAATTTTCGGGATCCGTCCGGGATGCCGACGAGGTCATTTCGGGACTATTTCGAGATCATTTGGGATACCTACCGGCATCATTTCTGGATGGTTTTTGGGAATCGTCCGGGATCCCGTCACTGTCATTTCGGGACTATTAGGGGATCATTTGAGGACCTTTCCGGCATCATTTCTGGATTGTTTTCGGAATCCTTTCGAGATCCCGTCAGGGTCATTTTGGGACTTTTTCGGGGCTAATATAGGATCATTTGGGGATCCTCTAGGGGTCGTTTCGTGACTTTTTCTGTTTTATTTCGGGATCATTTGGGAACCCTTCTGGCATAATTTCTTGATGGTTTGCCGGATCCATCAGGGTCATTTCGGGACCATTTTGGGATCATTCGGGGACCCTTCCGAGATCATGGATCCGTCCGGGATGCCGTAGGAGCCATTTCGGAATTTTTTGTTACTTTTCCGGGATAGTTTTTGGACCCTTCCGGGATCATTTTTGGATCTGTGCGGGATCCCATCTGGGTCATTTCCGGACTATTTCGGGATCATTTTGGGATCCTTCCGGAATCATTTCTGTATGGTTTTCGCGATCCGTCGTGGATCCCCTCGGAGCCATTTCGGAACTTTTTCTGGAGTATGTGGGGATAATTTAGGGACCCTTCCAGGATATTTTCTGGATGGTTTTTGAGATCCGCCCGGGAGCCCGTCAGGGTCATTTCGGAACCTTTTCGGGATCATTTTGGAACACCTTCAGGGATCATTTCTGTGTGGTTCTCTGGATACGTCTAGAATCGTGTCGCTGTCATTTCGGGTTTTTTTGGGACTATTCGGGGAACTTTTGGAGACCCTTTCGGGGCATTTCTGGATGGTTTTCGGGACGCGTCCGCGATAGCGTGGGGGTCATTTCGTAGCTTTTTGTGGATAATTTCGGGATCATTTGGGATCCTATCAGGTTATCAGCTCATTTAGTTCTTTTTTTTACTCAATTACAAAAATAAAATGCATTAGACAGAAAACAAAATTTTAAACAGATAATAAGCAGGCTAACGCGAATAGCCCATATATTTAAATTTCTCTTTGCGGACGGGGCCGCGGGTAAAGGCTAGTATATTATAAATGGCAAAGTTTGGATGTTTGGATGTTTGTCCAGACGTTTGTCTTTGTGACTCAATCACGCAAGAACGGCTGGACCGATTTGGATGAAATTTTGCACACATATAGCCAATAGTCCAGAAGGATCTACTAGCTATATATTTTTCAAAAGGGGCGTGGTCCCCGCCCCCTAGGAACAGTTATTATTTAATTATTATATTTTTTCGTCTTTGCGACTGAATCACGTCAGAATGGCTACACGGATTTTGATGAAATTTGGGACACAGACAATAGTTTACTAGCGAAATTTTGTTCGAACATGGAAAGAGGTATGGGGGTCCCACGACCCCTTCGAGCAATTACTTTTTAATAATTTTTACGCATTATAACTTTACGTATACTGGCCTTCACCAATATCACAGACTCAAGGGGTCAAATAAGTCGAGGGCTTACAAAGTAAGCAGTGACACCCTCCGCCCCTCCCCCCTATATCTCCCCCTCTGGTGTAAAATCTATAAATTGTTATAACTCAATATAACTTTTCTCCTAAATCAATAGTTTTTGGTATCTGGCACATACAGATCGAGATCTAGACAATTTTGGAGGAACGATCAGTGGTCCTCTCCTTCTACTCCCGCCATCCGCCCTCCTTCAATTGTTTTTATTAGCACGCTTTTATTAGCTTTACCTGTATGTTTCTATGTAACTTTTCATTCGCTCCAATGCGCCTGCTGCCTTATTAAAATGGCTTTATAATTAGCTTCACCTTATTTGTAATCCCGTGAGGGTCATATCGAGACCCTTCCGGGATCATTTCTGGATGGTTTTCGGGATCAGTCCGGGATCCCGCCGGGGTAATTTCGGGACTATTTTGGGACCCTTCCGGGATCATTTCTGTATAGTTTTCGGGATCCTTCCGGGATCCCGTCGGGGTTATTTTGGGACATTTTCGGGACTATTCCGGAATCATTTCGGGACTATTTCGCGATCATTTGGGGACCCTTCCGGCATCATTTCTGGATGGTTTTCGGGATCCGTCCGGGATCCCGTCGGGGTACTTTCGGGATCATTTGCGTACCTTCGAGAGATAAATTCTTGATAGTTTCCGGGATCATTACGGGACTTTTTCGTGGTTATTTTGGGTCCCTTTAGGCATCATTTCTGGATGGTCTTCGGGATTCGTCCGGCATCCCGTCGGGTTCATTTCGGGACTTTTTCGCGACTAATACGGGATCATTTGGGGATCCTTTCGGCATCATTTCTGGATGGTTTTCGGGATCCGTCCGGGATCTCGTCGGGGTAATTTGGGGACTTTTTCGGGATCATTTGGGGGCTCTTCCTGCATCATTTCTGGATGGTTTTCGGGATCCGTCTGGGATCTCGTCGGGGTCATTTGGTGACTTTTTCGGGATCATTTGGGGGCTCTTCCGGCATCATTTCTGGTTGGTGTTCTGGATCCGTTCGGGATCCTGCCGGGGTCATTTCGGGGTTTTTTCGCGACTAATACGGGATCATTTGGGAACCCTTTCGGCATCATTTCTGAATGGTTTTCGGGATCCGTCCGAGATACCGTCGGGGTCATTTCGGGACATTTTCGCGACTAATACGGGATCATTTGGGAACACTTTCGGCATCATTTCTGGATGGTTGTCGTGATCCGCCCGGGATCCCATCAGGGTAATTTCGGGACTGTTAGGGGATCATTTGGGGACCTTTCCGGCATCATTTCTGGATAATTTTCGGGATCCGTCCGGGATGCCGACGAAGTCATTTCGGGACTATTTCGGGATCATTTGGGTTACCTACCGGCATCATTTCTGGATGGTTTTTGGGATTCTTCCGGCATCCCGTCGGGGTCATTTCGGGACTTTTTCTCCACTAATACGGGATCCCTTCGGGGCCCTTTCGGTATCATTTCTGGATAGTTGTCGGGATCCGTTCGGGATCCCGTCAGGGTCTTTTCGGAACTATTAGGGGATCATTTAAGGACCTTTCCGGCATCATTTCTGGATAGTTTTCGGGGCCTTTCGGGGTCCCATCAGGGTCATTTCGGGACTTTTTCGGCATCATTTAAGATTGGTTTTCAGGTTTCGTCCGGGATCCCGTCAGGGTAATTTCTGGACTTTTCCGAGACTATTTCGGGATCATTTTGGGACCTTCTCAAGATCATTTCTGGATGGATTTCGGGATCTGTCCGGGAGGCCGTCAGGGTCATTTTGGGACTATTAGGTGATCATTTGAGGCCCTTTCCGGCATCACTTCTGGATGGTTTTTGGGATTCGTCCGGCATCCCGTCGGGGTCATTTCGGGACTTTTTCTCGACTAATACGGGATTATTTGCGGGCCCTTTCGGTATCATTTCTGGATAGTTGTCGGGATCCGTTCGGGATCCCGTCAGGGTCTTTTCGGAACTATTAGGAGATCATTTGAGGACCTTTCCGGCATTATTTAAGATTGGTTTTCAGGATTCGTCCGGGATCCCGTCAGGGTAATTTCTGGACTTTTCCGAGACTATTTCGGGATCATTTTGGGACCTTCCCTAGATCATTTCTGGATGCATTTCGGAATCAGTCCGGGATGCCGTCAGTGTCATTTTGGGACTATTAGGTGATCATTTGAGGACCATTCCGGCATCACTTCTGGATGGTTTTCGGTATCCGTTCAGGATCCCGTCGGAATCATTACGGGACTTTTTCGGGATCATTTGGGGTCCCTCCCAAAATCATTTCTGGATGGATTTCGGGACCTGTCCGGGATCCCGTCAGGGTCATTTAGGGATGCTTTCGAGAACCCGTCAGGGTCATTTCGGGACTTCTTCGGGACTATATCGGGATCATTTCTGGATGGTTTACGGGATCCGTCCAGGATCCCTTAAGGGTCATTTCGGGACTATTAGGTGATCATTTGAGGACCTTTCCGGCATCACTTCTGGATGATTTTCGGTATCCGTTCGGGATCCCGTCGGAATCATTGCGGTACTTTTTCGGAATCATTTGGGATCCCTTCCGCCATCATTTCTGGATGGATTTCGGGATTTGTCCGGGATCCCGTCGGGGTTATTTCGGGACCTTTTCGGGGCTAATACGGGATCATTTGGGGATCCTCTTGGGGTCGTTTCGTGACATTTTCTGTATTATTTCGGGATCATTTTGGGACCCTTCCGGCATAATTTCTTGATGGTTTGCCGGATCCATCAGGGTCATTTCGGGATCATTTGGGGACCCTTCCGAATTCATTTCTGGATCCGTCCGCGATGCCGTAGGAGCCATTTCGGGATTTTTTGTTACTTTTCCGGGATAGTTTTTGGATCCTTCCGGAATCATTTCTGGATCTCTGCGGGATCCCATCTGGGTCATTTCCGGACTATTTCGGGACCATTTTGGGATCCTTCCGGAAACATTTCTGTATCGTTTTCGCGATCCGTCGTGGATCCCCTCGGAGCCATTTCGGAACTTTTTCTGGAGTATGTCGGAGTCGTTTGGGGACTTTTTCGGGATCATTTGTGGTACCTACCGGCATCATTTCTGGATGGTTTTCGGTATCTGTCCGGGATCTCGTCGGGGTCATTTGGATACCTTTTCGGGGTCATTTGGGGGCTCTTCCGGCATAATTTCTGGATGGTTTTCGGGATCCGTCCGGGATTCCGTCGGGGTCATTTCGGGACTTTTATACGACTAATACGGGATCATTTGGGAACCCTTTCGGCATCATTTCTGGATGGTTTTCGGGATCCGTCCGGGATCACATCAGGGTAATTTCGGGACTATTAGGGGATAATTTGGGGACCTTTCCGGCATCATTTCTGGATAATTTTCGGGATCCGTCCGGGATGCCGACGAGGCCATTTCGGGACTATTTCAGGATCATTTGGGATACCTACCGGCATCATTTCTGGATGGTTTTTGGGATTCATCCGGGATCCCGTCGGGGTCATTTCGGGACTTTTTCTCGACTAATACGGGATCATTTGCGGACCCTTTCGGCATCATTTCTGGATAGTTGTCGGAATCCGTTCGGGATCCCGTCACGGTCATTTCGGGACTATTAGGGGATCATTTGAGGACCTTCCGGAATCATTTCTGGATAGTTTTCGGAATCCTTTCGGGATCCCGTCAGGGTCATTTCGGGACTTTTTCGGGATCATTTAAGGATGGCTTTCAGGATTCGTCCGGGAACCCGTCAGGGTAATTTCTGGACTTTTCCGAGACTATTTCGGGATAATTTTGGGAGCTTCCCAAGATCATTTCTGGATGGATTTCGGAATCTGTCCGGGATGCCGTCAGGGTCATTTTGGGACTATTAGGTGATCATTTGAGGACCTTTCCGGCATCACTTCTGGATGGTTTTCGGTATCCGTTCAGGATCCCGTCGGAATAAGTGCGGGACTTTTTCGGGATAATTTGGGGTCCCTTCCGGAATCATTTCTGGATGGTTTACGGGATCCGTCCAGGACCCCTTAATGGTGATTTCGGGACTATTAGGTGATCATTTGAGGACCTTTCCGGCATCACTTTCGGAATCATCTGGGATCCCTTCCGGCATCATTTCTGGATGGTTTTCGGGATTTGTCCGGGATCCCGTCGGGGTTATTTCGGGACCTTTTCGGGGCTAATAAGGAATCATTTAGGGATCCTCTAGGGGTCGTTTCGTGACTTTTTCTGTATTATTTCGGGATCATTTGAGGACCCTTCCGGCATAATTTCTTGATGGATTGCCTGTTCCATCAGGGTCATTTCGGGACCATTTTGGGATCATTTGGGGACCCTTCCGAGATCATTTCTGGATTCGTCCGGGATGCTGTAGGAGCCATTTCGGGATTTTTTGTTACTTTTCCGGGATAGTTTTTGGACCCTTCCGGGATCATTTCTGTATCTGTGCGGGATCCCATCTGGGTCATTTCCGGACTATTTCGGGATCATTTTGGGATCCTTCCGGAATCATTTCTGTATGGTTTTCGCGATCCGTCGTGGATCCCCTCGGAGCCATTTCGGAACTTTTTCTGGAGTATGTCGGGATAATTTAGGGGCCCTTCCTGGATATTTTCTGGATGGTTTTTGAGATCCGCCCGGGAGCCCGTTAGGGTCATTTCGGAACCTTTTCGGGATCATTTTGGAACACCTTCAGGGATCATTTCTGTGTGGTTCTCTGGATACGTCTAGAATCGTGTCGTTGTCATTTCGGTTTTTTTTGGGACTATTCCGGGAACTTTTGGAGACTCTTCAGGGGCATTTCTGGATGGTGTTCGGGATCCGTCCGCGATAGCGTGGGGGTCATTTCATAGCTATTTCTGGATAATTTCGGGATCATTTGGGATCCAATCAGGTTATCAGCTCATTTAGTTCTTTTTTTACTCAATTACAAAAATAAATGCATTAGACAGAAAACAAAATTTTAAACAGATAACTTGATAAGCAGGCTAACGCGAATAGCCCATATATTTAAATTTCTCCTTGCGGACGGGGCCGCGGGTAAAGGCTAGTAAATTTTATAAATGGGCTACGAATTAGAGGTTTACGCTGATCACCTTATTGGCGGCACCGTGCCGGCATGCTCTGTCGTGTTTACTATAAATAACATGACTTTCTTATTTACAAAAGTAATATTTAGGAAAGATTTTTTTTTTTTTTTTTTTACTTAGGGAAATCGACGTTTTGGCCATTTCGGACCTCCCACTTCAACCAGTTCTATTAACTGGAGTGATCCAGGGACTTTGCCTGGACCAATTGTTGGTATTTCAATTTCTCTCGGATCGATACAAAAATTTCATCTAACGAGTAGCTCATTGCCGAGAGACTTTCCTTCATTCACTAACTCCGGGGAGACTTCAAACCCAAGCCCGGTTCTAGAGACTGGTACTGCTGCGTCTGCCGAAAAAGAATACAAATACTTAAAACTGTCCCACTTTTATCTGTACGTCTCGTGGAAAGTGTAACTTCACGGAAGGAGATGTTCTGAGCTAAGTCCTAATCCTCGTCGTCGACGCGACAGTCATAATTCTAATGGCACAGTTTTAACTAACGCCGGCCTATTGTTTATCGCTCCAAAGGGCGCCTGCAGTTCTATCGGCTGTTTTTACGAGCTACAATTTCCGAAGTTCGAAAAGTAGCTATTCCGACCACCAGTCGCGACCGCGCCACCTGGCCCACACACCGTACGCCAGCACAGAACCTATAGAACCAAGCCCACGATGCCGTCCTCGAAATCATACCGTGTCTAAGCGGATATCATTACGTAACTCATGAATGAAAATCGTATAATCCTCGGCGTCTCTACATAATTTCAATTTCAGTGGGCGCTGTACTTCTTTATGCTAAAACTGAACAGTACCCTGGATACAATTTTTAAAAATTTGCAAACGTTTGTGTTCGAAAACTGAATTCAATAGTCTTCGTGAACGATAATTTAAATTGAAAGTTGACCAATTTTAAGTTGAAGGATGTTAATTGTTATGTTCAGTCTAAAATGTGTTTTCCTTGCCTTAGTTTAAGAGTTAATTATGGCTGACCGCATAACTTCAGTTATCCGACTAGTTTGACCGTCCACTACGCAATGGTAGTAGCACACCCGGTTATTTGTTCGACTGTCTTGGGAAAGCTTTGGCTTTACTACTTTGAGTCTTTTTGGGAAGGTCAGAGCCTCACCCGGTAAATATATGTGCCTACATGTTCACATTCGTAAGGGGGGCCGTAACGTGTAGGTAAACAATTTATTATGGTTTGAATAGGCTATAATCATAGTGACTTACTCCAAGGGATAAGTAGGGGATAGGGTCGCCATTTTTATGAAATGCCAAACCGGGTTTGGTAATGATCAAGTGTGAAAATCGAAATTAACGTTTTAGACGCTATTTAATAGCTTCGCAAATAGAAAACAGGGTGTGAATATGCATATGTGAGTCCAAGTGAGTTTTCAAACCGTTCTCATACGTATATCTTCATCTAAAGTATGAGGTGAGAATCATTTCAAAGGGGTATTGAAACCCCATTGTGTCTCCGGACGAACACCTGAGGCCTGGCAGCCCTGGAGTAACTGTAGAACAATTATGACCGGGAAGAGATTAATCTGTGGTAACCCTTTTTAAGAGAGAGCTACAAAATTTTTTGCAGGGTGCCACCATACAAATGTAAATGTAGCCAATCGGGACATAGAATTTTTGAAAAATCCGGCACCTTTTTTGGATAACTTGATTTTTTAATGTGGAAAATTGAAAACATGTTCAACTTGGGTAATTTTATTTGAATTCTTTGTTCTTTATTCATTTTCTGAAAAATTATGCTGAGTAAATACTCATATGTATTATATATAACTTTTCGTTAAATGTTTTATTTTAATAACTTGGTGAAATGGGCGTTTCAAAATGGCATTGAAAGCGCCTGTTTTTTTTATACTCAGGGTACTTTGCACACAGAGTATATTAACTTTGATTGGATAACGGTTGCTTGTACAGGTATAAAGGAATCGAGATAGATATAGAATTCCATATATCAAAATCATCAGTGTCGAAAAAAATTTGATTAAACCATGTCCGTCCGTCCGTCCGTCTGTCCGTTAACACGATAACTTAAGTAAATATTTAGATATCTTCACCAAATTTGGTACACGAGCTTATCTGGATCGAGAATAGATTGGTAAAAAAATGAGCGAAATCGGATGATAACCACGCCCACTTTTTATATATATAACGTTTTTGAAAACACAAAAAACCTGATTATTTAGTAAATGATACAGCTAGAATGTTGAAATTTGACGTGTAGACTGGTAGACTGACAGTGAGACTCTTGATAAATTAAAAAAAAAATTTTAAATGGGCGTGGCACCGCCCACTTGTGATAAAATCAATTTTACAAATCTTATTAATCATAAATCAAAAATCGTTAAACCTATCATAACAAAATTCGGCAGAGAGGTTGCCTTTAGTAAAGGAATGCTTTGAAAAAAATTAACAAAATCGGTTAAGGACCACACCCAATTTTATATAAAAGATTTTTAAAAGGGTCGTGGACGAATAAAATAAGATATATTTTTCAAAAAAAGAGCTTTATATCAATGGTATTTCATTTCCCATGTGGATTTATAACAATAAATAGGAAAAACTTCAAATTTTAAAAAATGGGCATGACTAAGCAATTTTCTATGTTTCGGGAGCCATAACTCTAAGAAAAATTAACGGATCGTAATAAAATTGGGTACACAGATTTTCCCTATAGCAGAAAATATTTCTAGTAAAAATGGAAGGGATCGGTTAAAGACCACGGCAAACAAGTTGAAATGGGTCGTAGACTAGAATAATAAGCTATAACTTAGCAAAAAATAGTTTTGAATCAATGATATTTCACTTATCAAGTTTTACTGTAAGAGGAAATGGGGAGAAATTTTTTTTAAACGGGTGGTGCCATATGTTTTGTAGAAAAGTAATTTATCTGAAATGAAATGTGCAATTGAAACTCACGCTGAGCATATAATGTTCGCTTATACCCGAACTTAGACACCTTTACTTGTTTTTAATAACTTTTGTACGATTACGAAAAATAAATTTCGTAATTGGATTCTTGAATTTTAATTGGATATGATGCGCATCTGTTGATACCCTTTTAGACCATATCGGACCAATTTTCGACATGAACCATGATGTAATAATAAAGGTGATGTCAACAACAAAACCTCACTTTTTCGGCAGCTCTAAATGCCAGTATTTACGTGTATGTCGAAAGTAATAATTAATTAGTTTTCTGCAAAATTTTGTTTATATTCTGTTAGGGAATACAAAGTTACGTTACTCTTTTTGGCTGAACAATTATAGTAACGGCTTATATAGTTATAATATTTCTAAACGTATAGTAAAATCTACTACGATCGTAGTAGAAATCAAAAGCAGTTCTGTATGATAGACAACCCTCTAAATTATGCATGCCGAACTTGTCAGAATAAGGGAAAACGTCAACGGGATGAGAACACCTGAATATTAATTTCATCATGGACATGAACAATAAACGGCTTCGACAGTAGAATATACCATAGTGTACCTATACAAGTGTGTTGACTTCTTTCTGACAGGCACTCGCTTAAATGAGCATAACGGGAAAATCTGGGTTGCCATTGTTGTTTCGGTTGAAAACGGTCCATTAGGGTTCTGTGCAGAGACGTAAAAGATTGAAACAGTGTTTATGTAGTCACAAAAGTGTTGCTCCTGTTCCACAGCATTTTAATATTATATCATGGCGAAAAGTGTTCTGTTCAGAGTTATTGATTTTCATTAAAAGTTTAATTTATTACGGAGGGTTACTCCTTTAAGTGTAAAAAGCAGAGAAAACGTAGAGTTTTTTTGAATTATTGTAAAAAACTTTTTAATTTTAATTTCTGTACCCAAGTTCACTATATTTGTGTAACAAAAGAATCTGGAGGTCAATTCCTTAACTATGAAAAACTGAAAAATGTACACTTATTGAAAACTCATTTGCACACACAATTTACACTTTAAATTTAGTTGTGTTTTTAGGCACAAAATTTTGAAAATAAAAACAAAATTTTCATTTGTCAGAAAAAATGAAGAAAAAATGGCCTAATGTCAAAAAACCCTATCGAAATACAAACTGGCTTGTTTGTTTTTAATGAACTACGATGTATTTTTCTTGTATTTCGTTAATTTTTTTTAATATAGTTCACACACTTACATCCCTCGACAAAAAATATAAGAAAAAATACATAGAAAATAAAGTAGTGTCATATAGGAGTTTGATTTGTTTGCACTTACAGCACCATTTTATTTGCAGGAGATTTTCACAGCTACAAAAATTAAGGTGGATTTTCACAGACGCTTTGGTTGTCTTGCATTCATTAATTCATCTGTCGGGCGAAGTATCGAAAAATTTACATAAGTTCTTTGGTTGCGTGCCTACGCTTTGACAACGCCATACGAAAAACAATTGCCGCCTTCCAATGAGTTCTACAGCTCCGGCTCACGCTCCATTCTCACGGGAATGCTCTGGATCATTGAGAGACTTGAAAAGCAGATGTCGTGAAATTTTCGCACACGTGAAATGTGATAGGCAGATGTCGCCGCTGTTTTTCATTTAACTCATACGGCGAAATGCTAAGCAGCGACATCTAATTTTGAAAAAGTAGGTTTATTAAAGGCAGCGCTGCCAAACTAAAAAGAAGTAATTAACAAATTATCTGGCTCACAAATTGAACCAGACTTCTATATGGATTTATCTGGCTCAAATCGTTTTTGTTGCATTTACATGCAAAATTATTTATCTGGCTCAGGATTTTGCCACCGGATGCCGGCGAATGAAACGCCGTACGTTTGCTTTGAAGCGACCAAAGCGTTTATACAATTTTTCCCTTATGCATTTGTGCAAACAGCCTTAGAAGTGAAATTTTTCCATGTTACACGTGTGGCGCTTTATATTTTGACTCTAATTTAAATAAATTTTGCTTTCCGTATGTTTCCGCATTGTTGCAGGCTACAAATCTTCTAGTATTCTTATTTCCGCGGAAATATATGCAACTATTTCATCTGTAAATACTACAAAATTTTATTAAACTATCAAATGCAACTCAGCTTGAAGTACTCTTAAGTACCAAAAATGCAACTCTAGACCTGAGATTTGCATCAGGTGAGCGAGGCTGTTTGTAGTTTTGACGTTTATCGCTTAGTTGACACACTTGTTTAGGTACACTATGATATATACTAACGCGCCGTACGGACACGGTCACGGCCGTGCCAATATTTATAACATTCGGCGGCGGCGTGCGAGGAACGAAACAAATCGGCGACGGCGTTTATCGGCGGCGTATATCTCTAATACGAATGCATAAGTGCTCTTGCTACAATTATTAGTTTTACATTACTTACGGTTTATAGTGTATGTAGAGCGTGCAGTGAACCAAAGCAATCGCTTTAAGTAGGCAATACATGCCAATTATACGTGACACAGTAAAATCGCCTAAAAAAATGTGCAAAGAAAAATTAAAAATATTTTCATTACTTTCTAACAAATAAGGCGTCTTTAATTAAAATTAACTCACCCTCGATAAACTGAGTTTCCGTGTGATCGCCCAGAAAGCTTCTTCTTTCTATGTAACTACGAAATGCTGTTCCTAAATCCATAAAAGCGACAAACGCTATCCAGCCCCGAAAGGCGTATAGCAGTTTGCGTTCCATTTTCGTCTGGTATGGAATTTTGGCGGCTTTTTCTTAACCCCTCACGATAGTAAACTGATGTGCCTTTTGGCAGCGGTGGCGGATGGTCCTAATTTAGTAGAAAGATATATTTTGTAGCCAAAAATATTGTTATAAAATGTAATAATTTATTTTTTTATAACTTTTAGTATATAAATGGAGAATCTTTTACTGTATAATTTTGTAACAATCATATTAATGTCATAAAAGTTTAGGATTGTGGCTTTGCTATATGCTTATGGCGTAACAGATTTGCATGAAATTAAGTACGCAAAGGGGTTATAGCCCTCGGGAATCAGCTACTTTTTAAACGGGTTTATTTAGGTTGACTTGACAGGCCGACCGGGCGTTGATCAGAAAATTAAATAAAAGCGTTGGGTGCGCGAAATTTCTAAAAATGTGAGACGTAGCATAAGCTGATTAAGGTTCTGTTGGTCTTACTTATGTCTATCAATAGAAATTTGACGCGTCCAACGCTTTTTTTTTAATTGTCTGATCAACGCCTTAGATTGATGAGTAGTGTGATGACTAGTACTTAGGACCTTCCTAATTATTTTCTATCTTTTACTATTATTACTACTTAATGTAAGTATTGTTTTCAATAAATCCGTTTAACTTAAAATTTTTTTTAATTATTTTATTTTCTATCTTTTAGTATTATTATTACTTACTGTAAGTATTGCTTTCAATAAAACCGTTAAATAATTTTTTTTTTATTTATTTTATTTCATAGGTCGCTTTCTATTCATGTATGTATTAAAAATAAAATAAATGTAAGGCGTGATAACCTCCGAAGAGATCTAAGGCCGAGCTTCTCTTCCAATTTGCGTCGTGCTCCCTACAAATTGGCCGGACGGGACCTACATGTTTTATGCCGACTCCGAACGGCATCTGCAAGGCAGATGAGTTTTCACTGAGAGCTTTTCATGGCAGAAATACACCCGGAGCGCTTGCCAAACACTGCCGAGGGGCGACCCCGCTTAGACAAATTTTCTTCTAATTTAAAAACCTTATTTCTAAAATTTTGATGTTGCTTTGCCCGGGGTGCGAACCCAGGGCATATGGTGTGGTAGGCGGAGCACGCTACCATCACACCACGGTGTATTATGTGTTCCAAATATGAGCCAAATCAGACCACAAATACGATTTTTGTGAATATCTCGACCCATGCGCCACCTAGCGGCGATTTTTTTCTTATTATTGCATTGCCCGATGACTATATTCCAAGTTTCAAGATTGTAGCTTATGGGAAAGTTACTTAAATTTTAATTACAAAATTCGCGCTGGCCGTGCAGCCTGTCAAGTCAACCCAAATAAAACCGTTTAATAAAGACACCCGGTAGCAGAAAATTATATCTATAAAAAAGTAATGGTCGCCATAAAGGTGGACCAGGGGTGACTCTAGAATTTGTTTGTACGATAGGGGTATCAAATGAAAGTTGTTAATGAGTATTTTAAAAAGGGAGTGGGCCTTAGTTCTATAGGTGGACGCCGTTTCGAGATATCGTTATCAAGGTTGACCAGGGTTGACTCTAGAATGCGTTTGTACACTATGGGTATCAAAAGAAAGGTGATAATGAGTATTTTAAAAAGGAGTGGGCCTTAGTCCTATAGGTGAAGGACTTTTCGAGATATCGTCATAAGGGTGGACCAGGGGTGACTCCATAATGTGTTTGTACGATATGGGTATCAAATTAAAGGTATTAATGAGGGTCTTAAAAGGGAGTGGTGGTAGTTGTATATGTGAAGGCGTTTTCGAGATATCGACCAAAATGTGGACCAAGGTGACCCAGAACATCATCTGTCGGGTACCGCTAATTTATTTATATATGCAATACCACGAACAGTATTCCTGCCAAGATTCCAAGGGCTTTTGATTTCGCCCTGCAGAAGTTTTTCATTTTCTTCCACTTAATATGTTAGATGTCACACCAATTTTACAAAGTTTTTTTCTAAAGTTTTATTTTGCGTCAATAAGCCAATCCAATTACCATGTTTCATCCCTTTTTTCGTATTTGGTGTAGAATTATGGCATTTTTTCATTTTTCGTAATTTTCGATATCGAAAAAGTGGGCGTGGTCATAGTCGGATTTCGACCATTTTTTATACCAATACAAAATGTGTTCAGATAAGTACGTGAACTGAGTTTAGAAAATATATATCGATTTTTGCTCAAGTTATCGTGATAACGGCCGAGCGGAAGGGCAGACGGTCGACTGCGTATAAAAACTGGGAGTGGCTTCAACCGATTTCGCCCTTTTACACAGAAAATAGTTATCGTCCTAGAATCTAAGCCCCTACCAAATTTCACAAGGATTGGTAAATTTCTGTTCGACTTATGGCATTAAAAGCATTAAAAGTATCGTAATGAAAAAGGGCGGAGCCACGCCAATTTTGAAATTATCTTTTATTTTTGTATTTTGTTGCACCATGTCATTACTGGAGTTGAATGTTGACATAATTTACTTATATAGTGTAAAGATATTAAATTTTTTGTTAAAATTTTACTTACAAAAATTTTTGTTTTAAAGTTGGCGTTGTCGTTCTCCGATTTTGCTAATTTTTATTAAGCATACATACAGAAATAGCAGTAACGTTCCTGCCAAATTTCATCATGATATCTTCAACGACTGGCAGATTACAGCTTGCAAAACTTCTAAATTACCTTCTTTTAAAAGTGGGCGGTGCCACGCTCATTGTCCAAAATTTTACTAATTTTCTATTCTGCATTATAAGCTCAACTCACCTACCAAGCTTCATCGCGTTATCCGTCTTTGGTAATGAATTATCGCACTTTTTTGGTTTTTCGAAATTTTCGATATCGAAAAAGTGGGCGTGGTTATAGTCCGATATCGTTCATTTTAAATAGCGATCTGAGATGAGTGCCCAGGAACCTACATGCCAAATTTCATCAAGATACCTCAAAATTTACTCAAGTTATCGTGTTAACGGACGGACGTACGGACGGACGGACATGGCTAAATCGAATTTTTTTTCGATACTGATGATTTTGATATATGGAAGTCTATATCTATCTCGATTCCTTTATAGCTGTACAACCAAACGTTATCCAATCAAAGTTAGTATACTCTGTGAGCTCTGCTATATAAACAGTGTGACTGTTTTAACATCGTCATACACGCAACTGTACATACGTAAATTTATATTCTCTACAGAATAGACCAGCCTCTCCCTTTTCCCTCCTTTCGTAAACTTTATTATTCAATATGTTCTTTAACAAAGGCAATGACTTCTTCGAACATATCAGAGTCTGACAATCTATAAATTGTTCAGCTATGACACTTTTGCCATTCAAGTGTGCATCCTTTGATTTCACCTGGCCGCCGCAAGAAAATCATGCAGCATCTGAATTTTTTGCATTATTTATTATATGCGTTGACATTAGTGGTGGGATTATTTTCGAATTATATTCGAATAAACGTTATTCCACGTTATCCACTGTACTGATTATAGAACTTTGTTTATTAGTAAACAAGTGTGTAAATGTACATATATTTTAATAGGATTAATATTGTGACGAGTATGAGTGACACTAAGTGATACTCACATCCCTAGTCTGATGCTAAGTAAATGAAGTAACACAAAACAATAAAACAGACAGTCACTTGTATCTACATAAACGAATCAATCATTAAGTCTACACATATGTACGTATGCGCAGCTGAGAAGCAACGCACAACCACATGCATATATCTGAGATACTCCCGAAAGTATGCAATGAGAGAAACTATAAAATCGTGCATCTGTAGTTGAGAAATTTGATAGCTGATGGCCAACTAGTAAATTTTGGAAATGGAAGCGCCTAGAAGATGCGAACGAAGAAATCAGAGAGTATGAAAGGCAAAAATGGTAGAGGCGCAATAATTCAGTTTTGATTAAGACGCTATCTGGCGAGCAATAGCAGTATTATTTATTGTGAAGTACTTTAATAAAGGACATTTTTCCATTATTCAATATAGGAGTTATTTATTCAACAGTTTAGTGATTCGAACTTAGTAGAAGATTGCAAATAAGGGGAATTGCAAGTCAATTCGTTACAATATGGTAGGAATTTTTGTTTCCCATATATATACATACATATGTATGTAAGTTGTATGGAAAAATTTAGTTTTTATATCTTTTGGTCTGTATAAACATCTAATTGCTCACCATTAAAAAAATATTTTTACATGTCACTACCATATTATTTTTATTAAAAACATGTACATTTTTGTATGAACATTTAAGCTGCCGGGCAACGCACAAAATTAGCTTGATGTTTACCATATCAACGTGTAGTTGTGTGCGTTTCGGGTGATTGTCGCTAGCGTGCAGGTGTAAATATGTCATCGGATGACGATTTTTTATTGCTTATAAATTTTGCGAATTTTCATAAACATATTTGAACTTTTTTCTAAGAATTTTTAGAATTTTTTCGAGTATGAAGTTTTGTAGCTTATTCAATTTTAATATAATAAGATGCTAATCTTAAGCCACTAAGAAAATTACCTGATTTTTGGCAATTTTTTTTTTTCCATCCGACCTTTGCATTCGTAAGTTTCAATAAACCGCAATGTAAAATCTTTTTCTTCCGCGAAGTTGCTCACTGCACATTCTCACAAAACTAACACATTAATGCTTGTCAACCACGTCGTCCACGATCAAATAGACCAGCTGTCAAGCGAAAAAATATAAAAATTTTGATTTTCATCAACGCGAAGCCGACAACAAATACGTGTGAGCACGACATCGCCCGATATGCACACAACTACACGTTGCTAGGGAACCATCAAGTAAATTTTGTGCGTTGCCTGGCATCTTTAAACACTTGTTTACTAATAAACAAAGTTCTATTATCAGTACATTGGGTAACTACCCCGCTATTTCTAGCTTAAGACTCAAGCACAACTTTGGTTACGTATATATAACTAAATAAATGAATATTAACAAAGCAACCCCAAACAAACAAAAATATATGCACACATGCATCTATACATACATAAATATATGTTCGTATACATACATGTGCATGCTCATATGTACAAGCGATGAGCGTAAGATAAACAGATTTTTTTTAATACTATTCGAATAGTACTATTCGAATGGTACTATTCGAATAATAAGGAAAGGAATTCGAATAAACGAATAAAAAGTTCGAATAAATATTATTCGAATTACGAATACCTGGCGAATAAAAGAAATTATTATTCGAATAATTTTTATTCGAATAGTCCCACCCCTAGTTGACATCATTCAAGTACATTAGGGGTGGCCTTATTGCATTGTGTACAAGTTAAATACTTGGGTTAAAGTGGCCACATATTTATAGATGGGTGCGTATACGTAACATTTTAAGAGTATTTAGAAACTTAAGAAAAATGATCAGGCACTGATAAGCTTGGGCTAGGACATGCTCGACCAAACTACATCAGTTCATATATTACAAAAAGATCTTTAGTGGTAATTATGCCCTACAACTAGTCCCGAATGCATCCTATATTCTTCCTAGTTTTTCCACGAATACAAATCTTGTGTAATAATTGGGATATGTTCGTCCTGTAGTTGAAGCAGTGTTACTTTTTATGACAGAGCATCACGTGTTCTTATTTGGCGGGTCGAATACACCCACCCTGATTACAGAATCTTGTCGCTATGCTCAACTAGTGTTGTTATCGAACGGAGAAATAAAATCCCACGAAATTGTATGAATTTTCCAATTTTTCCCCTTATTCGAGAATAAATCGTCAAGTGTTCCCACTTGAAAACCTTGATATCTCCAATATCAACGAAAGTTGGTGGAAATTTTGTAATTGTTGGGAACATCAACTGTGAAAAAGGAACCGAATCTTGAAAGAAACAAGGATTTGAAATTTCACTCTTCCCTCATTCAGATTACTTTCTACTCTAAATATTTAGCTAAAAAATGTATATATAAAAAAATTTAAGACGATTCTTGTAGAAACCGTAATTTTTAATATACGTCTATCGGTAATTTTTATTATAAGTCTATGATCTCCAATTAACCCCAAGGTTGACTATAGCGAATATGCGAAAGTCGCCATTTTTGTAATGGGCTGCGGATTTAATGAAAAAAGAATGTTGAAAGGAGCCCTCGATTTAAATTTGGTACAGCACTCCATCATAACCATCATCATTAATGGGTGCTTAACCGCCTCAGCAATTTGTGTCGTTGCGTAAGAAGTTATGCCAGCTATTCCGGTTCCGCGATAACTGAAGCCAATGAAGGCCACCAAGGGAGGTCAAGTCTTCCTCCACCTACCGCTCCCAACTCAGTGGAGGTGTGCCCCGTCCTGTACTTCCAAACTACGCTGTCGACTGAAATAATTTCTTGGCCGGAGCGTCTTCGTCCATTCGCATAACATGACCTAGCCAACGAAGCCTTTGGAGATTTTAATCGCTGACCTATCTTCATATCAGCTCATCATTATTCCTACTTCGATACTCGCTGTCGGCATCACGGACAGGACAGGATAGGTTTTTGAGATTGTTTGCTAATATTTCGACACGGACAGGGCTATAAATCTTCCAGAGAACTTTTGTCTCTAAAACTTCAATTTCCATCTGATTTTCTCTAGACATCGTCCATGATTCCGAGCTCTACATCAAGACAGGTAGGGACTTGTAGAGCGTAAGCCTTTCCGTCGATAAGCAAAAAAGTAGTTTCTCTTTTTTCGACATTAGCCTCCAAAACATGGATGCTGGCTTTCGAAATTCAATATGGGCCCATCCTAATACACAATACATATGCGTAGTCTACCTTCGTTCCTTATTTGAACTGTATACATTTTTTTTTTCAAGCTTATATACTAGTTTTTTATAAGGGGAGAAAAAGATCTGATAATGGGACTTAGGTATTAACTACAATGCATTCTGGTACACAGTTCGGAAAAAATCTCTTGTGATTGAGTGTTTTTTGAGGTTGGAAGATGGATAGAAGGTTAGAAGAAAGTTTAAAAAAAATAATATTAACTTAATAATATACATTTTGCTAGCTTAATTGACAAAAGCTCTCACCAAAAGATCTGTCGAAACTGCGTTTTTTGGTAAGAACTAAGAAAAGTAGAGTTATGGTATGAAAATAAGATGTTTTGCTTCTCCTTTCGCTTCACTAGACCCAAACAAAAATCTCTCGACAGTAATGCAATGTTTGATTTTCACTTTCGGATTATTGTACCGAGGTTCAAAAGCGTATTTGGCAACTAAGACATCGAGTCCCGGAAATCCAGATCCTGAATTCTGGGATTTCAGGGTTTTATCGGGATCTCATATTACAAATTTAAAAAATTTTTATAAATCAGTGTTGCTCCTGTTTTTATTTTTTTATTTTTGTAAGTTCTAATTTAAATCACAGAAATCGTCCTTTCCTTGTAAAATAAGCCTTCTTTAAACGTTACTAATCTCAACGATCTGGGGCCGAATCGTAACATACGATCCGTGATCGAATGCCGTCTTTTAAATCACAATAGCTCCGAAATGGTGTAGTGGTGTAATAAAATATGTAAACTAGGGATAACGCCTACTCACTAGATCCATAAAACATTTTTATTATTTTTATCGTTTGAGTGAATATAGTTTTCGATCCGTTATCGTATGTTACGATTCCATAGCTGATTTCAAAGCCAATAGACATTTTTTTATCCGGTGGATGTCGTGATATACATTTAGAAATCGTGTATAATATGCCATCAACAATTTCCCCTATTAGTGTGGAATCCGAGAAATGATCAGTGATACTGTGGCAAATTTTCAGATCACTAAATAAATGCACAACAACAAAAACATTAAAGCAAGCTACATAAACACATTAATCATCATTTACCCACATACATACAAGGCAGCGAAGAGATAACTCACACACAGATGTAGTCATCAGCCGAAATAGTACTCACGTATACACACGCATATGGCTATGCGAGATTCTATAAACTACAAATATACATGTACATATATGGCTGGTAACCAAGCATGAAGTTCGCGAAGTTACTAGACCTTAGGAGAAATTGGTGAACGAGGCAACAGAGAGTATAAAAGCAGCGAAAGCGGAGTAGTCAGAATAAGTTTTGCTTTAAGCACGCTATTGGTTGTGAAGTATGTGTTATTGTGAAGTACTTTCAAAGTAGTCTAATAAAGACAATTTTGCATTATGGAATATTGGAGTTATTTATTCGACAATTTAGAGATTCGAAAGTTTGCAGAAATAAGCAGAATTTCTCTAAATTCGTTAAAATACTGTAAATGCTCTATTTAATATGTGCATAGAATATGTTTTAAAATAAGGATGTGTTTAGATTAGCTGAACTTGCATATGTTACACATGTGTTAAACTGTACAAAAGTTATTTATTTTGGTTTAAAAGGAAATTAAGTTTTCATTTATTTATACAATTTAAATTTATATTGACTTATTAAAATTCAAAAGTAACAGTGTGTGTATAATCCCGAAAAATCCTGCGACTATCATTTTTGAATCCCGAAATCCCGGGATTGTAAAAGATCCTCTGGTATCGATATAGCTCCGGTATCGAGGGCTGATGATTAGCTACGCCTACATTTGAATACCTACTACATGTGTTTAATTTTGTCGACCAAGCGCAGCCGATCAAAATCGGCGGCGATGTGAGCGTAGCTTTTTGATAGCCCTCCCGATTGTTTTCGACGTGTTTTAGTAGTAGGTTGGAACTAAGAAAAAAGGAGTTTGGGTTTGGTCGAAACGTAGTATAAGCTAACGATATATAATTAAAATAAGAAAATAAGGCAGACCACACCGAACCGAACTTCGAGAGACAGTGGCGCATAGTAATAACAAAACAAAATCTATATACATACTAGAAGACCCCGCAGACATTGTCCTGCCCTAAATTTGGCCTATCTGCATACATTTTAATAAGCTTTTTCCGTCTGACTCTGCCCTCCCCTCCTCTTCACTTTTTCCTAATCCTCTTATTCACTCCTCCCTCCGTCTTTTTCGCTTCATCTATCTCCATCTTCGTCTAATTCTATCTCTTTCTCAATCTCCTTCTCTCTTTTCTCTTCTCTCAATTCCTTCTCATTCTTCTGCAGCCCTTATTGCCTGTCCCAGAGGGTGGTATGCATTTTATTCCAGTCCCAGTCCCACTCAGAGTCTCAGTCTCAGTCCCAGTCCTAGTCCTAATCCCATTCCCATTTCGTCTCTGGATAATATATTACTCTGTGCTAAAGCACTCATCAACAGCTTGCATTTGATATCCATATTGTATAAACACTGTCTAGGCATTCACTGGCCCACGTTTTGACCTATATCTCGAGACCCTAGTCACCCAAGGGTATGAAAATTACCCTCTACACAACTGAAGACTCTCCCTCGGACCCCTCAGAAACCCCCCTCCCCCACCCTCTCGGCGGGCCTGGTGATGTGCTATACTTGATATCATTCGCTATAATATTTTTTATTGATAAGCAGGTTGTTCAATTAAACACCAAGCAATTACACGGAAGTATATCCGCACCACCTGAAAATATGAGTGCCACTGCGTATACGTAACATTTTATTATTACGTATAAAGAAATAAAAAAAATTGCAATAAAATAATATTGCGACTATAAATTGAGATATAACCTATCCTGTCTCTCTAGTTTGATCAAACTACACACGGGGTGCAAAACAAATTCAAAATCGGTGCAGTAGTTTAGAAGACCATCGCGCCCAAAAATGTGACACGTGTTTTTTATATATTAAGATATAAAAATGAATCTACGTTTGTGTGAGGCTTATAGAATCAAAAACAATACATCAATATGGCTAAACGAAACTACAAACTTCTTCATCGAGGATTGAGAATGGTTTAGGAACAGGTCCGAGACCCTTCCGGTAGGTGTCAGTAGCTGTAAATACCAATTTCCTACATGGTACATATCTTATATATAAAAAGAGAGGCTAAAATGTGTGTTAGTTCGTAGCCGGTGTTTGAAGAGATGCGCGGGTCGATTTTGTTCAAACTTTCCTATAAATTGCGTATACCTCACGCGGTGGTTTGCACATAGATTTGGTTGCGATCGACGGACAGATATAGGCCAAAACGTGGACCCGGGTACCCCTAGAATGTGTTTATAGAATATGGATATCAAATGAAAGCTGTTGATGAGTGTTTTAGTATAGGGTAATTTTAATACTTATTGGTGACTAGGGTCTCGATATATAGGTCAAAACGTGGACACGGGTACCCCTAGAATGCGTTTATAGAATATGGATAAGAAATGAAAGCTGTTGATTAGTGCTTTAGTAGAGGGTAATTTTCATACCACTGGGTGACTAGGGTCTCGAGATATAGGCCAAAACGTGGACCCGTGTACCCCTAGAATGTGTTTATAGAATATGGATAACAAATAAAAGATGTTGATAAGTGCTTTAGTACAGGGTAGTTTTAATACTTATTGGTGACTAGGGTCTCGAGATATAGGCCAAAACGTGGATCAGGGTAACACTAGGATGTGTTTTTACATTATGGGTATCAAATTGAAGGTGTGCTTTAGTACAGAGTAAGTTTTATGCCGCTGAGTGACAAGGGTCTCGAGATATAGGCCAAAACGTGGACCCGGGAACCCATAGAATGTATGTGTAATATGGATATCAAATGAAAGCTGTTGCTGAGAGCTTTAAAGTAATTTTCATTGTGATATTCGATTTAGTCGCATCAACCTAGCAAAACTGATAAATATGCATGCGAAGCCGAAATTAAGACATGAATTAATAATATCCACACACCTATTTACATACGTCCTATTCGATTTGCCTGAAATTTGGTATATAAACTTGCCTATATTAATATTTACGATCCTTTTTCCAGGAAGTAGACCAGACACGGACTGTGACTGGGGTTAGGACTAGGACTGGGACTGAGACTCGGAGTGGGACTGTGACTGGGACTCGGAATGGGACTGGAACAAAATACATACAATCATCTGGGACTGGCAATAAGGGATGAAGAAGAATGAGAAGAACTTAAGAGACAAGAAAAGAAAGAAGGAGACTGAGAAAGAGATAGAATGAGACGAAGATAGAGATATATGTAGCGAAAAAGACGGAGGGTGGAGTGAATAAAAAGATTATGAAAAAGTGGAGAGGGGGGAGGGCAGATTTAGACGGAAAAAGCTTATTAAAATGTATGCAGATAGACCAAATTTAGGGCAGAATAACGTCTGCCGGGTCTGCTAGTAGGTTATAAAGTTAGCTGTAGTTTTTTTGTACAGATAGATCACGGTAAATTATATCAAAAAGCATTACCTTACTTTTGAGGAATAACTTCGAATAACAGGAAAATTATTAATTAAACTGTTTTAGCCCAATACCCAGCCAAGTATTGTTCTGTTAAGTTCCCGTTTTTCAGTGCAAGTTTGAACTCCAGTTAAAGTTGAATATAATTTAAACCTGCCACTTTGGCCGCTTAAGACGAGTAGCAAAATTTTATGTTATCGATCAAAGTGGCAAGTTTAAACTTAAGTCAACTTTAATTTGATTTTAAACTTGCACTGAAAACCCAAATCTAATATATTTATTTCTTTATTTATTTAGAGTTTGTACAAGGAAGACTTAGTCTTTTAGGCAGTACATCAATCTGATTAAGTTTTTATACGGAAATGTTACAAAAAGAAAAGAAATTTACTTATTCATCTAAAGATATAATATAACATATATAAATACAGAAAATTTAAATACATACAAATTTTCAATAGTATATATTATCATACATTCACTTAAAACTTTAAAGATTTAGAGTAACTTAGGAGTTATGAAAAGAAAATGCTGCTAGTTTGAAACATCCTGCTTTTTTATTAGTTTTTGTTTTGGAGGGAAGTGAGTTCCATAGACAGATTGTATTGACAAAGAACAGTCTTGAGGATGTTGTGTATTTAAAATTAGGGACCAATAGATTTAGGGTCCGAGTGGACTGACACAAATTTAGTTTTTCAAATAAGTAAGGGGGATTTTTGGAATGAAGTAGCTTATTCAAAAAGCATAGATTTCTAAGTTTTAAGAAGTTATTAACATCACTTCCGAGAATTTGTACGGCATATGAAGAGATATGATCAAATTTCTTTTTAGAAAAAACGAAACGGGCAGCATTGTTTAAGGCAAGCTGCTATTTATTATGTGAAGACGAATCAAGATTACCGTATATAAGTTCCACATACGAAATTTGAGGAATTATAAGAAATTTGACCAGCTTCATTTTTGTTTCACGTAGTAGTAAATAGGTAGTTCTGTACAAATTTCGAAGGGTATTATATATTTTACCGACCATAAGGTTAACATGGTCAACACAAGTTAATTTAGAGTTAATTCTAAAGCCTAAGTTGGTGACCACGTCTTGGAATAATATTTTGCCTTCATTAAGTATAACTTCAGGAAGGCTGTTCAAGTCACATGTTGCGTTCGATATTGCTAGCGCCTTAGATTTCGGTGCATTCAGATATACTTACTTACTTACTTAATTGGCGCTCCTTCGCTCCGCCAACCGCGCTAATTGGTCACACCAAGGGAGTTTAAATCGTTTTCCACCTGGTCCTTCCAACGGAGTGGGGGCCGCCCTCTACCTCTGCTTCCATAGGCGGGTTCCGATAGAAACACTTTCTTGGCCGGAGCATCATCTTTCATTCGCATAACATGGCCTAACCAGCGCAGCAGCTGCGTTTTAATTCGCTGGACTATGTTGATGTCTGCGTATAGCTCGTACAGCTCATCATTAAATCTTCTTCGGTACTCGCCATCGCCAACGCGTAGAGGTCCATACATCTTTCGAAGAACCTTTCTCTCGAACACTCCAAAGCCGCTTCATCTGCTGTTGTCATGGTCCATGCTTCTGCCCCATATAGCAGGACGGGTACGATAAGTGATTTGTAGAGTACGATTTTCGTTCGCCGAGAGAGGACTTTACCTTTCAATTTCCTACCTAGTCCAAAGTAGCATTTATTGGCAAGATTGATTCTTCGCTGGATTTCAGTGCTGATGTTGTTGCTAGTGTTGATGCTGGTTCCCAATTAAACGAAGTATTTTCCTATTTCGATATTATGGCTGCCAACAGTAGCGTGGTTGCCAAGGCGAGTATGCGCTGACTCTTTGCTCGATGACAGCACGTGCTTCCTTTTGTCCTCATTCACCATCAAACCTATCTTTACCGCTTTTTTTCCAGTTTGGAGTAAGCAGAACTAACAGCGCGGTTGTTTAGGCCGATGATATCAATGTCATCAGCATATGCCAGTAATTGCACGCTTTTATAGTATATTGTTCCAGTGCGGTTAAGTTCTGCAGCTAGTATAATTTTCTCCAGCATCAAATTAAAGAAATCGCACGATAGGGAGTCACCCTGTCTGAAACCTCGTTTAGTTTCGAACGGCTCGGAGAGGTCCTTCCTAATTCTGACTGAGCTGATGGTGTTGCTCCACGTCATTTTGCACAGCCGTATAAGTTTTGCGGGGAAACCAAATTCAGAAATAGCGGCATATAGGCAGCTCCTTTTCGTGCTGTCAGATATAACTTAAAGCTAAATTAAACTTCCTTAAGCGGGAGTCATTGGTGCCGTATGTCGTATCGCTGTAGTCGTATCCCTAACGTAATCAGCTGTTTATCGTTACGACTGTAACCAAAAGCCAATTGGTTGGCTACGATACGGTTACGCCCTTAGCGGCACCAATAATCGATTGTATTGATTCTCATAAGGTTGGTCGAATCAGCTGTTAAAAGGTTACCGATACGGTTACCGATAAAGCACCAATGTCTCCAGCTTTAACCCTAACGCCATAGTAGTAACCATACCCATATCTATATCCATCTCCAATATGATCGATTAATGGTGCCTTAACCTAAAAATCGTGAAAATTTCAAAAAAATGAAGAAAACGCAAACAATTACAAATATATTTCACAAAAAATAAGTCTCTTAGTCAAAACAAATCCAAAACAATTAATAAAATATACAAAAAGTTATTAAATTCACCGATTCAAATATTTTTATACTCAGTTGAGCAGAGCTCACAGAGTATACTAACTTTGATTGGATAACGGTTGGTTGTACAGGTATAAAGGAATCGAGATAGATATAGACTTCCATATATCAAAATCATCAGGATCGAAAAAAATTTTATTGAGCCATGTCCGTCCGTCCGTCCGTTAACACGATAACTTGAGTAAATTTTGAGGTATCTTGATGATGAAATGAACGATATCGGACCACTTTTTCGATATCGAAAATTTCGAAAAACAGAAAAAGTGCGATAATTCATTACCAAAGACGTATAAAGCGATGAAACTTGGTAGGTGAGTTGAACTTATGACGCAGAATAGAAAATGAGAAAAATTTTGGACAATGGGCGTGGCACCGCCCACTTTTAAAAGAAGGTAATTTAAAAGTTTTGCGAGCTGTAATTTGGCAGTCGTTGAAGATATCATGATGAAATTTGGAAGGAACTTACTCTTATTACTATATGTATGCCTAATAAAAATTAGCAAAATCGGAGAACGACCACGCCCACTTTAAAAAAAAATGTTTTTTAAGTCAAATTTTAACAAAAAATGTAATATCTTTACAGTATATAAGTAAATTATGTCAGCATTCAACTCCAGTAATGATATGGTGTAACAAAATACAAAAATGGGCGTGGCTCCGCCCTTTTTCATTTAATTCGTCTAGAATACTTTTAATGCCATAAGTCGAACAAAAATGAACAATCCTTGTGAAATTTGGTAGGGGCATAGATTCTGTGACGATAACTGTTTTCTGTGAAAATGGGTGAAATCGGTTGAAGCCACGCCCAGTTTTTATACACAGTCGACCGCCTGTCCTTCCGCTTTGCCGTTAACATGATAACCTGAGCAAAAATCGATATATCTTTACTAAACTTAGTTCACATACTTATCTCAACTCACTTTATCTTGGTATAAAAAATGGCCGAAATCGGACTATGACCACGCCCACTTTTTCGATATCGAAAATTACGAAAAATGAAAAAAATGCCATAATTCTATACCAAATATGAAAAAATGGATGAAATATGGTAATTGGATTGGTTTATTGATGCAAAATATAACTTTAGAAAAAAACTTTGTAAAATGGGTGTGACACCTACCATATTAAGTAGAAGAAAATGAAAAAGTTCTGCAGGACGAAATAAAAAACTCTTGAAATTTTGGCAGGAATACTGTTCGTGGTATTACATATATAAATAAATTAGCGGTACCCGGCAGATGATGTTCTGGGTCACCCTGGTCCACATTTTGGTCGATATCTGGAAAACGCCTTCATATATACAACTAAGGGCCACTCCCTTTTAAAACCCTCATTAATATCTTTAATTTGATACCCATATCGTACAAACATATTCTAGAGTCACCCCTGGTCCACCTTTATGGCTATATCTCGAAAAGGCGTCCACCTATAGAACTAAGGCCCACTCCCTTTTAAAAAGACTCTCTAACACCTTTCATTTGATACCCATATAGTACAAACAAAGTCTAGAGTCACCCCTGGTCCATCTTTATAGCAATATCTCGAAAAGGCGTGCACCTATAGAACTAAGGCCCACTCCCTTTTAAAATGCTCATTAACACCTTTCGTTTGATACCCATATTGTACAAACGCATTCTAGAGTCACGCCTGGTCCACCTTTATGGTGATATCTCGAATAGGCGACCTCCTATACAACTACTACCACTACTTTTTAGAACCCTCATTAATACCTTTAATTTGATACCCATATCGTACAACCACATTCTAGAGTCACCCCTGGTCCACCTTTATGGTGATATCTCAAAAAGGCGTCCACCTATAGAACTAAGGGCCACTCCCTTTTAAAAAGACTCTCTAACACCTTTCATTTGATACCCATATAGTACAAACAAAGTCTAGAGTCACCCCTGGTCCACCTTTATAGCGATATCTCGAAAAGGCGTGCACTTATAGAACTAAGGCTCTCCCTTTTAAAATGCTCATTAACACCTTTCGTTTGATACCCGTATTGTACAAACGCATTCTAGAGTCACCCCTGGTCCACCTTTATGGCGATATCTCGAATAGGCGACCTCCTATACAACTACTACCACTACTTTTTAGAACCCTCATTAATACCTTTAATTTGATACCCATATCGTACAACCACATTCTAGAGTCACCCCTGGTCCACCTTTATGGTGATATCTCAAAAAGGCGTCCACATATAGAACTAAGGCCCACTCCCTTTTAAAAATACTCTCTAACACCTTTCATTTGATACCCATATAGTACAAACGCATTCTAGTCACCCCTGGTCCACCTTTATGGCGATATCTCGAAAAGGCGACCTCCTATACAACTACTACCACTAATTTTTAGTACCCTCATTAATACCTTTAATTTGATACCCATATCGTACAAACAAATTCTAGGGTCACCCCTGGTCCACTTTTATGGCGATATCTCGAAACGGGTCCACACCTATGGAACTAAGAATCACTCCCTTTTAAAATACTCATTAACACCTTTCATTTGATACCCATATCGTACAAACAAATTCTAGAGTCAACCCTGATCCACCTTTATGGCGATATCTCGAAAAGGCGTCCACCTATAAAACTAAGCCCACGCCTTTTAAAATTCTCATTAACATCTTTCATTTGATACCCATATCGTACAAACAAATTCTAGAGTCAGCCCTGGTCCACCTTTATGGCGATATCCCTAAATGGGGTCCACCTATAGAACTAAGAATCACTCCCTTTTAAAATACTCATTAACACCTTTAATTTGATACCCATATCGTACAAACGCATTCTAGAGTCAACCCTGATCCACCTTTATCGTTATGTCCCTAAATAGCGTCCACCTATAGACCTATGGCCCACTCCCTCATAAAATACTCTTTAATACCTTTCATTTGATACACATGTCATACAAACACATTCCAATGTTACCTTCGGTCCATTTTCCTACATGGTTATTTTCCCTTATGTTTTCACCATAGCTCTCAACTGAGTATGTAATGTTCGGTTCCACCCGAACTTAATCTTCCTTACTTGTTAGGTAATGGATATGGCGAAAAACCAAAAACCAATTGGTTGGCTATGGTATGGTTATGGCTTTAGCGTTATGGTATGGCACCATTAATCGATTACATTGATTTCCGTAAAGGTTCGATCAGCTGTTTTATCTGGTTATGGCTTTATGGTTATAAGTCACCAGCCCTTTATTTCTGTGAGTCCAATGTCCTATGCATGATAAGTCTTCATTCAGCCTGGCGAACAAGTCTTCGGTAAGCCCAGTAGGGCGTGACAAGTATATTTGTGTGTCGTCCGCATAAAGATGTATTTTTGGCAACAAGGAACTATGTCGTTAATAAAAAGTGTAAACAATATTGGGCCTAAAATAGATCCTTGTGGTATAAGCTGTTATAAGCTTTAAGTTTGAGATATTATCACCGCATTGAACTTGCTGAAATCGAGCTGTGAGGTAGTTTTGGATTAGCTTTATAGCATAAGAGCTGAAGTTATAGTTTATTTCCAGCTTATAAAGAAGTATTCTGAAATCACTGTGTCAAAAGCTCGTGAGAAATCTAAAAGTACAAGTACTGTAAGTTCATCACGGTCATAGGCAGGGCGTATGTCTTCAAGAATCTTAAGCATGGCAGTAGCGCAACTATGTCCTCTCCTGATCCAGACTGGACCTCAGATAGTAAGTTATTATTACCTGTGTTTTTTTCACGTCTATATACGTTTACGCTTAAACTTTATATGGACTGCTAAGCGACAAACTTTAAATACACCTCTGAAATTGCTACGCATAAAATTAAGGGCGAATTAATGGTGATTTATAACCATAAAGCCATAACCAGATAAAACAGCTGATCGAACCTACCTTATGGAAATCAATGTAATCGATTAATGGTTCCATACCATAACGCTAACTCGATTACATTGATTTCCATAATGTAGGTGTGATCAGCTGTTTTATCTGGTTATGGCCTTATGGTTATAAGTCACCATTAATTCGCCCTTTAGTACTACTAAATTTCAATACGCATTATACTCAGATGTAACTGAAATATGTGTCCATGTTTCACGCTCTGCACTAATTCCATGTATTCTATGCGCGTCCACTATCTATCACAACTGATTCAGCTATATGTTATACACAGAAATACAACGAGGGTTGTGTCTCCGCTTTTCGGTACACCCTGTAGCTGTAGCTAGTTGTTTAACCACTGCCGCTAGATGGGCCTCCTAAGCATTATCTAAGCGAGGATAGGCGTTTTTTTCACGCGCAAACGAAACGTATACGCGTGTAAAAAAAACACGGCTATTATATATGCATCATTTATCTGCTTAGTTAATAGCCGTGTTTTTTTTGTACACGTAAACGTCTATACTCTTAAAATTTATATGGACTGCTAAGCGTCAAACTTTAAATTCACCTCTGAAATTACTGCGCATAAAATGTGTACTACTAAATTTCAATACGCATTATACTCAGATGTAACTGAAATATGTGTCTATGTTTCACCCTCTACACTAATTCTATGTATTCTATGCGTGTCCACAATTCATCGCAACTGATTCAGCTATATTTTATACCCTATGGCCATCAGAGGGTTGTGTCTCCGCTTTTCGGTACACCCTGTGGCTGTAGCTAGTTATTTAACCACTGCCGCTAGATGGGTCTCCTAACAATTATCTAAGCGAGGATAGGCGTTTTTTTACGCGCAAACGTAAACGTATACGCGTGTATAAAAAAACACGGCTAATATCTCCTCATAAACCTTAGATCAGTCTATCTCCGATGTTACCGTTATAACTCAATGAGTACAAACTCCTGCGGTGGAATGTGGCTGGTATGAAATGGAACGACCCATATTTGAAAGAAAAGGTAAAATCAATTACATGAAGTTTTTATCAATTAAAGCGCTGCAAAAATGCAAAGTTTTAACATTTTAACTTTCCCTCACACATACATATGTACATACACACAGAATTTTCAACGACTTTTAAATACCCGCCGCTCGCATGGAATATGCATCCGTTTAAGCATTATTGGGTTTTGTGGTTTCACCACAACTCGGGTTGATACGTCTATTGTTTTAATTTGGAATTATTTTTGATAAATGTTTGTAAATCCTATATCACTCATTCTTATGTATTTAAATTAGTATAAATTGCCTTACCTTTTAATTATGTGTTCTTTTTCACACTGCACACATTATGTTTTCACTTTTCATTAACCGCTTAGCAAAGATTATGTGAGTGCACTTATTGCATAAATTATATTATCAATAAATATATACTGAATCATATATGTATATATATAATTGTTTGTGTTTTCTTTTTTCAATTATGTATTATGTTAATTTAAAATAGATTTCTCAGATTTTATCCCTGGCAAGTTTGCATATATTTTATTTTATGCACCCAACGTTTTCCGGCTTTTCAATTTTATGCGGATTTTGTTTATATGCGGCGAAGAGAAAATTTTGACTGACTGAGTATATTCTCCTCAAATAAGTGTGTACCAAAATACCGTATTTCTAGTTTTTAGTTATTCTATTGGAAAATGTTGGTGCCGGCACAATTAATGGACCTGCGCTGTAGAAAGATTTATTGATGTATGGACATTAGGGTGGAAAAAATAACTTTTGTTATAGTGAAAACATCACATACAAACTAAAAAGAAATATTAGTTTTATTTGGAGTTTTATTGAGATTTAAGGAAGAGCATTGTGATTAAGACATAGCATATTCCACAAAAATTATATTATTATTATTTTTTATAATAGAGCACGGCCCGCGACTGCCAGACCTTCGTCATTTTATAAAAGTTGAAATTTCCTCAGTGCATACTTCCAACTGAAGCAGGATCGTTGGTCTATTATAGTACTTGAGTCATAGTGGCTTTAACAGATATCGTGCAAAAATTTTGCAGAAAAATAGACCTTTCTTTCGTCATTTTATAAAGACTGATTTTCATATATGGTCTTCGTCACGATATAAGAAGCAACTAGCCTCATTGGCAGACACTTTCCATAGTGACTTTGATTAGCCGGCTGGAGAGATAATGTGGTTGGCCATGCAGCCATCCTTAGGAATCTGGATTCGCCTTCGTCGGACTATTGCGCTCCGACTGCATTTTTCGATATGAAGTACGAGGTTGCTATCCCGGATAGGGATTATTGGTCCAAGGAGGCGCCGGACCTGAGCGATAAGCTGTAGATTTATACTGACGACTCCAAACTGGATAAAAAGGTGGGCAGCAGTGTCTTTGCACCTCAACTAGGGTGGAACATATCCTTTAGCCTAGGTGGCTAGGTGGCTGCTATAAATGAGGGCGTTGATTACCTGAGGAACGCTGTTCACGGCTATAATAAAATTTGTATTTATTCTGACAGCCAGGCTGCACTAAAAGCGCTTGGATCGGTCACATGTAAGCGCAGGACAGTGGAGAAGTGCCGCAAATCTCTTAACGAGATCGCTGAGCACACTTCCCTCAGTCTGGTATGGGTGCCTGGACACTCGGAAATACCGGGCAATGAGATGGCTGACGAACTTGCAAGAGGAGGCACATCCGTTCCGCTTTCGTCGTCCTGGAAGGGATTGAGCATGCCGCTCGCTACCTGTAAGCTCACTTTGAAAGGAATTTTCCTTAGGTAAGAGGGTGTGAGACGGAGCAATCTCATATTCTGCTACCACACTAAGCTCGTGTGGCCTGAATGGGGTGCGAGACGTACAAGAAATCTCCTTCTTCTTAGAAGGGGGGGCATATCTCCGGTGGTTGGACTTATAACCGGCCACATAGAAATCGGGAAGCATGCACAACGGCTAGATGCTCCTTACAATGATTACTGCAGGAGCTGCAAAGACGAAGAAGAGATAGAAACAGTCAAGCATTTTTTGTGCGATTGTCCTGCGCTTTGGCGCAAGAGGAAGGAATCTGTGGGATCTCCCTTATTTGCCGATCTGGCTAAGTTGGAACCTAAGAAATTCCTGACATTTGCTGAATCGACCTGTGGGTTTGAGTAGAGGAGAGATCCACGTGGTATCACAATAGGACCTTTTTGGCCTAAGTGCACTGGTGCTCGCACCGGTGGCCACTCTAACCTAACCTAACCTAAAATGGCGAAGGTCTGGCAGTCACGGGCTCTTAGACTATAAAGTTTACTGGATTAAGCCCGGTACCTTGAAAACTGTGCGAGGACTTATCCGAACTCATAAGTGCTCCTGAGGTACGAATAAGATGAATCAGTTAGAATCTTACGATGAAGGTAAAAAGGAAAAATAGAGTCATAATCCATGGAGATGTACTTGAAGAGTGAAGGTCGCGGAAATTATATTTCAAGGTGGGGAAATAACAGGCAAGTTTGAAAATTAAAGAAAAGTGGGCAAAGGCGCGATGTATAGAGATTAAAATAGCCTTTTTGTAGTATCGGGCAGAATTAAGATTGCTCAGCGATTGAAAGCTGTGGTCGACTCAACCGACCATGAGATTGAGCATTTGGCATGGGTCCGTGAGACCGTAAATGTATGTCGAAGGCAGTTGACTGACAAGCGTCAGAAAGGTTCCAATCCCAAGAAAAGAAGCAGGCCCAATAGCAACAAGTCAGAAGGAGAGCGGCAATAGTGGCAATATGCCAAAAACTAAAATACCAAACTGATTCAAGGGGGTGTGTAGCGCAACCCTTTATAGCTTATCCAACCCAATTATCAACCTCACCTATCCTTGGCGAATCCTGTTTCACTAACAGACGAGGCTCTGGCGACCCCAAGCTCCGCATGGAACTTGGGGATGGGGAGAGAGGTATGGCCTGATGGTTTAATGTGGCCATATAAATCGTTCCCGAGATGGTCGGGCTAGCACCTTAATGGTGCTGTGTTACCGGAGCGTACCGGATCTGTATCCGGCCAAGGATCATCACATCGATAACACTCCCCAAAGACTTCGGGGAATAACCTTATCGCTACAACAACAAAAATTTACGTCAAGTATTATACTTGAAGTTGTTAATGGCATATTCCACCTAAAGTGACTTCCCAGCCCAACCATTACAGTTAACCTCGTCGGTAGCATGGTTTTCAATACTCCACTCACTCTCTCGATATGCCCATTGACGGATTGAAGGGTTTATATTACGGTATGCTAGCTCAATTAATAGCTTATCCAATGGAATTGGAGGGGGTTGGATGACCTAAATGATTTTTAACGCGGTATCAAACCGTTCCCAAGATTGTAAGGCCAATACCTTAATGGTTCTATTTTCCCAAACATACCGGATAAATAATTTGCAAACTATCATGAGCATCGATAAGACTTCCCAAAAGTAAAAGATGAAGACCTGCCCGTTAGCCTTTCGTTCGGGGTTGCAGCTAATTAGATGTTTTAACAAATTTATTTGAAAATTTATCAATTAAAAAAAACTGAATAGAAATATATATTTATATATATATACTACGCCCTTTATTGGTCATTTTCAGTGCTCATTATTTTCCTCCTCCTCCCCCTCCTCCTCACTCCTACGGTACTCAGCATAATCCACATATCCATCATTATTTGAATCCATTCGCTTTAATACATGATCAACTATACCAGATAGAGTTTCATCGGAATAAATTTTGCCGCCTTTTTCCTGGCCATGTTCCGCAGGTTGTTCCGCATGATGCTCCTCATGTCCTTCGTTTTCTTTTTTGTTTGCATCATGACCTGCAATAACAAAAACAAAGGCACAAACAAAGACAAAATTGTAAGAAAATTTTTTTGAGCAGACCAAGTTTTTCCCCCTCAATGTACATCTCTCCGCCATTTAAATAGCAAACCGTACTGATCCTCAATATTGACAGCAGTTAGTAAAAAAACTAAATCCAAATAATAACTGTTAATACAGAGAATCGGTAAACGGAGTATTGCTATTCATGTGACAGAGAGTGTATACCAAGCACACAAACTACCCTGCTGCAAAACAATGTATCGAATTGTGGAAAGGCTAAAAGCTTGTTATGATTTATAATGCACCTATCAATGGATGTTGAAAACACATATACATGAATGCGTATCCTCTAACATGGTTTCCGTTTAAGGGCGAATTAATGGTGACTTATAAGCTGGAGACATTGGTGCTTTATCGGTAACCGTATCGGTAACCTTTTAACAGCTGATTCAACCAACCTTATGAGAATCAATGCAATCGATTATTGGTGCCGCTAAGGTCGTAACCGTATCGTAGCCAACCAATTGGGTTTTGGTTTACCGTCGTAACGATAAACAGCTGATTACGGTAGGGATACGACTACAGCGATACGACATACGGCACCAATGACTCCCGCTATAACCATAAAGCCATAACCAGATAAAACAACTGATCGAACCTACCTTATGGAAATCAATGTAATCGAGTTAACGTTATGGTATGGCACCATTAATCGATTACATTGATTTCCATAAGGAAAGTTCGATCAGCTGTTTTATTTGGTTATGGCTTTATGGTTATAAGTCACTATTAATTCGCCCTTTAGAGTTGGCAAATATCCGTGTACCTGTAATTTGGTTACAGCTACTTAAAAATAACAGTACATTTCAGCGACAGCTTAGAAGGAAAAACCGTGACAGATTGCAGGTGGCAGCATTTATTTCCCGTTACCAATCACGCTTACCAATAAACTCAATCATAGACTAAAATAAAGCTATGATCACAGGAACAAATCGCTTCTATGCTATGAACCAATACAATGAGCGTATTATTTAAGCTGTGACTGAATAGCAGTACATGTCCCAGAAAATGATACAGAGGCGGGTATAGAAACACCCTCGCTAACAGAATATATCCATTGTTGAATCGATGGTTGCAGTAATAGTAATGTTATGTATGTATATATAAGCTACTACTGAGTTAGTACAGGCTGTTCCTTAGAGTTTTTCTGTGACATCTGCTACTTATTCGCAACACAATCCGCATGGAAAAATATAAATTCATTTTCCTTTGTTGTTTTTTTTTGTATCACAGTCACGAGTAAAAACCGCTGTGACTGAGAGGTCACAATCACATATAACGTTGTTCCTCAAAAATCACGGGATCGGCCAACATTATTTCCGTTTAAAGCGTAGCTTATATTCTCTCTGGCCCTTTCAATAAAATAACCCACATTTCAGACAAGGCGACTGCATATCTACCGATGACAATTACAGTAAAGGACCACTTAATGGTGACTTATCAATAACCAGATAAAACAGCTTATCGAACCAACCTTATGTAAATCAATGTAATCGATTAATAGTGCCATACAATAACGCTAACGTCATAACCATACCATAGCCAACCAATTGGTTTTTCGACATATCCATAACCTAAAAATATTTGAGTTGAAGTGTTTATTAACTTTTTGTTGATTTCATTTATTGCTTTTTGGAAGAGAAGTTCGGCCTAAAATCATTTCGTAGGTTATCGCGCCTCACATTTATTTATTTTTTAAATTATGTATATGTCATTTTATTTTCGTGTAAATACTGTAGTATGGAATATTACATTTGAGTTCAGTTAGAGAAACATAAATTGTTAATAAAATTTTTTCAACTTCAGTAACAGCATTTTTTGCTTAATAAAAAATTCCCTCTTTTGCTGAGTACGCTACGATTCTCGAGCTGAGCCACAGTTTCGAAACAACTCTTCAGATTTTAGAAGTATGCCTAGTTATCAACATGAGATCTAATTGTACTCAAGCCCAAATGCTTGTTGGGTATATTCGACGCCATTTCGAACGAACGCAAATAACTGATAGGTTAACTAGAGTTTAACCTTGCCAGATCGGCCGCTTAAGCTCAGCCTAAACTTCAGTTATAGTAGAATGAAAAACCGCAGAATAAGTTTAAGCGTAGTTTCGATAACACACTGAGTTGAACTTGTACTGAAAAATCGGGCCTTACTATGAAACTTTTTTTTTGGATTGTTGCAGAATGGCCAAATTTACTGGTTTTTACTTCTCATAAAGATTATTATATAAGTTTTGGAAAGTGGAGTTAAATCTCATCTATATCTCCAAAAAAGTTAACTTATTCCGTTTTGGTTTGGAGCTCCTCAATTTCAAGTTGCTACAAAATTCAATTTATTGCTAATAGTTATTTAACAAAACATAAAATTTGCGAGTATTTTTTGTAAACCACGAAAATATTAAAAGATTTTTTTAAATATGTTCGTTTTATGTATTTGAATTTCTAAGTGCTTTAAAGAAATTCTAACAATCAGTCATTTACTATTAGCAGCGTTAAAGCGTTCAACACAGGGACGGAAAATAATAATTATTTTTTCGGAGTCGAAAAAGTCCTGGTCAAAAAATTGTCCTAGGTGAAAATGTTTGAGTTCCCAGGTATCCCTATAGCAATATCATGTCGAATCATGCATCCTTTTAATTTTTCGAACTTTTTCCATAAAAGTCCACATATAAAAGTAAAATCTGTATTTTTATTTTTTTAGTCCGATAGAACAAGTTAAACTCGGACTTTTAAAAATAAAAGTCCGGAAATAAAAGTTAAATCCGGACTTTTATTTTTTAAGGATAAGCCGTTTCTTTGTTATCAAGCGGGATTTTTATTTTGGCCTTAAAAAATAAAAGTCCGGATTTAACTTTTATTTCCGGACTTAGTTCTATCGGAGTCAAAAAATAAAAATCCGAAAATAATTTTTATCTTGATCCAAATATATTAAAAGTCCAAAATTAATAGTTTTGCAAGGAATTATATTATAAAAGGAATAACAGTTTCGGCCCCTGGTTTAACAGTTACCAATTTCAATTTTGATTCATGCTTATTTCTTCAAGTATTGTTGAAAAAATCTTAATTCACGATTTACATGCATAAGCAAGATTATTATAATATATTTTAACCTAAATAAATTACAATTCCAACATACACATAAAGATATTCACAAAGAGAGCATAATGAAAATATTTACCCAGAAAGTTTGAATAAATTGTATTCTTATGCAAATTGTTAAACCAAATTTCATTATTAAGTTAATCAACGTTGAGACAAAGTTTGTTTTTTTTTTTTGGAATGGACATAACCAGTTTTAAAAAAATTATTTTATATAACTTATATACAAATGTATTAGATAGGCGCTATCAAATATTTGTTCTGCGAATACGTTTTTTTTTATTTATAAACAATTTTTTATTTTGGTAAAAGTCTAGTTGAGGGGTCGACTGCTAATGCGCGTCAAAAAATATTGAGAGAGATGTCAAAAGACGCATACTGACCTCAGCAACAATAATCCGAAGGCGGGAAAAAAATTGTAACTCTGTCCAGAGATATCTGCAGTTAAAGTTGGCGATTTTCATGTGGTTCTTGTAATGTTGTTGTACCCACACAAAAAATTGTGAACATAAGTGTTTTGCGCGGATATAGACCAATGTTGGACACACCCATGGTAATTTTTTGTAAGCGCGGCCGAAGGCCGCCAACGCAGAAAGGTGTTGTACGCAAAAATACTAGGGATCCCACCCCACCCCCGGTTTTGGAGGGACCCGCGATTAATTTTTCGATTTTTCGTTAATATCTTTTGAACGAGTTGAAATTTTAATTTTCGGCCTTCGGATTATTAATACTGATATCAAGACGCGTCGTTAGACACCTCTCTCGATATTTTTAGTAGCGTATTAGCAGTCGACCCCTCAACTAGACTTTTACCTTTATTTTAAATAAATTTTTTGAGGCATTCTACTTTTGTAGCATTCTTGAGAATAAAGCGTTACTGTCCGTTTTGTGTTTGCTGTTGTTGTTGTTGTTTTTGTTGCGATGCTGCGACAGCTTTTTGTTGTGCTTTTATAAATTCAGGATAATCAATATAACCATCACGTGACGTATCATCCATTTGTAATATGGGATCTATTAATGCAACTAATTCTTCATCTGAGAAAATTTTTTCCTCAATATGGGGCACCTGCTCGTTATGTTGTTGATCTCTGCTTCCTTGCTCTTAATTTTTTTTTTTTTTGGTGCAGTCATTCAAAAGGCAGAACAAGTTAGATGAATTTTTAATTTAATGATGGGATGTGTGTATGTGTATGTGTTGTGTATACATATATCCGAAACCATTTCAAATTCCGCGAAAATATAGTAATGGACGATCGTAATATAATTTCATTGATGATAAGCAATAACAAAAGCATTTTGATGTATGGTTGTTAACGAATTCACCGATGCACATGTAAATAGAAGAATGAAATTGAAAAAATATTAAAGAAAAATTTCTTATTTAATAAAAACTAGAGAATCACCAACTACGCTAACAACTACATAAAACAAGCTTATCGCAGATTGGGAAGCTTTTCACATCCGTGCATAGTAATAACCTAGAGCAAGCCGACAATTTCTGCATTATTTGACTGTTTCGCAAATAATCGAATTAACACGATTTTTCGTCTTTCCACGTTAAATTCGGTTTGAACAGAAACCGGTTTCGGCATAGTGCCGTATTCTGTGATGAGTAATGACAAATAAGTGTTATTGGTCAAGGGTAAACCAAACAAGTAAGGAAGTCTAGGTTCGGGCGAAACCGAACATTAAATTCTGAGCGTGTGGTCTAACATACATATTGATAGTACATTGTCGTGTTACACGTCAAGAACATTAAATAATATTGTGACGAATATTAGCATCACTAAGTTGCTACTAAATAAATGCACAACATCAATAAAACAGCCACTTTTATGTAGAAGGCGACGAAGAGATATCTCACATACACAAATATGTAGTCTTCAGCCGAAGTAGTTACTCACACATACACACGCATATGGCCATGGGAGAGGCGTGGACCAGTGAGCTGCAATTATTCATCTTTTAAGGTTAGTAGTGGACTAACCAAAAAATGAGTATTAGTGCGTACACAAACAAAGAATATCAAGTACTTATATCCACTAACACACATTTACATAGTCATGCTTCGTAAAATGAATAACCGCTCATAAGCCACGAAGCAGTTCAGTACTCAATTGTCTTATTGAGCAAGAAAGTCAACTGTGTTATACGAAAACACTAATTGGAATAAATAAGACTAACAGTGCAATAAAATTAGTAGAGTCATATCAGTCTTCTGACGCTAGCAATACAACGATGTACACGAAACTAAACTGAATACAGCGCCAAAGTAAAACCGATGATAAACGAAGTACACAGTGTATTACACACGAAATCAAAGTGCTACTGAGTTAAAGCGACTATGACATCAGTTTATACTCAACAATGTCATATATGTATGAGACATATGTGTTACGGGGCACTCGTATGTATTTTCTATTTTATGTGCTAATCACTCATAGTATTTTTCTGTACTTGACTAAGTACACATTTAGACACAATTTTTTTGGCTCATGACTAAGTGCACTAATTTTATTAGTACTCAAAGCAGATCTCTGGCGTGGACTACAGATATACATGTATATACATAGCTGGTAACTAACCAAGCATGAGCTATAACTGTTCGCGAACTTACTAGACTTTAGGAGAAATGGGTGAACGCAGAACCCGAGAGTATAAAAGCAGCGCAAGCTGAGTAATAACGAATCAGTTTTGATTTAAACAAGCTATTGTGAAGTATGATTGTGAAGTACTACTCTCAAAGTAATCTAAATAAACAACACTTTGCAATACTGAATATTGGAGTAATTTATTCGACAGTTTAGCGATTCGAACGTTAGCAGAAGGTGCATAATAACCAGGATTTCCCTAAAATCGTTACAATATGAAGACTGAAATATACTACCTATACAAATGCAAATAACCTAAGTAGCTATAAAACAGTTAATTGTCAAAGAAGCGGTATTCTTACCAAATCTTGTTAAATTTTGTTGCTTTTGGTTTGACTTTGATATTAAAAGTTTGGTGAATAGCATTTTCGTACTTTGCACTACATATCTACATAGGCAATGAAGTTAAGTGTCATAAATATATTGCCAATTTTGTGATCGTTAGAACATTAAGCAAGTTTTAAAAAATAAAATAAAAGACCCGTGGTTGTTAACGAATTTTCTTCAGATCTGAATATAATCCGAAAAACACAATTCTGCTAAATTGCAAAGTGATTATAATGACTTTTAATTTACGGCTTGCAAAGCTTTTAAGTTTTCTGTGGGCGGTACCACGCCCTATTTTAAAAATTGCATCCAATTTTTCTATTATGCTTTTTGTTTAAAAACAATCCTTATACTAAATGTCGTTTCAATTTGTCGATTTATATCATTAATAGTATCATGAGGGATTACTTAAAAGGGGGCGGCGCCACGCCCATCTAAAGTTTTTTTTTCGTACTTTGATTGGGCGTGGTCGCAAATAGGCTTGCTGAGTTTCATAAAATGTATGCATTAGACTGGGTCGATTTATTAACCGATATCGCGCCATCGATTTTTCAATAGGATTTGGGCTCAGGAAAAAAAGTTCTACTACGCATACCCAAAAAAATAATTTTCGAGCCTGCGAAATTTAATTTTTTTGATTTTTTTACGACATTGATTTTTAAGGTTTTTTTCATGACCTACTAAAAAAATTTTCATTTCATTGTAAAATTTTCATGTATACCCTGTCCGACCCAAAAATATTTTCTTTTCAAAAAACTGTTATCGACAACGTTTTTAGCGGATATTTTTGGGTCGGAAAGGGTATATATATGAAAATTTTTTTAGTAGGTCATGAAAAAAACCTTAAAATTCAAAGTCGAAAAAAGTCAAAAAATGAAATTTCGTAGGCTCGAAAATTATTTTTTTGGGTATGCGTAGTGGAACTTTTTTCCTGAGCCCAAATCCTATGGAAAAATCTATGGCGCGATATCGGTTAACTTTCGTCCATACAAATCAACCCAGTCTAGTATGGATAGTGGACAACCTCTATGCCAAATTTCAACACGATATCTACAATGTCTTTTGATTGACGGCTTATAAAATTTAAATTTTCTTCATCTAAATGTGGGCGGTGCCACGTCTATTTTCCAAAATCTTAACGAGTTTCTTTTTCCCGTCACAAAGGCAGCACACATATCAAATTTCATCACTTTATTGGTCTTTGGTAATGAACTTGTCGCATTTTTCCCATTTTTCGAAATTTCGATGTCGATTTTCATCAAATTCCGTTTATTTTCGCATAGTGTATATGTTAGCAGGGACAACCTCCATATCAAATTTCAACGTGATATCCTCAAGGGGCTTTGATTTACGGTTTTAAAAATTTTAAATTTTATTTTTTTAACGTGGGCGGTGCCACGCTTATTTTATTTTATGAAATTTTATCAAATTTCTATTTTGTGTCATAAAGTCAAGCTGCACATAAATTTCATCACTTTATCGGTCTTGGCATTATAGTATTTTTTCCATTTTTCGAAACCTTGATTACAATTTTTGTTTAAGTGGGCGTGGTCTCCAACCGATTTTGTTAGTTTTTATAAAGCATATGTATAGCAGCAAGGCCAACCTTCATGCCAAATTTCAATACGATATCTTCAACCGCTTTTGCTTTACGGCTGGAAACACATTAAAATATTCTTCTTTTAAATGTGGGTAGTTTTTTCCAAATTTCATTTTCTCGTCATAAAGTAAACTCGCATATCAAGTTTCATCAGTTTAACCGTGTTTGGTAAAGAATTATCGAATTTTTTTAAATTTTTCGAAATTGACGATATCGAAAAAGTGGGTACCTTCGATTTCGCCCATTTTCACTTCCAATGTATTCTGGGTCTAGATAAGCCAGCATACCAAATTTCATAAAGATATCTCAATATTTACTCTACTCAAGTTATCCAGTTAACGGACGGGTATAGGTCAATAAATTTTTATTTTCGATGCTGATAATTTTGACATAAGGAAGTCTACATCTACCTCGATTATTTTAAGTCATTTCGTACTACCGTTATCCAATCGAACTATAAGAAGGGGTAGTGCCCATATCAATAACTACTACAAGACCAAATGACTTTATTACTGGATATTGGAATGAATTAAGTTTTTTGTAGAATGAATGAAATTCGTTATTCCTTGTTCGAAATTCGACCAACCATAATATTGTTACGAATATTAGCAAAACTAAGGAGTGCTGCCATCTCTAAGCCGATGCTAAGCAGTGACGTGAATTCACATCCATAGATCAATCATTATGTATCTACATAAACGAAACAAAAATTGCGTCTACACCAGACATCGGCATTTAGTGGCACAATTGTGCACACTCAATTCACACGTATTCTTATTCTCTTTAGTTTAGTAGTCACTGAGCATTTGGCGCAGCAACATCGATTGTGTGCGTCGCTCGCAAAGTTGACGAATGTTATAGCAAGCAACAAGCAAAGATCGTTTTTTAATTTTTTCAATGCGCACAAGCGAAAAATATTTAATGTTGACCAACCCTTTTGCGCAAATACAATGGCGCATAATCATAGTCAAAATAAAATTGGTTTTAAATTTAGTTTCAGCTTTTTTGACAGATAGCTCATAGAAAATTATGTCAAAAAGCTGCAACTAAATTTAAAATCTATTTTATTTTGACTATGATTATGCGCCAATATATTTAATTGTATAAACCTCTTGCTTCCCATTGTGCGTATTAAAAATATAATAACAAACGATCTTGTCTTGTTGCTTGCTAATAAGCGAATGACCTACGCAAACCGATGCATCAAGTGATGTACGCGATTATCGCGCTTTCACTAACACATTTGCATTTCCAATTTGCCGATGCCTGGTCTACACATATGTACCATGTACGTATACGAGCAGCGGAGAGTCAATGCACAAACACATGCATATATCTGAGATACTCCTATAAGTATGCAATGAGAAAAACTATAAAATTGTGCAATTGTAGTTACAGCTGAGAAGTTTGAGAGCTGCTGGACTAGTAGATTCTGGAAGCGCCTAGAAGATGCGAAGGTTGAAATCAAAGTGTATAAAAGGCGGCAATTGTAGAGGCGCTGGAATTCAGTTTGATTTGAGTGTCGATTAAGACGATATCTAGCGAGCAATAGCAGTATTATTTTGAAAGTCAGTTTCATTTAAGCTATCAGTTTGGTTATTAAGCCAGCTAGTTGCAAAGTATAAGTGTTATTGTGAAGTACTTTAATAAAGGCCAATTTTCCATTATTCAATATTGGAGTTATTTATTCAACAGTTTAGTGATACAAACTTAGCAAAAAGGCAAATAAAGGCAAGCAAATTCGTTACAATTGGTGTCAGAAGAGGAATTGTTGAATAAATTCCAGCAACTAAAGGAGTTGGAGAGCCGTGGATTGAATACAAGCGGCGTTAAACTTGAACTTCAGGCACGGCTACGAGAGGCAATGGAAGCAGAAGGAATTGATGTGGAAGAGTATGTCTTTCATCTTGATGGCGAGGAGACAGCAAAAATTGAAGAGAAAAACGAAACATCGCAGACGGTTACCAGCACAGACTTGAACATGATATTGGCTGCAATATCTGCACAAACATCGACAGTAGCATCAATGTCGTCGCAAATGTCAGAAATATCGACACAGATTACATCCAAGATGGAAACACAGCTCGAACAACAGAAGACATATATCGCATCCCAACTGGAATCACAGGAGGCACGTATTTCAGAAATGACGTCGCAAGTGTCATCTCAACTGGAAGACCAAAAGACATATATGACATCTCAATTGGAAGCGCAAGAGGCACGCATATCTGAAATGTCGGCAGAAATTTTGGAACAGGTATCATCAAAACTGGAAGCGCAGGATGCAAAAATGGCTCAATTTCAGGCAGAAGTAGATGATTTAAAAGACCGTATGGAGCAGTTACAACTAAATCGCCCAGCTGTTTCAGCAAGCAATCCAAAGGTAAAAACACCATCCTTTGACAGTTCTGTTCCTTTCCAGGTATTTAAGATTCAGTTTGAGAAGACCGTAGCAGTGAACAACTGGAGTGCTGAAGATAAAGTTACTGCACTATTCGTGGCATTGAAAGGATCTGCTGCTGAAATCTTACAGACTATTCCTGAGGGAGAGCGGAACAACTACGAAACATTGATGAGCGCTCTAGAGAGGCGATACGGAAGCGAACACAGGAAGCAGATACACCAAATAGAGTTGCAAAACCGCTACCAGAAAGCAAATGAGACATTGCAGGAGTTGGCTTCAGATATTGAAAGATTGGCTCATCTCGCAAATGCGGACGCACCCGTGGAATACACTGAAAGGGTAAAAATCCAGAGTTTCATAAATGGCATACGAGATGTGGAAACGATGCGGGCTACATATGCGAATCCAAAACTAACATTTGCTGAAACGGTATCGCATGCACTGACTCAGGAAACAGCCTCACTTTTGAGTAAGCCAGCGTACAAAGCTCATCGCGTGGAAGTGGAAAGGCCAGACTGGGTAGACGCAATTTTGGAAGCATTGAAGGGTACGCAGCAGAAAAAAAATGATGCAGTCAAATGCTTTAAGTGTGGAAAGCAAGGGCACATTGCGCGTTATTGCAACACCAACCCTAACAGTTCCAACGATGTGGGTGGTCGTAAACGCAGAGCTAAAGGAGATGAGCAGATCTCCAAGACCAATCAATCGTTAAACTAAAGCGAGTCAGCCGCAAGGGGCGACAGCTGGCACCCTCAATTGAATGCCCCATAATCTCTATCTCGCAAATTGGAAGAAGGTCAAGCAATCTTACTGTCGGAGGACATGTGGATGGAAAGGAACGTTTACTGACTGTAGAAACGGGTGCATCCCATTCCATCATTCGGTCAGATTTAGTCAACAAGAAGATAAGACCATTGCTTGGAGCAAGATTACGTACAGCCACGGGAGAGGACACCCAGGTAATTGGAGAAGTAGAATGTGAAGTAGCAATTGGGAACGTCACGGTACTACACAATTTTATAGTGGCAGGTATTGTTGATGAAATCATAATTGGAGTGGACTTTTTAATCAACCAAGGCATCAAGATCGATATGCAAAGCAAGACGATGCGATATAAGAACATGGATGTGCCACTTAATTTCGGCTACGAGAGAGCCTACAGCAGTAAACGAGTGCTGGTGGAAGATAGTCAGCAAATACCACCAAAATCAGAAGCAGTCATCTGGGCAAAGGTTGATGGAGATTATGGGACAAACAAATTGTGGGTTGTCGAAGCAGCACATAAATCAGCATACAGCAGCACATAAATGAACATACTTGTAGGAAAAACCCTGGCAATGACAAAACAAGATGGACGTATTCCGGTAAGAGTACTCAATGAGTTCAAGTCAACACTCAAACTGACCAAAGGAGCTATTTTGGGAAGATGCCAAGAGGCCGAAGTAGTTATTAACTGTGAACAGCTCCAGGAACACGTTTCATCTAGTAATACTGATATTTCAAATGACATCACGGCATGGACGCAGGGCTAGAGGAAGATTATCAGAGTAAGGCAAAGCAACTGCTCCTAAAGTACGTAAACATATTTGACCAGGATGGTTCCAAACCAGGCCGCACCAATGTTGTGAAACATCAAATTGACACTGGAGACGCGAGGCCGATACGTCAAGCTCCACGTAGTGTTCCACTGGCGAAGCGGAAAGTTGTAAGTCAAATTATACAAGAAATGAGCGACAGCGGCGTCATCGAACCATCAGCTAGTCCCTGGAGCTCACCGGTAGTACTTGTAAAGAAGAAGGATGGAAAAATGGGGTTTTGCGTGGACTACCGGAAGTTGAATGACGTTACGAAAAAGGATAGCTACACATTGCCAAGAATTGACGACACTCTGGACTCGCTATCTGGTACGGAATGGTTTTCCACACTGGACTTGAAAAGAGGCTACTGGCAAGTGGAGGTGAAGGAGGAAGACAAAGAGAAAACAGCCTTCAGCGTCGGAGATGGTCTTTGGAAATTTACAGTAATGCCGTTTGGACTATGTAATGCACCAGCTACTTTCGAGAGACTCATGGATCAGGTATTGAAAACCTACATTGGAAAACATGCTTGGTGTACCTGGACGACATCATCGTATTGGGCAAGAACTTTGATGAACATCTTAAAAACTTAGATGAAGTTTTCCAGAGAATAGCTGGCGCTGGTCTAAAGTTAAGTCCCAAAAAGTGTGCGCTGTTTAAAAAGGAAGTAAATTATTTGGGTCACAAGGTAACGACAGAAGGTATCCGTACGACGAATGAGAAGATAGAGGCAATAAAGGATTGGCCAAGACCACAGAATCTGCATGAATTGAGAAGTTTCCTTGGGTTTTGCACATATTACCGCCGATTTGTACCAAATTTTTCCAGCGTAGCCCATAGCCTCCATGAGCTTACAAGAAAAAACAAAGCTTTTGAAAGGAAGAAGGAGCAAGAAGTGGCTTTCCAAACATTGAAGGAGCGTTTGTGCACTGCCCCAATGTTAGCATATCCGATTCCAGGAGCAACATTTAGTCTAGATACAGATGCGAGTGGATATGCAATAGGAGGCGTTTTATCACAACTGGTCGATGGACAGGAGAAGGTAGTTGCATATTACAGCCGTTCGATTGGAAAACCAGAGAGGAACTACTGTGTTACGCGGAGAGAGCTGTTGGCATTGGTAGAGTGCATTAAACATTTTCACAAATACCTCTACGGCCAGGACAATTGGCACGGTGGATCGAGCGACTACAAAGCTATGACTTTTCCATTGAGCATCGAAAAGGTAGTACCCATGGAAATGCCATTTGGAATGCAAGCACTGTTCAAAGGACGAGGCTAAAGAAGACATTATATATATCCGGCTAATGACTATAACGTGTACGGATGAATGGGACAAGGAACAACTAAGAAAGTGTCAGCAAGAAGATACAGATCTGTCACATGTTATGCAAGGGCTCGAACGAAACGAAAGACCAAGCAGAGAGGAGATGTCAGCAGAAAGTCCCATTACGAAGTCATATTGGGCACAGTGGAACAGTTTAGAATTGATATCCGGTTGCTTGCATCGAGTATGGGAGAGTGAGGATGGTCAATGCAAGAAGAAACTGATAGTTGTTCCCAGAAAGAGGATTCCTGACGTGCTCAGCGAGCTGCATAATGGTCAAAGCGGAGGTCATCTTGGAATCACGATGACACTCGAGAAGATTAAACAGATTCCATTGGGTGGGTTGCCGTCAGTCGGTCACTGAGTGGATTGCGAACTGCGAGGTTTGCAGCAGAGCGAAAGGGCCCAGAACCCGAAGTCATGGCCAGATGAAGCAATATAACTCAGGTGCGCCATTTGAAAGGATCGCTATGGATGTCGCCGGTCCATTTCCTACTAGCAACGGCGGAAACAAATATGTACTGGTAGTTATGGATTACTTCAGCAAATGGCCAGAGGTATACTCAATCCCAAATCAAGAAGCGGAAACGGTAGCAGAAGTGTTTGTAAACAATTGGGTTGCAACGTATGGTGTACCAATGGAGTTACATTCTGACCAAGGCAGGAATTTCGAATCAGCTGTGTTCCAGGAAATGTGTAAATCATTGGGCATTCGAAAAACACGAACAACTGCATTGCATCCTCAATCCGATGGTATGGTAGAACGATTCAATAGAACATTGGAGGAGCACTTAAGGAAAGTAGTAGACAAGTACATAAAGAGTGGGATAACCGCATACCAATATTCTTGATGGCTTACCGATCAGCAGTGCATGAGACAACGGGCCAAACCCCTGCAAAAGTAATTTTTGGCAATGACCTTAGACTGCCAGCTGATTTGAAGTTTGGGATAGATGCCAATGCGGAGAGAAATGTCAAGAAATCCACTAGTGATTTGGAAGAAGAGCTAAGAGAAATACCTGATCTGATAAGGCAACGAACAAAGATTATGAGTGACAAGATGAAAGCCAGATACGATAAAGCAATTAATTCAGAAGGTTTTCAGGAAGGAGATTTGGTGCTGTTATACAACCCACAACGTAAAAAAGGTTTGTCCCCGAAATTGCAGTGTAATTGGGAAGGCCCATACAAAGTTGTAAAACGGATCAACGATGTAGTGTACCGCATACAAACCATCGGTAAACCACGAACCAAAATGAAAGTGGTCCATTTGGAAAGGCTGGCAACGTTTAGATCGGGAGATTTGTCTAATCGGGACGATCAGACTTAGGTGGAGGGCAGTGTTACGAATATTAGCAAAACTAAAGAGTGCTGCCATCTCTAAGCCGATGCTAAGCAGTGACGTGAATTCACATCCATACATCAATCATTATGTATCTACATAAACGAAACAATAATTGCGTCTACACATATATACCATGTACGTATAGAAGCAGCGGAGAGTCAATGCACAAACACATTCATATATCTGAGATACTCCTATAAGTATGCAATGAGAAAAACTATAAAATTGTGCAATTGTAGTTACAGCTGAGAAGTTTGAGAGCTGCTGGACTAGTAGATTCTGGAAACGCCTAGAAGATGCGAAGGTTGAAATCAAAGAGTATAAAAGGCGGCAATTGTAGAGGCGCTGGAATTCAGTTTGATTTGAGTTTCGATTAAGACGATATCTAGCGAGCAATAGCAGTATTATTTTGAAAGTCAGTTTCATTTAAGCTATCAGTTTGCTTATTAAGCCAGCTAGTTGCAAAGTATAAGTGTTATTGTGAAGTACTTTAATAAAGGCCATTCTTCCATTATTCAATATTGGAGTTATTTATTCAACAGTTTAGTGATACGAACTTAGCAAAAAGGCAAATAAGAGGATTTGCAAGCAAATTCGTTACAATATATATTATTTTTATTTCTGTGGTTTAATTTTTTAGTCTTTAAGCTTATATAACAGGTATCATAAGGGTTTCAAAGACCGATATTCGAAAAAAATTAAAGCGGAACGATTTTCCGATATTCCTTTTTTGTTTATAGATCAATTCAAAACAATAGGCTTGCTCCAATTTTTTGGGATTTTAAAGAAAACGGAAAGAATTTAAAATTAGTATTTTTTTTTCGAGCGAAATAAGAAGATCGAAATTTATTTTTATCTTCTTATAAAGCGATTTTACTAATATAACGTCTGGCTGTAACGTTCGCTGGGTGAAAAATCAAACACATTTCAAAGACGCCATTTTACATCTTCTAGAAAGGGTTTTAAGACCACATCTATATATATATAAATGAATTTGTGTGCGTTAGCACGTTCAAAGCTAAAAAACGACTATACCGATTTTAATATTTTTTCTCTGTTATTTTCGGTCTGGTTCAGGGATCATGTACGGCAAAATTTTTTAAAAAACCTCAATTGAAAATATTTGATTTTAGCTAATACTCATAAACGGTTTGACCGATTTCAATAATTTTTTCTTTTCTTTATTCAATCGGACTAATTGTTCATTATAGCAAAAAAAAATTTGAAAGTCCTCAATTTAGAAATACTTTAGCTAATAGAACGAATTTGGCTGTTACTATTCCTGCTACTTTGGCTGTTTTTATACCTGCTGTTACACCCCTTTCGTATATGCAACATTTCTCCATTTCGTATATGCTAAGAAGTGATATAAATTTTAATTTTTCCTATGCAACCAGTGCTGCCGCTCACATATATTTCTTCGTAACAAAAATAAGACCAAAACGCTTTTGAGAGTACCAAAGTAATTGTTTCCCAGTTGTAATCTTAATATATGTATATTAATTTCGTCTCACGTTGTTTGTCCGCGATGGACCCCTTAAGCTACTTAACAGATTTCAATCAAACTAGAGGGAAGAGAAAAGAGGGAAGGAAAAAGAGACAAAGTTAGACGAAGATAGAGATATGAATAGATGGAGCGGAAAATAAGGGAGGGAAAGGACGTATAGGGAGAAAGAGGTGCAGAAAAAGCTAATGGTAGAGGAAAGAGTGAATAACAAGATAAGGAAAAAAGGGGAGAGAAAGGACGGGAGAGAAGAGGTAAAAAATGCTTAAAAGTTATGCAGATAGACCAATGCTAGGGCAGAGCAACGTCTGCCAGGTCTGCTAGTTTTGTATAAATATTGTCGGTTGTTTTCATCAGCCTATAAAAATTTGATATTTTCTTATAATTAAACTTTCCAATATAGTACAATTACAACAAATAAAGCCGCTTCATAAACAGTATTTATGAGTAGTCCTCGAAATTGTACATGGTAGACAATAACAATGTGATAATGCACGAAAATAATATGATATAGCAAAAAAGTTGGCAACCCTAGTGTGTGAAAGCTAAAGTAATTTGTGCTCCTCTTTAAATTTTCAAATTCATTGTTTATTGTGAGTCTTAATTCTTACAACCTGTGTCTAAACATTAATAAACGTGACATTTGTCTGTGGAAAGTAAGATCCTCTGTCCAGGTGATCTCCAATTCAACTTTACTAACTTGGCAGTATATTGCGATTGGTACTCCTGCTTTGTTGTTGTCAGTCAACTTGTTTTCTTTGACACCTTCATCAATTGTGTATCTTCCCGCCAACAGTTTTATAGTCACTGAAGTTTGTTTGTGCTTCAAGCTTTATTTTGTGGTTTGCGTCTATGCTAAACTTGAAGCCTGCGTCATAATAATCTAAGCTGCGTTAGAGCTGCCACCCAGTTTCTTGGAGCAATATTTTTTGGCCCGTTTTTTTTCGAACACCATGGATCAAGTCAATGGTAAACGTCGTGGTGACGACCTTAATAACGAGGTTGATAGCGCCAAAAAGGTGCAACGGATCAGCGGCTTCTCTCCTAGTTTAATGCAAAGCATGGATCAGCGATTTGCCAAGTTCAACGATCTGATTGCTGAGCAAATTTTGGACTCGGAAAAAAGGCTCATCGAATTCGTATGCAAAAAACTAGAAGACAAATTTGTGGTGCTGAAGAAAGAGGTCAGTGAGCTTAATGCAAGAGTTACTCAGCTGGAGAGTGTGTTCGAGCGCGTTGGTTATCTCGAAGAGGAAGTAAAAAAACTCAAAAACAATGCGTCAAAGCAAGAGAGCCATATTGCCGCAAGTGAAGTCCGTGTACACGGAATTCCCTTTAAGGAAGGAGAAAACTTAGCAAGTGTCTTTCATCACCTCTGTTCCACTCTTAGATTGCAACCAATACCTATAATGAGCATTTTTCGGCTACGGAAAATAGACAACAGCGTGACAGATCCGGCCGTAATAATCAAATTTCAGTCGCCGACAGACAGAAACAAATTGCTAAAAAGTATAGGCACCTTTAGGCGCCAAAACAATCCAAACATCAAGGGTCTGCAATTAGTTCATGTGGGCATAAATTCAAATGCTCCGATTTATGTAAATGCTTCGCTGTCTAGGCAAAACTATGCGATCTTCAAGGCAGCGATCCGTCTAAAGAAGAAAAGTGGCGGTTTTTTCTAAGAAGGGTCTGGTACATATCAGACGAACAGCCAACGCCAGCCCTGAAGCAATACATAGCTTGGATTTTCTAGAGCGTCTTGAGAATACCGGCGAAGAAAACGCGAGTTCCTTTCGAGTTGATGATGCGCCAACGAATAATGATCAATAAATTAATTTCTATGTATGGTATATTACTTAAGTTCTTGAGTCTCTTCGTTTCTGTCTTTATCTCTCCCTATCATACTTGTAAACAATCACTTATGTTGTCTTTATTGTTACGCATCGCAGAGCATTCTTTATATCCCATATTTAGTGATGGTCCTGGACTATAGGTTGTCTAGTTCCAAAGACTGCTTACATACACTGTTGCGCGTATTCAACAAACGTACTAAAGGGCTCAAAGTCATCCATCTTAATGCGCAAAGCCTATATAAAAAGCTGGATGAATTGAGATTCATATCTGAGGGTTCTGATATAGATGTTATATGTATTTCCGAAACCTGGTTTTCTTCATGTCACAAAAATGATTTGGTGCAACTAAATGGATATCAACTTTTCAGGGCTGATAGACGTGGTCATGGTGGTGGTGTTGCTATATATGTTAAAAGTAGTTTATCCTGTAAACTTTGCTGCAGTGCTAGTCCAAGTGATTTCGTCGAATATGTGTTCGTAGACGTGTTCTCTGTAAATAATGAAAGGCTTCTTATCGGCTGTGCATACAGACCTAATTGTGGAGTTGACTTCTCTGGCTTTATTGAATTTCTCGAGCCTCTACTTATAAGCTATGATAATATAATCATCGCTGGGGATTTCAACTCCAACCTTCTCGTCGACTCAACTCTAAAGCTAAGTATGGAGTCTCTTGGACTTTTTCCCACCAATTTAACTTCACCTACACACTTTACTTACTCAAATTCTTCTTTGCTGGATTTATTTTTTGTGAATGATCCCCTGAAATTGCTCCACTACGATCAATTGTCGGCATCTTGCTTTTCAAAACACGATCTGATATTTCTTAGTTACAACTTTCAAACGTCACACATACAATGTTCCTTTACATATCGTGATTTTAGAAGCATAGATTACAGTTCCCTTAATGCAGCGGTGGAGTCGGTTGAGAGGAGCTTGATTCGTACACTGACATCGGTCGATGATCAGGCATCATTCCTACAGAACCATATTATTAGGCTTTTCGACAACTATGTGCCAGTGAACTCAAAGCTGCTACACACAATAATACCCCTTGGTTTAGTGCCAATCTAAAACACTTAATTCACCAGCGTAACCTTGCTTACTCACGATGGAAAAGATACAAAACCCTGGAGGCTCACAACTGCTTCAAAACAGCTAGGATCGCTGCTAACAAAGCCATTAGGTCAGCTAAGCAGAAATTTTATAATAACAAGTTCAGTGCTGCTTTGAGTTCGAAGGAAACCTGGAAGTCGATTAAACATATTGGTATCGGAAAATCCAAATGTGATATTTCTGTCCTCCCTGATGTAGACATTAATGAGATAAATATAAATTTTGTAAATCTGCCAATCTCAACTGACAATATATGTGCTGATAATTATTGTATTCGCGCTAATGTTGATTTTGGTCCTCTTGAGTTTGCTAGTGTCGATGATTGTGATGTCGTTCAAGCCATTCTTTCAGTAAAGTCTAATGCTATGGGGTTCGATGGTATATGTCCGAAATTTTTAAAAATAATTCTTCCTAAAATCCTTCCTCACTTAACCTACTTGGTTAACTCTGTGCTGACGTCCTGTGTATTTCCCAAATGTTGGAAAGTTGCTAAGGTAATCCCAATCCCCAAGCAAAACAAGGAGTATAGGCCTATAGCTATTCTGCCTTTCCTTTCCAAGGTCGTCGAACGAATTTTGCACTGCCAGATAAATACTTATGTGCAGAATAATAACCTTCTCACAGATTCCCAGTCTGGATTCAGGTCAAATCGTAGCTGTAAAACGGCGCTCCTATCGGTGATAGAGGATATTCGAGAACAAGTTGACAAAAATTGCTATTTAATTTCTCCAACTGTGCAACAGCCTTAATCAGATCGTATTTGGCCGACCGAACTCAGGCAGTAAGTGTTGGTAGCAGAAAGTATGACTTCGTCAGTGTTTTAAGAGGAGTCCCACAAGGCTCAATCCTTGGTCCCCTGTTATTTGTTTTGTATATAAACGATTTGCCTGGTGTTCTCAAGTATTGTAATATTCACATTTATGCTGACGACGTACAATTGTATATGTGCTGTCCTAGTGATCGTACCAGTTCATGTATTAATAACTTAAATTACGATTTGTGTCAAATTGGTACGTGGGCTTCTATGAACGGCTTATGTCTTAACCCTAAGAAGTCGAAATGTATAGTCATTCATAGAAGGTCACTAGATAAAAGTGGAATGGAAAATTTAATTTTAGACAACACTATTATAGAATACGTTGACACGGCAAAAAATCTAGTTTTTAACAAAACCCTGACATGGAAAGATCACATCTTCCGCACAGTGGGAAAAGTGAATGGGATGCTTCGTACACTCTGGCTTACACAATATTTTACTCCGTTACATATTCGTCTACTAATAGCAAAAGCGTACTTAATACCTACGCTCCTTTATGGATGTGAGGTTTACTCCAATTGTGACTATGTATGTAATAGGAAACTTAATGTTGTGTATAACAACATTGCTAGATACGTCTATGGGTTGAAAAGACTTGACCACGTCTCTCAACATGCTTACAGGTTGCTAAACATTTCTTTCGATAACCTTATTAAACTTAAAACGCTCACCACGCTACATAAATTAATATATATGAAGGAACCTGACTATCTGTATCGGAGGCTAAATTTTCTCCAGTCGTCTAGATCTGTTCTCCTTACCCACTTCAGACATCGTATGCTAATATCTGATCGCCAGTTCTTCATTAATTCCATACGTCTTTGGAACTCGCTCCCTTCTAGACTTAGGCTTACAAGCAATGCTCTGCTCTTCAATAAAGAATTAACAAGTTTCTATAATAACCTAGACAATTAAAATACTGATTCCTTCTAAGCAAATGTACTCTATCATTCCTTTATTTATCTATTTACTATTTATTAAATATATTATTTGTTGTAACCTTTTCTTAGCCATAGTCATTAGCTTTAAGTTTCAAGATTAGATTGTTCCTATTTTATGCCTTTTACCGACTAGCACTGTAAAATAATTTTTGTCAAATTGTTGTGCTGGGATGAATTGCCTAATAAATACAAATACAAATACAAATACAACTAAGCAAAAAATATAAAATATCAACAAAATAAACACAACAAAGCATACCAACACCATAATTTATGCATATACATATAAACATACTTAGATGTAAACAGAAGTACAATATATGGAACTTACCGTGCCAATGGATCAATGATTTTATCAATTCACAGCCATCCAATTTGTTATTATTATCAGAATCATGCATTTTGAAATAATGAAATTGCAATTCTGATTCAGACATTTTGCTGGTGTCAATTGGTACCTGCATATGCTCTTGAATGTGACTAAAATAAGAAAACGATAAGAAATGGATAGGTATGTTTGAACATGCATATCTTTAGCAAGTAAGTCTGTGTTTGGTTAGGTTGAACTGGCCGGTCCATGAGGACCTCACATAGACTGATTGAGTCCGTAGTGTTACCAGAAGTTTGTTTTAACGACCAAACTGAAAAACGCTATCAAAAACCAGTACCTATGTTATAAAATAACTCCGTCCTCTTGTCAAATACTATATACCTAGGACTTAAGCCACTTGCTGCTTCTAGATCTGACAGCTGTATCACTCCTGTATCACTCCATAGCTGGAGTCTTAGCCTGGCAAGTGCAGGGTACGAGCATAGAACGTGCTCGATCGTTTCCTCCTCCAACCCGCACTTCCTATATCTGCTATCACTGACCAAGCCTAATTTAAAGGCATGTGACGCCAGAAGGCAGTGTCTAGTCAGAACACCCGTCATGAGTCTATAGTCCTCTCTTTTTAATGATAGAACCAAATTTGTTAGTCTAAGGTTGTAAGACCTACCATAATCTTCGACACTTTACAGCCCCGCGCTTTAACCCAAGCCTTTCCTGCTTGGTCGATCATGTGCACCTCTCGCCTTCGTTTAATCTCTCCCAGTCTAATTGGGACGTCTACGGAGCAAGCTTCAAGGGAGGCGCCCTTTTTAGCTAGTTCATCCGCTTTTAATTCCCATCTATTCCCATATGCCCTGTGACCCTCCAGAGACTGCTTACACTCTAACACGCATTTAGATGCTGTGCTATGCGAGATTATGCCTTAATCGCTGCTTGACTGTCAATATAAATGTTAACACGGTTGCAGCTTAAGCTATTCTCTTCCAGGGTTTCTGCTGCTTTGGTTAGAGCTAATATTTCCGCTTGGAAAACGCTACAGTAATCCGGCAGCCTGGAGGATCTGCTTATTTCCGGATCAGCACAGTATACCGCAGACCCTACTTTGGAACCATCTGTGTACACATGTATCGCTCGTCCGCCATTTGCGCACCCTTGCGCCAACCGTCCACCTCCATTGTGGCCTTGAGATCTACCTCGAAGCGCAGATATGGAATCAGGTAGTCTGTTCGTCTTGTGATTGATGACGCTATACTACTATAGCCATATGATCGGCGCTCAAGCTGTTCCGAGGCACCGAGCCTGGTTGCAGTTGTTAATGCTATGTTCCTTGCTACCAGGTCAACATGTGGAATGTGTAGAATGGTATACAGTGCAGCCATCGGGGTTGTTTTCAGGGCTCAGGTAATGCTAAGCATCGATAGTCTGCATACCCAGTCTAATTTTTTGAGGTGAGTTGTTGTTGTTGTAGCGATAAGGTTGCTCCCCGAAGGCTTTGGGGAGTGTTATCGATGTGATGGTCCTTTGCCGGATACAGATCCGGTACGCTCAGTACCACAGCTCCATTAAGGTGCTAGCCCGTCCATCTCGGGAACGATTTATGTGGCCACATTGAACCTTCAGGCCATCCCCTCCCTCCCCACCCCCAAGTTCCATGAGGAGCTTGGGGTCGCCAGAGCCTCGTCTGTTAGTGAAACAGGATTCGCCGCGGATAGGTGAGGTTGACAATTAGGTTTGGAGAAGCTATATATTGCGCTGGAAACCTGAAGGGTTACGCTACACACCCCTTGAATCTGGTATTTTAGTCGCCTCTTACGACAGGCATACCTACCGCGGGTATATTCTTACCCCCTTACCCGCTGGGGGTGAGGTGAGTTGTTTTTGTGTGGCTTTCTAGAATAGGGCTTGCAATCGCTGTAAAAACCCAATGAGAAAAAGAGGGCGATAGGCCCCACGTACACCCCAGCATTCTTTTACAGGCATAAAGTGCATTTGAGGCTTTCTTCACCCTCTCCACCACGTCGAGCTTCCATGACAGCTTACTGTCTAGGATGATGCTTAGATATTTTGTGCAAGGTTTCTCCTGTAAGGTCACCCCTCCTAACTTAGGCCTGATCCAATTTGGGACCTTGTACCTCTTTGTAAACAAGACCATATCCGTCTTCTCCGCATTGACTTTCAACCCGACATTAAATGCCCAGGTATGAACATCCCGAAGCGCGCGATCCATCAAAGAACTAATCGTTGGATGGCACTTTCCACTTATGACAATTGCAACGTCATCTGCGTAAGCCGTAAGTTTTACGGGTCCCTCATCGAATCGCCTGAGCAGTTGGTTGATGACCAGCGTCCACAGCAGAGGTGATAGCACCCCTCCCTGTGGCGTGCCCCTGTCCACTGATTTCGTGGCCTCGTACAATCCCCATTGTGATGTAATATTCCTGCAATTTAACATGCAGCCGATCCATCTCGTTAAGGCTGGATGTACTTTAATGTAATTAATACCATCCATAATCGCCCATTTGGAAACGTTATTGAAAGCCCCGGCAATGTCCAAGAAGACTTCTAGAGCATATTCCTTATGCTTATTACCACCCTATGTAATGCGGTGTCTGCTGACTTGCCTTTGGTGTACGCATGCTGTGTTGTGGAGAGCAGCTTTTCATCCACGTTGGACTTTATGTACACATCTATCTTTGCACTTTATCCACCACCACAAACCGCGCGTACGTGCCTTGCCTTTGGAGGTTTGGAACCACTTCCGCCAGCCACCGTAAGCTCGCGATATTGTCGCACGCTATCATCTTCACACCATTATACCATCCCCCCGAATCAAAGAATGGAAGGGGCTTACTTGGTTGTTCCCGGAGCATCTTAAGCATTATATAAGCTAATAAGCTCCCTTTCTACAGATCTCCACCTTTCAGTAGTCATCTCTCCGAAAGGACTGCTATGATCAACCAACGCCACAGTCAGTGAGTGCTTTGCCACATCACTCACTTCTCGGGGAAAAGCCGGAGTCTTAGTGTTATCTCCTTTTGGCACCTCCGAGAGAACCGGAGTCTTAGCGTTATCTCCCTTTGGCTTATCTCCTACCTCCGCAGTTGGAACTTTCCTCTGACTGTTGTTGTTGTTGTAGCGATAAGGTTGCTCCCCGAAGGCTTTGGGGAGTGTTATCGATGTGATGGTCCTTTGCCGGATACAGATCCGGTACGCTCCGGTACCACAGCACCATTAAGGTGCCAGCCCGACCATCTCGGGAACGATTTATGTGGCCACATTAAACCTTCAGGCCATCCCCTCCCTCCCCACCCCCCAGTTCCATGAGGAGCTTGGGGTCGCCAGAGCCTCGTCTGTTAGTGAAACAGGATTCGCCGCGGATAGGTGAGGTTGACAATTAGGTTTGGAGAAGCTATATGTTGCGCTGGCAACCTGTAGGGTTGCGCTACACACCCCTTGAATCTGGTATTTTAGTCGCCTCTTACGACAGGCATACCTACCGCGGGTATATTCTTACCCCCTTACCCGCTGGGGTAAGCTTTCAACTCGCAGCTCTTCAACGTAGTTGCTACCTCGCTATTGGGGCCCATCTGTTTTAAAGCTTTGGGCCTATTTGTCTTGCCTATGCGACTGCCCTGTCTCGCGGCTCTGGGACTGGGTCCTTTCTGCCTCTTGAAATCAGGCTTGTCGCCTTTCGCCGAACGTTGTCTCTTCATTCTGACATTCGACGCTTCTTCTTCGGTTGCAGAACCGAGGGTTTCTCGCAGCAAACCTTTTGAACTGCCTTCGAACTACTTCTACCGCCTGATGGGCCCATTCTAAGCGCTCGATCTCCACTTCTGTTGGGTCGACCACTGCTCCCAAGCGTTGTACAATTCTTAGTGCTGCACGGTACTGCGAGAGAGCTCTTTTACTTCCTCTGCTCCGTACCCTTCTCCACTCTTCTACTCCGTTTTCATTTGTGTGCTTCTCCTACACGCTTAATGCGTATTTGTCGTCCTTGGCTTGCGACTCAGTCCTCTTATCATCGTCCTTATTACAATTAGGTAATGAGTCGTTCATCTTGGTCGTACGACCACCTGGCCGACAAGGCGGGTTCAGCGGTCCGGTATTATAAACTTCCCGAGGTGGCCCGATATCGGGAAAGCTCCGTCCGAATACTGCCGAATTTATCCCCTGGCTGCAAATCGTCCAATAGGCACGGTCCGCATAACACCCTGGATTAGGGGGTTGGCAGTTTTTGGTCACCGACATCCCGCCGCCCTCCTATGAGGCGAAACGGCGTAGATGTCAGTCCCAAACAGCTCCGCCTCATAGTTCGGCTAAGCCCTCACACCAACGACAAGGTGCCTACCCTAGTGAGGGTCTGTGTTAGGGCTATATAAAGTATTGGGCCTCATGCATACGTTGGAAGCGACTTAAAATGCCAAAATAAACTTTATGCACTAATCATAACTTAGAAACAGATTAAAACGTCGTTGCATAACTTATATACTTAATTAAAACAAACATTGCCCTCTGTCTTAAAAAATAAATATTTTTGGAATAGATACACAATAGCCGTTTTTTTTTTGCATGTACATATACATGTGGTTTTTGTTTTTCTTTTTACATCAACCCATCTAGGCTATGAATCCGAAATCCGGTAATAGAAACTTTTGACCACCCTTGTCATTACAATCCTTTTTCTGTAAAGAACTCGCTCTAACAAGAGCTCCGCCTGCTAAATATTTGTACAAATACCTCCGATTTGAACATGGTTTAGCTCCTCTAGGCGATACTGAGACTTTGATTGGAAAAACTGTCTTAAAACATTGGGCTAAGTCCTTTTTCTAAGCAGTGGTCTGAAAAGAAGTTTGGTAGTACTTAAACGTGCTGGACGATTTTCATTTTCGTTGTTTAAACCAAGACAATATATTTTTGAATTTCAACGTATGCGAGAATCCTTACACTTCGCTTCCCTCCCAACGATCATTGAATTTTTTCTTGTGTTACTTACGATCTTTCCTGTTGAATATTGCCAGTATTCAAAACTTGCTGCCCTCCATGATGTCCATGATGTGCCTGTTGGTGTTGAGCATTTCCAGTGGGGTGCTGTTGCTGTTGTATCGGAGCTTGTTGTTGCTGCTGTTGATATTGTGGTTGTTGTTGTTGTTGGTATTGTGGTTGCGCTTGTTGCTGTTGATATTGCGGGGGTTGTTGTTGTTGCACCGGATCTTGCTGATATTGCACTTGTGGTTGTTGCTACAACAAAACCTCATAAAATTTGCATAAGCTAAATTTTCCTATATACTTACATAGTGTTGAGGTGCAATATTAGGTGCATGATGCATTTGTTGCTGCTGCTGTGGTTGATACTGTTGTTGCTGTGGATTTTGCTGCACTGGCGGTTGTTGCTACATGTGAATGAATTCATATTCAATTTAAAAGACAACTAAAACCGATTGCAACATAAACTTACGTAGTGTTGTGGAGGTACACCTGGCGCTACACGTTGCGCTGAGGAGAATCCACCAAACAGCAAGTACGCAAACAGCATCAGAGCTGGTACTAGTATTTGTTGGTTCGTATATCCTATTCCTTGTAGTTGCATATTGGCACTCCTGCGATAGGCTGATGAGCTGGAAGCACAAAAATGTCAAACCTAACTTGTTCAATTTATGTTGATCCTTTGAAGATCTTTGTTTTATGGCTTTTTAAGTTAACTTCGCTGATTAGTAGATATCTTGGGCATTCAACAACCACGTCAAAAAAGAATACCGGAGAAATCCACACGTATACAACTTGGAAATGTCAATACGACTGTTCAATGCAATACAAAAAAAAAAAAATGTGTAGGCCAGGGTGGCTTTGCGGAGTATTTAAGATGCATTTCAATAGAAAGCGTCGCAAGCATCTTTTCTGCTCACTGCCATAAGTTCATATATCGCAAAGAGGATTGATATACAAGAGGGGACACTGTAGAATTTCTTCATGACCCTGAAACAGGCTGGTTTTGGTGAAAATCATTTGGATTTCCTTCTTATTTTGTTCGTGCGCTGTTTGGATTTATATTTAAAGAAAAAAATCTCGGGACTTTGGGCTTTTTTCAGCATTTCATATTGCAAATTTAAAGGCCAATTAATGGTGACATAACCATAACCCAATAAAACAGCTGATCGAACCTACCTTGTGGAAATCAATGTAATCGATTAATGGTGCCATACCATTACGCTAACGCCATAACCATATCATAGCCAACCAATTGGTTTTTCGTTTCTCGCCATAACCATAACCTAAAAATATTTGAGTTGGTGAATTTAATAACTTTTTGTAGATTTTATTCATTGTTTTGGATACGTTATGACTAAGAGACTAATTTTTTGTGGAATATGTTTGTAATTTTTTGCGTTTTCTTTATTTTTATGAAATTTTCACGATTTTTAGGTTAAGGCACCATTAATCGATCACATTGGAGATGGTTATCGATATGGGTATGGTTACGACTATGGCGATGGGTCATAGCTTTTGGCCTTTAAATTTCTTTAGTTGGTTTATTTGTTTCAGTTTCAATTTCAAATCACAGAAAATCCTCTTTGCCTGGTAAAGTATAAGCTTTTTTAAAGACATTTTTCTAATGGTTTTTGTGTTAAACTACGGTAAAAGTATACTTGAGGGGTCGACTGCTAATACGCCACCAAAAATATAGAGGTGTCGAAAGACACGTATTGATCTCGACAACAATAATCCGAAGGAGGAAAAGAAAAATTTTATCCCTGTCCGGAGATATTTGCAGTTGAAGCTCGAGATTTTCATGTGGTTGTAATGTTGTAAAAAAAATAGTGAACATAATTGTTTTGCGCGGATATAGTTTTGGTCTCGAAGCCGGTGTTGGACCCACCCAGGGTAATTTTTTATAAGCGCGGCCGAAGGCCGCCAACGCAGAAAGGTGTTCAGCGCAAAAATACTATGGATACCACCCTCGGTTCCGGAGGTACCCGCGGGTCATTTTTCGGTTTTTTGTTAATATCTTTTGAACGAGCTAAAATTTTATTTTCCGCCTTCGGATTATTAATACTGGGACCCTATTAAGTAACTGTGAGTTTTAAAATTTACAATTTTTCTTCATATAATTTGTATGAAAGAAAAATGTGCGTTTCAAAACTCATAGTTACTGAATAGGTCCTCTGATGTCAAGACGCGTCGTCTGGTACCTCTCTCGATATTTTTGGATGCGTGTTAGCAGCGCCATGCTGTCGTATAGAATTACCCTATTTTTGAACCAAGATTAAAAGGCAAGTCTCTGGAAGATCCCGAAAATCCCGAGACTGTAATATTCAATTCCTGAAATCCGGGGAATACAAAAGATTTTCGGAACTCGATGCCTTACCCGCAATCAGCGCCAAATCGATTATTTCCTATTCGTTATTGACTATCGTGTAGAAATACGAGGGGAAAGCACTGAACACACCACGTGAATTGAATCGTCACAGCTCAATGAACAGGTCTCGAAGGAAAGGCTTTTTTGTTACAATTAGTTTTTTTTTTGCATAAATATTTACTTCAATGTAAATAAATTGTATTTTTTCACTAGTGAAATATACAAAGTTCTACACTATCTCTCATTTAAAATATAATAAACCTAAATCTCTACGCTGACAAAAAGTAATCAAAAATGGTGAGCAAAAGGTGAAAGTTTCTGTGATTTCAAGCTATTAATTGTACTTTTACTTTATATTAAAGGCACGTTACTTCAAGGAGCAGGATATTGATGGTAAGTTTTTATAACAATATTCAATAAAAGACATCCATATATAGAGCTGCAAGAAAAATTTCCATTATGCGCTTATGTGGAAACATACATACATACGTATTTCAGCAAAATTGTCACTAATCCTACTTGCATTTCAAATTTCTTGAACAGAATTTCGTGAGTGCTTCTATTTATTTGCACGATCCGGCCAAATTACTACACTAGATGAGCTCACTGTAATTATGCGTTCACTGGGTTTATCACCTACAATACAAGAGCTTATTTCCTATTTAAAAAAGAAAGGTGGTAAAATGAGTTTCGCTGATTTTCTTGACATCATGCACCAACATTCGAAGGTAGAAAAAACTCCCGATGAAGTAGTCGCCGCTTTTAAAGCAGCTGATACCAAAAATACTGGCACAATTTCTGCCCGACAGCTTCGCAATTTGTTACAAAATTGGGGGGAGGGTTTATCTGTGCGCGAGGTGGGCTCTCTTTAAATATTTTATTTCTATTTTGTTAAATTTATCGTTAATTAATTTCCAGGTTGACAACATTTTCCGGGAAGCAAACGTTAACAATAATAGTATGGTTCGATATGCTGACTTTATTAAAATAGCTTGCGCACCAGTACCAGACTATTATTAAGCAATAATGATGAACTTTCTACATTCCAGAGAATATAGCATCACAAAAGTACTTCATCGTAATGCTTATACCTTCCATTTTATATTCCTTTTGCATATCCAATAAAACGACACATTTTTTCTCAACGCTTTGAAGTAAATGTTTATTGTATAAAAAAGTATACGCGTTCTTTTTTAGTTTGCAATGGTAACCTCAACTTCTACGCCAGCCTCAATGTTAATTGAGGTAATTTTCTTTACAATCTCAGATGGCGAATGCAAATCGATGATACGTTTGTGAATTCTCATCTGCAATAAAAAAGAAATGATTTATAGTATGAAATTAGAATAGTGGACGAGTCACAGAAATATTACAACTTCAAGCAACATTTGTAAAACTTATAGAGCCACCCAGAACTTGTTATATTCTAAATGGACTATGTAAGTGCGTTTGATCTAGGCAAATATATAGAAACTGAGCTAAGAGCAGAAATAAGACACGAAGCTCGATATTCAACTTGCCACACATTCAAAAATATTCTATGTGTTGAAATGTTTCCCTTTTTAACACATCGCTTAGGAATAGATTTCCTAACGTTATGTTGACCTTCAACCAAAATTGCAGAACAATTGATGGTTGATACCAAGAAATCGGTCAAAAAGTATTTTCGTGTAAAAAGGCCTTTAGTGTATTTTGCAGCCGAACGATTGGAAAATTTGTTTCGAAGCTTTTCTTATACCTAGTAACAAAAAAGTTTGCGTTAAAAATTATTGATCCACTATACTATATTTAATAAAAATATTTGTAAACCTCAGAGAGCCACATAAAATTTAATATATTCTAAGTGGACTATGTGAGTGCGTTTGATCTGGGCAAACATAGATACTGGGCTAAGTGCAGGAATAAGACTCGAAGCTGGGTACTCAGTTTGCCATAACTATACTAAATCGATAGTTCAGTTAGTTCCGCTGTGGATTGTGATTATTGATAAGCGATTATCCAAACGAGCCTTATTTTAACTAGCGCTTTTGTAAACGGTGAAGAAAGTGATATCAAAAATAAATAGCTCTACGACTGTTATTTTTCGCAACTAGTTCGTAAGATAACGGCTTACTATGCCTTAAGTTCGCTACAGCATATGTTCTGAATGTGTTAAAAGGGAGCTACACGTTGGCAGGGGCCTCGGTTATAAAACATCAATTCGCATCTCATTTTCAATGTGATAAAATTATAAGAAACCCTCCCACTCTTTTTGTTAATTACCTGGAAGCGATCCCATGTTTTGGAACCTTCACCACAAGGTGTTTTTCGTGTGGTTATACGTAGAACTTTGGTTGGCATGCGTACTGGACCCTGAAACAAAATTTATTTAAATTGATTACCCATCCGAATTACATATTATGATAAACATTTAGATATAGGCATGACTGTTGCTTGAACATAAATAATCTCTCTCCGCAGATAAATATCAGTGAAAGATAATGTCCAATTCAAGCCAAATATTCTCTAGCACTTAATTGATGAACTAGGCCTAAACTACTTGAAATATACAAAGCCTCCAGGAAAGTGCAGCACATACATGTGTTTATAATATATTGGTGCCGAGACTAAACGTACCTTTACGCGCAGATTCTGGTTCTTTGCGCTATTTATTAAATCCCGGCATACATTCTCTAAAGAGCGCACGTTTCTTGATGTCAAAGTGATGCGAATGCGATGAACTGAAGCGGAATCAGCGCCTTGGGGTTTTTCAAGATCTTTGGGAGCAGCAGCCTGAACAAGTTTAAGGTTATGTTAGTACACGTGTACACAATAAATTGCCTTTAGTTGGATAAAATTGGCTAAATTCATTGTTTCAGTGGGTTTGTCGTTTAAGTATATACCCAATTATGGAGATACATTACCATTTTTGTTAATTTCCTGGTCGAGGTATTCAAATCTTGGTTAATTGAACAGCGCTGAACCAGAGCTGAGAACGAAGTGAACGAGAAATTCGTTGTGAACCAATACACATCGAAATCGATAGCTATTCGACCAAAAATAGTCGATACCATAGCGCTCGTTTACACTTTAATAGTAAAATTTATTACTTAAACCAGGCATGCTTAACCAACGAACCGATATCATTTCGTTACGATAATTAACGTTAATAAACGAAACAAAGTCATTTCGTTTCGTTTATTAACGTTAAGAACGTCAAATTAACGAAATGATTTCGTTTCGTTTTCTGCCATATCAAAACGGATCAAATCGTTTATGTTGATTATTAATTTCAAACTATGCTGGCAAAGCTGATTGATGGCGGAGTCATTAAAGGTGAAAGCAATAGCCAAGCTGATTGCAACTTTTCTCATGAATTTTGACAGTACGAACATTTCTCAGAGCGTTTTTGACATTACCACCAACGAATTACACAAACAAATTATATGGAGTTTGTGTGTGTATGTGCGCTCGTTGTTACCACCTTACGGCTTCACCATGGCTATAGCATTGCCAGCACAATTCAAACATAAAGTATCACGTTTTTGTTAACGTTTTTAACGTTAACGAAAGCTTTTCGTTTCGGTTAAAAACGAGATACAATTTATCTTGATAATTTCTTTATCGATAATATTTCGAAGTGTTTCAACGGAAACGGTGGAAATTTTTTGATAAACGATTAGCTTAACGTTAAGGTGCATCCCTGACTTAAACTCATTTCATAAAGGCCGAGCCACAATGAGGTTTTTATATAGATGCTTTCAACGCAATCTTTTGCAAGCCAGTAGCATCGCCACAATCACACAAAATGGTGCGTTTGTAAATAAAAAGGAACTTCACACTTGGCTATTGAAAATTATTTCGCCTTGCCCATTCACATACAAAATTTCGCGAAGTACTATTATAAACATTCTTACAAAAAAAAATTTTTGCTAACATAGTTTCTGTCCTTTTCATTAGTTAAATTGAAAATTTTAATGTGAAAAATGTCGAATTCTTCTCCTTCTGCTTTGCTTGCAATAAAAGTTGGAAGTTGACTACTTTTTCACGTAAGATGGTTCTATAAGCAGAAGACAGGCAAATATGATATATATTTTTAGAATTGTATTTTGCTTTGAGGTGAATGGTCTCTATTATAACACAGCAGTACAATACATGGCCAGGGTAGATGTGCAAGGCGAATCTATACTACGTGGTGGCAAAGTGAAAAATTCAACCAATTCGCCGGGCGGAAGAATGTCAAGTCAAATGAAAATTTTCATTGATTTCGATTAACTGACATGTTGTAGTACAAGGCGCTGTATGGAAAATTATCAAGAAGAAGCAATCAGCTAATGGGATAGCACCACCTGTAATGAATTCGCCTTTTTTCGCTCTTACCTAAATATTTATTTTGCGCTTAGGCTAGATTTACAATCACCCTTATGGTGAATTTCATTTTTATTCTAAAAAACCCACAATTTGTGTTTGCCTTATCGCAAACTCTGGCGAAACAATTTTTCGTGTTCGACAAGATTTAGCCTTATTTAGACTTTACAAACGAAGAAGAAAAAATATTATTTGGTTCTATTTTTGCCAAGGCGAATTTAAGGGCCAAATAAACCTCCTTAACCCTAACGCCATAGTCATAACCATATTTTTACTTATCCATATCAAATTTGCATCAGTTATTGGTGACTTAACCTAAAACTCGTGAAAATTTTATTTTAAAAAATTACAAACATACCACAAAAAATAAGTTTCTTAGTCAGAACGTATCCAAAACAATAAATAATATCTACAAAAAGTTAATAAATTCTCCAACTCAAATATTTTTAGGTTATGGATATGGCGAAAAAACAAAAACCAATTGGTTGGCTATGATATGGTTATGGCTTTAGCGTTATGGTATGGCACCATTAATCGATTACATTGATTTCCATGAGGTTGGTTCGATCAGCTGTTTTATCTGGTTATGGATAAGTCATCATTAATTGGCCCTTTAGTTTAGTTATCCCAACAGCTGATTGCTTCTTGCATCAGTTATTGGTGACTTAACCTAAAACTCGTGAAAATTTCATTTAAAAAAATTACAAACATACAACAAAAAATAAGTTTCTTAATCAAAACGTATCCAAAACAATAAATAAAATCTACAAAAATTAATAAATTCTCCAACTCAAATATTTTTAGGTTATGGATATGGCGAAAAACCAAAAACTAATTGGTTGGCTATGATATGGTTATAGCTTTAGCGTTATGGTATGGCACCAATAACCGATTACATTGATTTCCATAAGGTTGGTTCGATCAGCTGTTTTATCTGGTTATGGATAAGTCACCATTAATTGGCCCTTTAGTTTAGTTATCCCAACAGCTGATTGCTTCTTCGTGATTATTTTCCATCAAGGCGAATTCAGTACCAGGTGTTGTTATCCCAACAGCTGATTGCTTCTTCTTGTACTACAACATGTCAGTTAATCGGAATCAATGAAAATTTTCTTCTGACTTGACATTCTGCTGCACGGCAGGTGGTGGCAAAGCGAATTCAACCAATTCGCCGTGCAGCAGAATGTCAAGTCAAAAGAAAATTTTCAGAGATTTCGATTAACTGACATTTTTTTGTACAAGGCTTTGTATGGAAAATTACCAAGAAGAAGCAATCAGCTGATGGGATTACACCACCTGTAATGAATTCGCCTTGTTTTCCATACGCCGTGCAACGTCAGTTAATCGAAATCAATGAAAAATCTCTTTTGATCAAGGCGAATTCAGTATGGATTCGCCTTGCTTTTGATATAACATTCTTCTGCACGGCGAATTGGATTGAATTCGCTTTGCCATCTTTATATATTCGCCTTGATTTTTACTTTAAGCTGGATTCATTGGTGCCGTATGTCGTATCGCTGTATCCGTATCCCTAACGTAATCAGCTGTTTATCGTTACGACGGTAAACCAAAACCCAATTGGTTGGCTACGATACGGTTACGACCTTAGCGGCACCAATAATCGATTGCATTGATTCTCATAAGATTGGTCGAATCAGCTGTTATAAGGTTACCGATACGGTTACCGATAAAGCACCAATGTCTCCAGCTTTATTTTAAGAAAATGTATGCTCTTGTAAGAAAATCAAAGAATTGTAAGTAAATTTGTTCACTATTAATTCGCAATAGAGCATCAGCTGTGTCGAAGTGAACTTTTCTTCGACCGAACCCATAGTGTACCTATACCAAGTGTGTTCACTAAGCGATAAACGTCAAAACTACAAACAGCCTCGCTCACCTGATGGAAATCTCAGGTCTAGAGTCGCATTTTTGGTCTCAACGACAACATTTTTGACTACCAATCGTATCGACTTTTTCAATTTTTCAATCATTCGGCGCACTCGGTAATGGTATCCATTTTGAATTCGCTGTCATTCCGAATCCAGCGAGTGCCTGTCAGAATGCTTGACAGATAAGTCAACACACTTGTACTTGTACACTATGACCGAACCTGCCGATAGACGAAAAAAGTTTAGCTGAAAAAAGTGATGGCGACCATTTTCGCCATTGTTTACTATATAGTTTGGCAGCTTAAGTAGAGGTTATGTTGCGAATAGAGTGGAAGGCAGTGGACTAGGCAGTCGAATGTCATATAATGAAGGAATGGTGTTCGGAGATTTTTCGAAGTTCAAAAAAAAATGATAAAAGCTTTAATATAAATAAAACTATTGTTTTAGTAACAACAAAACCGCCATATATATTCTGTATACATAAATATGTAAGGATTATCTCACTTTAAAATTTGAATTAAATAATATAAAGTTTTGTTTTGAAACTGAGTCGAGAACTGTGCGTGTGAATGTGCGAATTTTCACCGATCAGCTGTTAGTTGCGCTACTTGGTAAAATTTACAATGATTTTCGCTTTGAGGGTGAATAAAATTTTCAACTCAGATTTGGCTTTGACAGATAATAAAAATATCTAGGTTGTTTGCATGGTTTATCGAATTTTTACGTTCCAATATCTCTTTAAGGAAATAATGCACCCAATTCATACACTCAATTCATCTGTAAAAGTTAAGCACATGGCTAAGCGTTCTATGTAAGTCTGGCCTTAATCGGTTTAGTTGACCGCCCACTAAAGGATCAGTTACTTCCTATGTTTGCCCCGCTGTCACCAATCGCAAACTCCCCACGATCTCGGAGTTTTCTCCTGGTACTTTCAACAGAGCGGGACATCCTCCCCTTTCCGATAAGACACACTTCTGACCCGTAGCACCTTCATCCATGCGAATAATATGACATTGTACGTAACGGTTGCATAATAAACAACAAAAATTCTCCAAGGTTGGAGAAAATTTTGAATCTGAATTTGTCCCGCAGTGTTCTTCATCTTTTTAGAGTAAACCTTTTCTTAAACGTTAATTTTCAACTTGAGTGCTCACTGCGAAGCGCGTTTCGATTCATCATGCATTCTTCGGATTACACATGCCGACAGCATCACAGACCCAGAAATCAGACTATATATTTCCGAAGGTTTATGATGCGCTGAATCCAAATCTGGCCTCAAAATTGCTCCACCAGCTCTGGTTTTCGAGATATCCTAACCTAAAAGTGCAAAACACACCGTTTTTGACCATATTTGAGTTTATATAGCCTTGCAGATGTTTTCTTTCACCAAAATAAGAGGATGGCATCTTTAAGTATAAGTCTTCTTCTTTCAAATGGCGTTGAGTTTGCTCAAATAATTTTTTGTCCGCTGAGATCGCATTTTAAAATTTTCATGTTTAGGTAGGGGTGGTTTCTGGGGGTTAGGGTATACGGTAGTTGTGGTTTCTAGGGGTTAGGGTTGTCTGTGAGTTGGTGCCCGAGGGTTAGATAGTGTAGGGGTGTTGTGAGTTAGCACACTTATGGTGTGAGACACAATTTTAAGAAAAGTAAGACTCAATTCAAGAAAATTAGTAAGCGACTATATCATGTCTGTTATCTCAATTGATTTTCAGGTGTAGAAAAATTTAGAAACATGGAAATTTAAAAATGCAATTTCTCAGCGAAAAAAAAATGATATTTGAGCAAACTCAACGCCAAGAAGAAGACTTGTATTTAAAGATGCCATGTTGTTGTTGTTGTTGTAGCAGTGCTTCGCCCCACCTAACAGCCGCGACCGATCACAAATTGTCATCAATATCCTCTAACGGGAGTCCAAGGAAACTTGCTGTTTCAACAGGGGTGGACAATAATGAAAGGGGTGTTAGAGGCGTTGGTTCCACATTACAATTAAAGAGATGGTTGGTGTCATGTGGGGACACATTGCAAGCGGGGCATACATTTTGTATGTCGGGGTTGATTCTGTTACAGTATCCAGAACGAAGTTGAACAAGAGTTACACGCGTTTCCCTGGGGAGTATGCGTTCCTCTTCCACAAGTTTTGGGTACTTTTCTTTGAGTACTGGATTCACCGGGCAATTCCCGACATAAAGGTCCGACGCCTGTTTGTGGAGTTCACCAAGGACCTGCTTGTGTTTTTTGACTTCATACGGCTGAGTACTCAGGTGCCGTATTTCCTCAAAATGCTTACGGAGATGACTCCTTAAGCCCCTTGGCGTTGTTGGCTCATCAATCAGATGTCTGTTTGGATGCCCAGGTTTCTGGGTATTCAACAGGAACTGTTTGGTTAGCATCTCATTTCTCTCCCTGATGGGGAGTATTCTCGCCTCATTATGTAGATGGTGTTCTGGGGACATAAGAAGACAACCCGTGGCGATTCTGAGAGCAGTATTTTGGCAGGCTTGTGCTTCTTCCAGTGGGTAATGTTTAGGCTTGGCGACCATATGGGTGACGCGTAGCACGCAAAAAAGTGCAAAACACACCGTTTTTGACCATATTTGAGTTTATATAGCCTTGCAGATGTTTTCTTTCACCAAAATAAGAGGATGGCATCTTTAAGTATAAGTCTTCTTCTTTCAAATGGCGTTGAGTTTGCTCAAATAATTTTTTGTCCGCTGAGATCGCATTTTAAAATTTTCATGTTTAGGTAGGGGTGGTTTCTGGGGGTTAGGGTATACGGTAGTTGTGGTTTCTAGGGGTTAGGGTTGTCTGTGAGTTGGTGCCCGAGGGTTAGATAGTGTAGGGGTGTTGTGAGTTAGCACACTTATGGTGTGAGACACAATTTTAAGAAAAGTAAGACTCAATTCAAGAAAATTAGTAAGCGACTATATCATGTCTGTTATCTCAATTGATTTTCAGGTGTAGAAAAATTTAGAAACATGGAAATTTAAAAATGCAATTTCTCAGCGAAAAAAAATGATATTTGAGCAAACTCAACGCCAAGAAGAAGACTTGTATTTAAAGATGCCATGTTGTTGTTGTTGTTGTAGCAGTGCTTCGCCCCACCTAACAGCCGCGACCGATCACAAATTGTCATCAATATCCTCTAACGGGAGTCCAAGGAAACTTGCTGTTTCAACAGGGGTGGACCATAATGAAAGGGGTGTTAGAGGCGTTGGTTCCACATTACAATTAAAGAGATGGTTGGTGTCATGTGGGGACACATTGCAAGCGGGGCATACATTTTGTATGTCGGGGTTGATTCTGTTACAGTATCCAGAACGAAGTTGAACAAGAGTTACACGCGTTTCCCTGGGGAGTATGCGTTCCTCTTCCACAAGTTTTGGGTACTTTTCTTTGAGTACTGGATTCACCGGGCAATTCCCGACATAAAGGTCCGACGCCTGTTTGTGGAGTTCACCAAGGACCTGCTTGTGTTTTTTGACTTCATACGGCTGAGTACTCAGGTGCCGTATTTCCTCAAAATGCTTACGGAGATGACTCCTTAAGCCCCTTGGCGTTGTTGGCTCATCAATCAGATGTCTGTTTGGATGCCCAGGTTTCTGGGTATTCAACAGGAACTGTTTGGTTAGCATCTCATTTCTCTCCCTGATGGGGAGTATTCTCGCCTCATTATGTAGATGGTGTTCTGGGGACATAAGAAGACAACCCGTGGCGATTCTGAGAGCAGTATTTTGGCAGGCTTGTGCTTCTTCCAGTGGGTAATGTTTAGGCTTGGCGACCATATGGGTGACGCGTAGCACGCAAAAAAGTGCAAAACACACCGTTTTTGACCATATTTGAGTTTATATAGCCTTGCAGATGTTTTCTTTCACCAAAATAAGAGGATGGCATCTTTAAGTATAAGTCTTCTTCTTTCAAATGGCGTTGAGTTTGCTCAAATAATTTTTTGTCCGCTGAGATCGCATTTTAAAATTTTCATGTTTAGGTAGGGGTGGTTTCTGGGGGTTAGGGTATACGGTAGTTGTGGTTTCTAGGGGTTAGGGTTGTCTGTGAGTTGGTGCCCGAGGGTTAGATAGTGTAGGGGTGTTGTGAGTTAGCACACTTATGGTGTGAGACACAATTTTAAGAAAAGTAAGACTCAATTCAAGAAAATTAGTAAGCGACTATATCATGTCTGTTATCTCAATTGATTTTCAGGTGTAGAAAAATTTAGAAACATGGAAATTTAAAAATGCAATTTCTCAGCGAAAAAAAAAATGATATTTGAGCAAACTCAACGCCAAGAAGAAGACTTGTATTTAAAGATGCCATGTTGTTGTTGTTGTTGTAGCAGTGCTTCGCCCCACCTAACAGCCGCGACCGATCACAAATTGTCATCAATATCCTCTAACGGGAGTCCAAGGAAACTTGCTGTTTCAACAGGGGTGGACCATAATGAAAGGGGTGTTAGAGGCGTTGGTTCCACATTACAATTAAAGAGATGGTTGGTGTCATGTGGGGACACATTGCAAGCGGGGCATACATTTTGTATGTCGGGGTTGATTCTGTTACAGTATCCAGAACGAAGTTGAACAAGAGTTACACGCGTTTCCCTGGGGAGTATGCGTTCCTCTTCCACAAGTTTTGGGTACTTTTCTTTGAGTACTGGATTCACCGGGCAATTCCCGACATAAAGGTCCGACGCCTGTTTGTGGAGTTCACCAAGGACCTGCTTGTGTTTTTTGACTTCATACGGCTGAGTACTCAGGTGCCGTATTTCCTCAAAATGCTTACGGAGATGACTCCTTAAGCCCCTTGGCGTTGTTGGCTCATCAATCAGATGTCTGTTTGGATGCCCAGGTTTCTGGGTATTCAACAGGAACTGTTTGGTTAGCATCTCATTTCTCTCCCTGATGGGGAGTATTCTCGCCTCATTATGTAGATGGTGTTCTGGGGACATAAGAAGACAACCCGTGGCGATTCTGAGAGCAGTATTTTGGCAGGCTTGTGCTTCTTCCAGTGGGTAATGTTTAGGCTTGGCGACCATATGGGTGACGCGTAGCACGTAAACGGCTGGCCAATTGCTTTGTATGTAGTAATGAGCGTTTCTTTATCTTTTCCCCAGGTACTGCCAGCAAGGGATTTGAGGATTTTATTACGGCTCTGGATTTTCGGAACAATTGCGGCTGCGTGCTCACCAAAATGTAGATCCTGATCAAACGTCACACCCAAGATTTTGGGGTGTAGGACAGTCGGTAGCGTAGTGCCATCGACGTAGATGTTCAAAATGGTCGATATTTGGGACGTCCATGTTGTAAATAAGGTCGCGGAAGATTTAGTCGGAGATAATGCCAGGTTTCGCGAAGCGAAAAAACTGGAGAGATCAGGGAGGTAGCCGTTTATTCTGTTGCAGAGCTCATCGATCTGTGGGCCTGGGCCTGTGGCCATTATTGTGCAGTCATCGGCGTATGAAACGATAGTGACTCCTTCTGGTGGTGAAGGTAGCTTAGATATGTAGAAATTAAACAAAAGTGGGGATAGGATACCACCCTGTGGAACCCCTTGTTCAATTCTTCTTGGTTTTGATGTTTCGTTTCTAAATTGCACCGATGCCTGCCGACCACACAGATAATTTGCGGTCCACCTTCTAAGACATGGGGAAGGGTAGACCCTTCCAGGTCTTGCAGTAACGTGCCATGGTTGACCGTATCAAAAGCTTTTGATAGGTCTAGCGCTACGAGTACTGTTCTATGGTGGGGGTTTTGATTTAAACCGCAATTTATATGGCTGCTGATGGCATTTAGCGCGGTGGTGGTGCTATGGATTAATAAATAGTTTTCAGTATTTTCATATATGTTATGTATGTGTGTGTATATATTTTCACAAAAACAGTTATACAATTAAAATATAAATATAGTACAACATTTGATTTCGCTTCTTTTAAGGCTTTCATTATGATAAAAGTAAATTATAAAAAAAGCACAATACTTAATTTTACGTATTTCGACTACACTAATAAAATTTTAAAATAACACTTTGTAGCTCTATTGTAATTAAATGAGCGCTTTAATTGAGTGCGCTTTTGTGTGTGTCAGTTATTATATAATAAAAGGTCTACCAATTATAGGTGTGTATATTTATGCAATTATGAAATAAAAATCAAAACAAATTTAGTATTTACATAAGTTTATAAATGTAAATTCTTAAAATAAACAAAAATAATAATTAAAATACAAAGAAAAATGTCTGTGCCATTGAAACACCCTATTACACGCAAAAAAAAAAGTAAACTCGCGACCTTGATGTTTGAGGCTATTAATTAATGTTAATGATGGATTCACGTCCTTTACCAACGCCCACCCATTGTACGGGTACTTTAAGCTCGTTCTCTAGGAAACGTACATACTTTTGTGCATTTTCAGGCAACTCTTTGAAGTTGCGTATATTTTCGGTGCTTTCTTGCCATCCCGCAAGTGTGGCATATTCAACAGAGATCTCGCTTAATTGTGCGATTGTGCCTGGGAAGTGATCGAGTGTTTCACCATTAGCACGTTTATAACTGTAAAAAAAAATTGTACTAAATATACACATTGGCGGTTCCACGGCGCAATGGGGAAATGCACTTACGCCACAGCTACTTTGATTTCCGGCAATGTATCAAGAATATCAAGCTTAGTTAGACAAATGCTCGTGTAGCCGTTCACAAGCGAAGTATATTTGAGCAACGGAATATCGAGCCAACCACAACGACGCTTCCGTTTTGTGGTGACACCAATTTCAGCACCACGAGTTTGTAGTAAATCGCCAATTTCCTAAAATCATAAAAATAATAATCATATAAAGTTAAAAAAATTTCAGTATAAATGCTTCTTACATTAAGTTGTTCGGTTGGAAATGGCCCATCACCAACACGTGTCGTATACGCTTTAACAACGCCAATAACTTCACCAATAGTTTGTGGTGGTAAACCTAAACCGGTGAGTACACCACCGATACTGCAATTGCTGCTCGTCACATATGGATAAGTACCGAAATCAATGTCCAACATAGCGGCATTTGCGCCCTCTACCAAAATTTTCTTGCCTTGTCGCAATGCGGTGTGTAGGAAACAGATGGTATCTTTTACATAGGGGCGCACCTTCTCGACATACTCCTTGTATCGTGCCAATTCGGCATCAACGTCAATTTTAATGGAAGGGAAAAGGCGCAAATGTGTGCCTACAATTGATTTAAATCTAAAGAGATTATTAATTAATAATTTGTTGGTTTAATTTGTTATTTAAAGTAAAGAAAGTTGGGTTCCAGCCATCGGAACGATATTGAGTTATAGCGGACAATCACGGACAGTTTCAAGGGTTGTGTAGCGCAACCCTTCAGGTTGTCAGCGCAATATATAGCTTCTCCAAACCCAATTGTCAACCTCACCTATCCGTGGCGACTCCTGTTTCACTAACAACACTAACACTAACAACAACAACAGCTCTGGCGACCCAAAGCTCCTCATGGAACTTGGGGGTGGGGAGGGAGGGATGGCCTGAAGGTTTAATGTGGCCACACAAATCGTTCCCGAGATGGTCGTGCTAGCACCTTAATGGTGCTTTGTTACCGGAGCGTACCGGATCTGTATCCGGCAAAGGACCATCACATCGATAACACTCCCCAAAGCCTTCGGGGAGCAACCTTATCGCTACAACAACAACAACAACAACGGACAGTTTCGATATTAATTATATGCTGGAAGAATGTGGTACTGCACAAAACTCTATGCAAGGATCTTAGAACTCTCCGGCAATACTCTTGAAATATGCGGAGTTTTTTAGACTGTATGATAGAAACTTTAAGATATATTTTTTATCGGAGCCCGTCTACGTAAGCAGAGGAATAGGGCGGCCCCCACTCCGCTGGAAGGATCAGGTGAATCTGATTGAAATTTTCTTGGTGTTACTAATTGGCGCAAGTTTGATAAGCGAAAAAGCGATATTCGCGGGACTTGTTGGACGATCATGAAAGAAACTTCTTCTCAAAAATAAAAGCTGTTCCAATTATGCATAACCTTTCACCCCACAGGACGTTTCTATCATAGACTTTGCAGCAACTTTTCTCTGTATGTTACGATGGTCCGTTAGAGCAACGCTATGTTGACTCTTCAGATTCAAGCCCCACTCCCTACACTAATCAACCAGACTTGATGTTATCTTCGCTCAACCGAGAGCGTGAACAACCGATGGCTACCCTGTTACCATTACAATTTGTATCCAGTATATAACGCTTTACATGTGTTTCGCGCAGGGGCATTTTCCCGCTGTGCGTCATAAATGTCGCGCAGGGGGGAATGCTAGATAAATGAAAGTGAGCTAGAGCAATATTGATTCAATAAAAAGGTTTTTTCTGGCCTTTGGCCTTTCTCCCTCTCAAACAACAACATGCCTCCTGAATAGTGAAAATCTCGGATTGACAGATACTCGCTGAGTCCGGAAGACGAATAGCTGTAGAAGTGGCTGGGAGCGAAGCCCCACTCCGCAAACCATGTAAGATATGTCCGTGAAAACTAAGATGTCGTATCTTTGAGCGAGCTTCCCATTTCGCCAATCCTTCTTTATAGGAAAGAGGATCGTATAGGTTGTATCGGGGACTGTCGTAGGAATATATCTAGTCAGCTTTTGTTGTAATGTAGGACTCATTAACATAGAGCAGGATACGGCGGTATTCGTAAGCACACCATTTCTCTTCTCGCCAACTTCCGATACCTACTGGTACCTGGAGGCGGCGTTTCCGTGCGATATTGCATATCACGTTTAAATTCTCTGTAGAGAATAATCTAATCGCCCCACAGACAGTACATTGTACAGTACATCCCTTGCATGTTGTAGATGTAGTTCAGCTCGGCTTTGTATGTGCCTGCGCTATTAGTTCTGGCCAGACTCCACTTTTTGCTGATCATTTTTTATTGGAGTTCATAGTCCCGCAAATTCCATTAACAACGTGCTCTGTGGCCAGGTTCCATTTCAAATTAAGAAATACCTCTTGCCTGTTGAGAGAAAGTATGTCGAAACTTGGGATTTTCGTTCTAGTGGGTAAGAGCACTAGTTCTAGTTTGAGTGATCTTGTGGTATCCGCCGGGGCACTGACCCGATAGCAATGTTACTATTTCGTACACGTGTGCCACCAGAACTTACTTACTTACTTAATTGGCGCTTAACCGTCTAAACGGTTATGGCCGTCCAACAAGGCGCGCCAGTCGCTCCTTCGCTCCGCCAACCGGCGCCAATTGGTCACACCAAGGGAGTTTAAATCGTTTTCCACCTGGTCCTTCCAACGGAGTGGGGGCCGCCCTCTACCTCTGCTTCCATAGGCGGGTTCCGATAGAAACACTTTCTTCGCTGAAGCATCATCTTTCATTCGCATAACATGGCCTAGCCAGCGCAGCCGCTGCGTTCTAATTCGCTGGACTATGTTGATGTCTGCGTATAGCTCGTACAGCTCATCATTAAATCTTCTTCGGTACTCGCCATCGCCAACGCGTAGAGGTCCATAAATCTTCGGAAGAACTTTTCTCTCGAACACTCCCAAAGCCTCTTCACCTGCTGTTGTCATGGTCCATGCTTCTGCCCCATATAGCAGGACGGGTACGATAAGTGACTTGTAGAGTACGATTTTCGTTCGCCGAGAGAGGACTTTACTTTTCAATTGCCTACCTAGTCCAAAGTAGCATTTATTGACAAGATTGATTCTTCGCTGGATTTCAGTGCTGATGTTGTTGCTAGTGTTGATGCTGGTTCCCAAATAAACGAATTCTTTTACTATTTCGAAATTATGGCTGCCAACAGTAGCGTGGTTGCCAAGGCTGGTTGCCTTTGCTGGATGACAGCAGGTACTTCGTTTTGTCCTCATTCACCATCAAACCCATCTTTACCGCTTCTTTTTCCAGTTTGGAGTAAGCAGAACTAACAGCGCGGGTGTTTAGGCCGATGATATCCCACCAGAACAGTGGCGACAAAACACCGCTCTATGGAGGCCTCCACCTATGAGCTGTCACCTGCTTTCTGTTTAGTGCTAATCATTCTGGAACGCATAGCATAACATATTTACTTTACAATAGTATCTTCAATATCAAGGGTATAGAGGCCGTCTTCTAACGCTTGCAACCAAACATTTTTTTAAAGATCCTCTATGTTTAAGATTGCAGCCAGGGTAAACAGTAACTGCACAGGAAGAGCCGATCTCCTATTAGACTAGTCTTTATCCGTCAGCCGACGACATATCATCAAAAATTTGGTATTATCATTGCATTTATTGAATGCTATAAGGGCGAGTCTTAGCCACATAATGACTGTCCCTTTCTCAATTTAACGGGGGAAAGATTTTGCTTTAAACCAAATAAAATATTAAAAAAAAAAGTATAAACTTAAGTTTACGAAAAATACCTACTTACTTGTCACTGAAAAGATTAAAGTCACCCAATAATTCGCCAACACGAAGACCATTGCGTGTAGCTTTACTTGAATAAGCCGGACCAATACCCTTTTTGGTGGTACCAAGAGATTTTCCACCTTTTTCCGCCTCCTGCATGCCATCGACCAATTGATGGAAATCAAACACCAAATGTGCACGATCCGAAATGATTAAACGATGTTGGAGTTGTTGCAAACCTTTGGCCTCATTTTTAGATAGCTCCTCGAAAAGCGATGGCAAGTGGATGACAACACCATTGCCTTAAATGCGAAGGGAGGAAAATTTTGTAGATTAGATTTGTCTGAGTATAAACAAATAATGAAGTAGGTGCAAAATTGTAATACTTTTTAAATCAAAGTTAATGTTAGTAACAATCATTTCCCAAGGATATTGCGTTGTTGAAGTGGATAAAACAACAGGGGGATTCTCCTCCGGTTTCTTAAAATTAAACAAGGATTTATTTTCGACGAGGTGTTTTTATTTATGCTCGTGGCTTCCTCAGGGAGTCTGTTCATATGAAATTTTGCTTTGGGAACGTGATGTGTTAAAAAGGTGAAAGCTATGGAAGAGTGTTGTAAGACGAGTTTGTATGTTGGAGCAAATTAACTTTACAGTTTTATTTTATCGTAACAGCATGTCTCTTAGATCTACCGTTAAATAATACGATCCTGACTCGTGCGCATCTTGCGCAACCAATATAACATTCTCTGCTGTTCTATTAATACAGCTTGCGCTGCCATCTAGCGTGCAATAGCAACTGCCGGTAATGCAGTGCAAATATTCACAATAGTGCCATAGTACAAATAGATTTCTTTGTGTGGTCACAATCGTTTATTTTCAACAAATTATTTTAATAAAATATAGCTAAACAAAAGCACTACGACCAAAATTGCCCAAAGCTCGCTAATAGCCCGTATCTCCATCTTTACAAACACAACTTTATTTATAGATTTGGATTCCAAATAAAAGCGAAAACGGGACTCGCATTTACTCATTTCCCAAACCAATCCCTAGATAAACTAAAAAAAAACTTATTCCACAGACGTAAATCTATAGAGAATAATCAACGACGGACAGCAATACAAATTGTCAAACTGGCGGTAGGTAAGTCACCACATTACCTACTTTAAGATTATCAAAAAAACGCGGTGTTTTCGTTGAAATTTCACAAAAAAGTAATTGAAAACGTTAAAAAATTGTTAAATTGTGGTTATTATATCAAAATAATATTTTTATAGCATTGGAATTGACGAATTTCATGCCACATTTCCCCAATGAATGAATTACCTACCCGCGATTTGATGGTTTACTGTTTCCGCCTATTCGTTCTGTTGACGGTTCTCTATACTTTGACGTTCTCTGCTAATTCTAAAAATGTCTCTTTCCTAGAATAAGTACACATTAAGTTTGCATACAAAAAGTATGTGCATTAGGCTGCCTTGCTCTCTGAACATAAATATTGTGACGAATATTAGTATTACTAAGCGATACTACCATCTCCAAGCCGATATTAAGCAGTATGTACGAAAACAAATCAATCATCATTTACACATGTACATACAAGGCAGCAGAGAGATCCCATCAGCCGAAGTAGTACTCATATATATACACACGCATATGGCTAAGCGAGAGACTATAACTACAAATATACATGTACATATATGGCTGCTAACCAAGCACGAAATTCGCAAAGTTACTAGACCTTAGGATATATTCGTGAACGAGGCAACAGAGAGTATAAAAACAGCGAAAGCTGACTAATCAGTAATCAGTTTGATTTAAACACGCTATTGGTTGCGAAGTGTAACTTTTAGTGTGAAGTACTCTCAAAGTAGTATAATAAAGACCATTTTGCATTATTGAATATTGGAGTTATGTATTCAACAATTTAGCGATACGAACGTTAGTAGGAGGTGTAAAATAAGCGGAGTTTCACTAAATTCTTTACAATATGTATAGCGGTGGTATTCTCCATCTCCCTCATCCTCGTCATATTACCATCTCTCTCTTCCTCTCGCTGAAGGGCTATTTGGATAATATTGCATTTTGAAATAAGCGTTAAATTTCCTGTAAGAATCACGGTATTTTCGCACAATAGGGTCATTTGATGATTCCAGGTAACATATATAATGTGACTTCTTGAACTTTGTTGTTTTACAATCTCAAAAAAAAATTTTTTTTAAGAAATTAAATTTATTTTACTAAAATCCCCACAACGCCTTTCCTTTGACACCCATATCGCACAAAGACATTTCAGGTTACCACGGGTCCAAATGTTGCCCGATAGCTCTAAAACGGGTTAGATTCTTCAAATTAAAAACATGTAAATTTTTTAAGTCCTATGAGATTCATAATATGACACCTTTGGGGTTTATACACATGACTAGTAAGAACTCTGAGTTTTAAAGACACGAAAATATTAAGATATGTAAGCAAGTAGATGGGCAAGCATCTTAATAACAGACAAGAAGAGCAGAGTTTATATCCCTGGCAAAAATGCTGAATGTCAATACGATCAGCTATTTTTATCGGTTAAAAGATATTTTGAAGGACTATATGGAGAATAATGACTTGAGAGCCACAGCTTTTTAGGCGAGCTATTTCATCCCACAAAATGCGGTATTGACAGTGCTCCATTTTATCAATAGAGAGATTGCATGAGAAAAATACATTGCAAAAAAATGATTCACTCGTTTACCATGATTCAGTTACAAGAAGTTTGCTCGGCTGACAAAATGCTTGACAACTGAAACCATCTTGCTCCCAAATCGAATTGACACCCATTAACCGTGTTGTTTCTTCGCAAATGTATTGTAACGAATTTTGGAAATTCCGCTTATTCCAAACCTTCTGCTAACGTTCGAATCGCTAAACTATTGAATAAATAACTCCAATATTCAATAATGAAAAATGGTCTTTATTAGACTACTTTGAGGGTACTTCACAATAACACTTATACTTCACAACCAATAGCGTGCTTAAATCAAAACTGATTAGTCATGCCTTATCTTGCGTTGCTTTTATACTCTCGGTTCCCTCTTCCACCCATTTCTCCTAAGGTCTAGTAATTTCGCGAACTTAATGCTTGGTTACTAGCCATATACATGTATATTTGTAGTTTGTAGCCATATGAGTGTGTATATGTGAGTACTACTTCGGCAGATGATTACATGTGTTTGTGAGTATCTCTTAGTTGCCTTGTATGTATGTGTGTAAATGATGATTGATTTGTTTACGTACATACGAGTGGCTGCTTAGTATCAGCTTGGTGATGCTAATATTCGTCACAGTATGTAGTAGAAATAGGAGGCAAACTATTTGGCATTTCCCGATACGGACTGAACTGCGTAATTCCTCAATACTTCTTTTTTCATTTAGAATTGCCCGATGGAGGCTGAACTGCGTAATTACTTAATACTTCTTTTTTCGATTATATGGTAAATTTATTAAATATACCTGGATCTATACGTGGGGCTGATCAAAGGAAATTTGTATGGAAACTAAACCTACGAATATACGGAGCCTAAATCGAAATTTAAATTCATTGTTGAACGCTAAACACTAGACTAGAAAATCGACTCATTTAAAAATAGCATTAGAAATATTTGAAATGCCATAACGAAAGATTTTACTCTTTGATGGTGTTAACCTATTCATTCCGCATGTTCGGTGCATTCGTCTTTATTTAAGTATTTATGGAATCGTTCTTATATTTGGAATATTATTTATATACTTATTTGGGACATTCGGAACTCGTGACGTAGTATTAAATGAACGTTTTTTGAGTCCCCCAGCGGATAAGGGGGCTTAGAATATAACCACGGCAGGTATGCTTGTCGTAAGAGGCGACTAAAATACAAAATTGATTGAAGGGGTTGTGTAGTGCAACCCATTCAAGATGTTGCCAGCACAATATATAGCTTATCCAACCCAATTGTCCACCTCACCTACCCGTGGTGAATCCTGTTTCATTGACAGCCGACGCTATGGCGACCCCGAACTCATGATGGATCTAGGGGGTGGGAGGGCAGTATGACCTAAAGTGTCTCATACCAAATCGTTTCCGAGATGGTCGGGCTAGGACCATTATGGTGCTTGTTAGCGGAACGTACCGGATCTGAATCCGGCAGAGGACCATCAATATCGATAACATTCCCCAAGGCCTTCGGGGAGTGAAGAACAACAACATGTCATATGTGGGCTAGTTTTGTGACAACAATTAGAAATTTTGGAAACTTTTGGAAAATGGGCGTGACAACGCCCACATTTAGAAAAACAGAATTTAAAAGTTTTTCGTAAATCAAAGCCATTGAAGATATCGTGTTGAAATTTGACATAACGGTTGATCCTACCACTGTACATTCACTTTGTAAAAATTAGCGAAATCGGTTTGCGACCACACACACTTTAATGCTTTTTTCAAAGTCTAATTTAACACCTTTGTGGTATATAAGTTAATTATACTAATACTAGCAGACCCGGCAGAGGTTGTTCTGCCCTAAATTTGGTCTATCTGCATACATTTTAATAAGCTTTTTGCTCTGCCCTCCCCCTCTTCACTTTTTCCTAATCCTTTTATTCACTCCTCCCTCCGTCCTTTTCGCTTCATCTATCTCCAACTTCGTCTCATTCTATCTCTTTCTCAGTCTCAGTCTCAGTCTCAGTCTCATTCTCCTTCTCCTTCTCTCTTCTCTCAAGTTGTTCTCATTCTTCGTCCCTTATTGCCTGTCCCAGAGGGTGGTATGTATTTTGTTCCAGTCCCAGTCCCACTCCGAGTCTCAGTCCCAGTCCTAGTCCTAATCCCAGTCCCAGTCGTATACTTCCCGGAAAAAAGGATCGTAAATACTAATATAGGCAAATTTATATACCAAATTTCAAGCAAATCGAATAGGACATATGTAAATATGTAGGTATGTGGGTATTATTAATTCATGTCATTATTTCGGCATCGCATGCATATTTATCAGTTTTGCCAGGTTGATGCGACTAAATCGAATATCACAATGAAAATAACTTTAACGCTCTCACCAACAGCTTTCATTTGATATTCATATTACCCACACATTTCAGGGGTATCCGGGTCCACTTTTTGGCCTATATCTCGGGACCCTAGTCACCCAGCGGTATAAAACTGACTCTGCACTAAAGCACACATGAACAGCTTCAATTTTATACCGATAATGTAAAAACACATCCTAGTGTTACCCTGATCCACGTTTTGGCCCACATCTCGAGACCCTAGTCACCCAGGGGTATGGAAATTAGCCTCTAAACTAATTTTCAGCTGTCAAATATTGTTAAAAAAGTTAGTGAACAGAGCGACAGGTTTGCCAATCTTTAAGTCATTAAAATATGTTACATACCGGAAAATTTTTCAAGTCTATTATCGCGTCTTAATTTATCTTGAGTTCATATATGTATGGGTGGTTATAATAACCCGGTAACAAACAAATCAATTAATCATTGTTCTGATTATACAAAGTGCATATGTGAAACTCCTCACATTTACCTTTTCATCATAAACAATTTTGCACATATTCTTAAAACTTCACGAGTTTGTAGACGGTTTATAATAATTGTCATTCTTGCTGTTGCTATTGGATTAACAGTTTCGCCCCCCATAAAGTAGTAGCGAACACTCAAAAACTGTGATCAAAATTCTCTCACGGACATGGTTGTAAAGTAGGGATGTTGCTGTTATGTATGTCGGGGTTGATTCTGGGCAAGTAAGAATTAAGCTTCTAGAGTATCCAGGATGAAGTTGGGCAAGAGTGACTCGTATCTCCCTTGGTAGTCTGCTTTCTTCTTCTGCAAGGGGTGGGTAGTGTATGTTTATAACGGGGTTTACCGGGCGCAACCTATCAAAGGTGTTTAACGAGCTCTTTTGCCTCACTAAGCAGATGATTTTCAGGGGTTATTGCATGAGAAATATACATTACAAATAATTGATTCACCCGTTTGCCGTTTAAATACCCAATGTCGCTAGCAGACCTGTAAAGAAAAAGTACCAGTACAAGTACAAGTATCAGTACCTCAGTACTTCGAAAAATTAGTACAAGTATAAGTATCGAAGTAATTGTACTTGAATTGTTGAAGTACAAGTAAAGTATTTGTAAGTACTTTCGAAGTACTTTGATAAGTATTGAACCGTTTTGAAGTGGATCAGCCAGCACCATTACGATCACCTAACTTTGACAAAACGGTTGAAGAAGAGTTGTACAGGTATTTTAATGATACATCAACAAATTTCAATATGCTTCAGAGTTATTCTCTTATGAAGGACCTATCACTCAAAATGAATACGCCCTTAGCTTCCTCCGACCCAGTAGTTGGTTTTTTTCCTTAGCAGACATTGTCTATAGTCCTAGAAGGCAATCAATGACGGACTTTCCGTTTGAAAAGCTAATGAAGGCAAACAAAAAACTACTTCAATAGTGTTATATGTTGTACAATTTATACTACAGCTTACGATTTCTCGCGAGTCTCGCCTTCTCGCGAGATTCTCGAATCTAGAATTACTCGTAAGGCTCGTGAGATTCTCGAATCTCGAATCACTCGTAAGGCTCGCGAGCTTCTCGACATTCAACTTAATCGATTCATTGGATGTTTTATATAGAGCTTAAGATTTCTTCTGGAGCACAAGCCAAAATGTCCGCAAAACCACAAGTAAAAAACCCCGAAATGTATAGAATATTGCCAATGCAGCGACTGAATTGAAAGTCGAGAAGATCGCGAGTATTGCGAGTAATTCGAAAATCTCGCGAGCTTTAAGGCTTGGTTTCCTCGAAAGCGGAGCCGCTATATAGCGGCTGTTACATAGCGGTAGAGCACGTTGTCAAAAATATTGCAATGTAAAAGTAATTATGTGGAAACTAAGAAGACGGTGAAATTCACCGTAACGTAATATAGCGGCCGGGCATAAAACAACACTGCCGTCATGACGGTAGAAACTCGTTCATCACTGTTTTTTCACACCGCTATTGTCAAAGCGGTGAATATTTTGTCAAATATTTCAAATTATTTATAAAATAAACATTTTTGAATTAAAATGTTTTTCTTGTGTTTATTAAAAGGAAAATTATAAAAAAACTAAAAAAAAACATGCAAAAATGTAAAATTAACTTTTGCAACTCTTCTGCCGTAACAGTTCGTAGTTTCCAACAAAGCGTTGTCGCTAGAAACGGTGAGTATACCGGCCGCTCTTTAGCGGTCGTAACATAGCGGTACCGCTTTTGGAGGAAACCAAGCCTTAACGAGAAATTCGAGATTCGAGAATCTCGCGAGCCTTACGAGTAATTCGAGATTCGAGAATCTCGCGAGAAGCCGTGTTCCTGATGTCTCGTTGAAAAATAAAATATTGCAAACAAAATTATATGTATAATAAATATGTTTTGAGTTAAATGTCACTGAAGCAATATAATCAATAAAAAAAGTCACAAGTAAAAAAAAAACAAGTGTATAAATAGGGTCCATACACCGATTAAGTAAGAATGTCGAGAAGCTCGCGAGATTTACGAGGACTTCGAGACACGAGAATCTTGCGAGAAGTCGAGTTCTCGATTTCTCGGGTCTCGAAAATCTTGCTTGTGTTCGAGAAGAAATCGTAAGCTCTAATTTATACTTATTTAATATGTTGTTTTACATCTTGTTGTTTTCTAATATGAATTTTACTCATATTTTGATTTTCCATTCATGAATCAAACTGACATATTTTATCAGAAAAGGTACTTTCGTGTACTTGCAAGTATTTCGTAAGTAGATATATCTACTTGTACTTTCGAACTCGAAGTACAAGTACTGTAGTACTTATACTTTGTACTTAGATTTGAAGTACTTGAGTACTTGTACTTATTTGGTACTAGTACAAGTATGTAATCAGTACTTTACAGGTCGCCAGTAGGTTCAAAAACGTGCTATCTAAGAATTCGTTTGAAAAACGTCTTATCTCAAAATATGTTTCCAAAATTTCCTATCCAAGCTGAATATGTATTGAGTTGTAAGAAAAATTGTTTTAGAAACAAATTCTTAGATAGGGCATTCTTCAATAAACTTATAGATTCTTTGAAAAAAAAAAACTGAGATAGAGCCTTTAACAAAAAAATTGGGAAATAGGTCATTCCGGAAGAGTTTGCTAAGCTAGGGTGATTTGGAAAAAGCAGCTAATATAGGGTGATTTTTCACACAGATGTCGATATAGAATAATCTACTACGTCTAGAAGAATGTATTAAACTTAGAAGAATTTTAAACAAAATTAAAAAAAACAATTGGTCATTATTTTTCGAAATTGTTGAGTTTGCACTTCTTCACCGAATTTTTACAATAATTTTTGTAGAGGGCATTTTCTTCCATACAATGAATAAAAAAACTGCTATTTTTGTAGGAGTTACCATTTTTATAGTACTAGACCAATTTTCTTCATATAAGGCGTGAGCAGTGTTTTTTTTATGGCTGCCCTCATTCGATCGGAAAATGAAGGCACAAAGTTAAGAACTTAGATTTAAACTGATTTAAGCTAAGATTTCAAAATGAAAAATACTAAAATTGGAACGATAATAAACAAAGTTTCCGCTAGAACTAAAAAAAAAATTACACAATAGTGGAGATGGAACACACCCTGCGGCATCCCTTAATTATCTTCTTGGTTTTGATGCTAGGTTCCTTAACTGGACCGAATACTAAGCATCGCCACAAACGATTAAATCCCCCAGCGGATTAGGGGTTTAGAACATATCCGCGGTAGGTATGCCTGTCGTAAGAGGCGACTAAAATACCCTTCAGGTTGTCAGCGCAATATATAGCTTCTCCAAACCCAATTGTCAACCTCACCTATCCGCGGCGAATCCTGTTTCACTAACAGACGAGGCTCTGGCGACCCTAAGCTCCTCATGGAACTTGGGGTGGGGAGGGAGGGATGGCCTGAAGGTTTAACATGGCGTTATAAATCGTTCCCGAGATGGTCGGGCTAGCACCTTAATGGTGCTGTGTTAGCGGAGCGTACCGGATCTGTATCAGGCAAAGGCCCATCACATCGATAACACTCCCCAAAACCTTGGGGGAGCAACCTTATCGCTACAACAACAACAACAAACGATTAAAAGTCCTTTGGCTTCGAATTGGATTGAAAATAATAAACAATCGCAAGGAAAAAAATTTACTTTTACGAAACTTAAATTTTTGTTCGTTAAGAAAAATTTTCAATAAAATTTGAAGAAAAATAATAATTAAAGAAACCTAAAAACTTCAAAAGCGTTACGTCATCAACTTTTTTCCTAAATTAAATTACAAATACACGGTTGTGGCATTGCGGGATCTATAGTCATTGGTTCATGATTTATTATTGTCAACGCGGTTAAAAATGTAAAGAAGTTTATTTTGGAAATGACAGTGACATTTCGGGCAAGGACAAGTCATCGATTAAACTTTTGAAAAGAAAATGTTGGAAGGAATTAACTTAATTTAAATAAATATTATCATACATACATAAATATACGGCAAATACATAAACAAAGGTGAAGTTAACCTTGTTGAAGTTGAAAAAAAAACTGTTGTGATTTGTCTATTTGCGTGACAAATGATAATTTTAGTTAATAAGTAACTCAGTTGTCCAAATAATTGAATCAATTTTCAAATAGATGCTTTATTATTGCAAAATAATTCAATACTACATACATATTTTATTTCCACCCAGCAAAAACTGGCAATTGTAAGCAATAAGGAATACTGGTTTCAATCCAAAATATAACGTCTTTTTAAACGGTTTCATTTAGCTTGACTTGACAGGCAGGACGCACGGCCGCATGCACGGCCGTTGTGAACGAATTTTGTAATTGAAATTTAAGTAACTTCCCGATAAGCTTCAAGCTTGAAACTTGGAATATAGTTCGGAACCCGATGAAAATGCAATAATAGAAAAAAATCGCCGCTAGATGGCACAAGGATCGAGATATTCACAAAAATCGTATTTGTGGTCCGATTTGGCTCATATTTGGAACACATAATATATACAAGAATAGAAAGCGAGCTATGAAAAAAATGTCCGCTAGGTGGCGCAAGGATCGAGATATTCACAAAAATCGTATTTGTGGTCCGATTTGGCTCGTATTTGATGGTGAATGAGGACAAAACGAAGTACCTGCTGTTATCGAGCAAAGAGTCAGCGCATACGCGCCTTGGCAACCACGCTACTGTTGGCAGCCGTAATTTCGAAATAGTAAAAGACTTCGTTTACTTGGGAACCAGCATCAACACCAGCAACAACATCAGCACTGAAATCCAGCGAAGAATCAATCTTGCCAATAAATGCTACTTTGGACTAGGTATGCAATTGAAAAGTAAAGTCCTCTCTCGGCGAACGAAAATCATACTCTACAAGTCACTTATCGTACCCGTCCTGCTATATGGGGCAGAAGCATGGACCATGCCAACAGCAGATGAAGCGGCTTTGGGAGTGTTCGAGAGAAAAGTTCTTCGAAAGATTTATGGACCTCTACGCGTTGGCGATGGCGAGTACCGAAGAAGATTTAATGATGAGCTGTACGAGCTATACGCAGACATCTACATAGTCCAGCGAATTAAAACGCAGCGGCTGCGCTGGCTAGACCATGTTATGCGAATGAAAGATGACGCTCCGGCCAAGAAAGTGTTTCTATCGGAACCGGCCTATGGAAGCAGAAGTAGAGGGCGGCCCCCACTCCGTTGGAAGGACCAGGTGGAAAACGATTTAAACTCCCTTGGTGTGACCAATTGACGCCGGTTGGCGGAGCGAAGGAGCGACTGGCGCACCTTGTTGGACGGCCATAACCGTTTAGACGGTTAAGCGCCAATTAAGTAAGTAAGTAAGTAATACAGCCAAGAATAGAAAGCGACCTATGATAAAAATTGCCGTTAGGTGGCGCAAGGATCGAGATATTCTCAAAAATCGTATTTGTGGTCCGATTTGGGTCATATTTGGAACACATAATATATACAAGAATAAAAAGCAACCTATGAAAAAAAATCGCCGGTAAGTGGCACAAAGATCGAGATATTAAAAAAAATCGTATTTGTGGTCCGATTTGGCCCATATTTAGAACACATAATACATACATGAATAGAAAGCGACCTATGATGTCCGATTTGGCTCATACTGCGAACAAATATTACATACGGTCCGGTAGAAGTGACATCAAAATATTTTGGAGTTCGAGGAGGGACAAGCATACGTGGCGTAGATTATGTATTGAGGACTTAGATTGTAACAAATTGTCAAAAAAGAGTCCTTGTAATAATGAGTCATTAAATGAACTAAATAGAATGAGAAATAATAGGCAAGACTAAAAACTTGAAAATAAAATAATTAAAAAAAAATTTTTAAGTTAAACGGTTTTATTGAAAACAATACTTACATGAAATAATCATTCAAGGTTCGAATCGAGCTCAAGGCCAGAACAATAATTTTTTTCCAATGATAATTATTGTTATTTTTTAATTTTTCTAAATTTGAAAAATTGTATTTTTTTTTTTGGAATAGTAAGTAGAAAATTTTTCAGGCAACCTGCCATAGCTGCGCAGATAGATCCATTTCGAAGGGTGCTAAGCCTTCATCATCATTACGCTTTAGGCATGCTGCGCTAACCATTTAGCTATACAGCGGTGGTTTGTTTGATTGGCAAATTTGCTACTTCTATTCCTTTTTACCAACTATATTTATTCAGTGTTGCGCCATCTGGTGCATATCACTGATAATGCTGGATTTTTGTTTATTGTCAATTACTTTGTTTGGCATTCCCAAGTGCTCATGGTTTATTATACTCAATTGAGCAGAGCTCACAGAGTATATTAAGTTTGATTGGATAACGGTTGGTTGTACATATATAAAGGAATCGAGATAGATATAGACTTCCATATATCAAAATAATCAGGATCGAAAAAAAATTTGATTGAGCCATGTCCGTCCGTCCGTTAAGACAATAACTTGAGTAAATTTTGAGGTATCTTGATGAAATTTGGTATGTAGGTTCCTGAGCACTCATCTCAGATCGCTATTTAAAATGAACGATATCGGAATATAACCACGCCCACTTTTTCGATATCGAAAATTTCGAAAAACCGAAAAATTGCGATAATTCATTACAAAAGAGAGATAAAGCGGCGAAACTTGGTAGATGAGTTGAACTTATGACGCAGAATAGAAAATTAGTAAAATTTTGGACAATGGGCGTGGCACCGCCCACTTTTAAAAGAAGGTAATTTAAAACTTTTGCAAGCTGTAATTTAGCAGTATTTGAAGATATCATGATGAAATTTGGCAGGAACGTTACTCCTATTACTATATGTACGCTTAATAAAAATTAGCAAAATCGGAGAATAACCACACCCACTTTTAAAAAAATTTTTTTTTTAAAGTAAAATTTTAACAAAAAATTTAATATCTTTACAGTATATAAGTAAATTATGTCAACATTCAACTCCAGTAATGATATAGTGCAACAAAATACAAAAATAAAAGAAAATTTCAAAATGGGTGTGGCTCCGCCCTTTTTCATTTAATTTGCCTAGGATACTTTTAACGCCATAAGTCGAACAAAAATTAACCAATCCTTTTGAAATTTGGTTGGGGCATAGATTTTATGACGTTACCTCTTTTCTGTGAAAATGGGCGAAATCGGTTGATGCCACGCCCAGTTTTTATACACAGTCGTCCGTCTGTCCTTCCGCATGGCCGTTAACACGATAACTTGAGCAAAAATCGACATATCTTTAATGAACTTAGTTCACGTGCTTACTTGAACTCACTTTATCTTGGTATGAAAAATGAACGAAATCCGACTATGACCACGCCCACTTTTTCGATATCGAAAATTACGAAAAATGGAAAAATGCCATAATTCTATACAAAATACGAAAAAAGGGATGAAACATGGTAAGGTAATTGGATTGTTTTATTGAAGCGAAATATAACTTTAGAAAAAACTTTATAAAATGGTTGTGACACCTACCATATTAAGTAGAAGAAAATGAAAACGTTCTGCAGGTCGAAATAAAAAACCCTTAAAATCTTGGCAGGTATTACATATATAAATAAATTAGCGGTATCCAACAGATGATGTTCTGGGTCACCCTGGTCCACATTTTGGTCGATATCTGGAAAACGCCTTCACATATACAACTACCACCACTCCCTTTTAAAACTCTCATTAATACCTTTAATTTGATACCCATATCGTACAAACTCATTTTAGAGTCACCCCTGGTCCACCTTTATGGCGATATCTCGAAAAGGCGTCCACCTATAGAACTAAGGCCCACTCCCTTTTAAAATACTCATTAACTCCTTTCGTTTGATACCCATATTGCACAAACGAATTCTAGAGTCGCCCCCGGTCCACCTTTATGGCGATATCTCGAAAAGGCTAACACCTATAGAACGAAGGCCCACTCCCTTTTAAAAATACTCATTAACACCTTTCATTTGATATCCATATCGTACTAACAAAGTCTAGAGTCACCCCAGGTCAACCTTTATTGCGATACCTCGAAAAGGCGTCCACCTATAGAACTAAGGCCCACTCATTTTTAAAATACTCATTAACTCCTTTCGTTTGATACCCATATTGCACAAACGAATTCTAGAGTCACCCCTGGCCCACCTTTATGGCGATATTTCGAAAATGCGACCGCCTATACAACAACCACCACTCCCTTTTAAAACCCTCATTAATACATTTAATTTGATACTCATATCGTACAAACACATTCTAGAGTCACCCCTGGTCCACCTTTATGGCGATATTTCGAAACGGCGTCCACCTATAGAACCAAGGCCCACTCCCTTTTAAAATACTCACTAACACCTTTCGTTTGATGCCCATATTGTACAAACAAATTCTAGGGTCACCCCTGGTCCACCTTTATGGCGATATCTCGAAACGGCATCCACCTATGGGACTAAGGATTACCCCCTTTTAAAATACTTATTAACACCTTTCTTTTGATACCCATATTGAATAAACAAATTCTAGGGTCACCCCTGGTCCACCTTTATGGCGATATCTCGAAACGGCGTCCACCTATGGAACTAAGGATTACTCCCTTTTAAAATACTCATTAACACCTTTCATTTGATATCCATATCGTACAAACGCATTCTAGAGTCACCCCTGGGTCACCTTTATGGCGATATCTCGAAAAGGCGACCACCTATACAACAACCACCACTCCCTTTTAAAATACTCATTAACACCATTCGTTTGATGCCCATATTGTACAAACAAATTCTAGAGTCAACCCTGGTCCACCTTTATGGCGATATTTCGAAACGGCATCCACCTATAGAACTAAGGCCCACTCCCTTTTAAAATACTCATTAACACCATTCGTTTGATGCCCATATTGTACAAACAAATTCTAGGGTCACCCCTGTTCCACCTTTGTGGCGATATCTCGAAACGGCGTCCACCTATGGAACTAAGGATTACTCCCTTTTAAAATACTCATTAACACCTTTCATTTGATACCCATATCGTGCAAACGCATTCTAGAGTCACCCCTGGGTCACCTTTATGGCGATATCTCGAAAAGGCGACAACCTATACAACAACCACCACTCCCTTTTAAAATACTCATTAACACCATTCGTTTGATACCCATATTGTACAAACAAATTCTAGAGTCAACCCTGGTCCACCTTTATGGCGATATTTCGAAACGGCATCCACCTATAGAACTAAGGCCCACTCCCTTTTAAAATACTCATTAACACCATTCGTTTGATGCCCATATTGTACAAACAAATTCTAGGGTCACCCCTGTTCCACCTTTGTGGCGATATCTCGAAACGGCGTCCACCTATGGAACTAAGGATTACTCCCTTTTAAAATACTCATTAACACCTTTAATTTGATACCCATATCGTACAAACGCATTCTAGAGTCAACCCTGGTCCACCTTTATGGCTATGTCCCTAAATAGCGTCCACCTATATAACTATGGCCCACTCCCTTATAAAATACTCTTTAATGCCTTTCATTTGATACACATGTTATACAAACACATTCCAGGGTTTCCCTCGGTTCATTTTCCTACATGGTTATTTTCCCTTATGTTGTCACCATAGCTCTCAACTGAGTATGTAATGTTCGGTTACACCCGAACTTAACCTTCCTTACTTGTTAACAATTGTTTTTGTTTTTTATCGGCCTATTGATAAATCATTCAAGGTTCGAATCGAGCTCAAGGCCAGAACAATAATTTTTTTCCAATGATAATTATTGTTATTTTTTAATTTTTCTAAATTTGAAAAATTGTATTTTGTTTTTTGAATTGTAAGTAGAAAATTTTTCAGACAACCTGCCATAGCTGCGCAGATAGATCCATTTCGAAGGGTGCTAAGCCTTCATCATCAGTACGCTTTAGGCATGCTGCGCTAACCATTTAGCTATACAGCGGTGGTTTGTTTGACTGGCAAATTTGCTACTTCTATTCCTCTTTACCAACTATATTTATTCAGTGTTGCGCCATCTGGTGCAAATCACTGATAATGCTGGATTTTTGTTTATTGTCAATTACTTTGTTTGACATTCCCAAGTGCTCATGGTTTATTAACAATTGTTTTTGTTTTTTATCGGCCTATTGATAAATCATTTAAGGTTCGAATCGAGCTCAAGGCCAGAACAATAATTTTTTTCCAATGATAATTATTGTTATTTTTTAATTTTTCTAAATTTGAAAAATTGTATTTTTTTTTTTGGAATAGTAAGTAGAAAATTTTTCAGGCAACCTGCCATAGCTGCGCAGATAGATCCATTTCGAAGGGTGCTAAGCCTTCATCATCAGTACGCTTTAGGCATGCTGCGCTAACCATTTAGCTATACAGCGGTGGTTTGTTTGACTGGCAAATTTGCTACTTCTATTCCTCTTTACCAACTATATTTATTCAGTGTTGCGCCATCTGGTGCAAATCACTGATAATGCTGGATTTTTGTTTATTGTCAATTACTTTGTTTGACATTCCCAAGTGCTCATGGTTTATTAACAATTGTTTTTGTTTTTTGTCGGCCTATTGATAAATCATTTAAGGTTCGAATCGAGCTCAAGGCCAGAACAATAATTTTTTTCCAATGATAATTATTGTTATTTTTTAATTTTTCTAAATTTGAAAAATTGTATTTTTTTTTTTGGAATAGTAAGTAGAAAATTTTTCAGACAACCTGCCATAGCTGCGCAGATAGATCCATTTCGAAGGGTGCTAAGCCTTCATCATCAGTACGCTTTAGGCATGCTGCGCTAACCATTTAGCTATACAGCGGTGGTTTGTTTGACTGAATGGTTGAGCTACTTACTATTCCAAAAACAAAATACAATTTTTCAAATTTAGAAAAATTAAAAAATAACAATAATTATCATTGGAAAAAAATTATTGTTCTGGCTTTGAGCTCGATTCGAACCTTGAATGATTTATCAATAGGCCGATAAAAAACAAAAACAATTGTTAATAAACCATGAGCACTTGGGGATGTCAAACAAAGTAATTGACAATAAACAAAAATCCAGCATTATCAGTGATTTGCACCAGATGGCGCAACACTGAATAAATATAGTTGGTAAAAAGGAATAGAAGTAGCAAATTTGCCAATCAAACAAACCACCGCTGTATAGCTAAATGGTTAGCGCAGCATGCCTAAAGCGTACTGATGATGAAGGCTTAGCACCCTTCGAAATGGATCTATCTGCGCAGCTATGGCAGGTTGTCTGACAAATTTTCTACTTACTATTCCAAAAACAAAATACAATTTTTCAAATTTAGAAAAATTAAAAAATAACAATAATTATCATTGGAAAAAAATTATTGTTCTGGCCTTGAGCTCGATTCGAACCTTGAATGATTTATCAATAGGCCGATAAAAACAAAAACTACATGAAATAATAATAATACTAAAACCTAGAAAATAATTAGGTAGGTCCTAGGTACTAGTCATCACACTCCTCATCAATCTAGGACGCTGATCAGACAATTAAATAAAAGCGCTGGACGCGTAAAATTTCTATTGATAGTCATATATAAGACCAACTGAACCGTAATCAGGTTATGCTACGCCTTACTTTCTCCTTTTCCTCTGAACAATGTTCGAAAAAGCGAAAACCGGTTATTGGAGAAAAGTAGGTATTATGAATGTGAGTGAGAGGGAGATTTCTCTGTCATTTCTTAGGAGTTTTTTCACTTGTTAAATTAAAGGGAATGCATCAAAATAGTCAAAGGAAATTGGTTCTTTTAAGAAAGAACACTTATTTGTACAAATTTGTGCTAAAATGTGTACATTCTACCTCAATATTCTTTATTTTAAATCGAAAAGTATATCATAAGCAACGGAAGAGCTCTTGGTATATTTGATGCAGCCATCCAGAAATTGCGCAATGATTTTTCAAGAAGGCTTAAATAGATTTTGGCTTATGACGAAAGACGAATTCAACTCGACTTGGCCGCAAGAAAATTGCTTTGCTGAATGAAAGGAGGCAACTCCGGCGGATTTGTGCTATCCCGCCGTCTTCTTCTTCTTATGCTCCTCTGTTGATGTTGCTGTGGCACCAATTCATTACTCATCTCAGTGAATACCACATGAAATGCAATACTGTGCATTGTTTATATTTTATTTCTTAATTTCAAACAAATTTGCAACAATAATTAAACTTTTAAATTTTTTAAACAAAATAAGAAATGCGCAACGAAATTTCAATTGACGAAACAGCTGACTTCGAAAATTCGAAATTCCTGTTCCCCAATTATTGTTCTCCCTAGGAGAAAAGAATTAGAGGAAGTTTTACGCGGGAATAAAAAAATCCGCGAGAACAAAATTCCGAGGGAATATTTAGAATTGGGCTGATAGACTTCCATATATCAAAATCATCAGTGTCGAAAAAAAATTTGATCGAGCCATGTCCTTAACCGGACCGTCCTTTAAGACGATAACTTGAGTAAATATTGAGATATCTCCTCCAAATTTGGTACACGAGCTTATCTGGACCCAGAATAGATTGGTATTGAAAATGAGTGAAATCGGATGATAACCACGCCCACTTTTTATATATATAACATTTTGGAAAACACAAAAACTTGATTATTTAGTAAATAATACACCTAGAATGTTGACATTTGACGTGTGGACTGATATTGAGACTCTTGATAAAAATTTGAAAAAAATTTTTAAATTAGGCGTGGCACCGCCCACTTGTGATAAAATCAATTTTAAAAAATTATTAATTATAAATCAAAAATCGTTAAACCTATCGTAACAAAATTCGGCAGAGAGGTTGCCTTTACTATAAAGAATGCTTTGAAGAAAAATTAACAAAATCGGTTAAGGACCACGCCCACTATTATATAAAAGATTTTTAAAAGGGCCGTAGACGAAAATAATAAGCTATATCTTAGCAAAAAGGGGCTTTGTATCAATAGAATTTTACTTTCTTAATTGAATTATATCATTAAGTTGGAAAACACTAAAATTTTTTGAAAATTTTATGACTAAGCAATTTTCTATGTTTCGGGAGCCATAACTCGAAGAAAAATTAACATATCATAATAAAATTGGGTACACAAATTTTCCTTATAGTAGAAATTATTTCTAGAAAAAAGGGACGGGCTCGTTTAAAGACCACGGCAACTTAGATATAAAACAAGTTTAAAAGGGTCGTCGACTAGAATAATAAGCTATAACTTAGCAAAAAATACTTTTGAATCAATGATATTTCACTTATAAAGTTTTATTGTAAGAGGAAATGGGGAGACATTTTTTTTAAACGGGCGGTGTCGCGTGTTATGTCGTAAAGTAGTTTATCTGAAATGAAATGTACAATTGAAGCTCACGCTGAGTATATAATGTTCGGTTACACCCGAACTTAGACACCTTTACTTGTTGTTTAATATCTTTTTTATTTTTGCTTTGCTAATTTAAAATTTTGGAAATGAAACAATAATTTTTAAAGCGTATTTAGAAAATAATTTTCATACTTTGCTGAAATTTTCATGTTTGTGATCTGCCCCGGCCTAGATGACAAATTAGTGACCGCTTTTGTGACACTGGAAACACGATACAGCTTACAGAATAGCAAATTGTCTCAAAACTGATTTTCATCCCAAATAGTCTCTAATAGTGAATAGAAACGGCTTACTGAATTCGGCATTAAGTCGACAAAATCATCTAGACGGTTAAGCGTCAATTACGAATTATGATACAGAACCGATTGGAAAGCATGTAATACATTTTCATGTGGATGAAGTCACGATTAAATGCTAGTTTACTTCGAATGCGTGGGTGGGATACTGTTATTAAGAATTAATACGTTTGTAGATTTGATATATGTAGTTCCGTATACCTACCTATAAGTAAGTATATGAGGCATGTTTGGATCATCTCATAATGCAAGCGTATAGGAATGATGGTATTATCTGTGTATGTACATATGTAGGTAGATGCCGACTGTACTTACAAATGACGTACATAGAAAAAAAAAAGGAAAATATTTTGGCACAAGAAAAGAAAAACGTATATCTTATAGGATTCTAAAAATCGAAAGTACATATAACCCACATAATGACCGTGACCGCAAACTGAGGGAAGAGATTGTCGACGCTGTCTATTGAAGATCTGGTTTGCAGTACATAAATGCTGTATTCTCAGAACAGCCTGAATGACTGACTACTTTACATTAAATTGTTAGTGTTAGTGTCTGTGTGTGACTTTGAGAAACTAAATGCCAATTTTTCAAGACCAAATGCATTTCCTATATATAAATGGAACTGCCTGTGCACATGGATGTTAGTAGAGAAATTTTCTTGCTTTTAGTTTCTTTGAATGCACCTAAATTATTTACCCTAGATCATTATTTTTTTACTTTTATTAAGTACTTACCAATAACAGATATACATTTCTCATTGACAATGCCACTTGGAAGTAAATGAAAATCAAACTCTGTGCCATTAGCTACAACGGTATGTCCAGCATTATTGCCGCCCTGAAAAATATATAGAAAATTCACGAAATTTACTTAAGTGATATTTACAACAAATTCATATACATTAAAGCATATACACTGACAAAAACCTTCAATGTTAATAAATAAAGATTTCTTAATGTGAAAGGCCTTTAGGGTTGTCAGTGATATTAATATATTATTGTAACACATTTTGGGGAATTCCGCTTATTCCAAACCTTCTGCTAACGTTCGAATCGCTAAACTGTTGAATAAATAACTCCAATATTGAATAATGCAAAATGGTCTTTATTAGACTACTTTGAGAGTACTCCACAATAACACTTATACTTCACAACCAATAGCGCACTTAAATCAAAACTGATTACTGATTCCTCAGCTTGCGCTGCTTTTATACTCTCAGTTTTCTCGTTCACCTATTTCTCCTAAGGTCTAGTAACTTCGGGAACTTCATGCTTGGTTACCAGCCATATACATTTATATTTGTAGCCATATGCGTGTGTATATGTGAGTACTACTTAGGCTGATGTTCACATGCGTTTGTGAGTATCTCTCCGCTGCCTTGTATGTATGTGTGTACATGATGATTAATTTGTTTGTTTAGTATCGGCTTAGTGATGCTAATATTCGTCACACTATATATTTATTCTCCAGCTGGCTAGATCATGTCATACGAATTAATGAAGACGCTGCGGCTCAAAAAGTGTTCCTATCAACAGCCGAATTCGCCAGCAAAATACGATGGATTCCTCTACTGAATTGGAAACAGTAGATGGAATTTAGAATTGGTATTCCCAAATGGCGGAATTGCTGAAGAATCACATTTGGCTCTATAAAATAAACAGCACGAATATAATCAAGGACAGCAGATACAGCGCAACTCATTTTTTAATCACGAATTTCTGATGCCACGTTCTTAATTGGATAGGCAGACGACATTGCCGCAGTCATTTACAGTCTGAAATACAGAAGAGGCATGCAAGAAGCATAACCAGCCTACATGCGTGGATCTTTTAAACAACAAAATAAAGCGGATGCTTATAAGAAGAAAACATTCTGCAAGAATTGAAAACAAAAATTCAAAGAAGGCAGTATTTTAATTCGAAGTGGGAGTTTTTTTATCGGCCAGAATGAAATATACGAAAGAAAAATTATAAAAGCAGAATTTAACAAGTAAGGAAGTCTAAGTTCGGGTGAAACCGAACATTACATACCCCGCTGTACACTTGAAATGCTGTTGTAGTTTGTTTTGTCTGCTTAATAGTGTTACATATACATATGGTTCTACTCTGAATTAATTTTTCCTCGAGTTATGGCTTCCGAAACATAGAAAATTGCTTAGTCATAAAATGGGACGTGTTTCCTATTTATTGTTATAAATCCACCTGGGAAATGAAATACCATTGATGTAAAGCTCTTTTTTGCACAGATATAGCTTATTTAATTCGTCCACGACCCTTTTAAAAATCTTTTATATAAAAGTGGGCGTGGTCTTTAACCGATTTCGTTAATTTTTCTTCAAAGCATTCCTTGTAGTAAAGGCAACCTCTCTGCCGAATTTTGTTACGATAGGTTTAACGATTTTTGATTTATGATTAATATTTGTAAAATTGATTTTATCACAAGTGGGCGGTGCCACGCCCATTTAAATGTTTTTTTTTTTTTAATTTTCATCAAGAGTCTCAATATCAGTCTACACGTCAAATTTCAACATTCTAGGTGTATTATTTACTAAATAATCAGGTTTTTTGTGTTTTCCAAAATATCATATACTAGCAGAGTACCCGACGTCGTTCGGGTATAAATAAAAGCAGTACTATATATACTAATCCCAACCCCCATTTGTATGGGAGATGCCACGCCCCTTTTTCGCTATCCCCAATTTTTCCCGAGGGGATAGGGATTAGTCTTATATACCTCCTCACATAATTTCAGTCGTCTAGCTTTAATACTTTCAGATATATTGACAACGGAGGTGCCACGCCCTCTTTTTCGTTATAGACAGTTTTTCTGGAGGGGGTAGGGATTGGTCTCATATAACCACTCACCTAATTTAAGTCGTCTAGCCTTAATACTTTCAGATATATTGACTACGAAAAATTCCAGTTGTATGGGAGGTGCCACGCCCCCTTGTCGAAAACTTTTTTTATATAGCCTACCATAGATTGACGCACTCAGGGTATGTATTGGCAAAATTTCGTTCGATTCCATTCTGCAGTTTAGGCTGCAAGTCCAAACATACATACAGACATACTTTCAAAATATATAGTAGATATAAAAAGTGGGCGTGTTATCATCCGATTTCGCCCATTTTCAATACCAATCTATTCTGGGTCCAGATAAGCTCGTGTACCAAATTTGGTGAATATATCTCAATATTTACTCAAGTTATCGGGTTAACGGACAGACGGACGGACATGGCTCAAATTTTTTTTTCGATACTGATGATTTTGATATGTGGAAGTCTATATCTATCTCGATTCCTTTATACCTGTACAACCAACCGTTGTCCAATCAAAGTTATAAAACCCTGTGTACAAGTACAGCTGGGTATAAAAATTAATCCAAAAAAGTGTCGAATGTTTTTGTACTGAATTTGCAGGTTTAATAGGGACAGCCATTTTTTTCCGTAGGATGTAACTATTGCCAACAAGTGCTACTTTGGACTGCGTAAGCAATTGGAAGGTAAATTCCTCTGTAGACGACCAATCACCTTCTACAAGTTGCTCATCATGCCTGTCCTGATGTATGGCTCGAAATGATGGACGGTGTAGAGAGAAGATGAAATGTCTCTTGCTCCGTGATGCCGATGGCGAATATCGCAGGATGTATAATGTTGACCTTTTTGAGCTTTACACAGGAATGAAGAATTTACAACGAATGAAGGTCCCAGGGCTTCACTAAATATGTTATTGTTGTTGAGTTGTCAGAGGCAGGTTTTTGTTTTTGCTTCGAAACAGAGATCTGCTTTCAGTACTAATAAAATTAGTGCACTTAATCATGAGCCAAAAAATTGTATCTAAATGTGTACTTAGTCAATTACAGACAAATACTATGAGTGATTAGCACATAAAATAGAAAATACATACGAGTGCCCCGCAACACATATGTATGTCCCATACATATATGACATTGTTGAGTATAAACTGAAATCATAGTTGTTTTAACTCAGTAGCACGTTGGTTTCGTGTGTAATACCCTGTATATTTCGTTTATCATCGGTTTTACTTTGGCGCTGTATTCAGTTTAGTTTCGTTTACATCGTTGTGATGCTAGCGTCAGAAGACTGATATGACTTTATTTAAGTTATTGCACTGTTGGTCTTACTTATTCCAATTAGTGTTTTCGTATAACACAGCTGACTTTCTTGCACAATAAGTCAATTGAGTACTGAACTGTTTCGTGGCTTATGAGCGGTTATTCATTTAACGAAGCATGACTATGTAAATGGGTGTTAGTGGATATAAGTGCTTGATATTCTTTGTTTGCATACGCACTAATACTCATTTTTTGGTTAGTCCACTAATAACCTTAAAAGATGCATAATTGCAGCTCACTGCTTCGAAACAGCCAAAATCGCTAAGGCGGTTAAACGTCAATTAATGATGATAAAGGCGTAGGATCAGACTTTCCATTAACTAGCAGCAAATTAAGCAAGCGATAGAGAACGAATCTAAGCAAGTATCGTTTCTAATTTCAAACATGGGGACCAAAAGAAAGCAAAAAAAAGTTTCTAATGAGCACTATCAACTCTAATCTTTGGATTCGAACGATAAAAATAATCAGTTGGAAATCGTAGCTCGTGGGGCGCTAGAAACCTGGGTGTGATTCAATGCTGCGTTAACCAAATTATCTCTGGAGATGTATTTTATATTTATATAAAATGGAAAAAGTCGAAGAGTGGAAGTACGATGCTGAACGCTCAAGTTGAGAACGATAAATACTCGGATAAAAATCAGACCATATTACATTCGACAGTACCAAAGAAAAAATGCCGCTGGGAGAGAGTAGAGAAATTTAATATTGTTTTTAATTACTGAGGAATATAATTGTAATGTAATTCAATTAATTTTTAGTTTATTTAATTTTTTTATTAATTTTATTTTATTTATCTTCACAATAATTTTTTTATTTAAAAAAAATATTTTTATACTAAGTTTTCGCTTTTTTGCGGAACGTCCCACAAATGCATTATGTCTAATGCAAATTAATTACATTATTGCATTAGAAAATAATAAGCTTCACTTGTTCCTTAACATTTCATCAAATCAAGCATTTAAAATTATCAGCAGAGTAGTTCAGAACCAACGCAATGTGGAATTATCGAATGACTTTCTTCCCGATGAAGAAATATGTGGCATGGTGCGACAAACAAAGAGTACTTATATCTACTTTTAACGAGCAATTCCTGTATATTTGCATGTTTCTATATTTGTATGTTTGTATAGCCGAACGATCTCGGGAACGGCTCAACCGATTTAAATGAATTTTGGCACAGAGATATTGTATCACCTTCTAAGACTTTCTACCTAGGTGTTGCCACTCAGAATGTTTCACAAGGTTGCCACCTATTCGAAATTAAAAAAAATTGCATGAGATATGCCGATATGGGTATGAAACGAAAGGTATTTCAATCCGCATTACAATAGGGACATTTTTGAGTAGGGTTGCCATTTAGGGTTGGGGTAGTTAGACGAGATAATACTCTACTTACTCATATTCTATTAAAGCTTTAAAGGAGAACGTTAAAGTTAAAAATCTTCGTAAAAAAATCTTACACATAATTCGACTTAATTTTCTTAATTTCACACACGCTAATAAAATTGAAATGCAATATCAAGCAAAATATATTTAAATGCATATTTTTGGCAAATATGAAATTAATAATTGCAATTTCTCACAGATTTCTCACCATAGTAAAAAGATATCTCACCATAGTAATTTGCTACCGTTGAACACTAGAGGCATATGTTAAATTTGAAAACGACATCTAACCATTTAACTACTTACCCACAGATGGCGCTAAGGGAAGTAAGTTGACATTTAATTAAACTAACTGATACTTGTCATTCGTGAAATTTACAAGTTTTTGGAATGTACATAATAAAATTGTGAGACTTTCATAGTGTATAACTAAAAAAATGTTTGAAAGTAATATTTCTATTTTTAAGGAAATCAAATATTGGCAAGTAAATATATATAAAATATATCTAATATATCAAATTCTTCTGTCACGGTGTTAGAGGCTCATGAAATTTTGTGAGCATATTGGGTAGGTCTGAGAATCGGCCAACGTCTACCTTTTTTTCGCTACGTGCCTAGGGTCTTGAGATCAAAACGTGGACCCAGGTACCCCTAGAATGTGTTTATACAATATGGATATCAAATGAAAGCTGTTGATGAGTGCTATAGTACAGGATAATTTTCATACCCCTGGATGACTAGTGTCTCGAGATATAGGCCAAAACGTGGATCCGGGTACCCCTAGAATGTGTGTGTATTATGGATATCAAATGAAAGCTCTTGCTGAGAGCTCTAAAGATCATTGTGAGATTCGATTTAGTCGCATCAACCTGGAAAAACTGATAAATATGCATGCGAAGCCGAAATAAAGACATGAATTAATAATACCCACATACCTATTTATATACGGCCTATTCGATTTGCCTGAAATTTCGTATATAAATTTGCCTATATTAGTATTTACGATGCTTTTTTCCGGGAAGTATACCAGAGACGGACTGGGACTGGTATTAGGACTAGGACTGGGAATGAGACTGAAACTCGGAGTGGGACTGGAACAAAATACATACCACCCTCTGGGACTGGCAATAAGAGATGAAGAAGAAGGAGAAAAACTTGAGAGAAGAGACAAGAGAGAAGGATAATGAGAAAGAGATAGAATGAGGCGAAGATGGAGATGAAACGAAAAAGACGGAGGGAGGAGTGAATAAAAAGATTAGGAAAAAGTGTAGAGGGGTTGTAGTATCGCGTGGAATTCACCCCATTTCAAACACGCATAACATTAAAAAACGCTCGTTCATTGACCCAGGTAACTACCATAAGTTCGTTCGCTTTCACTAAGTCACCTAATGTATTAATCTGTCATACCCAAATTGCTCAAGTAGGAATCATATTGACAATATGTAGGTCAATATAATAATTCGCTGATAAAGCATTTTTTACTATTGAGTCATGCACATCTTGTATGTAATTATTAATGTAAGAATGTATATATGTATAGGTTAAGAACTTTTGTATAAATAGAAAAGAATTTATTCAATAAAAAAGGAATATCATTCTGACGCTAAACTTCAGCGCTTCAATTTTATTATTATTCGGAAATATTACATGGTGATCCTGCCAGACTAGATTTGAAATTGGCAAAACTGCTAAAAAAATCTAGTTGGAGGAAGATCCACCCAGTTAGACCCTTAAAACATAAAATTTGCCTAACAAGCGAAAATTGTTTGAAGGATCTTACTGGAAGAGATCCGGCCAAGTTCTTTTTATTTAAAATTATTTTAAAAGGTATAAAGAGTAATGGCAACAAACTGGTTCGAAGCTAGAGGATATTCTGGTATAAAAAAAACCAACAAAAACATTGGAAACCAGAAGAAACTTGATGAACTTTTAACAACCAGAAAAGATTTGATGGACTTTCAACAACCAGAAGAGATTTGATAGACTTTCAACAACCAGAAGAGATTTGATGGGCTTGCAACAAAATAACAGCAACAGCACTTAGCAGCATAGAGAAGTGGAATACAAAATTGGCCAATAGACTAAGCAGCAAAAAGGAAATCAGTTAGCAGCATATAGAAATGGAAAATTGACCATTAGCCTGGCAGCAAAAGAAAGAAGATTCAAGAACGACTGGCGGCTGTTAGCTTTAAATAAGTATATTTAAAACTTATTACATTACATGTATATTTAAGATTAGAATCAATTGAGCGGCCTTATGGACGCTAAACCATTATAGGCAATTTTTTTTTTCTATCAGCATTTTTAGAATAAATTCGGCACAATAGGACTAGCCCAATAGAAAAAAAGAAGTAGCAAGAAAATTAAAATATCTTATTTGAAAAAAAAAATTTTAAATATTGTAGTTGAAAATTTTTTTTTTTAAACGCTATCATTGAAAATGACAGAAATTAATTTTTAATATTTTGTAAATCAAAAAAAAATTTTTTACATTAAAATGCTAAAAATCTTAAATTAAACAAATTTTCCAAACAAAATTTTGCTTAGACTTTTATATCAACTAAATGAGGAAAAATATTCAAGTAAATTGGAATGCTTAGGACATTTTTTAAAATAGTCAGTTAACTTCCGACAGTTTCAATTATCCCTTTGTTAGGAATAAAATAACCAGGGAGGATAAATCCCGTAGGACATTCTATAATTTTTTTTCTCAAAATGCAAAGGGACTCCTCAGACTTTCACCTCCAATGGTGGGACGAAAATACCCTACGCACTAGGGACCTACAAAAGGAATTAGAAGGCTTAAAGAAATGTTGGAAAATAATAGAAATGGAAAGGGAACCCACAATAGAAGACATAATAAACCCCACAACCAGAGTAGAGGAAATAATGCGAATGATGAGGAGAGTGTTCCCCGAAAATGCCAAATGTTAAGTTATAGTAACATCTAAAAATTTTTTGACTATGACAAAAAAAATTTTCAATATTTTATAAACAACATTAAGCTAATAAACCTAAAATATTTGAAAAAAAAAATTTTTTTTTCCTAATTAAAAATATTTTAAGAAATATTTTACAATAACAATAAACAATTCAAGTAAATCTTAAATAATAAATCCAAAAATGTCACAAGCGACAGTAAAGGTAGCCCGGCCTAAAGTGAACAGCAAATAAAAAATTTGCATAACCCCTCTGAATGCTCCTGACAAAAATGGTCATGAAGCAATAGAAAATTCGAGGACAGTGGAAATAGGCAAAAACTAGGAACAAAAAAATATACAAAAACTTTACGACCAGCCAATATTAACAGCAAAAATGAAGAAAAGTCACAAAGAGAACCGATACCTATATAAAGCGCTATATAAATTTGCAGCAATAAGACATGTCGCGCTCGTTTTCATCTTAGGATAGAAAAATGGTAGCGTAGGAAATACAAGAAACCTGATTGTAGATGATAAAATTTACTTAGGACAATTACTTATCAGGCTGTACACACGTTGTACAAATGCCGCCAATACAGGACTTGGTATTTATAAGGAAAACACAGTTGTCCTGAGGGACAAATTGGTCGAAAATGATTGCTTATTTACTCGAGTAGGAAAATTTAAAATAATAATTGATAGTTCTCTAAGATCAAATAATTGCACTAACCAAAGAGGTTGTGCAAGTGACAATCCCGGTATAAAAATAAAAAAATAAAAATTCTTCATAAAAGTCATGACGATTCTGTCTTGGTGGCCACCGCAGAAAGCGCATGACAATTAATATCAAAGATGTTGCTGGAAAATAGAAAAATAGAGAAAAATAAATTAAAAGATATGAGAAAGTTTTGAATCCACTGTACTTTTCTTTTACCCTACTACCAATACATAGCTACCCGCTCTTCCGTCAGCAACCCCTCATTTGTATATGTAATTAGTTACAGATTTAACTAAATAATATGAAAAAAAAAATCAAGCGAACATTTTTTTTCTGCTTAATAGGAATAATATGTGGAATCAGTTTAAGAAAATAAAGTAAATACAAACATTTATTGGCCCGGGTTCACCCAGGAAAACCTCGCTTATTAAAGAGGTCATAATTTTATATAATAGGAAAAACATTTTTCTTTAACCCCCGGTGGAATAGAAAATATTTTTACTCTAACCCTCGGTAGAATAGGAGACTTAACTAATACAGGAAATAATAGTCCATAAGAATAGGCTTAAACACATTTAAGATATCTCTTGATAACTTAAAGGAAAGGAGCTTAAAATAAACATTCCAATTTACTCCGTTATTTAATAATAATTTGTATCTAAGCAAATTGAAAACAAAATTTTTTTTCTCAGCTTCATATTTGTATAAATTATTATAAATACATAAATATTAGATAATAATTTCTAGAGACAAGCGGATTTTAAGTGGGTGCATACATTTAAAATCCGACTGTGTAATAAGTCAAATAAGTAAAATAAGTAAATAAGTAAAATACCACTTAATACAAAACATTATTCGTAATCACAAGCACATAACCATACAAATGTACATATATATATGATACTTCAAAAAAAAAGCACAAACAAAAGAACAATAGAAAAAAGATTTGTCACACATAATCGTAAGCACTCAAGCACAAAAAAAAACAAAAAAACAAAAATTTTGCACAAAGAAAAAAAAATTTAAGCAAAATTACCCATTATAGTAAATACACAAAAAAAAAAATAGAAAAAATCAGCTTATTATAAAAAAGCGAGAATGAGCATAACGGGCACTGTACGTAAAGCAAATGCAAACGAATAAAAGCAAAAAGAAAACATACATACACATAATATCAAGTTACCACAATGACATAAATTACAACTGAATGCAAAAAAAAATGTATTTGGTAACACCATGAAGTTGGCTGGGTCATTCAACGAAAAATGAAACAACACGGCACACTCATCACAGTGACCGTCTATAATTAAGCATAAAATTATATACGCGCATTTAAAAGGTCGATGGTGTAGTATCGCGTGGAATTCACCCCATTTCAAACACGCTTAACATTACAAACGCTCGTTCATTGACCCAGGTAACTACCATAAGTTCGTTCGCTTTCACTAAGTCACCTAATGCATTAATGCGTCATACACAAATTGCTCAAGTAGGAATCATATTGACAATATGTAGGTCAATATAATAATTCGCTGATAAAGCATTTTTACTATTGAGTCATGCACCTCTTGTATGTAATTATTAATGTAAGAATGTATATATGTATAGGTTAAGAACTTTTGTATAAATAGGAAAGAATTTATTCAATAAAAAAGGAATATCATTCTGACGCTAAACTTCAGCGGAAAAAGCTTATTAAAATGTATGCAGATAGGCCAAATTTACGGCAGAACAACGGGTCTGCTAGTGTACATATAGAAAAAGTAGAGTTTGATTCATGATGACATGTAGAACAAAGTATGTTATGCGGCATACTCGAAGATTGCCGAGCAAAGCTCGGTCGCCCAGGTACTTGATATATTATATTTATCACACCAACTTTGTAAATTACTTTATAGTGCTGTTGTTCTTGTTATTGTCGTAGCGATAAGGACACTAGCCGAAGGCCTTGTAAAGTGTTATCGATGTTGATGGTCCTATGCCGGATGCAGATCCGGTTCGTTATGACCACATTCAACCTTCTAGGGCATCCCGCCCTCTCCCCTCCTAGATCCATCAGGAGTTCGGGGTCGCCAGAGCCTCGGCTGTTAATGAAATAGGATTCGCCACGGGTAGGTGAGGTTGACAGTTGGGTTGGAGAAGCTACATTAAATCAAAAACCCACCATACGACAGTACTCGTTGCGCTAGACCTGCCAAAAGCTTTTGATACGGTCAACCACGGCACGTTACTGCAAGACTTGGAAGGGTCCTCCCTTCCTCCAAGTCTCAAAAGGTGGACCGCAAATTATCTATCTGGTCGGAAAGCATCGCACAGTGTTCCGTGTAGAACAAGCCTGCTGGACAAAAACGAAGTTTTTATTCCAAGAATATTGTAATGGAAAATGAAAGAAAACAACAAAGTAACGGGATTTTTGCACACATTTGTTTTTTCGCTTATTATATCTTGAATAATTGAAGCATGTAAGCAGGAATGGCCGTAATTTGCGTTGATTAATTTACAAAAATAGTGTTGAATATTACTTTTCATAATACTTTTAATTAAACACTTTTACATAATTTTTGTGATGGATTCTAAGCTCGAAGGCAAGTTGAATTTTTTAATAGAAATCTTTTCGCAATTAGAATATTTTTAATATATTTAAGATTCCGTTATTAGGAAGAAAAGGTACTTTTTACCTACATTTTTAATTTTTGAAAAGGAAAAGTTATATGTACCCACGTGTACCCTCGCCAAATGTTACATATGTTATAGTCCCAAGTATTTTCTAATAGTCGAAAGAAAAAACCATTGCGAATTCTTTGCAATTTATTTTGAATTTTTTTTTTTGTAGATTTACAGATGAATTCATTAAGCCGTCTCTAGTCACTATTAGATACTATTTGGGGTGAAAATCACTTTTGAGACAATTTGCCATTCTGTAAGCTGTCTCGCGTCACCAGCCTCATAAAAGCAATCACTAATTTGTGAGCTGGGCCGGGGCAGATCACAAACAAGAAAATTTCAGGAAAAGTATGAAAATTATTTGCGAAAAACGCTTTATATATGTTGTTTTATTCCTCAAATTAAAATAAGCATAGAAAAAATTAAAAAACAGAAAATACTTAAAAAAAAATCGAACTCTATTGTGGCGCCGCTGGGAGTATTAACCATACCAAAAATGGAGCTTTTTGAAATTTGGTTGAAATATTCGAAAGAATCGAGAAATAAGGAGTTATTGAGTTACTGAAGGCTGATTTAAGAGAAGTAGCTGAGCATTCGTTAAGAAATTTAAGTCAACAAATTTCAAAATATTCGTCCAACATCGATGAGAAATTGAACAGCTCTGGAAGACATCGGGAGCGATTTTGTAATAAAAACTCGGAGTTGCTTTGGGGAACAGATTTCAAGTTTACAATTACGATGGATTCAAGGTTGCCATCAGCGTAACAAGCTCGTCTTCAGGTAACCCAGGACCCGGAAGACCACAGAAGGACTTTCTGCTTTCCAGTCAAAAGACCAAACGTCGTCGAGTGAACGACCTACTGCAATCCAGAAGTGCTGATGAGTTAGTTTATGCGGCAGAAGTATCAATGCGGATGTCCGGCAACAGGAATATTGCTAGCATTATAAAAAGTTCACAAAAAACCACACAAAAATCGACGAACAAGGTAACATGTGAGCAAGGTGCAAGATGCTTGAGCAGTGTAGAAGCTTTGGCATACTATGTAGACAGCAAGTTGACGACTCATGGGTACAAAACGACTCGGAAGTGGAGTATCAAGGCAGGCCATAAGCTTTATCCATCATTTTATAGTTTAAGAAAAGCGAAGGCAGAATGCTACCCAAATGAGATTGATGTGGGTGAAACAAGTGTTGAAATTAAAGTTGAAGCCGTATTAGATAAAACTGTTGAACGTTTAATTTTAGCAAATCAAGAAGTTCTTGTTAGTTTGTTAACTACATCTGTGTCATTTACTTTATCAGCAAGTGGGGTTGCGATGGAAGTTCTGGTCATAGTACATATAAGCAAAAATTCACATGCAGTGCTGACACTGATGAGTTTTTGTTTATATTTTCTTTCGTTCCTCTTCAGTTACAGGACGAAAAGGATAACATTGTTTGGCAGAATCCTCGACCTTCTTCTACGATGTATTGTCGTCCAATTAAATTTATTTTCTCTAAGGAAACAAAAGATTTTATCGTTTCTGAAACGAACAAAGTTTTAGAGGAGGTAAATGCTTTGTTGCCAACAAAGTACTTTCTCGAAGAATGCGAGGTTTCTGTAAATCACAACATGCTCCTAATAATGATTGACGGAAAAGTTTGCAATGCTTTGACTGAAACTTCTTCCGCACAAAAGTATTATATTTGTGGTGCCACTCCAAAAGATATGAATGATGAGACACGGGTTTTTATGCCTAACCGAGATAACCTTGGTTTTGGCTTATCTACTCTCCATGCCTGGATAAGATGTTTTCAATGCTTGCTTCACATAAGTTATCGCCTCGAAGTAAAAAAATGGCAACTTAGGAATGAGGCAGATAAAGAGAGTGTTAAGCAACGTTCCAACGAAATCCAGAATAAATTTAAAAGTGAACTTGTATTGATAGTAGATCAACCAAAACCAGGATTCGGCAATACCAATGATGGTAATACTGCTCGAAGGTTTTTCGAAAATTCTGAGGCTTGTGCTGAGATTACGGGATTGGATGTAACGCTCATCAAAAGATTCGATACTCTCCTTCGCGCATTAGCATCTGGGTATAATATCAATATCCGAAGATTTGAGATATTTGCGAGTGAGACTAAAAAACTATACATAGATCTCTATCCGTGGTTTTATATGCCTGCTACAGTTCATAAAATCTTAGTGCATAGTACTGATATTATAAAATCAGCAATTTTGCCTATTGGTCAACTTTCTGAAGAAGCACAAGAAGCCCGTAACAAATATTTGAGACGATTCAGGGATGATAACACGAAAGCAGTCGCGTGTAGCCACGAATAGAGATCTTATGACTATGTTACTTATAACACCGGATCTCTTAGTTAACAGCTTAACGGAGATACCCAAGAAAAAATTTAAAAGCCTGACTTCAGAAGTCTTACATTTACTGTCCTCCGATAATGTTGAAGAGTAAATAAATACCCCAGTTGTTTCAAGCTTTCACAGTAATGATGCTCATGACTATTCCACAAGTCACTCATCGAATGACAGTGACGATAATGAATGGTAACATAATTATAAAAGAAAACTTACGCTATAACTTTTTCCTTGATCAGTAAGTAGTAAAGCAAAGTAAAACGAAGTAAAATTTTGGAAAAAATAAGAAAAAAGGCACATATGGCTGAAATATTATACTTGTAATAAATGACTACATATGAAACTGAAAATATCAGAAAATAATTTTGTTCAGCTAGCTTGTTCTACACGAAACACTGTGCATCGGTGCAATTCAGGAACATAACATCTAAGCCCAGAAGAATTAAACAAGGGGCACCACATGGTGGTGTTTTTTTCCTCCTTTTATGTAACTTCTACATATCGAAGCTACCTGCACTACCAGAAGCACTCACTATCGTTTCCTACGCCGATGACTGTACATTAATGGCCACAGGCCAAGGGCCACACATCGACTAGCTTTGTAATAAAATAAACGGCTATCTCCCTTACCTCTCCAGTTTTTTCGCCTCCCGAAAACTGACATTGTCACCGACCAAATCATCTGGGATTTTATTTACAACATGGACACGGCAAATGTCGACCATATTGGACATCCACATCGATGGAATTACGCTACCGACTGTCTTACACCCAAACATTTTGGGTGTGACGTTCGATCAGGATCTACATTTTGGAGCGCATGCAACCGCAATTGTACCTAAAATCGAGAACCGAAATAAAATCCTCAAATCTCTTGCCGGTAGCACTTGGGGTAAAGACAAAGAAACACTCATTACCACTTACAAAGCAATTGGCCGGCCGATTGCATGCTACGCGTACACGATATGGTCACCAAGACGTAGGTTACTCATTGGAAGAAAATACAGACCTTCCAAATCACTGCCCCCAGAACCGCTGCGAGCTGTCTTCTTATGTTCCCAGACACCACCTATACCACGAGGCGAGAGTGCTCCCCATCAGGGAGAGAAATGAAATGCTGCACAAACAGTTTCTGTGGAATACCCAGAAACCTGGGCATCCCAACAGACGTCTGATTGATGTTTCCCTAGGGAAATGCGCCTGTATGCCTGTCGTAAAAGGCGACTAAAATACCAGTTTCAAGGGTCTGTGTAGCGCAACCCTTTCAGGTTGCCAGCGCAACGGGCTAGCACCTTAATGGTGCTGTGTTACCGGAGCGTACCGGGTCTGTATCCGGCAAAGGACCCTCACATCGATAACACTCCTCAAAGACTTCGGGGAGTAACCTTGTCGCTACAGCAACAACTTGGTTTATTTTGGAATGAGCATTAACAGAAACAACAAAATCAGCTCTGAAATTCAGCGAAGAATCACTCTTGCCAATAAATGCTACTTTGGACTAGGTAGGCAACTGAAAAGTAAAGTCCTCTCTCGGCAAACAAAAATCATGCTCTACAAGTCACTCAGCATACCCGTCCTGCTATATGATGCAGAAGCATGGACCAAGACAGCTCCAGATGAAGCGGCTCTGGGAGTGTTCGAGAGAAAAGTTCTTCAAAAGATTTACGGACCTCTTTGCGTTGGCGATGGCGAATACGAAAGACGTTTATCGTATTTAATAAATACGAAAATAACGTTCTTTATTTTTCAACAAATCTTTAACAACTATAATTTTTTTAGAGAGAAAATATTTTTTTCATTTTGATATTTTACAAAAATATTTATAAAAAAATTGTTTGATAAAATTAAAATAAACAAGTTGTTTTTTAACAAGTGCATGTCCTACATATTTCCCCCTCCAGAGACTTTGTTTAACGATGAAGTCTCGATCTAAAGCGTACATGAAGTGGAATACGGCTTCTTACGTGATGGTGTATTGGAACACAAATCGTTCGAGGATCTTCACAAATATCAGTATTAAATACGAAAGCTGGCTTGAGTCGATCAATTGATATTGATTTGGTACAATTATTAATATTGACGTTAAAAGCTTTATCATTTCTGCTCACAACTAGATATGGACCATCATACGTGACTGAAGAGACTTTCTTTGTAGACGAAAACAGAACGATTTGATTTATACGAAACTTCAATTGGACTCAGCGAGTTCATTGAAGATTTCAATTGCTTGGCAAATTCATCGGAAGGAGACAAGTCATTCTTAGCGTCGAAAAAATCACAAGGAACTTCCATAAACCAGCTCAGCAGGACTGGGAATTACATCTTCACGTAAACTTGATCGCAGTCCTAACAGCACAATTGGTAAAATTTCCATCCAGTTTTTAGTATTGTGACACATGAAAGCAGTCTTCAGCGAACCGCTCAATCATACCGTTGGCACAAGGATGATACGACGTAGTGCGTATTCGTTGAGAACCAGGAAGCTGTGCAAGTTCCTTAAAAAGATTGGATTCAAATTGACGACCTTGATCCGTTGTAATTTTTGAAATAAAGCGTCTGCAACTGAACGGGCACTTATGTTAACTAAAGGAATTGCTTCCGGCCAGCGAGTGAGCCGATCAATGCAAGTTAAAATATACGAATATCCATGTGAAGAAGGCAATGGTCCAACAAGATCAATACTAATATGCGAGAAACATGAACTTGGGTTTATTGTGACGATGAATTTTTGATCGCTGACAATTAGCACAAGCTTTTGAACATGTTCTAATATCTTTTTTCAAATTCGGCCATATGAAGCGCTGTATAATTATTCTAGCTGCCGCATTAGCTCCTGGATGAGACATATTGTGAATAATGTTAAAAATGTCTCCCCTAAAACCAAGTGGAATGTATGGTCTTGCATTGGATGTGGATATAACACAAAATATAGGCTTCGACGACGATGGAATTGTTAAAGATTTATAAATTAAAGATGAAGAGATCGGATTCTCAATTAAAGCTTTTAGTTCTGTATCTTTTTCTCAGCTTCATAATTGATTGGATTCGGAGAATCAATAGTCGAAATTCGTGAGAGAGTATCTGCTATAACATTTTCATTTCCTTTGATATGACGTATGTCGGTGGAAATTTGCGAGAGAAAATCTAGTTGACGAAACTGACGAGGCGAAGCTTTTTCAGGTTTCTGTTTAAATGCAAAAGTAAGGGGTTTATGATCCGTATAGATTATAAAATTACGACCCTCTAGCATATAGCGAAAATGCTTTACCGTAAGGTACGCCGCAAGAAATTCTCTATCATAAGTACTGTAACGTTTCTGGGTGTCATTTAGCTTCAATGAATAGAATCCCAGAGGTTTCCAAACCTCACCAACTTTCTGTTGTAGAATACCACCAACAGCTACGTCAGATGCATCAACCATAACAGATATCGGCGCAGAATCTATAGGATGAGTCAACAGAGTACCTCGAGACAATTCATTTTTACATTTTTCAAACGCGGATTGAGCTTCAGGTGTCCATTCGATTTGAGATTTGTCATTCTTCTTATTAACTTTCTGATAAATAAGAAGTGGAATTTGCATCCCAGCCGCATGTGGCAAAAATCTGCGGTAAAAATTCAACATCGCAGTAAAACGCCACATTTCCTTGACAGTTTTCGGTTGCGGAAAGTTTATGATTGCATCAACTTTCTCAGGAATTGGCTGAATGCCTTGAGCAGACACTAAATGGCCGAGAAATGTTACTTTATCTTGTCCAAAATGGCATTTCGCAACATTTACTGTTAGACCGTATGACTGAAGGCGATTAAACAATTGCTCAAGAACACCAGCGGGTTAGGGGGTCAGAATATTCCCGCGGTAGGTATGCCTGTCGTAAGAGGCGACTAAAATACCAGGTCAAGGGGATGTGTAGCGCAACCCTTCAGGTTGCCAGCGCAACATATAGCTTCTCCAAACCCAATTGTCAACCTCACCTATCCGCGGCGAATCCTGTTTCACTAACAGACGAGGCTCTGGCGACCCCAAGCTCCTCATGGAACTTGTGGGTGGGGAGGGAGGGAATGGCCTGAAGGTTTAATGTGGCCACATAAATCGTTCCCGAAGTGGTCGGGCTAGCACCTTAATGGTGCTGTGGTACCGGAGCGTACCAGATCTGTATCCGGCAAAGGACCATTACATCGATAACACTCCCCAAAGCCTTCTGGGAGCAACCTTATCGCTACAACAACAACAACATGTAATAAGTGTTGTTCAGAGGATTCAGAAGCAATTAAAACATCGTCGAGATAAGGGAAACAAAAGTCTAACCCTCGAAGAACCTCTTGCATGAACCGCTGAAACGTTTGAGCGGCGTTACATAAGCCAAAAGTCATAAATCGGAACTCAAATAATCCGAACGGGGTTATTATAGCCGTTTTTGAAACATCGGCGGGAGCAACCGGAATTTGTTTGTAGGCACGAACTAAATCAATGGTAGAAAATACTGTATTTCCCATAAGCGAAATCATGGATGTGCGGAATGGGATAACGATCAGGAAGAGTTTGAACGTTAAGGCGACGATAGTCTCCGCACGGACGCCACTGGCCATTTTTCTTTAATACCATATGTAACGGACTTGAACTAGAACTTTTAGATGGGCAACAAAGTCCTGGATCGACCATAAATTGAAACTCTCGTTTTGCAATTTCGAGCTTGTCCGGTGCTAAACGACGAGGCCTCGAAAATATCGGAGGACCTTTTGTCTCGATGACATGCTCAACACAATGAGGAACTTTTTTCTGATGCAACGAAGGATTCGTTAAACACGGATATTTATATAAAAGTTTATGATATATGGTTGAACTTACAAGTGTCTTTACCGCTGGTAACTCTCTTAATTCACATAACTTACCGGAAGAGCTCAGACCAGTTACACAATCTACCAGACAGCCTTTTTTCAAATCCACCAACAAGCCAAAATGTTTCAAAAAATCTGCGCCAATTATAGGACTGCTGACATCAGCAATAATGAATTTCCAAGCAAAGGAACGACGTAAACCAAAAGTTGGGGTTAAAAGTTGAGTACCAAATGTGTTGGTAGATGTGCCATTAGCAGCAAAAAGTTTGTAATTGTCTTGCTTTTTGTTAGATATACCTGCTGATGGGAGAACCGACACATCCGCTCCAGTGTCTATCAAAAACTTTTTGTTGGTGGACTTATCAAAGATATGTAAACGATTAATGGTAGAGTACCGGCCACTAGCTTCATCTAGTGACCGGTCGGCGAGTTTCCCTGATGGTGCTGCCTGAATGAGCACGGCTGTCGACAATTCCGGGCTTGAGACCTAAATCTACGATGGTAATAGCGCCACTAGGTTGTATTAGCTGACTTAGTTGTGTAACGCCCATGCGAATTTGAGCGACTTCTGCGTCGAAAGCGTTGTTTTTGAAAATTGCTAATAGCTGCGCTCAAAGTTGTTATTTGTTGTTGAAGATCCGATAGATCAGGAAACGATTGTATTGCCGCGACTGTTGAGTGTTGTTGTGCTGAAATTGCTTGAATTTTATCTGTCATTACTGCAAGTTTATCCAACGTTTCAGAAGATGTTGCCAAACCAGCTTGCGTTTGTGAAGGTAGACGACGTAGCCATAATGTTCGCAGGAAGTCATCGGTAACTCCACCATGCGAGAGACCACGCATTTCCCGCAGAAAACAACTAGGTTTTTTGTGCCCTACGTCCAAATCGTTCAACAACTTTTGGATTCTCTTCTCCTCGGAAATTGAAAAATGATCGACGAGACGATGTTTTAGCTGCGTATATATATTCTGAGGTTGTGCCAGAATAATATCGCTTACCTGACTTAATATATCAGATTCTAATTCAGAAAGAATCGTGAAATATTTTGTTTTCTCCGACACAATTCCGTGATATTCGAACTGTGCCTCGATTTGTGCAAACCATACCAATGGGTTTTCCTTCCAGAATTTCGGAATTCGTAGATGAAAGCCTCCTTGTGAAAATGAATTCGAGTTGCTTGAAGATGCCACAATCGTGTTGCTGATTGTGGATAGCGGATTCGTGTTTATTGTGGTTGATTGCTGTGATGAGGCGGCATTGTCTCCGGAGCGTGTTTTCGGCATGATGCGTATGAATATGTTCACTGGTTCGGGATCACCAATTTATCGTATTTAATAAATATGAAAATAACGTTCTTTATTTTTAAACAACTCTTTAACAACTAAATTTATTTAGAGAGAAAATATTTTTTTCATTTTGATATTTTACAAAAAGATATATAAAAAATTGTTTGATAAAATTAAAATAAACAAGTTGTTTTTTAACAAGTGCATGTCCTACAGAAGATTTAATGCTGAGCTGTACGGGCTTTACTCAGAAATCAACATAGCCTAGCGAACTAAAACGCAGCAGCTACGCTGGCTGGCCATGTTATGCGAATGAAGGATGAGCCTCCGGCTAAGAGAATATTTTTATCGAAACCCGCCTATGGAAGCAAGGGAAGAGGGCGACCCACACCTCGTTGGAAAGATTAGGTGGAAAACGATATAAATTCCCTTCGTGTAACCAATTGGCGCCAGTTAGCCCAGGGAAGAAACGATTGGCGTGCCTTGTTGGATGGCCATCGTCGTTTAAACGGTTAAGCGTCAATTAAGCTAGTAAGTAATATATGTACATACAGAAAAGCAAACATCAAAATACTGATTTTTTTTTTTTCAAATAATACCTTTGGAATATTCATTTTTGAGTCTTGGCTTTACTGTTTCATGCTCAATATAATGACATAAAAGCGAAAAGAAACCACAAAGTGTGTTAAGTATAGAGCTAGAATTTACTATACAGGGCTGAGGCCTAGTGGGTTTGAACGTGACATTAACTATTATAAATCTGTAATTTTTAAACGGTTTTATTTAGCTTGACTTGACAGGCTGGTTGGCTGGCTGGACGAATTTTTTAATTGAAATTTAAGTAACTTCCCGATAAGCTACAAGCTTGAAACCCGACGACAATGCAATAAGAAAAAAACTTCGATAGATAGCGCATGGATCGAAATATTTAACCCTTTCGCGATATTGTTCCATAAAAAAATTTTGAAAGGCCGTCAACACTCTCATTTGAAAAATTATCATCTTTTTTCGTACATATTTTTAAAAATTGAAGTTTAGAGATTAAATTGAAATAAAATAAATTATAATTGCCCATTAAATATCGGTAATATCACATTTTTAAAGAAAGGCTTCTGGCATATAGCACTTTACTCTGAAATTTGTGTTCTGCATTTTTAAATTTTTGAGTTATTTTGGGCAAATGTTTTCAACAATTTTTGAATAAAGTATGTTGAAAAGTGCCCACTCTGTCATTTGGCATATAAATATTTTTTCGCTCGAAGCTTTAAAAGTCGTGCCAATTTAACTAAGCTTGTTGAAACAAATTTCTCGTAAGGTGTTAACTTGCATTAGCTTGCAGGGGCAATTTATTTGCGATTGAAGCTGGTAGCATAGAGACGTGTTCTTGTTTGCGGAATAATATTTTCAAATATGGCAAGAAAAATAAGCGACAGAGTTATAGAAAAGATTTTGGAGAATTTCGAGGACTCAGATTTTGAGGATTTCGAATCGGAAAAAATATTAGAGGATTTATTTGAGGTATTTGACAATAATGAAATTTTCATGATGGAGGGGCTTTCTCGTCAAGGTCCCTATGATATAAGTTTTACAAATATCAATGAAGAATGTAATGACGAACTAGCTCAGAAGTTTGTGCTTCGGACTATCAACCAAAACAAGTTAATGACTTTCGATGGAAAAAAGACTTCGTGGGCTCCTCATCAAGCTGTGTTTCCTGAGTCTTATTCAAGTAACGATGTAAAACTTCCAGTACAGTACTTTTTGGAGTACTATAGTCGATCATTTAACTTAAAGAGGAAGAATTTTTTAAATTTCTTGGTTTGGAGGTTATGATTGGTACAATTGCTTATCCCAGATTGGATACGTACTGGACAGCACCCACAGATATTCCTGCATTTTGTCAAAATATGTCAGAGAAAATAGGTGTAGTAAAGTGCCTTTGAAGTCTGAAAAGGAACTGAAAAAGGAAGGTAGAGGTAGTTTTGATTAGTACAATGTTTACATATATTATATTTCATCAATATATGGCGTAGAGCCGCTTAAATATGTGCAAAGATTTTTCATTGAAAAAAAAAGACGAAAGTTGAAATAGCTCAGCCAAACATTGTGGCTGTGTACAACAAGATATTGGTGGGAGTTGATAAAATACACTTTCTTCTTTCATTGTATTGGATATCGATACGGTCAAGGAAATGGACACTTAAATTATTTGACCACTTTATTGACCTGGCCATATGCAACTCATGGCTGGAGTACAGGAAGGATCATGAGGGTAATAATAAAAGCCAAAAGCAGAATCACATCGATCTGCTTCAGTTCCGCAACGACATTGCTGAGGGACTGCTAGCGCAAGCAAATAAGGACGTATGTATGTTCTCGCAAACGTGGACAGCCAAAAGTCTCTTTGAATGAAAACATCGACAGTCCATCAACATCTCGTAAGAGATATGAAACAGCACCATCAATTTCTATCCGATATGATGGAAATCAGAATTAGGTGGAGAACACTGAGAAAAAAAAAAAACAGATGCAAATTAAAGGGATGTTCAGGATTTTCCATATACAAATGTTCAAAGTGTTCGGTTCACCTATGTGTACCCAACGGGGATCGCGATTGATTTAAGGACTACCACTGCAGCGACTAAGTTCTTGGTAATATACTTCTTTCCTTTGTATTATTTTAAGTAGTTTACATATATGACTAGTTCTCTGTATTACTTTTTATGCTAAAATTTTTTGTTTTTAGTTTATATCTTTATTCATTTTTTAAAATGTAAGTATACATTTATAGTATTGAATGGGTTTTTTTATTTAAAACCTTTTTCTAATATTTTAAGCTAGTTTAGAACCCTTGATTTGTAAAAAAAATATTTTGATGTCAAACCAAATTTTAATAAACGTACGAACCTTTATTCAAAAACCATATGGCAACATAAAAAAATAGCAATTAACAAAAATTTATCGTATTTGTGGTCCGATTTTTATTTCATATTTGGAACACATAATACATACATGAATAGAAAACGGCCTGTGAAAAAATCGCCGCTAGGTGGCGCAAGGATCGAGATATTCTATTGATAGTCATATATAAGACCAACTGAACCTTAATAAGGTTATGCTACGCCTCACATTTTTAGAAATTTCACTCGCCCAACGCTTTTATTTAATTGTCTAATCAACGCCCTAGATTGATGAGGAGTGTGATGACTAGTACCTAGGACCTACCTAATTATTTTCTAGCTTTTAGGATTATTATTATTTCATGTAAGTATTGTGTTCAATAAAACCGTTTAACTTAAATATTTTTTTTTAATTATTTTATTATTCTTCTGTGACCATGAGTTCGCATATTTTACGTAATTGCTAAAATATGTTTTAGGTATTCGCCGGTTTTCAGCTATTCGCTTATTTAAATATTTTTATGTTGTTTTTTTTTTATATTTTAATTTCATTACAGGTTGTGGAATTTTGCACAAAAAATGAGCCTCTCAGCATTATCTGGGACGTCATGTGCTACTCGTCGCCACAATACTGCGCTCAGAACTGCCAAGGGGTTTTTTCTTAAAACCCCTGATCATCATCTGCATAGTGAGGCGAAGGAGCTCAACATAAAAAAAAACATAATGAAATGCTGAAAAAGACAGCTTTTGCTGAACCGTCACAAACCCGGACTTCCCAGCAAACAACTGTTTGATCTAGCCCCGCCTCCAAGAGGTATAAGAAAACATCTCCGAAAGTACTACGATGAGATCCTGCACCTACCCACTCAGCCGTTTGATCCAGATAAGTTTAAAGAGGCCCGAAGCCTAATTCACCAGAATCGGTAAACTCCTTAGCTAAGTTGCTCCAGAGGAACGCTCTTATCAATATACACTATCCAACCCTTGCTGAAAAAGAAAGCAGACTACCAAAGGAGACAAGAAGCAATGTGGCCCAAATTCGTTTGGTTACTGTACCAGGTTAAACTCTTACATATCCAAAATCAACCACAATGTACGTACGAATGAGAAGCATATATTTTCATAACTTAAATTTCATGTTTTCCATGTAAAATGCATAATTATCTGTGAACATGAAATTGACTACATCAGCAAATTGTGAAATAAACATAGCTTGTTAGATAGAGCCAATGTATGTATGTATGACTCTATGTATGAGCAACCATTTATTTTCAGAATAAGTGCTACCTAGATAAGATAACTATGCTTTAAAGTTTATTTGTTGATAAAACCCATTAACGAGTTCAGCCGATGTATGCAAGTTTTTCGTATGTCAACAATCAAAAGCTCAGCAGTCTTATATTTGATGGATACAAATTGCCTAGCTGAAATTTCATAGGCAGAGCTGGGCAGTGTTCAACTGCCGGGCGATTTTTTCGTTGTTGTTGTTGTTGTTGTAGCAATGCTCGCCCCACCTAATAGCCGCGACCGATCACAAATTGTCATCAATATCCTCTAACGGGAGTCCAAGGAAACTTGCCGTTTCAACAGGGGTGGACCATAAGGAAAGGGGTGTTAGAGGCGTTGGTTCCACATTACAATTAAAGAGATGGTTGGTGTCATGTGGGACACATTGCAAGCGGGGCATACATTTTGTATGTCGGGGTTGATTATGGATAGGTAAGAGTTTAACCTGTTACAGTATCCAGAACGAAGTTGAGCAAGAGTGACATGCGTTTCCCTGGGGAGTATGCGTTCCTCTTCCGCGAGTTCTGGATATTTTTCTTCAAGTACTGGATCCACCGGGCAATTCCCGACATAAAGGTCCGACGCCTGTCTATGGAGTTCACCAAGGACCTGCTTGTGTTTTTTCGCTTCATACGGCTGGGTTCTCATATTGCCGTATTTCCTCAAAATGCTTACGGAGATGACTCCTTAGGACCCTAGGCGGTGCTGGTTCGTCAATCAGATGTCTGTTGGGATGCCCAGGTTTCTGGGTATTCAACAGAAACTGTTTGGTCAGCATATCATTTCTCTCCCTGATGGGGAGTATTCTCGCCTCATTATGCAGATGGTGTTCTGGGGACATAAGACAGCCCGTGGCGATTCTGAGAGCAGTATTTTGGCAGGCCTGTAGTTTCTTCCAGTGGGTAGTTTTTAGGCTTGGCGACCATATGGGTGACGCGTAGTACGTAATCGGCTGGCTAATTGCTTTGTATGTGGTCATGAGCGTTTCTTTATCTTTTCCCCAGGTACTGCCAGCAAGGGATTTGAGGATTTTATTACGGCTCTGAATTCTCGGAACAATTGCGGTTGCGTGCGTACCAAAATGTAGATCCTGATCAAACGTCACACCCAAGATTTTGGGGTGTAGGACAGCCGGTAGCGTAGTGCCATCGACGTGGATGTTCAATATGGTCGACATTTGGGGCGTCCATGTTGTAAATAAGGTCGCGGAAGATTTAGTCGGTGACAATGCCAGGTTTCGCGAGGCGAAAAAACTGGAGAGATCAGGGAGATAGCCGTTTATTTTATTGCATAGCTCATCGACTCTGGGCCTGGGCCTGTGGCCATTATTGTGCAGTCATCGGCGTAGGAAAGGATTGTGACTCCTTCCGGTGGTGAAGGTAGCTTAGATATGTAGAAATTAAACAAAAGTGGGGATAGGACACCACCCTGTGGCACCCCGCGGAGCGGAGGTAGTGCTATGGAGTTTTCTGAAGCCATGCTGGTGAGGGGCTAGCTGCAAATGTGCTTGGAAATAAGGGAGCAAAATGGCTTCAAGCGCCTTTGCCACTGGCGATAGGAGAGATATCGGACGATATGACTCACCTATGTTAGCTGGTTTCCCAGGCTTTAGTAGCGGGACCACCTTGGCCATTTTCCATTTCTCGGGTATGACAAAGGTGGAAAGAGACAGGTTGAAGACATGCGCTAAATATTTGAAACCCTCTTTCCCTAGGTTTGTAACCATCGGCATGGCTATGCCGTCTGGGCCCACTGCTTTGGATGGTTTAGCGCGACCAATGGCGTCCTCAACCTCTTTAGCGGTGATGGGGATTGGTGACGCGCTGAATTTGTGTTTATGTGCGTGTCTATTTGCTCTCCGTCTATCTTTGTCAACCGTAGGATGCATTATATATTGTCGGCAGAAAGCGCTCACGCATTTTTTCGCATCCGACAGCACCTTATCGCCAAAGGCGATGGAAACTTTGTCTTTGTGCTTAGTCGGATTCGATAGGGACTTTACGGTGGACCAAAGTTTACCTACACCGGTAGAGAGGTTACAACCTCTTAGGTGCTCTTCCCATTTCGCCCGCTTGTGTTCGTCCACAAGCAATCTTATGCGTTGGTTTATATCCCTTATTTGGGGGTCGCCTGGATCAAGCTGTCTTATAAGGTCGCGTTCCCTCGCTAAGCTCGCGGCCTCCGCCGGGAAGTGGGGCCGGATTTCGGGAATTCTCCCGGCGGGAATAAAATGTGCCGAGGCGGATTCAATGACCTTACGGAAGGCACGCTCCCCTTGGCGGGCATCAGTCGGGATAGGGAGGGCAGCAAAGCTGCTGTCTGTTGCAGATTTATATTCTACCCACTTTCCTTTTTTGAAGTTTATGAAAGTGCGTTTTTCGGTGACGATGAAGTCGGCGGTACGCTCGAACGAAATAAGTATGGGCAGGTGGTCGGATGCCAATGTTACCATCGGCTGCCAGTTGACGCAGTTTACGAGTTCTGCGCTCACGATTGAGATATCTGGCGAGCTATGACAGCTTCCTACCATACGTGTGGGGGCGTCTCCGTTTATTGTGCAGAACGTCGTTTCTTCTATTTGATCCGCCAACATCTCACCCCTACTGTCCGCCCGCAAGTTTGAATGCCATAGGTCGTGAAGGGCATTGAAATCGCCTAAGATAATGCGATTGCTGCCAGTGAGTAAGGCCTCGATATAAGGGCGGTATCCACTGGGGCATCAGGTGACAGGAGGGATGTAGATGTTTATGATTTCTAGATTTGCATCGCCTGACCGAACAGATAGGCCTTGACGTTCTAAGACATTGTCCCTGCGGTCGATGCCAGGATCAAATATATAATATTGCACAGAGTGGTGTATAATAAACGCGAGGCCGCCTCCATTTCCGCTCTCGCGGTCTTTCCTGTGGACATTATACCCAGAGCAGGTCTGCAATGCATATCTTGCTGTGAGTTTAGTCTCTTGAATCGCAGCAATGCGGATGTTGTGCCGCTTCATGAAATCGACTATCTCCGTAATCTTCCCAGTTAGTCCATTACAGTTTAACTGCAGAATTCTGAAGTGCATGAGGGGTGACGCCGCCACTCTAGGGGTAAGTGACGGGTGACTACGCCTAGGTTGTGGAAGGCCAGGACGCAATTGCTGTTGTGGCCTTGCGACTGGGCGCCCTTGGGCAAGCATTGGGGTACCCGGATGATTTGGGTTTGCGACCTGGCAACATGGCGCGATGAAACCCGTCGAGGGGTTGCCGTCGCGGAGACCAGAACATCTAGGAAAGTGGCACCACCCAAGGCAGGAGCTGCATTGAGCGGATGTCGCAAACCTATATATTCTGTGCTGGCAGACGGTGCAAACGGAGGTAGGAACTAAGAGTCTGTTTCCCTGACCTGCACGATTGCTGCCAGAAAAGAGGGGGGAGAAGAAGACGGGGCAGGGGCTGATGCTCAGCATTGCTACCAGCTCTACAACGAAGGTAGTAGTTATGAGTGGTATCAGCTGTTTGAGTTGTTGGCGCCGTGGGGCGCGAGCAGCAGCGGGTACTTGTTGTGGCTTGCTGAGCAGCGAGGCTGCTGGAAGGTAGTGGGGGGCGCTTAGGCGTAGACTAGGGGACGCCCTTGGGCGTGAGCAGCAAGGAGCCACAAAAGATTTATAAAAGTTACGTGGACGTCGGGTTTTGGGATCAAGCCCAGAACAACCTGTCCGATGCAACCATCCCTTGCACGAGACACACTGAACAGAGTATGACCGTCCTAAAAAGATTCTTTTCTGGCAAATGCAGCAAAACCATTTCTCAGGACCGGGGTCAGGAGACGGACCCGGATTGGGTCGATACCTTCCCGGAGTAAGAGAATATGTAGCAGTCCTGCTGCAAGGAGCTGCTGGGAGGATGACAATTTGTGGGGGGGACGAAACAAATTAAATGGGGTTACACTGAAATGACAGTCCTTGGTCGGGAAAAATCCCGAGTCGCTCCGGTACATAGAACCGACTGCCTTGGGAAGCGCGATTTTTTCGTCATTTCGATCGGCTTGGGGATGTTGACTAAACTGCTGCACGAATACACCCACAATGTTACAAGTCAAGTACCAACTGACACTTTGTTCACTATTATTATCTAGAACAGTGGTCCACTGCTAGTACGCGTCCAAAAACACCAAGAGGGGTCTTAAACGATGAATTTTGATCTCGGCAACAATAATCCGAAGGCGGAAAAGAAAAATTTTACTATGTCAGGAGATGTTTTTCCAAAAAAAAAAGTGTAAAATTTTCATTTAATTGTTGTAATTTTGTTGTACACAGCAATAAAATGTGTAAAAAAGTGTTTAACAGCCGAGGTTCTGGCGACCCCATGTTCCTTTTGGATCTAGGGGGTGGGAGGGCGGTATGGCCTAGAAGGTGTCATGTGGTTGTTGTTGTTGTTGTAGCAATGTTTCGCCCCACCTAATAGCTGCGACCGATCACAAATTGTCATCAGTATCCTCTAACGGGAGTCCAAGGAAACTTGCTGTTTCCACAGGGGTGGACCATAATGAAAGGGGTGTTAGAGGCGTTGGTTCCACATTACAATTAAAGAGATGGTTGGTGTCATGTGGGGACACATTGCAAGCGGGGCATACATTTTGTATGTCGGGGTTGATTCTGGATATGTAAGAGTTTAACCTGTTACAGTATCCAGAACGAAGTTGAGCCAGAGTGACTCGCGTTTCCCTGGGGAGTATGCGTTCCTCTTCCGCAAGTTTTGGGTACTGTTACCTGAGTACTGGATTCACCGGGCAATTCCCGGCATAAAGGTCCGACGCCTGTTTGTGGAGTTCACCAATGACCTGCTTGTGTTTTTTTGCTTCATACGGCTGAGTTCTCAGGTGCCGTATTTCCTCAAAATGCTTACGGAGATGACTCCTTAAGTCCGCGGTGCGGCTCATCAATCAGATGTCCGTTGGGATGCCCAAGTTTCTGGGTATTCAACAGGAACTGTTTGGTTAGCATCTCATTTCTCTCCCTGATGGGGAGTATTCTCGCCTCATTATGTAGATGGTGTTCTGGGGACATAAGAAGACAGCCCGTGGCGGTTAGGAGCGCAGTATTTTGGCAGCCCTGTAGCTGCTTCCAGTGGGTAGTTTTTAGGCTTGGCGACCATATAGGGGACGCGTAGCACGTAAACGGCTGGCCAATGGCTTTGTACATATGTGGTAATGAGCGTTTCTTTGTCGTTTCCCCAAGTACTGCCAGCAAGGGATTTGAGGATTTTATTACGGCTCTGGATTTTCGGAACAATTGCGGCTGCGTCCTTACCAAAATGTAGATCCTGATCAAACGTCACACCCAAGATTTTGGGGTGTAGGACAGTCGGTAGTGTAGTGCCATCGGCGTGGATGTTCAAAATGGTCGACATTTGGGACGTCCAAGTTGTAAATAAGGTCGCGGATGATTTAGTCGGTGATAATGCCAGGTTTCGCGAGGCGAAAAAACTGGAGAGATCAGGGAGGTAGCCGTTTATTCTGTTGCAAAGCTCATCGATCTGTGGGTCCGGGCCTGTGGCCATTATTGTGCAGTCATCGGCGTAAGAAACGATAGTAACTCCTTCCGGTGGCGAAGGTAGTTTTGATATGTAAAAATTAAACAAAAGTGGGGATAGGACACCACCCTGTGGCACGCCTTGTTTAATTCTTCTTGGCTTTGATATTTTGTTTCTGAATTGCACCGATGCATGCCGACCACCCAGATAATTTGCGGTCCACCTTTTAAGACATGGGGGAAGGGCCTACCCTTCCCAAGTCTTGCAGTAACGTGCCATGGTTGACCGTATCAAAAGCTTTTGATAGGTCTCTACGAGTACTGTTCTATGGTGGGGCTTCTGATTTAAACCATAATTTATCTGGGTGCAAATGGCATTTAGCGCGGTGGTGGTGCTATGGAGTTTTCTAAAGCCATGCTGATGACAGGCTAGCTCCAAATTTGCTTTGAAGTAGGGGAACAAAATGGCTTCAAGCGTCTTGGCTACTCGCGATAGGAGAGATATCGGGCGATATGACTCTCCTATGTTAGCTGGTTTCCCAGGCTTTAGTAGCGGGACCACCTTGGCCATTTTCCATTTTTCGGGTATGACAAAGGTGGAAAGAGACAGGTTGAAGACATGTGCTAAATATTTGAAACCCTCTTTCCCTAGGCTTTTAAGCATCGGCATGGCTATGCCGTCTTGGCCCACTGCTTTGGATGGTTTAGCATGACCGATGGCATCCTCAACCTCTTTGGCGGTGATGGTAATTGGTGACGCGCTGAACTTATGTTTACGTGCGTGTCTGTTGGCCCTCCGACCGTCCTAAAAAGATTCTTTTCCGCCAAATGCAGCAAAACCATTTCTCAGGACCGGGGCCAGAAGACGGACCCGGATTGGGTTCGATACCTTCCCGGAGCAAGAGAATATGGAGCAGTCCCGCTGCAAGGAACTGCTGGGAGGATGACAATTTGTGGGAGGGACGCAACAAATTAAATGGGGAACACACAGTTGATTTTGCGAACGCTAGGATTTTGGATGTTGAGAGAAGAGAAAAAAGACGGATGACACTGGAAAGTCTCCGAATTCAACAGCAACTCACAAACGTAATGAATTTTAAAGAAGATGTGGACAACACAAACAGTGCTTACACAGCTGTGATCAAACATGTAAACAAATAATAAATTAAAAAAAATAAGTTGGTTAATGTTAATATGTGATGTTTTTGTAATTTAAAAAATTAATCAAATTAATGTGAGTAAAGTTCCAAATGTTAATTTTTATGTCTATTGATTGTGCTGTATTCTTATATTTCATTTTGTTTTTATGTTTCTGTTTTTTGAAATAAATGTAGACCTTCCTGATGATGACGCGAAAGCGCCGAAATGCATAGAGGGAAAAAGTAAAAACTTTTTGGTTTTTCTTTATTAATCTATCGGCCGAAGCAGCTCCTACCCAGCACACAAATGGGGTTACACTGAAATGGCAAACCTGTGTCGGGAAAAATCCCGAGTCGCTCCGGTACATAGAACCGACGGCCTTGGGAAGCGGTTTCATGTGGTCATACCAATCGTTCCCGGGATGGTCGGGCTAGTACCTTAATGGTGCTTGTTCCCGGAATGTACCGGATCTGCATTCGGCAGAGGACCATCAACATCGATAACACTACCCAAGGCTTTCGGGGAGTGTCTTTATCGCTACAACAACAGAAATTTGATATCATCACTGCTCTTCAGTATTACCACTTCCTTAGGTAATGTTTCATCTTATTTGGTTTAATTTGTAGATGCAGATACCGGCGCACAGTTGTGTCTACCAGAAATAGTATAGCTAGACGCCCGCTGGCTGTTGTTGTTGTAGCGACAAGGTTGCTCCCGAAGACTTTGGGGAGTGTTATCAAAGTGATGGTCCTTTGCGGATACAGATCCGGTACGCTCCGGTACCAGCACCATTATGGTGTTAGCCCAAACATTTCGGGAACGATTTATGTGGCCACATTAAACCTTCAGGCCACCCCTCCCTCCCCATCACCAAGTTCCATGAGGAGCTTGGGGTCGCCAGAGCCTCGTCTGTTAGCGAAACATGATTCGCCGCGGATAGGCGAGGTTGACAATTGGGTTTGGAGAAGCTATATATTGCGCTGGCAACCTGAAGGGTTGCGCTACACAGCCCCTTGAATCTGGTATTTTAGCCCTCTCTTATGACAGGCATACCTACCGCGGGTATATCTGACCCCCCTAACCCGCTGGGGGAACGCCCGCTGGCAGCCGCGCCTCATGGTAACCAGATTCTGCCTGTGGATTTCGTTAGAAAAACCGCAAACCATTAATGGAGGAGTGCCCTAACTTCCTTTTCGGTTCTTTACATTTCGGAATCAGGGTCGCTTTTAAGTATCCCTGTCCCGTCTGCTGGTAAATCATTCTGTAACCTTCAGAAGGCTAAGCTGTTCACAGTTCAGGCTAGCAGGAACAATCCTCCAAATAGAGGACCTAAATTTATATCTTTCTAACCAGTATCGAAACCTATATATGTACATATGTGCCATATTGCTCCCGCATCCGCAATGGTATCCGTTAAGTGGTTAACACCGCTATCGATCTAAGTACATGATGTGGTATTAGCCGTCCTTATTTTCGATACCACCAACCTAGACACGACCATAAGCGAATCAACTCCGCTTAGGTAATTGTCGATCTGCTTGATAGTGTATAGTGTTGCATAATCAGAAATAGGGCACTATTGTGAACGAGCGAATGAAATGAACATACGAATGTGCAGATAAACAAAAATAACAAAATAACAGCGTGGCGACAGGGTGACATACATACAAACAAACACACCCCAACCAGCATTTTTTGAAAATTTTGATCAAAAAATATTTAAATATCATACCCCAAAATGATTAAAAACGTTCAAATTTAAAAGCATTTTCTGTTCGAAAATTAACGTATCTTCGGGAGAAAAATGTACCATAAATGTGATTATTCTTGAATAATCATTTATGATTCATATTTCGAAACGCTTTTTGTTCATATTTGATATCATTGTTGTTGTTGTTATGTTGTTGATATCATTGTAAAATTGAGCTTTAATTGTTTTAGAGTAATATTTTAATGCTTTTCACAGTCATTTTCTGATCATATTCGTGAACATATTTCAATCGTTTTGGTTGAGTTTTTTGAATAATTTTTGAATGCGATTATCATGCATTTATTCTTCATATCTCATTCATATTAAGATACTACATAATAATCTTATTTCATCAGGGGAAGTAAGCATGCGAAAGCGAGCTATTCGAACCCCACCTAACTCGTAAACAAACTTGACCGATATACACCTGCGACTACAACATCCAACATCAGCATTATCGTCTGCATCTTAAAATATGCATACGAGACGGGATGTTGAAGCCGTATCCAGGTATGTCAAGATAGTTTCACTTACCTGGGGTTCATATAGCTCACAACCCATGTATTGTCCAATCATTACGTTTTTTCTGGGAAGCTGAAGGGGAGAAATGGTTGGGGAAATCTTCGTTCACGAGCAGCATTACATTATTTTTGTCTTGAAGAATATCTTTTGCATAAATAATAAAATTTTTATATATTTTTTTTTAGCTTCATGATTGAAAAATATGTGTATGTGAAAAAATAAAATTTTTGATGAAAAGTAAAATTTCAATAAGTATAAAATTCATTATTCAGTCAACAAATATATTCAGATTCAGAAAGCTGAATGAAAAATGATTATACATTTTTGAACACCTAAAAAAACACATTTGATTCAAATATGATTCCAAAATGTGATTGAAAAACTATATTCAGTTTTTGATCATCAAAGGTAAGCATATTTGATTATTCTTTTTGTTGGTTTTTATGAAATATTAAAATTTAGTCAATAAAGGACTTCAAAAATGATTCCAAAAAGTGATCGAAAATGCTTTTTAGTTTTTCATCATCAAAAGTATTCATATTTGATTATTTCTTTTGTTCAATTGTATGATAACTCATTATTTGGTCAGAAAGAGTAATCGAATTATATTTATATGTAGGGAAATTCAAAATTGAATCACCTAAATGCTGTGTGGGGCGCATTTCATGTATTTTGTTTTTGTAATTCTCTGGTTGAGTGTCAAAAACATACTGCGCTAGAAGTAGAAATGTCAAAGCGGCTAAAAAAAGTAACATTAGCTGATAAACTTTCACCATCTGTATGGTTTTGCCATAATGAAACTGTTTAGCTAGTTGAAGCGTTTTTTTCAAGCTCGCTTGCAAAAGCAACTTCTGTTCGATAATGAAGACGTGGACAGTGATCTCACAGATCGGTAGGCATCATCTGAATTCAGGAACAAAAAAACCACGTCAAGTAACAATAAACTAGGGGATGACCCTCGTTGGCATCCTATCTACAATATGAAATTGGCCGTGCTCTCATTTCTTATGCTCGCCCCGAAAGGTTATCTGCTAAGTCTAACACATTTTTCAGGGCAACTGCTTTGACCTTCCTTGACTTAGCGTATATTAATATAAGTAATAGTATTTTCATAAACATATTTAAAAAAAATCTAGTCACCATTTTGGAGTTAGTGCATTAATACAAAAATATTGTAAGGGAAAATGTGCTGTCACTACGTAAACCACCGCGTCGTTGTTACGCCATGGTTCTGCGCAAAAATACTATGGTCCGGGTAATTTTTCGGTTTTATTTTCGGTAATATTTATGCCCACAGGATGGTTATAAGCTATAAAGAAGCACAGTCTAATGTACATATCTATATATATATATATCTAAATAAAAATTCCTACAAGAGATATGGTCGTTGTCAGAGCGGGAAGTGTGCGGAAAAAATGAATCACAATTGACGGTTATTCGGCAAACATTTGAACGCAAGAGAAATAGCGTAAAAACTGAGATGAATTTATGTAAACATTGAAAATATGAGAAATTGTACACAGTACATACGTCCACAGGTATACATATCTGGACTATTCACAAGTGTCGTATTCACCTTAAATTTTAAGATTTGAGTTATTTCCAAATTTGTTAATTGCCTAATGTTGTTGTTGTTGGTGTTATTGTAGCGATAATGTTACTCCTCGAAGGCTTTGGGGAGTGTTATGATGAGTGATGTGATGGTCCTTTGCCGGACACAGATCCGGTACGCTCCGATAACACAGCACCATTAAGGTGCTAGTCCGACCATCCCGGGAACGATTTATATGGCTACATTGAACCTTCAGGCCATCCCTCCCTCCCCACCCCTAAGTTCCATGAGGAGCTTGGGGTCGGCAGAGCCTCGTCTGTTAGTAAAACGGGATTCGCCGCTCGAAGGTGGGGTTGACAATTGGGTTGGAGAAGCTATATATTGCGCTACACAACCCCTTGAATCCTAATAGTTTGTTGTATGTTCAGTGTATAATTTTTTATGAATGGAAAAGATGGTAGACATTAAAATAATCATGATAAAAAAAAGTGAAGAAAGTAGTAATAAGCGAATGTGTGGACATCATTTCTTCTCTAGACGAATTCGCTATAAAACTTAATGAGCAGACAGACAGGAACTAAAATATTGTATATACATATATAGTAAATATTTGCATTGGTTAGTTCCATTTTATTAATAGCATGAGCGCGTGATTATACTATTGTGTGTATTTAATGTGTATAATTTACTTGTGTACCTAGTATATATATTTAATATATGGCGAATACATATCGCGTTTGTTTTTACGCACAACATTCCATTGTGTATTTTGAATATGGTTGATTGTTTTTATTTACATACCTGACACCTGCAAACAATGTCCACTTCCGACGCCAGCATATCAACCACTTTCCCCTTTCCTTCATCACCCCATTGAGCTCCAAGAACGACACCAACCTTGGATTTGTACATATTGAGACGCCCTTTATGCAACGTCTCATAGTTGTTACCATTCACAGCAACGCTACTGGACTCCATCTTCACACGTTTTGTTGGCGTCGGTGGAGCTATTTTACTGAATATTTTATGAGAAAGCGAAAAAATAGGAAATTCCAATAACTCTCCCACACTTCGTACACTTTAAGTACTTTTCTTGCCACAAGTAAAACTCACTTTGAATGGAAAAGCACATTTATCATTCCATTCGGTCTTTTTGCTCTTATGTCAAATAACAGCTGCTAAAAGAATGACATGCGCATTTGAGTTTCAGGACCAGCGCTGCCTGAACGCAAAAATATTACACACCACTTTTATTAGGGCGTTCACGGTTTGTAGTAATACTTAAGGCCCGAACACATAACAACATATTTTCCGATCCCCATACAATCACATGCAGTCAAATGCAGCATTGTGCAGTGACAGATGAGTTGACTGCATGTGTTTGTATGGGGATTGTCAAATAGGTTATTCTTTTGTGTTCGGGCCTTTAGGACAAATTTTGAAATTTTAGCCAAAACATCTTTTAAAGATACGTTGCAAAAATGTTTACCTGTGACAGAATTTTTATTTTATAAACGGCGAACTGAGTCAACTTCGGTAATTATTTACTTTAGCTCACAACTGCTAAAACTTGTCCAAAAAGAACGGGAGAGGTGTCAAAATACGCGTTTTGTTCCCAGGATCATAAATCGAAAAGCGGAAATTCCAAATTTTATTTCTGTCAAAAGATATTTCCAAAAAACCGCAAAATGGCTCCGGAGCGCTCCGGTAGTATCCGTAGTTTTTTTGCGCAGAACACCTTTTTGCATTGGCGGCCTTCGGCCGCGCTTATAACAAATTTCCCTGGGGGGGTCCAACACCGATTTGGAGACGAAATCTATATCCGCGCAAAATACTTTTACCAACAGTTTTTCTTGTGGGTACCCAAAATCATCAAAATTACAACAACCACATGAAAATTTTCAATTTTGTTTGCAAACATCTCCGAAAAGAAATACAGTTTCCAATTTCCGCTTTCGGATTCGAGGACGAGTTTTAACAGTTGTGAGCTAAAGTAAAGAATTACTTCAACTTCTACTACGAACCATTTTGCGAGAAAAATTACAAATGTGAACTGTTTCCTCATACAAATCGCAATTCCCAAATGCCTCATTTGATCGCATTCGGCCTGAAAATGCAATCCACATACGCTTTTTACGATTTCTTACTAAAAGAAGCCAGGCAGGATCATGTATGGTTCAAAGACGTACATATCATGATATTAGTGCTGTATCAGAGATATTAATGTCAGTTTTCAAAAAATTTTTAAAGCCAAACTGAGAATTCTACCAGAAAATGGTTTGTGTTCTTGCTGAGGTTCTCTTAGAATATACATGCTAGAAGTTTTTGTGGATCGGATGTGTGGATTGTATTTGAAGGCCAAATGCGATCAAATGAGTAATTTCGGAAATGCGATTTGTATGAGGGAATGCGTCGCATTTGGAATTTTTCAGCCAAAATTACCAATTTGGTGCAATGTAAATGTGATATTAGCTTCGTTTTGGTACTCAAGTTTTCTGTTGAATTTGCAAATTTTGCAGGTTTTTCTGTTCGCGTACACGGCTCTCTAACAAATGAAGAAAAAGAGAGTAAAGTGACATTTCATTTTGCTGAGAGCTGAAATTTTCTGTTGATAAAATTTTTGCCAACAGCAATTTACAAATAGAAAAACAGCTGATCGAAGAACTGCTGGTTGTAATTTAAGCAATTTGCGAAATTTAATTCAAGTATTACAGCCGGAAAATAAAGCATACGTTAATGAAAAAAATCAGGGCGAACATCTGGATGAATTGGTGACTCTCGCGGAACAAGATGTACAAACTTTATGGACACCCACCAGCTATGACACAACATTGCCAAAATTTCTGCCAAATAATTCATCACCTGTTCGCCAATTGGGATAGTTTTTGATGGACTTCTGTTCATGTACTTTTTCACATATTTTTCTCTATGACAGGAAACAGCTGATAGTTGAGAGGATTTTGGCTGTTTTTAAGTTTCTGTTGGAAAAATAAGCGAACGAAGCTATTATATCGCATTTAAACGGCTCCGCGTAGCAAGACATTCGAGCATTGAGCTCATTATTCGGGCGGAGCAGCAGAACAATTTATTTTATTTAAAACTTATGCCGACGCTGTCAAAGCGAAGCAGGGCAACGAAAGCGTTTATGTAGATCCGAATTTACTTTCTTGGTAATCTCGCACGTGACCCAGAATTTGTAGGCTTTTAGTTTAAGAATGTTTGAGTTTATTTGCTTTACCATTTCTAAGTTTTCTAATAATTAAGCAAATCCGAATTCTGCTAGTGGCCTGAAGCAGTAGTTTTTTTTAAATTAAAATTAGTATACTCATGAGTCACTGTGCGCAATTTTTTCCAGCCATCTGGCAGCAACAAAAAAAAATTGACCGGTTATCATAAAAACTTGTATTGGTGACTCTCGCGGAACAAGATGTACAAACTTTATGGACACCCACCAGCTATGACACAACATTGCCAAAATTGCTGCCAAATAATTCATCAGCTGTTCGCCAATTGGGATAGTTTTTGATGCACTTCTGTTCATGTACTTTTTTACATATTTTTCTCTATGACAGGAAACAGCTGATAGTTGAGAGGATTTTGGCTGTTTGTAAGTTTCTGTTGGAAAAATAAGCGAACAAAGCTATTATATCACATTTAAACGGCTCCGCGTAGCAAGACATTCGAGCATTGAGCTCATTATTCGGGCGGAGCAGCAGAACAATTTATATTATTTAAAACTTATGCCGGCGCTGTCAAAGCGAAGCAGGGCAACGAAAGCGTTTATGTAGATCCGAATTTACTTTCTTGGTAATCTCGCACGTGACCCAGAATTTGTAGGCTTTTAGTTTAAGAATGTTTGAGTTTATTTGCTTTACCATTTCTAAGTTTTCTAATAATTAAGCAAATCCGAATTCTGCTAGTGGCCTGAAGCAGTAGTTTTTTTTTAATTAAAATTAGTATACTCATGAGTCACTGGGCCCAATTTTTTCCAGCCATCTGGCAGCAACAAAAAAAAATTTACCGGTTATCATAAAAACTTGTATTGTTGTTGGCATAGATAATGTCAAAACTGTTTTGGTTTTTGTTTGGATTATAATTTCAAGTCTTTCGCAATTTGTTTATCAATTGTTTGCAAATTGTTGCAGAGTATTGATGGCCGCAGCTAAAATGGAGTGTCAGTTGTTAGTTTCATGGAAATATAAAAATAAATATATTTATTCAAGTTAGGTTCTTTATTTTCAGTTGCCAAAAAGTCACCTTCAAATATACATGCCCCAAATGCAATGCATTATATTGTTCAGTGGCTTGCTATAAAGCGCCGGAGCACTTGAAATGCTCCGAAGAATTCTACAAATCTTGCATAGAAGAAGAACTTACCAATTCTAATCCAGAATCACGTGAAGATATGAAAAAAATATATGACATACTTAGACGAATGCACGAAAGTGAAGCTGGTATGGAGCCTGATTTTCATGATGCCATAGACTCGGATGACGAAATAGAAGAAGACGCTGAAACTTGTGGTGGGGGACTACCAGATGCAGGAGAGGACGATGCTGAAGAAAGTGATAATCACGATATTGCAACACGATTGCAAAATGTCGATATCAACGATGCAGAAGAGGTATGGCAACATTTGACAACAGAGGAACGTGCTGAGTTTAAAAAAATGATTGATTCTGGCGAAATATTGAAATTGATTCCCAACTATAATCCTTGGTGGGTGAAGAGTGTAAAAGTGCAAAAAATTGTAGAAATAACACAAAAGGAAGATCAACTCGCTACAAGCAATATACCAGCAATCGAAAAGCAAATACCACAATTTTCAAGTATTTGTAAGAAGCAACCATCATCTTGCCTGCATTATAATCTTTGGAATATAATGAGTTCATTCGCTTGTATAGTTCGTTATTTTAATGGTGAACATTCTACAAATCCAATTGAAGCTGTTGCACATTTAGTTAATTTAAGTTTAACGTTAAAATTTGGTACGAATTTCGAGGATGTTGATGATGCCATTGTTTCAGTAGAAATGGAAGCGCTTACAAGTAAACCAGTTGGTGTTGGAGCAGAAGTATATGCTGGTAATGTTCAAATTACTGTGAGCCGAGTCGAATTGGAATCTGATGCACGTTCGTTAATGTCCTCGTGTCAATACAAATTGTCAGCTCTAAGTGATATATATCGTTTAATGTTGGCGGCTAAGGTGCAACTGAAACGCAGGAAATCTTCGGCTATGAGTGACTTTCATAAATTGTTTGCCATTTGCAATGGAAGCGTTGAATTAGATGTAAAGAAATTAATGCATTTGTCAAAAAAAATATTATTTCTGTTGTCTTATGTAAATCGTGAGAATGAGCAACGATTAGACTAGGAAAATATATTTGCAAATACCTTGTTATTATGTCAAAAATTAAATAAATCATGAAATAATAAAAAATGTATATTTGTTGGCTTATGTTCAAGCCTAAAAAAATATAAAATAAAAATTAAATAAAATTAAAGGAAACAAGTAAGGAAGGCTAAGTTCGGGTGTAACCGAACATTACATACTCAGCTGAGAGCTTTGGAGACAAAATAAGGGAACCTAGGGTAACCCTGGAATGTGTTTGTATGACATGGGTATCACATGGAAGGTATAAAAGGGAGTTATCCTTACTTCTAAAGTGGACGCCTTTTCGAGATATCGCCATAAAGGTGGACCAGGGGTGACTCCAGAATGTGTTTGTACGATATGGGTACCAAATTAAAGGTATGCTGTTGTTGTTGTTGTAGCGATAAGGTTGCTCCCCGAAGGCTTTGGGGAGTGTTATCGATGTGATGGTCCTTTGCCGGATACATATCCAGTACGCTCCGGTACCACAGCACCATTAAGGTGCTAGCCCGACCATCTTGGGAACGATTTATGTGGCCACATTAAACCTTCAGGCCATCCCCTTTCCTCCCCACCTCTAAGTTCCATGAGGAGCTTGGGGTCGCCAGAGCCTCGTATGTTAGTGAAACAGGATTCGCCGCGGATAGGTGAGGTGGACAATTAGGTTTGGAGAAGCTATATATTGCGCTGGCAACCTGAAGGGTTGCGCTACACACCCCTTGAATCTGGTATTTTAGTCGCCTCTTACGACAGGCATACCTACCGCGGGTATATTCTTACCCCCTTACCCGCTGGGGGTAAATTAAAATTATTGCCCCTATTACTGTTTACAACTCAACTCTTATTGGGTTGAAATTTCGCAATTTGGTATTACGGATTACAACTCAACCTGTCAAAAAAAATGTCGGTTGAGTTGTCTAGTCTAACAACTTTTTGTGGCATTACCGTTTACAACCTTGTGTTGGTGTAGTTGTCAAAGACTTCAAAATCTTACAACTGATTACTAGCAGTTGTCTCATACAATTTTGCAATTGTTTTGAAAAAATGTTAAGTTTTAGAAGACGGTTCACCACTTAATTTTTAACAAAAATTTTCAAAGTTGGTATCAAAAGACACGTTTCGACCTCCGATTTAAGAATCCGAAAACAAAAATAAAAAATTTTATTTCTGTCATATCATTTCGGTTAAAATTTTCATGTGGTTGTTGTATTTGGCCAGATTTTTTGTACACACTAATGCAGAAAGGCGTTGGATCCACCCAGGGTTATTTTTACAAATCGCGGGCAAAGGCCGCCAACGCAGAAAAATGTTTTGTGCAAAAAAACTGTGCATCGGCCCTCATATTTCGGAGCCTCTCCGGCCATTTTGTGAGTTTTTGTAAATATCTTTCGACAGAAATAAAATTTTTAATTTCCGCTTTCGAATCCTAAAAACGAAGATCGAAACACGTCTTTTGGTACCACCTTTGATAAGAATTAAATGGTGCACGGACTCATAAAACGTTACCTAATAAAAACAAAAAATTGAAAGCCGGTAGTTAAACCTTTTTAATCAAACAATAAACAACAATTTTGTATGGAAAAAACAACGTTTAAACGAAGGATTACATTGAATAATTTTTTGACTCTATGGAGCGACATTCCGAAGTTGGACGAGGCTGGCCGCAGTTCGGATGCAGCCAAAATAGGTGAAATAATGCGAACATGAGTCCCATTGATACTAATTACTGCTCCTGGGAATCCTGTTTTAGAGTAAAATACAATTTTTGCTGTTTGGGTTTTAATCCACTTCGCACAAATATGCTTCACAATAATATCTTCGTGACATGTCAATCACCGACATTTTCGCCATTATAAAATAGATTTTCATATAATGTCCGTTTTGCTTTTATTTCGTAAATGCTTAAATTTCCTCCACAAATTGATCAGCTGTTCATTTATCTGTCAAATCATCACTTTCTGAAGTTGGCAACTCAATTCAACTTCAACTGAAATAAGTTGTAATTCGTAATACCAAACAAGAGTGTAGTTGTCTAAACATTGAGTTGTTTTAATTACAACCCAACTAAGTTGAGTTGTTCACCGTAATAGGGGCATATTAATGAGGGTATTAATGAGGGTCTTAAAAGGGATTGACCCTTAGTTGTATATGTGAAGGCGTTTTCGAGATATCGACCAAAATGTGGGCCAGGGTGACCCAGAACATCATCTATTGGGTACCGCTAATTTATTTATGTATATAGATATGTCATACCACGAACAGTATTCCTGCCATGATTGCAAGGGCTTTTGATTTCGCCCTGCAGAACTTATTCATTTTCTTCTACTTTATATGGTAGGTGTCTCACCCATTTTACAAAGTTTTTTCTAAAGTTATATTTTGCGCCAAAAAACCAATCCAACCAATCCTTTTTTCCTAATTGGTATAAAATTGTGGCATTTTTTTAATTTTTCGAAATTTTCGATATCGAAAATGTGGGCATGGTTATAGTCGAATTTCGCCCATTTTTAATACCGAGATAAAGTGAGTTCAGATAAGTACGTGAACTAAGTTTAGTAAAGATATATAGATTTTTGCTCAAGTTATCGTGTTAACGGCCGAGCGGAAGGACAGACGGTCGACTGTGTATAAAAACTGGGCGTGGCTTCAACCGATTTCGAATATTTTCACAGAAAACAGTTATCGTCATAGAGTCTATGCCCCCACCAAATTTCACAAGGATTGGTAAATTTTTGTTCGACTTATGGCATTAAAAGTATTCTAGACGAACTAAATGAAAAAGGGCGGAGCCACGCCAATTTTGAAATTTTCTTTTATTTTTGTATTTTGTTGCACCATATCATTACTAGAGTTGAATGTTGACATAATTGACTTATATACTGTAAAGATATAAAAATTTTGCTAAAATTTTAATTAAAAAATTTTATTTTTTAAAAGTTGGCGTGTTCTTCATCCGATTTTGCTAATTTTTATTTAGCACATATACGGTAACAGGAGTAACGTTCCTTCCAAATTTCATCATGATATCTTCAACGACTGCCAAATTACAGCTTGCAAAACTTTTAAATTACCTTCTTTTAAAAGTGGGCGGTGCCACGCCCATTGCCCACAATTTTACTAATTTTCTATTCTGCGTCATAACGTCAACCCATCTGCCAAGTTTCATCGCTTTATCCGTCTTTGCTAATGAATTATCGCACTTTTTCGGCTTTTCGAAATTTTTGATATCGAAAAAGTGGCCGTGGTTATAGTCTGATTTCGTTCATTTTAAATAGCGATCTGAGATGAGTGCCCAGGAACCCACATAGCAAATTTCATCAATATACCTCAAAATTTACTCAAGTTATCGTGTTAACGGACAGACGGACGGACATGGCTCAATCAATTTTTTTATTCGATACTGATGATTTTGATATATGGAAGTCTATATCTATCTCGATTCTTTTTTACCCGTACAACCAACCGTTATCCAATCAAAGTTAATATACTATGTGTGCAAAGCACGTTGAGTATAATAAAACAAAATTAAATTAAATTAAATTAAAATAAAATAAAAGAGAGTAAAATAAATTTAAAAAACGAAATAAAATAAAATGAAGTGAAATGGAATGAAATAAAATAGAATAAACTAAAATAAAATAACAATTTTGGTTGTTATATCGGGCTACTGATTTGTAAGAACGCGGGTTCGAATCGAGCTCAAGGCTTAACAATAATTATTTTATCATTTAAATGAAAAAAATTTTTAATTAGAATAGAAGAAAGAAAAATGATATAAAACATAAAATAAAACAAAGCAAAATAAAATAATATCAAATAAAATAAATTACAAAAAAAATAATAAAATAAAATAAAATGAAATAAATGATATAAAAAAAGTAAAATAAAATATAAACTAAAATAGTATATAATAAAATCAAACAAAATAAAATAAAATGAAACGACATTAAAGTCAAATGATTTGAATTTAGGGATATAAACCTATTCAGCCGGTGCATGCCTATTGTAAGAGAGGAGTAAAATAAACAGACCCGAAGATTTGAGGTGCTTGTATTGGAGTGTACCGGATTCAATGTAAAGGACTGCTTGTATCCTTAACAATCCCCAAGCCTTCAGGGACAGTTTTTTGCATTAAAATAAGAACTTATGTTGCTTGGACAGAGCGTTGGTAAGAGCCAAATTCACAAGACGGAGTTTACATACGTCGAGTTTTGTTGATGGAACTGGTTACTTTACGAATAGGGGGTGACGGGGAAAACGGAACTTGGGGGTGGGGAGGGAGGGATGGCCTGAAGGTTTAATGTGGCCATATAAATCGTTCCCGAGATGGTCGGGCTAGCACCTTGATGGTGCTGTGTTACCGGAGCGTACCGGATCTGTATCCGGCAAAGGATCATCACATCGATAACATTCCCCAAAGCCTTCGGGGAGAAACCTTATCGCTACAACAACAACAACAGGAAAACGGACGGGCACTGAGCTTCTCGTGCTTGTCAAATTTTTTTTATTTGGACACACATTTCTTAAATATGAATTTTTAATTGATTTTGAAAACAGATATTCATAAATTTATTGGAAATTTATAGTATTTTGCGATTAATTTTAGATTTTCAAAACAGGTGTTTAAAAAAATTGAAACAAAATACCAAATTGTTGCTTGGGAAGAGTTGCCGTTTGTAAATAGGATCCTCAACTCCAAAAGAAAAGTTTCCTATAAGCAGCAACAAAACTTTTTGTGTGTAAACAGCGACTAAAGAATTTGAAATCCTACTCCCATTCTTCGAGTAAGTAGTATTTTTTTTTTAATGCTTGAAGTAACAAAACTTTTCAAAACTGTACAGAGAAAGTAGGAAAAAAAAACTTCAAAAATATCCAGGTTACATACATTTTTTTCTTCTCAGCCAGAGTATGGGTTTCAAAGCATTGAGGAATAATAAAAAATTGTGCGTTTACAGATGGGAAGGACCTGGAAGTCCACAAGAATTGAAAAAAGGATTCGATAAACTCGTAATCTTTAGTATATTTTTTGGGCTTATCATTTTAGCCTATATACAGTTCACAGGTAAGGGTATTGGATAATTGTATTCACTAGTGATGCGCACAAGCGGATTTTATGAATTGGCGGGCCCGCATCCTGCATCAACGGACGAGAAGAATAGCAGATCGATGAGCTTTGCAACAGAATAAACGGCTACCTCCCTGATCTCTCCAGTTTTTACACCTCGCGAAACCGAATAAATCATCCGCGACCTTATTAACAACATGGACGTCCCAAATGTGGACCATTTTGAACATCCACGTCGATGGCACTACGCTACCGACTGTCCTACACCCCAAAATCTTGAGTATGACGTTCGATCAAGATCTACATTTTGGTCAGCATGCCGCCGCAATTGTACCGAAAATCCAGAGCCGTAATAAAATCCTCAAATCCCTTGCTGGCAGTACTTGGGGAGAAGATAAAGAAACGCTCATTACTACTTACAAAGCAATTGGCCAGCCGATTGCATACTACGCGTCCCCGATATAGTCGCCAAGCCTAAAGACCACTCACGGGAAGAAGGTACAGGCCTGCCAAAATACTGCTCTCAGAATCGCCACAGGCTGTCTTCCTATGTCCTAAGAACACCACATAAATAATGAGGCGAGAATACCTCCATCCAGAAACCTGGGCATCCCAACAGGCATCTGATTGATGAGCCAACACCGCCTAGAGACTTAAGGTGTAATCTCCGTAAGCATTATGAGGAAATTCGGCACCTGAGAACTCAGCCGTATGCAGCCAAAAAATACAAGCAGGTCCTCAGTGAACTTCACAAACAGGCGTTGGACCTTTATGCCGGGAATAGCAAGGTGAATCCAGTACTCAAAAAACAGTACCCAAAACTTGCGGAAGAGGAACGCACACTTCCAGAAAAATACGAGTCACTAACTCAACTTCGATTTGGATACTGTAAGAGGTTAAACTCTTACATATCCAGAATCAACCCCGACATACAAAATGTATGCCCGCTTGCAATATGTCTCCACTTGACACCAACCATCTCTATAATTGTAATGTGGAACCAACGCCTCTAACACACCTCGCATTATGGTCCACCCCTGTTGAAACAGCAAGTTTCCTGGACTCCAGTTAGAGGATATTGATGACAATTTGTTATCTGTCGCACCTATTCGATGGGGCGATGCACTGCTACAACAACAACAACAATAGCAGAGGAGCCAATTCAAGAGGATGGGGTTAAATTGAATGGGGTTACACTGAAATGTCAGTCCTTGGTCGGCTTTTTAAAAAGTTGGTGTTAGTTGGATTACTTTTAAACGTCATGAGAAGACGTAGTCCTCTCGTGGAAGGTAGAGTTAAAACTAACGAACTAAAAGTTGAAAGATGGCAACAAAAAGAAAGCGCTAATAACGGAGCATCCACGTCACAGTGAGCATCTAGCGAAATTGAAGCTGCGAAAACTTTTATCCATTTGGAACCACTTGCCCTGGATTGTGGCCGTAAACGACGTTCTTGTGGATCTCGAAGCTAGCGGTTCATTCAGTGCTAGATCCTCTAACTAAACGCTGTACATTTTCTGTTTAAGTATATGATCAAGTCGATACTCGTCTATGGGACACTCGTCGTTCGACCACGGCTTAAGCACTCACGTTAATTTGTAAACACATTATCGCTATTAAGGGTCTCATCTACGCTACATTCCGTTCGGTCCGACCCGGTGTTGACAGAGCTGGTTCTTTAATTACTCGCATTAGCACATCACTAGTACAACAAGAACACAATAAAAAATTATAAATTTTTTTATTTTAGTTAAATATTAAAGCTTTGTACCTCCAACGCATTACTTTATTTACACAAGCCAGTGTCATATACCTTACGTGAATCCTTTTTCATCCGAAATAAAGGACATTTTTAACCCATTAGCATTTGAATATAAGAAGTGTGCCGACGATGAATCCTTAATTACTACGATCTTTCAGAATGAGACACGTTAGCATATCCTACTTTTGAATATGAGTGCCATTGATGATGCAGTAAAGAGAGTAAATGTGACGGCAAACGCCAGGGATATTCGTTGTTGCTATAGGAGCATAAAGGGTGTGAAAGATAATGACAATCGAATTGAGTAAGATACATATGTTGATATATTGTGTTTTTGTTTACTTAGCCAAAGGGTGAGAAGCTTTTTTCACTGGCCTAGGTTGCTTAAGATCCGTATTAGTCAATGAAGCAAAGATACTCACCGAGTATAGGAATCAAGGATTCTCTTGAAAGTATACCAACTTAAACCTCATGGTCGTGGAGGAGGGGCGTTCTGTTCGCTATCCACCAGCTAATGCTCCGGGCCGGTCAAGCAATTCACTGCTTTTCTCATTTATGTAGCGAGAAGAAAGTCCCTCAAGGGCTTTAACCGGTTTTATCAATGTTGATGGTACTATCGTTCCGGAACTCGCATTACTAAAGTACTAGCCCGGCTAACATGTGAACGATTTATGCAACCACGTTAAACCTTCAAGGTCATTCAACCCCCCCTTTCCGTGAGGAACTTGGAGTCGCCAGAGCTACGCCAGATTAATGAAGATTATTCACCGCTGGTGCGTTAGGTCAACAATTGGGGTGGATAAGCTATACAATACAGTGGGAACAGCACGAAGAGGTTGCGCTACACAATTCCTGAATCCCTTATTGACGCCTTGAATCCCAGGGCTCACTATTATATTATTATTCACAAAATATGTTTGTAGATTATTAAAAAAATTGGTTGACATCATATCACATATTTCTCAATACCAGCCTTTTTTGTATTCGCTGTTAATCGATTTAAATGCCCCACGTTATTAATGTTAATTTATGGTACATAAATTTCTTGCTTTCACTGAATATCCAAAATTACGGTTATTAACCGGATCATCCGGATATCCGAATAGTTTCACAAACGAATATCAACAGAATATCCGTGTCAACGGATATCAGTATGGATATCCGGATATTCGAATATGCGGATAATCCCAGCCCTAAAACCTACCGTTAGAACTATTACAAAATGATATATATATACAAAGGGCATGGAAAGTCGTTTCATGAAATAGATGGGGATGTTCACCACTCTGGAGGCCAAGGACGTATGCATGCGGTAAGATTGTATAAGACTTGGTGGTAAAGTCAAAGGCAGCAGGAAGCTCCTAACTATTTAAATAAACTACAGCGCATATATATGTCTGAATGAATTCCGGAAAAGCCCGTTCACTGCACCACCGTGTACTGCCGCAAGTCAATTCTATGGCTTCGGGATAAGGTTTGATAATTTTGCGGAGCAAAAGAAAGGAAATCATCCCTACTTAATGGAGCTGCACTTAGGATACCATTTTTTGTGTGGGATGCGCCAACATAAGAAGAGTTTTTTCTTATACGTATATGTTTTATCTTGCATATAAATTATTTTACGACTTTTTAATAAACCAAAACTACTTTTTTAACTGTATTTGCAGGATATCACCATGTAAAATACTAAGTCATAGTTTTACTCTTCCATGCCACATCAATTTCATAATTACCGAATGCTATTTGATGAAACCGAACATGAAACTGTTGCAGAAGGATGCATTCTCCTTTATACAATTTCGTCCAAATATCAAAAAGTCGACCAGAAGTCTCTTACTTTTTCGTTTCGATTCTGTTTCCCGTATCAATATACGCCGTGTAATGCCAAAAACTTTTACTTTCCTACAAGACCAACGCTGGTTTGAATTGCAGGGTTACAATAAGGTTAGGTTTCATAAATGGATATTTTAAAACTAAAAATTTAATAACGTGCGGTCAAATGTATGCAATGTTTTGTTATGTTGTGTCCCACTTTCAGTTAAAGGGCTAATTAAACTTCCTTAACCCTAACGTCATAGTCGTAACCGTACCCATATCCATAACCAACACCAACGTGATCGATTAATGGTGCCTTAACCTAAAAATCCTGAAAATTTCATAAAAATGAAGAAAACGCAAAATATTACAAAAACACATTCCACAAAAAAAAGAGTCTCTTAGTCATAACGTATCCAAAACAATGAATAAAATCTACAAAAAGTTATTAAATTCACCAACTCAAATATTTTTAGGTTATGGATATGGCTAGAAACCAAAAACCAATTGGTTGGCTATGGTATGGTTATGGTAGGTCCGATCAGCTGTTTTATCTGGTTATGGTTATATGGTTATAAGTCACCATTAATTGGCCCTTAAGGCTGAGTGCATGATGTGTATGATATTACTAGCTCCGACAAAAAAGCAGAGATATTTATGTCCGAGAATTTTCGTCCACAAAATTTTGATGGCTTTAATGCATTGTCTTTGCCCATTGTTGTCATCAGGCATGCTTAACCAACGAAACGATATCATTTCGTTACGATAATCAACGTTAATAAACGAAACGAAGTCATTTCGTTTCGTTTATTAACGTTAAGATCGTCAAATTAACGAAATGATTTCGTTTCGTTTTCTGCCATATCAAAACGAAATCAAATCGTTTATGTTGATTATTAATTTCAAACTATGCTGGCAAAGCTGATTGATGGCGGAGTCATTAAAGGTGAAAGCATTATCCAAGCTGATTGCAACTTTTCTCATGAATTTTGACAGTACGAACATTTCTCAGAGTATTTTTGACATTACCACCAACGAATTACACAAACAAATTACATAGAGTTTGTGTGTGTATGTGCGCTCGTTGTTGCCACCTTACAGCTTCACCATGGCTATAGCATTGCCAGCACAATTCAAACATAAAGTATCACGTTAAAAAAAGCTTTTCGTTTCGGTTAAAAACGAGATACAATTTATCTTGATAATTTCTTTATCGATAATATTTCGAAGTGTTTCAACGGAAACGGTGGAAATTTTTTGATAAACGAGTGCATCCCTGGTTGTCATGTTAAAATACAAAGTTAGGTTGTGCTACTAAGCACTTTTCGTCTTTTTGTACTGATGGGTAGAGCTACATTACAAGGCTTGTAAGATTACCGAACTGGTAGTTTTTAAGCACAACCAACAGGTTTAATAATTGACTTTCTGAAGCATTTAATTGAACATTGCACAGGCGCACCCGTTTGTTGGCTATATCTAAACTTTGTGTTCATCGGCTATGTCGAAAACCTTAAACATAAGTACCAACAAATCGCCAGCAGTGGGCCCAAGTCAACATAGCATAACAAAATCTAACATAACCCTGCAAAAAATGCGATTAGTCTAGGATGAATCCGGAATGAGGCGCAAAGGAATATGCGACTATAGCCAGTTCTGAGCTCTTTGTATGGGTTGGAGTGATCTCTTGTGTTTGAGCATGTTCTATGAGATACCAATTGTATCTGTTTATGCCTGAACGGGTAGTGTCGGACTGCCCCTCTTTATACCCCTACGGGTACTGTCGGACAGCTCCTTTTTGTACTGTTCTGCGGGTAGTGTCGGACAGATCCTCTTTATTCGCTTATGGATACTGTGGGACAAGTCCTCTTTCTACCCGTACGGAAATTCTTACGGACTTAATGGTTTTTTAAACTCTAATACAATTATCTGATTTTTTTTTTTTCGTATTGGTGTTGTACAATAATAAAAACAAAACAAATATTACGATAATGGAACATATGGTCCTAGTATCTTAGGTTCTGTATAGAGCTCCGCATTTTTCATACATAATTCTATTCAATCTTTTTATTTTATTTATTTCGTTGCTGTTTTTTTTTTTATGTTTTTTTCAATTGGCTACATAAATTTCACACTGACTGATGCCAAATATACCCAAAAGGGACTAGAAGGTATCAATTATACCCCAATGTGGACAAAAGAGATCTATCGCAAACGGCTCTCTTTAGGCATTAATCGCACGATTTTTGCAAGGAACTTCACATTACAAAATATACATAAAAACATGAACTTCGGTCAGCACTTGCTCTAACTGTTAGAGGTAATATCGATTTAAATTTAAAACCTGATTACAAGTTTTCCGTATCGATTTCTATTTAGTTTTGGCTTTGATTGCGGTTCCAAAGTGCATCAGGTTTCCCTTGCGATTGCAGGTTGTTTCCATTATAATGGAATAGAAAATTCTATGTCGACGCTGGAAGGGGTATACCATGGTTCATTTATGTACAGGTTGGCTCATCTCATCAGCTGATTTTATTTATGTCATTGCATGGTCGAAGGGATTGTCAAAAGGAGATGGCAAACTCAAAATGAAACCAACACATTGGCAACATTTTACTTACACATACAAAAACTGCTAAGTTTTATGTTTCCATTCCATACCATTCGCACCAACACCAATACACAGATTTTGACAATTAGAACAGATATATTTTGTTGCTTTACAGATGAGCCAACCTGTATATAGTTGAACCATGGGGTATACTATGAACATCCCTCCGCAGCATAGTGAAGGCTTTTTATTAAAGCTGTTTCGAATTTGAATAGTCGGTTAGTCGATAGGCAACAGCTGTTTCGTAAAATAACCGATTGTCACTTATTGACTAGTTGCTTGCATTCAAAAAGTGACCGATTCGAATAACTGTGTATTATAATTTTTAATGAGTTCTGCAGTTCGTAAAGACGTTGTAGAGTTATTGTTACTCATATGCAACTCACATATTTTGCACTTTACTTCTTTGGCACTATCACAACTGGAAAAGATATTCTATACTCAGCTACGTTTCCCGAAAGTCACTTTGCAGCAACCAACCAATTAATTAAAAAAAAAAATTCAGTTTATGCAATTTTATTTTTTAAGGAAAGAAATTTAATTCATTCGAATAAGATAGTCAATTGCATGCTATATTGAAATCGAGTACCAACCAATCGATTTTCAATCAATGCAAAAGTTGATACTCGACTTATAATCGATAGTAAACAAGATCCCTAGTTTTTAACTTGCGATGTCCCTACAACACTTTGATAGCGGAGAGAAAGAGCAGCTGAATCGTTAACCACATTCTTGTCTATTATAAAAATTTCAAAATTAAAATTCATTAAGACCCCATGTTTAAGGACATTTTTGTCCGCTTTGGTTCATTTAAAAATTTTTTGATCACATGCTAACACCCTATATCAATAAAGCACTAATAAACTAGCAAGATCGGCTAACTTAAGAAAAAGTAGTTAATTTACCAAGCAAAAAAAATTGTATTCTCACATTTACCGCATACAAATATGGGCTTTAAAATCACAGACCCCATGATTCAATTACTACAGATTTGTTCGAAACGAAACCTAAATAAGTCGGCAATGTAGGAATCAGAAAAGCGTCGAAACGCGTAGGAGGGCAAAAGAAACTTTTATTTTTGCCTTTTATTTAACGGCCTAAAAGCGCCTAACATAGCATGCAAAAATTATCATTTATCAACTATTTATGTTCGTCACAGCGAGTTTGGAACAAATTTTGAAACTTTGTTATAACAATTTTTCATTCTAATACAAAATGAATTATATTTGTACTTTATAGTTACCTTCCTATTCTTTTTTTGTATAAGCATCGACGTTTTTCTGCGCATGGACGCTTCTCGGCATCTTTAATGTGACCGCAAAGAGCCACGCTCTGTTCAGGTGTGTCGAACTATATATGACCCCAATAAGCGCTGACGATGCCTAATAAAGATGCCATATATGTAGGCCCCAGATAATCAGAGTTTATTAGAGTTAAAAATGACGTCGGAGAGTTCCAGTAGAGTATAATATGAGCTGTTTAAACCCCTTTTAAGACTTACTTATGACTTATAGGAAATACATTGGTTACGGCATCCTAAATGAGCACATACCGACTGTAAACGTTCCAATTTAGATATTTTTCCGACTCTTGTTTAACTTAAAATGTTTACTGGGTAAACTTAAATTTTTGCAACGGATGTATTATTGGCTAAATATTTTTGAAAAACGCTGGATTACAGATTAAAACTGATTCAACCGATGGCGTAATGGCTAACTACCCACCAATATAGGACAAATTGGGTACATTTTGGATTGAATTTGTGTGTTTCCCAGATTTTCTACAAGATTATTTTTACCCTTCTTTTGGGTAAATATTTGGGTATTTACCCATTTTTACCATATATATACCCAATTTACCGGGTATTAACCATTTGGGTATTTACCCATTTCCCATCTCTAGAAATCAGTGACGCAAAATCCTTTAGTAGGTTCTAGGGGCATAAACCCTCCTTTGAAATTATTCTTACCTCATACTTAAGTTGAGGATATATGTACTTATGAGAACGGTTTGAAAAATCACTAAGTCTTGCATTCAAACATCTTTTGTTTATTTGCGAACCTATACAATAGCGTCTGAAATGTTAATTTTGATTTTCACACTTCATCCTTCAACACCCAAGTCTCCCGGTTTGATATTTCCTAAAGTTGGCGGCCCTATCCAAAACTAGTCCCTTGGAGTGAATCACATTGATTATAGCCTATCAACCAGGTTTAAATATCACCTACACGTTACGGCTCCTTTTACAAATGTGAGTACGTAGGTACATCTATTTACCAGGTGAGGCTTTGTCCTTCGCAAGAACACTCACTTATAATAGAGCCTACGCCGCCGCCGATAAAGTGATCGGCGTAAACCTCTAGTACACACCCAGTCATGATAAAAGTATCAAATAAAAAATACAAAAAGTATTTAAAAACAGAATACAGACATACCTTCGAAAATATTTTGAAATCGAAAGCTTACATTTTGGTATTCTTAAGCGCTGTACGCAGATCAAAAGCTAACAGTCCAGAGAAATTTTGCATTTTTCTTGAGCATGAAAATAGCAGGAGGCTCAAATTTTTGGCATTTCACGATGCATGGAAATTTTTTACATGAATATCGCTTTTATAAAAATAAAACAAAATTTATGAAACTTTTTGATACCATTCCCATGTTTTTTAGTTTTTATACCCAACGTGCTTTGCACACAGAGTATATTAACTTTGATTGGATAACGGTCGGTTGTACAGGTATAAAGGAATCGAGACAGATATAGACTTCAAAATCAATATATCAAAATCATCAGTATCGAAAAAAAAATTTTATTGAGCCATGTCCGTCCTTCCGCCCGTTGGCAAGATAACTTGAGCAAATATTGAGATATCTTCACCAAATTTGGTACGCTAGCGTATCTAGACCCAGAATAGATTGGTATTGAAAATGAGCGAAATCCGATGATAACCCCGCCCACTTTTTATATATATGACATTTTGGAAACAAAAAACCAGATTATTTAGTAAATAATACACCTAGAATGTTGAAATTTGACATGTGGACTGATATTGAGACTCTTGGATTTGTAAACATTTTTTAAAATAGGTGTGGCGCTGCCCACTTGTGATAAAATCAATTTTACAAACCTTATTAATCATAAATCAAAAATCGTTAAACCTATCGTAACAAAATTCGGCAGAGAGGTTGCCTTTACTATAAGGAATGCTTTGAAGAAAAATTAACGAAATCGGTTAAGGACCACGCCCACTTTTATATAAAAGGTTTTTAAAAGGGTCGTGGACGAATAAAATAAGCTATATCTTAGCAAAAAAGAGCTTTATATCAATGGTATTTCGTTCCCCAAGTGGATTTATAACAGTAAATAGGAAAAACTTCAAATTTTAAAAAATGGGCGTAGCACCGCCCCTTTTATGACTAAGCAATTGTCTATGTTTCGGCAGCCATAACTCGAAGAAAAATTAACATGTAATGAAATTGTGTACACACATTTTCCTTATAGCAGAAAATATTTCTAGTAAAAATGCACGGGATCGGTTAAAGACCACGGCAACTTAGATATAAATCAAGTTTAAATGGGTCGTAGACTAGAATAATAAGCTATAACTTGGCAAAAAATAGTTTTGAATTAATGATATTTCACTTATCAAGTTTTACTGTAAGAGGAAATGGGGAGACATTTTTCTTTTAAACGGGCGGTGCCACGTGTTATGTAGAAAAGTAATTTATCTGAAATGAAATATACAATTGAAGCTCACGCTGAGTATATAATGTTCGGTTACACCCGAACTTAGACACCTTTACTTGTTTTAAACTATATTTATTATTATATATTTAATTGGGTGCGACCTAATTTTGCTATGAAAAACATCGCTTTGGAATTTTAAACTACATATGTCTTTATAATATTTCATTAACCAGTTGAGAAATACAAGTGAAATTAATGGTTAATCCAACAAAACGAAAGAAAATGTTCATAGTTTAAGTCACTTAAAGCATATTTTTGTTCGTCTTGGCTACAGGAATACGTGAGCAAAGTATTTAAATGCAATTTTGGACCGTTCTGGACATAGCGCATTTGAAAAATGCAAACGGGTTTTACACAACACACTTGAGTGACAAAAAACTAAAACTCCCGGAGAGTGGCAGGTTTAATAGTCAATAACATACTGCATACACTAAAACAAATTTAGTGTTATGCCAACGATAGTTTCGTGACTGATTATTTCTCGATAATTTGGGGGGCAAAATATTTTTGGAATTTTTCGGTCTCCAAAACCATCCCGAAATTTGTACGGTATGATCCCTAAATGCCTCCGGGTGAAATAGCTCCAACATGATCTTGAAATGATCCCAAATAGTCTCCAATACCATCCCCAAACTACCCCGAAGTCATACCTAAATGACCCTGTGAGAACCGCGAAATAGTGTCCAAGATCATCAGGAAATGGAATTGACCCGGTAGAAGAAGAAAATGTACCCAAGTGATCTCAAAAAATTATTCCAAAATAACCCTCGAAATAGTCCCGAAAATCATCCTCCTTTAGGCCCGAACTGATCCCGAATCTGTGCCTATAATTATCCCGATATTAACCCGAATCGTTTCTGAAATCATCCCGAATCGAAAAAGAAATACTTCCGGGAAATGCCATAGCATTACTTTCACTTTTTATGTAATGGCTCTATATTTAGAGCTGGAGCAATAGCAGAGCATTTTTCCATTGATACTGATGCTCTGGATCAGCAAATACAAAGATTGGTTTCAAATAAAAAATACTTAGTTTTTATGCTTAAAGTTTACCTACATACATACATTTCAATATTCGAATAAGCAGCGATTTTAACTAAGCGAAATCGAATACTCGATTAATCGATGGACACTACTTGATAAAAGAAATTTTTCTAGAGCATTTTCGAGCGTTATTTTGTCTCGATCTGACTCTCTAGAACACTCGGCTGGATCGAACTTACAAAATATTAATATATGGCGGCACTGCGTTTTTTTAGCACACGCATACAACCGGCGTTTTTTGCCCTAACCCAAATAAGAATGCGTTGCGACAATGTAAAGCATGTGTGCAAAAGTCAAATCTAAATGTCACGCAGAACAAAAATTGGAAATCGAGTTAGGTTTTCACGCAGCAAATTCAATTTGGGTTGCTCTCATACAAGATTTATGTCCATGAGAAATTTTTGACAGAAAATGACTTGCGTGCGTTTATATTAGGTTAGCAAGTTATGCATTTGTGTAAACAGCCTTAGAAGTTAAATTTTTCCATTTTACACGTGTGGCGCTTTATATTTTGAATCTAATTTAAATAAATTTTGCTTTCCGTGTGTTTTCGCATTATTGCAGGCTACAAATCTTCTAGTATTTTTTCCGCGGAAATATATGCAACTATTTCATCTGTAAATACTACAATGTTTTATTAAACTATCAAATGCAACTCACCTTGAAGTACTCTTACGTACCAAAAATGCAACTCTAGACCTGAGATTTGCATCAGGTGAGCGAGGCTGTTTGTAGTTTTGACGTTTATCGCTTAGTTGACACACTTGTCTAGGTACACTATGATGCGTAATTAACATAATTACCTATTTTTTTTATAAATTTTTATTTTAAAACTTAAACTTAAAGATAAAACAAAATATCACAGTTGATGTGCTAGAATTTCGCCACAGTTTTGTCAAAAAACTGTGTAGTGAGGTATTTAAATACGTTTGCCTTATTTTTTGTCAAAACAAATTTTCCTTAAATGTAATAATTACAAACACATTACACTGTACAACATTCGAGTGGCTATTGGACCAAACCAATTATTTTTGAAGAGAAAGCAAATAAGCAATTTTCCTGTTTTTCAAATTTAGGCTGACAGCAGAGTGCTCGCTATGTAGGCAAGAAGCTATTTTTATTTTCATACATTTTACAAGCTTGAAACATTTCTGGCACTCTGTCAACTTTTGGAATTTTCCATAAAAGTAATTTGCAGAGCTTTCTATTTTTATAATATAGCAACGATTCTCACTTTCACTCTGACGCCAGCCTTAGCCTTCAAAATATAGATATAACTGGATCCATCTTAAGGTGTATTTTTTATTTTTGGTGTTTAAAAATTTAAAAGCAAAATTTTAGACGCGTGCCTTATTTTCTCATTGAACTGTAATTTGTCTTTTAATTGTAAGCTTAATTGTATTAAAGGTATTATAAGGGGACAAGAGCCAGATCTTCGAACAAATTCAAAGCTATAAATTAATTATACAGCTACACAAAAAAGTATACCAATGCGACATCTATATATATTTCAATGAATTTTGTTGCGTTCAAACCGAATCCTTAATTAAAGCAGACAAATAGGGCCCCGAATTGACCCTAACCTCCAGAAAGCCCAACAGTTAGTGATTTTTCCGCTTTTTAAGATTAGGGCTGAGCCACGACCAGTTCGGTCAATTATGCTGATAGACTCGGATTCGGCACCTCAAAAATCATGGGAATACCTGTGTCGCAGTAGTAAAACCAACCTTTTTTGTGGCTGTGCACAGATGCCTAAAGAGTGATGCCGGATTTACATGGAACGTTATCTTGCGTTGCTTCTAAGTTGCAAGCGAACGGCGGCCACCGTGGTGATGGTAGCGTGCTCCGCCTACCACACCGTATGCCCTGGGTTCACACCCCGGGCAGACCAGCATCCAAATTTTAGAAATAAGGTTTTTCAATTAGAAGACAATTTTTCTAAGCGGGGTCGCCCCTAGGCAGTGTTTGGCAATCGCTCCGGGTGTATTTCTGCCATGACAAGCTCTCAGTGAAAACTCATCTGCCTTGTAGATGTCGTTCGGAGTAGTCGGCATAAAACATGTAGGTCCCGTCCGGCCAATTTATAGGGAAAATCAAGAGGAGCACGACGCAAGTTGGAAGAGAAGCTCGGCCTTAGATCTCTTCGGAGGTTATCGCGTCTTACATTTATATATTTATAAGCGAATGATTTTTCGAAAATGCCCTATCTCTGAACAACGCTCTATATAAAATTGGTTTCAAAAACGCTTTATTTCAGAATTAGGTTGAAGAACTTTTTCATAAATACACCAATTAGGCGCACATTCAGGGCGACAAGTTGTTTTTTTTAGAGTTAATTAAAAAAAAAAAATTGTCAAAAATGTATGAGTTTAACCCCTCCTGTCAGGTTAACTCTGAGTTAAAAAGTTAACTTGGCGTTCTGCGTACATGCATACATATTAAATTAGAGCTTAGATAGGCTGCTTTTGAAACAAGATCTTAAATAGGGTGTTCTTTAACAGAATTCTGTGATAGGGCGTTTTTGAAACAAATTCTGAAATAGTGCGTTATTCAAACATTTCCTGTGACAGAGCCACTTCGAAACCAAAAGCTAACTCAGCAGTCGAAATAAAATACATATTGTGACGAATATTACTATCACTAATCGATACTACGAACACTAAGCCGATACTAAGCAGTATGTACGTAAACAAATCAATCATCATCTACACACGTACATACAAGGCAACGGAGAGATACTCATAAACACGTGTAATCTTCAGCCGAAGTAGTACTCACATATACACACGTATATGCCTATGCGAGAGACTATAAACTACAAATACACACGCATATAGCTGGTAACCAAGTAGAAGATTCTAGAGGGAGAAAGGTCTAGACATTTTTAGAAATATGCGGACAAGGCAACAGAGAGTATAAAAGCAGAGCAAGCTGAGTAGTCAGTAATCAGTTTGATTTAAGCACGCTATTGGTTGTGAAGTTAAGTGTTATTGTGAAGTAACCTCAAAGTAGTCTAATAAAAACCATTTTGCATTATCGAATATTGGAGTTATTTATTTAACAGTTTAGCGATTCGAACGTTAGACGAAGGTGGATAAAGCGGAAATTCCCTAAATTCGTTACAATATATTCGGAAGCCGTCAATTCAAACTTCGAAAGCCGATTTCTATGTTGTGGAGACTGCATGTCTTGTTTGCTAAAAAATTGAGTTCTTCAAAAAAAAAAACAAAAAAAAAAATTTTGGTTCATCATCCAGTAAAAAAGTTTTTGTCGCATAGAGCTAATAGAGCCGTAGTGGCCTAATGTTTTACTTTATTATTATTTGTGCAAACACAAAATTTCTTCGCCTCTTTCAAATCGATACAACCCGCAGTCTTCGCATATGAATCCAGTCGTGATATATCTTCGACATTTATTGTAATCTTATTTGCGGTACTATTATAAATAACTGTCGCTTGAAATTGTGCCTTTTTTGGATTGGCAGTAAATTTTAGTCTATATACTGATTGCTTCTTCTTCTCATGGATTTTCATTTCAATTTTATTCAAATTCTTTAAAGTTAGTTTACTGCATTTACTACTGACATTTTTATTAGCAACGTATTTATTTATTTCATTTAATATCAAATTAGTAACTTTTTTTGCAGTACCATCTGACTTTGGTAAAGTGTCATAGGGGCAACAAGTACACCAATGCTCCGTAATACCAGCATCATTGCATGTACGATTCTCTGGAATTTCACTAAAAATGCTTGCACCCTGTATTGTATCATTGAGATAGTGAAATTTTTTTGCTGGCTCAGCCACTTCTAGTATATGTTTCATGGTTGCATAAATGTCATAAGGCGATGTTAAACGATGCTGATTTATTTCTAAAGCTTTCACAAAATTTGGATAATCATGTTGATACCACGCAGGCAATGAGATGAACATCATTGGTAGACGTTCCTCTAAAAAAGCTGATTTTAAATTTAGCAACTCTCCCCAACGCACACCATGATCGCCAAAAAATATTATAATTGAATTTTCGAAAATGCCATCCTTTTTCATGCTTTCAAAATATTTCAAAATTCTCAGATCCATCGTTGCTGGCGCATAAAAGTGTTCATGACTAAAAGAATTAGCCCAGAAGAGGCCGAAAAGCGGATCGCCAGTTAGGATATTTGCAAATTGTAGTGCATAATCAAAAATATATTCTGCATAATGTTTACGTCCAGCACAATATTGTAAACGGGTGTTCTTTACATCTAATTTCTTGGCTACGGCTATTGACATGGGACGTAAATAGTAATCGGTGGGAGATTTTAGAAATCCTTTCTTCAAATAATCAAATGTACTTATCGTCCATGAGTCTTCTGCGTACGCTGTTTTATAACCGAAATTTTTGAAATTATTCCATATTAAATTACACATGGGTTCGTTGAGGCCACCCTTAATCCTAGGGTTACATTTTTTGAATGCCGTGGTTTCATTGTACGATGTTAAAAGTGCCATTAAATTTGGAAATGTGTTGTCACCAATCTGTAAAAGAAAAGGTTAAACATTTTAATGCACTTTAAAATGAAATCCATAAAACAACAAGGAGTTTGAATGTGTTAGTTTGAGAATCAAATAACCAGATTGCAATAGCCAGATTGAAAAACAAGGCCGCGGGCGCTGATGGATTGCCTTCAAATACTGCGGCGAGGAGTTGGTAAGGCGCATGCACCAGCTTTTTCGCAAAATATGGGCGGACGAGTGCATGCCCGACGACTTGAATCTAAGTGTTCTTTGCCCAGTCCACAAGAAGGGGGATACTGCAAACTGTAGCAACTATCGCGGAATCAGCCTTCTTAGTATTGCGCGAAAGATTGAAGCCCACCCTGAATCGGCTGATTGGACCTTATCTGTGCGGCTTCAGACCTGGTAAATCTACCATCGACCAGATTTTCACAATGAGCCAAATCTTAGAATAAACGCGCGAAAAAAGGATCGACACACATCACCACTTCGTCGATTTTAAAGTCGCCTTCGAAAAGGAGCTGCTTATATGCCGCTATGTATGAATTTGGTTTCCCCGCAAAACTTATACGGCTGTGCAAAATAATGTTGAGCAACACCATCAGCTCAGTCAGAATTGGGAAGGACCTGCCGATGACATTGATATCAACGGCCTAAACATCCGCGCCGTTAGTTATATATATTTGGCTAACTCAACACCACCGCGGCCGCTAGAAAAAGTCTACAATATATAGCTTAAAACTTCAGTAACTTTTTGCGTAAAGAAATTGGCTCTAAAGCTTAGTTTCCTCGAAAGGCCGCTACATAGTTGCAATGTGAAATTAATTATGAGGAAACTATGTAAGAAGACGGCGAAGTCCACCGTAACGCAATATAGCGGCAGGGATATTGTATGCCCTATGCAGCCGTCTTGACGGTAGAAACTCGTTCGTCAACGTTTTTTCCCACCGCTATTCTGAAAGCGGTGAACATTTTGTCAAACATCACAAAAATAAACAAAAATTTCGACTTCAAATTTATTTTTGAAAATCTACAAATAAAAAGAAGAAAACAAGCAAAAAAAAAAATGGGAAAAAAGAATATATTAAGTCAAAATATCATCGATGGAATCGGCTGGAAAGCTCTTCCCGCTTTACAAAAAAGCGGTGCCACTAATGATGGTGGTGATTGATGTTTTGGAAGAGGGTTGCAATTTGAGGCAACAACCGGCGAGAGGCGCTGGCAAAAAAAAAAAAGTAGTTGGCGCTATTCACCTCTTTGAGGCCGGGCCTTTCTTCCAATTTTCGCCTGCTCCTTTTAGCTATTCCTACAAATGGACGTGCATAAAACATGCAGGTCCCATTTATTATGCCGAATCCGAACGGCATCTGCAAGGCAGATGCATTTGCACTGAGAAGCTTTTCACGGCAGAAATACACTCGGAGTGTGTGCCAAATCGCTGCCGAGAGCGACCCCGCCTAGAAAAACTTTTCTAATTGAAAAAAATGGTCTACAAATTTTCGATGTTGATTTGCCCCAGACTTGAACGCAGGACATTCGATGTAGTAGGCGAAGCACCCTACCATCACCATTAACACATTGGTGCTACCTACAAATTCCTTGATGATATGTGTCAGGTTTCAAATTCAAAGTGTAGTACAGCCTCAACGTTCTTTTCTTTTTGATAAAGGGCGCATCACAGTCAAAACGGCTTTGCTCGCCCTGCAGATTCTATCATATTTATTTAGTGGAATGAGTGTTGCCTATTTCGATATATCAGAAAGATCAAGACTGGACAATAAGTAAAGAGCCTCTGTTAAAAAATTTGCATAGTTTTGGAACGATTTCCGTCATCCCTTGTAGCAAGAAGGCAAACAGATTCAACTTTCTCTTAGTGGACATAAACAAGTTGGAAGATTATGTTAAGAAACGTACTAGCGCGATTAATGGCTTCAGAGGTTGTAGCCTTCTCCATAGTTCTGCTGAAAGTTTTAGGTACGATTTTCTGTCGAAGATCTAAACAAACCCCTCAATAGTTGCTATAGTACTTACTTTATTAAAACCTTGCAACTCAAACCAATGATTTTCCTGTAAGTACTGGAATGTTCGCGGCATAGTCCGACGAAAATTTATACGCGATAGACTATCAATGCCCAATAGCAATACATTGGGTTTCTTTATTCCGAAACTTGAAGATGATGTTAGTTTCTTGTCAGTAATTGATGGCTGATGTCTTCGTTGTTGTATAAATGAAAAAGCATCTTTCTGAAGTGTTTTCTTCTTTTTGTTTTGTGTTATATAACATTCCGTCAATATGTAGTCTATTTGCTCTGGCAATGTAAAATCCTGATGGAATAGAGCGCATGGAAGTAACCTGAAAAAGAAACAAGTAAGGAAGGTTAAGTTCGGGTGTAACCGAACATTACATACTCAGTTGAGAGCTATGGTGACAACATAAGGGAAAATAACCATGTAGGAAAATGAAGCGAGGGAAACCCGGAATGTGTTTGTATGACATGCATATCAAATGAAAGGCATTAAAGAGTATTTTATGAGGGAGTGGGCTATAATTCTATAGGTGATATCGCCATAAAGGTGGACCAGGGGTGACCCTAGAATTTGTTTGTACAATATGGGTATCAAAAGAAAGGTGTTAATGAGTATTTTAAAAGGGAGTAATCCTTAGTTCCATAGGTGGACGCCGTTTCGAGATATCGCCATAAAGGCGGACCAGGGGTGACCCTAGAATTTGTTTGTACAATATGGGCATCAAACGAAAGGTGTTAATGAGTATTTTAAAAGGGAGTGGGCCTTAGTTCTATAGGTGCACGCCGTTTCGAAATATCGCCACAAAGGTGGACCAGGGGTGACCCTAGAATTTGTCTGTACAATATGGGTATCAAAAGAAAGGTGTTAATGAGTATTTTAAAAGGGCGTGGGGCTTAGTTCTATAGGTGGACGCCTTTTCGAGATATCGCCATAAAGGTGGACCAGGGGTGAACCTAGAATTTGTTTGTACGATATGGGTATCAAATTAAAGGTATTAATGAGGGTTTTAAAAGGGAGTGGTGGTTGTTGTATAGGTGGTCGCATTTTCGAGATATCGCCATAAAGGTGGACCAGGGGTGACTCTAGAATGCGTTTGTACGATATGGGTATCAAATGAGAGGTGTTAATGAGTATTTTAAAAGGGAGTAATCCTTAGTTCCATAGGTGGACGCCGTTTCGGGATATCGCCATAAAGGTGGACCAGGGGTGACCCTAGAATTTGTTTGTACAATATGGGCATCAAACGAATGGTGTTAATGAGCATTTTAAAAGGGAGTGGGCCTTAGTTCTATAGGTGGATGCCGTTTCGAAATATCGCCATAAAAGTGGACCAGGGGTGACTCTAGAATGTGTTTGTACGATATGGGTATCAAATTAAAGGTATTAATGAGGGTTTTAAAAGGGAGTGGTGGTTGTTGTATAGGTGGTCGGCTTTTCGAGATATCACCATAAAGGTGGACCAGGGGTGACTCTAGAATGCGTTTGTACGATATGGATATCAAATGAAAGGTGTTAATGAGTATTTTAAAAGGGAGTAATCCTTAGTTCCATAGGTGGACGCCGTTTCGAGATATCGCCATAAAGGTGGACCAGGGGTGACCCTAGAATTTGTTTGTACAATATGGGTATCAAAAGAAAGGTGTTAATGAGTATTTTAAAAGGGAGTGGGCCTTAGTTCTATAGGTGCACGCCGTTTCGAAATATCGCCACAAAGGTGGACCAGGGGTGACCCTAGAATTTGTTTGTACAATATGGGTATCAAAAGAAAGGTGTTAATGAGTATTTTAAAAGGGCGTGGGGCTTAGTTCTATAGGTGGACGCCTTTTCGAGATATCGCCACAAAGGTGGAACAGGGGTGACCCTAGAATTTGTTTGTACGATATGGGTATCAAATGAAAGGTGTTAATGAGTATTTTAAAAGGGAGTAATCCTTAGTTCCATAGGTGAACGCCGTTTCGAGATATCGCCATAAAGGTGGACCAGGGGTGACCCTAGAATTTGTTTTACAATATGGGTATCAAAAGAAAGGTGTTAATGAGTATTTTAAAAGGGAGTGGTGGTTGTTGTATAGGTGGTCGCCTTTTAGAGATATCGCCATAAAGGTGGACCAGGGGTGACTCTAGAATGCGTTTGTACGATATGGATATCAAATGAAAGGTGTTAATGAGTATTTTAAAATGGAGTAATCCTTAGTTCCATAGGTGGACGCCGTTTCGAGATATCGCCATAAAGGTGGACCAGGGGTGACCCTAGAATTTGTTTGTACAATATGGCTATCAAAAGAAAGGTGTTAATGAGTATTTTAAAAGGGCGTGGGGCTTAGTTCTATAGGTGGACGCCTTTTCGAGATATCGCCATAAAGGTGGACCAGGGGTGAACCTAGAATTTGTTTGTACGATATGGGTATCAAATTAAAGGTATTAATGAGGGTTTTAAAAGGGAGTGGTGGTTGTTGTATAGGTGGTCGCAAGGTGTTAATGAGGATTTTAAAAGGGCGTGGGGCTTAGTTCTATAGGTGGACGCCTATTCGAGATATCGCCACAAAGGTGGACCAGGGGTGACCCTAGAATTTGTTTGTACGATATGGGTATCAAATTAAAGGTATTAATGAGGGTTTTAAAAGGGAGTGGTGGTTGTTGTATAGGTGGTCGCATTTTCGAGATATCGCCATAAAGGTGGACCAGGGGTGACTCTAGAATGCGTTTGTACGATATGGGTATCAAATGAAAGGTGTTAATGAGTATTTTAAAAGGGAGTAATCCTTAGTTCCAAAGGTGGACGCCGTTTCGAGATATCGCCATAAAGGTGGACCAGGGGTGACCCTAGAATTTGTTTGTACAATATGGCTATCAAAAGAAAGGTGTTAATGAGTATTTTAAATGGGAGTAATCCTTAGTTCCATAGGTGGATGCCGTTTCGAGATATCGCCATAAAGGTGTACCAGGGGTGACCCTAGAATTTGTTTGTACTATATGGGCATCAAACGAAAGGTGTTAATGAGTATTTTAAAAGGGAGTGGGCCTTAGTTCTATAGGTGGATGCCGTTTCGAAATATCGCAATAAAAGTGGACCAGGGGTGACTCTAGAATGTGTTTGTACGATATGGGTATCAAATTAAAGGTATTAATGAGGGTTTTAAAAGGGAGTGGTGGTTGTTGTATAGGTGGTCGCCTTTTAGAGATATCGCCATAAAGGTGGACCAGGGGTGACCCTAGAATTTGTTTGTACAATATGGCTATCAAAAGAAAGGTGTTAATGAGTATTTTAAATGGGAGTAATCCTTAGTTCCATAGGTGGATGCCGTTTCGAGATATCGCCATAAAGGTGTACCAGGGGTGACCCTAGAATTTGTTTGTACAATACGGGCATCAAACGAATGGTGTTAATGAGCATTTTAAAAGGGAGTGGGCCTTAGTTCTATAGGTGGATGCCGTTTCGAAATATCGCAATAAAAGTGGACCAGGGGTGACTCTAGAATGTGTTTGTACGATATGGGTATCAAATTAAAGGTATTAATGAGGGTTTTAAAAGGGAGTGGTGGTTGTTGTATAGGTGGTCGCCTTTTAGAGATATCGCCATAAAGGTGGACCAGGGGTGACTGTAGAATGCGTTTGTACGATATGGATATCAAATGAAAGGTGTTAATGAGTATTTTAAAAGGGAGTAATCCTTAGTTCCATAGGTGGACGCCGCTTCGAGATATCGCCATAAAGGTGGACCAGGGGTGACCCTAGAATTTGTTTGTACAATATGGCTATCAAAAGAAAGGTGTTAATGAGTATTTTAAATGGGAGTAATCCTTAGTTCCATAGGTGGATGCCGTTTCGAGATATCGCCATAAAGGTGTACCAGGGGTGACCCTAGAATTTGTTTGTACTATATGGGCATCAAACGAAAGGTGTTAATGAGTATTTTAAAAGGGAGTGGGCCTTAGTTCTATAAGTGGACGCCGTTTCGAAATATCGCCACAAAGGTGGACCAGGGGTTACTCTAGAATGTGTTTGTACGATATGGGTATCAAATTAAAGGTATTAATGAGGGTTTTAAAAGAGAGTGGTGGTTGTTGTATAGGTGGTCGCATTTTCGAGATATCGCCATAAAGGTGGACCAAATTTCAAAAAGATTGGTTAATTTTTGTTCGATTTATGGCGTTAAAAGTATTCTAGACAAATTAAATGAAAAAGGGCGGAGCCACGCCCAATTTGAAATTTTCTTTTATTTTTGTATTTTGTTGCACCACATCATTACTGGAGTTGAATGTTGACATAATTTACTTATATACTGTAAAGATATTAAATTTTTTGTTAAAATTTTACTTTAAAAAAAATTTTTTTTTAAAAGTGGGCGTGGTCCTTCTCCGATTTTGCTAATTTTTATTAAGCGTACATATAGTAATAGGAGTAATGTTCCTGCCAAATTTCATCATGATATCTTCAACGACTGCCAAATTACAGCTTGCAAAAATTTTAAATTTCCTTCTTTTAAAAGTGGGCGGTGCCACGCCCATTGTCCAAAATTTTACTAATTTTCTATTTTGCGTCATAAGTTCAACTCATCTACCAAATTTCGTCGCTTTATCTGCCTTTTGTAATGAATTATCGCACTTTTTCGGTTTTTCGAAATTTTCGATATCGAAAAAGTGGGCGCGGTTATAGTCCGATATCGTTCATTTTAAATAGCGATCTGAGATGAGTGCTCAGGAACCTACATACCAAATTTCATCAAGATACCTCAAAATTTACTCAAGTTATCGTGTTAACGGACGGACGGACGGACGGACGGACATGGCTCAATCAAATTTTTTTCGATCCTGATTATTTTGATATATGGAAGTCTATATCTATCTCGATTCCTTTATATATGTACAACCAACCGTTATCCAATCAAACTTAATATACTCTGTGAGCTCTGCTCAACTGAGTATAAAAAATTAATTGAAGAAAAAAGTTTGTTTTGCTCTGTTAAACATTTTCAGTGCCTTTGACTACCAAAACTGGACTGTATTTCAAGGCTCCAGATAATAGCATGGACACAATCTAGTATTTGCGGAGATGACAGAGTTATTTTGTAACATGAGGCTTAGTTCTTGATATGGATTTTCAGTTTGCTCGAACAAACTTATGGTAACACTATGGATATATACTGTATACGTATATGAGGTCCATACCGAAAAGTGAAATGACGGAATTCTTATTGATGTTTAGATGCTTTGAAAATACTAGGACCCTAATGACAAATAAAATTGCGTAAGAAGCGAAGCAGCACAGAACAGAGCAGCTGTCAAAAACAAAAAGAGCAAGCTAGCCTGACTCAGCGAGCAATCATGGACTGTCTAAACTCGATTGAAGTTCATCCGGCCTAAACAAACTGGATCGGCTCCATGTTAAGCTGCAGAATGATTACGTAGCAATGCAGTCTATGCGAGGCAACGAAATCTCTAAGCAGAGAAACGTCGCAGTTTGGAGTTTAATCACCAATGTTGGGAACCCTGGTTATCAACCAATTGCTTAGGCGGTTCAAAGGAGGGCCAGTCAAACTTACAGCATATGCAGATGACGTTTCAGTCATCATAAGCGGCAGATGTCTAACAAGAATCAGCTCTTTGATGGATGAGGCACTTCGGGATGTACATGCCTGGGCATATGGAGTTGGGTTAAAACCAACGCGGAAAAACCCGATCAAGTATTATTTACTAACATATATAAGGCCCCTATTTGGGCAATGCCTAAGCTCGGCGGGGTAAACCTACTAGAAAAATATAGCACAATGTATATAGGAGTTATATTAGATTGTAAGTTGTCGTGGAAACTCTATGTGGAAGAGAGAACAAAAAAAGACTCCGCGGCACTGTATGCATGCAAGAGAATGCTAGGATGCACGTGCGGCCTATCACCCAAACTTGAAAAGTATTTACGGCAATTGTGAAATCCATACTTTACTATGAGGTCCTTGTTTAGTGGACAGCCACACAAAAAAGTACGTATACCAAAAAATGATGGGCAGCATTGCATGCCATTCTACACATCCCGCCTGAAGACTTAATGGCTAAAAAATATCGCTTTAGCCACTGCAACAAGACTTAAGGCCTCGGGGAAGTTTGAGAGCAGGCGGTATGCCTGTAGCGGCACCTAATATCGGGCAAACGGAGTATATGATCGCGTGGCTGAGCTTTAAAAGAGTTCTGTGGGCTACAACTGATCCGGAGGGTCGCGTGTATACCGATGGCACCAAGTTAACGGAAGTGGTCGGGTCTGTTGTTTACTGTCGCGATCCAGAAATAAGTAGATCCTACAGGTTGCCAGATTACTGCAGCGTCTTTCAGATGCAAATTATAGCCGCCGTGAAGAAGGCAGCAGAAATCCTGGAGGAAGCGTGCTTAAGCTGCAGTTGCGCCAATATATATATTGATAGTCAGGCGGCGATTAAGGCAATAATCTCACACAGTACTTCATCAAGAAGTGCTCTGGAATGCAAAAAAGCATCGCAAAAAAGCATGGCAAAAACTTCAATCATGCTGGAACAAACATTTATGCTGGGTTCGCGGTAATAAAGGGATAGAACGCCGATAAGTTGGAAAAGCAGGGTGCAACACTCGCTGAATCGACGGTAGACGTCCCAATCCGTTTGGAATAAATCAGAAGGAGGGAGGAGCTGCTGATCGATCAAGCAGGAAAAGCGGGGATAAAAGCGCGCGGCTGCAGAATTTCTAAGATCATATGCAAAGCCTTTGATATTAGACTCACAAAGTGACTCATATCTGTGAAGGGAGAAGGTTTACGGCTCACGATGGACTTACTAACTGGACACTGCCTTCTGGCGTCACATGCTTATAAGTTAGGCCTCGTCAGTAACAGCAGGTGTAGGAAGAGCGAGCTGCAGGAAGAAACGGTTGAGCACGTTCTGTGTTAGTGTCCTGCGCTCATCAGGTCAAGGCCGCAGCTATAAGGGGCGGCAGATTTCAAGGCAGAAATTAAGCTAGGTTCTAGAAAACTTCTAGTATTTGCCAAGAGGACGGAGTTTTTCTATAACATAAGTCCTGGCAGCTGATCGTGGTTCTTTCATTTGGTCCTCAAACAAATTCTGGTAACACTATGAATATACACAATCATCTCATGAAACGCTTTTCAGGAAGAAATTTCAAAACTACCCATGCGTGACTAGGTACAATGCTAGATCCTTTCAGTTGGATTTCAAAGTTAAAATAGTTATCACGTTTGGTTTGTGTTTGTGTGTTATGCGTTTTTGTGCAAGTAACATTTTTGGTGGCGTGGTGAAATCGTGTGACGTCCACTACAACAACGTGCAGTGATGCAATTTTTGGTGAAATCTGGGGAATATCTCTCGAAAATCCTCCAAAATAGTCACTGGAGATGAGGCTTCATTATTTTAGTATGACCCTGACACGCGTAAACAAAGTCAAGGGAGAAAAGGGTGGGAGCGGCCATCGAAAGCAAGGATGTCAAATTCATATCTGAAGTATTTTTTTTGTTTTTTTTTCCGATATCTACGGCAGCATTTGTCGTGAATACGTTCCCGCTGACCAGACAGTAACTGGAAAATTCTCTGTTGGAGTTTGGGCGAGGCGGCGAGCACGTGGTTTTCTTGTGCAGCTTGAACTCGCCAAAGATGGCTGGATCTTACATCACGACAATGCACGGGTTCTTTCCGCGTTCATTTTGGAAAAGCTTTTGGCAAAAAAAGGCATCTCAACTAGCCCCGATATTGCTCCCTGCGATTTTTTTCTATTTTTCACGATGAAGTCACACCTTAAGGGAACTCATCATGATGGAGTCCAAGAGGTGCAAGAAGTAACCGCGTTGTGTAGTGTTACTTGGAATGTACCTCACTTCCTATTGAACGATACAAAATATACACACACTTATAGACCACACAAGTAGTCATATTTTACTGAGCCAAATAATCACTTGAGCTCAGCATGAGTTTGTTTACATTTGTCAACCCGTCACATTGACCGACAGATATGTCGATTAGTCACACTGACCCACATATGTGCGCATTAGTCATATTGACTGTAGGTAGAACCCCATACATATATACATAAATGGGTTACTAGAATACGCTGACCAGCATTTGCTCATTATGAATTCATGTACATCTAGTTTGTAAGTATTAGTGTAAATATGTATTAGTAATATAGAAATATTTTGTATAAAAGAAAGCGGTTCATGAATAAAGAATGAATTCGATTTGAACACTCAAACTATATTGTTCGTTGTTGTATTTATTAGATTACAGTTGCCAAACGAGCTAACTTCGGGAACAACCAAGGGTGCTCCCAATCATGAGAGAAACATTGGCATCGTTTTGTAGAGTTAGAGGGAGACTATTGTGAAGGTCGTTAGTAAGATTTTTTCTAAAACTTAATTTTCCTGTTTTTTATTGACCAATGCTGGGAACTTAATTGACACACCTCGTATATTCTAGGACGTACTTTTTGACCTTTATTATTTGTGTATACAACAAAATACTTACTTAAATGTTTTATCATCACTTTCAACTCTTAAAATTTGTTGATAGCAACAACGAACATCCGCAAAACTGGCATTTAAACCCTTCACTGCCCGTTCAATAGCCGGCATATTCGTATGTAGGATATAGCGTTTACTATTTATTTGATAATTGGATATAACGAATGACTCGTCCTTTGTACAGTTTGTGTATTTATATTTTTTTGGATCAAATATTTTAAGTGCTTCTTTGGCGAAGGGGTCCACATATGGCACATGACATTGAGAGGTGTTAATAAAATATTTCTGTGGCGTTTTTGTCCCATTTTTTGTAGGAGACAAATTCTTCGTTGTATTGTTCAAGTTGAATGCCAATTGTTGTAATTTAATTAGGGTTGCTGTTTTGAAGAAATTAAAGTTTTTATAATCAATAATTGCATAATTTTATGTTTTATGCTTCATCCCACCATTCTGCACATCCCACCCATTGACCTGATGGAAAAGGCTATCGCGTCAACAAATGCAATGAGACGCAGTGCATCGGGTCAGCTTGGGAGAAGACGTTATGGCCATAGTGGTAAGGCGTCAACTAATGCTGAGCGGCCAGACTAACTGATCAAGTTGACTGTAGAGCAAGGCTATTCCAAACTGAAACTGTAACTGCGTTAGTAAGAGTGTTATGATCGTAGTGATAGTGGTTTAGTTATTGATCAAGGAGAAATGAGGCAGACGAGTGACCAGACTTCTAGCTGGATTTATCTGGCTCAAATCTTTGTTGTTGCATTTACACAAAAACTTATTTAACTTGCTCAGGATGTTCGTGACGAGATGACGTGTACTTTAGAAATAACCACCTCTGGTATTCAGTTTTTTCAAAAAACTAAACAATGTACGTGGTTTATTGTAAACCAACTTTTAGTTAGCTAATAGCTAGCATCTTTAGTTGCTGGGAGGTTATGTATCTTGTTGATTTAAGTGAAGACAGCTGAGCAAATGAGTTGTTTTATTGTAATTTTTAGCCATATTAAAAAAAGGAATCTTAATCAAATTCTAACACAGTCATAACTTTAAATAAGAGAGTCGAAGTCACCGAATTTGGCTTCAAAAGTGGAAAAATACTTCTTTGAAATATAACGATCATTTTCAATAATTTTATTTTTTCCTACTTATTGTTATAAAAGAAACTAAAAAAAAAACAAGTAAGAAAGTCTAAGTTCGGATGAAACCGTGCATTACATACCCTACTGTGCTCTTTAAATGCTGTTGTTGTTTACATAAGAATTAAATAGTGTAATAAAGTTGCGCAATAATACATATATTAGGCCGGGTCGATTTGTGGGGAGGCAAAAAAATCGACCATTGCTCTGTGAAAATCATATTCTAGGGATCAAAATAAGAAACTTTGCCGAAGGAACCATACCTCTAAAGCGAATTGCAGATCGTAAATTTGCTTGTGTTGTTTTTTTTAAGCCACCACAAGACACAGCAGATAGAATTGAAATTGCCCCTACCCAAAAGTTCGACCCAAAGGGGGGGACATCAGAATTCATTTTAGAGGTATGGTTCCTTCTGCAAAGTTTCTTATTTTGATCACCAGAATACGATTTTCACAGAGCAATGAGCGATTTTTAAATCGACCCGCCCTAACATATATGGTTCTATTCTGAACTCATTTCCGTTGAAAATAAGCAAAAACGATACAGAGGCTACTACTAATTAACTTGAACGGGTAAAAATGCAATTTAACAGTTGTAGCTATGAAATAATGGATATGACAAATTTCGTTGGGATTGGGAGATTTTTGTTCGGCTTATGGCATTAAAATTATTTTGGAAAGAGTAAGAAAAAAGGGATGCGTCACGCCCATTTTCATAATTTGTTAAAGTTATGTTCTTAGCTAATTCATACCACTACTGAGGTAGAATATCAGTCAAATATAGTTAAATACCATAGAGCTATTGTAAACTTTGTTAAGGTTAGACCTTTAGGAAAAGTGGGCGTGGTCTTTAACCAATTTCGATTATCATTATTTAGTCTATATGATTTGGCAAGGATACTGTCTGCCAAATTTCAATGTGATACCTTTTTGATTTACTTTTCCTTCTTCCAAATGTGGGTAGTGCCACGCCCATATTACAAACTTTTCTGAATTTTTGTGTTGCGCCATAAAACCACTCCACTTAGAAATTTCATCAGCTTAGTGGTATGCGTTTTTGAATTACATATCTCATTTTTTCCATTTTTCTAAATTTTCGATATCGAAAAAGTGGGCGTGGTTATCGCCCGATTTTGTTCATTTTCAGCGCCAATCTATTCTGGGTCCAGATAAGCACGTATTCCCAATTTGATGAAGATATATTAATATTTGCTCAAGTTATCGTGTTAACGGTCGGACAGAAGGGCGGACGAACGGACGGAAATGGTTTACTCAAATTTTTTTTCGATACTGATGATTTTGATATATGGAAGTCTATATCTATCCCGATTCCTTTATATTTGTACAACCAACCGTTATCCAATAAAAGTTAATATACTCTGTGTACAAGTACAGCTGGGTATAAATAAATACAACGCGAGAGGGTTTTAAAATCATAGCACATACAACGATTGTGAATTGCCAAAATTTGTTTTGAGTTGTTGTTGTTGTTGTTGTAGCTTCGCCCTATCCAATATGTGTGACCGATCGGTTTAACCCCATTTAATTTGTTTTGAGTCTTAAAACGCGGTGTCTACATCACAAGAAATGAAAAACTCCATACAAAAAAAAAGAGACCTCAAGAAACATTTCGTTTGTCAAATAGTACCCACTTCTTAAGGAAACTCATACCTTTCCTGCTATCTTTTTCTAAAGATTTTTTAGCAAACGAGCACTTTTTTAACACCATTTGACAGCGAGAAATGAGCTTAACAATAATTTCAACAATTGTGCTATTGAATTTTTTTAACAACATTTGTTAGGGGTAGCATAGCTGATATTCGCTAAAATTTGTCAACCCCAAACTTGACAAAATAGACCGAGCTGTTATCATTGTCGATTTTGACAGTTAACAATGGTCTTTTTTTATGTGGTTAAGCTGTCGATAAAGTTGGTAAAATTCATTTACAGACTTCAATACCCAAATTATTATTATTTTGGTGATTTTTGAAAATACTTCACTTTGCTGAGTCCTGCACACAATTTAAATTCCTCTTTAACATTTGATTATCATAGATACCACTTTTTCTCAAATTAAATAAATAGTTAACAAGTGTTGTTAAAACCTAGTTAGTGCATCAGTCAATCGACTCTGCAACCAATAATTGACTACGTTAAAAATCTCGATTTAGGAATGAGCAAAAGCTGGAGAATCGCTCTACTGGTTCCGCCAAGAAATATATGAGCGTCTCATTATTTCTTGAACAACGACCCTGCACGAACAATGTCGGTTAAATACCAGGAATAACAATGACTGTATTTAATGAGTTTTTTAATGTGACGACGCTTCATTGAGATATAGAAATAAAGGAACTATCAAGAAATAGGTATATATGAAATTTTTCTTGATCGTTTTCTTATGATGTGGAAACCGTGCTTAAATTAAAAATTAAGGGGGCTTTTCGTCAAAAAACCCACGAGCACCCTAACTCAATTACATGAATGTATGTATGTATGTACATTAGAGCGGGTCAAATTGTATGGATGGATTTTTTTCCATCAGGAGGATATCAAAAACGTAATCTACAGATGATTCAAAGAAAAATTGCTGAAGACACCATAGCTCTAAGTCCGATTTCAAGGTCCCGATTTTTGAAAAATATGAAAAATATATATTTTGCCAAAAAATCTTCATAGCTTCTGATAGAATTATAGGAAAATATCACATTGGGCTTACTTTAAAGGTATTTTACGTACATTTCAGAATCTGTATTAATATCTATAGTGTTTTTGAATTTTGGTAGAGATATAAGGCTTAAATTGTGAGAAATTAGGCTAAAATGAACTTTTAACTACTATATAATCATTTTTAACAAATTTCTTATGGAAATTTTTTTTCTTTACAGCTAAAATAAGTTCAGAACATTTCCAACAACTTTCATTCAGACAGTTTTTCTTTTTTTGAATTCGTTTTAGTAGAAAAAAGTTTTCAAAAAAGACCTATATTTTCAAGTAATTATAAAACAAGTAAGGAAGGTTAAGTTCGGGTGTAACCGAACATTACATACTCAGTTGAGAGCTATGGTGACAACATAAGGGAAAATAACCATGTAGGAAAATGAACCGAGGGAAACCCTGGAATGTGTTTGTATGACATGTGTATCAAATGGAAGGTATTAAAGAGTATTTTAAGAGGGAGTGGGCCATAGTTCTATAGGTGGACGCCATTTAGGGATATAGCCATAAAGGTGGATCAGGGTTGACTCTAGAATGCGTTTGTACGATATGGGTATCAAATGAAAGGTGTTAATGAGTGTTTTAAAAGGGAGTAATCCTTAGTTCCATAGGTGGACGCCGTTTCGAGATATCGCCACAAAGGTGGACCAGGGGTGACCCTAGAATTTGTTTGTACAAAATGGGCACCGAACGAATGGTGTTAATGAGTATTTTAAAAGGAAGTGGGCCTTAGTTCTATAGGTGGATGCCGTTTCGAAATATCGCCATAAAGGTGGACCAGTGGTGACTCCAGAATGTGTTTGTACGATATGGGTATCAAATTAAAGGTATTAATGAGGGTTTTAAAAGGGAGTGGTGGTTGTTGTATAGGTGGTCGCCTTTTCGAGATATCGCCATAAAGGTGGGCCAGGGGTGACTCTAGAATGCGTTTGTACGATATGGGTATCAAATGAAAGGTGTTAATGAGTATTTTAAAAGGGAGTTATCCTTAGTTCCATAGGTGGACGCCGTTTCGAGATATCGCCATAAAGGTGGACCAGGGGTGACCCTAGAATTTGTTTGTACAATATGGGTATCAAAAGAAAGGTGTTAATGAGTATTTTAAAAGTGAGTAATCCTTAGTTCCATAGGTGGACGCCGTTTCGAGATATCGCCATAAAGGTGGACCAGGGGTGACCTTAGAATTTGTTTGTACAATATGGGCATCAAACGAAAGGTGTTAATGAGTATTTTAAAAGGGAGTGGGCCTTAGTTCTATAGGTGGACGCCGTTTCGAAATATCGCCATAAAGGTGGACCAGGGGTGACTCTAGAATGTGTTTGTACGATATGGGTATCAAATTAAAGGTATTAATGAGGGTTTTAAAAGGGAGTGGTGGTTGTTGTATAGGTGGTCGCATTTTCGAGATATCGCCATAAAGGTGGACCAGGGGTGACCCTAGAATTTGTTTGTACAATATGGGTATCAAAAGAAAGGTGTTAATGAGTATTTTAAAAGGGAGTAATCCTTAGTTCCATAGGTGGACGCCGTTTCGAGATATCGCCATAAAGGTGGAACAGGGGTAGCCCTAGAATTTGTTTGTACAATATGAGTATCAAAATAAAGGTGTTAATGAGTATTTTAAAAGGGAGTAATCCTTAGTTCCATAGGTGTACGCCGTTTCGAGATATCGCCATAAAGGTGGGCCAGGGGTGACTCTAGAATTCGTTTGTGCAATATGGGTATCAAACGAAAGGAGTTAATGAGTATTTTAAAAGGGAGTGAGCCTTAGTTCTATAGGTGGACGCCATTTCGAGGTATCGCAATAAAGCTGGACCAGGGGTGACTCTAGACTTTGTACGATATGGGTATCAAGTGAAAGGTGCTAATGAGTATTTTTAAGAGGGAGTGGGCCTTCGTTCTATAGGTGTTCGCCTTTTCGAGATATCGCCATAAAGGTGGACTAGGGGTGAATTTAGAATATGTTTGTACGATATGGGTATCAAATGAAAGGTGTTAATGAGTGTTTTAAAAGGGCGTGGGACTTAGTTCTATAGGTGGACGCCTTTTAGAGATATCGCCATAAAGGTGGACCAGGGGTGACTCCAGAATGAGTTTGTACGATATGGGTATCAAATTAAAGGTATTAATAAGAGTTTTAAAAGGGAGTGGTGTGAAGGCGTTTTCCAGATATCGACCAAAATGTGGACCAGGGTGACCCAGAACATCATCTGTTGGATACCGCTAATTTATTTATATATGTAATACCTGCTAAGATTTTAAGGGTTTTTTATTTCGCCCTGCAGAACTTTTTCATTTTCTTCTACTTAATATGGTAGGTGTCACAACCATTTTATAAAGTTTTTTCTAAAGTTATATTTCGCGTCAATAAAACAATCCAATTAATTACCTTACGATGTTTCATCCCTTTTTTCGTATTTCGTATAGAATTATGGCATTTTTTTCATTTTTCGTAATTTTCGATATCGAAAAAGTGGGCGTGGTCATAGTCGGATTTCGTTCATTTTTCATACCAAGATAAAGTGAGTTCAAGTAAGCACGTGAACTAAGTTCATTAAAGATATGTCGATTTTTGCTCAAGTTATCGTGTTAACGGCCATGCGAAAGGACAGGCGGACGACTGCGTATAAAAACTGGGCGTGGAATCAACCGATTTCGCCCATTTTCACAGAAAACAGTTAAAGTCATAAAATCTATGCCCCTACCAAATTTCAAAAGGATTGGTTAATTTTTGTTCGACTTATGGCGTTAAAAGTATCCTAGACAAATTAAATGAAAAAGGGCGGAGCCACGCCCATTTTGAAATTTTCTTTTATTTTTGTATTTTGTTGCACCATATCATTACTGGAGTTGAATGTTGACATAATTTACTTATATACTGTAAAGATATTAAATTTTTTGTTAAAATTTTACTTTAAAAAAATTTTTTTTTTAAAAGTGGGCGTGGTCCTTCTCCGATTTTGCTAATTTTTATTAAGCGTACATATAGTAATAGGGGTAACGTTCCTGCCAAATTTCTTCATGATATCTTCAACGACTGCCAAATTACAGCTTGCAAAACTTTTAAATTACCTTCTTTTAAAAGCGGGCGGTACCACGCCCATTGTCCCATATTTTACTAATTTTCTATTCTGCGTCATAAGTGCAACTCATCTACCAAGTTTTGTCGCTTTAGCTATCTTTTGTAATGAATTATCGCACTTTTTCGGTTTTTCGAAATTTTTGATATCGAAAAAGTGGGCGTGGTTATAGTCCGATATCGTTCATTTTAAATAGTGATCTGAGATGAGTGCTCAGGAACCTACATACCAAATTTCATCAAGATACCTCAAAATTTACTCAAGTTATCGTCTTAACGGACGGACGGACGGACGGACATGGCTCAATCAAATTTTTTTCGATCCTGATTATTTTGATATATGGAAGTCTATATCTATCTCGATTCCTTTATATATGTACAACCAACCGTTATCCAATCAAACTTAATATACTCTGTGAGCTCTGCTCAACTGAGTATAAAAAACAAGTTTTATAATTTTAATGTAATTTATTTAAAAAAATATTTTTATACTCAGTTGAGCAGAGCTCACAGAGTATATTAACTTTGTTCCGTAACGGCATAAACTAATCGAGATAGATATAGACTTCTATATATCAAAATGATTTGGGGAAAAAAGAAATTCATTTAGCCATGTCCGTCCGTCCGCCCGTCCGTCCGTCCGTCTGTAAACACGATAACTTGAGTAAATTTTGAGGTATCTTGATGAAATTTGGTATATAGGTTCCTGGGCACTCATCTCAGATCACTGTTTAAAATGAACGAAATCGGACTACAACCACGCCCACTTTTTCGATATCGAAAATTTCGAAAAACCGAAAAAGTGCGATAATGCATTAACAAAGACGGATAAAGCGATGAAACTTGGTAGGTGCGTTGACCTTATGACGCAAAATAGAAAATTTGAAAAATTTTGGACAATGGGCTTGGCACCGCCCACTTTTAAAAGAAGGTAAATTAAAAGTTTTGCAAGCTGTAATTTGGTAGTTGTTGAAGGTATCATGATGAAATTTGGTAAGCACGTTACTCCTATTACTATATGTGTTTTATATAAAAAATTAGCGAAATTGGATGACGAAGACGCCCACTTTAAAAAAAAGTTTTTTTTGAAAGTAAAATTTTAACAAAAAATTTAATATCTTTACAGTATCAAAGTAAATTATGTCAACATTCGACTCCAGTAATGATATGGTGCAACAAAATACAAAGACAAAAGAAAATTTCAAAATGGGCGTAACTCCGCCCTTTTTCATTTAATTCGTCTAGAATACTTTTAATGCCATAAGTCGAACAAAAATTTACCAATGCTTGTGAAATTTGGTAGGGACATAGATTCTATGACGATAACTGTTTTCTGTGAAAATGGGCGACATCGGTTGAAGCCACGCCCAGTTTTTATAAACAGTCGACCGTCTGTCCTTCCGCTCGGCCGTTAACATGATAACTTGCACAAAAAACGATATATCTTAACTAAACTCGTTCGCGTACTTATATAAAGTCACTTTATATTGGTAAAAATATGGCCGAAATCCGACTATGACCACGCTCACTTTTCCGATATCGAAAATTACGAAAAATGAAAAAAATGCCATAATTCTGTACCAAATATGAAAAAAAGAGATGAAACATGGTAATTGGATTGGTTTATTGACGCAAAATATAACTTTAGAAAAAACTTTGTAAAACGGGTGTGACACCTACCATATTAAGTAGAAGAAAATGAAAAAGTTCTGCAGGGCGAAATCAAAAGCCCTTGGAATTATGGCAGGAATGCTGTTCGTGGTATGACATATATAAATAAATTAGCGGTACCCGACAGAAGATGTTCTGGGTCACCCTGGTCCACATTTTGGTCGATATCTCGAAAACGCCTTCCCATATACAACTAAGGGCTACTCCCTTTTCAAACCCTAATTAATACTTTTAATTTGATACCCATACCGTACAAACACATTCTAGAGTCACCCCTGGTCCACCCTTATTGCGATATCTCGAAAAGGCGTCCACCTATAGAACTAAGGCCCACTACGTTTTAAATAATCATTAACACCTTTCATTTGATACACATGTCATACAAACACATTCCAGGGTTATCCTAGGTTCATTTTGCTAAATTGTGATTTTCCCTTATTTTGTCTCCAAAGCTCTCAGCTGAGTATGTAATGTTCGGTTACACCCGAACTTAGCCTTCCTGACTTGTTTTTACTTAGAATTGACCATTTTAACATTTTTTTCAAAATAAAAGTATCTATGTTGTGTTATTATTTTTTAAAATCTTTTTTGCTCTTCATTCGTGTTTGTTTTTCATGACTTTCTGCTGTAACAGCCATAACACCTTCACGCTGTTTTTCTATAACACGTTTGGAAACAAAAATTTGACCCGCTCTAATATACATCTATGTAAATATTATTTAATAAAACATTTGCTTACTTTCATTCATAATACATACTATTATTAGCATCCGTTAGAATTTGATACGCGCCCGAGTTAATTGTTGATTGCGTATAAAATAAATTTATCGTTAAAACAAGCACACACACAACTATAAGATGTTTTGATTGAAAGTGCTTTTCAAATGAAAACAATAGCTTATCTGCATTCTCTTCACCATTATCATCATTATTATTCTTAATTAAAACATATTTTGAATTTGGCATATTTTTTTATTAAATGAATAAAATTTATTTAAAGGTTTTAATATTCTATAATATGCTTTGGTTTGTTTACAATTAGAACTCGTTTGTTGTACTAAATAAATTGCAACAGAATTCACAGTTAAATAGATGAATTCGAAGTTTAAGCAATAGCGCCTTTTCCTCGACACGACTCGGCGTTTATTTATCGCCTCCTCGCAGGGATCGAAAATTAGACTTCAAAATTGAAAGTGTCAAGTAAAAGCGAAAAATCACCGATCTCTTAAAACTCTAAAAAAACAGTGAGTAGTTGCTAAAATGCTTGAAACAAAGTTTGTTTTGCATTTTTGCACTCTTTCAAATTTTCTTGAGACTGTTGTTTGAGCACAAATTGAGATATCTTCACCAAATTTTGTATACGAGCTTATCTGTAGCGCTTGTCACTAACTTCTTTTTAACAACATTTGACAGCGGTGAATTAGCTTAACAATAGTTTTAGTTCAATTAACTAACTTTTGCCAATCATCAACTCGATCAAATAAATTGTTGTCGATTTCACAATTGGCAAATTATCGTGATTTTGTTCATATTCACCTTTAATATTCAAGTGCTACAACAAATTGATCCATATGGATCACGCGGGGATAGTCAAGCTTCCGATAAAGTTAGTACCATTTATTCACTGACTTAAATACCGAAATTATTATTTAAAATTAAATTTTATGATTAACTTTTTAGGAAAATGGCATTTGAGTTTATTGCGTACAGTTTGTGCAAGAGAGGTGGATTGATGTTTGCTCAGGGACATTGACGGCCCTTTTGAGCAAGCGCCACCGCTGTTCCGGAAATTGTACCGCGTGGGTCCAAATATTGCTACAGATGTCGCTGAACGTCCAGAGGGAAATTTGAAAGGATGACTGCTGTTGGACGCCATTCTAAAAAAAAATATATATATAAAAGCCAGTAAATGCTCAAATAATATCAAGGCGAGTTCAGTACCAGGTTTTATTATCCCAATCAAGGCGAATCCATACCAGCATACCAGGTGGTGGCAAAGCGAATTCAACCAATTCGCCGCGCAGAAGAATGTCAAGTCAAACGAAAAATTTTATTGATTTCGATTAACTGACACATTATAGAACAAGGTGCTGTATGGAAAATAGAAAGAATCAATCAGCTGTTGGAATAAAAACACCTGGTAGGGAATTCGCCTTGAACCCAACAGCTGATGGCTTCTTCTTGATAATTTTCCATATAACGCCTTGTACAACAATATGTCAGTTAATCGAAATCAATGAAAATTTTATTTTGACTTGAGATTCTTCTGCTCGTTGAATTTGTTGAATTCGCTTTGCCAACACCTGGTGTGGCCTTAAGTATAAATAATATCAAAAATCAAGACGAATCCATACCAGGTGGTGGCAAAGCGAATTCAACCAATTCGCCGTGCTGAAGAAATTCAAGTAAAAAGAAATATTTCATTGATTTCGATTAACTGACATTTTGTTGTACAATATTCCATACAAAGGGAAAACTATTAAAAACAAGCAATCAGCTGATGGGATAACACCACCTGTAATGAATTCGCCTTGACCTGAAGCGATATGGCAGTGCAAAAGTCGACCAACTTCAACGAAATTTGGTAAGTACATTGCTTATGTGACAAACTCTTACGAAAGACTTCATCTTTTATTCAAATAAAGGTTCGTGACATTTCTATTTGATTTTATGCTTCATATATACGTACATACATATGTGTACAGCTGGGTATATAATGTTCGGTTTAACCCGAGCTTGCACTTCCTTACTTGTTCAAATTATGTTTTTGGGAAAACCTGCACAACAATAAAGACGCTGCTTTGGTTTGGCCTATGAGGTCAACAGATCGATCATCACAGGAAAGCGGGTGCAAATCCGACTTCCGGACAGAAGGGTTTGAAGATCTTTACAAGGTATATAGGAAACAGCTGTAGCCTTTTCCGCCCCAGTGTTGTGTCTTTAAAATGTTTTCCAATAAAAATCATTTGTTACGATCTCTGAATCCTTTTATCGTTCCCCATAATATTAATTTAAAATAGTTTGTAATTCGACTAAATACAAATTTGTTGCTAATGAAAAACATATCACAATCCTAGATAAAACAAGTAAGGGTGTCTAAGTTCGGGTGTAACCGAACATTATACCCACACGGCATTTAGATGATTAAATTTTGAATTTCCCTACATATAAATACAATTTGATTCTTGTTTCTGACTAAATAATGAGTTATCATACAATTGAACAAAAGAAATAATCAAATATGAATACCTTTGATGATCAAAAACTGAAAATCATTTTTCGATCACGTTTTGGAATCATTTTTGAAGTCCTTTGATGATTAAATTTTAATATTTCATAAAAGTCAACAAAAAGAATAATCAAATATGCTCACCTTTCGATGAACAAAAACTGAATATAGTTTTTCAATCACATTTTGGACTCATATTTGAATCAAATGTGTTTACTTTAGGTGATCAAACATTTATAATCATTTTTAATTCAGCTTTCTGAATCTTTTCTGACTATATTTGTTAACTGAATAATGAGTTTTATACTTGTTAAAATTTTACTTTTCATTGATAAACTTATTTTTTTCACATACACACATTTTTTCAATCATGAAGTTCAGAAAAAATATGTATATACAATTTTTATTATTAAGACATTCTTCAAGACAATTTAATGCAAATGCTGCTCATGCCCGAAGATTTCCCCAACCATTTCTCCACCTTCCCAGATAATACATAATAGTTGGACAATACAAAAGTTGTGAGCTATTTGACCAGGTAAGTGAAACTCTCTTGACATATGTACCTGGATATGTCTTCAACATCCCGTACCGTATCGTAATTTAAGATATTGACGATCATAGCTGATGTTGGATGTTTAGTCGCAGGTGAATATCGGTCAAGTTTGTTTGCGAGTGACCTGTGGTTCAAATAGCTCACTTCCGCGTGCTTTCTTCCCCTGATGAAATAAGATTATTATTTAGTATCTTATTTTGAATGAGATATGAAGAATAAATGCATCATAATCGCATTCAAAAATGAGTCAAAAATCTAAACCAAAACGATTGAAATATATTCACGAATATGATCAGAAAATGAATGTGAAAAGCAGTCAAATATTACTCTAAAACAATTAAAGCTCAATTTTACAATGATATCAAATATGAATAAAAAGCGTTTCGAAATATGAATCATAAATGATTATTCAAGAATAATCACATTTATGGTACATTTTTCTCCCGACAATACGCTAATATTCGAACAGAAAATGCTTTGAAATTTGAACGTTTTTAATCATCTTAGGGTATGATATTTGAATATTTTTTGATCAAAATTTTCAAAAAATGCTGGCTGGGTATACATATTATGAGTTTAAACTGCACAGTTAATTTCAGATAAATTACTTTTTCGAATTTTTTACGAGGGAATTATTTTTTTTTTAGGCTCTAAAAATTTTGTGTAATGCTTGATCGAAATAGGGGCGTGGCACCACCCATTTACAAAAATCGGACATCATAGCTCGCTTTCTATTCATGTATGTATTAAAAAAAAATGTGTTCCAAATATGGACCAAATCGGACCACAAATGCGATTTTTTGAATATCTTTGCGCCACCTAGTGGCGATTTTTTTCATAGCTCGCTTTCTATTCTTGTATGTATTATGTTTTCCAAATATGAGCCAAATCGGACCACAAATAACCTAGCGGCGATTTTCTCATAGGTCGCTTTTTTATTATTGTATGTATTATGTGTTCCAAATATGATTCAAATCGGACCACAAATACGATTTTTGTGAATATCGATCCCTGCGCCACCTATCGGCGATATTTTAATAGGTCGCTTTCTATTCTTGTCTGTATTATGTGTTCCAAATATGATTCAAAGCGGACCACAAATACGATTTTTGTGAATATCTTGATCCTTGTGCCACCTAGCGGCGATTTTTTTTTTATTATTGCATTGTCATCGGGTTCTGAACTATATTCCAAGTTTCAAGCCTGTAGCTTATCGGGAAGTTACTTAAATTTCAATTACAAAAAAGTGCTTTCCAGCCTGTCAAGTCAACCTAAATAAAACCGTTTAAAAAGGTGAATACCCCCTTGGGGTACAAACCGTTTTCTATTATTTCACTAAAATATTAATGTTAATATTTGGTTGTTGTTCTTAGGTCCGATTTTTCAGTAGTTGGTTAAGCTAAACTTAAACTAAGTTTGCTTAAACTCTAGCCAAATTAAAACTCCAGTTCTCGAGTTGATCTCCAACGTCATTAGCATTTTCAAATTATTATCCAACCTTTGAGAGGTTTTGAGAAATGTACAGTTCTCAAATGAATATTCTACACGTTTCTCCAGTTGATATCCTACATTGGATATCGAGTTGAGGGGAAGTTCAAAAAAAATGTCCAATGTGGTACCACCAAAGCCAACAGCTATTTATTGTGAGAAATTAACACCTGATTCATAGCAGTAAAGATGCGTAATTAATCAAAAATAAACTATTTATATTTTATTTTAATTTATTGAAAATACTGTAGTATTGGAATCTTACACTTGCGTCCAGTTAAGGAACCACAATTTGGGAACTATCATTTTTTCAACTTAAGTAATACATTTTTCGCTTTATAAAAAATTCCCTCTTTTGCTGAGTACGCTATGATTCTCACGTTGAGCCAATGTTTCGAAACTACTCTTGAGATTTTAGAAGTATGCAAGTTATCAACATGAGCTCTAATGGTACTCAAGCCAAAATCCTTGTTGGGTATATTCGATGCCATTTCGAACGAATACAAATCACAGATAAGTAATTAGAGTTTAACCCTGCCAGATCGGCCGCTTAAGCTCAGGTTCAACTTCAGTTAAAGTGGACTGAAAACCTGCAAAATAAGTTTAAGCGTAGTTTAACTGACAAACTGAGTTGAACTTGTACTGAAATACCGGGCCTTACATGTTGGTGCAATTGGCTTATTTGGCTTCCAACCAAACATAGCACACGCGTTAACATTGGCTTAGCAGTGGAACTCATTGTTATGTGTATCTAGGTACATGTTGTTTGGGTAATTTCTTTAAACAGATGCGCAAAATAGATAAACCAGAATAAAGATTAATGTGTCTTCTATAGCATAGTAAACTAAACTAAATTTAGTTCATACATATCTCTCTGTCAAAAAATTGTTTATTCCAATTACAACCTTTTTAACCGGCCTACTTAGAAACAATTTCATTAACGACGTCGCTCAGATACGGCCTTATTAACGGAATGGCTGAGAAACGTCCCATATTAACAAAACTTTTAAGTTACGACTTTCTATTAGGATAGGTCGATATGTTCCCATAAAAGCTGAAATAAAACTTACTGAATCCAACGAAAAGTAAAAAAAAATTTAAACAAAGGGGCATTGAACGCCTTCCCTCAACCGCTGGTCACTCTGGCTATGCCCACTGCGAAATTGTTGTACTATCTTTGGTCCTTGAAAAGCTTGCAAGTTTTTTAATAATATCCTAACGTATAAAATAGGAAAGTCCCTCTCGACATGCTCCTAGGTACACCGTTGAACTTTAAAAAGGTTTCTGAGAAAACAGGATGAAATAGAAAAATTATTGTTATTTTTAGACCAAAATATAAAACTACGCCGTTTAAGCCTAGATCTGAAGCATTCTTGCACTACATATATCACCAAACTATATTTGGTTTAACATTTAGATTATAAAGGTTTTCGTGAGAACGAGTGCGCAGGGCTGGATTTCAATTTTAAATAGGGAAGTTTGAACTTGTACTTATGAAAAAAGAAAAATCTAGTGGGCGGTGCGACGGCCCTTTATGTTCTATTTATTTTTGGAAAAGCAAAAGTCACACGGAGCCATGTCAGGCCAATATGGAGGCTGGGGCATCGTTACAGTATTGTTTTTGGCCAAAAATTCACGAACAAGCAACGAAGTGTTAGCAGGTGCATTATCGTGGTGCAAAAGCAATGAATTGTTCTGCCACCAATTCGGGTTATTCTTTCGGATTGCTTCACGTAAATTTTTTGACAATTGGACACTCCAAACCCGTGAAATTAAAAAAATCGAAACAGCTGTCGCCTCGTCCGTCCTGTAGTGGAATTCACTAACTTTTTTAACCACATTTGCCATCGCTTTATTTGCGAATCGATAACCATAACGATTTCGTTATTCAGTAACTATTTTGTATCGATATTTGTTTATTGACGATCAGCTCTGTTTTTAAATAAACGGCAAGTAAAATGGCTGTGTTAAAAATTACGAAATTAATATTTCTGGCAATTTTACTTAAAAAAGAAAATCGGAACTTTAATTAAATACTTTCAAACACGAAAAGCTGCTTTATTTATAAATCAAATGGCATTTGGTGTACGTTTTATCATAAGATGAAGGATTACTAAGTCCATCGCCAGTGGACAGACACCTTCTTAGAGAAGTAGATAACCCATTCCACTTGAATGCAACGGAGGTTCGAAAGCTGTACCGACTAACCCCAGACTTGGCTCATGATATTATTTCTCAACTTGATTGAATCAATTAAAGGATACAAGAATAACTGCGATATCAACAGGGAAAAAAATTACTACCGCATTTAATTACCTTTTGTTAAAATAGGTAAAAACTTCACAATAATGACTTTAAAAGGCAGTTAGTATACGGAATGTATTTATTTTTGGCATTCCTTTTGTGCTTTTTGCATTTTTCCGGGTTCGTTAAGCTGTGCTGCCACCTTTCTACTATTAAAACGATATTTAAATGTCATTTATTTCGAGTCGTAAAACTAAGTTAGTGAATAGTACAATCGATGAGGCAAGAGACAAAATCGTTAATTAAAATCGCGACAAATCGCATCGTTATAAGTTAATGAATTCCACTACTGATGTGACGTTTAAATTTTTCCAAAATTATTAAATAAATTAAAAAAATGCCCGTCATTTTCTGAACCCACTTCGTATGTACATTTGCGGGTGTTGTGGTATTGGGGGGTAATGTGGTACACCAGCTTTTCTCGAAAGCTATAAATGTGAAAGAACTGGGATCTAACTACATAAATAGCTCGGCATTCTTGGAATAATTATAATGCATAATTTGACTTTTGCTTTGTAGGCGATGTTTTGAGTCAGTTTTACAAAAATTGCGTGGTTGTGCGATTGATTTTTTTTTCGAGAATACAAATCGATTTTTCAATTTTTTAAAGCAAATGCATTGATTTGTATTAATTTGTGTACAATTAATTATTTCAAAATAATTTTATAAAATTCTAGGGCGGCGGTTATTTTCGTAACATCCAAACCATTCAATGCTGCGCATGTCAAAAAGTGAGAAGCCTATCTATGAACTATTGTAAACTAAAATAGAGTATTGATTTTGGGGGGTTAAAACACGAAGACGTCCGATATCTGGACTATAAAATTGCGAACAGAACAATATTTCTACTAAGTTGTCTCTTAAGCTGAGAGAGGTTTTCTTGTCATAACTTGCATTACCGATGGAAGTAGATTCTTCCAAATTATTCTATATTTCCCCGTAAGCCCCACAATTCTCGTCCCACAATGGACTCTCCATTTGGGTCAGCCTCTTTTTTTCATTTGTCAGGGTAGGCTCAGATTCCAATCTTCACAGGCTGGTTCATACATATTTTAAGTGGCATAAAACCATCTGCATCTGAACCTGTGCTGCTTATATTCGGCGGACAATGTCAATATCATGACGTTCTCGCTTTAGTTTTACCGACCTTTCCTTATAAAACTTATTTGCAACCAAGCAATGCCACCATTAGCAAAAAACGGAAAACATAATTAATCCAACTGCTAAAAAATCTGATAAAATAATCATTTCCACTAGGTCATTTGCTGATTCAAGTTCAAGTCGTAGTGAAGAAAAGTTTCCAGATATTCGACCAAATCTCTTTGAGGATGAAGCTATTATAAAGTCATGGTTGTCCTGTCTACAATGCCAAGAAATTTGGGCGTATGAATAGTGTGTTCTCAACCATAGTACTATTTTTATACTCAGTTGAGCAGAGCTCACAGAGTATATTAAGTTTGATTGCATAACGGTTGGTTGTACAGGTATAAAGGAATCGAGATAGATATAGACTTCCGTATATTAAAATCATCAGAATCGAAAAAAAATTGATTGAGCCATGTCTGTCCGTCCGTCCGTCCGTTAACACGATAACTTGAGTAAATTTTGAGGTATCTTGATGAAGTTTGGTATGTAGGTTCCTGAGCACTCATCTCAGATCGCTATTTAAAATGAACGATTCTCGGACTATAACCACGCCCACTTTTTCGATATCGAAAAAATTTCGAAAAACCGAAAAAGTGCAATCATTCATTACCAAAGACAGACAAAGCGATGAAATTTGGTAGGTGAGTTGAACTTATGACGCAGAATTGAAAATTAGTAAAATTTTGGACAATTGGTGTGGCTCCGCCCACTTTTAAAAGAAGGTAATTTAAAAGTTTTGCAAGCTGTAATTTGGCAGTAGTTGAAGATATCATGATGAAATTTGGCAGAAACGTTACTCCTATTACTATATGTACGCTTAATAAAAATTAGCAAAATCGGAGAAGATTTTTTTAAAGTAAAATTTTAACAAAAAATTTAATATCTTTACAGTATATAAGTAAATTATGTCAACATTCAACTCCAGTAATGATATGGTACAACAAAATACAAAAATAAAAGAAAATTTCAAAATGGGCGTGGCTCCGCCCTTTTTCATTTGATTTGTCTAGGATACTTTTAATGCCATAAGTCGAACAAAAATTTACCAATCCTTTTGAAATTTGGTGGGGGCAAAGATTTTATGACGTTAACTGTTTTCTCTGAAAATGGGCGAAATCGGTGAAGCCACGCCCAGTTTTTATACACGGTCGCCCGTCTATCCTTCCGCATCGCCGTTAACACGATAACTACAGCAAAAATCGACATTTCTTTACTGAACTGAGTTCACGTACTTATCTGAACGCACTTTATCTTGGTATAAAAAATGAACGAAATCCGACTATGACCACGCCCACTTTTTCGATATCGAAAATTAAGAAAAATGAAAAAAATGCCATAATTCTATACCAAATACATGGTAATTGGATTGGTTTATTGACGCGAAATATAACTTTGGAAAAAACTTTGTAAAATGGTTGTGACACCTACCATATTAAGTAGAAGAAAATGAAAAAGTTCTGCAGGGCGAAATAAAAAACCCTCGAAATCTTTGCAGGTATTACATATATAAATAAATTAGCGGTATCCAACAGATGATGTTCTGGGTCACCCTGGTCCACATTTTGGTCGATATCTGGAAAACGCCTTCCCATATATAACTACCACCACTCCCTTTTAAAACTTTTAATTTGATACCAATATCGTACAAACACATTCTAGAGTCACCCCTGGTCCACCTTTATGGCGATATCTCGAAAAGGCGTCCACCTATAGAACTAAGTCCCACGCCCTTTTAAAATACTCATTAACACCTTTCATTTGATACCCATATCGTACAAAAATATTCTAGAGTCACGCCTGGTCCACCTTTATGGCGATATCTCGAAAAGGCGACCACCTATAGAACGAAGGCCCACTCCCTTTTAAAAATACTCATTAACACCTTTCATTTATACCCATATCGTACAAACATATTCTAGAGTCACCGTTATAGAGTGAGTTATTTGAGGTCAATCCTTAACACCACCAAGAAAATATGGAATTGGAAAAAGGGGGCGTGGCACCTCCCATACAAATGGAATATAATATACTGCATATATCTGGATGTCGTAATGGTAGGATAATTAAAATTAGTAAGGAGCTATGTGACGTTAAGTCCTAAAACCTCCAGTAAAATGTGGAATGGGGAAAAACTATGGCTGCCGTACAAACTTAAGTTATTTTAACACCTAAAGTTTGAATGCATTGTTGAGTTTAGCTGTTATGCCTTTTGGACGTTTAGTAATCTGCCGCTGTTAAAAAAATTGTTTAGCTTAAGTCTATCTACATCTTCTATAAAAATCAAATTCTGTGTGTGTGTTCCCTATGAAAACGTGTTTGCTATACTTCGATCATCACCAAATTTTGGCCCGAGGTTCCTTCGATCAAGACGAAAGTTTTTCATATTTCAGAATTAAGAATTTTAAATTTAAATGTTTTTGTTTTTTGGCTATGCGAAAGAACTATCTTAGCTCCCAGAAATGATCATGTTAACAAAATCAATGATCGCTTTCAAAATCAATTTCCGGCTTACGCAGATGACGTTGCAATTGTCATAAGTGGAAAGTGCCTTCCAACGATTAGTTCTTTAATGGATCGGGCGCTTCGCTATATTCATACCTTGGCATCTAATGTCGGGTTGAAAGTCAATGCGGAGAAGACGGATATGGTCTTGTTTACAAAGAGGTACAAGGTCCCAAATTGGACCAGGCCTAAGTTAGGAGGGGTGACCTTACAGGAGAAACCTTGCACAAAATATTTAGGAATCATCCTAGACAGTAAGCTGTCATGGAAGCTCAACGTGGAGGAGAGGGTCAAGAAGGCCTCAACGGCACTCTATGCATGTAAAAGAAAGCTGGGGTGTACGTGGGGCCTAACGCCCTCTCTTTCTCATTGGGTTTTTACAGCAATTGTAAGCCCTATTCTATACTATGGAGTTCTTGTTTGGTGGAAAGCCACACAAAAAACAACATACCTCAAAAGATTAGAGGGGGTATGCAGACTATCGATGCTTAGCATTACGGGAGCCCTAAAAACAACTCCGACGGCTGCACTGTATGCCATTTTGCACATCCTATCTGTAGACCTGGTAGCAAAGAACAAAGCGTTAACGGCCGCAACCAGGCTCGGTGCTTCGGGGCAGCTTGAGCGCCGACCATATGGCCATAGTAGTATAGCGTCATCAATCACAAGACGAACAGACTACATGATTCCCTATCTGCGCTTCGAGGGAGATCTTAAGGCCAAAATAGAGGTGGACGGTTGGCGCAAGGGTGCGCAAATGGTGGACGAGGCGATACATGTGTACACCGATGGTTCCAAAGTAGTGGAAGGAGTAGGGTCTGCGGTTTACTGCGCTGATCCGGAAATAAGCAGATCCTACAGGCTGCCGGATTACTGTAGCGTTTTCCAAGCGGAAATATTAGCCGTAACCAAAGCAGTAGAAACCCTGGAAGAGAATAGCTTAAGCTGCAACCGTGTTAACTTTTATATTGACAGTCAAGCAGCAATTAAGGCAATAATCTCGCATAGCACAGCATCTAAATGCGTGTTAGAGTGTAAGCAGTCTCTGGAGAGAATCGGGACAGGGAGAAGCATACATCTATATTGGGTCCCAGGGCATATGGGAATAGATGGGAATGAAAAAGCGGACGAACTAGCTAAAAAGGGCGCATCCCTTCAAGCTTGCTCCGTAGATGTCCCAATTAGATTGGGCGAGATTAAGCGAAGGTGAGAGGTGCACATGATCGACCAAGCGGGAAAGGCGTGGGTTCAAGCGCGGGGCTGTAAAGTGTCGAAGATTATGTGTAGGTCTTACAACCTTAGACTAACACAGTTGCTCCTATCATTAAAAAGAGAGGACTGTAGACTCATGACGGGTATTCTGACTGGACACTGCCTTCTGGCGTCACATGCCTTTAAACTAGGCTTGGTCAGTGATAGCAGATGTAGGAAGTGCGGGTTGGAGGAGGAAACGATCGAGCACGTTCTGTGCTCGTGCCCTGCACTTGCCAGGCTAAGACTCCAGCTATTAGGAGTGATACAGCTGTCAGATCTAGAAGCAGCAAGTGGCTTAAGTCCTAGGAAGCTTCTAGTATTTGCCAAGAGGAAGGAGTTATTTTATAACATAGGTCCTGGTTTTTGATAGGGTTTTTCAGTTTGGTCGTTAAAACAAACTTCTGGTAACACTACGGACTCAATCAGTCTATGTGAGGTCCTCATGGACCGGCCAGTTCAACCTACCTACCTACCTACCTGGTGAAGTGACGAAATATAAATCGATCGACACAGTTACAGATGAAGATAAAATAGCGAATTATCCAAATGAATTTCTATACTCCTTAGAACCAAAAGGAAATCCTGCGCATATATCAACTTTGAAAATTGGCTCACCAGTCATGCTTCTTCAGCGGTAAAAGCAATACAATAATATAAAATAAGATACAATAAGATACAAGAATAAAATGTTTTAACAGAAAATTTCACCAAATATGCGTACAAAATTCAATTCAATTTACAGAACAATAAATTAAATTATCAACAAAAAAAAAACAGAAAAAAAAACGCAACATCCATTCGATCTCGGGCGTTACAACGTGCGCCTGGTAAATCTAGTTAAAAATAAAACATGCCGAATTTTAGTTACGAATAATTTGCAGCAAATCCATGGCCATATATTTAAAAAATCATGTGTGCTGAGCTACTGGTTTCGAAGAGTCCTTAAATGATCCCGGAAGGGTCCCAAAATGATATCGAAATAGTCCCGAAATGATCCCGGACAAATCTCGGAAACTATCCAGAAATTATGCGGAAGAGTCCCAAAATCATCCCGGAATACTCCCGAAAAAGTCCCGAAATAATTCACTTTAATTCGAATTTAAAATTTTTCTGCCGGTATGTACAAATATAAATATGAATGGCGCTTTCCAATTTGCAAATACATAGCTCAAAGGGTGTATGAGTTATCGCTCTTGAAAGTCCAAAAATCTTATTTGGAAAGTAGGTGGTGTCACGCCCATTGTCCAAAAAAATTATGTCGATCAACTACATGCAATTTCAGTAATTTACATGCCAAATTTAAATAACGTGGCTTCTTTAGATACTCAATTATCGCTTGTTTTGTGCGGAAATTTCTATATACAGAAAGAGGCGTGGTTACTGGCCGATTACGGCCATTTTTTTTCAGAAAGCCTTCCCATCATAGTAGAATTTGATGTACCAATTTTCACTCTAACAGTTGTATTGGAACGAAAGTTATTGCAAAAATCCACTGCAAGTTCACTATTTATACTACGAGATTTTCCATATAGTTTGTTTATGATAAATTTCTAGTATTATTAACATAAATTTTCAAAAGTCCAGAAGGTTTTTAATTTTAGGAATCCAGGAGAATCGATGAGTAACAAATTTTTTTAATTCGGATAAGCCGTTTCTTTGTTATCAAGCCGGACTTTTATTTTGGGCTTAAAAAATAAAAGTTCGGATTTAACTTTTATTTCCGGACTTTTATTTTTAAAAGTCCGAGTTGAACTAGTTCTATCGGAATCAGGTAATAAAAATCAGAAAATAATTTTTAATTTGATCCAAATATATTAAAAGTCCAAAATAATAGTTTTGCAAGAAATTATATTATAAAAGGAATAACAGTTTCGGCCCCTGATAAAAACAATGCAAATGACACGTGGAAATTATTTCGGTATCTGATAGTTCACTTTTTTCACAAGAAAATTGATTTTAGTTGTGTATTTATGCACACAATTTTGAAACTAACAACTAAGGAAGGCTAAGTTCGGGTGTAACCGAACATTACATACTCAGCTGAGAGCTTTGGAGACAAAATAAGGGAAAAACACCATTTAGCAAAATTAACCTAGGGCATCCCTAGAATGTGTTTGTATGGCATGGGTTTCAAATGGAAGGTATTAGAGAGTATTTTAAAAGGGAGTGGGCTATAGTTTTATGGGTGGACGCCATTTCAGGATATCGCCATAAAGGTGGACCAGGGGTGACTCTAGAATGTGTTTGTACGATATGGGTATCAAAGGTGGTAATGAGGGTTTTAAAAAGGAGTGGCCCTTAGTGGTATATGTGAAGGCGTTTTCGAGATATCGACCAAAATGTGGACCAGGGTGACCCAGAACATCATCTGTTGGGTACCCCTAATTTATTTATATATGTAATACCAGAAACAGTTTTCCTGCCAAGATTCCAAGGGCTTTTGATTTCGCCCTGCAGAACTTTTTCATTTTCTTCTACTTAATATGATAGGTGTCACACCCATTTTACAAAGTTTTTCCTAAAGTTATATTTTGCGTCAATAAACCAATCTAATTACCATGTTTCATCCCTTTTTTCATATTTGGTATAGAATTATGGAATTTTTTCATTTTTCGTAAATTTCGATATCGAAAAAGTGAGCGTGGTCATAGTCGGATTTCGGCCATTTTTTATACCAAGATAAAGTGAGTTCAGATAAATACGTGAACTAAGTTTAGTAAAGATATATCGATTTGTGCTCAAGTTATGGTGTTAACGGCCGAACGGAAGAACGGACGGTCGACTGTGTATAAAAGCTAGGCGTGGCTTCAACCGAGTTCGCCTATTTTCACAGAAAACCGTTAACGTCATAAAATCTATGCCCCTACCAAATTTCACAAGGCATGGTAAATTTTTGTTCGACTTATGGCATTAAAAGTATTCTAGACGAATTAAATGAAAAAGGGCGGAGCCACGCCCATTTTGAAATTTTCCTTTACTTTTGTATTTTGTTGCACCATATCATTATTGGAGTTGAATGTTAACATAATTAATTTATATATTGTAAAGATATTAAATTTTTTGTTAAAATTCGACTTAAAAAATTTTTTTTTTAAGTGTTTTTTAAAGTGGGTCGTTCTCCAATTTTGCTAATTTTTATTAAGCATGCAAATAGTAATAGGAGTAACGTTCCTGCCAAATTTTATCATGATATCTTCAACGACTGCCAAATTACAGCTTGCAAAACTTTGAAATTACGTTCTTTTAAAGGTGGGCGGTGCCACGCCCATTGTCCGAAATTTTACTAATTTTCTATTCTGCGTCATAAGTTTAACTCACCTACCAAGTTTCAACGCTTTCGTTTTTTCGAAATTTTCGATATCGAAAAAGTGGGCATGGTTATGGTCCGATTTCGTTCATTTTAAATAGCGATCTGAGATGAGTTCCCAGGAACCTACTTACCAAATTTTATCAAGATACCTCAAAATTTACTCAAGTTATCGTGTTTACGGACGGACGGACGGACATGGCTAAATGAATTTCTTTTTTCGCCCAGATCATTTTGATATAAAAAAATCTATATCTATCTCGATTAGTTTATGCCGTTACGGTTTACCGTTATGCGAACAAAGATATAAAGAAAAAAGTAAGAACGAGACTGTCTTCGGCTGTGCCGAAGACTTCATACCTTTCATGAATAGGGCTGAACAATAATCTTATCCCGTTCGTGTGAGGATGCAAAGTTTCAGGTTTTTTGTGGTCTGCGTGTAAAAACTATGACTACGAATCACGTATTTCAATAATATATGACGTAAACGTAACTATTTGATGAAATTTGATGAATTTTGAAGCTTGTAGCCGTAAAAAGGGGGCAAAAATTAGAGTTTATATGGGGTATATAATATATATACCACCGATCTCAATGATTTTTTCAGACAACAATATATGCTATACACGTAAGCATTTGGTGAAATTTGAAGCTTCTAGCTGTTAAAATGGGGAAGAAATTGGGCAAAGTTTCTTATCTGAACAATCGGTTGTATGGGATATATACTATATATACCACCGATCTCAATGATTTTTTCAGACAACAATATATGCTATACACGTAAGCATTTAGTGAAATTTGAACATATCTAAACGATTTTTAAGATAAATATAAAATAAAAAATAGGTAGTTAATCTGTGTGAGGATGCAAAGCTTCACGTTTTTTGTGGTCTGCATGTAAAAAATATAACTAAGAATCACGTATTTCAAAAATATATGACGTAGACGTAACTATTTGATGAAATTTGATGAATTTTGAAGCTTCTAGCCGTAAAAAAGGGGCAAAAATGACAGTTTATATGAAGTATATAATATATATACCGATCTCTATGATTTTTTCAGAAAACAATATATGCTATATACGTAAGCAATCGGTGAAATTTGAAGCTTATAGCTGTTAAAATGGGGTAGAAATTGCGAAAAGTTTCTTATCTGAACAATCGGTTGTATGAGATATATACTATATATACAACCGATCTCTATGATTTTTTCAGACAACAATATATGCTATATACGTAAGCAATTGGTGAAATTTGAAGCTTATAGCTGTTAAAATGGGGTAGAAATTGCGAAAAGTTTCTTATCTGAACAATCGGTTGTATGAGATATATACTATATATACAACCGATCTCTATGATTTTTTCAGACAACAATATATGCTATATACGTAAGTATTCGGTGAAATTTGAAGCTTCTAGCTGTTAAAATGGGGCTAAACTTTGCGAAAATATATATATATATATATATATATACTATATATATATATATACTGTATATACCACCATATATATACTATATATACCACCGATCTTTATGATTTCTTCAGACAACAATATATGCTATATACGTAAGCATTCGTTGAAATTTGAAGCCTCTAGCTCTTAAAATAGGGCAGTAATTACGAAAAGTTCCTTATCTGAACAATCGGTTGTGGGGGATATATACTATATATACGACCGATCTCATCAATTTTTTCAGGCAACAATATGTGCAATATACGAAAGTATATGGTGAAGTTTGAAGCTTCAATCCGTTAAATTGGGTAAGATATTACAAAAATCCTCTTTTTCTGAAAAATCGGTTGTATGGAGGATATATGCTATAGTCTATAAATGTCTAATCGGACACCCAAATACACCCGCTCACCAAATTTTATCAAGATATCTCAAAAATTGAGGGACTAGTTTGCATACAAACAGACAGACGGACAGACGGACATGGCTAAATCAACTCAGCTCTTCAACCTGATTATTTCGGTATACCTAATGGTGGGTCTATCTATTTTCCTTTAAGGACTTACAATTTTCGGTTTCGTGACGAAATTAATATACCATTTCATTTTCATGAAAGGTATAAAAACGACCGAAAACCTATCGAAATATAAACTGGCTCGTTTGTTTTTAATGAACTAGGGTTCATTTTTCTTCTATTCGGATAATTTTTTGAAATATAGTTTACACATTTACACCAGTACTGATACCGTATTAGGAGAGAGGGCCACAAAAAATATAAGAGAAAATACAAGTAAAATACAGAGAAAATAAAGCAGGGTCATATACATAGGTATAACAAAATAAAAATTTCATTTGCATTACAAGTTTCTATTTTTGGAACTCTTTTTTGGGTTGTTTTAAAACAATGAGATTTATGTTTATATTGTAACGAATTTTGGGGAATTCTGCTTATTTGAAACCTTCGGCAAACGTTCGAATCGCTAAATTGTCGAATAAATAACTCCAATATTTAATAATGCAAAATGGTCTTTATTTGACTACTTTGAGAGTACTTCACAATAACACTTATACTTCACAACTAATTGCGTGTTTAAATCAAACTGATTACTGATTCCTCAGCTTGCGCTGCTTTTATACTCTCGGTTTCCTCGTTCACCCATTTCTCCTAAGGTCTAATAATTTCGCGAACTTCATGCTTGGTTACCAACTATATATATTGTAACGAATTTGCTGCAAATCCTCTTATATCAAATTCTCTGCTAAGTTCGAATCACTAAACTGTTGAATAAATAACTCAAATATGTAATAATGCAAAATGGCCATTATTAAAGTACTTCACAATAACGCTCACACTGTGCAACGAATAGCTTGCTTAATAACCAAACTGATTGATAGCTCAAATGAAACTCTACTATTCAAAATAATACTGCTCTTGCTCGCTAGATAGCGTCTTAATCGAAATCTCAAATCAAATCTCTACAATTGCCGCCTTTAATACTCTCGGATTTCAACGTTCGCATCTTCTAGGCGCTTCCAGAATCTACTAGTCCAGCAGCTCTCAAACTTCTCAGCTGTAACTACAATTGCATAATTTTATAGTTTTTCTCATTGCATACTTTCAGGAGTATCTCAGATATATGCATGTGTTTGTGCATTGACTCTCCGCTGCTCTTATACGTGTATGGTAGATATGTGTAGACGCAATTATTGTTTCGTTTATGTAGATACATAATGATTGATCTATGGATGTGAATTCACGTCACTGCTTAGCATCAGCTTAGAGACGATAGCATCGCTCAGTGCTGCTAACATTCGTTACACTGTCCTCCACCTAAGTCTGATCGTCCCGATCAGATAAATTTCTTGATCTAACCACTGCTAGCCTCTCCAAATGAACCACTTTCATTTTTGTTCGTGGTTTGCCAATGGTTTGTATGCGGTACACTACATCGTTGATCCGTTTTACAACTTTGTATGGGCCTTCCCAGTTACACTGCAATTATGGGGACAAACCTTTTTTCGTTGTGGGTTGTATAGCAGCACCAAATCTCCTTCCTGAAACCCTTCGGAATTAATTGCCTTATCGTACCTCGCTTTCATCTTGTCACTCATAATCTTTGCTCGTTGCCTTACAAGATCGTGTATCTCTCTCAGCTCTTCTTCCAATACACCAGTGGATTTCTTGACATTCCTCTCCGCATAGGAACCTATCCCATACTTCAAATCAGCTGGCAGTCGAAGGTCATTGCCAAAAATTACTTTTGCAGGGGTTTGGCCCGTTGTCTCATGCACTGCTGATCGGTAAGCCATCAAGAATAATGGTATGCGGGTATCCCACTCCTTATGGTACTTGTCTAATACTTTCCTTAAATGCTCCTCCAAGGTTCTATTGAAACGTTCCACCATACCATCGGACTGAGGATGAAACGCAGTTGTCCGTGTTTTTCGAATGCCCAATTATTTACATATTTCTTGGAACACAGCTGATTCAAAATTCCTGCCTTGGTCAGAATGTAACTCCATTGGTACACCATACCTTGCAACCCATTCGTTTTTAACCACTTCTGCTACTGTTCCTGCTTCTTGGTTTGGGATTGGGTATACCTCTGGCCATTTACTGAAATAATCCATAACCACCAGTACGTACTTGTTTCCGCGGTTGCTAGTAGGAAATGGACCTGCGACATCTATAGCGATTCTTTCAAATGGTGCACCTGAAATATACTGCTTCATCTGGCCATGACTTCGTGTTTTGGGCCTTTTCGCTCTGTTGCATACCTCGCAGTTGACAATCCACTCGGTGACCGACTGACGGCAACCAACCCAATAGAATATCTGCTTAATTTTCTCGAGCGTCTTCGTGATTCCAAGATGACCTCCACTTGGACCATTATGCAGCTCGTTGAGCACGTTAGGAATCCTCTTTCTGGGAACAACTATCAGTTTCTTCTTGCATTTACCATCCTCACTTTCCCATACTCGATGAAGGCAAGCGGATATCAATTCTAAACTGTTCCACTGTGCCAATATGACTTCGCAATGGGACTCTCTGCTGACATCTCTTCTCTGTTTGGTCTTTCGTTTCGTTCGTGTATCTTCTAGCTGGCACTTTCTTAACTGTTCCTTGTCCCATTCATCTGTACATGTTATAGTCATTAGCCGGACATCTTAATGTCTTCTTTAGCCTCGGCCTTTGAACAGTGCTTGCATTCCAAACTACATGGTCTTCGTGACATTGCATCAGCATTTCCATGGGTACTACCTTTTCGATGCTCAATGGAAAAGTCATAGCTTTGTAGTCGCTCGATCCACCGTGCCAATTGTCCTTCCGGATTACGGAACTGCAGAAGCCATTTCAACGCTGCGTGATCTGTCCTGAAGCGGAATCGCTGGCCGTAGAGGTATTTGTGGAAATGTTTAATGCACTATACCAATTCCAACAGCTCTCTCCGTGTAACGCAATAGTTCCTCTCTGGTTTTCCAATTGAACGGCTGTAATATGCAACTACCATCTCGTGTCCATCGACCAGTTGCTCCTTCTTCCATTCAAAAGCTTTATTTTTCCTTGTTAGCTCGTGGAGACTATGGGATACGCTGGCAAAAAAATTTGGTACAAATCGGCGGTAATATGTGCACAGCCCAAGGAAACTTCTCAAATCATGCAGATTCTGTGGTCTTGGCCAATCCTTTACTGCCTCTATCTTTTCGCTGTACGGATACCTTCTGTCGTTACCTTGTGACCCAAATAATTTACTTCCTTTTTAAACAGCGCACTCTTTTTGGGACTTAACTTCAGACCAGCGCCAGCTATTCTCTGGAAAACTTCATCTAAGTTTTTAAGATGTTCATCAAAGTTCTTGCCCAATACGATGATGTCGTCCAGCTACACCAGGCATGTTTTCCAATGTAGTCCTTTCAATACCTGATCCATGAGTCTCTCGAAAGTAGCTGGTGCATTACATAGTCCAAAGGGCATTACTGTAAATTGCCAAAGACCATCTCCGACGCTGAAGGCTGTTTTCTCTTTGTCTTCCTCCTTCACCTCCACTTGCCAGTACCCGCTTTTCAAGTCCAGTGTGGAAAACCATTTCGTACCAGAGAGCGAGTCCAGAGTGTCGTCAATTCTTGGCAATGGGTAGCTATCCTTTTTCGTAACGTCATTCAACTTCCGGTAGTCCACGCAAAACCTCATTTTTCCATCCTTCTTCTTTACAAATACTACCGGTGAGCTCCAGGGACTAGCTGATGGTTCGATGACGCCACTGTCGCTCATTTCTTGTATAATTTGACTCACAACTTCCCGCTTCGCCAGTGGAACACTACGTGGAGCTTGACGTATTGGCCTCGCGTCTCCAGTGTCAATTTGATGTTTCACAACATTGGTGCGGCCTGGTTTGGAACCATCCTGGTCAAAGATGTTTGCGTACTTTAGGAGCAGTTGCTTTGCCTTACTCTGATAATCTTCCTCTAGCCCCTTCGCCCATGCCGTGATGTCATTTGAAAGATCAGTATTACTAGATGAAACGTGTTCCTGGAGCTGTTCACAGTTAATAACTACTTCGGCCTCTTGGCATCTTCCCAAAATAGCTCATTTGGTCAAATTGAATGATGGCTTGAACTCATTGAGTACTCTCACCGGAATACGTCCATCTTGTTTTGTCATAGCCAGGGTTTTTCCTACAAGTATGTTCAGTGCTGATTTATTTGCTGCTTCGACCACCCACAATTTGCTTGTCCCACAATCTCCATCAACCTTTGCCCAGATGACTGCTTCTGATTTTGGTGGTATTTGCTGACTCTCTTCCACCAGCACTCGTTTACTGCTGTAGCCTCTTTCGTAGCCGAAATTAAGTGGCACATCCATGTTCTTATATCGCATCGTCTTGCTTTGCATATCGGTTTTGATACCTTGGTTGATTAAGAAGTCCACTCCAATTATGATTTCATCAACAATACCTGCCACTATAAAATTGTGTAGTACCGTGACGTTCCCAATTGCTACTTCACATTCTACTTCCCCAATTACCTGGGTGTCCTCTCCCGTGGCTGTACGTAATCTTGCTCCAAGCAATGGTCTTATCTTCTTGTTGACTAAATCTGATCGAATGATGGAATGGGATGCACCCGTATCTACAGTCAGTAACCGTTCCTTTCCATCCACATGTCCTCCGACAGTAAGATTGATTGACCTTCTTCCAATTTGCGAGATAGAGATTATGGGGCATTCAATTGAGGGAGCCAGCTGTCACCCCTTGCGGCTGACTCTCTTTAGTTTAACGATTGAGTGGACTTGGAGATTTGCTCATCTCCTTCAGCTCTGCGTTTACGACCACCCACATTGTTGGAACTGTTAGGGTTGGTGTTGCAATGTCGTGCAATATGACCTGGATTGCCGCACTTGAAAATTTAATAACTCCTGTATTTTTCTGTTGTGATCCCTTCAGTGCTTCCAAAATTGTGTCTACCCAATCTGGTCTTTCCACTTACACACGATGAGCTTTGTATGCTGGTTTACTCAATAGTGAGGCAGTTTCTTGAGTCAATGCATGTGATACCGTCTCTGCAAATGTTGGCTTGTATGCCATTTATAAAGCTCTGAATTTTTACTCTTTCGGTGTATTCCACGGGTGCGTCGGCATTCGCCAAATGTGCAAGCCCTTCGACATCTGACGCAAACTCCTGCAAAGTCTCATTAGCTTTTTGGTAGCAGTTTTGCAACCCTATTTGGTGTATCTGCTTCCTGTGTTCGCTTCCGTATCGCCTCTCTAGAGCGCTCATCAATGTTTCGTAGTTGTTCCGCTCTCCCTCGGGAATAGTCTGTAGGATTTCAGCAGCAGATCCTTTCAATGCCACGAATAGTGCAGCAACTTTATCTTCAGCACTCCAGTTGTTCACTGCTGCGGTCTTCTCAAACTGAATCTTAAACACCTGGAAAGGAACAGAGCCGTCAAAAGAAGGAGTTTTTACCTTCGTATTGCTTGCTGAAACAACTGGGCGAATTAGTTGCAACTCCTGTATATGACCTCGCAATGTTTCAATCTCGGCATCGATTTTGTTCTCAAGTTGCAAAATTTTTGTGTCTTGCGCCTCCATCTTCGAAGAAATACGTCCTTCTTGCTCTTCCAGTTGTGCAGAGATCTGCGCTGATATTTGTGCCGACATTTCGGATATTCGTGGCTCTTGTGCTTCAATCTTCGATGTTCTACGGTTCTCCTGCGATTCCATCTGTGATGACATATACGTTTTCTGTTCTTCTAGTTGAGATGCCAGTTGAGATGTTATATCTGTCTTTTGCGATTCCAGTGGAGAAGCCACTGTCGATGTTTGAGCAGATATTGCAGCCAAAATCATGTTTAAGTCTGTGCTCGTAACTGTCTGCGTAACTGTCTCTTCCATTTTTGTTGTTTCCGCGCCTTCAAGATGAAAGTCATACTCTTCCACGTCAATTCCTTCTAATTCCATTGCCTCTCGTAGTCGTGCCTGAAGTTCGAGTTTAACGCCAGTTGTATTCAATCCACGGCTCTCCAACTCCTTCTTCAGTTGCTGGATCTTCAATTCACTGAACTTTGCCATGTCCTTGTTGTCCTCTGGAATTTATTCAACAATTCCTCTTCTGACACCAATTGTACCGAATTTGCTGCAAATCCTCTTATTTCAAATTCTCTGCTAAGTTCAAATCACTAAACTGAAACACATTCTAGGGGTGCCCGGGCCCACGTTTTGGCCTATATCTCGAGACCCCAGTCACCAATAGGTATGAAAACTACCCTGTACTAAAGCACTCACCAACAGCTTTCATTTGATATCCATATTGTATAAACACATTCTAGGGGTGCCCGGGCCCACATTTTGGCCTATATCTCGAGACCCTAGTCACCAATAGGTATGAAAACTACCCTGTACTAAAGCACTCATCAACAGCTTTCATCTGATATCCATATTGTATAAACACATTCTAGGGGTACCCGGGCCCACATTTTGGCCTATATCTCGAGACCCTAGTCACCAATAGGTATGAAAACTACCCTGTACTAAAGCACTCATCAACAGCTTTCATCTGATATCCATATTGTATAAACACATTCTAGGGGTGCCCGGGTCCACGTTTTGGCCTATATCTCGAGAACCTAGTCACCAATAGGTATGAAAACTACCCTGTACTAAAGCACTCATCAACAGCTTTCATTTGATATCCATATTGTATAAACACATTTTTGGGGTGCCCGGGTCCACGTTTTGGCCTATATCTCGAGACCCCAGTCACCAATAGGTATGAAAACTACCCTGTACTAAAGCACTCACCAACAGCTTTCATTTGATATCCATATTGTATAAACACATTCTAGGGGTGCCCGGTTCCACGTTTTGGCCTATATATCGAGACCCTAGTCACCAATAGGTATGAAAACTACCCTGTAATAAAGCACTCATCAACAGCTTTCATTTGATATCCATATTGTATAAACACATTCTAGGGGTGCCCGGTTCCACGTTTTGGCCTATATCTCGAGACCCTAGTCACCAATAGGTATTAAAACTACCCTGTACTAAAGCACTCATCAACAGCTTTCATTTGATATCCATATTGTATAAACACATTCCAGGGGTGTCCGAGTCCACGTTTTGGCCGCGCTTATAAAAAGTAACCCTGGGCTACGCCATGCCAAGTCCGGGTGTGTGGTATAACCGTGGCTACCGCCACGGTGACATCCTTCTGCGTAGTTCACGCTTCTTTTATCTTGTTCGAGCGACTAGCAGTCCTATATATGGATAAGTAAAAATTAGTTTTGCCAAAACGTGAATATATAGTTATACATACATAAATATTGTAACGAATTTACTGCAATTCCCCTTATTTGCAATTTTCTGCCAACGTTCGTATCGCTAAACTGTTGAATAAATAACTCCAATAACTCCACTATTGAATAATGGAGAAATGGCCTTTATTAAAGTACTTCACAATAACACTTATACTTTGCAACGAATAGCTTGCTTAACAACCAAACTGATTGATAGCTCAGATGAAATTCTACTATTGCCCGACAGATTGCGTGCTTAATCAATAACTGCTTGATAGCTCAAATCAAACTGAATTCCAGCGCCTCTACATTTGCTGCCTTTTATACTCTCTAATGTCAACGTTCGCATCTTCTAGGCGCTTCCAGAATCTATTAGTTGCCATCAGCTCTCAAACTTCTCAGCTGTAACTACAATTGCACCCCTTAGTTTTGCTAATATTCGTAACACTGCCCTCCACCTAAGTCTGATCGTCCCGATCAGACAAATCTCCCGATCTAAACGCCGCTAGCATCTCCAGATGTACCACTTTTCTACTCCGTGGTTTCTCAGTGGTTTGTATGCGGTAGATGGTATCACTGATTTTCTTCGCAACTTTGTACGGGCCTTCCCAACTGCACCGAATCTTGGATGGAACACCTTTCCGCCGGTGAGGGTTGTATAACAGTACCAAATCTCCTTCCAAGAAACCTTCCGAATTTTTGTTCTCATTGTACCTGCGTTTCATTTTACTACTCATTATTCTTGATCTTTTCCTCGCACTCTGTTGTTTAGCCAATGAACTTCTTCGCAGAGCTTGCACTTGACGGATTGACTTTGCATCATCATTATCGTCTTGACGTTTCACAACAGTAGTGCGCGCTGGCTTGAAACCACCCTTGCATTCTTTCTGGAAAATTCTTTCAGTCGTTTTAGTGCGTCCATTAGGGTTTGTCGATGCCGGTCTTTTTCTCGCAGGTGCTTTTAATTTCTCTTTATTTGACCCATTCGATCCATCAACCTTTCCTTTTGACTTTCGTGGCCTTTGTCGAGTCTTCTCCACCATTACTCGATTACTACTTAACCCTTTCTCCAACTTGAAGTTAAGTGGTATATCCTGGTTCTCATAACGCATCACCCTTCTCTGCATGTCGATCTTGATGTCATGGTCAACCAAGAAGTACACTCCCAATATGACTTCTTCAACGATCTTCGCCACAACGAATTTGTGTAGAACCGTCACCTTTCCAATCAAGACTTCACATATCACTTCTCCCTGAACTTGGTTATACTCGCCAGTGACCGTACGCAACCTTGCTCCAGGTAACGGTTTTATTCTCCTGTTGACCAAGTCAGATCGGATCAAGGAATGAGATGCGCCCGTACCTACAGTCAGTACACGTTCTTTACCATCCACATTCCCTCTGACGGTAAGACTGCTCGATTTTCTACCAATTTGCAACACAGATATCACGGGGCATTCAATAGCTGGATCTATCTCTCGATCTCTACCTCTTACTCGCTCTTGCTCATCTCCTTCAGCTTTGCGTTTAGGGCCACCCACATTGTTGGAACTATTAGGACCAAGATCGCAATGACGTGCAATGTGACCGGACTTCCCGTATTTGAAGCATTTGATAACTTTTTCACTCCGCTTTTGGGATCCTTTCAGCGCCTCCAATATTGCGTCTACCCACTCTGGCCTTTCTACTTCCACACGGCGTGCTTTGAAAACTGGCTTACACAGGAGCGACACTGTTTCCTCAATCAGAGCTTGTGATACCGTTTCTGCGAATGTTGGCTTTGGGTTTGCGTATGTAGCTCGCTTTGTTTCGACGTCCCGTATGCCATTTATATAGCTCTGAATCTTTACCCTTTCAGTGGATTCCACGGGTGCGTCCGCATTCGCTAAATGTGCTAGCCTTTCAATATCCGACGCAAACTCTTGCAATGTTTCACCAGGCCTCTGGAAGCGGTTCAGCAACTCCATTTGGTATATCTGTCTCCTATGCTCAGTTCCGTATCGTCTCTCTAGAGCGCTCATCACTGTCTTGTAGTTGTTCCGCTCGTACTCTGGGTTGATCTGTAAGATTTCCGCAGCTGGTCCTTTTAAAGCTACGAACAATGCAGCAACTTTATCTTCAGCATTCCAGTTGTTCACTGTTGCGGTCTTATCAAATTGTAGCTTAAAGGCCTGGAAAGGAACAGAACCGTCAAAGGATGGTGTTTTTACCTTTGGATTACTCGATGAAAATGCTGGGCGATTTAGTTGCAACTGCTCGATACGTCCTCTCAAAGCATCCACCTCGGCCTCGATTTTTTCTTCAAACTGTAAAATTTTTGTATCTTGCGCCTCCAACTTCGAGGAAATACGTCCTTCTTGCTCTTCCAGTTGAGCAGAGATCTGCCATGATATCTGTGCTGAAATTTGCGCCGACATTTCGGATATCCGTGCCTCTTGTGCTTCAATCTTCGCTGTTATACTGTTCTCCTGCGATTCCAGCTGTGATGCCATATATGTCTTCTGTTCTTCCAGTTGAGACGACATTTCGGATATACGCGTTTCTTGTGCTTCAATCTTCGATGTTATTTCAGATGACATTTCTGCAATACGTGTCTTCTGTGATTCCACCTTGGATGCCATATATGTCTTCTGTTCTTCCAGTTGAGATGACATTTGCGACGACATTGATGTTACTGTTGATGTTTGTGCAGATATTGCAGCCAATATCATGTTCAAGTCTGTGCTCGTAACTGTCTGCGATGTTTCATTTTTCTCTTCAATTTTTGTTGTTGTCTCGTCCCCATCAGGATAAAAGACATACTCGTCACATCAATTCCTTGCGACTCCATTACCTCTCGTAGCCGTGCTTGAAGTTCGATCTTATTGCGGGTTGTATTCAATCCGAGGCTCTCCAACTCCTTCTTCAGTTGCTGGATCCTCAACTCATTCAACTTTGCCATGTCCAAGTTGTATTCGCAGTCTTCGGAATTTATTCAACAATTCCTCTTCTGACACCAATTGTAACGAATTTACTGCAATTCCCCTTATTTGCAATTTTCTGCCAACGTTCGTATCGCTAAACCGTTGAATAAATAACTCCAATAACTCCAATATTGAATAATGGAAAAATGACCTTTATTAAAGTACTTCACAATAACACTTATACTTTGCAACGAATAGCTTGCTTAACAACCAAACTGATCGATAGCTCAAATGAAATTTTGCCCGACAGATTGCGTGCTTAATCAATAACTGCTTGATAGCTCAAATCAAACTGAATTCCAGTGCCTCTACATTTGCTGCCTTTTATACTCTCTGATTTCAACGTCCGCATCTTCTAAGCGCTTCCAGAATCTACTAGTTGCCATCAGCTCTCAAACTTCTCAGCTGTAATTACAATTGCACGATAATATAGCTTCTCTCATTGTATACTTTCAGGAGTATCTCCGATATATGCATGTGTTTATGCATTGACTCTCCGCTGCTCGTATACGTACATGGTACATATGTGTAGACGCAATTATTGTTTCGTTTATGTAGATACATAATGATTGATCTATGGATGTGAATTCACGTCACTGCTTAGCATCGGCCTAGAGATAGGAGCACCCCTTAGTTTTGCTAATATTCGTAACAATATGAATGAAAGAGGAAAGAGATATTGCTATTTTTTACACGGTCATGATGTTTATCATAGCACTGGGATTTTGTGTTTGGGGATTTTGATTTTGGGGATTTTGAATTTGGGGATTATGTGTTTGGGTATTTTTTTTTCTTTGGGGATTTTGTGTTTGGGTTTTTTTTTGGGATTTCGTGGCACTCCCGCATAGACGACACTGGATGAATGCCAAGGGCAAAGGCAGGCCACATTGTTTATACTCGCAGCAAGTAAGTTAAGTCTATCCGATACATAGAACTGTTGCTTTTGTAAATTGGAGGATGAAACGCCGGTTCACATTCTCTGCGAATGCGTCGCTCTGGCCAGGCAGATATTCTCGCATATAGGTGGCGTAAAGCCGGAAGAGGTACCTAAAAACATTACAAGCCTTTGCTGTAATAGGATAAAAGATCAAGCACAATGGCCCTAAATAAATGACGCAGTGCATCGATGCCTAATAATAATATGTAAATTAATCTACTGCAGCGAATAGAAAAATAGCAGTGGACATTTTTTATACTTCGTAAATTAAATACCTCTGTTTTAATTTTCGGTATTTTAAGAAAAAGCTGCAATGAATTTCCTTGCGGATAAAAACATACAACAAACTTAGCATCAATGAGTCAATTGTTTCGACAAAGTTCCGAAATGACCCCTAGCACAATCTCGACATGATAACGCAAAAAAATTCCGAAGTTATTCTTAAAGATCTCGGGAATATTCCCGACATTACCCTGAAGTGATTCTGAAATAGTCCCGACAAATGTTATTATATTGTGACGAATATTAGCATCAGTAAGTTGCTACTAAATAAATGCACAACAAAAATAAAGCAGCCACACAAATATGTATTCATCAGCCGAAGTAGTTACTTACACATACACACGCATATGACTATGAGAAATGCATAAACTACAAATATACATGTCTGTAGATGATAACCAAGCAGGAGATACAAAAGTCTAGAAGGTGAAACGTCTAGAACTTAGGATAAATATGTCAACGAAGCAACGGAGAGTATAAAAGCAGCGCAAGCTGAGTAATCAGTAATCAGTTTTGATTTAACACGCTATTGGTTGTGAAGTATAACTGTGAAAAACTATTCCCAAAGTAAGCTAAATAAAGACCAGTTTGCAATACTGAACATTGGAGTATTTTATTCAACAGTTTAGCGATTCGAACGTTAACAGAAGGTTTCAAATAAGCGGAATTTCCCAAAATTCGTTACAATATTTATTAGTATCGTTTCATCCCTACATACCAATTTTAAAACAAAGATGTTTAGTAATCAAGTGATAATAAAGAAACACAAAATCAACTGTTTTTAGACGGATACAAAAAATAAAATAAATGAATAAACTGAGATAAATAATTTTGCAATATTTTATAAATCGGTCTAATGTATAAATGTAAGTGTATACAACTTATTTTGAGTAATATATACCAAAACAAATAACTAACTACTTATTGTTGTTATTGACTTATCACAGTTGACGATCTGTAAATAAAAAGTTCACAACAATTATCTTCTACGATTGGACGGCGGTCTCTTCTCTTGCAGTCTATGAAAAGGGGATGAAGTAGCGAAAGGATCATAAATGAAATTGTTTATTGTCATTAAACAGATTCAGTGCTAATTTGTGGTAGCAGATGTTGGTTGGTTGGTAAGTGTCATCTTTTTTCGGTTTCTTTGTGGCATACCCACTAAATAGATAATTAGCTTACAGATCAAAATAACGATATTTTAATACTCGTATATATGTATGTATATAACTAAGTAGAAAAATTGCGTATGCCCAATTAAGTTTTGAAAACAATTCCTAGGGATTGAGCAAATTTTTATACTTATTTAAATTAGTGCATGTTTCTCAAATTTGTTTTTAGTCTCGATCTCGACATCGGCTGACCGGATATATCCAACACATACACACAAGGGATTATCCTTTTGTTTATGCCTAAGTTAAACCTTGAAGTCTATATGGATACAAGTATTGCAACTTTTTTTTGATACATAATCACAGTTCAGCATCTATTTGAGAACTGTCATTTGAAAATTGGGTTAGTTCCCAAACTGTCCTTAAATTGAGAATGAAGAAAATTGTTTGGTGGGATGCACATAAATGCGCCGGCATAAATGTAAATATTTGTATTTGAAAACAATTAAATCCATCAATAACTTGTGCTGAAGTGATTACTGGAGATAAGAAACTCGTAAAGCTAGCTATTTTGTGTGCAGCTCATATCTATTAGAAGAATGCCACCCGTTGGAGCTCCATAACGTTCTATAGTTGCAACTACATACATATGTATATCATATTGTAAGGAGTCTCCTTAGACATCGCACCGGCTTTCAACAACGTCTCTGAAGGGGCGATCGTTGATGATCTTAATTACTTTGAAGTACATCCATCTCTAACTAAGTGGATGGGGGGAGTCTTAGCGTACCGAGCGCGGGACACGATCAAAGTACGCGCTCGATTGAGTCTTTTATAAGTGTTAAGAAACTTATTAATCTTCCTAACCTTGCTAGTCGTAGAGAGATGCCTGGAGTCATTTGTATAATCAAATTAGTGTACGGTTTGGTATTTCAATTTCAATTTCTATCTAGCCCTTTTCTACTAAGCGAAGCTAACTTTAATGTTCGTTTTCAGCCAACTAGACATTTTAAGCCTGTTTTCCTGAAACAATGTGGAACCAATTTTGAATTAAGTAAATGAGCTCTTCCGCAGTATGATGGTTCGAAACCGCATTTTAGCACTAAACAATACATATGTGGTATTCCATTCCATTTCGACCAATTTTGAACCCGACCCCTTTAGAATTGGCTGAAAGTTTTTCTTCTTTTTCTAGCTTACGAAAGACGTTTTTCAGAAGTTTTTCAAATTTTTTCATCCAACTCAAAAAAAGTTATGAATTTTTAAAAAGACACCGTTTTTGTTTTCAAAATGCTATAACTTTTTCAAAAATTGACCGTTTGGGATCATTTTTTTTTTTTTAAATATGTTTTTAAATGTACTTTTCGGAAAAAATACAAACAAAATTTTAAAGTTTTTTTTTTTCAATTAAATAAAAAAAAAAATTCTCGGCCCACTCCGGCATTAGTGGGGATGATTGCAGAATTGATTGAAGTTTTTTATGAGAAAAAAAGAAAAAAAAGGTCGAAATTCGAAAATTCTCGAAAAACTTAAAAATTACAAAAAACAACTTTAAACATTTTATGAATTTTTTCCGAAAAGTACATTTAAAAACAAATTAAAAAAAAAAACATCCCAAATGGTCAATTTTTGAAAAAGTTATAGCATTTTGAAAACAAAAACGGTGTTTTTTTTTAAATTCATAACTTTTTTTGAGTTGGATAAAAAAATTTGAAAAACTTCTGAAAAACGTCTTTCGTAAGCTAGAAAAAAAAGGAAAACTTTCAGCCAATTCTAAAGGGGTCGGGTTCAAAATTGGTCGAAATGGGATGGAATACCCCATATATTCTTTCCTCTCTCAATAATTAGCAACCTTATTATTTTTTTTGCCAACTTCATTCAATCTAATTAATGTTTTACTAAGCTGATAAGTTGAAAAAATCTCTGTAGCTAAGCAGACGCTTAACACATCCCTCCTTTCCACGACTCTGCAAAAACAAAAAAATAAATAAATAAATAAAAAATCCGTGCCGCAGCTATGCAGGGTAAAAAATCGTTGAGAAATATGGCTTTGTTTTTTTTTTACTTGCATATGTATCAGGGATAAAAAAAAACGTTCATCGGCAATTACCCACATTTGTAGTGGAGAAATAGTGGAGACACGCACTTTATACTCAGCTGAGCAGAGCTAACAGAGTATATTAATTTTGTTCGCATAACTGTACCCCGTAACTGCATAAACTAATCGAGATAGATATAAACTTTTATATATCAAAATGATCTGGGCGAAAAAAGAAATTCATTTAGCCATGTCCGTCCGTCCGTTCGTCCGGCTGTCCCTAACAGGATAGCTTGAATAAATTTCGAGGTATCTTTATTAAATTTGGTATATACCATACCATAGCCTATAACCACGCCCACTTTTTCGATATCGAAAATTTCGAAAAACAGAAAAAGTGCTATAATTCATTACCAAAGACACATAAAGCTATGCAACTTGGTAGGTTGGTTGACCTTATGGCGCAGAATAGAAAATTAGCAAAATTTTGGCCAATGGGCGTGGCAACGCCCACTTTTAAAGAAGGTAATTTAAAAGTTTTGCGAGATGTAATTTGGCAGTCGTTGAAGATATCATGATGAAATTTGGCAGGAACGTTAGTCCTATTACTGTATGTGTTCGACGAACACGCCCACTTTTAAAAAAAAATTTAGAAGTCAAATTTTAACAAAAAATTTAATATCTTTACAGTATATAAGTAGATTATGTCAACATTCAACTCCAGTAATGATATGTTGCAACAAAATACAAAAATAAAAGAAAATTTAAAGTGGGCGTGGCTCCGCCCTTTTTAATTTAATTTGTCAACAATACTTTTAATGCCATAAGTCGAACAAAAATTTACCAATCCTTCTGAAATTTGGTAAGAGCATAGCTTCTATGACAATAATTGTTTTCTGTGAAAATGGGCGAAAGCGGTTGAAGCCACGCCCAGTTTGTATACACAGTCGACCGTCTGTCCTTCCGCTCGGCCGTTAACACCATAACTTGAGCACAAATCGATATATCTTTACTAAACTTAGTTCACGTACTTATCTGAACTCACTTTATCTTGATATTAAAAATAGGCGAAATCCGACTATGACCACGCCTACTTTTTCGATATCGAAAATTACGAAAAATGAAATAATGGCACAATTCTATACCAAATATGAAAAAAGGCATGAAACATGGTAATTGGATTAGTTTTTTGACGTAAAATATAACTTTAGCAAAAACTTTGTAAAATGGGTGTGACACCTACCATATTAAGTAGAAGAAAATGAAAAAGTTCTGCAGGGCGAACTCAAAAGCCCTTGGAATCTTGGCAGGAATACTGTTCGTGGTATTATATATATAAATAAATTAGCGGTACCCAACAGATGATGTTCTGGGTCACCCTGGTCCACATTTTGGCCTATATCTCGGAAACGCCTTTAGTTTTACAACTTATGGCTTCTCCCTTTTAAAACCCTCAATAATACCTTTAATTTGATACCCATATCGTACAAACACATTATAGAGTCACCCCGGTCCACCTTTATGGCGATATCTCGAAAAGGCCACCTATAGAACTAAGGCCCACTCCCTTTTAAAATACTCTTTAATAACTTTCATTTGATAGCCATGTCATACAATCACATTCGAGGGTTACCCTAGTTTCATTTACCTACATGGTGATTTTCCCTTATTTGACGAATGATGAAGGAAAATCGTTCGAAAAAAACGTCACCCTTGGTCTACAATTTGGTCGATATTTCCCAAACGTATGTGATATGGAATTAAAAACTACTTATTAACCATCTACGAAACCCTACGAAACCAACTAAGCTAAGCTCTCAGCTGAGTATGTAATGTTCGGTTACACCCGAACTTAACCTTCCTTACTTGCTAGTACTAATTTTAATGCTCAACAATTTCATAATTGCAGAGAAAGTTATGCACTTAGCAGTCCATACAAAGTTTAAGTGCATATGTAAGTGTATGAGCGTAAAAAAATACAGATATTATAAGAGTAACTTTGTTAGTCTAAGGCTGTAAGACCTGCCCCCAACTTCCAACCTTAGCTAATATACAACTCCATCGCCTGCTTGATACTGTTTTAGAAATTTTTGTCGATGGAGTTTGAGCATTAGCGAAGGTTAAAATTTGGGTGCTGCTGACGAGCCTCGCTATTTTGCAGCTCGGCGCTTTATTCCACGCCTTTCCTCCTTGTTCGATCGCATGCATCTCTCGCCTTCTCGGATTGGGACGTCTGCGTTACAAGCTTCGAGGGATTCGCCTTTTCAACTAGCTCATCCGATTTTTCATTTCTATCCTTTTCCTTATGCCTGGTTCTTCCCGATTCTTTTTAGGAGTAGATTACACACTTTCAGATGTTCTGCTGCTTGGCTGTCAATATGAAAGTTGAAGCGGCTGCAGTTTAAACTATTGAAAGTGTTTCTATTGCTTTGGTCACGGCAACTACATTCGCTTGAAAAGCGTTACTGTGATCTGCCAGCTTGTAATTAATAAATACTTGGTGCGATTTACTCCCGAGCAGATTTAGGCCGATCTTTTGCGTCATGCTCTTTTTCAATTTTCCTACCAATTAGCCGTACGGCACCTGCATGTTTTCAGCCGACTCCGAACAGCAGCTGCAAAAGTTGACAAGCTTTTAATGAGAAAAATTCCGTTAGAGTGTTTGCCAAACCACTGCCGAGGGCCACCCCGCTTGCAAAGCCTTTTTTAATTAACATTCATTTCAAAAAATTTTATGTTTATGTGCGTGGACTTAAACCCAGGACCTGCGGTGTGGTAGACCGAATACGCTTCATCGCACCACGGCTGACAGCTCGTACGACCTGTGTGTTCGGATCAGCAGATAGTATACCGCAGACCGTAGCTCTTTCATTACTTTGTAACTATCGATGTATACTTGTATAGTCTCGTGCGCCATTTGAGCATCCTGGCGCCAATCTTACACCACTATAGTGGCTCCAAAAGTCCCATCAATGCGCAAGTACGGGATCCGATAGTCTGTTCGTCCAAGGAATTGAGTCTCGTTGCAGCTGTTAAAGCTATATTCTTCGCCACAGGGTTTACAGGTGGCAGAATGGCATACAGTGCAGTCGTCGGGGTTGTTTTCTGGGTTTTCAGGGGTTCCTGTTATACAAAACATTGATGGCCTACCTTTTTGAGTCAGGTTCTTCTTTGTGTGGCCGTCCACCAAACTAGGGCTTTATAGTGTAGAATAGGCTTAAAAATCGCTGTAAATACCTAATGAGAGAGAGACAGCGATAGGCCCCTGCATTATTTCACATTCATAGAGTGCCATGGTGCCCATTTCATTATCTCCTTAACATAAAGCTTTCACGACAACTAACTGGCTAGAATGATTCCTAGATATTTTGTTCAAAGTTTTTTCCTGCAGGCTCACCCCTCCTAGATCAGGCCTAATGCGATTAGGGAACTTATACCTCCACCATATTGGCGGTCAACTCGAAATTATATGGCCAGGTGGTTTCGTGGCCTCATGCAGCTTTCATTGCGAAGTAGACTTGCTACCACATGAACCTAACCGTACAGTGGTCGGACGAGTGCATGCCATGTCTGAATTGGGGTGCGAAGTAGATCTCTTTTAATTTGATGCAGGACTAAAATATATAACCTCCAGAATTTAACCACTTAGAAATCGTTTTTATTTCACGTTGCTTTTCTATAAAATCGGGGCAACATTTTGTGTACACAGATTTCGAATTATCTTCTGAGTATGAGGAAATCAGCATCATAAACACGCTCATTTTCATGATGCCGTCGTTGAATACCGAGCCCACTTAAACAAAATTGGTCAATCTTAACAAAAGGTTGCCCTCAAAGAAACCTGTACCGGAACTCATGTTTGAGAAACTACTCGATGTACAAACTCGATTTATGTACTTTCCGGTGCCGGATTGCATTTGGCCTGAATATGCTGCCCAAAATAAGCGTATGAGTGACCTTCAGCTAAAATTTCGAGGAAAGCATTTGTGAACAAGATTAAAAGTTCTAAAACAAACTTGACTAATTTTACTAATTTTGCTTTTATTGAAGTCAATATAAACCTTTGACATTTTAGTAAACTCTTTTTATATTGATTGTTAACTTCTTTTGCAATTCCCAATCAAGATTCGGCTGATAGAATAGTTGGTCGCCTTTTCCCTCCTTATCACAGCGAATTTCATATCTCTTTTGATGGAAGCAGCTCTTGACCGAATCCATTTGGAAGCTGACAGGGCTAGCTTGTAGTTGGAAACTCTTCTAAGTTTTGGGCAGATGCGCCGGACTGACAGCCTTTCGCTGTATACGAATTCGCGTAGGAGCGTGGCTTAGACCCGTCTATCATCGGCACGTCTCAGTTTCCTTCTAAGCGCCTGAAAATCAATAAATTTTCTAACACTTGGCGTCTTCACTAAAGTACGACGACATCCATTTGCGGCTCAGGACTTGATGTATTTGATGATAAAGTTGAATCATAGCTTTCGTTACGTTCACGTTTCTCTCGACGCTCACGAGCGCGTCGATTTTGAAACCAAATTTTAACGCGGGTATTCGTCAATTGCAGCGAGTCGGCAAGTTGATTCGCCTCCTCAGCACTCAAGTAATTCGAGATGCGATATGCATTTTCCAAAGACTCCAATTGTGTGGGTGTAAAGGGAATGCGTGGTAGGCGGCCGGGCATGCGCTTCGCGGGTGGTTGGCGTAAATTGCCTAAAAAAAAACATGAACCAAAACAGGTGATACTATAATTAGTTTGCGTTTGAAAGATGAACACTTTGCATAAACTTGACTTACGTGGCAAACGTGGCGGATGATAGCGTGTATATTGGAGCCAATCGAACATTGGCATTTGATCGATATTTGAGTTGTTAAGGCCGTCCGTGGTGGCATTCAAAACACCAGCATTAATATTGGGCTTTTGTACAGCTAAAGCGGCTTGGTAGGTATTGAAGGCTTCCTGCTGTTCATACCGACGCCGTTGATGACGCTGCTCTTCCGCTAGCCTAATCCTGTCAAGAATGCTCATTGAACCATTTGTGCCAACATATCTCTCACCGGCACGATTCAAGATATAATCAATACTAAAATCGCTCATGGCTTCGTTTTTCAAGTACTAGTCTTGTTTATCTTTACGTGTTTGCAAATAAAAGTAAACTGGATCACAATTGGCAAATGTAATGTCCTTTTAAGGATCTTTTCTGTGCTGAGTGTGTGGCCGCCATTGCGAAATATTTCGCTTAGAGCTGAATCTTTTGCCATCTCCCTCTGTTGCGCTAATTGAAATAAGACTACAGTAGCAGAAGGTTACATTTGTGCATGTGCGAGTGTGCGTGAGCTGGCGTAATAAAACTGGGTTTTCAATTCAATTTAAAACTGATTGAGGTATTATTGTTATTTCAAATGGGCGTTACCCTTAGCTAAAGATCACAAACATAGCCACGTATGAGTATCAGCAAGCCTACCGCAAGAATGTAGGTATGTATGGCTCTGTATATGCATGAATGTGCCTACCCAGGATTAAGTACAGTAATGTGCCATAAAATAAACATCCATAGAAAGGTAGATGTAAAGCTTTGAGTCTTATAGGATTTATAGAGAACGTTCGCGAATCAAGCACAGTACGTTCTTTGCCTCGTGCTCTATGGAAGGTATATTCAGCAACCTATTAGACTGAATATGTATACTCTGTAGGAAATGGTCCGGTATAAATAGGAACCACAAAAGCCTGTCCACAGGGTAGGGTGTTGTCGGTATTTCTTTGGAGATGGTAAGATGAAAGATGTTTAGAACACTAGCATGACGGTAACCAGGCGAGAGGAAGACCTTCACTAAGTTAGGAAAGAAGGTGGAGAAAGGATCCAATTGCTCGTGAGAAAGGGTGGCAATTGAGGCGCCTCGAGATCCAGGCACCCTCCTGGGCACCTTTTAAGAATATCTAAGCAAAAGTAAAGTACTTCGGTCTGATAACATTCAGAAAATGAGGGAACAGCTTCCTCTAATCCAGGTGGAGGCTCAAGATCTTTAGAGTTGGAGTTAGAGGTTGGAGACAAAGCTAGATGAGACATTTTCAGTGTAGAAATCTCCAATGGAACCTCACACTTGTATAGTATACAGACACTAAGGGAAGGTATTGGATCAGGAATTATTCAGTGATAGAATCAACACGCTCATACCATTGGGGCAGTATCTGAGCATATTTCACGTTGAAGTATTCTTGATAAGACTGTGTACAGAGATAAATCTGCAACAAAACGTATTTAAGGCAATATTCTTAATTAATATGAATAATGCTCCACAATGTGTATAAGCTGAATCGCGCCTAGTAACACACGAGGGCTGGCATGGATTACGGATCTCGAAACAAGGGGATGGCATCGATCAAATGGATAACTTGACTGCAAGGGTAGCTGTTGCAACCCCCATAGGATCTGAACGATTCATAGCAATAAGAACTTACAATAAAAGATCAGCACAGGCACATGCCACATTGCAAAATACATGACTGCGTCAGATAAAGTTGTTTGCTGGGTAGCAAAACAAAACGATATAAAGCCACGATAATGTCGCGTATAGCAGCTTGCAAATATTATCGGGGGTACTTATAATTCACTGCAGACCCTAACGCCACACGCAAAAACTCAGCATATCTTCTAGTATAACTTTTGTCGCTTCTGTAACAGCGGGAATGAGAAATGAGACCATATCTTGTGCAATTGCTCCTATCTTCACTTTTTGAACTTTTTCTTTATCCCATATTGTTCTTTGTTTTTTCTTTTCACCTCTTCTTTTCCTTCTATCTTTTCTTTGATAGTCTGTTTGCTTCTCGAAGAAGGAAACTGGAGATGGAGTTATAATACATTACCAAAGCGGGCAGATAATCGCGCCTTAACCTGTTCGGCCGCCGTTGTAATAGTATAGGCAAGGCAAAACCCTTAGATTGAAATTTATAACGAAATGCTTGAATTGTTTATATTGTGACGAATATTAGCATCACTAAGCTGCTACTAAATAAATGCACAACAACAATAAAGCAGCCACTCTTATGTAGAAGGCGACGAAGACATATCTCACACACACAAATATGTAGTCATCAAGCGAAGTACTTACTCGCACATACACACGCATATGGCTATGGGAGAGGCGCGGACTACAGATATACATGTTAAGAATTGGTAAATAACCAAGAATGAGCTACAACTGTTCGCGAAATTACTACACTTTAGGATAAATGGGTGAACGAGGAAACCGAGAGTATAAAAGCAGCGCAAGCTGAGTAATAACGAATCAGTTTTGATTTAAACACGCTATTGGTTGTGAAGGCGGCCACCGTGGTGTGATGGTAGCGTGCTCCGCCTATCACACCGTATGCCCTGGGTTCAACTCCCGGGCAAAGCAACATCAAAATTTTAGAAATAAGGTTTTTCAATTAGAAGAAAATTTTTCGAAGCGGGGTCGCCCCTCGGCAGTGTTTGGCAAGCGCTCCGGGTGTATTTCTGCCATGAAAAGCTCTCAGTGAAAACTCATCTGCCTTGCAGATGCCGTTCGGAGTCGGCATAAAACATGTAGGTCCCCTCCGGCCAATTTGTAGGGAAAATCAAGAGGAGCACGACGCAAATTGGAAGAGAAGCTCGGCCTTAGATCTCTTCGGAGGTTATCGCGCCTTACATTTATTTTTTTTATTGGTTGTGAAGTATAATTGTAAAGTACTACTCCAAAAGTAATCTAAATAAAGACCAGTTTGCAGTACTAAATATTGGATGATTGGAGTGATTTATTCAACAGTTTAGCGATTCAAACGTTAGCAGAAGGTGCATAACTATCAGAAATCCCCAGAATTCGTTAAAATATTATGGCCACTATTGCTTATGACCACAGTTCCAATGTTCTCCTTCTATCGCTTACTTATAAAACATTGTAGCCGTGAAGAAAGCAGCATAAATTCTGGAAGAAGCGTGCTTTTTCCGGTCATAAAGAAATACAAGAATGAATCCGTTTGAACTGCATGACGGAGTTTTTTATAACATAAGTAAGTCCTGGTAACTAATAGAGGTTCTCCGTTTGGTTGTCAAACAAATCCTGGTAACACTAAGGGCATATTCAGTCTATGTGAGGTCTTTAATGACCGGCCAGTTCAACCTAACCTCACTTGCGAAACATTACGAAGGTTATATGAAAAAAAACGTTCTGTTATCACGTACATATCATTCCTATTTCATTACACAACACTGTATGTATCTACATATATATATATATATATATATGTTTTCAGGTACTTGCATTAAATTTTTACCTCTCAGATGAGATTAGCACAAATTGAAATGTGGTTGGCCCACTATGGCCACTTGAAATGCACTCATGCAAATAATGATGTAGTACAGTAAATGTTTGTTTGGATTTGTTGTTGTGATTGTTGTTAAACTATCAAATCAGGGGTTGGTGCTTTGAAAGGCTGTTTTTTCATTCATAAATCAAGCGGGTAGTACACCAATGTATTCATACAAATCACCATATGTGTTATGTATGTATGTGCGTAGATCACATGGAATGGTGATTTTCGATGAGAAAACAAGTTGAGCGGTATATCTCAAATATTTTGATAGATATGTAATTGTTTTGACATACATACATGAAAAACGCCAACTATGTAAGTAGACAGCTAATTTTTATAAAGTATCAATTACAATGTTATCTCATAAATACGATGTACAATGTTGGGGTGATGCGCCTTGTAAGTATGGTCTGGGAAAAACTTTCAAAATCGGCTAACACGCTGGCGTGCAGCATTGATTGGGTATGCGACTCTTGTTTACAATGTCCCAATTCATGCACAAATACAAATTGCCGGCAAAAAAAAAAAATGCTTTTCACCCGATTAGAGGAGAGACGGAAAGCGATTAACCGATTGGAATAGTCTATTATCAAAAGCTCTATTGCTAGGAGAGCAACGTCGCATAAGCTTTGCATCATTATCCTCATCAATAATTGGCGCTTAGTCCCCTTAGCAATTTTTGTCGTTTCATAACAAGTCACTGCAGCTATACCTGTTTCGCCATAACTGACACCAATTGAGAGCACCAAGAGAAGTCTCCCCTTCCTCTGCTTCCAAACTGCAGTGTCGACTGAAAAAACTTTCTTTCGTTCATTCGCTTAACATGACCTAACAAGCAAATCGTTTGGGCTTTTAGTCATTACACTATATTAATATACACGTAAAGCTCACACACCTCATCATTATACCTCCTTCGATACTCGCCGTCAGCATCACGGAGAGTACCACAAATCTTCCGGCGATTTCTTCTCTCGAACACTTCAAGAGCCCTCTCATCTTCTCTCGACACCGTCCACGATAAGCAGGCTAATTGGGTTTTGCATATTTGAAGCAGTTTAGGGGACGGCTTTTTTATGAATGGGGCAAACCATACTCTTATCCAATCGGGAGATATGTGCCTTCAGCTCCATTTATTAACTAATCTTGAATCCATTCCTTGAAGTTTATCCTTGAAGTTTTCTTAAGTATGGAAAAATGTTCAGCTGAAGATTAAATCTGGTCTGGGGGCCTAAGACAGTTTGACAGTGAGGTTCATGTTAATTCATTAGTTGTGCAAAAGAACCCATCGGATTAGTGTTGGTCATCAAATGAGCAAAAGGTGTGTTGACACACGTCGCTGGACGTGTTCTGTCTCCGATTACCTCGATCACTGGCTTTATGAGATTGTTAGACCGATTCAGCTATGTAAGGTGCTGGTCTGGTGGAACGCAATCGACACGGCATGCATTACAAAAATGTTGAACGCACAATGCAACGGGGATTGTCATGCATATAGTAAACTAATTCAAGGGTGGGTCGAAGTTGGAGGTAATTGTTGGTGGAGCGTCTCTGTCAGGGGCTCAATGAGAGCCGCGATGTGAAGTCGGCCGTGCCCTATAACGTCTTTAAAGTGTGATTTTCGCAATTTACGATGCGGTGGTGCGAAATACCTGCTTGGGTCAGGAAAAAAGTCAGCGCGTTCGCATCTTGACAGCGACGCCACTATTGTCAACAATAATTTCGAAATCGTAAAAGGTTTCGTTCATTAAAAAGATAAAATAAATGAAGGGCGCGATAACCTCCGAAGATATTTAAGGCCGAGCTTCTCTTCTAATTTGCGTCGTGCTCTTTTTAATTTTTCCTACAAATTGGCGGGACGGGGCCTACTTATTTTATGCCGACTCCGAACGGCATCTGCAAGGCAGATGAGTTTTCACTGAGAGCTTTTTCATGGCAAAAATACACTCGAAGTGCCTGCCAAACACTACCGAGGGGCGACCCCGCTTCGAAAAATGTTCTTCTAATTTAAAAAACTTCGTTCATTTAGGAACAAGCATTAACAGAAACAACAACATAGAAAAGCGAGAGAAAAAACTCCTGCAAACAAATGCTTCTTTGGACTGAGTAAAGTGCACTCTCTGCAAACGGAGATCATGCTTTACAAGTCACTTATCGTACCCGTCGCTATATGGTACAGTAGCATGAACCATGCTATACTTACAGATGAGGTGGATCTGCAAGTGTCCGAGAAAAAAGCTTTTCCAAAGATTTACGGACCTCTACGCATCGGCGACTGTGAAACCCTCCTATAGAAGCATAAATAGCGGCCGACGCCCAGTCTGCTGTGGTGTTACCTACCGGCATCAGTTAGCACAGCAAAGAAGCGACTGGCGCGCTTTGGCGGACACCCAATACCGTTCAAAAGGTGAAGCCACAAATTAAAGTAAGAAAATAAGGTTGCTATTGAATGCTAGTAAGGTTACTGAGTTGGCACTTAATCAGTTATCCTATCAGCTATCATAACCGATCTAGTTTTGCCAGGGAGTGCCTCACCTCCTATGTCTTTGCAACGTGCATCACTTAGTCCGCATGGGAATAACTGAACCGTAGCATAGGGCTGCAAGATATTCGACGTTCAGCTGTCCGCTTGTGCTGCTTTCTCAGATGGGATAGTCGAGGATTAAGGTGGATGTCAGACGTTCTGCCTAAATTATTGGGTTCGCCAAGACTCATATGCCAATGGTGAATGGAGTTGACCCTTCAATGGGAGTTCATGCGGTACATCTTAATATACCGGAAAATTTTTACTGCTGCAGCTGCATTGAGGATGACGCTTGTTTGTGTTTTGCCAGACCTCGGAAAAAACATTTTGGTTTCGGCTTACCTGGATCTTTGAAGGATTTAACCAGGGTGGAGATCGCTCTTATTCGAAAATATACCGATCTTCTAAGTATAGCTTACTAAATAAGGTCGCTGAAGAAATTTTACTGCTTCAGCTTTAGGAATATTTATTTCTATGCAAAATAATAACGAAGCGTTTATATCAAATAGTGAACATATCGAGCCATAAACGCCGAATTGACGTAAGGGACAAATATCAAAATACACAGAAGAGGGTTTTTTTTAAATTATCTCTGTTATGAAACTCGGAATTTGACTTAAACTTTGGGTATGAGGTTCGCTATGCGTTAAATATATAATGAACCAATCTCATTATGAAAAATAACCGGGATAAGCGCATTTTGGTACTTACGCCAATTTCGTCGTCTTACTCACCAGCGGATGTTGAAGTTACTGGCGTTAAAATAGGTACTAATTAAAGAATTTCACATTTTAACTTTTATTTCTTTAAATTAACATAACAACACTTCAAATAAAATTTACATCAAAAAAAACATAAAGACTACATAGGTTTTTATTTTTTAAATATAGTATTTAAAAATTAGAAAGTGGCTATTCGTCCGGAAAAAAATTTTTTCATCAAGAATCGAATAAAATGAAGAAAAACAGCAAAAACTGAAATAAAAGAAAATATCGAAAAAATTTCTGAAAATTTCGTACTGAATTTTCCGGACGAATAGGGACTGCCTAAAAATTATGTCTCTTCCTCGTCAGTTTCAGGTAATTCATCTGCAATCGCAGCACCGGGCTGCAAATTTAAATACTCGTTGTGGAATTGCTGCGGAATGGCGCCTTTTTCGCAGAGTTTTTTCAAATCGCTAAATTTGTTTATTGAAATTTTCAACGGTCTATCATATAAGGATAGAGTTCTTCGTTATTAACTGACATTTAGATTAGATTTGTTAACTGAACTTAGATCATATTCCTTTTTCTCTGAGTTATCGAAGTATCCATATTTTAAGGTAACAATTTGGGAACCTTTCGTAAATATTGCAGATCGAACCAAGTTAAAAGCTATTTTTATGGAGGCTGGAAACATAGAGCGAGCAAAATTTTTCCAGTCTTTGAAATCGGAATCCATTATACTACACTCATAACTTCTTGGATTTGTTCTCGCGTTGGAAATAATGGTAAACCATTCACTCGGAGCACAAACACTTCTTTGACGTGACTCTATTGTGCTATGAATGGAATCTACTGGCATCATAGTATGGCCGGGTAATAAATAGGTAATTTTTAAAGTTTTTGTGTAAGTACAGGTCTTCATAAAATATGCATACATAGCTAACATAGCTCTATTTCGATTTTGTCCTGAACAACTGTCAAAGTAAATGCTAATATATGTATGTATATGTTTGTTTTTCATCTAAGAGTTGTAGGTATTTGTAAATTACCGTGCAGACCTCGTTACATCCCCGTCTTCCGTCCTTTTCGATCCACAAAAAACAATAACCATTTCTTGTGACGCTGTCATAAACGCTCTTGTAAGATATAAGGATCTATCTCTTAACATTTTATTAAATCTCAAACACGTCTTGTATCTTCAAATACCGATTATTTAATTTTCATATTTCTGAGAGTGCTATATAAATCTAATATTACTAGATACTACAGCTCTCATTGTAGTACACGTATATCGGTTAATCAATCGACCCAGTCTAGTGAACATATACATAGATGTAGTTCATCTCTGAAATCTCATCACAGTCAATAATCGGAGTGATAAAAAGTTGAGCTATCTTTTGTGTAATACTATGCCGTCTTCTGACGTTTTCAGCATCCTCCAGGTAGCAGGGGCTTACTCACATGCCGAAGAATATTTCTAGAAATCAAATGTAAACGTTTTGGAAATCCCATTGCAATCTTATTGAACTTATAGAAGTCGATTTTCTTTCTACATATGTTATGTGCAATATTTGCTTTCAAAACAACTAAGTTTGAAGGAAGATCAAAGATGCGCGGTATTATCAAAGCCAATTTAAAATAGGCGTTTGTGGTTTACGTCAGCACTTCATGGATTACACAAATAACATATCTACAATGTACATGCATATGATATTCCTATATGTACATATTTACAATAATTTGTGTGTACGTTTGAATTATTTAGCCAGAAACAAAAGAGGTATCCTTAAATCCGCTTAAGATTAGGAATATTGTAATTGTTGCCATTTTTGCAGCCTCGAACGTAATTTTGTGAGTGAGTGAATATGTATTTTTATATACATATAAAAGTATGTGCACATACGTCTCTTTTTCGGCACTTTGCGTAAAATAAAAAGACCAAACAAAAGTATCACGTTACCTAATCCAGTATTAGCTAAATATTGAACAAAGGTAAACAGAAGGAAGTAATTCATATCCCACTTCCGTATTACGTTCAAAGAGCTACATACATACTTATGTAACATGTGCATTTTCATATTTGGTCAGAACATATGTAAATTGCACAAGAAAGTGTGTTTAATATTCATACATATTACAGTGTTTGAAGCTTGAAGCAACTTTGCTTAGCATGAACCATGGAAAGGCCCCATAGCCTGATGGAATACTTACGAACACAATTAAGCATACTGCCAATAACTGTTTATAGTTTTTGTTGTAGGAAAAATGCATTGAAACAAAATTGTTCCTGCCGTATAGAATACAGCACGGCTAGTTGTAATTGCAAACGGACAAGAATACCCTCTATCGCATTACCGCCTATTTTGCGTGGTCGACACTGTGCGGAAACCTGGGTACTGCCTACTAAAGAAAAAGTATGGTTACTGAAAAGCGTATTCCAAAAATATATGTTAAGCTAGAGGTCAGAGAATGCAGTCAGTTGAAAAAAAAATATCAAGGTACCAGAACGCTCTTTTAATGTAGCGAAACATCTGCTAGATATCATAGGAGATGACCTGACAGACGGGTAGGGGAGTGAAGATAATAGGGGGAGCAGCACCGAATTCGGTGTTAGGCCCCCATCTGTGAAATGTTATGTGCGATAGCCTTGTTTTGCATGAAACCAAGTTATGAGCAGGCGACAGAAAATACGCAAATGCGGTGATCGTCGTTCGCCCTATTACTCATGCGGTGGTTGGCGATCTCTGCCCCGCAGCAGTGGCTTGCGAGTACCTCTGCCATGAAAAAAGAAAGTCCCCCACAAACTAGAAGAAAATTTGAGCCCTCCTCTCATCGGATAGACACGGCACTGCATAGGGTGGTTATATATATACATAGAGAAAGCCCTCGAATATAAGGACTATACCTTAGAAGTCTTCTTAGACATGTTGTTCTTGTTTTTATAGCGTCAAGTTACTCCCCGAAGATTTTGGGGAGTGTAATCGATGCTAATGGTCATTTGACGGATATAGATCCGGTAGGTTCCGGTAACAAGCACCATTAAGGTACAAACCCGACTATCTCCGGAACGATTTAATATGACCACATTGCACCTTCTAGGCCATCCCGCCCCCACTCCCTAGTTCTATGAGGAACTTGTGGTCGTATAGCTTGCTACAAAACAGGATTCGCCACGCGTAGGTACGACTGACAATTGGGTTGGATAAGCTAAAATTTGCGCAGACAATCATTTGAAACGATTGCGCTACATATCTTCTTGGATCATTTGGATATTTTAGGTGCCTCTTACGACACGCATACCTGTGTTTGGTATATTCTAAGTCCCTTAACCCCCTGGGGAGCTTTCAACAATGTCTCTAAAAGGGCGAACATGGATGGTCTTAATTACATTGAAGTACATCGCCATAATAGACATTACTTTACAATGGAGATTAGTTGAGACACGAAATCAGTGGACAGACAACTGCTCAGGCGGTTCGACGAGGGACCCGGCAAACTTACGGCGTACGCAGATGACGTTGAAGTTGCCATAAGTGGAAAGCACCAGCCAACAATGGATCAGGCGCTTCGGGATATACCTACCTAGACATCTTATGTCGGGTTGACCGCCAACACGGAGAAAATGGATATGGTATTGTTTACGTAGAAGCACAAGGGCACAAAGAACAAAGCCCAACGTGGATGAGGTAGTTAAGAAGGCCTCGACGACACTTTATGCATGTAAAAGAACGCTGGAATGTACGTGGGGCCTCTCTCTTTTATGGGGTATTAACAGCGATTGTAAAGACTATCATATTCTATAGAGTCATTGTTTCGTGAACAGCCATTCAAATAAAAATAGTTTAAAAAAACTAACAAACACGCCGTAGCACTGAGCTTCGTGTCTCCGCTATCAAGCACAACTCATTTTCTAGGGAGTTATTTAACCACTGTCTTATTCAATAATTGCCGCTAGATGGGTCTCTTTGCTCCCCTAGCCTAGAGAGTTACAAACATACAAGTGAAGCTAATATAAGCATGTTAAAAAAAACCTACCTCAAAAAATTAGTCTGTGTGCAGGATATGAACGCTTAGCATTACGGGAACACTGAAATCAAACCGACGGCTGCACTCTATGCCAATCTGCTCATTCCACCCGTAGACCTGGTGGTGAGAAAATAGCGTTAACAACTGCAACGAAGCTCAGTGCCTCAATTACTGGATGCACAGACTATCTAATTCCGACCTGCGCTTCGAATAGGCTCCAATAGGTTTCCATGGTTCCAAAGTAATGGTAGGGTCTTGCGTGCTGATCCGGAAATAAACAGATCCTACAAGCTACTTTCATGCGGAATAAGTGACCTTAACCAAAACAGTACAAACACTATAAGAAAATAACTTAAACAGCAACCGCGTCAACTTTTTAATTGACTGTCAAGCAGCAAATAAGGCAATAATCTCGCATAGCACAGCATTTAAAAGTGTTGGAGTGTAAGCAATTCCTGGAAAGAATCAGGACAAGGAGAAGCATACATCTATATTGGGTCCCGGGCATATGGGAATAGATGGGATTGAAAAAGCGGGTGAACTAGCTTAAAAGGGTGCATCCCGTAGACGTCCTAATCAGATTGTGCGGAATTAAAAGAAGGCGAGAGTTGTGCATAAGCGACCAAGCGGGAAAAGCGTGGACCCAAGCAGTCGAAGATCATATATAGGTCTTAGACTAGCAAAGTTACTCTTGGCATTAAAAAGCAAGGAATGTAGGCTCATGATGGGTATGCTGATTGGACACTGCCAGAAGCAGCAAGTGGCATAGGTCCAAAAAGGTTTCTAGTGTTTGCAAATAGGATTATTATAGGCATTATTTTATAACATAAGTCCTAGGATTTGATATGGTTTTGGAGCTGCCATAACACCAATCGAGCTTTTGACCACTTCGTGAAGACTTCAGGAACAGTGAAACTTTGCATGAAGAATACTAATCCATTAACCAATCAAAAACAAAAAAACTTCACATGGAAGATTAGACATTTAGTTGAAAAAGTCTTCTAACTTCAGAGATATCCTCAGCGGACCAGTTTTTACTCTGATTTTTCGCTGCAATGAAACTATAATATAGAACGATTCGATTATTCACTGCAGTGAAACAAGAATATAAAAAGAGCCGAGCCCCAATCCATCCATGTATTCCAATTGAATTCTATACCCTAAATTTTACAACCTTTACACTCTAATTGCTCTTTTTGTTCTACTAAACAAGAATATAGCAAAAAAGAGAATGCATAACTCAAGATTCACCACTTGCCAACATTTTAATACGTGAAGATACGGAATACAAATAATTGATCTTATGGCAACTTGAGAAATGAATAGATGACTTTATAACTGTTTATGAGAAGCAAAGTTTTCATAATGTCCATATCATTGACATTGTAGCCATATGTTACTTGACGCTGTGCCTATTTATAAGGTCTTATCTTAAATTGACCTTGTGGCCATTTGATGTGGTCATAAGGTCAGTTGATGTTATGGTCGTTAAACATATGTCATCCCTCCGACACTGTAGCCATTTGTAATTTGACGTTGTGGCCAATTTATTTCAGTTGACCCTGTGGCCATTTGAAGTGGTCATAAGGGTAATTGACACTATTGCCGTTATCCTTAAGTCAACTTGCCTAAAAAATATACAAATGCTTTGCTCTGGTTCTTGACCGTTTAGATAATTTTTACCGAGTCCAAAACAGCGCCCTACTCCATTCTTCATCGCGCCAACATATCTCAAGTTTCTGCTGCTTACAGCGCATTGTATTCGTTTTTGGTAAGAAGATTTAACTTCTCAACCCTGCTATTTGCCATATTATATTGTCGCAGTAACCTAAGTACAAGTAAATTCTTTAAATCGGATTATGATTTGTTTAAGTGCAATTTTGTTTACACTGATAACTAAGTCTTGTTTTATAAACAAAGAGACAATATTTACTGCTTCTTATTATTTTGGTTTTCGAAATCTTATTGTTAGATTACCGTAAAACAAACCTTTGTCTTGTTTGTTATTTCGTACGTTGAAAATTAGCCTGTTTTACATGAATTAACATTGTCTTAAGAATTAGCTGGCATTTTGTAAATTTGAACAGTAATTAGTGGTCTCATTATCATGTGGGCTATTTAGGTTTAGAGAATAATTTCCATGTTTTTTTTTACATGTATATACATCTACATTTGCGGGTAAAATAAAAAAGCTTATCATCACTTAGCAGCAATTATTGAAGACTCAAGGCAGGGGTTAAATAACTCGCCACAAAACGGGTTATGTTTGATAGCGGAGACAAGACCTCTGCTGGTCATGGTGTATAACCTATAGCTGAATCGGATGCGGTGAATCGTGTTGTGTGTTTTCGGTCATAGAAATGGATAATAGTGTAGAGATAAAAAGGAGAGACACATTTCAGTTGAGCATAATGCATACTGAAGTTTAACAGTGTTAATTTTCTGCGCAACAATTTCATAAGTGTAGATACAGTTATTCACTTAGCAGTTCATATAAAGTTTAAGTGCATATGTATACACATTTAAAAAAAAAAACACAGCTAATAGTTTAGTTACCGAGCATATATATCGCTAGAGATCATCAAATGTTGAAAATATAATAGAGCAAGTAAGACATCTCTTAATCTACAAAAAATCGTCAATAGATAATCTACTTCTTTACATGTGTTCTATCTATCCTTGGGATCTAGATTATTTTCGGCCAAATGTTCACGTTTTTCTTTTATTTTGTGTTTCCAATTAGAGAATACACTCCAGATGTGGAACTTTTTCTATGAAAAAAATACGCATCTCTAAAATTGGTTCATAATTACCGATTATCGAGGGGAAAAATTTTCTAAGGGAAATCTAATTATATAATTAACGATTAGGAAGTAAATACGAAAATGAAGATAATCTCATTATATGCAAACTAGGTCTAATAAAACTTGAATTCGGAAGTACCCGCTCAAACCGCATTATGTTCAAGAGTAGCGTTCGTTTTTGAACTTTTATCGGGGTCATTTCGATTGTTTCCATGACGGAATTTTTTAGGGACAATTTCGGGACAACAATCAGATTATATCAAAATCATTGTGGGATGATTTCAGAAATCAACTTGGGACTATTTCGAGACTGTTTTGTATAGGGCAGGAACACTCCGATAGGATATTTTTTTTGGTTTTTTCTCATTATTTTTTATTCGGACGAAAAAACAGATCTCGTGGTTTTTAGACGTAATTTACATATAACCATCTCTTAATTTCAATTTTTAAGACTATGTTTATACATGCTCTTATCTACAATAAATCGTCAAGAGATAATCTACGCGTTTGCATATGTTACATCCCTAGGAACTAAATTATATTCAAGGCGAATTCCGTACCAGGTGTTGTTATCCCAACAGCTGATTGTTTCTTCTTGATTATTTTCCGTACAGCGCCTTGTACTTTAATATGTCAGCTAGTCGAAATCAATCAAATTTTCTTTTGACTTGACATTCTTTTGCACGGCGAATTGGTTGAATTCGCTTTGACACCACCTTGTATAAATTCGCCTTTAATTTTTTTCTGCCAAATTTTCACGTTTCTCTTATATTCTACGCCTCGAATTAGAGATTACACTTTAGAGATGGAACTTTTTCTATGAAAAAAAAAAACAATTGGAGTCACTAAAATTTATTCATAACTACCGATTATCGAAGGAGCAATTTTAGTTATTTAATAACCGATTAGGAGTTAAGTACGAAAATGAAGATGAGGCAGTGGTTAAATAACTCGCCACAAAACTGGTTATGTTTGATAGCGGAGACAAGTCCTCTGCTGGTCATGGTGTATAACCTATAGCTGAATCGGATGCGGTGAATCGTGTTGTGTGTTTTCGGTCATAGAAATGGATAATAGTGTAGAGATAAAAAGGAGAGACACATTTCAGTTGAGCATAATGCATACTGAAGTTTAACAGTGTTAATTTTCTGCGCAACAATTTCATAAGTGTAGATACAGTTATTCACTTAGCAGTTCATATAAAGTTTAAGTGCATATGTATACACATTTAAAAAAAAAAAAACACAGCTAATAGTTTAGTTACCGAGCATATATATCGCTAGAGATCATCAAATGCTGAAAATATAATAGAGCAAGTAAGACATCTCTTAATCTACAAAAAATCGTCAATAGATAATCTACTTCTTTACATGTGTTCTATCTATCCTTGGGATCTAGATTACTTTCGGCCAAATGTTCACGTTTTTCTTTTATTTTGTGTTTCCAATTAGAGAATACACTCCAGATGTGGAACTTTTTCTATGAAAAAAATACGCATCTCTAAAATTGGTTCATAATTACCGATTATCGAGGGGACAAATTTTCTAAGGGAAATCTAATTATATAATTAACGATTAGGAAGTAAATACGAAAATGAAGATAATCTCATTATATGCAAACTAGGTCTAATAAAACTTGAATTCGGAAGTACCCGCTCAAACCGCATTATATTCAAGAGTAGCGTTCGTTTTTGAACTTTTATCAGATTATATCAAAATGATTGTGGGATGATTTCAGAAATCAACTTGGGACTATTTCGAGACTGTTTTGTATAGGGCAGGAACACTCCGATAGGATATTTTTTTGGTTTTTTCTCATTATTTTTTATTCGGACGAAAAAACAGATCTCGTGGTTTTTAGACGTAATTTACATATTACCATCTCTTAATTTCAATTTTTAAGACTATGTTTATACATGCTCTTATCTACAATAAATCGTCAAGAGATAATCTACGCGTTTGCATATGTTACATCCCTAGGAACTAAATTATATTCAAGGCGAATTCCGTACCAGGTGTTGTTATCCCAACAGCTGATTGTTTCTTCTTGATTATTTTCCGTACAGCGCCTTGTACTTTAATATGTCAGCTAGTCGAAATCAATCAAATTTTCTTTTGACTTGACATTCTTTTGCACGGCGAATTGGTTCAATTCGCTTTGACACCACCTTGTATAAATTCGCCTTTAATTTTTTTCTGCCAAATTTTCACGTTTCTCTTATATTCTATGCCTCGAATTAGAGATGGAACTTTTTCTATGAAAAAAAAACAATTGGAGTCACTAAAATTTATTCATAACTACCGATTATCGAAGGAGCAATTTTAGTTATTTAATAACCGATTAGGAGTTAAGTACGAAAATGAAGATAATCTAGATATATGTAAACTAGGTGTTGTAGCAGTGAATGGGGTTACCTGAAATGAAAGCCCTTGGTCGGGAAAAATCCTGAGTCGCTCCGGTCCATAGAACCGGCTGCCTTGAGAAGCGATGTAAACTAGGTCTAACTCCTAATCGTTAATTAAATAACTAGATTTCCCATATAAAATTTTCTCGTCGATAAAAGTAATTAGAATCAAATTTTTAAGATGCTGATTTTTTTCCTAGATTTGGACCCATTTTTAGAGGGTCATCTCGAAATGTGTTACGGTCTGCTGTTATGGTCTACGGTTACGGTCCTCTTGGGAACGTTTCCGTGCGAACACACCTAGTGACTAGTGATGGGACCAGAAAGTTGCGATGCAAAGGTATCGAAAACAGGAAAGAAAAAGATCTGCGATCACTAGCGAAAAAAGCCATGCGTTTCCGGGCTTTAAAACTAAGAAGGTGGAAAAAATGTGTGAAGCAGAAAGATAGAGCATATACATATTTTTTTTTGCTCAACGACAACGCAGACAAAGAAACGTGAAGTTATATATAAAGAGAAAAGCTGCATTCACTGAAAAAAGAAAAGAAGCGACACATAAAGCCGACAGCAGGAAAACCACCAATACTGATGTGTAAAAGTGCTCCTATTAATTGCACACTGCTTGCCGTTTAACTGAGTCCCACATACTTATCGACCAACTACCCGGTCAGCACATTGGCAAAATAATTTCTGTGAATATTTTTACGCCTTCTAATTGTGGCGAAGGTTTTAACTAGTATTGAGCAGTTTGGAATCTTCCGTTTTTACAATTTCCTGCGGACCAAAAAGGACATTTAAGAAACATTTAACGAATCTTGCTGATACGACAGCTTCGACAAGTCCGAATTCAAATAACCATTTTTGTAATAGTACAAGCACAAGCAAAATTGCTAGGTGATTAATTAGAAAGCCAACTGACTAGATCAGCTGTTATGTCGAATATCTGTTTTTGCCGTCGACCACGGCTTTCCTCAACGGAAGACTCTTAAACCAACACCTCCGCCTCCAGGGCCAGCAGTACGCTGCAGCGTAATACAACGAACGCCAAAATTAGCACCCAGTCATCCAGATCGTAAAAGTCAACACGAAGTTTTATTGCCACCAGGTTCACTCGATCACCTCGGACCAGAGCACAACAACCACCAACAGTACCAACACAGCGCGCCCAAGACCGCGCGCCATAACCAACAACAGCGTCAACTTCACCAGCAAAAACAACATCACCAGCAACCACGCCGGCAGAGGCCTACGGTACGTACTCTGATGGCTATGTAAGTACCAGCATGTATAAACTTAGATATAATTAGGTCAAGAAACTTTAAGTAAAACTTGGAGATTTTCATAAAAGCGGTCAAAATATTTGAAAAGGGGTCGCCTTTTTTTGAGGAGTGTTTTAAGAAAGTTTCGAAGTTTTACGTGGGTTTCCAGACTCTTTTCTTTGACCATCGAGTTTTGTGGGGTGTTTCACATTTTTTTTTTGAGAAAAAAAGTGGGGGGAATCATTGCTCGTTTTGAAATACTTCCAAATAAAACTGCGAAACTTCCATGAACATTTTCCCAACTTTGGATTTTATTTCTCTTCGAAAACGTTTTCGAACTGGTTTATATAGTTTTGTTTTACTAGAGTTTAGTTTGAGAAGTCAACGTGTGTTGTACAAGCGCTAAGTGTTAAATAAAACACACATTGGTTTCTAAAGGGGTTTATATAGTAAGGCGCTAAACAATTCAATATTTTTTTTGCTTTTCAAATCAGATGTGAAGAAACGAAACAAATATGTGCAAATCATTTTTGTTATTTTTTTACGCGCAGGTGTATTTTATTTATTGATTTCAATTATATAACTAACTAAATATAAATATTATACATAACTCTAAATACATATATATGTATATTGATATTGATAATGACAAAAATATATATTATTACTATTATATACTTATATAAATATATATATTTATATAGCATATATACATATATATTTAGACAAATTATTATAATGAATTTAAAACTAAGATACGACGAATTAAAAACAACGGCTGGACCTGTGTACCGGCAAAACCAAAAGCTGAACATTAAAACAAAATAATTAAAAAAAAAATAAAATATTACAGAAAAAGCACGATCTTTAAAGAACAAAGATGTATCAAACTTTTTAAAAATATTAAGTAAATGCGTATGTATACACAGAAGTATGTATGTACATATATAGTGCAGCCATTTCCTTTTTAAATGGAAAATAGAATAATTTGTAAATCATGCCAATTAGCAGGCAAATGCTGAAATATACAAATTGTGCGATAAATATTAAAAAAATATAGTACGTACTGCATACAGAAGCATATGTAGTTTAAAAAGAAAATGGCAATGAAGTAAATGCGCAAAAAGTTAAATTGGTTGTATTTATTTTTTTTTCAGTGCAAATTTAAGTGGAGTGGATTTTTTTTCGTTTTCACTTAATTATACTCAGTTGAGCAGTGCTCACAGAGTATATTAAGTTTGATTGGATAACGGTTGGTTGTACATATATAAAGGAATCGAGATAGATATAAACTTCCATATATCAAAATAATGAGGATCGAAAAAAAATTTGATTGAGCCATGTCCGTCCGTCCGTCCGTCCGTCCGTTAACACGATAACTTGAGTAAATTTTGAGGTATCTTGATGAAATTTGGTACGTAGGTTCCTGAGCACTCATCTCAGACCGCTATTTAAAATGAACGATATCGGACTATAACCACGCCCACTTTTTCGATATCGAAAATTTCGAAAAACCGAAAAAGTGCGATAATTCATTACCAAAGACAGATAAAGTGACGAAACTTGGTGGATGAGTTGAATTTATGACGCAGAATGGAAAATTAGTAAAATTTTGGACAATGGGCGTGGCACCGCCCACTTTTAAAAGAAGGTAATTTAAAACTTTTGCAAGCTGTAATTTGTCAGTCCTTGAAGATATCATGATGAAATTTGGCAGGGACGTTACTCCTATTACTATATGTACGCCTTATAAAAATTAGCAAAATCGGAGAACGACCAAGCCCACTTTAAAAAAAAATTTTTATTTAAAGAAAAATTTTAACAAAAAATTTAATATCTTTACAGTATATAAGTAAATTATGTCAACATTCAACTCCAGTAATGATATGGTGCAACAAAATACAAAAATAAAAGAAAATTTCAAAATGGGCGTGGATCCGCCCTTTTTAATTTAATTTGTCTAGGATACTTTTAACACCATAAGTCGAACAAAAATTAACCAATCCTTTTGAAATTTGGTAGAGGCATAGATTTTATGATGTTAACTGTTTTCTGTGAAAACGGGCGAAATCGGTTGATGCCACGCCCAGTTTTTATACACAGTCGTTCGTCTGCCCTTCCGCATGGCCGTAAACACGATGACTTGAGCAAAAATCGACATATCTTTAATGAACTTAGTTCACGTACGTACTTGAACTCACTTTATCTTGGTATGAAAAATGAACGAAATCCGACAATGATCACGCCCACTTTTTCGATATCGAAAATTACGAAAACTGAAAAAAATGCCATAATTCTATACCAAATACGAAAAAAGGGATGAAACATGGTGAGGTAATTGGATTGGTTTATTGACGCGAAATATAACTTTAGAAAAAACTTTATAAAATGGTTGTGACACCTACCATATTAAGTAGAAGAAAATGAAAAAATTCTGCAGGGCGAAATAAAAAACCCTTAAACTCTTAGCAGGTATTACATATATAAATAAATTAGCGGTATCCAACAGACGATGTTCTGGGTCACCCTGGTCCACATTTTGGTCGATATCTGGAAAACGCCTTCACATATACAACTACCACCACTCCCTTTTAAAACTCTCATTAATACCTTTAATTTGATAACCATATCGTACAAACACATTCTAGAGTCACCCCTGGTCCACCTTTATGGCGATATTTCGAAACGGCGTCCACCTATAGAACTAAGGCCCACTCCTTTTTAAAATACTCATTAACACCTTTCGTTTGATGCCCCTATTGTACAAACAAATTCTAGGGTCACCCCTGGTCCACCTTTATGGCGATATCTCGAAACGGCGTCCACCTATGGAACTAAGGATTACTCCCTTTTAAAATACTCATTAACACCTTTCTTTTGATACCCATATTGTACAAACAAATTCTAGGGTCACCCCTGGTCCACCTTTATGGCGATATCTCGAAACGGCGTCCACCTATGGAACTAAGGATTACTCGCTTTTAAAATACTCATTAGCACCTTTAATTTGATACCCATATCGTACAAACGCATTCTAGAGTCACCCCTGGTCCACCTTTATGGCGATATCTCGAAAAGGCGACCACCTATACAACAACCACCACTCCCTTTTAAAACCCTCATTAATACCTTTAATTTGATACCCATATCGTACAAACACATTCTAGAGTCACCCCTGGTCCACCTTTATGGCGATATCTCGAAACGGCGTCCACCTATGGAACTAAGGATTACTCCCTTTTAAAATACTCATTAACACCTTTCTTTTGATAACCATATTGTACAAACAAATTCTAGGGTCACCCCTGGTCCACCTTTATGGCGATATCTCGAAACGGCGTCCACCTATGGAACTAAGGATTACTCCCTTTTAAAATACTCATTAACACCTTTCTTTTGATACCCATATTGTACAAACAAATTCTAGGGTCACCCCTGGTCCACCTTTATGGCGATATCTCGAAACGGCGTCCACCTATGGAACTAAGGATTACTCGCTTTTGAAATACTCATTATCACCTTTCATTTGATACCCATATCGTACAAACGCATTCTAGAGTCACCCCTGGTCCACCTTTATGGCGATATCTCGAAAAGGCGACCACCTATACAACTACCACCACTCCCTTTTAAAACCCTCATTAATACCTTTCTTTTGATACCCATATTGTAGAAACAAATTCTAGGGTCACCCCTGGTCCACCTTTATGGCGATATCTCGAAACTGCGTCCACCTATGGAACTAAGGATTACTCCCTTTTAAAATACTCATTAACGCCTTTCATTTGATACCCATATCGTACAAACGCATTCTAGAGTCACCCCTGGTCCACCTTTATGGCGATATCTCGAAAAGGCGACCACCTATACAACTACCACCACTCCCTTTTAAAACCCTCATTAATACCTTTAATTTGATACCCATATCGTACAAACAAATTCTAGGGTCACACCTGGTCCACCTTTATGGCGATATCTCGAAACGGCGTCCACCTATGGAACTAAGGATTACTCCCTTTTAAAATACTCATTAGCACCTTTCATTTGATACCCATATCGTACAAACGCATTCTAGAGTCACCCCTGGTCCACCTTTATGGCGATATCTCGAAAAGGCGACCACCTATACAACTACCACCACTCCCTTTTAAAACCCTCATTAATACCTTTAATTTGATACCCATATCGTACAAACAAATTCTAGGGTCACAACTGGTCCACCTTTATGGCGATATCTCGAAACGGCGTCCACCTATGGAACTAAGGATTACTCCCTTTTAAAATACCCATTAACATCTTTCGTTTGATACCCATATTGTACAAACGCATTCTAGGGTCACACCTGGTCCACCTTTATGGCGATATCTTGAAACGGCGTCCAACTGTGGAACTAAGCATCACTCCCTTTTTAAATACTCATTAACACCTTTCTTTTGATACCCATATTGTACAAACAAATTCTAGGGTCACCCCTGGTCCACCTTTATGGCGATATCTCGAAACGGCGTCCACCTATGGAACTAAGGATTACTCGCTTTTGAAATACTCATTAACACCTTTCATTTGATACCCATATCGTACAAACGCATTCTAGAGTCAACCCTGATCCACCTTTATGGATATATCCCTAAATGGCGTCCACCTATAGAACTATGGCCCACTCCCTCATGAAATACTCTTCAACACCTTTCATTTGATATCCATATTGTACAAATAAATTCTAGAGTCAACCCTGATCCACCTTTATGGCGATATCCCTAAATGGCGTCCACCTATAGAACTATGGCCTACTCCTTCATAAAATACTCCTTAATGCCTTTCATTTGTCATACAAACACATTCCAGGGTTTCCCTCGGTTCATTTTCCTACATGATTATTTTCCCTTATGTTGTCACCATAGCTCTCAACTGAGTATGTAATGTTCGGTTACACCCGAACTTAACCTTCCTTACTTGTTTTTTTTTTTAAATTCCTTTATGAATAATTCTCAAGATCTGCTGTTTAAAATTCAAATTTTTATAAGCTTAAAATTCTATACATTTTTCTTTACATCGTTCCACTTTTGTGTGCAACAGTTATTGTTAGTCAAAATGGCACGGCTTCTTTTTATATTTCCCAGAGTTTTTGAGATTAATTTTGCGCCATCGCATAAGTAGAAAAAAATTTATTTTGTACACCTCCGAAAATAGTAAAACGTGTTTAAGAACAATTTCGGAAATACTTTATAAAAAAAAAATTTAAATTTTTGCATGCTTATATTTTTGCAACGAAATCAAAGAAACTTATTTTTCATCCGAAATAAACAAAAAACGACATTTTCTTGAGTATCTTGAAATTTTTCTCAAACACAAAAACTCTCAAATTTGAAGTTTTTGAAAAAATTTATGAATGTTGAAAATAAATAAATTTGATCTGTAGAACTTTCAAATTTAAAGTTTAAAATTTTTGCTTAAGTTACTTGCATAATGAATTATAAATAAATAAGTTATAAAATGGGAATGCTGACTTTCTCCGTTATTTAGAAGGCACGTAGGTATACAGGTAAGGGGCCACCGAAAAATAGGTGCGTCGGTGGCCATGGTTTTGAGCGTGGGACAAGCACCGGGTGTCGCAACAACACCCGCGGCGCCCCCAAGATATATTCGGCCCTTTTCTTTTTTGGTTTTAATTTTCAGCTTTTTTTTTGCAATTTTATTTTTCAGCAGTTTTTTTTTGAATTTTGACTTTAGAGTTAGTAACCGGTCATGTCCGGTTCGGTAATTTTTGTTGCGTTAGATTTTATTTTTGAATTTAAATTTTGAAGCTTAACGGTCTGTCCGTGGCATCCGGTTCGACCGGATGTTGTTTTATTTTGAATTTCCAGCGTTTTGAATTAGTTCTGCGCTGTGTGACCATTTAAAGCCATGATAGGAACTTTTTTTCTGTTTATGGCGCAGGAACAGTAAAGTTGGCAAGGACCCGCCCCAGCCGACAATGACTAGCCATTGTGCACCACCACATCATGCCGACCGCCTTCCTTACTGCTTCCACCGAAAATGCGATTCCATAACAAATGGAAGCAGCAAATAACAGAGAAGCGTGAAAATTGTACAGCTAATAATACTGTTCCCAGGGGTGGAACATATGCGAACACCTAGATTACCTCTATATTACCTAGTCTTTCTGCAGTGTTTGTTGGGCACATACAGAATGCATATCTGAGGAGGGAAGTTAACACAGGACGCGTTGTAATGGAGAGGTTTTTGAGTTGAATTCGCCCTGTTAGAGCAGGGGCGAAGAAAACAAGAAATTAATCTTATCCCTTCTTCTTTAGTTATTGTTTCCATGACGAAATGAAAATAATATCCGTGATACTAATATCAATATTATACTTATCGAGTCTTTTGTCTCGAGTATTATCAGGTAACGGATATCTTAAAACTATACTTGATATTGATACTTTAGATGTGATTTCGTGTCCCTATTTGATAATTTTTGAAGTTTTTAAACGGTTTTATTTTTTTTTTTTTTCATTCAAAAAAGTTTGAGTAACAGAAAATATCATTAAAAAAATACCAAAAACACCGACCAAACTGAATTACATGGGATCACGACGCAGTTGTAAGAGGTCATTTCATTACACGTAAAATTTTTCTCAACCATGGCTTTTAATAAATACTTGCGCATGCATAACGATCTTGATATGCCAGCTTTTGGATTTAGGACGGCAGAGGTTTAAAGCGAAAGTGATATTCTTTAATGATATTTTCTATTATATCGTTTATATTTTTCCATACAGATCAAAGAGGATGATATAATTGAGTCCTTGAGTGAAGCAATTGAAGCTGGCTATCGTCTCATTGAAACCTCTCCAGCCTATAATAATCAGGGTACAGTCGGTGATGTTTTGGCAGCTTGGATAAATTCAAACAAAATTAAACGTGATGAAATATTTGTTGTGACCAAATTGCCTGTTGAAAGTGAGTTACTTATTTAGTTGAGATATTGAATAGCTAAGGATAGTCTATTAGCGCGATTTTATAGGCGAATTCAGTGCATTTCAAGGAGAATTCTGTACAATGTCACGCCATTCGTTGATTGTTTGTGCTTGCAATCTCCCTAAGGCGAATCCATACCAGGTGGTGGCGAAGCGAATTCTACCAATTCGCCATGCATAAAAATGTCAAGCCAAAAGACAATTTTCATTGGTTCCGATTAACTGACATATTAAATTACAAGACGCTGTATGGAAAATAATCAAGAAGAAGCAATGAGCTGTTGGGATAACAACACCTGGTACTGAATTCGCTTTGCCCATCCATCAATTCAAGGCAAGTTTATACAATGTGATGGCAACACGAATTCAACCAATTCGCCATGCGGAAAAATGTCAAGTCAAAAGAAAGTATCCATTGATTTCGATTTACAGACAGCCTTTATTCAAGGCGTTGTGTTGCATTGCTGTTCGAATTACAACACCTGGTACTGGATTCGCCTTGCCATCAATCGAACTCCGATTTAGTATCGATAAAGGCGAATTCAAACGAAGTTATAGCATGCCAACAACTTATTACTTGTTTTTGTCATTTTTCCCAACGCGAATCTATACCAGGTGGTGTCAAAGCGAATTCAACCACTTCGCCGTACAGAAGAATGTCAAATCAAAAGAAAATTTTCATTGATTTCGATTAACTGACATATTGTTGTACAAGGCGTTGCAAAGCGAATCTATACCAGGTGGTGGCAAAGCGAATTCAATCAATTCGCCGTGCAGATGAATGTCAAGTCAAAAGAAAATGTTCATTACTTATTTTGTTTGAAAATTTTCATAGATTTCGATTAACTGACATTTTGTTGTAAAAGGCTTTGTATGGAAAATTATTAAGAAGAAGCGATCAGCTGATGGGATAACACCACCTGTAATGAATTCGCCTTGAAGGTGTTGTATGGAAAATAATCAAGAAGAAGTAATCAGCTGTTGGAATAACAACAGCTGGTACTGAATTCGCCTTGATTTTTCAATCGGAAATGTGGTACAGGATGTCAGTAAATTTGATTAATTTTACTTTTATTTTACGATCTCCGCCACGGCAAATTTGGGCTGTATTCGCTTTGCTATATCCTTGCATAATTTTGCCGTGCATTTTATGAATTTAAGAACGATGTATGTATGAGTAAGTACAGCTGATTGCTTGTGCTTCTGTCTTTACCTTCAGAGTCATTTTTAAGGACGACGAAATGGGTTTGAATTCGCTTTGATTTTACTTCGTATAGATTAAATACCAGATAATGGTATGCGATCAGCCAATGACGTGCTCTTGCGATTTTCCATTAAAAATGTGTGAGTTTAGAATATCAATAAAACCATATAAGTTTGACTTCCAATTCTGTCGTGCGGCGAGTTGGCATAGATTCGCTTAATTAAATTTTTAGTGTACTGAGAAATTTTGCGTACGAACTGCAAAAGGTCGTGTCGTGAAGAGGGGCAAAAAGCTCTGTTAGAAAAAAGAGACGAGAGTAAAAAGCATGAGTGCTGACTGTGACCACTAATCCAAAATATTTCCGAAAAAACCACGTTTTATGCGAAAGGTTTCAAAACCCCACCACGAAGCCTGACCAATGGAAAAAAAATAAAAGGAAAAATTCTCCTGATAGCTCAACAGCGAAGGAGTCCGATATCCCGATCTCTGACCAAAATCTTGTCCCAAAAGTAATAATGTGCCGCCAATTTATGGACTTTACGCCAAGGTGCACACCTCCATATAAGAGCTTAATGATACTTTGCTCAATCTACAATAAGGCAAAAAATGCCAAGCGCCAATTACCAGTCAGGCTTTCGTAAATGACTAATATTTGAAAAAAAAAAATATTCAGATACCCACATTCTTTAATAGGACGGCAGTATTACGGTTTGATCTTTACAACATTCTTATTCATATTTAGGGTTAATGGTAGCAGAACCGATCGTACCTTTTGTTTGTCGAGCAGCTTTGCTGGATGGGTCAAGTTACTCAAATAGGTTATTTATATCGAAGGCTGGCCTTGGCAGCAGAGGACGGACAACAGGTCACTGAGTTGTAAAGGCTGGGGGGGGGGGGGGGGGGGGGGGGAGTTGCCGTACTTATTGAACAATGGAACACGATACATGATTTGTTTGTTGTTTCGGCTACAATGTTAAACAGCTTGGCAAGAGGTCTTTATAATCTCTTATTTATTGAAACCCATTCTTGTAGCTGCGAAACCTCTTGGTAGTGCATTCTTAGGTAGAGAGATCTTTGTTTTCAATTATAGTTAATGTTATGGTTACGCATTTACAACGGAGCAGTAAGGAAGGCGGTCGGCATGATGTAGTGGTGCACAGTGGCTAGTCATTGTCGGCTGGGGCGGGTCCTTGCCAACCTTACTGTTCCTGCGCCATAAACAGAAAAAAGTTCCTATCATGCCTATCAAGACGAGCAGCTGTCAAATTCAAAAAACCTGGCAGAAGCGCAGAGACCGACTCAAAACGCTTATCAATACAAAATAAAACAACATCCGGCTGAACCGGATGTCACGGACAGACCGTTAACATTCCAAAAATTTAAATTCAAATTCAAAAAAAAAACTGACGCAAAAAAAGTACTACCGAACCGGACATGGCCGGTTACTAACGCTGAAAATCAAATTAAAAAAAAACCGCTGAAAAACCAAACAATAACAAAAAGCTGAAAAAATTAAAAATAAAAAAGAAAAGGGCCGAATATACATAGGGGGCGCCGCGGGTGGTGTTGCGACGCCCGGTGCTTAGTCCCACCCTCAAAATCCATGGCCACCGACGCACCTAAAATTTCGGTGGCCCCTTACCTGTATACCTTAGGTGCCCTCTAAAAGAAAGGAGACCTCAGCATTCCCATTTACAATTTAGATTTATTGACAATTCATACTAATTAATAACTTATGCATTAAATTTTTAGGATTCTATCGAGAATTTCTAAGTTTCACATGTGATGCTAGAGTTTACGTTTATTCCGAATTACATTTACATCGCATACAATTATTCGGATTCAACTCCTTATATGTCTTACAGCCTAGTGGTTTCGTATATAGTGTAGAAAATATTTTGAATGTACTAAATATCTTTTGGTTTTTAATTACTAGTGCAATTACATTAAATTCATTTTTATGTATTTCATTTAATTTGGGGAATTCTTCCTCTTCTTCCTTTTTTTTTTGTGCAAGGGTTCATTCGCGACGTTATTTGAAAATACAAAAAAAAAAACGTCTGAAACGAGTTTATTGTTCCGGGTTCAAAAGGACATCGCTCCCCAACCCCTGTTGCATCTAGGTTATAACTCTCGCAGAAAGGCCTATGTCGCTAATGTGTAATGCATTACCCATTTACATGGCTTTCGCAGGTAAGTATAAAAAAAATTTATGGTTCCGAGTGACACATTCAAATATGTAAGGTATTATATATATACTAGTGACACTATTCTGTAACTCGACTGGAATAATATTATCTGCAGAACTCACACTTTCATAATTTTGGTTTTCTATTTCTTGACTGTATTGACCTTTCACAAGCTTTACAGAACAATGGTTCTTATTCGCAAGATTGCAGAACGGGTTTTACATTGCACTTATCCGACGGGTCAACAGAGTTAAGAGCACCAAAGTGTCCGAATGCATATACCGTACGTTCGAATCGAGTTACAGAAAGGGGTCTTTAGGTTCATTAAGCGTGCTTGGAATGAATTACAAAAATTTGAAACGATAATCTGTAAGTGACGAATTTTATCACTTCACATAGATACATAATACAATTTCACCGAGTTGGAACGGACTCACCCAGTTTCAAACGTTGTTGTTGCAGTTGGTGTTGGTACTGTTGTTGTTGCTGTTGCTGCTGCTGAACCTGCTGCTGCTGAGTGTGCGTATGTTGCTCAGATGTTGCTGGCTGGCGTTAATGAGGTGTGATTATCGTGCCATTAGGTAGAATGTTATAGGGCAATGCTTGGCCATTGGACACCACCCAATATTTGCTCAGCTCGTTTAGATGATGGTTTTGCGTTTGTTGTTGCAATTGTAATTGTGGCAATTGTTGTGTATCATTAATATGTTGCTGTGGTGAATGGCGCTGTGTTTGTTGATATGTCACTCTAGGAGTGGTACGTCTGGCGTCTTGGCATATGACGGTGCCGGGGTCACTGGATATGGTTGGTGCTATTGCAGTTGGTGTGGATGGAAATGACACCGCTAAGCCAACACCACTATTGCTAAGTTGAGGAACCGTGTATATTACGTGGCAATCGTTGGGAAAATTCCAACATTCCCGCGCTCCTCGCATACGCGGAGAAGGCAACGCCGATGCCTTCCAATTACTATTTATTAGTATTCACGATGTTCGGGAATTTAGCACGTCCTGAGAGTAGGTTAAAACGGTTTCAACGTGGCCACCGGCTAGCTTACTTCGTTTTTAATTGAATTCACTCATTTCGGAGACAATTTTCGGGTTAAAACGTTAAAATGTAAACTTCCTGTATGTAGCTCCTTAGCCTTTCAAAATTTGGCTATGTATATAAGCACGGCTTTGAGGAATTCCGAAAATACGATGAACATATGTAGAGGAGTGTTTTACGATGGCTATAAACCGCCCAAATTTTGATGGTGAACTATCTGTATTTGAGAACGCGCTCGTCAGTTCCACCAACTATATGTGGATGCACATAAGTATCCTGTAATTTTTCACTTGACCACTTTTTGGTCACGAGGGTTGTGTGCTCTACCGCTTCAGACCGCCAGCAAAAAAAAAAGAAAGTTTTTTCTTCCTCGGAAACTCGTGGTGGTTTTTTCCTTCCTTCTTTTTTTCTTTTTTTTTCCGTCCTCTAGTGATGGCCGGTCTGTCTGTTCCCTTCTTTTTCGATATTTTTCATCGCAACCCTTTCCACATCGCTAGGTGTGTTCCCGTGAACACGCTCCCAAGTGGGTCGTAGCCGTAGACCGTAGCAGCAGACCGTAACAAACCTGCTTCGCTTTGAAGACCTGACGATGAAGCGAACAGGGAACCGGATCATCTGTGGGAAGCTATTGCCAGGGATCTCCGATGACAAGCAACGTGGGGCACGACTCACCCCTGAGATAAGAGTCTCAAAGTCCTACTACGAAGCTAGCCGGGCAACATGGGTCCATCAAAAAAAGTTAAGTCAAATTTGGGAATTAATTCTGTTTCCTAGTTTAAAAGGGCTTTGCGGCAATTAGACATTTGTTATGGAGAACTCGTCAAAACTCCGAAAGGTTTTAGTGGTTATCGCCCCCACAAAAGGCAAGACAAAAAAAAATTTTCGTAGACATTTTGGTAAAGGAGAACTCGTCCAAACTCCGAAAGGCTAGTCCGACCTAAGCGTGGACTGCCAGGGTGTTCACGGTCCTCGGTGAGTACGCGTGTGAACAACCTATGAGGTCAGTGCTCGGGGAGAATACTGGGCGAGATGTCCCCGACCGCCAAAACGCCCAGACAAAAAAAGGTCCAATTGGTGGGTGTATAAAAAAAATCAAATTGTAAATTGGCAAAAGAAACGTTTTCTAGTTCATTGCGGGCGAATGTCCGACGCGTGAAAGCGACCTATCAATTTCCCGTTTAGGTCCTCGAGATCATACAATGCGTTACCTATTTTTCGAAGCACGCGACACTTCAGGTATTTGGGTAGGAATTTGGCATTAATGCCCTGTTTAAAATTACTTAAGGCAAAGTTTCTCCGGAAAACTTCCTGACCTTCCTTATAGTTGACGTGTCTAGAGCGCTTGTTATAGGTGGTTACTCCCCTATCTTTGGCCTGATCTAAATTTCTGCGGATCTGCTCACGAATATTAGTCAACTTGTCAGCTCGGCTTACTACCGTAACCTGGTCTTCTCGAAGGCTGCCGAGTTTCCCTAAAATGTTGTACGTTGAGGCATGTTGGACCATGTTTTGGCCATATAATGCAAAGTACGGAGAACACTGAATCGCTGTATGAAAATCACTTCTCAAAACTGATAAAATTTCGGGTATATGCTTATCCCAATTAGTGTGGTCAGGTTTATCCTTCAGGAAAATCCTAATCTTAGAAACAATTTCTCTGTTGACGCGTTCGGATGCGTTCGCTTGGGGAGAATATAGCCCCGTCCTCACGTGCGTCACCCCGTAGTTTGCAAAAAATTGGTTCATTTCCTTCGAGATGAACTGTTTACCATTGTCACTGTGAATAAACTCAGGGACCCCTACAGCCGGAAAAATTTCTGAAGCGAAGTAATTTATAACGTTTACAGTGGTGGCTCTCTGCATGGGCTTTAGCCAAACGTATTTTGAAAAATGGTCTAGTACTATGAAAAGAAATTGATTTCGCCGCTTAGATCTCGGATACGGCCCTAGAAAGTCGCAATACAACCGCTGAAATGGCCTTTCGGATTCAAAGGTACTCCCTATAGGTGGTCTCGACTGCTGATTGGTGGGTTTTACCGTTTTGCAGGTGTCACAACGCTGGACGTAGTCCCTGACGTCCTTAGTCTGCTGCGGCCAGAAGTACTTCTGCCTAACACGTTCTAAGGTTTTCAGCCATCCGCCATGGTAACTCCGGTTAGCGTCATGTGCTAATCTCACTGCTTCCTCAGTCAACCCTTTTGGCAACCATAAACGCCACAGCGAGTCTTCTTCCCCTTCCATCCCCTTACGAAACTTAACTCTTTTGAAAATTACACCGTCCACCACTCGTAAATCCGGAAGTGATTCCTCGTTTTCGGTGACGGTCCGAATTAAGTCTAAATACTCATTGCTGGTAAATTCGGGAGAGACTAAGTCTATTTCTCCGGGTGTGGTAGTGAAAGTTAACTCGTCAACGTCAAAACGCGACAGCGCGTCTGGTACTACATTCAGGGTGCCCTTACGATGTTCCATTCTAAAATCGTATCTTTGCAGTAAGAGTGACCATCTCGCCAACCTCCCGCTCAAGTCTTTTTGTGTCATCAACCACTTGAGACTGGAGTGGTCCGTAACAATCCGAAAAGGTAATCCTTCGACATAGGGTCGGAAACGCTTCACGCTAATTATGGCTGCAAGACATTCCAGCTCGGTTACTGTGTAATTGCGTTGAGCATTATTCAGCTTTTTCGACACGAATGCGATTGGATGCTCAGCGCCATCATCATCGACCTGAAACAATACTCCGCCAACACCTATTTTGGAAGCGTCACATTGTATCACGAATTCCCTTGAAAAGTCTGGTTGGGCCAAGACAGGCGCCGAACTCAAGGCTACTTTTAGTTTTTCGAACGCCTCTATAGCTTCAGGAGTGAGTTTAAACGGGCCTGCTGACTTGCGGAGACAGTCGGTCAAGGGACCTGCCAAGTCCGCAAAATTGGTAATAAATGCTCGGTACCAATTCGCCATGCCCACAAACCTACGCACTTGCCGAGGGGATTTAGGGATCGGGAAGTTTTGTATTGCTTCTACTTTTCCCGGATCCACTTTCAGACACCCGCTGCCTATCAAATACCCTAAGTAGCGTATTTCCTTCTGACAAAATTTACTTTTTTCCACATTTATTGTCAGACCTGCATCTCTCAAACAGTTCGCCACTTCCGCTAGCAATTTTAGATGATCCTCAAAATTAGTGCTACATACCATCAGATCGTCCAGGTAGACAAAGACGTTCTCTCGCAGACGCGAAGGGATCGCCTTGTCCATCAGCCTACTCATAGTCTGCGGTCCATTGCACAGACCAAATGGCATCACCTTGAAGTGGTACAGAGGCCTCCCCGGAACGGCGAATGCTGTTTTTTCCTTAGAGGACTCTGTCAATTTGATCTGGAAGAACGCGTCTTTCAGATCAATGCCACTAATAAAATGCGTATCTTTCAGTCTGCTCAATAAGCCGTTGATATGAGGCAGGGGGTACGAATCCTTCTTAGTCACCGCGTTGACCTTTCTCGAATCTATGCACAGCCTGACTTTGCCTGGTTTCCGGACCAGTACTACAGGACTACACCACGGGGAGTTGGATTCTTCTATAACTCCTAACTGTAGTAACCTGTCTAGTTCTCTAAAAGCTTCGGCTTGCCTCGGCGGCGAAAGAGGAAAATGCTTGCTTTTTATAGGCACAGCATCACCGGTGTCGATGTGATGCTCCACTAATTTAGTTTGCCCTAGGCCTAACTTCTCGTACGAAGGAAACGTCTCGATGACTTTTCGCAATTCTGATTTCTGTTCTGGTGACAATTCATGGAGGTTAAGTTCCTCTTCCTTTTCAAGCCTAGTCTCTAAACACTCTACGCTCGGGAATATTTCGGGAGCTAACGCAAATGCTCTCCAAAAATCTACCCCGAAGTATGCTTCTTGGAGCAATGAGGGAACAAGGTAAAAACGAATAATCTTTGTGGTATTTTTAAAAGTGACCGGTAGAGATACTGAGCCTAAAATTTTTTGCTTGTTGCCGCCTGCGGTATATACGAACGCATGTAAGGGCTGATATTCGAAGCCGTTACCCTTTAGGAATTCTAATCCATTCTTCCCTAAGATGGAGACGTTGGCTCCCGAGTCCAACAACCCTACAAGAAAACTATTTTTAATTTTAGCCTTTACTAGAGGCCTTTCGTCCTCTGTAAGCGTTAACGTGGTGGCTTGCAGCAGTCTACGCTCCTGTACTCTCCTGTGGTATCTCTTCCTACACTTCAAAATATTTTCCGATACCGGATATTGTTCAAAAATGGTATGTCTTATGTGTTCGTACCTATGCTCCCTTTCTTCTAGGCTTGGTGAAAGTTGCGTTTGGCTCGCGACATCCCTATGCTGGCGTCGCAGAATTTTGATTTGCTCGCCCATCGTGAAAGAGGACGTTCGACTCTCGGATTCAGAACTATTCGAATCGTCAGTACTATCAGGGAAAGTTATTATTACAGTCGAGGGTTCTTCTGCCAGGGTACTACTGCACCTCGGAAGCTCACCACCTCCATGCAGAGATTCGCCCTCGGGTTCAGCGCACGGGACGACGCCTCGAGCACTGGCTGATGTGGGAGCTATGAAGCCGAACGAGGTTCCCCCATCTTCTCGCTCGGGTACTGGTTTCCCTGCCTGCGATGGTCCCTAGGGCATTTAGGAGTGAATACACCCTTATACCCACATTTAAAACAAAAAGGACTTTTTATGGGTTCCTCGCAATATATATAGGAGTGCCCCATTCCCTGGCAATTCCAGCACTGGATTCCTGAGTAGTCCGGTCTTCTGCTGCGTCTATATTCCAGCGCCTCTATCTGGGGATCTATCTCGCCGTCCTCGCCTTCCATCTTCATGTCCGGGGTTGTCACGCGTGCCTCGCTTACATGCCGTCCTGAGTAATTGGCTCCCAGCAGCTTGCTCTCTTTCAGCACTTGTTCACCTCGGCGTGCTACATCGCGCAGATCATGGAGGTTCCTTACGTCCGCATTAAAAAGCATTAGCTTAAGGCTACTGTTGACGTTCCTTTTTATTATGTCAATCAGTAGAAGCTCTGACATCGGCTCCCTTAAGCGCGCGTTCAAGGAGATTATGTCCGCGTGAAACACGTCATAACACTCACTTGCCTTTTGCTTGCGCATGGAGATCTCCATCATGATCTCGTGGTCCGTTTTCAAGGTGCCAAACTCTCTCTTTAAGGAGTAGCACAAAAAGGCATATGTCGCATTTGGGTTTTGTTTTGTGAACAGCCAGTACCATTCTTCGGCTCGTCCCGAAAGGAATAAGTGGAAACTGGCCATTATTTGTTCGTCAGGGCATTGTGTGCGCTCACACAAGGTGTTTAATTTGAAGAGGAAATCGCTTACACTCCCAGTGCCGTCGAATGCGATTTTCCACTCCTGCGGTTTTACTGTTATGCTGCTTGGAGTCGGGTACATTGGCGGTACTACCGATGGCAATGGGTTACGGTCCATCCTGCTTGCGTTCCTGTGTTGCTGGTGTGCTTGCTGCGTGGATTCGAGAGCGGCGTTGAGCTGGGCCATGTTGGCTCTAATTGAGCCCATCTCTCTCCGCATTTCCTCCTGCGAAGCCTGGAACAGTTGGTGTAGCACGTCCACCCACGAGCCTCCACGAGTGGCTTCGTCCTGCATTCCTAGGAGGTTCGCCTGATCGCTGGTAGCGTCCCCAAAATTTCCAACCTCTTGATTTGGTGGTAAGGCACCCGCTCCATCTGGTGCATAGTTCGACACATTGGTCATTATCCCCGAGATGTTGTGTGTGTTTAGCAGCGATGCATTTAAATTGCTGGTGCTTACAGGTATGTCCAGTTTGTCGCGGTCGTCGTTCGGGCCCGAGCCTATATGAGTCCCCGCGGGATTTCCGTAGGATCCTCCTACTGGGGTATGCACCACCAAAGGACGCCTTGCTTTCGAAAAAGCCCCCCTATTAGCACCGCCCCGGTGCTGGTTTCCCCGGAACCCTCCCGCACTCCCGAACGGAGTATTTCGCCCCGGTTGGCCGAACGATTGCTCGCGTGACATAATCAAAAATAATTATATAAAAAAAATGTAGCTCGTTACGTAGTAGTTAAAAAAACTTTTGCCGCGTAGCGCAGTTAGGGGTCAACAAAAAAAAATCAGAATTCCCCCTTTTACCTTATATTTTAGGCGATGCCTTGAAAAAAAATGTGTATATAAAAAAATTACGCGAGGAGTTGAGAAAACTTGGTAGCAATTCTAATGGGAACGCTGACATCCCATTCCCAGAAGGCACCTGGGCTACAGGTTGAGAAAAAAAAATTTACTACAAACACATTCATACTTGGCCCTAGTGCTCCCAACCGCAGTGCGAGGGGGTCTTAAGGTCCCCCTACGAGACTGGTCTGAGGCCACTAGGGTCACTCCAGGCACACACGGGTTGGTCTCAACACGCCCAGCCGCAACGCAGGGGTAGTCTCCAGGGGCTTGCCCCTGGGACTGGTTGGGGGTGTTGAGGCCTCCCGTTCATTTTTACTGGGCACCCCTCCTGCCTCCGCCGCAATGGGTGGAGCGGTTTCGGAACCGCTCCCCCAGTCTGGTGGGACAGGAAGGAGTGCCACTCTGAATCCCAGCTCAACCCATCACCATCCAGGTGGTATTCCAAGCTACCACCTGGGACGTGGGATGAGCTGGGGTCCTCACTACATGCGCACACACATTCACCCTGGACAACACAAATTCGGCTAATAAACAAAAAAAACTACTTTACAAAAAAAAAATTAAACCCAATTAGCGGACAAAATTATTCCATAGCCGACTAACGGACAACATTCCGGGAAAATAAAAACCCCAACTACAAAAAAAAATAAAGTGCGTGCAGCACTGCCTCATCGGGTGAATACAAAATCCCGATAACTGACGTTAAGTCACGTGGCTCCGTCAGCCACTGCCCCCGATGACCAGCCCGGACAACCTGATCCGTCTAACCATCCCACCGCAACGTAGGTGGCAGCTCTGTGGCTGCTCACTCGGACTGGTGGGATGGTCAACCTCACAGGTTGACCCGACTGACCCCCGCGGTCAGCGCTTCAGGCGCCACGTTGGGCGCCATCTGTTATGGCGCCCTCAGCAACTGTCATCGATGATCATTCTGGACAACTTGATCCGTCCAACCATCCCACCGCAACGCAGGTGGCTGCTCCTGCGGCTGCACACCTCGGACTGATGGGACGGTCAACTTCACAAGTTGACCAAAATGACCAGCGCGACAGCGCCTCGGGCACCAAATCTCGTTGGGCGCCATCTGTTATGTTTACGCATTTACAACGGAGCAGTAAGGAAGGCGGTCGGCATGATGTAGTGGTGCACAGTGGCTAGTCATTGTCGGCTGGGGCGGGTCCTTGCCAACCTTACTGTTCCTGCGCCATAAACAGAAAAAAGTTCCTATCATGCCTATCAAGACGAGCAGCTGTCAAATTCAAAAAACCTGGCAGAAGCGCAGAGACCGACTCAAAACGCTTATCAATACAAAATAAAACAACATCCGGCTGAACCGGATGTCACGGACAGACCGTTAACATTCCAAAAATTTAAATTCAAATTCAAAAAAAAAACTGACGCAAAAAAAGTACTACCGAACCGGACATGGCCGGTTACTAACGCTGAAAATCAAATTAAAAAAAAACCGCTGAAAAACCAAACAATAACAAAAAGCTGAAAAAATTAAAAATAAAAAAGAAAAGGGCCGAATATACATAGGGGGCGCCGCGGGTGGTGTTGCGACGCCCGGTGCTTAGTCCCACCCTCAAAATCCATGGCCACCGACGCACCTAAAATTTCGGTGGCCCCTTACCTGTATACCTTAGGTGCCCTCTAAAAGAAAGGAGACCTCAGCATTCCCATTTACAATTTAGATTTATTGACAATTCATACTAATTAATAACTTATGCATTAAATTTTTAGGATTCTATCGAGAATTTCTAAGTTTCACATGTGATGCTAGAGTTTACGTTTATTCCGAATTACATTTACATCGCATACAATTATTCGGATTCAACTCCTTATATGTCTTACAGCCTAGTGGTTTCGTATATAGTGTAGAAAATATTTTGAATGTACTAAATATCTTTTGGTTTTTAATTACTAGTGCAATTACATTAAATTCATTTTTATGTATTTCATTTAATTTGGGGAATTCTTCCTCTTCTTCCTTTTTTTTTTGTGCAAGGGTTCATTCGCGACGTTATTTGAAAATACAAAAAAAAAAACGTCTGAAACGAGTTTATTGTTCCGGGTTCAAAAGGACATCGCTCCCCAACCCCTGTTGCATCTAGGTTATAACTCTCGCAGAAAGGCCTATGTCGCTAATGTGTAATGCATTACCCATTTACATGGCTTTCGCAGGTAAGTATAAAAAAAATTTATGGTTCCGAGTGACACATTCAAATATGTAAGGTATTATATATATACTAGTGACACTATTCTGTAACTCGACTGGAATAATATTATCTGCAGAACTCACACTTTCATAATTTTGGTTTTCTATTTCTTGACTGTATTGACCTTTCACAAGCTTTACAGAACAATGGTTCTTATTCGCAAGATTGCAGAACGGGTTTTACATTGCACTTATCCGACGGGTCAACAGAGTTAAGAGCACCAAAGTGTCCGAATGCATATACCGTACGTTCGAATCGAGTTACAGAAAGGGGTCTTTAGGTTCATTAAGCGTGCTTGGAATGAATTACAAAAATTTGAAACGATAATCTGTAAGTGACGAATTTTATCACTTCACATAGATACATAATACAATTTCACCGAGTTGGAACGGACTCACCCAGTTTCAAACGTTGTTGTTGCAGTTGGTGTTGGTACTGTTGTTGTTGCTGTTGCTGCTGCTGAACCTGCTGCTGCTGAGTGTGCGTATGTTGCTCAGATGTTGCTGGCTGGCGTTAATGAGGTGTGATTATCGTGCCATTAGGTAGAATGTTATAGGGCAATGCTTGGCCATTGGACACCACCCAATATTTGCTCAGCTCGTTTAGATGATGGTTTTGCGTTTGTTGTTGCAATTGTAATTGTGGCAATTGTTGTGTATCATTAATATGTTGCTGTGGTGAATGGCGCTGTGTTTGTTGATATGTCACTCTAGGAGTGGTACGTCTGGCGTCTTGGCATATGACGGTGCCGGGGTCACTGGATATGGTTGGTGCTATTGCAGTTGGTGTGGATGGAAATGACACCGCTAAGCCAACACCACTATTGCTAAGTTGAGGAACCGTGTATATTACGTGGCAATCGTTGGGAAAATTCCAACATTCCCGCGCTCCTCGCATACGCGGAGAAGGCAACGCCGATGCCTTCCAATTACTATTTATTAGTATTCACGATGTTCGGGAATTTAGCACGTCCTGAGAGTAGGTTAAAACGGTTTCAACGTGGCCACCGGCTAGCTTACTTCGTTTTTAATTGAATTCACTCATTTCGGAGACAATTTTCGGGTTAAAACGTTAAAATGTAAACTTCCTGTATGTAGCTCCTTAGCCTTTCAAAATTTGGCTATGTATATAAGCACGGCTTTGAGGAATTCCGAAAATACGATGAACATATGTAGAGGAGTGTTTTACGATGGCTATAAACCGCCCAAATTTTGATGGTGAACTATCTGTATTTGAGAACGCGCTCGTCAGTTCCACCAACTATATGTGGATGCACATAAGTATCCTGTAATTTTTCACTTGACCACTTTTTGGTCACGAGGGTTGTGTGCTCTACCGCTTCAGACCGCCAGCAAAAAAAAAAGAAAGTTTTTTCTTCCTCGGAAACTCGTGGTGGTTTTTTCCTTCCTTCTTTTTTTCTTTTTTTTTCCGTCCTCTAGTGATGGCCGGTCTGTCTGTTCCCTTCTTTTTCGATATTTTTCATCGCAACCCTTTCCACATCGCTAGGTGTGTTCCCGTGAACACGCTCCCAAGTGGGTCGTAGCCGTAGACCGTAGCAGCAGACCGTAACATTAATCATAGTTAAATTAGTAATTTTAGACCCCCATAGCAGACGCCTCATTAGAACAGATTCCACTTCATCTAGGTTACGGTTTATACCGAAAGACTAACCAGATTCTCCCTGATAAAAAAGGAGGATAAATAATAATGATAAGTGTTTCTGGACACCTCCAATGTAGTTTTCTAGTACATACCGCGGTCTTCTCAGTAATCTTTCACGTAGGTCATCGGCAGTGCTGTTGTCATGTATAAAACTTGTAAATGCAAATGTTCTAACAAACAAAAAAATCAATAGCAGTTTCTGAATCCATTACCAGATAACAGGCCACATGAAGTTGAAGAAGTCTTAACGAAATCTTTAAGGTTACTACAACTGGAATATGTTGATTTGTATTTGATCGATGCACCGTTTGCTGTTAAAATGGAACATCAAACTATTAAGCGAGACTCGGATGGTAATTGCATTTTTGATGAAATAACTGACCATAAAGGTGTCTGGAAGGTGAGTTCGTGATATTTGGTGAAAAAAAAACACTTTTCGAAATAAAACTTTTCTTTTTCAATCTAGAACATGGAAACAATGTTACATTCTGGTTTAACGAGAGCCATTGGCGTTGGAAATTTTAATATTTCGCAGATTGAGAATATGTTCAGCCCACGAAGTACTATTCCACATGTTTTGCAGGTAAATTTTTTTCAGGAATCACTCTAAAACTCACTTCCACGGGGGAAGAAACGCGACAGCAGCACGACGCTATGTTTTTGCCTAACTGTCGATAGGTGCGAATCGATCCATAAGAATAGATGTGAAGAATAATTCATTGCGTCGGATAGTGCCGATAGGAGTGACCCTACCTTAACTTTTGAAAACAAGATTACAAGCAGCCAAAATTAATAAACATTTATAACGTAATCGAAAACAATATTAAAATAAATTATAAAATTAAAAATTGCTTGAAATAAATGTTTTCATACATTTAAAGCGATACGGGCAATCCCCCATTAACTCATATAAGTAGACAACAATTTGTTGTTCCTACCGGACATTCGGTGTCACAATTAAATGTTGCTCTATTATCATACATCCGAAAATCAAATATGTGTGCCCAGCTAAAGAAATTTAACATTGAAAATATTTTTAAGATTGATTATGTTAGGATAACTTGAACTGACTGGTCCGTGAGGACCTCTGATAGACTGAATGATCCTTTGAGTCCAGAAGTTTGTTTAACGACCAAACCGAAAACCCCTATCAAAACGAGGACCTACCATTTTGTACCATTGTAACGAATTCTGGGGAAATTCTGCTTAGTTGAAATCTTCTGCTAACGTTCGAATCGCTAAACTGTTGAATAAATCACTCCAATATTTAGTATTTCAAACTGAACTTATTTAGATTACTTTGGGATTAGTATTTCACATTTAAACTTCATAACCAATAGCGTGCTTAACCCTAGTGAGATAACGTACGTCTGTGAAACGTAGGTCGTTTTAATTTTGCTCTCAGTCTCCCACAATCGTAAAGAGAGAACATTCTCATTCTCAGTTTTCTCAGCTACCATTACCAGCTTGTCAGTGGGTGGTGCTTTTCAGTAGTAACTTTTTTGTTTGCTGAAATATATACGCATGTTTTTTAAAAATACGCCTAAGAGACGTATCGTTATCTTTTACGTGACTACGTGGCATGAATAATTTTATATGTAATTTTTGCCTAGAATGATAATTTTAGCCAATATTTTTAAGTATAGTTTAAAACAGTTAATTTATTCAATTGTAGTACAAAAAATTTGTATCTTATTTTAATTTTTTTGCTATAAACTGAGGTCCTTCAAAAAAACTGATTTTTGATGAGACAAGTCCAAGAGAAGTCAAACTTAATTTTTAATATATTAAAAAAAAAACAACATTTTTCTTTAAAAACGATTTAACACAAGTGAATATATATCAAATAAATGATTACAAAAAAACAAAAAAAAAAAAAAATGTTAGTTTTTTTTATATCTTTAGAGTCTTTAAACTTGAACACGTCTCTCAGACGTACGTTATCTCTCTAGGGTAAAAAAATAACGTTATCTTTCTAGGGTTAAATCAAAACTGAATACTGATTCCTCAGCTTGCACTGCTTTTATATTTTCTGTCGCCTCGTCTGTATATTTGTCCAAATGTCTAGACGTTTCACCTTCTAGAATCTCCTGCTTGGTAAATGTATATTTGTAGTTTATGCGTTTCTAATAATCATATGCGTGTGTATGTGTGAGCAACTACTGATGACCACATGTGTGTGTGTGTGAGAGATCTCTTCGTTGCCTTGTACATAAGTGTTGCTAGCTTTAATGTGTACATGTATATACGAGTGGCTGCTCCATGTTTTCGTTGTTGCGTGATTATTTACTAACAGCCTAGTGATGTCAACATTCGCCACAATATTTTATAGAATAGCCCCGCTCCTTCGGCAACTACTAGAAACCTTCTAAAACTTATGCGGATTTTATTTGTATATGTGATAGCTGTGCCACTATTAATAGCTGGAGTCTTAGCCTCACGAAAGCAGAGCACAAGCACAAAATGTGTTCGATCGTTTTCTTCTCCATCCCACACACCTTACATTTGCTATCACTAACTAGGCCTTATTTGAAAGCATGGGACGCCAGAAGGCAGCGTTCAGTCGATTACCCGTCATAAGCCTCTAGTTGTTGTAGTTATAAGGACACTCCCCGAAGACCTTGGGGAGTGTTATAGATGTTGATGGTATTTTGCCGGATGCAAATCCGGCACGTTCCGGTAAAAAGCACCATAAAAGTACTAGCCCGACCATCTCGGGAATGATTTGGTATGACCACATGCAACCTTCTAGGCCATACCGCCCTCCAACCCCCTAGATCCATCAGGTGTTCGGGGCCGTCAGAGCCGCTAACCTGCTGGGGCGATAAGCCTCTAGTCGCTTCCCAAGGCAGTCGGTTCTATGTACCGGAGCCACTCGGGATTTTTCCCGGCCAAGGACTGTCATTTCAGTGTGACCCCATTTAATTTGTTTCGTCCCTCCCACAAATTGTCATCCTCCCAGCAGCTCCTTGCAGCAGGACTGCTACATATTCTCTTACTCCGGGAAGGTATCGAACCCAATCCGGGTCCGTCTCCTGACCCCGGTCTGAGAAATGGTTTTGCTGCATTTGCCAGAAAAGAATCTTTTTAGGACGGTCATACTCTGTTCAGTGTGTCTCGTGCAAGGGATGGTTGCATCGGACAGGTTGTTCTGGGCTTGATCCCAAAACCCGACGTCCACGCAACTTTTATAAATCTTTTGTGGCTTCTTGCTGCTCACGCCCAAGGGCGTCCCGTAGTCTACGCCTAAGCGCCCCCCACTACCTTCAAGCAGCCTCGCTGCTCAGCAAGCCACAACAAGTACCCGCTGCTGCTCGCGCCCCACGGCGCCAACAACTCAAACAGCTGATACCACTCATAACTACTACCTTCGTAGTAGAGCTGGTAGTAATGCTGAGCATCAGCCCCTGCCCCCGTCTTCCTCTCCCCCCTCTTTTCTGGCAGCAATCGTGCAGGTCAGGGAAACAGACTCTTAGTTCCTACCTCCGTTTGCACCGTCTGCCAGCACAGAATATATAGGTTTGCGACATCCGCTCAATGCAGCTCCTGCCTTGGGTGGTGCCACTTTCCTAGATGTTCTGGTCTCCGCGACGGCAACCCCTCGATGGGTTTCATCGCGCCATGTTGCCAGGTCGCAAACCCAAATCATCCGGGTACCCCAATGCTTGCCCAAGGGCGCCCAGTCCCAAGGCCACAACAGCAATTGCGTCCTGGCCTTCCACAACCTAGGCGTAGTCACCCGTCACTTACCCCTAGAGTGGCGGCGTCACCCCTCATGCACTTCAGAATTCTGCAGTTAAACTGTAATGGACTAACTGGGAAGATTACGGAGATAGTCGATTTCATGAAGCGGCACAACATCCGCATTGCTGCGATTCAAGAGACTGAACTCACAGGGAGATCTGCATTGCAGACCTGCTCTGGGTATAATGTCCACAGGAAGGACCGCGAGAGCGGAAATGGAGGCGGCCTCGCGTTTATTATACACCACTCTGTGCAATATCATATATTTGATCCTGGCATCGACCGCAGGGACAATGTCTTAGAACGTCAAGGCCTATCTGTCCGGTCAGGCGATGCAAATCTAGAAATCACCAACATCTACATCCCTCCTGTCACCTGTTGCCCCAGTGGATACCGCCCTAAAATCGAGGCCTTACTCACTGGCAACAATCGCATTATCTTAGGCGATTTCAATGCCCATCACGACCTATGGCATTCAAACTTGCGGGCGGACAGTAGGGGTGAGATGTTGGCGGATCAAATAGAAGAAGACGTTCTGCACAATAAACGGAGACGCCCCCACACGTATGGTAGGAAGCTGTCATAGCTCGCCAGATATCTCAATCGTGAGCGCAGAACTCGTAAACTGCGTCAACTGGCAGCCGATGGTAACATTGGCATCCGACCACCTGCCCATACTTATTTCGTTCGAGCGTACCGCCGACTTCATCGTCACCGAAAAACGCACTTTCATAAACTTCAAAAAAGGAAAGTGGGAAGAATATAAATCTGCAACAGACAGCAGCTTTGCTGCCCTCCCTATCCCGACTGATGCCCGCCAAGGGGAGCGTGCCTTCCGTAAGGTCATTGAATCCGCCTCGGCACATTTCATTCCCGCCGGGAGAATTCCCGAAATCCGGCCCCACTTCCCGGCGGAGGCCGCGAGCTTAGCGAGGGAACGCGACCTTATAAGACAGCTCGATCAGGCGACCCCCAAATAAGGGATATAAACCAGCGCATCAGATTGCTTGTGGACGAACACAAGCGGGCGAAATGGGAAGAGCACCTAAGAGGTTGTAACCTCTCTACCGGTGTAGGTAAACTTTGGTCCACCGTAAAGTCCCTATCGAATCCGACTAAGCACAAAGACAAAGTTTCCATCGCCTTCGGCGATAAGGTGCTGTCGGATGCGAAAAAATGCGCGAGCGCTTTCTGCCGACAATATATAATGCATCCTACGGTCGACAAAGATAGACGGAGAGCCAATAGACACGCACATAAACACAAATTCAGCGCGTCACCAATCACCATCACCGCTAGAGAGGTTGAGGACGCCATTGGTCGCGCTAAACCATCCAAAGCAGTGGGCCCAGACGGCATAGCCATGCCGATGCTTAAAAACCTAGGGAAAGAGGGTTTCAAATATTTAGCGCATGTCTTCAACCTGTCTCTCTCCACCTTTGCCATACCCGAGAAATGGAAAATGGCCAAGGTGGTCCCGCTACTAAAGCCCGATATCTCTCCTATCGCCAGTGGCAAAAACGCTTGAAGCCATTTTGCTCTCTTATTTCCAAGCACATTTGCAGCTAGCCCCTCATCAGCATGGCTTCAGAAAACTCCATAGCACTACCTCCGCGCTAAATGTCATTAGCACCCAGATAAATTGCGGTTTGAATCAATACCCCCACCATAGAACAGTACTCGTAGCGCTAGACCTATCAAAAGCCTTTGATACGGTCAACCATGGCTCATTACTGCAAGACCTGGAAGGGTCTACCCTTCCCCCATGTCTTAAAAGGTGGACCGCAAATTATATGGGTGGTCGGCAGGCATCGGTGGAATTCAGAAACGAGACATCAAAACCAAGGAGAATTAAACAAGGGGTGCCACAGGGTGGTGTCCTATCCCCACTTTTGTTTAATTTCTACATATCTAAGCTACCTTCACCACCGGAAGGAGTCACAATCGTTTCCTACGCCGATGACTGCACAATAATGGCCACAGGCCCAGGCCCAGAGATTGATGAGCTATGCAATAAAATAAACGGCTATCTCCCTGATCTCTCCAGTTTTTTCGCCTCGCGAAACCTGGCATTGTCACCGACTAAATCTTCCGCGACCTTATTTACAACATGGACGCCCCAAATGTCGACCATATTGAACATCCACGTCGATGGCACTACGCTACCGCAATTGTTCCGAGAATTCAGAGCCGTAATAAAATCCTCAAATCCCTTGCTGGCAGTACCTGGGGAAAAGATAAAGAAACGCTCATGACCACATACAAAGCAATTAGCCAGCCGATTACGTGCTACGCGTCACCCATATGGTCGCCAAGCCTAAAACCTACCACTGGACGAAACTACAGGCCTGCCAAAATACTGATCTCAGAATCGCCACGGGCTGTCTTCTTATGTCCCCAGAACACCATCTGCATAATGAGGCGAGAATACTCCCCATCAGGGAGAGAAATGAGATGCTGACCAAACAGTTTCTGTTGAATACCCAGAAACCTGGGCATCCCAACAGACATCTGATTGACGAACCAGCACCGCCTAGGGGCCTAAGGAGTCATCTCCGTAAGCATTTTGAGGAAATACGGCACCTGAGAACCCAGCCGTATGAAGCGAAAAAACACAAGCAGGTCCTTGGTGAACTCCATAGACAGGCGTCGGACCTTTATGTCGGGAATTGCCCGGTGAATCCAGTACTTGAAGGAAAATATCCAGAACTCGCGGAAGAGGAACGCATACTCCCCAGGGAAACGCGTGTCACTCTTGCTCAACTTCGTTCTGGATACTGTAACAGGTTAAACTCTTACCTATCCAGAATCAACCCCGACATACAAAATGTATGCCCCGCTTGCAATGTGTCCCCACATGACACCAACCATCTCTTTAATTGTAATATGGAACCAACGCCTCTAACACCCCTTTCCTTATGGTCCACCCCTGTTGAAACGGCAAGTTTCCTTGGACTCCCGTTAGAGGATATTGATGACAATTTGTGATCGGTCGCGGCTATTAGGTGGGGCGAGCATTGCTACAACAACAACAACAACATAAGCCTCTAGTATCTCTTTTTAATGACAAGAGTAACTTTGTTAGTCTAAGGTTATAAGACCTCTCGGAGAATCCCAGCTTCACGCTAGTTCGGAATATAGAAGAATGGTATGAGCGGAAGAACGGCACACTAAAACACTACCTCACGCAGTTTCCATAAGGAGTTTGGTTCCCTTAATGTGCAGACAAATATATTGTTGGACTGCTATGGACAAAATGGCCTTTCTAGTTATGACGCATGCATGCTGAAAGGGAGCGCAGAGAATTGCGCATGCGAGGCAATGGCGATAAATCCTTGGGGGAATGTATTTATCGTTAATACAACAACTACAACTACTAGGGCGTAATCTTTATATTCCAAAGATTTCTCTATGTCTATAACTACATTATATAGCGCCGTGTCTACCGAATTGCTTTTGGTGTGACCATGTTGTGTTGATAGATTAAAAATATATATATACAGATTTTAATTCTCTTTACAGATCGAATATCATATTTATTTACAACAGCCCAATGTGATTGATTTTTGCAGAAAGCGAAATATCGTCGTTTTAACCTATGGTGCTTTAGGTGCTGTTACGACAGCCGCTTTGTTACAAGCACAACGTAAATCCAGCTTATTGGGTATCAAACCCGATTTGGTTAACGTCTTAGAATTACCAGAAGTGCTTGAAATTGCAGCAGCACATAAAAAGTCAGCAGCTCATGTTATACTACGTTGGATAATTGATAAAAAACTGGCATTAACTATAAAAAGTGATGATACTAGTCGCATACGAGCAAATATAAATATTTTCGATTTTAAACTTACCCAAGATGAGATAGAGAAATTAAATGCGTTGGATAAAAATATGCGTTTTGTGGACTTTTCAAATTATAAGGGGTAATTTTTGATTATGGAAAAAAATATATATTTTATATTAAAAATTCTTCTAACATTTCAGCGTTCAAATACATCCAGATTATCCATTTTGAGAGTTTGATTTATACCAAATCGTCCATATTTATATAAAAGATATAGTATTAAATATTCTAAAATTTTAACTTGAAAAGCTGAATAGAAACACTAGTAACAAAGAAATATGTATTTAAACTTGTTTTGATCATTTGTGAAAAGTTAAAAACATAAAACATAAATATAAGATAAACAAATATTAGCAACTAAAAACAATGGAAATAAAGCGAAGCAAACTAAAATAAAATTTATAAAATAAAAATAACAAAAACTTCAAAATGGTTCTTTATAATTTACTTAATTTCTTTTTTCATTTAATTGACATAAAATTCAATATATTTTATTTTTTCTTCACATAATTGGGTTATATAACCTCACTTTAAGCTAATTTAAATTAACTTTATTTTTATTTTACTTCCTTTATTTTATTATATTTTATTTTGTCTCATTTTATTTTATTATATTTTTATTTCATTTTATTTTATTTCATTATTTTTCATTTATTCTATTTAGTTTTATTTTATTTTATTTTTGTTTAATATATATTTTTTCATTATTTTTATACTCAGCTGCGCAGGGCTCACAGAGTATATTAGTTTTGTTCGCATAACGGTACCCCGTAACGGCATAAACTAATCGAGATAGATATAGACTTCTATATATCAAAATGATCTGGGCGAAAAAAGAAATTCATTTAGCCATGTCCGTTCGTCCGTCCGTCCATCCATTTGCCCGTAAACACGATAGCTTGAGTAAATTTTGAGGTATCTTAATGAAATTTGGTATGTAGGTTCCTGCGCACTCATCTCAGATCGCTATTTAAAATGAACGAAATCGTACTATAACCAAGCCCACTTTTTCGATGTCGAAAATTTCGAAAAACCGAAAAAGTGCGATAATTCATTAGCAAAGACGGATAAAGCGATAACTTGAGCAAAAATCGATATATCCTTACTAAAACTTTTAAATGGATCAATCTAAAGCCAATTTCTGAACGAAGTGAACTTTTGCGTTCCCTCTCGGACATCGACACACTTCAAACCTCTTATGCTGAAACAATGTAGAACGAATTTCGAACAAAATGAATATTTTCGGCGTTTATGCCAAGATTATAACTCTCACTCAAACACATTTGATAGCTCGGACTCCCCTTTTTTTTATAAAAAAATTGTTCTCACCTCTTAATTAATAATGTGTAATACTGTAACGAATTTTACTTGCAAATCCTCTTATTTGCAATCCTCTGCTAAGTTCGAATCACTAAACTGTTGAATAAATAACTCCAATATTGAATAATGGAAAAATGGCCTTTATTAAAGTACTTTACAGTAACACTTATACTTTGCTACTCGCTGGCTTAATAACCAAACTGATTGATAACTCAAATGAAACTCTACTATTGGCCGCCAGATCGCGTGCTTAATCAAACTGATTGATAGCTCAACTCAAACTGAATTACAGCGCCTCTACATCTGTCGCCTTTTATACTCTTTGGTTTCCTCGTTCGCCTCTTCTATACGCTTCCAGAATCTACTAGTCCAGTATCTCTCAAACTTCTCAGCTTTTGCAATTGCACGATTTTATAGCTTCTCTCATACCCCATGCTTGTATGTGTGAGCGACACTTCCACAATTATAATTGCCTACATTTAGGAGCATCTCAAATAAGATGTCTGCATATGGTTGTGCCTTGCTTCTCAGCTGCGTGTACCTACATATGTGTAGACATAATGATTGAATTATTGATGTGAATGTTTGTAGTTTACAGTGTCTCGCGCACACATAGACGTAAATGCATCTGTGTGTGACATCTCTCGGCTGCCTTATATATGTGTATACATGATTTGATTATTGACGTGAATACTGCTTAGCATGGCCTTAGTGATGGTATAGCTTAGTGATGCTAATATCCGTGACAATACGTTTGCTTCTGTTCTCTTTAAGTATTACGCTTGGCTGATGAAATCTCTTCTGGAGCTGAACAGTGTAAAAAAAAAAACTTAGTTCATGTACTTATCTGAACTCACTTTATCTTGGTGTTAAAAATGGGCGAAATCCGACTATGAGCACGCTCACTTTTTCGATATCGAAAATTTCGAAAAATGTTTATCCGCACTCCTCTAGGTGCCCAATTGAGAAAGTTTGAGTTTTGAAACGTACACTTTTCTTTCATATTTCAAATTTAAAAAACCAATTCAAAATTCACACATTCTGAATCTTTATTCAGCAAAGCATCTGTTGGATACCGTAAAAAGCACAATTGTAAGACTTTTCTTTTGTCGAAATGTAAACGAAGCCTTACTTCCATTCCAGTGGATTTGACATTATAATGAAAAACTTTTCATTTTATCATGATTTTATCAACATTTTTTGTTAATTGTTTTGAAAAATAAAAAAATGTATCAATTCTATTTATTTAAGAAAATTTTTTAAATTCACGCTACATATTTAATAATTCTATGCAGAAAAATTCGGTATATTAAAAAAAGAAAATTTTCAATTTCAAAAATGGCTACAAGTCCATTTATTTCTTTAAATGATGGCAATAAGATGCCCACAATGGGAATTAATACTTTTAATGTGAGTGATTTGGTATGAGTTTATAAATTGAACGGCTGAGTAAAAGATTAAAAACGTTTTATCTCATAATTTGATGGAGAGGATGAATTATCTCAGAAATTTAAGCTAAAGCCTCGATACCTTAATTTGAATACAACACATTAATATTGAGTTTGGTTCTGTTTTCATATTCAGTTTTGATAAGGTATTTCGTGCCCGGTCAGTTTAAGTGCAACATTGTACCAAAAGATAGTACCTTTTGTGGACGCATTCTGGATAATACATTCTTGGCGTAAATTCTGGTATGAAGCTTTTTAACCGTTTGCTAAGTGAACACCCCCGACCCATAAGCCAAAGGACTAAGTGGCCCCGCACACTACATAGTGCCTATATATTTTAAATCTCTCATTTCAGGTTCATGTGGATGATCTAAGTTTCAATATAAGGGGCGCAATAAATGCTGGTTATACACACATTGATACATCAATGTTTAATTCTAATGAACAACAAATTGGCAAAACTCTAAAAGAAATGATGGATAGAGGAAAAGTAAAACGTACTGATTTATTTATAACAACAAAGCTACCTCCAACAGGTGATACTGCTTACACATTAATAAATAACACATCGTCCCGTTTCTGCGTTTATCATGAGGGGGGCAGACGACACATTAGCCCATTGGCAAGCACAACGCCAAAGTCTATTAGTATGTTGTTAACGATGCTAGATTGAAGTAAAACAGTATGTAGTTAGGAGGGTGCACTGAATAGATTGAGACAGGCACGAGATCCCCAAATATTCGATCCCCAAACACAAAATCCTCTACCTTAACGTTAAAAAAATTGCCTGTATACGACGGGTTTCACCATATTTATATGGGTCGTACGAAGTTCGCTCGCACCCTTGATAGAAACAATATTGATCCTGTAGCCTGTGTTGAAAATATTCAATATTGTTTTTTTAATAACCACGCGAAATCGGGAAATTTCAAGGTTTCAATATTGTAACGAATTTTGCGAAATTCCGCTTATTTGCAACCTTCTGCTAACATTCGTATCGCTAAACTCTCGAATAAATAACTCCAATATTCTGTATTGCAAAATGGTCTTTATTAGCTTGCGCTGCTTTTATACCCTCCGTTGCTTCGTTCGCATATTTCTCCCAAGGTCTAGATGGTTCACCTGCTAGAACTTTTTTATCTCCTGCTTGGTTACCATGTATATACATGTATACTTGTAGTTTATGTTTATCTTATATCCATATGCGCGTGCATGTGTGAGTAACTACTTCGGCTGATGATACATGTGTTTGTGAGTATCTCTTCGTTTGCTTGTATGTATGTGTGTAAATAATGATTGATTTGTTCACGTACACACGAGTGGTAGCTTGCTTTATTGGTGTTGTGTCTTTATTTACTAACAACATAGTGATGCTAAAATTCGCCACAATATCAACCCGAATCGATTGTGACCAACATTCGATACCCTTAACCCTAGAAAGATAACGTTATTTTTTACCCTAGAAAGATAACGTACGTCTGAGAGACGTGTTCAAGTTTAAGGACCCTAAAGGCATAACAAAAACTTACATTGTTTTTGATTTTAATCATTTATTTGATATTGTGTCGAATATTAGCAACACTAAGGGATACTATCATCTCTAAGCCGATACTAAGCAGTGACTCGTATGCACATCAACAAATCAACCATTATGTCTACCCATATGTCCATACGAGCAGCGGAGGGTAACGCACAAACACATGCATATATCTGAGATACCCCCAAATGTATGCAATCATCTGTGCAAGTATCACTCACATATACACGCGCATGGCTTATGAGAGAAGTTATAAAATCGTGCATCTGTAGTTATTGCTGAGAAATTTATAGCTGATAACTAACTTGTAAATTTTAGAAATAGGAGCGCCTAGAAATATGTCAACGAGGAAACCAAACAGTATAAAAAGCAGCAACAGTTGAGGCACGACAATCAGTTTGATTTAAGCAAGCTATCAGTTGCGAAGTATAAGTGTACTTTCAAGTAGTCTAATAAAGACCATTTTTGCATTATTCAATATTGGAGTTATTTATTTAACAGTTTAGTGATTCGAATGTTAGAAGAAGATTTGAAATAAGCGGAATTTCACTAAATTCGTTACAATATATATTCACTTGTTTTAAATGTTTTTTAAAGAAAAATATGGTTTTTTTTCATATATTAGAAATTAAGCTTGACTTGTCCTGGACTTGTTCTTACAAAAATCAGTCTTTTTCGAAGGACCTCAGTTTATAGCAAAAAATTAAAATAAAATAAATTTTTTTTGTACTTCAATTGAATGCATTAACTGGTTTAAACTACACTTAAAAAAATATTAGCTAAAATTACCATTTTAGGCAAAAATTACATATAAAATTTGTAGTCACGTAAAAGATAACGATACGTCTCTTAGACGTTTTTTTAAAAAAACAATTGTATATATTTCAGCAAACAAAAAAGTTACTACTGAAAAACACCCCCCACTGACAAGCTGGTAATGGTAGCTGAGAAAACTGAGAATGAGAATGAGAATGAGAATGTTCTCTCTTTACGATTGTGGGAGACTGAGAGCAAAATTAAAACGACGTACGTCTCACAGACGTACGTTATCTCACTAGGGTTAAGAGGATGTACTTTTTGTAGACCATAGTCCGAGATGACTTTCACCCACTGAAAAAAAATGAATTTGACACACAAGGATATTATATAGTAAAATGCGTTACAAGAATGCAAGACCCGATCACGTGCAACAAACATAAAAGTGGTAACATAAAAGTGCTTACAAAGGATTTTCTACAACCGTTATAAAACTAGCTTGCTCCTCTTACCCAAAAAAGAAACCTAGCACTATAAGAGTCAAGATGCGCCATTTGAATCGGTTTTATAAAGGATATGAAAAACGAAAGGGTTACCTTGGAAAGATCCTCCGTTTGGAATACTCAGCTAGAGGCCGCCCTTAACAAGCTAACAAGCGATTCCTTCAGCTATAATCGACTTTGTGATGAAATATGAGGCATACTTCCCAAAGTTACATATTACCCCTTTAATAGACTTGTGATATCAAAAGTCCCCTACGTCCCATTATTCTGCTGGTCAGATGACGCCAAAAAATCAAACACTAAATTAGTAAACTACATTGAATGATAAATATTGGAACGATTTCCGTCATCCTTTGCAAATTTGGTCTGCAGACCGGTTTCGGCGTTGTGCATATTCAGTGCATATTCAGTGCCTTAGTGGCTTGCTGAGAGTACCTACCTCTTTTATTCTTAAAAATAAAGAGGATACACTTAGTGTATTGAGGCTTAAAAACGCTTCTGAGTTGGATATCGAAATTTTCACAGTCCATATAAAGGGAGTAACAAAGTACATACGGAATCTTTTTTTTACAACTACTATTTACCTTTAGATGCAAAAAGTCGGGCGGAAATTAAATAGACACATGGATTGAAATTTGATGATAATTTTTCGTTTTACTGAGATCAGCATCTGGTATCCGTGTAGTCAGGAAGCCTATGCGGACTTTGCAGTCTTAAAAACGACTTCTTGATAGTCGGCCAGCTGGTGTAATAGCATCGAAAAGTCTTGCTTACGTCAACCATGCATTTCTAGACAGCGCTTTCTCCAAATAGGCTGATACTCCACTAGAGAACTGAGATACCTACTGGAAAAAATTGGGACTGATTCGGGTGTCCCAGCCGAGGCACCAGACCTAGAGAGAGACCGTTATTAAGTGAGACATTTCAATATAGGGAATATTTCCTTTTGCCAACAGTTCCTTTTGAATTCTTTAGTAGGGACCACTATGGATATACTCAGTCCATTTAAGGTTCTTCGGACCACTCAGTTCAAACTTTATAGAGGAAGCCAATCAACAAGCCATTAAGTAGACGGACTAGGTTAGGTTAGGTTAGAGTGGCCACCGGTGTGAGCACCAGTGCACTTAGGCTCAAAAAGGTACCATTGTGATACCACGTGGATCTCTCCCCTACTCAAACCAACAGCTCGATACAGCAAACGTCAGGAGTTTCTTAGTTTCCAACTTAGCCAGATCACAAAGATCGTGAAAGAAGGAAGATCCCAGAGATTTCTTCCTCTTGTGCCAAAGCGCGGGACAATCGCACAGAAAATGTTTGACTGTTTATATCTCCTCTTCTTCTTTGCAGCTCCTGCAGTAATCATTATAGGGAGCACCCAGCCGTTGTGCGTGCCTCCCGATTGCTATGTGGCCGGTAATAAATCCAACCACCAGAGATATGCCCCCCTACCAAAAAGAAGGAGACTTTTTGTGCGTCTCGCATCCTATTCAGGGCACAGGAGCTTGGAGTGGTAGCAGGATTCAAGATTGCTCCATCTCACACCCGCTTCCCTAAGGAAAATTCCTTTCAAAATGAGCTTACAGGTAGTGAGTGGCATGCTCAATCCCTTACAGGACGACGAAAGCGGAATGGATGTGCCCCCTCTTGCAAGTTCGTCAGCCATCCCATTGCCCGGTATATTCGAGTGTCCAGGCACCCTTACCAGACTGAGGGAAGTTTTCTCAGCGATCTCGTTAAGCGATTTGCGGCACTTCTCTACTGTCCTGGACTTACATATGACCGATCCAAGTGCTTTTAGTGCAGCCTGGCTGTCAGAGTAAATACAAATTTGGTTATAGCCGTGAGCAGCCTTTCTCAGGTGATCAGCGGCCTCATTTAAAGCAGCCACCTCCGCCTGAAAGACGCTGCAATGATCGGGCAGGCTAAATGATAGATTCCACCCTATTTGAGGTGCAAAGACACCGCTACCCACCTTATAATCCAGTTTGGAGCCGTCAGTATATATCTGCAGCCTATCGCTCAGGTCCGGCGGTTCCTTCAACCAATAATCCATATCCGGAATAATAACCTCGTACTAGACGGACTAAAACCACAGAGGTTGAATAAGCTATCAAAAAAGCCAAAGCGTTAAAATTCTAGGCCCATGACCGCATCGTGATACCACTGCCTCCTTACTGTAATGCGAAGCTGCACTAAGCTAATCATCAGTATGCTTTGCGCCAAATGCAAAGCACCAATAACACGTGTCAAATGTTATACGCGCTTAGAAAAATTCTAAACACGTCACGATCAACTGCGCAACATTCCACCTAGAAAAAAGTATGCTATTTCTAAAAGGTTCAATAGCTGATTACATGAAATTACATATTTAAACTCCCTTAGTTACCAGAAGCAGTTATCTCAGTTGCCTATGGAGATGAATGTTCTGCCGTGGTGATATTTCCTAACGTGACATCAGTCACCCTTGCAAAATGTCCCTTTACATATTTAGATTAAGCTTTTATCTATCCTGACCACATCCTGACATACTCAATGTATTTCCCACATTGGTAGCTTCACCAAATGACACAAACCATCTATTCAACTGTTCAACTGTACAAACTGGCATGATAACAACCTCTATGCGTTCAAAGCAGCATGTTCCCAAGAAGTTCGACAAGAGGAGCGTGATAACAATTCGCTGAAGATTCGAGCCGATTAACAAAGAAATCATTCAAAATTTTTTTGTTTTATTCATTTTTAATCAAAATCCATTCCTTATTTTTCGTAGCCAATGTTCCTGAAAGCGTTCAACTTGCAATAATGCATTCATTAACATCTCTTAAACTTGACTATGTTGATCTATACCTCATTCAAGCGCCTGTTGGTTTGGTGCCAGATGAAAGGTTCGATGTCTTAAAATGGAATAATGATCGTACGGTCTGTTTGGATTATTCAACGGACCATATTAAACTCTGGAAGGTAAGCCATTATCTGTTGTGTATGTGCATATCGACCAAGTTCACATTGAAGGATTACGTATGTAACTCTTTCATACCAAAAATAAATAAAATGTTACGTATACGCACCGGTGTCCGTCTTTTCAGGTAGTTCGGATATGTTTGCGTGTGATTGGTTCGTCTTTAATTAGACAACGTGCTTATTTGATCTTAATAAAACACTATTTTTTTTACAGAAAATGGAAGAATTGGTACTCAAAGGTCTTACTAAGTCGATTGGTCTATCAAATTTTAATCGCACTCAAATCGCTAAAATAATTCCCCATTGCACCATACTACCAGCAGTTCTGCAGATAAGTATATCCCTTTTCGGCACAATAGTCCAGTTACTTACAAAGTCAACCTCGTAATAAGCTACAAGTGGATATTTTGGGCTAGGTCGTAAATCAGGATGAAACAGCGGGTACTGCCTTAAAGTAAAACAGGCGTCTTCGAAACTAACTCGCTGTTGGCGATATTTTCTTAGTAGTAAAAAACTTCGTTTAACTGGTAACCAAGTTTAACACCAAAATACTATCGGCCTTAAAATCCAATGAAAAAATGCATTTGCCAATAAAGGCTGCTTTGAACTGAGAAGCCAAATGAGAAGTTATGTCCTCTCTCCGCAAACGAAAACTCACTGCACAAGTCACCTGTCATCCCCGTCTGGTGTATATTATTAGTCTCATACATCTTTGCCTGAGTGGATTATCATCCTATCTCGGCTGTTAGTTCGAAAACGCTCTCACTTTAAATTTATTTTAAGTAAAAAGATGATAAAAAATTTTAAGGACTACCTTTATATAAATGGACTAAAAATAAAAGGAAAAATTTCCTTTAATACAGACATATTCTTGTTGAATTTTGACTAAAAAACTTTAACAATAGCTCTTGTAAAAGAAATTTGGGATTTAAAATTGTAAAGGTAGAGCGCGTGTTTAAATTTTAAATAATCAATTAGTTAATCCCAAGTATTTGGTTTGCCTCAAATTGAAAGATTACTCTCCACCTTTATAGTTTTAAATCCCAAAATTATTTTACAAGAGCTATTGTTAAAGTTTTTTAGTCAAAATTTAACAAGAATATGTCTGTATTAAAGGAAAAATTGCTTTCTATTTTTTGGTCCATTTATATGAAGGAAGTCTTTAAAATTTTTTTATCGTCTTTTTTTTCAATTTTTTAGTACTGGCTACAAAAAGGCAATTGCAACTTTGATTATTAATTTAAGTAATTCCTAAGCGAAAATTCTTATCTTTATTTATTTGTTCAAAATAGCTACCCGTTCTTTGGCGTTGCTCGGACGTACTACGTCTATATCTATATTCGGCTTAGGTGAATGTAGAAAGATGTATGTGTGCTACATATAAATCGGTGAATTATTATAGCTGTTCGATGTTCTTGATATTGGTGGAGCGGGTGAGTTGGACCCGGGTTCTGACCCACGGTCCAAGTTTCACGCCTCTAGCTCAGCGGCAAGTTACTCAAAAATCGATCGTAAGATTCCCCTCGTTTTTCAGGGATTTGTAGTTATCTCAATTAGCACGCCACCTAGCTGAATTTTGTTTTCTATAAATTGTATTGTCACTAGGTCTTGAAATATGTGCTAAGTTACAAGTCTCTATGGATTGAAAGATTCCCAAATTAAAATTAATTTTCCTAATATCTCGATTTAAGCGCCACCTAGCGGAATTTTTTTGGAAAAAATATTGCATTGTAACCGGGTTCTTACTTACGTCTCAATTTTCATATCTCCAGCTCACCGGGAGGTTACTCAAAAATTGATTGCAAGATTCCCCTCGTTTTTCAAGGATTTGCAGTTATCTCACTTATCGCACCACCTAGTGGAATTTTGTTTTCTGTAAATTGTATTGTCACCAAGCCTCAAACTGTGTGCCAAGTTTAAAGTCTCTAGATCACCAGAAAGTTAATTAAAAATGGATTGAAAGATTCCCAAATCAAAACAAATTTTTTTAATATCTCGATCCATGCACCACCTAGCGAAATTCTTTTGATCAAATATTGCATTGTCACCGGGTTCTGGCTCACGGCCCAAGCTTCAAGTCTCTAGCTCACCGGGAAGTTACTTAAAAATCGATCGCAAGATTCCCTGCGTTTTTTCAGGAATTTTCGTTTATCTCGATTCGTCTGCCACCTGGCGGCATTTTGTTTTCCACGAATTGTAGAGCCATCGACTCGCAAACTATATGCTAAGTTTCAAGTCTCTGTATCAGCGAGAAGTTAGTTAAAAGACGATCGCAAAATTTCCATTTTAAAATGAATTTTCTGTATATCTCGATCTGTGCGCCACGTAGGGGATTTTTTTTCACTTGCATTGTAATGTCCTCCAGATCTGAATTAAGTTCTAAGTATGAAGTGTCTAGCTCCACGGGAAGTTACCGAAAAAGACTTTTCCGTGGGTCAAAAATTCGTATGGAAATGAGGGAAGAAACATAAAAGGGACTGAATATAAAGGTAGTAAAATGCTCTTTAACATTATTCTTCATAAAGGCTCCATCGTCGATCCAAATGTATTGAATTTATGCAGAGAGTGGACGTTTTTGAAATGAATTCTGAAATAAATCGCTTTTGTATCCAATGTTGAAATAGACGGTTATTCAATAAAATTCTGCATTAGGGTGCTTTTGAAAAAGATTCTAAAGAAAAGAATCTGTTGAAAGTCGTTTTTCAAAAGACATGAGGTGCGCATTTCCCCACACGCATCGCGGTAGTTAAAGTTGACTAGAGTTCAAGCCTTCCGCCGCTTAACCTGAGGTGAGCAGCAAAATTTTATGTTATCAAACAAAGTGGCAAGGTTAAGCTTTAGTCAACTTTAACTGGAGCTTAAACTCACACTGAGAAACCGGGCCTTAATATCGTTTCACCAGCAAATGCGACAAAACCATTATATTTTGCTTAAAACGCATTTCTTAATAACAACCCTGCAATAATGTTATAGTTAAATGCATGTATATTTTCTGTTCCATAGAGTAGGCCTCCACGTTTCGAATTCCCAAGAAAGGCCATAACGGTTCATGATTGCGTGGAAGACTGGAATAGTTCGTCGTTCGCGTGGAAAACTAACACGTTTCACCAGCACCTACATCAGTCTTCCACGCGCATAACGAACTGTGCTAGTTTTCCACGTGAAGAACAGAAAAGGGTTAGACTTCCTTCAGATCGACGATATGCACTTCCAGCTTTCCATTCGAGTTGCAAACCTTTCATAACTGGGCTACTGAGATGTTACCGCAGTAAAAATTTCAAATTAAAATTTGATGTCTTCATAAAACAGATTGAATATCATATATATTTGCAACAACCCTCACTAGTGGAATTTTGTGAAAAGCAGCAAATTGTCATATCAGCTTATGCGCCACTCGGTGCTCAAGATTTGTTATTCACAAATAATTTTACTGGTATAAAACGAGTACTACCAAAGTTGGTCGAAATACCAGACGTTAAGGGTTTAGCCACAAAATACAAAAAAACGGAAACGCAAGTGCTTTTACGTTGGATTTTGGATAAGGGTTATACATTTGTATTGAGAATGTCGAATTCTGATCGAATGAAAGAAATACAAGAGATACAGAATTTTTCGCTCAAACACGAGGATATCGCCATTTTGAATAGGTTGGATCGTGGTTTTCGATACGTTGATTTTAAATTTATAAAAGGGTGAGAAAAATAGTTAGAACAGAGATAATAATTATTCAATACTTTAGTTTTCCATTTTTTTTTCTTTTTTTAATTTCAGCATTGAGAGTCATCCTGAGTACCCATTCTAAGCTTACCCACATTTGCATATAAATAAATTTTTGTAAATGTAGCTGAAATAAGATCGATACTTTAAACTTAGATTAAACCAAATTTAATTAAATTGTACTTAAAAAAGTTAAATCTTAAAATGTATACCAGAACCGTGCTTTAAGATGCAGCAGTTAGTGAATGTTTGCTGTTACAGCAAAAAATGGTGGGGTGACATAAGGTCAACGGCCATAACGTCAAATGTTCAAAAGGTAAATTGCCTTAACACTGCTTCGAATGGCCACAAGGTCAATTTCCTTTACAACTTTTTAAAATTTCACTTTTTAGGCATTTTTGGAAAAAGGTAATAACCACAATTTTACGGCATCTAAACCAGCACAAAACTCAATAAAGTTTTCCGCTTTGGGTTAGATTTTAATAAACATATTCAACTTAAAAGTAATAATCCATACCGAACAAGTTTTTAGTCCGGGTTTTCTCTGCAATGAGGCCATAAATTTCTAATTATTTCAATTCATTCTTATTTCAATAAAATTTAAGCTGGACATTAATCAGATTTTTCAATGGAATGAATCGTGAGGCGGCCGTCGTGGTGTGATGGTAGCGTGCTCCGCCATCCACACCGAAGATCCTGTGTTCACGCCCCGGGCAAAGCAAAATCAAAATTTTAGAAACAGGTTTTTTCAATTAGGAGAAAATTGTTCTAAGCGGGGTCGCCCCTCGGCAGTGTTTGGAAAGCACTCTGACTGTATTTCTGCCATGAAAAGCTCTCAGTGAAAACTCATCTGCCTTGCAGATGCCGTTCGGAGTCGGCATAAAATAAGTGGGTCCCGTCCCGCCAATTTGTAGGAAAAAATCAAGAAGTGCACGACGCAAATTGGAAGATAAACTCGGCCTAAAATCTCTTCGGAGGTTATCGCGCCTTACATTTTTAATTTATGAACCCTGAGTATAGGCTCTTTTTTAGCCGTGGACAAAAAATCATTGGCCATTTGGTAGAATAAGTTCTTAAATCACAGAAAACTTCATTGGCTCATTTTTTAGTTCGGTCTGGATTTCCTCGGATCTAAAGCGCACCATATATTTACATTTTTTATTTATTCAGTACAATCTTACAGAATATAGAATATATTGTAACGAATTTAGTGAAACTCCGCTTATTTTACACCTTCTACTAACGTTCGTATCGCTAAATTGTTGAATAAATAACTCTAATATACAATTATGCAAAATGGTCTTATGATGATGAAATGAGACTACTTTGAAAGTACTTCATAATAACAAATATACTTCGCAACCAATAACGTGCTTAAATCAAACTGAATACTGTCTAGTCTGCTTGTGCTGCTTTTACACTCTCTGCCAAAATGTCTAGACGTTTCTTCTTCTAGAATTCTCTACCTGTTCACCAGCCACACGCGCGTGTATCTGTAGTGTTTAACCATATGCGTGTGTATATGTGAGTACTACTTCGGCTGATGATCACATGCGTTTGTGAGTACCTCTCTGCTTCTTGTATGTATGTGTGTACATGATGATTAATGTGTTTATGTAACTTACTTTAAGGTTTTTGTTTTTGTGCATTTATTTAGTGATGTGAATATTCGTCACAATATGTTTGTTGTATTCGAATTCTAAAAATTCCATATTTCCAAAGTGAACAAATTTTACACTCAAATAATTCCGCATATTCTTTACCGTTCTACATTTATTGCTCTTCTAATGCTAGCTCGTAATATTTTAATACGAAAAAATACAATCCTTCCATTTGGGAGAATATAAGTTGACTTTATGACCATTACAGAAAAGCTGTATGGTCATAAAGTCGATATCGTTGACATTGTAACCTTTTGACAATTGACGTTGTTACCATTTTATATGGTCATAACTTCAACTGACCTTGAGGCCTTTTAAAATGATCACAAGATCAATCGACTTTAAGGCCGTCCACCTTGTGTTACTCACTAAAAGTTTAGAGAAGAATTTTGCGGATATGGACAGTTCTTCTTCGGACATGGATCCCGTACGCCCAGTTATTAAACCGACAGCAGCGAGAACGATGTCTACCAACCATATTGTGGCGAATATTAGTATTTCTAACATCACTATGCTGTTCGTAAATAAACACAACAACAGTACACGATTTACATACATACATAAAATGCGACGAAGAATATTTCACATACATAACCAGCAGCGAAGCAAAGAGATTATTTCACATACACATATGTAGTCATCAGCTTAGAGCAGAAGTTGTTACTCACACATACACACGCAAATAGCTAGAAGAAAAACATAAACTACACATATACATGTATAAAGCTATATAACCAACTGTTCTAGAATTCATGTTCATCAAAAGTCTAGACCTTAGGAGAAATAGGTGGAAGAGGCTAACTGAGAGTATAAAAGCAGCGCGGGGCAAGCGATAATCAGTCAGTTTGATTCTAACACGCTTTAGTGAAGTGCGCGATAATTGAAATTGTGAAGTACTACTCCCAAAGCAGTCTAAATAAAGAACGTTTTTTTTTTTTTTTTTTTAATAATTTGGGAAAAATTTTTTAAACAACGTGACATCAGGACGGACAAGGCGACAGCTGTTTCGATTATACCTTGTAAATCTCTTCAAAGCCTTTTCTCAAATTTTTCCCAAATTATTAAATAAATTATAAAATTAAAAAATTGCTTCAAATAAATGTTTTCATACATTTAAAAAAAGCAATATGGGCAATCCCCGATTATTAAAAATCATAAAGAACGTTTTGTTATACTGAATATTTGAGTTATTTATTCGACAAGAGATTCGAACGCTAACAGAAGCTGCAAAGTAATCAGAAATTTCCAAATTTCGTTACAATATGTTGAAAGTTATCAATAGTCTTAAACGCCTCAAAAGTCCTTAAAGAGCACATAAACATTCATTTCTATTTATATAGATTTATTACTCCGAAGAAAGATTTACACTTTTGTTTGGAAAAAGAAAATTTGCAGCAAAAAAACGATACACCATAATATACCCTAAATAAGTTCCCATGTGCTCTAAGCTTAAAACTTTTTTTTGAAAATATGTTTTTATGTAAGCTCAAAAAAACACATGGGAATAAAAACTTTTGGCACAAATGAAAGTGCAAAATACTTCACGTGGTAGAACTTTTTACTAAATTATTTACATATGTTGAATTCCATCAAATCGATTTGTGACTACTCAAAGGCAAATTCACCTGCCATAGTTTTTTATTGTACTTGTAAATGGGTGTTTCCCTGAAAGTATCAACCAAGAGCATATGCTAAAGAACATTGGAGTAAGAGAAACCGAACATATGAATACACGGTCAGAAATTTTTGGCTATTTTTTAAACTTAACAAAGTTTACTGCTGATTTAATGCTTTTTATACTACTTTTAGAACTACTAAATAGTTTTAAGCGATTTCTAAGATATTTTGGTTTCAATTTTAGTCCAGACACTTGAAAGATATCATTTTCTATGAAAAGTTTAAAACTAAAACCTAAAAGTTTTACCCGTACCGTGTTTTTAAACTTTTTTCGTCTTTATTATAAACTATTAGGGGATAAATTCAATTGCAAATATTTTTGGCTTTGAATTTTAATCCAGAAATTTGAAAAATATTATTTGCAATATGTGTTTTGAAATTGAAATCTTAAAGTTCTACACTCTAAATTAACAGGGGACAAACAAGTGTTTTAATCTAAGGGTTTATTTTTGTACATATAGATTCAAACCAAAAAGTTTTAACTGTAGATTCTGTGGTTTAAAATATGGATTATTTTTGGACGAAAAGTTTAAACTGCAATATTTTAATTCTAGTTTTTGAAAGTTACAAATATATACTCAAGGCTTTGAAAAGCAAACAGAAAGGTTTTAGTTCTAGTATTTTTGGTTTCATATTTAAAAAATTAGTTTTGAATCTAAACCAAAATGTTATAATATTAGTGTTTCTTTGTTTCAAAAATGGAAGTTTTCTAGACTAAAATTTAAACCAAAATATTTCAATTCAAAACCAGTCATACTCAGCTCATTTCTCTTTAAACTTGCAAGGTCTACATTTAAAACCAAAATAAGTTTAGTCTTATATGTAGACAAAAAAGTTTAAGATCTAAACCAAATTTGAACCGTGAAACATAATCAAAAAGTCAAAGCTTTGTGTGAACCATTTATTTTATTATAATATAATTTAGAATTGCCATAAAGTTTACGTTGTAGTAGGCGGATTTTAAGAACTATAACATATGTTTTGTTCAAATACAAGTTTTTCCTATAGAACGTGGGGGTGTCCTTACTCTGATTTTTTGACCAATAACCAAACAAGCACGTTGCACTGTGCGACATCGCTTTCATTACATCCTAGTTCGTGCCATTATGCAGATATTATGAAAAATTTGGATCATTATGGCGATCAAAAAATAATATTGTGGCGAATGTTGACATCACTAGGCTGTTAGTAAATAAGCACGCAACAACAAAAACATTAAAGCGAGCCACACTGGTGTACATGAACACACAAATCATCATTTACACAAATAAATACAATACAAAGAAGAGATACTCACAAACACATGTAATCATCAGCCGAAATTGTTACTGACACATACACACGAATATTTGTAGCTCAATTACCAAGCAGGAGGTTCAGTAGTTCTAGAAGGCGAAAGGTCTAGACTTTAGTAGAAATATACGAGTGAAGCAATGGAGAGTATAAAAGCAGCGCAAGCTGAGTAGTCAGTATTCAGTTTTTATTTAAGCACGCTATTGGTTGCGGATTATAAGTGCTATTGTGAAGTACTCTCAAAATAGTCTAATAAAGACCATTTTGCATTATTGAACATTGGAGTTATTTGTTCAACAGTTTAGCGATTCGAACGTTAGTAGCAGGTTCCGAATAAGCGGAATTTCCCTAAATTCGTTACAATATACATAAATATATTTCGCCTTGAAACTAACTTGGGTAAAGTTTTCCAATAATTTCGTATAGGAAAATCTTTTATATTTTCGTCACACTCTAATGGCCTTGTCATACGCATTATGTTTGCAAGTCCAATGCATTATTTGCATATATGTGATTGAGCATCTGCAGCTATATTACATATACATACGGGTCGATTTAAAAATCGCTCATTGCTCTGTGAAAATCGTATTCTGGGGATCAAAATAAGAAACTTTGCCGAAGGAACCATACCTCTAGAACGAATTCTGATGTCCCCCCTTTGGGTCGAACTTTTGGGTAGGGGCTATTTCAATTCTGCCTGCTGTGTCTTGTGGTGGCTTAAAAAAAACAACACAAGCAATTTTACGATCTGCAATTGTGTCACAGTGATACTTTCATTTTTTAAAACGGTTGAATAAAAAACCCACACAACTATGTTTACGACATGCAAATGCATCACAGTGATGCCTTGGTTTTAAAAGGGGGTTGTAAAAACGCAAATTTCTAATAATTTTTTTTAATTTCTTTTCTATTACTAAGTTAAATTCATTTTTTCATTTACATATGTTCTGACTAAATAAATTTCTAAAGAGAAAAATAAACTCCAAAAAGAAAAAACATAGGCATTTCATGGGATTTTTCAAAATTTGCCCCTACGACCCAAAGAGGGGGACATCAGAATTCGTTTTAGAGGTATGGTTCCTTCGGCAAAGTTTCTTATATTGATCCCTAGAATATGATTTTCACAGAGCAATGGGCGATTTTTTTGCCTCCCCACAAATCGACCCGGCCTAATATATATATATGGAAATAAGTAAATAATTAAACAAGAGCTGATAGCGCATTGAGAGCGTGAGGTGCACAAATTTCAAATACGAAAACCAGTATTTATTATACGTAAGACAAAAGAACCAGCCGGCTATAAGCTTATGATCACAACCGGCTTTCATCAGAGTAAAAGTAGACGCTAAGTGAGTTAGTTTGTGGTCGTGAATTGAACGCTTACAATTTGTTTGTACTAAAATCATTAAAAGTTATTTTTTTTTAAACAAGAGAAAAAAAATAAGAACTCCAAAAAATGGCCGTTGAACAATATTTACATTTGAGTAGTGGTCATAAAATGCCGATACTGGGCTTAGGCACTTGGATGGTAAATTTATATATATATATACTCTTATAAAAATAGTTTTAAATCAGCAATTACATCTTTATTTCAACGTGATGGAATGCAATTAATAGCTTTTTTGATAATTAATAATTAAATTATCATAAATGCGTAGAGTCCTCCAAGAGTACGTACACCGTTGAAAATTTTAGCCAAAACTTTTAACCATTCATCGGTTTAAGAAATTTTTCAAAATTGTTTGTACTAAATTCGAATCCTCTCAATTTACTAAGGCGATTATTAATTTTTTTCTGCTTAAATTTTAAACTTCTTAAGTAAACTTTAAGGTTTTTCTGACCGATAAATACATTTTTTGTGAACAAAATTTTTTGTTTACTTGGTAAATAAGGTTCCTTTGCCTAAAAACAAAGCCAAAAAAGTTTAAACTTACGTGTAAAAACGAAAATTCCTCAAGAGTACTGCAAGCTTTAGATACTTTTTGAAATCATTTTCACGAAAACCATGCAATCTAAATTTTAAACTGAACTTGGTTTGGAGAAAGGTTCGAATTTAGACTTAAACTTTAAACTAGGGCTGTGAACTGCATCCGGATTTTCAACTATCCGGATAAACCGGATATTCGAATAACCGTATAGCTTGGAAAAAATTCGGATATCCGGATACGTAAATGGAAAATCCGGATATCCGTATGTCCGGATACTGGAATATAAAAATTGAATACCTGCATATCAGAATTGAACGAAGCAAACATCGAAAAATTATTCACAAAATATGTTTGTAGATAATTAAATTAACGTCAAAAATTAAAAGCAACAATTATACAAACATCAACAATATTACAAAGCCTCAATTTAAACTAATAATGAGTGCTATAATGGTCAACAAGATTTGGGATCATTTCCAAAAAAATTAAAATAAGAACAGTGGCATTGTTTATATTGTGAAAAAACGTTACAAGTTAATGTCATAAATCCGGATATTCGGATAGTTTCACAAACGAATATTAACCGGATATCCATGCCGTCCGAATTTTATCCGTGTCAAAGGATATCCGGATATTCGAATATGCGGATAGTCCCAGCCCTACTTTAAACCATTTATACTTGAGGGGATTTTCATTCAGAAAGAGAAAGGTAAATTAATAACTAGCGAAAAAGAAGGTGAAATGGGAGGGGATTGATCGAAAGAAATAGGGTAAAGACAGTGAAAGGGAAAGGGGAAACCTTCAGTATTTGGACAAGATATGTATCTTAAAAAAAATACAGTAGAATGCAATTTTGGGAAAGTGGATGCTGTCCCGCACCTTGCAGAAAAATGTTTTATTTCATATGAAGGAAATCGGTGAAAGGGAAAGAGAAGGGGGGAAACGGAGGAAACTTGGGAGAGAAAAAGGATGCGAGGTAATAGGTTAACAAGGTGATTGGAGGTTTTTGAAAAAGGGAGGTATAAATTAAAAGTCAGATGTAAAGGAGAAAGTAAAGGTAAATGGAGAAAGGAGACATACTTACAGGAAAGTGATGAAGAACGTAGAGTGAGTGAAAAGGAATAGAATGTTAGGAGGACAAGAAGAGGGACGGGAAAGATAGTGAGATCCGAAAAGTGAAGAACATAGGGATAGGCGGAGAGCAAGAAGATTTTTAATGAAAAGCATAAATTATTGGAAAAAGAAACGAAAGGGAGGAGAGTGGGGTAAAAGGAAATAGGTATAGGGAAAGGAAGCCAGAAAGCAATAGGAAGGGGAGGTAAACGCGGAAAACAAATCGAAATAAAGGAAATGGAAATGGTGAAGGAATATAAAAAGGGAGAAGTAACAAAAGAGAGGTGGAAAATGAAAAGAGCAGTTGGAGATAGAGAAAGAGGGAAATTGTGTTAACGTAAGGAGAAATAATGAGGGAAAGATTAGAGGAAGACCAAAAGAAAGCGGATGAGAAAGAGGCAGAGAGCGACGGAAAAGGAGAGAGAAAGAAGAAGATGAGCAATATAAGTATGAGCAAAGGAAGAGGCGGAACAATGGCTTAGATTAGAGATGTAACGAAACAACAATGGCTTAGATTAGAGATGTAACGAAAGTGAGTTTCCCGGAACCAGAGCGAGAATAGGAAGCGGAACTTACGAACTTGCTTGGTCATAACCAGAACCTTAGCTCAAATCCAAAATCTTAATCTGGTTTGAGGACGAAGTAAAGTGTTGGGGAAAAAGTGTTTAAAATATTTGGATATTGATGAGCCAATTGTAAAGCAAAATTTTTACAGGTAAAAAAACCAAACTCACACTCTACTGATCGACTTTCGTTATACATCCGCTTGCAAGCAGTCGGAAACGAAATCGGAGTCGGGTGTTCCGACGCATCGAAATCGAAGCTGTGTTACATCCCTAATTTTTAAATATGAACTTCAAATTAGGTCTTTAATTTCTGCGATTAATGAGACTTCATAAAAATATTTTATCTAAATATTTATTAAAAAAAGTTTATCAAGTTGGATGTCAAGATGTACTTATAGCTAGCAGCGATAAATATTTTATTTATTTCTTTACATAGGTCTTACATATATAATTATACTTATTTTCATCTCGTGCTAAAACCAAATGCGGTGCTAAGGTTTTGCGCTTAATCATTTTGATGAATTTTGCCGTATGCAATGAAACGATCAGTCGTTATATCAATTAAACATGGCAGGGGTATGACAAGCGTTCTCTGTTGCCACCAGCAAGTGATGATGAGTAGCCTTCCTGCCCCATTGGGCATTGTTGGATATGTTACGAAGTAAAGTTGTTGTTGTAGCACGATATTAATCCGGTACACTACAGTTGTAGTACCTTGAGGTATTATCCCGACTATCTCTATTTGATATGACCATGTCGAAGCTTCTAATTATCATGGAGTCAAGGTTGTGCAAACTGTTTCGCAAAGATGCACTGTACCATACAATGAGCCTGTAGACAATAGGGCGCACAGTGGAACGAAATTGAAAATTTGGGACTTAGGACTTTAAATGTACATTTTCGTATTCTGTGATCTTTTTCCATAATTTATTGTTATATAACATTTTTTCGTAAAACCTAATTTAAAACAGTTATGACACTTTTAGTAACCGGGTTTCATATCGACATAACCTAACGAGCATATGTGTACATCTAGGTTTTTTTTTTTCAATTTCCAGCAATTTTGGCTTCACTAAAATAATTTTTACTATTCAGACTGTTTTATTGGTAGATGTGGTAAAGCAAGGGCACGGTACAACAAATGATGGAAATACCGCTAGACGATTTTTCGTTGACATTAAAGCTACCGCCTCTATAACTGGTGTTAGTGAAAATCTCATTCAAAGATTCTCTATAATATTGTGCCCCTAATTTCATGTCGGTGTCCAATAAATGTACAAAAGTTCAACATGTACGCCAGAGAAACCATGCGAGTTTACGTCGAACTATATGAATGGTATTACATGCCTTCAAGTGTACATAAAATTTTAGTACACGGAGCTTCAATAATAGAGCATTTTGGTTCCATTCCTATCGGAAAGTTGTCCGAAGAAGCCGCTGAATCCAGAAATAAAGATTTTAGAGCATATCGTCGAGAGCATGCAAGAAAAATTTGCCGCAAAGCCACAAATGAGGCCATTTTAAATAATTTGTTAGTTACTTCTGACCCATTTATTTCATCGAGGAGATCGAAATTACCTAGTAAGCATGAGGAAATATCCGAAGAAGTGAAATCTTTACTACTTTTACCGCAAAACCTCGACTATGATACAGAAAACTAAATATTTTAGTTTCTCAATTTTAATTGGGTACGAATATACATACTACATATGAAAGGCAACATTTACTTAAAATAATAAAAATTGTTTTTTTTTTAGTTTTTTTTTTGGTCATATACCTATATGTATATTTGAAGATTTCTTTAATTACTCTTTTGGTACTAACAAACAAGCTGAAATAGTAAGCATCACATAAAAAAAAAAATTAGCGAACAAGCTGGAATAGCTAAATTTTTGATTAAATGCAAATTCAATATAAAAAAATTAAATGCATAATATGAATTATCAAATATTTTTGTTTTTAAATATTACCCAGAACTAAAAAGTGATTCGCAATACTAACATTAAAAAAAAAAGAAACAAAACAACAAAAAAAAAATATTTTGTTTTTAAATTCTACTCAAAATTAAAAAGGGATTCGCAATACTAAAACAAAAAAACAAAAAAAAACAAAAAACGCGAACCTTTCCGAACCATGAAACCGAGTAGATTACATAGTATATAACTCTAACTATATAAATAAATTAATCAAGTTTTGAGGAAATGTGAGGAAAATGAGTTAACGGTAAAAATGTGATTTTTCCCATACCTAAAATTTTTTATTTGCTATAACTTTTTTGTTTAAGACTTTATGAAAAAATACTCATATATATAAACGTCTTGTAATGAGACCTAAAATCGATCCCCATCAAAGTTTTTGTGTTATTAACTAATATTTTTTTTCATTTCCCTAAGTCCACTGAAAGCCAAATCTAGACCACTGTGGGCCGTGTGGAATTTTTTTTTTCAAATGTTAGCCCTACAATTGTAGCATACTGCGTGCGTTAAGAGGGTTTCAGTACAATCACGATAAAATAATAAAGGTGATGTCAACAACATAACCTCACTTTTTCGGCAGCTCTATTTGCCAGTATTTACTTGTACTACAAAAGTACTAAATTTTTATTGCTAAATTTTTCCTACAAATTTCCTCAAAAAAATTAGTTTTCTGCAAAATTTTGTCTATAATCTTTTGGGGAATACAAAGTTATGTTTATGTCTAAAAAATTCTGGTAGCGGCTTACATAGTTATTATATTTCTAAATGTATAGTAAAATTTACTCCGATCGTAGTAGAATTCAAAACCAGTTATGTATGATAGACAACCCTCTAAATTATGCATGCCGAACTTGTCAGAATAAGTGAAAACGTCAACGGGATGAGAACACCTGAATATTAATTTCATCATGCGGTACAATAACTATTTTTCTTCCAAAAAAAGCCGAAATAGTTTGTTTATTTTAATTTGGTTATTTGACATTTAACTTTTCGAATATATATGCAATTATTTTCCTTTTGTGATTTCCTTCAAATAATCTTTTGATTTCTGAAGCTAAGCGAGTTTCCACCATCTAGAAAAATATCCCTGAAGATAGCACAATCTCGAAACCGGCCTGTTTCTCGAACCAATTTTGAAAAGGGATGGCAGAAATTCATTCCAACAAACATCAACTGTCAACCCTGTTATAAAATTAACAAAAAAAAAAAAACGATTCAAACTTCAATTTGTATTACATTTCGATGAAATTTGAGTATCTACATATGCATATATGTATGTATTTAAAAAAAGGTTTCCAGTGATACTATGAACATAAATTTGAAAAATTCTTTCGTACCTTTTTTACAATCACTTGGTAAAAAATATCGCGACTTGGGTAAATTTTTTGTATATTATGGCCACTATATTATGCCAAACATTTTACAAAGACACTCAGGTTTACTGTCACTCACTGAAGTGAATGAATACTTTTTTATCATAAAAAGTTTCCTACGTTGCGTCAAACTGCGTTACACATAATTTGCTTCTTAATGTTTTTGTTGGATGCAAAAAACTATTCATCAAAAATTTGATACATTTCTTATTGCAAAGTTTACAAAGTTTAAAACGTTTTGCTTAACCCTTTCACTACCGTGGGAATCATATATACGTCGCTATAGAAATTTAAAAAAATTTCAATTTACGCCTTATTGGGTCTTATAAGTATTTTCCTTTCACAATCGGCTGTGTTAGGTTATTTCAATGTGCCAATATATTTTTATAGTTATTTTTTTACAGATTTTCTAGACCTAATTTAGGATTATATATCCCATCGATATGGTTAAGGCCACGAAAATGAGACAACAGTGATTATATTTGAATAAATGATGCCGATGGGCTAATCAACGGCTTGTAAGAAGCCCAGTGGGACATTTTATCCCGGGGAAAAATATTTTTTCCAACGATATTACATTTCATTCAAAGTGCTTTTGGCCAAGCTGGTTACTGTCTGGAAATATATATGTGCCTAATATGTGTCAGACCGCTAATTGTAATGCGATAGTGAAAGGGTTAAATAATGGGCGTTGTTTGTTTTTCTTAGGGTCAGATTATGTATGACGCCGTGACTCTTTGCTTCGCAGTCACCAGCATTCACATTCACCACTATATAATACCAAAGGCCATCAGGATTACTGTCACTCACTAGTTTTTGGTTCACGCGAGAAAATATAAATCGTTACAATTTTTCTGCTCGCTTAGAAAAAAAATGTGAAGCCCCGAAAAAGAAAGGCCAATAAACCGTTATCACAATACGAGACTAAGTTTGAAATTTTCTATTGATAGGAGCGAGTACTGTTTTTGATATTTTTTGCAAAAAAATTTGAAGGATACAATTTCAAAATCCTTGTTTTGCTTTTTTTCTTTGGGAAAAAACAGTCAAAGTCTGAAAAAACTTTTTTGAAATAACTTTTTCAGAAATCGTATAAAAAACATAAATTTAATAAAACTTACGCAAAAGCAAATTTCAGAATTTATTATAACAAACCCCCAGTAGCTATTCGGAAAGATAAAATATTTTTTTAATACGGTATGAAAACACAAAATTTATTGCACACAATTATATTAAAATTCCTGCTATAATTTTTCATACCTTCAAATAAAAAATAATAAAATTTTTAATGAACTATTTATTGCACGTTGTTAAAAAAAACACAGCATAAAGAAAAAAGTTTAAAAACAATTATACAAATTGGCAAATTTTCTAAAAACTTATGGAAAGAAACAATTATAAAATTTCTATAAATTCATAGGCTGGAAGAAAATGTTTACTTCTCCCAACGGTAAAAAAATATCTCTAAAATACAACGATATCGTACGTAGGCACCATGGAAATCCCCATTTTGTTCATGCTATGTTAATATGTAATACGTTATCGTAAATCTACTCACACAGCTAAAACTCGAAAATTCTTTAACACCTGAACTTGTTTGGTAACTTGATTTTTCAACCAGCAAACAATTTTTAACATTTTTTTATACATTTTTTGATTTTTGCTTTGCTTTCACTTCAATATCGCAACAGATTCGGATGCTGCGCCACATTTAGGTCAATAGTATAAGAAAACAAGTAAAGGTGTCTAAATTCGGGTGTAACCGAACATTATATACTCAGCGTGAGCTTCACTTGTACATTTCATTTCAGATAAATTACTTTTCTACATAACGCGTGGCACCACCCGTTTAAAAAAATATCTCCCCAGTTCCTCTTACAGTAAAACTTGATAAGTGAAATATCATTGATACAAATCCATTTTTTGCTAAGTTATAGCTTATTATTCAAGTCTACAACCCTCTTGAACTTGTTTTATATCTAAGTTGCCGTGGTCTTTAACCGATCCCGTCCATTTTTACTAGAAATATTTTCTGCTATAAGGAAAATATGTGTACTCAATTTTGTTAGGATATGTAAATTTTTCCTCGTGTTATGGCTCCCGAAACATAGAAAATTGCTTAGTCATAAAAGGGGCGGTTCCACGCCCATTTCTTAAAATTTCAAGTTTTTCCTATTTATTGTTATAAATCTACTTGGGAAATGAAGTACCATTGATATAAAGCTCTTCTTTTCAAAGATATAACTTACTTTATTCGTCCACGACCCTTTTAAAAATCTTTTGTATAAAAGTGGGCGTGGTTCTTAACCGATTTCGTAAATTTTTCTTCAAAGCATTCCTTATATCTGTGTGCAAAGCACGCTGAGTATAAAAATATTACTCTCTTATGTGTTCTTTCAGATGTTTTTACAAAAGACGTGACCTTTTGAGTTTATAAGAAAATGTGCATACATTAGGGTGCGCAGTATTGAAGGTAAAGCAGACAATTTTTATAAGATTATAAAAAGTTGTACTTTAGATAAAGAGAAAAAAAAGCAAAAAGCCGTAGTGATAAGCAAGCTCACCAAATCACGCACAAAATTATTTTGGACCTGCAAATAACGTAAGCGTAGAGCGATAATAACGAACGTGTCCATAGGGGTCTTGTAATGTTGTTATGTAGATTAACAAACAAAAAAATGTCCATACAAATTGAAAGCACACTAATGCCTCGATTTGAATAATAAAGCATTTTGTTTGAACAGATGTTGGTTTTTGTACTTATTGAAAAGTTCAATAAGTGTAACGCTCAGTTTACAATTGAGTTATTGTAAATTTAATCAATTAAAATGCCAGCCCATTACTTTAATTGTTAATCTACCTTCACCCATCTGAACGACATAAGAAACTCACGATAGTTCACTGCAATTGAAATTTCTCAGGAAAACCATGTCGGCGTTTCTTCTGCCCTTTGAAAGAGGTATATGGGAACTGGCGCTTCTTCTATCCCTAGAATATCTCAGCTGTAGAATTAGGTATTGTATTCCGTTACTCTCCGTACCGCAGTTAGTCCCATAAAACGGGATGCATTGATTACCGCTTATAGTCTGATTATAAACCTTTTACTGAATATAATGGCACAGAATGGGCCCGTTATGGACCTGTTGTTGTTGTTGTAATAGCGATAAGGACTAAAGACACTCCCCGGAGGTTTTGGGAAGTATTATCGATGTTGATGGTCCTTTGCTGAATGCACATCCGGCACGTTCCGGTAACAAGCACCATTACGGTACTAGCCCGACCATCTCGGGACCGATTTACCATGACCACATGGAACCCTCTAAGCCATACCGCCCTCCCACCTCCTAGATACATGAGGAGATTGGGGTCGCCAGAGCCTCGACCGCTGAAGAAACAGGATTCGCCATTGGTATGCTAGATTGACAATTGGGTTGGAGAAGCTATAGATAGCACTACATAAACCCTTGAATCAATTTGGCATATTTGTCGCCTCTTACGACAGGCATACTTGCCGCTGGTATATTCTAAGCCGCCAAAACCCGCTGCTTGTGAACATCGTTACTCTTGACTGAATTTAGGACGGCAAGAACTTGTTTCGGCTCTTGCAATGCGATTTTCCTCATCAGCCATCCCGTTAACCTTTATATTATGATTTCAAAAACTGCTATCGACTCGCCAGGGCCATGGTCACTACCTTCTTTTTTTTAGCGGGAGGGCAGAAAAATGCCTAATGCACCATTGCTGCCGTCGCAGCAACCGTGTGTCCGTAGACTAAAAACAGTTTTGGAACCGTCGCCCATCCCGGTACCACTTTTGCACTTCATCAGGACCGATGTTATTGTCGCTAAACCGTTAGCTGGAAGAGCTGGCTACGTCTTCGTAAAAATTACTAATTCATTTATTACTCCTCCTAAACAGCAAAGTCTTAGGCTTTCATGCGCTCGCCAAATACGAGAACAAAGGTGAGCGGAATTAACACAAAGACACATGCTCCCATTCCGCTGTTAATTATAGACCTGTCTCTCAAAGCTGAAATGTCGCATATGTAAACGAGTTTACAGCATCTTCCCAATCAGCTAGATCGGAAGGTTTTATTCGGTTTTTTTTCTTTATTTTCCATTAGATCAGAAAAAGCCACAACAGAACGTGCCCAGCACTGAAAAAATAGCGAATAAAATCAACCGAATTAGTTCAATCGAATTTTCTGTCACAAATCTCTGTTGAATCAACTTCGTACAAATTGTTGATTCTGAATTGACCGTGTCAACAATTATATCAACAAAATAAAATAAAAGCACCACACGTAAGCTATAGCTCTGGTAACGTAGCCATCGGAGGGTTCAGCAGCCAATCAGCATAAGTCAAAAAACTAAAAAGTTTAATAAGGGGGTTTTACATCTGAAAACATTGCATTTTCTATTCGGATATCACAATAGATGCTGTCATCTCTTACTAACATTTGCAAGCAATGACTTGAGCGCTTTGGCAATCGAAAGTATGAACAGTGGGGTAGAACTTCCAGTAAGATAATTTCAAGAAAAAATTAACTTACACTGAATGACTTCTGAACGATCCAATTATACTGTCACCCTAAAGGGCTCCGTCGTCAAATAGTATAGCTCAACGTAGAAAAATTTTCTACAGGGTTAATACCCGGCTACAATAAAAATTAATTAGTGCTAATAATATTGATCAAAGGTGCTAAGTATCGCGGTGAAACGCCCCGTTAAGTACCTACACCAAATGAACCCCATTCGTTGAAATTTACATCAGCTTACATATCATAAGCAAATTACATACAGGCTGCCTTTATTTGTTTTAATCATGAGACTTTGCAAAAATTAAAAGAATACATCAGTAAAATAAATAAATATGTACCGATTACTTAACAAACCTCTGGCAGTCACCTAATATTTGATTAGCGCTCATTAGCTTATTGGTTACATTAGCTTGTATGTATGTCACATATGGGATTATGATAACAAGATGTAATGTGCTGATTCTTACCGGGTCAAAGGCCCATTCCATAAAAATGAGAATTGAATGCATATAATAAAATAATATAATTAAAATGTGAAATAAAAATAAATGCATAATTTTTTTTAAACAAATTGCTTTTCAAATGAAGTAGCCGCAATCTTTCTTAACAGTGTTGAAAACTGAGCAGCGCATTTCCGTATAAAGTCTGTACTCTCTGCTTGGATATTGGACGTCTGCTTATTTCCTTGACCAACTCCGCAGTGTGCTTCTACCGCTTATAATTTTATATCTAGCATAATGAGCAAGGAAGCCCACCGTCGATAAACTGATTGAGCCTTATCTGCGCGCCTTCAGGACAGCCAAATCTAGTATCGACCAGATTTTCAATGTACGTCAAGTATTGCAGAGCAGACTTACAATTAGATAATCGTAGGGCACAGTCTCTTTAACAAATTTTCTGCAATAGATAAAGAAGTGGAAGACGTAGGCATTTCAATGGAAGAGACGTGGGACAAAACTCACGAACCACAAACAGTGTTGAAAGATATTTCATAGTGCAGCGAATGAAAACCCCCAACGGGTTAGGGGGGCTATTCCGGCGGCAGGTATGCCTGTGGTAAGAGGCGACTAAAAAACCAAATTGATTCAAAGGGGTTGTGCAGCGCAAACCTTTCAAGGGGTTGCCAGCGCAATCTATAGCTTCTCCAACCCAATTGTCAACCTCAACTATCTGTGGTGAATCCTATTTCTTTAGCAGCCGAGGCTTCTCATGGATATAGGCGGTGGGAGGACACTATAGTCTAGAAGGTTTCATGTGGTCATACAAAATCGTTTCCAAGATGGTCAGGCTAATACCTTAGTGCTGCCTGTTACCGGAACGTACCGGATCTGCATTCCAGCAAAGGACCCAAAAGCTTCGGGTAGTGTGCTTATCGCTACAACAGCAACAATAAAAACCCAAAGGCTTAACTGACCAGAAAGAGGGAAATTCAACTATCCAACACAGTTTATCGCCAAGAATAAATGAAATGAAACGTTACTTTTTCACGCTTTTACTGCTCTGTTGATCCACAACTTGTGTAATAATGAAAACGACAGGCAACGAGTAGAAATTGAATAGAAAAATTCATAAGGCTTATTCCATTTCAAGACACCCGGTCCGCGCAGTACATGATTTTTCATTTCGATGAAATCTTAATATCTTGTTATTTGGTCAAAATAATGAAAAGGTTTTTTTTGTGCCTCAAAAAATGGTTTTTTCGGATTATCGGCAATTGAATTCGATAAAATGCAACCGATATTTTATTCACCTATTTTTTCAACAGTCAATAACTTTGCCAAAAATTAACCCATTCTCATGATTTTTACTTTGAAATGTTCGTTATTACTTTTAATTTTATATAAAGAGCATATAGTTAAAAAAATATTTTTCTTTAGTATTTAGTAAACATTTTTGAATTTTTTCAAAAATTAATGTTTCAAAAAGGGTTTATTTTTTTTGTTTAAACTTTTTCTATATCGAGTGAACAGTTTATATTTCAACTTGAGTAAATATCTATTAGCCAAAACTCGTTGTTTTCGAGATATGAATTTTTGAATAATCAACTTTTTTCGCCATATATTGATGCAATACATATCAGCATGCAAGGCGCTCAATGCCAAATGCTTAAAATTAATTAAAATATCGAATTTATTATTGAAAACATTCATTTGTTGTTATTTTTCAGAATTACAGTGATTTTGTAACAGGACATGGTAAAGGCTCTTGTGGCGGTATTGGAGGTATAGTGAAATTATTTGCCATATTTTTTACTATATGCGATTGTTTATAAATTTATGTAAAAGTAAATGTAAAGGCGAATATTTCAAAGAAAAAATCATGAGAATCGGTTAATTTTTGACAAAGTTATTGGGTGTTGAAAAATAGATGAATAAAATATCGATTGCTTTTATCGAATTCAACTGCCGATAAATCCGGAAAAGATTTTTTTAGAAAAAAAAAAAACACGTTTTCATTATTTTGACCAAAGAACAACATATTAAGATTTCATCGAAATCAAAAATCATGTCCTGCGCGGACCGGGTGCCTTGAAATGGAATGAGCCATAATATTACGCAGCCATAGTGAAAATTTACAATTTTTCCAGAATGTTATAACTTCTCGATTTCATAAAACGGGAACCTACTCGAAGGCATTGTGGATAAAACAAGTGTGATATCTTATCCGTCAACTGTCAGACAGGATGTTCAAAATGGCTACTTTTTAGCGTTTTGACAGTATGTTCAATATGGCGGCGCCGGTTATCTACAGCGGGTGATAGAAAGAGATACATAATGAGAACATGATGGTCAATTAAAAATCAGGTGATCGGTTCTATTTTTATTTTGACGTCTATGCAGAAGTCATCACACTTGTCTTATCCACAATGCTCGCAGGTTCGTGATCGAGCAGTTTATCCAACTAACCTTTTTATTTCACTCCTTTAATTTGTTGCTTTATAAGCTGAGCAGTATACTACCGAGTGTTACTTTGTAACTGACCTTCAAAAGAATGCGACTTATATATTACATACTATATACTTATAGACAATTATTTTCTTTTCCATAGGCAAAGGAGGAAGAAACAATCGCCGCCGTAAATGAGGCACTCGCAATGGGCTATCGCCATATTGATACGGCGCCTGTGTACCTGAATGAACAAGCAATTGGCGGTGTCCTAAAAGAGTGGATATCTTCGGGAAAAATTAAGCGCTCGGAATTATTCATAACAACAAAATTGCCAGCACCAGGTAAATAGTTGAAACTATAAAATGAAATAGGGTAAACCTATCGCCGGTAGAATACCTGAAATCATATCGCGTTTCCCGGCTGAAGCTGTAAACTTAGCAAGAGAACGTGACCTGGCGGGTCACGTCGACCCTAGAGATCTCCATATTAGGAGTCTCAACTTGGATATTATGCAGCTGGTAAATGAGCACAAACGTGCAAAATGGGAGGAACATCTTAAAACTGCAACCTCTCTGCGGGTGTTGGTAAACTGTGGTCAACCGTCAAATCTTGTCCAATCCAACAAAACACAATGATTAAATGTCCCTCGCTTCGGCAATAAACCTTTATCGGATCCGAAGAAGCCTTTTGCCGACAATTTATAATGCATCCTTCAGTGGAAAAGGCCAGACTTCGTGGAAACAGACGGGCACATAAACATAAATACGATATGTCACCCATTAACATCACCCCCACAGAGGTTGAAGAAGCCACTTCCAAAAGGCTTAGCCCTCTAAATCAATATGCCCTGACGGAATAGCAATGCAAATGCTAAAAAACCGTAGAGCCGTGGAAATAAACTACCTAAAGCACGTTTTCAATCTGTAGCTTAAGTCCTTTGTCCCGAATAATGGAAAATGCAAGAAACAGCTAACGAAGGCGAGTCATATCTACCGATATCAACCCTTTCGCCAGTAGCGAAGGAAATGGAAACCGTCCTGTTCCCTCGTATCACGGCGAATCTTCGCCTAGTCACTCATCAACATGGCTTCCGCAAAATGCATAGCCCAAGCCCCGGTTAAACGCCATAAACACTCTGATACATTACTGACTAAATCAGGAAAACCCAAATCACAGGACGGTGCTCGTGGCACTCGACTTGACAAAAGCTTTTGATACAGTGAAAAACGTCACGCTACTCCAAGACACAGAAGGCTCACACCTTCCCACTTGTCTAAAAAGAAGGACCGCAACTCTGAATGGTCAGCAAGCGTCGGTTCAATTTGGGAAAATATCAAAGCCAAGGAAAATTAAACAGGGGGTACCACAGGGTAGTATTCTATAGCGCTTCTGTTTAATTTATATATTTCAAAGCTCCCTTCCCCACCAGAAAGAGTTGCATTCATTTCCTATGCCGACGGCTGCATGATTGTAGCAACGGGACCTCGCCCATCAATAGATGAACTAGTTTCTAAAATATACAGCTATCTCCCCGGTCTTTCTATGTTCTTCACGTCGCACAACCTGGCATAATCATCGACAAAATCTACGGCCACTTTGATTTCGGCATGGAAAGAACAAATGGCGTAAATATTGGACGTTGACGTCGATGGTGTCACGCTACCGACTGTCAGTCACCCTAAGATCTTAGGGGTAACGTTCGATAATACTCTCACCTCCAAGAAGCATGTCACCGAAATTGTATCTAAAGTACAAAGTCGCAACCAAATCGTGCCACGGGATGTCTCTTTATAACCCCTGAACACTATCCACATAGTGATGCCAAAGAGCTCAACATTAAAAAGCACAATGAAATGCTGAGCAGGCAGTTTTTGCTGAACTGTCACATTTCAGGACACCCTAGAAAACAACTGCTTGATATAGCCCCGCCTCCACGGGGGTTAAGGAAACATCTCCATAACGACTATGATGAGATCCGGCACCTGCCAACACAGACGTTTGATCCAGACAAGCATAAGGAATCCATACAGAATCGGTCAACACCTTTGCCTGCGCGCTCGGCAAACCTTGTTATCAATGTATAATATCGCACTCTTGCAGAAGAAGTAAGCACACTAAGAAGAGAGACATGAGTCAGATAGTTATGCTCCTTGATTAAGGAGGCAGACATTACCTCTTACCAGGTGTCGAGGTCCTTCTGGCCAGTTGTTGGCTCCAATGGCTATCCTTGCATGCGCGTCAATATACTCGACAGGCCGCAAGCTGTATGTAAGACTAAGGTAGAATCACCCTATCACAATATGCTAAACTATCACACCTTGTGAGAAAAAGACGTAAGTATCGCTGTCGGGACATATTCAACTCTCTTGACGAAATATCTAAGATCGATGTCAGCCTCATTTCTAACTTTATCGTTGTACCTAACATAATCTTCGCATCAATTAATGGATTAATATCTATGTTTTCACTTCCATTCTTTCCAGGGGGCAACAATCACGAACTTGTTGAATTGACTTTGAGAAAATCTTTGCAAGATCTACAATTGGATTATATTGATTTATATTTGATACATACACCATTTACGGTTGTATTGGCGGATGACAATGGCGGAGATATGAAACGTAATGCTGATGGCTCAGTGGTGATCGATGGCAGCACTGATCATATTGGTATATGGAAGGTGGGATTCTTTTGTACAAAATTAGCGCAATAACTTCAAATTATTGAGTTTTTTTCTTAGGAAATGGAAGGCCTCGTTGAAAAGGGCTTAGCTAAATCAATTGGTATATCCAATTTCAATATCAAGCAAATTGAAAGATTAAGAAAACATTGCAAGATTCAACCAGCTGTCTTGCAGGTAGGAAGTATATCAAACCCGATTAACCCTCCACCATGACGCAATAAAACTAGGCAGGTCATCTCAGTAGTACAACAACAAAAAATTGACGGCCCTCATAATCCGTTTTATTGCTTCATGACCCTTTGCTATTGTAGATGTAATGTTATTGTTTTTGACAAATTCTAATTTCAGATCGAATATCATGTCTATTTGCAACAACCCGATCTCATTGAGTATTGTAGATCAGCAAATATCGCAATTACAGCCTACTCACCCCTCGGCTCAAAGGGTGTAGCCAATTTAGATAAGATGGCTGGTGTGAAACGTGATCTGCCCGATTTATTTGATATACCGGTGGTTAAAGAAATCGCCAAAAAGTATAATAAGAGTGCAGCACAGATATTATTGCGTTGGATAGTGGATAAAGGTATATCGGTTATACCAAAGAGCACCAACTCAAAACGCATGCACGAAAATAAGGATATTTTCGATTTTAAATTGAATCAGCAAGAAATCGAGCAACTAAATAAGCTAGACGCCAATATACGAGTGGTGGACTTTGGATTTTTCAAAGGGTGAGCTTAGAAGATATTTGATCTTTTATGTAGTCGAGAAGTATAGTACTCGAGGTTTTTGAGATTTCATCCACATTGGCGCTTCGTAAGTTCCCTCATCTAAGATTAGGATGTATCGGACTTAGGCACCTTGCAGCGCTCTTTAAGAGGGAGCACTTCTGTCTTGCTATGTTGACTGTGTTGGGACGTCATAGGAGACATCCCGTGGCAGCTCTGAGTGCCAAAGCAGGACTGCAAGAAGATAACAGTTTATTTTGGATCAGAGCTCATCTGAATAAGAAACAATAGTACCTAGATATATAGAAATTAAACAAGGCGTGGAGAGGACACCACATTCGGGCAACCCTTGTTTAATTCTCCTTGCTTTTATATTTCCTCTCTTCGTTTTACAGATCACTGTCTGTCATTCAGATAGTTGTTCGTCCACATTTTCAGACACAGGGGAGGGATGTCTTATCTGTATTTTGGAGTAAAATGCATAGTTGATCATGCTAAAAAGCTTCAGAAGGTCTAACGCCATGATCACTCTTCGGTGGTATGCTTTTTTTCCTATTCAGTTCGTAGGTAACCTGGCATTCAGCGAGGTGAAAGTGATATGCTATTAACGAAGTCTATGTTGATGATTAGCCAGTGGTATCGGTCGATACGACTCCAACTGGTCAGTCGGTTTCTAGGGTTCGTAGCAGTATCACCTTTGGCTTTTGCCATTACACGGGAATGACAAAGGTGGACAGAGACAGGTTGAAGACATGCGTTGTATATATCCCTCTCCCATTGCCTCTATGTTTTATCATCGACATACCTATGTCCTCTGGGCATACTGATTATTCCAGCGTCTCGAACCTCCGCGGTCATGGAAGCACTTGCGCATTTTATCGGGTTCAACAAAGGTCTACAAACTGTTATGAAGCGTGCCGAGGTCGCAGGTTATAGAAAGGGCTCTCGGCTTCATTATCTTCTCCATCAGTATTTCACAAGGAGGCGAAGAATTCTCTGCAATACACATACGGTCTGGACTTCAGCTACTGGCTCGTAATGCTACTTAAATCCGGTCTTGAAATCATCTATCCCCCGGAACTGTATCAGTAAATATCTCAAGCTCCCCAGCTCTTCGCATTTATCTCCATTTTAATTTATATTTCTAAAATGATCTCGCGTTCCATGCAAATACTATATGCTTCTTAATAGAGTGCGCTTCATTTTTGAAGCTACGCTGCATTCTTCGTGTCAATTACTTTTTCGTGCTTGTAATAATCACAGCGAATTTACGAAGTGACTGCGACTTTGCCATACTTTGCTTGGTTACATCGTTCGGGTCAACGTCTGTTAGTAGTAGAATAAGCAAATGAGCTGTATACAGCAAAAATTCTTTGAAGTGTGTGTGTCATGACTGCCCCATACGTCGATGATCGAACCTAGGATAAAATGCGCTACCACTCCCCCAAGTAAATATTTAAAAGCCGTTTGTTTCATCCAAGGCTCATCCACCTTCTACGTATTTAAAATAAGGTCAGGTTCTCCTGCCTATCTTCTTAGTTTGTCAACGTTATTTCCATGACGGCACTCATCACGGCAGGAAGTAGACCCAAGATCAGATACGCCACACCGCCAGTGTGCTGCACAATTTTAATTCCATCTGCTTCAGTTTTTCTTGGATGTTATTCATAGTAATGGAGCACAGTAGAGTTGAGGTGTGGTGGTGTGCAGATAAAGAAAGTCATTTGACGTACTTGCCGCAAAGACCCTGACTCTTTTCTTGACGACAGCCAGATATTTTCAGTTTTTTTTCCTCTTTAGAGTATGTAAATATTATGGCTGTTGAGGCCTGTGATATCAATGTAACCAGCTTACACCATTAATGCTAGCACCGCTTACTAAGTCACACTAGTGCGCCCCATGTTGGGCACTGTTTTTTGGATGAGTCAAGCTTTTAAACTTGTGGTTATATAATTTTGGTTTTGGCGCAAAGATTACAAAAGACTTTTTCGACTGCCCTGTATAAAAAAAGTGAAAAATATAAATGCACTAATAATTTTTTCTTTTTTATTTCAGTATTAACAAACATCCAGAGTTCCCATTTTAAAATGTGTTTTTAGTAACTGGACTAATTATCTACGGATATTTTCAAACGATGGATTTTTTTTAAATGTTCAACATACTGCGAGTTGGGTATTCAAATTATAAAACCATGCTAATTTTTTAATTGTAATGTTATAGGAAATTGATATTTTTAAAATTTAACTTAGCAAAATTCACAAGCAAGTAAAAATTCGACATTCATATATAAAATTTACTTAATAAAGTGCAATAAAAAGTTTTCGCAATTTAATCACGCTTAAGTACCTATATTTAAGATTTTAACGGCTTTGAAGATATATGTATACATACGTATACTATGTAGATATATACACTAAATGCTGTTTCGAAAATAAATAAATAAACACTTAAATGTTATACTTTTGCTATAGGAAGAAATGTTTTCATTATTATTTTAAGTTCAACAGTTTGAGGCTTTACTGTATTTGTGTCGTTTATTTTTGTTGTAAGCGGTGAAACCTTGATTATGCTATGATCCATTTCATCTTGCTCTATTGGCTGTAGCGCCTTTGACCATGAAAGATCTGGCTGGCTGAATGCCTCTTGGACTTCAATTCGCTTCATGTTAGCCCTTTCCCAAGACATCATTTCAGTTCGAGACACTTTTACGTTATGGCTTTGGTTGGATTAAAAAGTTTTTGTTTTGAAACTGTTTTCTTTGATAAAAAAAATTGTGGCGAATATTAGCATAATTATGCTGTTAGTAAATAATCACAACAACAAAAACAGCAAGCAGTCACACTTATGTACAACGCAACGAAGAATATTCTATACACATAACCAGCAGCTCGAAGTAAAGAAATTATCTCACATACACATATGTAGTCATCAACTAAGATCAGAAGTTGTTACTCACACATGCAAACGCATATAACTAAATAACCACGTATGGGATATAACTGTTCCAGAAGGCATGTTCTAGACCTTAGGAAAAATATGCGAACGAGGCAACAGAGCGTAAAAAAGCAGCGCAAGCTGAGGAATAACTATTCAGTTTTATTTAAACCCGGTATTAGTGAAGTATAATTGTAAAGTACTACTAAATACTATTTTGCAATACTGAATACTGGAGTTATTTATTCGACAGTTCAGCGATTCGAACGTTAGCAGAAGGTGTATAATTATCAGGAATTTCCAAAATTTGTTACAATATGTAAAAGTTATTATAAGTTGCTTACATGCAGGTGTTATTTAAAACAGCGACAGGAAAGATCGTATTGATCCCCTTTCTTTCGAGCAGTTATGCAGCAAAAGTTGAAATGTGTTTACATAGGTATATTATATAGCAAAATTTATATTCTCTTCTCTCTCTCTCTCTCTCCCTTCATATTTTAGGCACTAACCGTGATTTTAAGCCTTACTTCGAGACTGTCCGAGTATAGGACTCGCTTTCTCCCCAAGGGCTACCCACTAAAACTTAGTTTTTGCGCCTGGAACCGCATTAAGCATTACTTCAACTCTGTTGCTACTCTCACCCTATTAAGCTAGGCTGAGAAATATGCATATGCCTGACGTGTGTGCTGACGAAATCACATCTGTCACTTTCGCAGCTCATCTTATTGATTACCATGGCTGGGGATATGTGGCCAAGTCCCTCGTATAACCCCCCTCGCGAACGAAGGGTTCGCATGCGAGATGTGGCATATGTTGTCTATATTTTCGCGGTATAGGCACTTCGGAATTTCAAATCCTTGGAAATATTTGCGGAAGTAATCATATCCAACTAAAAATTGGGTCAGATTGAATTTGACCTCTCTATGTCGCTTCTACCAACGGTTAATTTGTTGCCAGCGTCGTATCTATTTTTCTCGTGGCTATATGGCAAAAACTTCTCTACTCACTTCTGCGCCGATTTGGTATATTCCTTTTCCTTCGTCAACGGGAAGATACATATATCAGTTTAGTTGCCGCAACGACCGGCTTTGTCCTTCGGAATAAGAAATTCTGTGTGATTTCCATTTGTCAGGGAAAGATTCTTGTTTTGAGAAATTTCTTGTACATATGCAACGAAAGCTCCAAACAGTTATTTTTAGCTAACGAAGTTGCCTCCGCGGGTTGTCTCTTATCTTCTTCTTGTAGCGATAAGCAGATTATGTGAAAGATCTTGGGTAGTTTTATCGAAATTGATGGCCAGCTATTGATCCATTATATTCCTGAAAATAGCACCATTAAGGTACTGGCTCTCTGCTAAACAAAAAATATTCACCACGGGTAGAAGCGGTCGACAATTGTGTTGGAGAAGATATATGTTGGGCTGACAACTCCTTGAAAATGTCGCGCTACCTAACCCCTTGCGTATCCATCAAGCTCTAGAGGTTTCCTATGGTTCATGCTATCCAGCGCGTTTTTGAGCTTTCCTTCATGGAATGGTTACATGTTGCCATGTTGTTGGGTAACGTGTTTATCGTCTCTGGATGGTTGGGTGGGCAGCAGAACGTTCTAAATTTGTCTCATATTCTCCTCGTCTATTACCTGGTTCGATGGACTGATTTTTTTTACTATTGCGCCAAGAGCTTTTATATGCTTTTGGATATATTCCTATAGCTGTTAATAATTTTCTTTTATTCTATATTTTTTCAAACGTTTAATTTCGTTGAATGATTTTTATTCATTTTATGATCTTCAAGCTAAGCATTTTTCTTATACAAAAATAATTGATAATTGCTTTTATATAAAACATTATTTATTTCGTCGTGTTTCTTAAAAATAAAATAAATTCAGCTAACAGTGGTGATCAAGCGTTGAGTGATAATTTCCTGAACACACCGTTGAGTATTTTTGATCCGCTCAACGGTCGGTTACGCTTAACGTATTTATTCGGTTATCTGACAGTCCCTTGACATTTAAAAACAAATTTATCAGGTGTATGCATATGAAACCGGTATTTTTTATTAAAAAAAAAACACATTTATTTCAAGAGTATGGTAACGGATATTTTATTCAAAGTAATCGCCCTCGCTAGCTACACATGTTGACCACCTCTCAGGCAACCACTTCTCAGGCAATTTATGGATACCTCCCCGAAAAGTCTTCGTTTTACATTTTCCAACAATTTCGTAAGAAGTGAAGCGCTGTTCGCTAAGTGCGTGCCCCATCGATGCAAATAAGTGAAAGTCGGATGGAGCCAAGTTTGGTGAGTAAGCGGGGTGGGGCAGCGGTTGCCAGCTGTACGACTCAACCAATTCCCGGGTCTGTTTTGTTCGGTGTGATGGTGCATTGTCATCGAGAAAAATTACTTTGTCATGCCTAATTTCATATTCTGGGCGTTTTTGGCGCAGAGCACTGTTCAAATTGACCAATTGTTGTTGGTAGCGTTGACCATTAACAGTTTCGCCTGGTTTTAGAATCTCATACCAGATTACACCACGCTGATCCCAGAAAACACAGAGCATTGTCTTTTTTCCGAAGCGATTTGGTCTTGGGGACGATTGTGCTGGTTGGCCAGGGTCCATATACGATCTCTAGCGTTTGGGATGCACGAAATAAATCCATTTTTCATCGCCAGTAACTATCCGATGCAAAACCGACTTTCTTGTTTGTCTGGCGAGCAGCATTTCACATGTTGTTTTCCGATTTTCCTGCTGTCTGTCGTTCAGCTCATGTGGCACCCATCTTCCGCTTTCCTGATCTTTCCCATGGATTTCAAACGTGTGGAACTGGTTGTATGGGACACATTTAGTTGTTCTGCGAGCTGTCTTTGCGTCTGACTATCGTCCTCATGCAGCAAAGCCTGCAATTCGACGTTTTCGAACAATGCCGCGGTCAGCGTTTCTTACATCAAAATTACCACTTTTAAACTTGTTGAACGACTCATTATACTGCGCCCGACCAAGAGCGTGCTCTTCGTAAGCTTCGACAAGCATTCGATGAGATTCTATCGCCGATTTACTCAAATGGAAGCAGAAAATTAATGCTCTCCGCAAATCGTTGTTTGAAGGCACATATTTCGAAATTTTCAAGAGCAAAAAAAACACTATGTTGTATGAAACTTGAAATTTTGGTATTGGATATTGTTGAAAGATCATAAGACGCCAACTAGCGCCAATGGTAAGTATTGACTATTCCTACAATTGTGCCTACTGATCGCCAGATACCAATACCGGTTTCATATACATACACATGATGTTGTTGTTGTTGTTGTTGTTGTTGTAGCGATAAGGTTGCTCCCCGATGGCTTTGGGGAGTGTTATCGATGTGATGGTCCTTTGCCGGATACAGATCCGGTACGCTCCGGTAACATAGCACCATTAAGGTGCTAGCCCGACCATCTCGGGAACGATTTATGTGGCCACATTAAGCCTTCAGGCCATACCTCCCTCCCCACCCGCAAGTTCCATGAGGAGCTTGGGGTCGCCAGATCCTCGTCCGTTAGTGAAACAGGATTCGCCGCGGATAGGTGAGGTTGACAATTGGGTTTGGAGAAGCTATATATTGCGCTGGCAACCTGAAGGGTTGCGCTACAGAGCCCCGTGAATCTGGTATTTTAGTCGCCTCTTACGACAGGCATACCTACCGCGGGTATATTCTGACCCTCTAACCCGCTGGGGGGCATACACCTGATATTATGGTGCGGTGTGAAAACTTATTTAAGGGATCGTTTCCTTAAAATTTATGGATAATTATTTCATTTGACAGTTGGCTCAACTCGCGTAGCATGCAATCGGCTGGCCAATTGCTTTGTAAGTGTAAATAAGATCGCCGTACACGGCCAAAAATTGTAGTTCATTTTTTAAACCTAGCAAAGTTTATTGCTGATTTAAAGCTTTTTTGTACTATTTTTTAAACCACTATAGTTTTAAGTGATTTCTAAGGTATTTTGGTTTGAAAAATATCATTTTCTATGAAAAGTTTAAAACTAAAACCAAAAAGTTTTACCCGTACCGCGTTTTTAAAGTTAAGGAAGAAACTTATTATAAACTATTAGGGCATAAATTCAATTGCAAATATTTTTGGCTTTAAATTTTAGTCCAGAATTTATAAAATTGTTTTTTGTAATAAGTGGTTTGAAATTAAAAACTTAAAGTCCTACACTCCAAATTAGAAGGGGACACATTTTTAATATTTCGGCTAAATTTTTCGACCAATGAGTAGTTTAAAACTAAAACCAAAAAGTGCTGCCCCTATATTCCCGTTATTACCTATACTCTTAAATTTATTTTCAACCAATAAAGCATTTGTGTGATATTCTAAATAAACGAGTTCCTTAAACATAAACCAAAGTATTTTAATCTAAGGGTTTTTTGTACACGTAGATTCAAACCATAAAGTTTCAACTGTAGATTCTGTGCTTTAAAATATGGATTATTTTTGGTCCAACATTTAAACTGCAATATTTTAATTCAAGTTTTTGAAGGTTTCAAATATACACTTAAGGATTTAAAAAGCAAACAGATATGTTTTTGTTTAAGTATTTTTTGGTTTCATATTTAAAACATGTAAAGGTGTCTGAGTTCGGGTGTAACCGAACATTATATACTCAGCGTGAACTTCAATTGCACATTTCATTTCAGATAAATTACTTTTCTACATAACACATGGCACCGCCCGTTTAAAAGAAAAATGTCACCCCATTTCCTTTTACAATAAAACTTGATAAGTGAGATATCATTGATTCAAAACTATTTTTTGCCAAGTTTGTTTGATATCTAAGTTGCCGTGGTCTTTAAACGATCCCGTCCATTTTTACTAGAAATATTTTCTACTATAGGGAAAATTTTTGTACCCAATTTTATTACGATCCGTTAATTATTCTTCGAGTTATGGCTCCCGAAACATAGAAAATTGCTTAGTCATAAAAGGGGCGTTGCCACGCCCATTTTTTTAATTTATTTAAATCCTATTTATTGTTTTAAATCCACATGAGAAATGAAATGCCATTTATATAAAGCTCTTTTTTGGAAAAATATAGCTTATTTTATTCGTCCACGACCCTTTTAAAAATCTTTTATATAAAGGTGGGTGTGGTCTTTAATCGATTTCGTTAATTTTTCTTCAAAGCATTCCTTATAGTAACCTCTCTGCCAAATTTTGTTACGATAGGTTTAACGATTTTTTACTTATGATTAATAATATTTGTAAAATTGATTTTATCACAAGTGGGCCGTGCCAAGCCCATTTTAAAATTTTTTTTTAAATTTTTATCAAGAGTCTCACTATCAGTCCACACGTCAAATTTCAACATTCTATGTGTATTATTTACTAAATAATCCGGTTTTTTGTGTTTTCCAAAATGTTATATATATAAAAAGTGGGCGTGGTTATCATCCAATTTCGCTCATTTTCAATACCAATATATGCTGGGTCCAGATAAGCTCGTGTACCAAACTTGGTGAAGATATCTCAATATTTACTCAATTTATCGTGTTTTCGATACTGATGATTGTGATATATGGAAGTCTATATCTATCTCGATTCCTTTATACGTGTACAACCAACCGTTATCCAATCAAAGTTAATATACTCTGTGTGCAAAGCACGCTGAGTATAAAAATATAAAGGTAGAAATAAGTTTTGAAATCACACCACAATGTTTTAATATTAGTGTTCTTTGTTGCAAAAATGAAATTTTTCTAGAATAGAACTTAAACCAAAGTTTTTCAATTCAAAACCAGTCATATTCAGCTCATTTCTTTTTAAACTTGCAAGGTCTACATTTAAAACCAAAATAAGTTTAGTCATATATGTAGAATAATCAAAAAGTCAAAGTTTTTGTGTGAACCATTTATTTTATTATAAGCAGGGCCGCAGAGAGCCGAGCCGGGCCACTGGGACAGTTTGCGTTTACGGGCGCCCCTAAAAAATAGACTCAATCCAGTAAAAAAAATAACATAAAATACATAAATTTTTCAATTCACATTGTCAGTTTCATTTCATATAAAATAAGATTTGCTGGAGCGTTTACATAAATGAGATGTTAGATTTCATTGTTTGATTTGCTTACATTAACTTTTTCTAAATACATATGTACATTTTAAGAGCTTGAATCAGCCAAGGAAACCCTTCCATGCTTTTTGGTCTGCGAATATGGAAATTACCGATTCAAAACTAATGCTGCGAGCAAGGCTGGACTCCAACGCCAATGTTCAAAGGGTTGTCAAGCGATTTTGACTCATAGTAGAACGTAAAAAATTTTTCACGCGAGATAATAGACTAAAAGAATGCTCCCCTTCAGCCACACTGACTGGAAGTGTGCAAAATATTCTTAATGCTATGCAGATGTTAGGAAATAATACTTCCATTTTCAAGTTATGAAAATTGTTCAGAAGTTGAAATGGTGGCAGCGAATCACATCCCAAATTTGCTAAGTGGATGGCTTTGATGTAAGCTTATCCACCGCATACTCATATGTTTGCACAAATTTGCGCTTCACAAAACAATTCAAGTGTACCATTTTTTTCAAATTAACGCTCCAGTTTATTATCACCCTGTATTTACAGATGTCGTTGGCTTTTACAAAAATGAAAAAGCAATACAACCAAACCGATAGGGACATAGTTATAGTCGAAATAAAATGTGATTTTAAGTTAGTTGAAACATTTTTGACAGATAGCGCTTATAAATTGTGTCAAACACGTTTATCTAACTTAAAATCACATTTTATTTCGACAATGATTATGCCCCATAATATTTGATTGGCTGCTTATCATTTTAGTTTAGTAATTTTCAATTTTAAAACAATTTTTTGTGGTAACAAAATATGTATGTATCTATGAAATCCTAGTTAGAGTACTGTCAATACTGCTCTGCCTTGCCGGGGCCCCCAAAAACCTTCCGGGCCCCAGGGTAATTGCCCTGGCTGCCCCTCCCCCCCCCCCCCCCCCCATCTCCACGGCCCTGATTATAAGTTAGAGTTGTCATCAAGTGTACGTTGCAGTAGGCGGATTTTCAGAACTATAATATATGTGTTGTTCAAATACAAGTTTTTCCTATTCATAGAACGTGGGGGTGTCCTTACTCTGATTTGCAAAATTACATTGATCTAATTTTGACCAGTAACCAAACAAGCACGTTGCACTGTGCGACATCGCTTACATTACATCCTAATTCATGCTATTATGCAGATATTATGACAAATTGGGACCACTATGGCGATGAAAAAATAATATATGTACATAAATATATTTCGCCTTAAAACTAACTTGGGTAAATTTTTCCAATTATTTCGTATAGGGAAATCTTTTATTTTTTAGTCACACTCGAATGGCCTTGTCATGCGTATTATGTTTACAAGTGCAATGCAAATGCATATATGTGATTGAGCATCTACAGCTATATTACATATACATACATATATATATACATATGGAAATAAGTAAATAATTAATAAAAAAGAGCTGATAGCGCATTGAGAGCGTGAGGCGCACAAATTTCAAATACGAAAAACAGTATTTATTAAGGCCGCTGCACAACGACATTTTTCATATAGATACGTTTAACAAAAGCTTATGCATTCCAATAACATCGCCACAATCAACCAAGATGTTGCGTTTGTAAATATGAAGGAACTTCACACTTGGCAATTGAAGTTTATTACGCCTTCCCCATTCACATACAAAATTTCGCGAAGCACTGCTATAAACATTCTGCCTATACAACAAAATTACTTGCTAACACATTTTGTGTTGTTGTTGTTGTTGTTGTAGCAGTGCTTCGCCCCATCCAATAGGTGCGACCGATCACAAATTGTCATCAATATCCTCTAACGGGAGTCAAAGGAAACTTGCTGTTTCAACAAGGGTGCACCATAATGAGAGGGGTGTTAGAGGCGTTGGTTCCACATTACAATTAAAGAGATGGTTGGTGTCATGTGGGACACATTTCAAGCAGGGCATACATTTTGTATGTTGGGGTTGATTATGGATAGGTAAGGGTTTAACCTGTTACAGTATCCACATCGAAGTTGAGCTAGAGTGACTCGCGTTTCCATGGGGAGTGTGCGTTCCTCTTCCGCATGTTTTGGGTACTGTCTTTTGAGTACTGGATTCACCGGGCAATTCCTGACATAAAGGTCCAACGCCTGTTTGTGGAGTTCACTGAGGACCTGCTTGTATTTTTTGACTTCATAGGGCTGAGTTCTGAGGTGCCATATTTCCTCATAATGCTTACGTAGATGACTCCTTAAGCCTGTGGGCGGTGTCGGCTCATCAACAGGAACTGTTTAATATGTTGCGTCTCTCCCACATATTTTGTGTCGTATTCGATTGTTATATTGCAGTTTTTAATTGCGAAAAATGTTCGAAAATTTACCAACCAGTGGGAAAAATAATTTCACTTGTAAAGTGTGCCAACACCCTTAGCCAAAGTAAATATCAAATTCTTCTTATTATGATTTGCTTGCAACAAAATTTGGGAGTTGTCTACTTTTCAATATCAGATGGCGCCAGTGTCGCTCATTCTCCTTCTTCATAAAAATACGTGCAATCTACTCACAATGCATAAGCTTTTGTTAAACTCATCTATTTGAAAAACTGCTTATGTGTCGGGGCTTTTATACATACGACAAAAGAACCAGCCGGCTATAAGCTTATGATCACCACCGGCTTTCATCAGAGTAAAAGTAGACGCTAAGTGAGTTAGTTTGTGGTCGTTAATTGAACGTTTAGAATTTGTTTGTACTAAAATCATTAAAAGTTATTTTTTTTAAACAAGAGAATAAAAAATAAGAACTCCAAAAAATGGCCGTTCAACAATATTTACATTTGAGTAGTGGTCATAAAATGCCGATACTGGGCTTAGGCACTTGGATGGTAAATTTATATATATATATACTTATATAAAAATAGTTTTAAATCAGCAATTACATATTTATTACAACGTGATGGAATGCAATTAATAGCTTTTGTGATAATTAATGAAATATATATGGAGATATGTATGTAATTATCATAAATGCATAGAGTCCTCCAAGAGTACGTTACACCGTTGAAAACTTGAGCCTAAATTTTTAAACATTCATCGGTTTAAGAAATTTTTCAAAATTGCTTCAAAATAAAAGCAAAAAAGTTTAAAAAATCTAAAAATAGAAACCTGTATACCTATAATTCTGTTTTTAAAACAAAACCAAAAAATTTAAACTTACTGCTGAAATTATAAAAATAAAGAATTCCTTAAAGGTACTGCAAGCTTCAGATTTTTGAAATCATTTTCCCGAAAACCGTGCAATCTAAACTTTAAACTGAATTTGGTTTGATGAAATATGTATTAGCCTCAAATTTTAAACGGTTTATACTTGAGGGGATTGTCATTCCGAAAGAGAGATAAATTAAGAATTAGCGGAAAAGAATGAGAAAGGGGAGGTTGAGCGAAAGACATAGCGTAAAGGGAGTGAAAACTTAAGGGAAACGCTTTTAAAATAGAACGCCAGTATTTGGACAAGATTGAGTATATGTTTTTCAAAAAAGATAAAATAGAATGCAATTTTGCAAAAATTGAAGCTCCCACTCCTCTTGCAGGAAAAATATTTTATATATTCGCTAAGTTTCAGGTGTATATGCAGTACTTGGTACAGTGGTCCTATCTACATATGATGGAGATCAGTGGAAGGGAATGAGAAGGAGGGAAATGGAGAAAGTTTGAGAGAGAAAAATGTTAGGATATTATGGGAGAAAAAGGTGAAAAGGAGTATTTGAAAGAGGGGGAGGGGAAAATTGAAAGGCAGATGTAAAGGAGAATAAATAGGAAAAGGGAGAGAAGAAAAATACAAACAGGAAGGTGTTGAAGAACGGAAAGTGAGAGAAAAAGGAATGAAACGTTAGGTGAACAAAATGATAGTGGGTTCCGAAAAACGAAGAAGATAAGGGTATACGGAGAGCAAGACGAAGAAGAATTGCAATGAAAATCACAAAGTAGTGGGAGAAAAAAGGAACGGTAAGGCGGATAAGGGAAGGAAGCCAGAAAGCAATAGGGAGGGTGAGGTAAAGGCAGAAAACAAATCGAAATAAAGGGAATGGAAATGGTGAAGGAAAATAAAAAGACAGAAGTAACAGAAGAGAGGTAGAAAATGAGATAAGCAGTTGGAGATGGAGAAAGAAGGAAATTGTGTTAGCGGAAGAAGTATTATTATGGGAAAGGGTGGAGCAAGACCAAAAGAAAGCGGATGGGAAAGAGGTAGATACCGATAAAAACGCACATGTCAATAGGAGATTTGTAATGTTGTTATACGTGTACTAGATGGAGATGACTTGTTATGTAGATAAACAAAAAAAAGATGTCCACACAAATTGAAAACACACTAATACCTTTATTTGAACAATGAAGCAGCTTTGTTAGAACAGGTGTTGTTTTTTGTACTTATTGAAAAGTTCGATAAGTGTAAAGCTCAGTTTACAATTAAATTACTTAAATTTTGAATCTACCTTAAACCATCTTAACCATTTTAGCCGCCGAGCAAGTCACGATAGCTCACTGCAATTGAAATTTCTCACGAAAACCATGTTCTTCCCCATAGTTGGTTTTTCCGATGTACTATTCGTTCTGTTGAGTTTAAAAATTTTGCTAAGTTCTCCTTGCTTGATGTCTTTCAGTGCTGAGAGGCTTTCGAAAGAAAGGTTTCCGTGGAATCTGGGAAGTCGGCGTTTCTTCTGCCTCTGGAAAAAAGGTATCTGGAAAATGGCGTTTCTTCTACCCCTAGAATATCTCAGCTGTAGAATTATGTATTGTATTCCATTACTCTCCATACTGCAGTGGGTCCCATAACCCAGGATGCATTGATTATTGCTTATTGTCTGATTATAAACTGGTTACTGAACAGAAAGGCACAGAATTTTAGAATCGCTGTTGCACAGCAAATGGTTATGAAGCTGTTGTTTTTGTAGCGATAAGGACACTCCCCGAAGGTGTTATCGATGTTGATGATCCTTTGCCGATGGCAGATCCGGTACGTTATAGTAACAAAAACGTCTAGGCCATCCCGCCATTCTATCACCTAGATCCATGAGGAAATTGGGGTCGTCAGAGCCTCGGCCGCTAAAGAAACAGGATTCGCCATTGGTAGGTGAGGTTCACAATTGGATTAGAGAAGCTATAAATTGCGCTACACGATCCCAATACCCCCATTTTAGTCGCCTTTTACGACAGGCATACCTGCCGCGGGTATATTCTAAGCCCTCTAACTGGCTGCCGTTATAAACCTCGTTACTTTTTTTGAATGTAGGACGGCAAGAATTTTTTCGGCTCCTGCAAGGCGATTTTTCTCATAAGCCAGCTCGTTAACCTTTATATTACGATGCACTTGCATCAATTTTAAAAAGGGGTTATCAACTCGCCAAGGCCATGGTCTAGAAATCACAGCCATCATATTTCCCTGGCCAGTAAATTTTAGCCCAACTCTTGGGGAGTATAGGCATCATATTGAAGATGAGCTATGCAAGATCAAGAAATGCATGGCACACTCACTATGGCACCCCATCAGGACCGATGTTATCGTCGCTAAACCGATAGCAGCTGGAAGAGCTGGCAACGAATCCGAGAAAATGATTACTTCATTTATAACGCATCCTAAACAGCAAAGAATTAACCTTTCACACGCTCGCTAAATACAGGAACTGCAAACGTGAACGGAATTAACACAAGTACAAAGCTGAAATGTCGAATATCTAAACGAGTTTAAAGTTTCTTCCCAACCAGCCAGATCGGAAGGTTTTATTCGGTTTTTTTTTCTTTCTAGTGGATAAAATCAACCGAAAATCAGTCGAAATTTCTGTAACAAATCTCTGTTGAATCAACTTCGTACAAATTGTTGATTCTGAATTGACCGTATCAACAATTAAATCAACAAAATAAAATAAAAGCACCACACGTCAGCTATAGCTCTGGTAACGTAGCCATCGGAGGGTTCAGGAGCCAATCAGCATAAGTCAAAAAATTAAAAAGTTGAATAAGGGACTTTTACATCTGAAAACATTGCATTTTCCATTCGGATCTCACAATAGATGCTGTCATCTCTTACTAACATTCACAAGCAATGACTTGAGCGCTTTGGCAACCGAAAGTATGAACAGTGACGTAGAACTTCCAGTAAGATAATTTCAAGAAAAAATTGACTTACACTAATTGACTTCTGAACGATCCAATTATACTGTCACCCTAAGAACACCAACGAAAACTGTTTAATTAACAGATTTTCATCAAAATTAGAATAACAGTGAAGGCTACTGACATAAAAGAGGTTCGTGTTGCACTTTGGTCATAAGAACAGAAGCGTGAGCGCCGTGAGCGTAAATTCTCTTTAAAATTCACTAATGTAAGTATTGTAACGAATTTAGGGAAATTCCGCTTATTTTAAACCTTCTGCTAACGTTCGAATCGCTAAACTGTTGAATAAGTTACTCTAATATTCAGTATCGCAAACTGGGCTTAATTTAGATTACTTTGGGAGTAGCACTAGACAATTATACTTCACAACCAATAGCGTACTTAAATCAAAACTGATTCTGATTACTCAACTTGCGCTGCTTTTATACTCTCCGTTGTCTCGTTTGCATATTTCTCCTAAGGTCTAGACGTTTCACCTTCTGGAACTTTTGTATCTTCTGCTTGCTTACCATTTATATTTGTACATGTATATTTGTAGTTTATGTTTTTCTTATATGCATATGCAGGTGTATGTGCGAGTAACTACTTCGGCTGATGATTACATGTGTTTGTGAGATATCTCTTCATTGCCTTGTATGTATGTGTGTAAATGATTATAGATTTGTTCAGGTACACAAGAGTGGCAGCTTGCTTTATTGTTGTTGTGCCTTTATTTACTAACAAAATTGTGATGCTAAAATTCGTCACAGTATTTTAGATGCTTGCTGTTGAAATGCCTAATGAAATCTGCTCTTTTAACCCTAGTGAGATAACGTTCGTCGGTGAGAAATACGTCGTTTTAATTTTGCTCTCAGTCTCCCACAATCGTAAAGAGAGAACATTCTCATTCTCAGTTTTGTCAGCTACAATTACCAGCTTGTCAGTGGGGGTGTTTTTCAGTAGTAACTTTTTTGTTTGCTGAAATATATACGATTGGTTTTTTAAAAATACGTCCAAGAGACGTATCCTTGCCGTGACTACGTGGCATGACTAATTTTATATGTAATTTTTGCCGAAAATGGTAATTTTAGCTAATATATTTTTAAGTATAGTTTAAGACAATTCAATTGAAGTACAAAAATATGTATTTTATTTTAATTTTTTTGCTATAAACTGAGGTCCTTCGAAAAAAAACTGATTTTTGTAAGGACAAGTCCAAGACAAGTCAAAGTTAATTTTTAATATATGAAAAAAACCATATTTTTCTTTAAAAAAACATTTAAAACCAGTGAATATATATCAAATAAATGATTAAAAAAAAAAAAAAAATGTAAGTTTTTTTATATCTTTAGGGTCCTTAAACTTGAACACGTCTCTCAGACGTACGTTATATTCCTAGAGTAAAAAAATAACCTTATATTTCTAGGGTTAACAATAAAACCAATTAGACTGATCGCAAATCTGTTCAAGAACAACAAACCCGATTTGTTGAGTTTACTAGCGTCATTTCTTTCAGTGTGTTAGTTTATTACTTGTTTTAACTATTTTTGTAAATATTTACTTATTTTACACTTATCGCATATAAAATTATTAGTAGTATATGCTTGCATAAATATTTAGCTTTTTTAAATAAACTAATAAATGTTGAAACTGATTATGGGCAGACTGAAGGCAAGTATATTAGCTTATACGTCTGAGCGGCTAGTCATCAATTATTGATGATGATGTGTCATTCCTTTGTTCTTTGCGATGGCCTCAACAATTCGACAATTTAGATTATATATAGCAATCCCCTGATTAAATTGGAAGTGAAAGCGCCGTCAGATCTCTTAAGTGCATCAAGTTTTACTTTTGGCCCTCTAGGTCTCTTACCACTTTTATAGTTTTCGTTTCTGGAAATAGAGTCGCCCTATCGGTTCTCCTCAGCTCTCTTGTCAGAGTACCATTACCTACAAATATAGCCATTTGCATAGCGCAGGGTGACCTAATTGAAAAGTTATAATTTAAGATTGCAACCTGAAGGTAACTTTTTTCCCAGAGAAGAAAAAAGTTAAAATAACACTTTGGCGCTTTTCCAAGGAAGCGCTTTTTGCACAGCAAATAAGATTTTTGTATTCTCGCTGTGTACAGCGGTGTCGATCCCAGTCTACTTTAATTTTTGTTTTATAGATTCAGTTGAGGAACTGGGCTTACATTCACGCCCACTTTCTGAGCTGTTTGTTAATATTGAATGAAGAAATAGATAAAATGTCGGTATTAGAAAGTTTTTCCCCTTATGTTACAGTATCGACTGACGTGATGGCTACTCTTCGACCCCATACATGCCTGACTGACTGCTGTAACTCTTTTCTCATCTCATTCTCATCTCATTCTCATCAACTTTCCATTTAAATTTGGTATTGAGCTGCAACATTTTAGAAGCTTTATAAGCGGTTCCAAAACTAAATCTACATAGTCAGGCTCAAAGGTTTCAATTCGATTTTTCGCTTGAAAAAGTACGCCTCAGACACTCAAGCTTAAGTACGTTACAGCCCAGGGCTTTTTAGCTTGAAAAGTATCCCTTACAACTCAAGCTTTAGGACGGTACAATCCAGAGCTTTGCCGTGTTGTTGTTGTTGTTGTAGCGATAAGGTTGCTCCCCGAAGGCTTTAGAGAGTGTTATCGATGTGATGGTCCTTTGCTGGATACAGATCCGGTACGCTCCGGTAACCCAGCACCATTAAGGTGCTAGCCCGACCATCTCGGGAACGATTTATATGACCACGTGAAACCTTCAGGCCATACTTCCCTCCCCACCCACAACTACCATGAGGAGCTTGGGGTCGCCAGAGCCTCGTCTGTTAGTGAAACAGGATTCGCCGCGGATAGGTGAGGTTATAAATGAGGTTTGGAGAAGCTATATATTGCGCTGGCAACCTGAAGGGTTGCGCTACATAACCCCTTGAATCTGGCATTTTAGTCGCCTCTTACGACAGGCATACCTACCGCGGGTATATTCTGACCCCCTAACCCGCTGGGGAAGCATTGCCGTGTGGAAACAGGCGATAAACTTTTATCAGATATACTATGAACACGAACTTTTCTTCCACAACCGACTACTGCTCTTACCTAATCAATAATGATAGCCTTGCTGGACTTACACAGTTTTTCATAGACGAGGCATAGTTGCAGCAAGTTTCGTATCTCCTTCTGCGCAAGTTAAAAAAGCGGTAGTCAAAAGAGACTTCGAAGTATTGGTAATGGATAATCGCGTATTTATAACCAGACCTATCCGAATTTGAAGACTTTGGGAACTAGCTAAAACAAAATTTCTTAAGTACTGTCTGCCATATTGCCACCGCCAATGACATTGTCATGTAAAAGTAAACATTGGAGCTCTTTAGTTGGGTATTAGCCGAAAATAAGTACTGTCGTCAAATAGTATAGCTCAATGTAGTACAATTTTCTGCAGGGTTAATACCCGGATACAATAAAAATTAATTAATGCTAACGTTAAGTAAACCAAATGAACCGCACTCGTTAAAATTACATAAGAAGGGGGTATGATCTCGTAATAATGACTAGCGAAACTCATAAAGGCTGCCTTTATCTATTTGATCATGATTTTGCAAAAATTAAAAATATGCATGAACAATATAAATAAATATTTACTGCATTACTTAACACACCACTGACAGTCACCTAATATTTAATTAGCTCTCATTAGCTTATTGGTTACATTAGCTTGTATGTATGTCACATATGGTATTATGATGACAAGTATTGAATGCATATAATATAAAATAATATATTTAAAATGTGAAATAAAAATAAATACACAAATCTTTTAAACAAATTGCTTTTGAAATTAAATAGCCGCAATCTTTTTTAACCGTGTTGAAAAATGAGCACCGTATTTCCGTATAACGTCTGTACTCTTTGTTTGTATACTGGGCGTCTGCTTATTTCCTTGACCAACTCCGCAGTGTCCTTCTACCGCTTATGATTTTATATCTAGCATAATGAGAAAGGAAGCACACCGTCGAAAAACGGGTTGGGGTCAAAATTCTGCTTTTTTGGAAATTCTGCATTCATAATTCCGGAAGTAGAAACACTGGAAATCAATATTATGGAAGTCAATATTCTGGAAAAATCCGATCCAACACCGGCTGCGCCATGCACAGTAATTCTGCGTAGAATACCTTTCTGCATAGGCGGCCTTCGGCCGCGTTTATAAAAAATAACCCTGGGCTAAGCCATACCAAGTCCGGGTGTGTGGTATAACCGAGGCGGTCCTTCTGCGTAGTACACCCTTCTGCGTAGGCGGCCTTCGGCCGCACTTTAAAAAAATAACCCTTAGCCGATCCAACACCGGCAACGCCATGCCATGATTCCGGAATTTTGACTTCAGAATTTTGATTTTAGAATTTTGACCGTTTCCCTCGAAAAACTGATTGAGCCCTATCTGTGCGCCTTCAGGCCAGCCAAATCTAGTATCGACCAGATTTTCAAGGTACGTCAAGTGTTGGAGAAGGCTTACAATTAGATAATCGAAACACACAACCTCTTTAACAAATTATCTGCCCAAGACAAAGAGGTGGAAGGCATAGGCATTTCGATGGAAGAGGCGTGGGCGAGCCACAAACAGTGTTGGAAAGATATGAGTTGGTTCTTGAAGTTTTCGATGAAAAGAAATTTCCTGGATACCCGTAGAAACTTAACGAGGATATGCACATAGTACAGCAAATGAAAACCCCCAACGGGTTAGAGGGCTTAGAATATACCACCGGCAGGTACGCCTGTGGTAAGAGACGACTAAAAGACCAAATTGATCCAAGGAGCTGTGCAGCGAAACCCTTTCAAGAGGTTTCCAGCGCAATTTATAGCTTCTACAACCTAATTGTCAACCTCAACTACCCGTGGCGAATCCTGTTTCTTTAACAGCCGGGGCTCTGGCGACCCCAATCTCCTCATGGATCTGGCAGGTGGAAGAGCGGTATGGCCTCGAAGGTTTCATGTGGTCATACCAAATAGTTCCCGATATGATTGTTTTTGTTGATGCAGCAGAGCTTCGCCCCATCCAATAGGTGCGACCGATCACAAATTGTCATCAATATCCTCTAACGGGAGTACAAGGAAACTCGCTGTTTCAACAGGGGTGGACCATAATGAGAGGGGTGTTAGAGGCGTTGGTTCCACATTACAATTAAGGAGATGGTTGGTGTCGTGTGGGAACACCTTGCAAGCAGGGCATACATTTTGTATGTCGGGGTTGATTATGGATAGGTAAGATTTTAACCTGTTACTGTATCCAGATCGAAGTTGAGCTAGAGTGACTCGCGTTTCCCAATATGGTCGGACTAGTATCTTAATGGTGCTTGTTACAGTAATGTACCGGATCTGCATTCCGGCAAACGACCATCAACAATGATAACATTCCCTAAAACTTTCAGGGGTGTCCTTATCGCTACAACAACAACATTAAAAACCCAAAGGCTTAACTGACTAGAAAGGGAGAAAATCCACTATCCAACACAGTTTATTGCCAAGAATAAATGGAATGAAACGTAACTTTTACACATTTTTACTGCTCTCTTGATCCACAACTTGTGTAATAAAGAAAATAACAGGCAACGAGTAGAAATTGAATAGAAAAATTCATAATATTACGCAGGCATAATGAAAATTGACAATTTTTCCAGAATGTTATCACTTTTCGATTTCATAGCACGAGAATCTACTCACAGGTTCGTGATCGAGCAGTATACCCAACTATCATCATCATCATAGATATTGTAACGTATATTAGCAGCACTAAGGGATACTATCATTTCTAAGCCGATGGTAAGCAGTGACTTAATGCACATCAATAATTCAATCATTATGTCTACACATATGTACGTACACGCAGCGGAGAAGCAATGCACAAACACATGCATATATCTTATCTGAGGTGCTCACAAGAGAGGGCAATAATTTGTGCAAGTATTACTCACCCTCATATCAGAAGCTATAAACGTAGTTGTGGCTGGTGATTTTGTAGCTGATAACTAATTAGTAAGTTCTGGAATGGAAAAGCCTAGAAGTATGCAACGAGGAAACCAGACAGTATAAAAAACGACAACAGTAGAGGCGCGTTTCATTTAATCAAGCTATTGGTTGTGAAGTATCAGTGTTATTGTGATGTACTTTAATAAAGGCCATTTTGCATTCTTAAATATTGGAGTTATTTATTCAACAGTTTAGTGATTCGAACGTTAGTAGATGTTTGCAAATAAGGGGAATTGCAGTAAAATCGTTACAACTGGTATCAGAAGAGGAATTGTTGAATAAATTTCAGAGTTGCAGAGCACAAACAAACAAAAATTGAAGAGAAAAACGAAATATCGCAGACATTTACGAGCACAGACTTGAACATGATTTTGGCTGCAATATCTGCACAATCATCGAGAGTGACATCAATGTCGTCGCAAATGTGAGAAATGTCGTCAGAAATAACATCGAAGATGGAAGCACAAGAAACGCGTATGTCAGAAATGTCGACACAGATTACATCCAAGATGGAAACTCAGCTGGAATCACACGAGACACGTACAACATCAAAGATGGAAACACAACTGAAAGAACAAGAGACACGCATAACAGTACAACTCGAAGCACAAGAGGCGCGTATATCATCAAAACTCGAAGCGCGTATGGACGAGAAAATAACGCAGTTTGAGGAAAAAATCGAAGCCGAGGTGGATGCTTTGAGAGGTCGTATACAGGAGTTGCACTTAAATCACCTAGCTGTTTTAGCAAGCAATCCAAAGGTAAAAATACCATCCTTTGACGGTTCTGTTCCTTTCCAGGTCTTCAAGCTGCAGTTTGAGAAGACCGCAGCAGTGAACAACTGGAATGCTGAAGATAAAGTTGCAGCTCTATTGGTAGCATTGAAGGGGCCAGCAGCCGAAATCCTACAGACGATTCCCGAAGGAGAGCGGAACAATTATGAAGCATTGATGGCCGCTGTTGAGAGACGTTATGGAAGCGAGCATAGAAAACAGATATACCAAATTGAGTTGCAAAACCGTCACCAAAGAGCGAATGAGACTTTGCAGGAGTTTGCCTCGGATGTTGAAAGATTGGATCATCTCGCAAATGCGGACGCACCCGTGGAATACACCGAGAGGGTAAAAATCCAGAGTTTTATAAATGGCATACGGAACGTGGAAACGAAGCGAGCTATTTACGCAAACCCAAAGCTGACATTTGCTGAAACGGTATCACATGCATTGACTCAGGAAACTGCCTCCCTATTGAGTAAACCAGCATATAAGGCTCATCGTGTGGAAGTAGAAAGACCAGAGTGGGTAGACACAATTTTGGAAGCATTGAAGGGTACGCAGCAGAAGAATAATGATGCAGTCAAATGCTTTAAGTGTGGAAAGTCTGGGCACATTGCGCGTTATTGCAACACCAACCCTAACAGCTCTGTGTGGGTGGTCGTAAACGCAGAGCTGAAGGAGATTAGCAAATCTCCAAGTCCACTCAATCGTTAAACTAAAGAGAGTCAGCCGCAAGGGGCGACAGCTGGCTCCCTCAATTGAATGCCCCAGAATCTCTATCTCGCAAATTGGAAGAAGGTCAAGCAATCTTACTGTTTGAGGGCATGTGGGTGGAAAGGAACGTTTACCGACTGTAGATACGGGTGCATCCCATTCCATCATTCGATCAGATTTAGTCAACAAGAAGATAAGACCATTGCTTGGAGCAAGATGACGTACAGCCACGGAAGAAGACACCCAGGTAATTGGAGAAGTAGCATGTGAAGTAGCAATTGGGAACGTCACGGTACTACACAATTTTATAGTGGCAGAGATTGTTGATGAAATCATAATTGGAGTGGACTTCTTTACCGACCAAGGCATCAAAATCGATATGCAAAGCAAGACAATGATATAAGAACATGGATGTGCCACTTAATTTTGGCTACGAGAGAGGCTACAGCAGTAAAGGAGTGCTGGTTGAAGAGGGTCAGCAAACACCACCAAAATCCGAAGCAGTCATCTGGGCAAAGGTTGATGGAGATTGTGGGACAAACAAATTGTGGGTTGTAGAAGCAGCAAACACATCAGCACTGAATATACTTGTACGAAAACCCCTGGCTATGAAAAAACAAGATGGACGTATTCCGGTAAGAGTACTCAATGAGTTCAAGTCACCCCTCAAACTGACCAAAGGAGCTATTTTGGGAAGATGCCAAGAGGCCGAAGTAGTTATTAACTGTGAACAGCTCCAGGAACACGTTTCATCTAGTAATACTGATCTTTCAAATGACATCACGGCATGGACGCAGGGGCTAGAGGAAGCCTATCAGAGTAAGGCAAAACAACTGCTCCTAAAGTACGCGAACATATTTGACCAGGATGCTTCCAAACCAGGCCGCACCAACGTTGTGAAACATCAAATTGACACTGGAGATGCGAGGCCGATCCGTCAAGCTCCACGTAGTGTTCCACTGGCGAAGCGGGAAGTTGTGAGTCAAATCATACAAGAAATAAGCGACAGCGGCGCATCGAACCATCAGCTAGTCCACCGGTAGTACTTGTAAAGAAGAAGGATGGAAAAATGAGGTTTTGCATGGACTACCGGAAGTTGAATGGCGTTACGAAAAAGAATAGCTACCCATTGCCAAGAATTGACGACACTCTGGAATCGCTCTCTGGTACGAAATGGTTTTCCACACTGGACTTGAAAAGTGGCTACTGGCAAGTGGAAGTGAAGGAGCAAGACAAAAAGCAAACAGCCTTCAGTGTCGGTGATGGTCTTTGGCAATTTACAGTGATGCCTTTTGGACTATGTAATGCACCAGCTACTTTTGAAAGACTCATGGATCAGGTAATGAAAGGACTACATTGGAAAACATGCTTAGTGTACCTAGACGACATCATCGTATTGGGAAAGAACTTCGAAGAACATCTGAAGAACTTGTAGGAGGTTTTCCAAAGAATAGCTGGTGCTGGTCTGAAACTTAGTCCCAAAAATTGGCCAAGACCACAGAATCTGCATGAATTGAGAAGTTTCCTTGGGCTGTGCACATATTACCGCCGATTTGTACCACATTTTGCCAGCGTAGCCCATAGTCTCCACGAGCTAACAAAAAACAATAAAGCTGTTGAATGGAAGAAGGAGCAAGAAGTAGCTTTCCAAATATTGAAAGAGCGTTTGTGCGCTGCCCCAATGTTGGCATATCCGATTCCAGGAGCAACGTTTATTCTAGATACAGATGCGAGCGGATATGCTATAGGAGGCGTTTTATCACAACTGGTCGATGGACAGGAGAAGGTAGTTGCATATTACAGCCGTTCGATTGGAAAACCAGAGAGGAACTATTGAGTTATACGGAGAGAGCTGTTGGCATTGGTAGAGTGAATTAAACTTTTCCACAAATACCTCTACGGCCAGCGATTCCGCGTCAGGACAGATCACACAGCGTTGAAATGGCTTCTGCAGTTCCGTAAACCGGAAGGACAATTGGCACGGTGGATCGAGCGACTACAAAGCTATTACTTTTCCATTGAGCATCGAAAAGGTAGTACCCATGGAAATGCTGATGCAATGTCACGAAGACCATGTAGTTTGGAATGCAAGCACTGTTCAAAGGCCGAGGCTAAAGAAGACATTATAGATGTCCGGCTAATTACAATAACATATACAGATGAATGGGACAAGGAACAGCTAAGGAAGTGTTAGTTAGAAGATACCGATCTGTCACATGTTATGCAAGGGCTCGAACGACACGAAAGACCAAATAGAGAGGAAATGTCAGCAGAGAGTCCCATTGCGAAGCCATATTGGGCACAGTGGAACAGTTTAGATTTGATATACGGTTGGTTGCATCGAGTATGGGAGAGTGAGGATGGTCAATCCAAGAAGAAACTGATAGTTGTTCCCAGAAAGAGGATTCCTGACGTGCTCAGCGAGCTGCATAATGGTCCAAGCGGAGATCATCTTGGAATCACGAAGGCTCTCGAGAAGATTAAACAGAGATTCTACTGGATTGGTTGTCGTCAGTTGGTCACTGAGTGGATTGCGAACTGCGAGGTTTGCAGCAGAGCGAAAGGGCCCAAAACCCGAAGTCATGGCGGATGAAGCAATATAATAATAATATAATATTTCCTACTAGCAACTGCGGAAACAAATATGTACTGGTGGTTATGGATTACTTCAGCAAATGGCCAGAGGTATATCCAATCCCAAATCAAGAAGCGGAAACAGTAGCAGAAGTGTTTATTAACAATTGGGTTGCAAGGTATGGTGTACCAATGGAGTTACATTCTGACCAATGCAGGAATTTCGAATCACTTGTGTTCCGGGAATGTGTAAATTATTGGGAATTCGAAAAACACGGACAACTGCATTGCATCCTCAATCCAATGGTATAGTGGAACGATTCAATAGAACATTGGAGGAGAATTTAAGGAAAGTAGTAGACAAGTACCATAAGGAGTGGGATACACATATATCATTATTCTTGATGGCATACCGACCGGCAGTACATGAGACAACGGGCCAAACTCCCGCAAAGGTAATTTTTGGCAATGTCCTTCGACTGTCAGCTGATTTGAAGCTTGGGATAGATGCTGATGCGGAGAGAAATGTCAAGAAATCCACAGGTGTCTTGGAAGAAGAGATGAGAGAGATACACGATCTTCTAAGGCAACGATCAAAGATTATGAGTGACAAGATGAAAGCGAGGTACGATGAAGCAATTAATTCAGAAGGGTTTCAGGAAGGAGATTTGGTGCTGTTATACAACCCACAATGAAAAAAAGGTTTGTCCCCGAAATTGCAGTGTAATTGGGAAGGCCCATACAAAGTTGTAAAACGGTTCAACGATGTAGTGTACCGCATACAAACCATTGGCAGACCACGAACCAAAATGAAAGTGATTCATTTGGAAAGGCTGGCAGCGTTTAGATCGAGAGATTTGTCTGATCGGGACGATCAGACTTAGGTGGAAGGCAGTGTAACGAATATTAGCAGCACTAAGGGATACTACCATCTCTAAGCCGATGCTAAGCAGTGAATTGATGCACATCAATAATTCAACTATTATGTCTACACATATGTACGTACACGCAGCGGAGAAGCAACGCACAAACACATGCATATATCTTATCTGAGGTGCTCACAAGAGAGGGAATAATTTGTGCAAGTATTACTCACGCGCATATGAGAAGCTAAGAACTAACTAGTAAGTTCTGGAATGGAAAAGCCTAGAAGTATGCAACGAGGAAACCAGACAGTATAAAAGGCGACAATAGTAGAGGCGCGGAAATCAGTTTCATTCAAGCAAGCTATTGGTTGTGAAGTATCAGTGTTATTGTGAAGTACTTTAATAAAGGCCATTTTGCATTATTAAATATTGGAGCTATTTATTCAACATTTTAATGATTCGAACGTTAGCAGAAGGTTGCAAATAAGTGGAATTGCAGTAAAATCGTTACAATATTATTTCTAATTGCTGGTTTTATGTACGGGTCTTGAATATTTGCACTGCATTATGGGCGGTTGCTATTGTACGCTAGATGGCAGCGCAATTGATGGCGGTTGTTATTATACGCTAGATGGCAGCTCAAGATGTAAGTTAATAGAACAGCTGATTTCTGTTGATATTTGATATGAGACTTATATTGGTTGCGCAAGATGCGCACGGGTCAGATTCGTCCTTTTTATTTCACTCCCTTTATTTGTTGCTTGATAAGCTGCGCAGTGTACTACCGAGTGTTACTTTGCAACTGAACTACAAAAGATTACGACTAATACTATATACTATATTAATACTTATGCACAATAATTTTCTTTTCCATAGGCAAAGGAGGAAGAAACAATCGTCGCCCTAAATGAGGCACTCGCAATGGGCTATCGCCATATTGATACGGCGCCTGTGTACCTGAATGAACAAGCAATTGGCGGTGTCCTAAAAGAGTGGATATCTTCGGGAAAAATTAAGCGGTCGGAATTATTCATAACAACAAAATTGCCAACACCAGGTAATTAGTCGAAACTACTAAATGAAGTAGGGTAAACCATACGTTCGACCACATTCCAAGTAGAATTCAATACTATGCTGAATAAGCTTCTCGGAGACTTTAGCTGGGGCGCGGGGAGTAGAGATTAGGAATCTTTCGTTATATTGAGAGTGGTAGTTATGAATATTCTGGCACACCATTTTCTCTTTGTAATTAGCAAAGGGGAAGAATATTGAGATTTCTCACACCTGCGAAGTATTTTCATCCGTGTGCTCCAAAAAAACATCGAAATTAACAGAATTATTTTGTTTAGTTTATAAACGGCTTATGGTAGATTAAATATGGTTGTTGTTGTTATTGTAGCCATAAGGACTCTACCCGAAGGCCTTAAGCTATTTGTATAAGACACTGTAATTTTCTTACCATGCGCTGTCACGTAACCTGATTTCGTTGCCCCAGCGCGTGCTTTTAAATCCTAAACTTTTTTCTAAGTCTCAAAGAGCACTTATTTCCTGGAGCTTTGACGGTAGCATACGTGCCCAATAGAGCTATGAATCAAGCTTTGATACTAGATTAGAAGGTAGAGCCAAACTACCTTGCCCATTCCAAATAAGATAACCTGCTGCCTCCATATTTCTTTTGTGTCATCCATTCCTAAGGCATGTTCTATACACAGCAAATAGGAACTCGCGTTTATATAATCCCCTGGAAAGCTTCCTCTAAAATGGCGTCTATACATACTTCTCGTTGCAACTAACTAGCTCTGCTGTGGTAAATGAGATAAAAACTTACACTGATCTCGGTTTGACATCACTGGAAAATTGGCCACAGGGATCGGCAACTTGACTTCTAGATACGGGTTATAGATTGCCGAATCTTAGTCGGGCTTCGACTTCGTCCTTAGTAGGACAGAGTACTGTGCGGTTTCTCTGTTGCTAGATTCACCACTCACTGGCCAGATATGCCAAATTCCTTCAAAAGAGCAATTATTAATTTTAACTTTTGAAAAGCAGAATTTTATTAATTTCAAAAAGTTAACTGAGAAGGCTAAGCAGCCTTCACAAATTAATATTTTAGTGCTCTGCCCAATCCGAGTGATGTCCGAAAAGGCGAGCGTACGTTCCGCAAGGTCATCGCTTCAGTCTCTGCACGCTTTATTCAGGCAGGTAGAATACCTGAAATCATACCGCATTTCCCGGCTCTAGCTACAAGTTCAGCAAGAGAACGTGACCTGGCTGGTAAATGAAGAGCATCTAAAGAACTGCAAGCTCTCGGGGGTGTTAATCAACAGTCAAGTCCTTGTCCAATCCAACAAAACACAATGATTAAGTATCTATCGATTCGACGATACAACTTTATCGGATCCGAATAAATGCGCGAGCGCCATTTGCCGAATATTTATAATGCATCCTTCAGTGAACAAGGCCAGACGTTGTGTAAACAGAAGGGCACATAAACATAACACGACGTGTCACCCATTACCATCACCCCCACAGAGGTTGAAGAAGCCATACAAAAGGCCAAGTCCTCTAAATCAATACGCCCTGCCGGAATAGCCATGCCAATGCTAAAAAACAAACCTTGGTGGCGAGGGAATAAACTACCTAAAGCACGTTTTCAACCTGTCGCTGAAGTCCTTTGCAGTTCCCGAACAATGGAAAATGGCAAGGATATTTCTACTACTAAAGCCTGGTAAACCGGCTTACGCAGGCGAGTCATATCAGCCGATATCGCTCCTTTCACTAATAGCGAAGACAATGGAAACCGTCTTTACCTAGCCAACCATCAACATGGCTTCCGCAAAATGCATAGCCCTACCACCGGTTAAACGCCATAAGCACTCAGATACATTACGGACTAAATCAGGAAATTCAAATCACAGGACGGTGCTCGTGGCAATCGACCTGTCAAAAGCTTTTGACACAGTCAACCACGGCACGCTACTCCAAGACACAGATGGCTCACACCATCCCCCTTGTTTAAAAAGACGAACCGTTCAGCAAGCATCGGTTCAATTTAGGAACGAAATATCACAGACCAGGAAAATTAAACAAGGGCGTTGTATTCTATCCCCGCTTCCATTTCATTTCTACATATCAAAGCTCTCTTCCCCACCAGAAGGAGTTACATTCATTTCCTATGCCCATGACTGCATGTTTATAGCAACAGGACTTGGCCCTTCAATAGTTGAACTAGTTTCTAAAATATACAGCTATTTCCCCGGTCTTTTTAGTTTCTTCACGTCGCGCAACCTGGCATAATCACCGACAAAATCCACGGCCACTTTGTTTACGGCGTGGAAAGAACAAATAGCGCAAATATTGGACATTCACGTCGATGGTAGCACGCTACCGACTGTCAGTAACCCAAAGATCTTAGGAGTAACGTTCGATAATACTCTCACCTTCAAGACGTATGCCACCGAAATTGTATCTAAAATACAAATCCGCAACCAAATCCTCATGTCCCTTGCCGGCAGCACCTAGGAAAAAGATAAAGAAACGTTACTAGCCACAGTACAAAGCAATTGCTTGGCCGCACATGTGCTACGCGTCACCAGTTTTTTCGCCTAACCTTAAAAACACTTACTGGAAAAGGCTGCAGGCCTGTCAACATAATGCAACCAGAACTGAACTACGGGATGTCTCTTTATAGCCCCTGAACACCTCCGACATAGTGATGCCAAAGAGCTTAACATTAAAGAGCACAACGAAATGCTGAACAGGCAGTTTTTGCTAAACTGTCACAAACCAGGACACCGTAGCAAACAACTGCTTGATCGAGCACCGCCTCCACGGGGATTAAGGGAATATCTCCATAAGCGCTATGACTAGATCCGGCACCTGCCAACACAGGCCTTTGATCCAGACAAGCATAAGGAGACCTTACGCAAAATCCACACATAATCGGTAAATGCCTTTGCCAGGACGCGCTCAGCAAACCCTGTTATCAATATACAAATCACTCTTGCAGAAGAAGAAAGCTCACAGCAATTGTCAACCTCACCTATCCGTGACGAGTCCTGTTTCATTAACAGCCGAGGCTCTGGCGACCTCAAAGAAGGTCGCATGTGGTCATAACAAATATTTCCCGAGATGCTCGGGCTTGGTAGAGGAACGTACCGCATCTGCATCCGGCGAACAACCATCAACATATATAAAACTCCCCAAGGCCTTCGGAGAGTGTCCTTATCGCTACAACAACAACAACAACAACAAGAAAACACTACCAAGGGAGACAATGGTCACAATGGCCCAACTTCGTTCTGGATACTGTAACAGGTTAAACTCTTACTTAAACAGAATCAACCCCGACATACGTAATGTATGTAAGTCCTACGTGCAATGTGTTCCCACATGACACCTACCATCTTTTCAATTGTAATGTAAAACCAACGCCTCTATTACCAATCCCCCTATGAACCGCCTCGGTGAAACTGGCAGTTTCCTTGGACTCCCGTAAGTGGAGTTTGATGACAATTTGTGAGTGGTCGGTTTGGGGCGAAGCACTGTTAACATAACAACAACAATGAAGGAATTATTATTGCCGGACGTTGCTGCTTCAACTTTTATGGATTTTAATTTTTATTCAGAGTCATGCGGCTATCAAAGCGCTTAGATCTACCTCTGTGAGATTGAGGGCTTTCGGGGATAGCAGTAGTATCGTATTACGTTTGATTAAGGAGGCAGACACCACGTCTTACCAGATGTCGAGGTCTTTCTGGCCAGTTGTTGGCTCCAATGGCTTACCTTGCATGCGCTCAATATAATCGACAGGCCGCAAGTGTTAGCTGTATGTAAGACTAAGGTCGAATCACCCAATCACATTATGATAAACTATACAGCCTTTGTGAGAAAAAGACGTAAGTATCGCTGTCGGGACATATTCAACTCTCCTGAGGAAATATCTAAGATCGATGTCAGCCTCATTTCTAACTTTATCGTTGTACCTATCCCAAACTTAGCACCAATTAATGGATTAATATTGTAACGAATTTAGGGAAATTCCGCTTATTCGGAACCTGCTACTAACGTTCGAATCGCTAAACTGTTGAATAAATAACTCCAATATTCAATAATGCAAAATTGTATTTATTAGACTATTTTTAAAGTACTTCACAATAACACTTATACTTCACAACCAATAGCGTGCTTAAATCAAAACTTATTACTGATTACTCAGCTTTCGCTGCTTTTATACTCTCTATTGCCTCGTTCGCCCATTTCTCTCAAGATCTAGTAACTTCGCGAAGTTCATGCCTGGTTATCAGCCATATATGTACATATATATTTGTAGTTTATAGTCTCTCGCATAGCAGTATGCGTGTGTATGTCAGTACTACTTCGCCTGATGGTGAGTATCTCTCTGCTGCCTTGTATGCACATATGTAAATGGTGATTCATGTGCTAATGTAGCTTGCTTTAATGTTGTTGTGCCTTTATATATAATAACCTTAGGGATGTGAGTATCAATTAGTGATGTTAATGTTCGTCACAATATCTATGTTTTCATTTCCATTCTTTCCAGGGGGCAACAATCACGAACTTGTTGAATTGAGTTTGAGAAAATCTTTGCAGGATCTACAATTGGATTATATTGATTTATATTTGATACATGCACCATTTACGGTTGTATTGGCGGATGACAATGGCGGAGATTTGAAACGTAATGCAGATGGCTCAGTGGTGATCGATGGCAGCACTGATCATATTGGTATATGGAAGGTGGGGCTCTTTTGTACAAAATTAGCGCAATAACTTCAGCTTATTGAGTTTTTTTTTCTTAGGAAATGGAAGGCCTCGTTGCAAAGGGCTTAGCTAAATCAATTGGTATATCCAATTTCAATATCAAGCAAATTGAAAGATTAAGAAAACATTGCAAGATTCAACCAGCTGTCTTGCAGGTAGGAAATATATCAAACCCGGTTAACCCTTCACCATGACGCAATAAAACTAGGCAGGTGATCTCAGTAGTACAACAACAAAAATTTGACGGCCATCTTAATCCGTTTTATTGCTTCATTACCCTTTACTATTGTAATGTTATTGTTTTTCATATTCTAATTTCAGATAGAATATCACGTATATTTACAACAACCCGATCTCATTGAGTATTGTAGATCAGCAAATATCGCAATTACAGCCTACTCACCCCTCGGCTCAAAGGGTGTAGCCAATTTATATAAGATGGCTGGTGTGAAACGTGATCTGCCCGATTTATTTGATATACCGGCGGTTAAAGAAATCGCTAAAAAGTATAATAAGAGTGCAGCACAGATACTATTGCGTTGGATCGTGGATAAAGGTATATCGGTTATACCAAAGAGCACCAACTCAAAACGCATGCACGAAAATAAGGATATTTTCGATTTTAAATTGAATCAGCAAGAAATCGAGCAACTTAATAAGCTAGACGCCAATATACGAGTGGTGGACTTTGGATATTTGAAAGGGTGAGCTAAGAAAATATTTGATCTTTTAAGTAATCGAGAAGTATAGTACTCGAGATTTTTATGTCTTCATCTACATTCGCGCTTCGTAAGTTCCTTCGTCTACGATTGGGATATATCGGACTTATTTTTGTACTCTCTATCTTTCTCTGTATCTCAAGAGTTTGTAAACAAATTCATGTAACGTGAATTGCGGTCAGATTTAAGGTGTTTTACAAACTGTTATGAAGCGAGCCGCAGGTTATGGAATCGGCTCTCGGCTTCATTATCTTCTCTGTCAATATTTCACAAGGAGGCGAATAATTCTCCGCAGTACACATACGGTCTGGACTTCAGCTACCGTCTTGAAATCATCTCAAGCTCCCCAGATCTTCGCATTTATCTCCATTTTAATTCTTACTTTTAAAATGGTCTCGCTGTTACTTAAGTAATTATTGCAACCTTCCATGCAAATGCTAAAGGGTTCTTAATAGAGTGCGCTTCATTTTTGAAGCTACACTACATTCTTCGTGTCGATTACTTTTTGTGCTTGTAGGAGACCCAGGATCAGATTCTCCACACCGCCAGCGTTGTACACAATTTCAATTCCACTTGCTTAAATTTTTCTTGGATATTATTCATAGTAATGGAGCAGAGTAGAGTTGTGGTGTGGTGTTTTCCAGATAAACGAAGGAATTTTACGTACTTGCCGCAAACATCGTGACTCCCTTGTTGATCACAGCCAGATATTTTCGACTTCTTTTTCCTGTTTAGAGTAAGTAGATCTTATGGCTGCTTAGGCCTGTGATGCCAATGTAACTAGCTTACACCATTAACGCTAGCACCGGTTACTAAGTCACACTAGTGCGCCCCATGTTGGGCGCTGTTTTTGGATAAGTCAAGCTTTCAAACTTGTAGTTATATATGTAATTTTAGTTTTGGCGCACAGATTATAAGACTTTTTCGATTGCCCTGTATAAAAAAAGTGAAAAATATAAATGCACTAATAATTTTTTCTTTTTTATTTCAGTATTAACAAACATCCAGAGTTCCCATTTTAAAATGTGTTATTAGTAACTGGACTAATTATCTACGGATATTTTCAAACGATGGATTTTTTTTAAATGTTCAACATACTGCGAGTTGTGTATTCAAATTATAAAACCATGCTAATTTTTTAATTATAAAGTTATAGGAAATTGATATTTTTAAAATTTAACTTAGCAAAATTCACAAGCAAGTAAAAATTCGACATTCATATATAAAATTTGCTTAATAAAGTGCAATAAAAAGTTTTCGCAATTTAATAACACTTAAATACCTATATTTAAGATTTTAACGGCTTCGAAGATATATGTATACATACGTATACTATGTAGTTATATACACTAAATGATGTTTCGAAAATAAATAAATGAACACTTAAATGTTATACTTCTGCTATGGGAACAAATGTTTTCGTTATTATTTTAAGTTCAACAGTTTGAGGCTTTACTGTATTTGTGTCGTTTATTTTTGTTGTAAGCGGTGAAGCCTTGATTATGCTATGATCCATTTCATCGTGCTCCATTGGCTGTAGCGCATTTGACCATGAAACATCTGGCTGGCTGAACGCCTCTTGGACTTCAATTCGCTTCATGTTAGCCCTTTCCCAAGACATCATTTCAGTTCGAAACACTTTTACGTTATGGCTATGGTTGGTTTTAAAAGTTTTTGTTTTAAAACTGTTTTCCTTGATAAAAAATATTGTGGCAAATATTAGCATCACTATGCTGTTAGTAAATAATCACAACAACAAAAACAACAAGCAGCCACACTTATGTACAAGGCAACGAATAATATTCTACACATATAGCAGCAGCTCGAAGTAAAGAAATTATCTCACATAAACATATGTAGTCATCAACTAAGAGCAGAAGTTGTTACTCACACATGCACACGCATATAGCTAAATAACCAAGAATGGGATACAACTGTTCCAGAAGGCATGTTCTAGACCAGCGATGGGCAAAACGGCTCGTATGAGCCTTTTGCTCATACGGGCACGCTTTGCACATTTAAGTGCTAGGTGAGGGACGATCAAGTGCAGGTATGTGGGGCGAAGAACACAGGAAGATAATAATATACAAATACACATAAGATTGATAAAGAGAGAGTATTTGGCTATGTGGAAAATAGAGCTGCCACCGCTCTTATTATGTTCAAATTATTAAGCGCTTTAGGATAAACTAGCCTTTACTGGCGGCTTCGCTCGCACTAAAGGCCACAAGTATGTAATGTCGCTTCTGTGATTCACAACTCGAACTGAATTTTCAGTTGTTATTTTAAAAGTTCCTTTATGATTCAAATGATAAACAAAGCAAGTAAAAAATGGTCGCCGTAAATTAAACACAACAATTTTTGCAGTATGGGTTTAACGATATATGTACGTGAGCTGAAGAAATTTGAAAATTCCTCAATAATTTGAAATTTATAAATTAAAGCAGTTATGTTTATAATAAAACTGGTAAAATTAGTCATTGTTTATGCGACTGGTACCTTTTTTTATTTATAAACTGATACATTTCTTTCTAGGCTCACGGCAACACTGCCAACAAGTCTGAAAAGGGTTTCGTTTTCACACGATTGTTTAGGAAACGTGCATTAGTACGTTTTTCTACTACTACTTCCTCTAATGCTACTACTTTAAAACTACTTTTTTAAATACTTTTATGTATATATTGCAAAATGAATCGGCTTGCATATAATTAAATGTATGTGAAGGCCAAATGAATGTCAATAATGCGCTGCTTAACATAAAGTCGACTTCAGTCTATGGTTATTCCGTTTTTCGTATTTCTTGCCGAAAAATTTATGTTTTTGTTTTCGTACTATTGCAACACAGTTTGGGAATTGGTTTTCGAGGTTGAGAGAGAATATTTTCATTTCAGTTTTTTAGTGTTTCCGCAACCTTCTTGCGATGAATATCGTTTGAGACGAAGCGTACGATATTTCCAATGTATTTTTTTACTCCCCTAACACCCCAAAACACACAAACGTTCAACCTAGCACTGAAACTGATTTAGGAGCCGAAAAAAGTCCCATCCCTTTTCTAGACCTCAGGAAAAATATGCGAAGAAGGCAACAGAGAGTATAAAAGCAGCGCAAGCTGAGGAATAACTAGTCATTTTGATTTAAACACGGTATTATTGAAGTATAATTGTGAAGTACTACTCCCAAAGTAGTATAATAAAGACTATTTTGCAATACTGAATACTGGAGTTATTTATTCGACAGTTCAGCCATTCGAACGTTAGCATAAGGTGTATAGTTATCAGGAATTTCCAAAATTCGTTACAATATGTAAAAGTTGTTATAAGTTGCTTACATGCGGGTATTATTTAAAAGAGCGACATGAAAGATCTATTGATCACCTTTCGTTGTTGTTGCTGTTGTTGTATTCACGATAAAGACACACCCCGAAGGCTTTGGGGAGTGTTATCGATGCTGATGGTCTTTTGCCGGATATAGATCCGGTACGTTCTGGTAACAAGGCACCATTAAGGTACTAACCCGACCATCTCGGGAACGATTTATATGACCATATTAAACCTTCTAGGCCATAACGCCCTCCCCACCCCCTAGTTCCATGAGGAACTTGGGGTCGCTAGAGCCTCGGCTGTTAATGAAACAGGATTCACCACGGGTAGGCGAGGTTGACAATTGGGTTTGAGAAGCTTTAAAGTGCGCTACACGACCCCACTAAACTCATTTTAGTCGCCTTTTACGACATGCATACCTGCCGCGGGTATATTATAAGCCGCCTAGGTTCGTTCGAGCAGCTATGCAGCAAAAGTTGACATGTGTTTACATAGGTATATTATATAGAAAAATTTATATTCTCTTCTTCTCTCTCTCTCTCCCTTCATATTTTAGGCATTAACCGAGACTTTGAGCCTTACTTCGAGACTATCTGAGTATAGGACTCGCTTTCTCCTCGAAGGGCTACAACTAAAACTTAACCTCCCATGGGCCGTGCAGTTTTTTGCGCCTGGAACCGCATTAAGCTTTACTTCAACTATGTTGCTACTCTCACGCTATTAAGCTAGGCTGAGAAATATGCATATGCCTGACGTGTGTGCTGACGAAATCACATCTGTCACTTTCGCAGCTCATCTTATTGATTACCGTGGCCAAGTCCCTCGTTTAACCCTCCTCGCGGACGAAGTGGTCGCATGCGAGATGTGGCATATGTTGTCTATATTTTCGCGGTATAGGCACTTCGGAATTTCAAATCCTGGGAAATATTTGCGGAAGTGATCTAAAATAAAATAACTAAAAATTGGGTCAGATAGATTTTGACCTCTCTACGTCGCTTCTACCAACGGTTCAATTTGTTGCCAGCGTCGTATCTATTTCGTAATCGTGGCTATATGGCAAAAACTTCTCTACCCGTTTCTGCGCCGAATTGGTATATTCGTCTTCCTTCGTCAGCGAGAAGATACATATATCAGTTTAGCTCCCGCAACGACCGTTTCTGCTTTGTCCTTCGGAATAAGAAATTCTGTGCTGGCTTCCATTTGTCAGGGAAAGATTCTTGTTTCAAGAAATTTCTTGTACACATGCAACGAAAGCTCTAAGCAGTTATTTTTAGCTAACGTAGTTGCCTCTGCGGGTTGTCGCTTTTCTTCTTCTTCTTGTAGCGATAAGCAGATTCTCTGAAGATGTTGGGTAGTTTTATCGATAATGATGGACAGCTATTGATCCATTGTATTCCGGAAAATAGCACCATTAAGGTATTATTATTGTACCTTAAAGGTCATCCAACCAGCTTTTACTGTGAGGAGCTTGGGGTCGCCAGAGCCTAGCGTGCTAAACAAAAAATATTCACCACGAGCAGAAGTGGTGACAATTGTGTTGGAGAAGATATATCTTGGGCTGACAACTCCTTGAAAATGTTGCGGTACCTAACCCCTTGCGTGTTCGTCAAGCTCTAGGGGTTTCTTAGGATTCATGCTATGCAGCACGTTTTTCAGCTCCTCTTTTGCCGTGTTCTTGGGTAACGTGTTTATCGTCTCTGAATGATTGGGTGCGCAACGTGATAAATTTGTCTCATATTCTCCTCGTCTATTACCTGGTTCGATAGTGATTTTTTTTATAAAAAAAAATAATAATAAATGTAAGGCGCGATAACCTCCGAAGAGATCTATGGCCGAGCTTCTCTTCCAATTTGCGTCGTGCTCCTCATGATTTTCCCTACAAATTGGCCGAACGGGACCTACATGTTTTTTGCCGACTCCGAACGGCATCTGCAAGGCAGATGAGTTTTCACTGAGAGCTTTTCATGGCAGAAATACACCCGGAGCGCTTGCCAAACACTGCCGAGGGGGACCCCGCTTAGAAAAATTTTCTTCTAATTGAAAAACCTTATTTCTAAAATTTTGATGTTGCTTTGCCCGGGGTGTGAACCCAGGGCATACGGTGTGGTAGGCGGAGCACGCTACCATCACACCACTGTGGCCGCCATTTTTTATTACTATTTTTTATTACTATTGCGCAAAGTGCTTTTATATGCTTTTTGATATTTTCCTATAGTTTTTAATTATTTTCCTTTATTTTATATATTTTCAAACGTTTAAATTCGTTGAATGGTTTTTATTCCTTTTATGATCTTCAAGCTAAGTATTTTGCTTATACAAAAATAATTGATATTTACTTTTATACAAAACATTATTTATTTCGTCGTGTTTCTTAAAACTAAAATAAATTCAGCTAACAGTGGTGATCAAGCGTTAAGTGATAATTTTCTGAACACACCGTTGAGTATTTTTGATCCGCTCAACGGTTGGTTACGCTTAATGTATTTATTCGGCTATTTGACAGTTCCTTGACATTTCAAAAAAAAAAATGTCCACCTAATATTATGGTGCGGTGTGAAAAATAAATTAAAAGATCCTTTCCTTTAAAATTTATTGATAATTATTTCATTTGACAGTTGGCTCAACTCGCCGTTCAGAGAACAAATTTTCTATCACTCAACTGACGGAAACATGTTTGCAACGTAAAAAAGTCGTTAAGGCGAAGATATAGTAAATGGAAAGTTACATAAATAATTATGCATTAGGCTCATTCCATTTCAAAACACCAGGTCCGCGCAGGACACGATTTTTGATTTCGATGAAATTTTAATATGTTGTTCTTTGGTCAAAATAATGAACCCCCTTTTTTTTGCCTCAAAAAAAATTTTTTTCGGATTTATCGGCAATTGAATTCCATAAAATGCAATCGGTATTTTATGCACCTATTTTTTCAACACTCAAAAACTTTGTCAAAAATTAACCGATTCTCACGATTTTTTCTTTGAAATGTTCGTTATTACTTTTATATAAATTTATAAACAATAGCATATATTAAAAAATATGGCAAAATATTTCACTAAACCTCCAATACCGTCACAAGAGCCTTTGCCATGTCCTGTTACAAAATCACTGTAATTTTGAAAAATAACAACAAATTAATGTTTTCAATAATAAATGTGATATTTTAATTAATTTTAAGCATTTGGCATTGATCGCCTTGTATGCTGATATGTATTGCATCAATATTTGGCGAAAAAAATGTTTAATATTCAAAAATTCATGTCTCGAAAACAACGAGTTTTGGCTAATAGGCACTTAGCCAAGTTGAAGTATGGAGTGTTCACTCAATATAGAAAAAGTTTAAACAAAAAAAAACCTTTTTTGAGAAAATCATTTTTGTAGTCATAAATTTTTACTAAATACTAAAAAAAATTTTTTTTAGACTATATGCTATTGTTTATAAATTTATATAAAAGTAAATGTAATAACGAACATTTCAAAGAAAAAATCATGAGAATCGGTTAATTTTTGACAAAGTTTTTGAGTGTTGAAAAAATAGGTGAATAAAATATCGATTGCATTTTATCGAATTCAATTGCCGATTAATCCGAAAAATAACTTTTTTTAGGCAAAAAAGCACCTGTTTCATTATTTTGACCAAAGAACAACATATGTATTAAAATTTCATCGAAATCAAAAATTATGTCCTGCGCGGACCGGGTCTCTTGAAATGGAATGAGCCATTAGATTTCAATGCTATAAAATATTTAGTTAGTATGTAAATATCGAAACATTTTTTCGGAATTTTTTTTTTTTTTTTTGCAAATTACAATTAAGGTAAAGTTGTATATTAAAGGTATATACATTTGGAAATGATTAGGTACATAAGAATTTATAAATGACATTCAATTGTGAGACAATATTATTTGAATACGTTTTTATTAAAGTATTCGAGGTAGTTATATAACTGTTATTTTTTTCGGTTTATAACTGGCTTTCTCTTTTACATTGATAACAGCAATTTTTTTAGTTCTAAAGTTAGAAATGCGCTTTTGCCGCTAATTCATGTCACGTAATGTCATAGAATTAAAATTATTACTCATTAAAGGAATGCCTGCGTAAGCTGAAAATATATATACAAAGTGCATATATGATAAATGCATAATTTCTATGGATACATATGTATGTTAAAAAGCCGGGAAGGGACAGAAAATTTTAAGAAGTAGACAGCGATTTGAAAAATAGCAAAAGATTACATGTTTACACTTTTACAAACGATCATTTCCTCTTCATTCCATTAAAAAATCAACGGTTATGCATGTTAGCCTTACTCCAATGAACCGCATTTAATACCTTAAAGGTAATCAGTAGACGGAATGCAATTTCAGCTATCGCAGAAAACTCCGCCCCCCAAATGTTTTAAAGGATATGAGCGCCTAAAATAATTTTTAACATAATATTGCATACTTCTGGGCGCATTGCATATTATTTTAGAAATTTTTAGCAACAGAGTTTTAGCGACATCTAATGGCGTTTTCTTTTCTGAAAGAAATGTCATCATGTTACACTTTTAACTTGTAAATTTTGAACCAGTTTACATAGAGTTCTGAAAAAGTGACTGCGTTTGTTGGTAATGGTACACCCCTTTACTTATTCAGAGGGAAATATGATGTGAAAGGAATACTCAAACCTAAGAGAGATCTGAGAAGAATCATTAGGGTGTTATTATTTTCAGAAAAGAAATAGCCATAAGTTATAAATATGATTGTAGTACCTAGAGATACATATACGAAGAGTATTATATCTTAGGCATAATAACTAGCAATAAATGTGTTGTTAGCAGCATATTTTTGGCATTTAGAGAAACTGCTATGATTGTTTGTATGATGTATGAACTTTGTTATTAAAGTTAAATGTGCATGTGATTGTTCCAGTATACCAAAGCTATTGATAAGCAACTCACGTCGCACGCGTGTCCTCATCCGAGCTGCACCTTTAAATAAATTACCAGATAAGTAAGAAAATTCAAGATTAGGTGGAATATGAACTACAATATACCCAGTAGCGATGCATCTAAATGTAATTTATTTTATAGCAAGGAGTCACGCTGTTTTGTTAAACATTGGTTAGTAGTATAATTTTCATACCCAGATGTTGGAATATTCACATTTAATAAAATAAATACAAGGCGCGATATAACTCCGAAGGGATTTAGGCCGAGATTTTCTTCCATTTTTACGTCTTTTCTTTTAATTTTTCTTACAAATTAGCGGGACGGGACCTACTTTCACTGAGAAACTTTTAATGGCAGAAATACACTCAGAGTGCTTTCCAAATCACTGCCGAGGGGCGACCACGCTTTAAAAAGCTGGTAGGCGGAGCACGCTGACATTTGGGGATTTAATAAAATAGCAGCATTTTCATTTTGTGTTCGCTATAAGCTTAGCTTATTATAGAGAAAAAATTTTGCAAGGCGCATAACTGTCATCATACTATCAAAACTAAAACTTTGTATCGTTGGTGATTTCACTGTACTGTTGGCAATAACTACAGTCGTGGCTGAACCAAAATTGAAGAAACTCAATAAGCCAGCGCTACCAGGTATAATCGAAGAACAAAATTATTTTAAAGTATTAACTCACCTTGGATCACCATCGGCGCGCATAGCTACTGCTGCCACCTCAAAAATACCGATAAAGAAGCATAACATTAGGGGTCCAAATATCGCGCCTTGCCAACCAATCCAATACATTCCGCCCGCTATAGCTAGACCAGTAAGGTATGGATGGCCACCGCTAAATAAGTTAAAAATAAATTATGTGTTAATTTATTACACTGTACAGCGTTGTTAATGTTTTATGGTAACGACAAAGGTACGCCGCAGCTACCATGGTAACGCATTTAATTTTACTTTTAATTTTTCGATGCAACGAATAAGGAAACAAATATTTTTCTTAGCACAATAAGAAAGTTTAAATGATATTTATAGAAACAATAAGAAAATATACCCAAATTAACCTGATAGCAATTCGAAGTAGTCCGGAAATTATCCAGATATATTATATAATACATTCGAATATATTCCAAAAACTACCCTACGAAAGTCCCGAAATACTATCTAAATAAAATCGAAACAATCCAGATTACCATCTGTATTTAATTAGCGAGACTTGCTCATATTGCTTTATGCAATTGTTTTTGTTGATATTTATTATTTTCTCTGATCAAGGTTACCACGAAAACAATGTCGAAATAGTTCCGAAGTGATCCTAAAAAAAATAATGCGGTCATAATCCGGAAATACGTTCAAAAATCATCAGAGGTCCCCATTATTATCCTGAAAACCATTTAAAACTATCCTGAGATACAAATGAAATTATTCCGAAATGGTCTCCAAATGATGCTTAAACAATACCAAAACGGCCCCGAAAGCAAATTTTAGCTTGAGAATATATATATATAAAAGAAAGTGGTGTTAGTTACTTTACGCATAACTCAAGAACGGATGAACCGATTGGGCTGAAAATTGGTGTAGAGGTAGCTTAGAACCAGGAGACGGACATATGATACTTTTTATCCAGTCCTGTCTAGGGTCTTGAGATCAAAACGTGGACCTGGGTAATCCTGGGATGTGTTTGTACAGTATGGGTATCAAATGGAAGCTGTTTATGAGTACTTTGATAGGAGCATTTTTCGTACTCCTGGGTGGCTAGGGTCTTGAGATATAGGCCAAAACGTGGATGAGGGTAACACTAGGATGTGTTTTTACATTATGGGTATCAAATTGAAGCTGTTGATGAGTGTTTTAGTACAGGGTAGTTTTCATACCTATTTGTGACTAGGGTCTCGAGATATAGGCCAAAATATGGATCACGGTAACACTGGGATGTGTTTTTACATTATGAGTATCAAATTGAAGCTGTTGATGAGTGCTTTAGTACAGGGTAGTTTTCATACCCATTGGTGACTAGGGTCTTGAGATATAGGCCTAAACGTGGACCCGGGTACCTAGAATATGTTTATACAATATGGATAACAAATGAAAGCTGTTGATGAGTCCTTTAGTACAGGGTAATTTTCGTACCTATTTGTGACTAGGGTCTCGAGATATAGCCCAAAACGTGGATCAGGGTAACACTAGGATGTGTTTTTACATTATGGGTATCAAATTGGAGCTGTTGATGTGTGCTTTAGTACAGAGTAATTTTTATATCGCTGGGTGACTAGGGTCTCGATATATGGGCCAAAACGTGGACCCGGATACACCTAGAATGTGTGTGTAATATGGATATCAAATGAAAGCTGTTGATGTGTGCTTTAGTACAGAGTAATTTTTATATCGGTGGGTGACTAGGGTCTCGAGATATAGGCCAAAATGTGGACCCGGATACCCCTAGAATGTGTGTGTAATATGGATATCAAATGAAAGCTGTTGATGTGTGCTTTAGTACAGAGTAATTTTTATATCGCTGGGTGACTAGGGTCTCGAGATATAGGCCAAAACGTGGACCCGGATACCCCTAGAATGTGTGTGTAATATGGATATCAAATGAAAGCTGTTGCTGAGAGCTTTAAAGTAATTTCCATTGTCATATTACGATTTAATAGCATCAACCTGGCAAAACTGATAAATAAGCACGCGAAGCCGAAATAAAGACATGAATTAATAATACCCACATACCTATTTACATATGTACGTCCCATTCGATTTGCCTGAAATTTGGTATATTAATTTGCCTATATTAGTATTTGCGATCCTTTTTTCCGGGAACTAGACCAGGGACGGACTGGCACTGGGATTAGGACTAGGTCTGGGGCTGAGGCTCGGAGTGGGACTGGGACTAGGAATAGGACGGGAACAAAATACATACCACCCTCTGGGACTGGCAATAAGGGATGAAGAGAAATGAGAAGAACTTGAGAGAAGAGAAAAGAGGGAAGAGAAGGAGACTGAGAAAGAGACAGAGTGAGACGAAGATAGAGATAGATGAATCGAAAAAGACGGAGGGAGAAGTGAATGAAAGGATTAAGAAAAATATAAGAGGGGGAGGCAGAGTTAGACTGAAAACGCTTACTAAAATGTATGCAAATAGACTAAATTTAAGGCAGAACAACATCTGCCGGTTCTGCTAGTATACTTATAAATATTTAAAGACTGTACTATAAGTGCACAGTCCTGAGCTTATTCCACTTCTAAATTATTACAAAATGGTGAAACGACAGTACTGAACTCACCTCTTCAATTCCGCATATATCGCAGCTTCAAAATAGGGCGGTACAAAGAATTGCAATAGGAAGAGTACTAGACCAGCATAAAAACGATCCTGCGCCAACCAAAGCTCCAACAAAGCAGGCAGCGAACACCAATAACTACCCAAAAATGGAGCTGCGGATAAAACGGCTGCCAGCGCCGATGGAAGGAAGACTATTCGTGCCCCAAACACCGTATGCACCAACCATGTAAAAAGACCCGTAAAGATGGAGCATTTAAACATGGAGATTAGTACACCCGATATGGAGCTCTCCAAAGCGTCAGCAATTTTGGAGCCAGATGTGGAGAAACCAAGAGATTTGGTGATTTGTAGTGGTGCGTATTTTGTATTGCTACTTGATAGCAAATAGAATAGTGCTGTGAAGAAGACAATCTAACGAAGAGAAGGTTAAAATTTGTGAATTAAATGTGACAACATAAATAACTTACCATATCCAGTATGAATTCAACACATGCCTGGCCACCAGATAACAACAACGATAAGATTTGACCAGTAAATGTCATTATCATTGAAAGATTTGTACGTATAATGTGCCACAAAGAATCAGCTACTTCCAAAATTGTTTGCGTATTGCTCTTGGCCCAGCCAATGATGCCCTGTTTTGCCACTAAAACTAGCTCTTTAAAATGTCCTTTATTAAAAACACATTGCAATTGGTTAGCTTTGGAAACATGCAGTGAGCCATGAGGGTACAGGTTGCGGGAAAAGGAGCAAACCAGAGACTTGAGAGTATTACACATTAAATATATAGGTTTTTCACTTATTTATATAACAGGAAAGTGTTCACGGCTATAGTTGCATTTGTCTGATATTACAGACGAAACCATATATGTATGTGTGAAGGAATAAGGGGTTGTGTATTGTAACCCTTACAAGGGGTTGCCAGCGCAATGTATATCATTTCCAACCCAATTGTCAACCTCACCTACCCGGGCGAATCCTCATGGAAGAAGGAGGTAGGATGACTTTTACACGATATTGTTGGGCTAGTATCTTAATGGAGCTATTTTCCGGAACGTACCGGATCTTTATCAGGCAAAGTACCGTAAACATCAATTAAAATTCCCGGGGAGTCTCCTCATCGCTAGAAGAATAGGAAGAACAAAACATGCATATTGAAATTTACAATTATATTACACAGCTCGAAGGAGGATGCGGCACTGCTACAACAACAACAACAACAAGGAGGATGCAGAAGCCTAGGTTAATGAGACAAAGTAAAACGGCACTGAAGTTCTGCTGATCAGTGAACTCTAGAAGAAACCCAGTTAGTTTAATTTCTGTTGTTCAGGGCACTCCAGGATATTAATATGAGCTATCACAGGAGCGCGAACCATCGGAAAGCGGGTCGAAAATGAAGTATCACCTTTTGCAGTTTAAATTGAGCATATAAATAACCATTGCTATCAGCAACGAGGATCAATGCTTTATTATTCGATATGTTAATGGTGAATTCCGTCCGGTTCGAGCCGAAGTTCACAGGCCGTTTGGTGCCCACCTTACCGCGCAGTTATAAAAGCGTATTGAGGATTGTCGTTACATAGAAATTATAACCAAATAAATATCTGAAGGGAAACTAACTCTGAACATTTTTGGGCCGACCTTCTCCAATTTGTAGCCCTTTAGATTATACCTACTTCAAGGCAGCAAAATGTCTGCTGTAAAGAATGTGCTTGAATAAGATATCTGAAGGTGAAACGATATCTCTAATAAAGTGGTGTTAAGTCCTTTGTTGAAGGTGAATTCTGTTCGAGGTCTTTTTGGAACAAACAGATTTGTGCAGACTCCAAACGACATCTACGAAGGTATGTATATAAATATTCACAATAAATATTCACAATCAAGAGTGTAGTCAAATAAAATGTGGGGTTTAATCCTTTATTGATGGGCGATTCGAATGCAGCTTTTTTTCAAAACAAACGAGATCTTTGCTCGATCGATGCTAATGCTACAAGAGCTTTAAGAAAAATGAAGAAATTGAGCGAGTGAAATTGTTATTTTTATACAATGCTATCTGTTTCCGAATGAAATTTTGGCGTAATGCCATTTTCACACAGAGGCTTAATGAAATATTTAGTCAAGTTTTCTACATTAAAGCTCTAATTGAACTCAATCTTCCATACAAATTACAAGTTCTTAATTACCTCATTTTTGTTTTATTGGATGCCTAATCGAGTGAAAAATCCAGTCGGGTTTGCTTGTTGCTTCGAATTTTATTGTCAATGTAACAAATGACAATCAAAAATAATTTATTTTCAATAACTTGCGTAAAATAGAAAAAAAAACTCAAAATTTTATTTTCGCTGCATTGCTGCAAAAGATAATATGGCTTTTTCGAAAATTGGCACATATTTGGGTAGGTGCAACATTTGAGAAAACATTAATTCTCAGATTGATATTCAACATTATTTACCTTTGAAAAAATATATTATCTCGACTTTTTCCCAAACGTCGATCTTCAACTTGAGAATAATTTGAGACATACTTGAAATTTTTTTTCTCTCAGATGTTTGAGAAAACATTAATTCTCAGTTTGATATTCAGCATTATTAATCATTTGAATCTAATTATTCTCTCAACTTTTTCTCAAACGTTGTTCTTCAACTTGAGAATGGTTTGAGATATACTTGCTTTTCGTTCCATTTTGGTTGAAAACCAAAATCGATATCATCGAGTATTTTCGTTAATAATAATGTGAATACTTTTTGCGCCAATGTGTCTAAATTTTAAAGTACATAATAAGTGTTTATGAAACCCACAAATAAAATAAAACATAGAACAACATTAAAATTTCCAACATTCTTATTTTACATCAATGCTATCGATAGTGCCGTTGATAATTCGTCGATCTGTAATTTGCATACTTTAGCTGGAAATGTAAACAAGCGATTTTATTGGCTGAAGTTGGACATAAAGTGAAAAAATAAGGAAGTATTTATACATTTTAATAATATTAAGTGATATTGTACTACATTATGCATAAATCTAAACGAGTTAAAAGGCAGATAATAAATTTGCTTACCGAAACTGGCACAAAAGTGGATTCCATTTCGTTCCGCTTTATTTTCCTTTGAGAAAAAGTTGAGAATCCAAATATTCTCAATTTGAAAATAAAGAAAAACTCCATATTAAAAATGTGCCTTTTAGCTTGAGAATGCTATCAACGGTTATTTGAAATGCATTTAAAGTCTAACGTTTGAAATGTGAGAAATGGACTAATTCTCAAATGTATCTCAAACTGAGAATTGACAAACATTTTGGGGATAGTTCCGCATGCATTTCATTTTGATTACATTTGTAGTTAAGAAGGAAACGGCTGCTTTCCATTTTAACTATTTTTTGTAAAAACGAAATATTTTATGGGGCTGCTGTAGAGATATACGCCGCCGATTTTCGTCGTTTTTCGCACGCCGCCGCCGAATGTCAAAAGTTTCGTCCGATATAGTGGAAATGGGTATCAACGGATGCGCATCACTGCCAGTTATAAGAATCCAATTTCGAAACTTAGCTCTTTCTAACCGCTGCACCAAGTTATTAAAACAAAACTCTAAACGAAAAGTTAAATAAAAAATGTAAATGCTCATTTTGCATAATTTTTTCAAAAAATTAATAGAGAACAATGAATTCAAATAAAATGACCCAAGTGGAGCATGATTTCAAATTGTCCTTAAGTTGTTAAAAAAAAACAAGCTACCCGAAAAAAGTACAGATTTTCACAAAAAATGTATCTTGCTGTGTTTTGTTGTTGCGATTATTTATTAACAGCCTAGTGATGTCAACATTCGCCCCAATATACATATTTACCAGGTGAGGATTTATCCTTCGCAAGAACACTCAAAGTGGTGAAGCAAAAGTGGTGTTCTGCTACCCTAACGTAGGGGATAGTCGAACTATTCTAAAAACTGATGCTACGCGGTTATTCATAATGAATTCTTGTATCAAAAGGCCGGAAAACAACAGTTTGGACTGGGCATATAACCTTAACATCTTTCAACTTAAAATCGGTCGACTTTTATTCTAAAATGACGTTTTGGTTTAACGAAGGCTACTGAAATCAATGTTTCGAATGCAAACATCTGCAAATTTTGGTCTGCATTTAAAAAAATTTATCCAGGGTCCTTGTAAATTTAAATTATGTAGGATTATAATATTTTCACCCATGAGTTACGAAATGACATCCACTTGGACTGCTTATGATTTCGAGAGCGGCATCCTTGGCCGAATAGTTACTCTCTAGCGTTTCAAGGTGTTTCTCTGGTAGTGCTGGGTAGCATAGCGCGAAAAAAAAAATCTTTAGAAAGTCTTCGGAGTTAAACCTAGAGCTTCTGGGGAAGTGACGTCTGCGAAGGTATGAGTTCGAAGTCGTAGTCCTATAGCTTCTGTGATAGCATGTGGTGTGAGGGCCGGAGGCGTGGTAGCGACTGGTGGTAGACAGGATTGCTACTGTTCACACATCGGGATTTATAGGTCTTAAAACAGTCGAAAAAAAAACAGTTTGGCGCGTTCATCAATAGGGTAGCGTTGGTGCTAATCGTTAAAACTGAGCCAAGAGAGTCGTGAGTATTGAAAGACCATTAATAGCAACCGTAAGTCGCCTTTGTGCGTGACCAGCAAGGGGCCACAAATGATGTAAAGAAATCGTGTCGACAACGAGCATTAGGAGTAAGCCCAGAACATCTCCTTCGGTGAAACTATGCTTTGCACGAGACATACGGAAAAAAAGTGTGACCATTTTAAGTAAAAAATAAAATGTACGGCGCGATAACCTCCGAAGAGATCTAAGGCCGAGTTTCTCTTCCAATTTGCGTCGTGCTCCTATTTTTTTCCTACAAATTGGCGGGACGGGACCTACTTGTTTTATGCCGACTCCGAACGGCATCTGCAAGGCAGATGAGTTTTCACTGAGAGGTTTTCATGGCAGAAATACACTCGGAGCGCTTGCCAAACACTACCGATGGGCGACCCCGCTTAGAAACATTTTCTTCTAGTTGAAAAAACTTGTTTCTAAAGTTTTTGAGGTTGCTTTTTCCGGGGCGTGAACCCAGGATCTTCGGTATGGTAGGCGGAACACGCTACCATCACACCACGGCGCCGCCCACCATTTTAAGTACTTGAATTTTTTCGGCAGACGTAGCTGTACCAGTCCCTTAGACCGGGGTTAGGTTCGAAGGCTCCCTGGAGTAAATGACCCAAGAACAGTCTCTCCGCAAGGAGCTACTCCTAAAATTTTTGGAACAATCCGCGAGAGTTTTTGGCAAAAACACCAGATCTTTCCGAAATGGCCAAAACGTTGGTTTCCTTAAATACATACAAACAAAACCTTTTTAAATAGAAAAATTAAGCTTTTTAAAGTAAGAATGCCGGCGTACGACTGCGCGCCGTCCACGCCGCCGCCGCCGATAAAGTGATCGGCGTAAACCTCTATGCAGCTGAACCTGGCCCTGTATGAAAAGGGAAACTTAATTATGGCCTTAAATAGAATTGTGATTGGATTAAGTTTCTGTGTGAAAACGGTAGAACATGTTCATAAATTTTAATAAATTGTATTGAAAACTAAAACTTTTGTATTAAGTATGTAATGAGATGGAGCGCCACACAACACCTTTGAATTACTTATAATTTTAAAATCTACTATTAACGACTTTTGAACTTTTTCAAAAGTGGGTTAACTTATGGGTGCAAATTAGTGCAGTTAAGTGAGCATTGCTATGTATGTATGTATTAGTAAAAAGTGTGTTAAATTTGCAATGTGTAAAGTAGTTGGTTTTTGCATCCCAAGGTTACGATTGTCACATTTCATTGGATCTCATATTAGTGTTGGGGTTAGGTAGAGACAATCATATATGACAACACTGGCATGTCTATGAGTTAATACTTACCTGGATTATCAACAATCTCACCAAATGTCGTTTTAAGCGCATCTGTTGGCACTCTCGGACCATATGTAGAATCGGATTTATTAACATCAATCCAATATTGTATTAGCCGATCCCATACATCTAAAATTTGTTCCTTCAATTTTGCAGCATGCACCGTATCCGCTTCAGATAACCAATCATCGATGTATGTTTCGATTTTTCTTCGTCCATAATGATGTGCATTATCCAATGCATCATCCAAAGAAGATTGTATATTCTCAGGTAATATGTCTACAAGTTCTGGACGATCCGTAATTGTTTTATTTATGAGGTCTTTTCCTAAGTAAGCCACTTCTATTGTTTCCGAATAGATATTAACACAAAAAAATACTCCCATAAATACAATTATCAAAAGCATGAGTATAATCATTAGTATGGATGTGACGAGATCGACGGAAGATTTCAATGCATTTCGTATTATTGCATTAATTTTATAATTCAATTCCAGTACGCCAGGTAAACAAAGTGGCAATACAGCAGAGTGATGTTCGATGGCCCAAGTCTGCAAAGGAATTAAATGAAATGGAGGTTGATAAAATGGGTTGGCATTGCTCCGAATTAAGTGGGATGGGATTATTATTTTTGCGAGTGATATGATTCCACCTTTCTTCTTTTAGGATGAGCAGTAGAGTGGGTAAAAAAAAAAGTTTGGAATTCCTACCTATTTTAAAAGAACAATATAAGGCAGTTTAGAGTTTTGTGCATTTGGTATTGAAAACGCGGCAATAGCAAATATAACACAGGCCGACAGCATCTCAGACCCAGCAACGGGCCTATATATTTTCGAAGGATTTTGATGCGATGAATCGAAATCTGGCCACAGAATTGCTCTATCAGCTCTGGTTTTCGAGATATCCTAACCTAAAAGTGCAAAAAACACTGTTTTTGCCCATATTTGAGGTTATGTAGCCTAGCAGATGTTTTCTTTCACCAAAATTAAAGGATGGCATCTTTAAATACAAGTCTTCTTCATTCAAATTTTGAATTTTTAAGTTTTCATGTAGGTGTAGGAAAATTTAGAAACATGAAAATTTCAAAATGTGATATCTCAGCGAAAAAAGTGATATTTGAGCAAACTCAACGCCACTTGAAAGAATAGTATAAGGGTACTTACGTAACTCTGCCCCATTTTAACAGATAGAAGCTTCGAATTTCAAGCAATGCTTACATATATTACAAAAATGTTGTCCAAAAAAAATCGTAGAGATCGGTCATATATATAACTTATATCACATGTTTGCAACGCATCAGCAAAAATAAACTACGGTTTTTGAGGTTGCGTATTTGCCATTACGTAGCAAATGCAAAGCCGTATATAATTTTTTGGAGAATGCAATGCTAAATACCTATTGCTTTTGGAATGCAATCCACAAAGCATGTTTTTCGATGCTAATTGTGTAGTATATTTACAGGCGCGCATCAACAGAGCCTAGTTACCATTGTAAATTTTACCAAGTAGCGCAACTAACAGCTGATCGGTGAAAATTCGCACATTCACACGCACAGTTCTCGACTCAGTTTCAAAACAAAACTTTAGATTATTTAATTCAAATTTTAAAGTGAGATAATCCTTACAAATTTATGTATACAGAATATATATGGCGCTTTTGTTGTTATTAAAACAATAGTTTTATTTATATTAAAGCTTTTATCATTTTTTTTTTTAACTTCGAAAAATCTCCGAACACCATTCCTTCATTATATGACATTCGACTGCCTAGTCCACTGCCTTCCACTCTATTCGCAACATAACCTCTACTTAAGCTGCCAAACTATATAGTAAACAATGCTAGTTACATTGCATTTTTAGCAGCGCTCTTTGTATTATTTTATTCGGCATACTTTTCATATTTAGCTTCACCGTTTTCAGTTTTAGTTCAGAAAGTTACAATTAAAGTTTAGAAAATTAAAATTGAAGTTCAGAATCTCCATTTGTAGCCCAGTAAATTTCAATTGACACTCAGAGTTTATATTTGAAGTTCAGAAAATTACAATTGTAGCTCAGAAAATTACAATTGTAGTTCTGAATTTACATCATTTGAACTACAGAAAATTTCAACTGAAATATCAATTGAAACATTTTCTGAGCTTGTTGTGCCCTATGTGTACTTCAAACTAGATAGGGGTGTAATTGCTAACTAGGATCATCCAATCTCGACTATTGGATCAAAAACACTCCTTCTTAGCAAACGATCCAAAAACGACCTCTCTCACTAGGTTCTTCTAAAGCGCGGGTAGTATAAAGGCAGGTCAAGCAATTTCGGAAAAACGCAAACCTAAAGGGATACTTTTTATGAAGACAATTTATTAGATATTTGCATAGGCTTCTTTGGGCTTTTTCGATACATTTTGTACATACCTTCACTATTTCGTAGGCCTCATTAAGTGTATTCGATATAAATGCTGTAAATCCTGTCACATTACTTAATGTATGTAGCAGATGGAACGAAACAGGTATAGCGCACAATATAAACATCCATACATTGCGATATAAAAATGTTGCAACACATGCATACAAAAGAAATTTAAAATATAAATCACTTAAGCGTTGCGCATCTTTATCTTCCACCAATTCCACAGTATCTACAGATTCTATAGTTTCGCTCAACGATACATCTTCTGCATCAGAATGCAAACTTTGTTTTTTTTTTATGCTGATATTATTAACAGACATTTCAAAATCACTTTTGTCCAACAATTTCTTAAATTTTTCTATAGAACTGCTAGTCTCTTCAGTCGTGCGCATATGATAAATAATGGAAACGCCTGCATATAACATAATCAAAATGAAAGCAGGTACTTGTAAAGCGCCTAAAAAGCTGCAACCGTAACCAACTATTGCTAGCCATAACGATTGTCCAGCCATAGTGAATTTGGTGCTATTTTCTGGTTTCCACAGAAAATAAACCGATGTTAAATAGATAGCAATTATTGCAATTAACTGCAAAATAGAAAACAGATACAGCATTTTATATATTTATATGAGATAAATAATAGTTAATCATATGCTACTAGTTACCGTGTATATATTTAGAAAACCTATCAGTTGCACAAATGTTCCATGTGAGTATACTACAAAACGCCAGAAGGAGCATAGACAACCTTTCGGCGCATATAACATTAAAAGTTTTATACATGTAGCCACACCTATGCCTGCTGTCAACACCTGCCAGTGCTCGTGTAACCAACTTACAAACAAACTTCCACAATATTCGGTTGCTTCGAAGGGTGACAAACATATCGCTACCATTACATTGGAGTCTCGATATTCTAGACGTTCGAACCAACCATTTAACAGTTGTGCTACGTGCCTTTTAAAAGGAAAAAGTACAGCTCCGACTAGAAAAGCCCATAGCAGCGGACGCACAAATGGTCCGAGTATGATGCAAACAGCAACAAACGCAGCAATACCAGCTGCTATGAGAAAATTGTACATGGCCGCTTTGAAGGTTTCATGATTTTGCGTACGCATGCGCATTAGTCTGTTGAGAACGCTATCGAAGGAGCGATCACGTCTGATCGAGTCTGAGCGATTCATTTTGCCAATTGTTTACAGTTTATGGTCTGTAATGAAAAAATAAATATAGTTATGTGAATATGTAAGATATGTGTCATAAGAATTTAAATTTATCTTCCAAGCAATCTCCAAGCAGCAGTACTAGGTAAGGTTAGATTTAAAGCGGCTTTATGAAAGCTTAGCGAGGATTTAAATTTAATGTTCGTATTATTATGACGGAAGCATTTTCTAAATGCTGTTTAAGAAACAGTATCTTGCCAGACATGAATCCGGGCCTGTGCTTAGAGTAAAGTTCTTTGAATACATTTTAACTCCCTGAACTCTTAGATATTTTGGTTTTGGGAAATTGGTCAGAATCTGTTAGGTCCCAATTAAAGAGAGAACTATTATTTCTATCATCATGTAGCAGGAGATTTCTAACAGTGCTCTCGCAGTCCCTAACCTAACCAAATATATAATACAACAGTGGGAACTAAGTACATATCACAACCCCAGCGGATTGAAAGAATGAATGTAAGGCACGATAATCTCCGAACAAATTTTAGGCCGTGCTTCTCTTCCAATTTTCGTCGTGCTCCTTTTAGTTTTTCCTATAAATTGGCGGGACGGGGCCTACTTGTTTAATGCCGACTCCGAACGAAAGGTCATGTGGCGATACCAAATCGTTCCCGAGACGGCCGCGCTAATACCTTGATGGTGCTTGTTACCAGAACGTACCGGATCTGCATCCGGCCAAGGACCATGTTGTTGTTGTATTAACGATGAAGACACTCCCCGAAGGTTTTGTGGAGTTGTTGTTGTGGTAGCGATAAGGACACTCCCCGAAGGCTTTGGGGAGTACATTCCGGTACCAAGCCCGACCATCTCGGGAACGATTTGGTATGATCACATGCGACCATCTAGGCCATCCCGCCCTCCCCTCCCCTAGATACATCAGGAGTTCGAGGTCGCCAGAGCCTCGGCTGTTATGCAACAAGATTCGCCACTGATAGGTGAGGATGACAATTGGGTTGGCGAAGCTCTATTTTGCGCTGGCAACATCTGAAAGGGTTGCGCTACACAACATCTTAAATCTATTTAGTATTTTATTCACCTCTTACGAGAGGCATACCTACCGCGGGTACATACTAAACCCCTAACCCGCTGGAGGGCTTTGAGGAGTGTTATGTTGTTGTTGTTGTGGCGATAGACACTCCCCGAAGGCCTTGTTGTAGCAGGAGAGCTACGTATTCAAAAAAGCTACGAACAGATTAATTTTACTATCAATATCAACTAGCCTGACTCACCGTTTTGCAATAAAAAAAATATAGAAGGCAGCAAATGGTAATCAATCTAAAAATAGCTACGCATAGCGATAAATAGTTGGCTGACGCAGCTGATGACCTAGCTCGTTTATGTTTATGACCACAGCTCTTATCTATTTTAAAGAAATTGGTATATTTGGCCCATGAAAAATCAATATAGCTTCCCAATTAATGATTTATAAGAAGGCTTCCAAGGATTGACTTGGCTAATTACCTATTCGCATTTAACAGCATGCACTCCCAATGATGACGTCAGTCTTATTCTTCTCTCCAAAAAATGAGGCAACAACTCACTCGTTTGACTGGCTGGTTCACGAAAATTCCAAGATTTGCAATATGCTCACTTTGTTGTAGATATGCTGCAACTTATACGACTTTTTTTTTAATTTCCAGCTTATTAAAATATATTTTTTCAGCACGTCTGCAAATCGAGTTCGCAAAAAACTAAATTTGTTTTTATACAATTTTATTTTGTTTACTTAATTTAGCATCCACTTACTTATTAGCTTAGTTTGGGGTTGTCACTGGATTGTTATAACAACCATGGTGGAACGAGGAGCAGGTGACTGGAGATATCAGCTGATTGGTACTTTTTTTAATAAACTTTGATACTTTAACTTCCAACGAATTACGATTTTGACAACGATTTACAAAAACAAAGAACATCGTATTTTTTTATGAATGTATGTATATCACCGTGCTGCCACCCTGCTTGGTACCGCCATGGATTGAACTAAAGACTAGTTTTTTTTCCACAGCAACAAACAATCTTGTGTTCAGATCGTTGAAATGCGAAGATTGGTTTTGGGCGAAAAGATACAACACAAAACTACACAATTCTTGTGTTTGTGTGGAAAATAATACGGTAAATTGAATATATTTATTAATAAAAAATCGACCCCTACACGTTAAGGGCCAGATTATGTTATGTTTGCCATCTCCTTTTGACAATTTAAGGGCCAATTAACCTTCCTCAACCCTAACGCCATAGTCGCAACCATACCCATATCCATAATCATTTCCAATGTGATCGGTTAATGGTGCCTTAACCTAAAAATCGTGAAAACTTCATAAAAATGAAGAAAACGTAAAAATTGCAAACATATTCCACAAAAAAAAAAGTCTCTTAGTCATAACGTATCCAAAAGAATGAATAAAATCTACAAAAAGTTATTAAATTCACCAATTCAAATATTTTTAGGTTATGGATATGGCGAGAAACCAAACACCAATTGGTTGGCTGTGCCATACCATATGGGTTTAGCGTTATGGTATGGCACCATTAATCGATTACATTGATTTCCATTAAGTTGGTTCGATCAGCTGTTTTTTCTGATTATGGATAAGTCACCATTAAGGGCCAATTAATGGTGATTTATAACCATAAACCATAACCAGATAAAAGAGCTAATCGAAACTACCTTATGGAAAACAATGTAATCGATTAATGGTGCCATACCATAACGCTACACAAATCACTTTCCCAGATTGCGCATTCACAAGTTCAAAATTGCTTCGTTCCGCGCATCTACGTCACAGTTGACTGCTTGAGCGAATGAAAGAAAGAGAGAAAAAACAAGAGCTAAGGGAAATGACGTATGAATTGCCCATAAAAAATAGCTGATCTTTTTTACATGTGCAATTCGCAAATCTTCTGTGTGTGATTAGTGATAACGCTAACGCCAGTACCATACCATAGCCAACCAATTGGTTTTTGGTTTCTCGCCATATCCATAACCTAAAAATATTTGAGTTGGTGAATTTAATACCTTTTTGTAGATTTTATTCATTGTTTTGGATACGTTATGACTTAGAGAGTTATTTTGTGTGGAATATGTTTGTAATTTTCAGCGTTTTCTTCATTTTTATGAAATTTTCACAATTTTTAGGTTAAGGCACCATTAATCGATCACATTGGAGATTGTTATGGATATGCTTATTGTTACGACTATGGCGTTAGGGTTATACTATTTTCACACAGACGGCTTATTGAATAATAAAGGCAGTTTTCTACATTAAGACGCTTATTGAGCTCAATCTTCCCTACAAAATTCGAATCTATAATTATCACAATGCAACTCTGTTGGCCGCGTTCCGCTTCTTAGTTTTTGGTGTGTTCAGTGCTTAAAAATGTCATTGTCTGCATGGCGGAACGATACAAGGTGGCCGCATCGAACAGCTGATTATAACCTTTTCTATTTGATTTGATACATCAACTACCGGCGCAGTACGATTTTGACATTTGTCCATCGAATTTACAAGTACATGGAATTTTTTTTGTTTGTGGGTATGTCACCATGCTGCCGCCTTCTATCGTTCCGCCATGATTGCCTGTCATATAGCGTTGTCATTTTATTCGCTTGACATTTCATCCTTCATACTAATCGAGCAGTTACTTCTGTGTGAAAGCCAAAAATTTACGATTTCATTAGAAGGTGAAATGAGATCATTAAGTTTCTGTGTGAAAACAGTATTAAATAAGTTTAATTGGCGTTTTATACACCCGTATGTTAGATATTTAATCAGTGAACCTCATAATTGATGCATGCATTGAATGATAAAATAAAAAATTCGATTAACCAAACAAAATCTGTTATCGACCATGTTCATTAACGATGAAAAAAAAGCAAGGGTGTCATCACAAATTTGGAACGTAAATTTCTGTGTCGGCATTTTTAAAAATAATTAAAGTGCACATTGCTAAGATAAAAAATGAGACTATTCCTGCACATTGTAGTGATGCTAATTCTTATGCAATGCCACTTCGCAATTGGAGACAAAAAACACAGCAAGAAATATTCACGTGAGGCCAATGAGCAAAAGTATCCGCAACAAAAAACAAATGCAAAATGGAAGGACAACTCTGAAGAGGTGGAATGGAAGATTACAACGGAACGCTATGACCCTGACTTCCGTAATATCCAAAGACCTTTTCGTATGGCAAAATTAAATTTGGTTTGGGCCAAGGCGCAGAATGTGAGTATATAAACTGTAAATTGGCAGTAACTAGTGAAATTCATCTCATAACGTCATAACTTCTTTTAGAGATTAACAGAGCCTAAACTGAAATCTTTATATATGGAACTCAAAATCCAAGATAAGGAGGAAATAACTTGGAAACAACTAAACTCACAGCACAAAGATAAGGAGGGTATCAAAGAGGCAGAATTGCGCCAGAAACTAATTGGTATAATGAGCACATATGACTTGCTGGAGCATTTCGATGAGACGCAAGATAGGGATAAGGTCAAGCCGTATAAGGTAATCTTAAAGGAAATTGCTAAAAAAATTATGTATCATAAGGTAATTAACACGTATCTGTAAAACCTAAATTTTTTTAATAGAAATTCCACGACCCGGACGACAGTCACATGAATAAGAGTGCTTTTAAAGATAAAAAATTAAATCGTCTTTGGGCAAAAGCAGAAGTATCTGGTTTTACTAAAGAAGAACTCGACTCGCTAAAGCAAGAGTTCCAGCATCATCAGGATAAAGTTGATGTATACTACAGTTTATTAGAAGATGTTGGCACCGCAGATGTGAATAAACATGAAAGTAAGTGCCAATTGGGTGGTTTTTAGATCTTCATGCAAAACCTTGCTTTCAGCTCTTATAATGTTGACATCGTATTGCTTATGCTGAGTGGTGAATTAGACTAATACCATTACCACTCCCAGAATTCAAGCTTTTATTTTGTACAACAACAGTTGTTGATACTACAGCATCTTTGCGCTTAATATTTGATAGATTTGGGGAGACGATTAGATAATAATACCTAATATGAAGTGCTCATCAAGTTTGAATGAAATAAAAGTAAGATCGTTTTTATTTCTTCCTTACACAGATGCTATTAACGAAGATGAGCTAGAAATATCCAATATGCTTCCAGGTGACCTCAATGACAATGAAATAAATACACCAGAGATGAATTTAAAAAAATACGAAAGCAATATTAATAAACTACGTCAACATCATCACGGAATTAAGGATCATTATGATCGTTTAGAGCGTTTGGTTTCATCTGGGCCACATAGTCAAGATTTTATTGAACCGAAAGTGCAAGGTCTATGGCGTGTAGCTCAAGCCAGCAACTTTACTGAGAAAGAATTGAGCTCAATTAAAAACGAATTACATCATTTCGAAAGTCGTTTAATGAAATTACGCAATCTGCATGTTGAACATGCCATGCAAAAGGAGAAATATAAGGTAATGACGTAAGAATATGATTTTAAACATCTTTATCTAATTTATGCTTGTATTTTAGGATGAAAAGCATAAGGATAAGACTGGCCGTTTTGATGAAATGGATGATCACATAAAAAAACAAACTCGAAAGGTGGAAAAAATTCAAGATACAATCGAGAAAACTATTTTCAGACACACTGAACTGTAATGTCTTCCATATTTGGGGTTTGCCTTCCTTTGTCCTCGCCAGATGTATCAATATACTTTTAATTCTTTCAATATAAAGCTCGAACAATTTAGGTTTAAGATAAAATTGAATCGAAGCCAAATTTTGCATATACATCGATTTAATTTAATACAATTTTTGTAACATTTGTTTTTTACAATGTATATAGATGTTTATAAATGAAGTTGCATGTGAATTTAACAAAAAAACTACTACAATTTATACTTTTAGTTGCATTACATACTGCGAAGTAGGGCAGCGTTGCTGTGAAGACCACCAGACAGTAAGTAAAGAATAATAGTTGGATATCGTCTTTAGTCTAGCCTACTTGGAGGAGCTCTACGATACTACGACAACTGCAAAAAGCTCCTCCCTACAAAAATGCGCCATATTTTGTAAGTTTAAGTTGGTGTGAATGATTACTTCTATCGAGTGGGTCCTGGACCAACATAATAGGTACATTTTCAGGATAATCATAAAATTTTGGACTAATATATGTATCTTCGACAAGATTAAAGCCGATCTTCTCTTCAAAGTTGTTCTACAGTTTTTTCGCACGAATTGGTGGGACCTACAAGTTTTATGCCGACTCCCAATGTTATATGCTAGCGCAAATGAGTTTGGGGAGAAGCCTTTCATAGAATTACACACGAAGTCCGAGCGACGAGCCTGTTTAGAAAAAAGGAACAAGCCCTTTTCTATGGTAGTTGACTTGACGCGGTGTTCATCGGTATGGTGAGAACGCTACCTTCATTAAACAGCGCCCGCACAACTATGTCTAGCTTGACGCGCGCAACTTCTCAAAGGATTTAGATCCTGTTGTTGTTGTTGTTGTTGTTGTAGCGATAAGGTTGCTCCCCGAAGGCTTTGGGGAGTGTTATCGATGTTGTTGTTGTTGTAGCGATAAGGTTGCTCCCCCCGAAGGCTTTGGGGAGTGTTATCGATGTGATGGTCCTTTGCCGGATACAGATCCGGTACGCTCCGGTACCACAGCACCATTAAGGTGCTAGCCCGACCATCTCGGGAACGATTTATGTGGCCACATTAAACCTTCAGGCCATCCCCTCCCTCCCCACCCCTAAGTTCCATGAGGAGCTTGGGGTCGCCAGAGCCTCGTCTGTTAGTGAAACAGGATTCGCCGCGGATAGGTGCGGTTGACAATTGGGTTTGGAGAAGCTAATATTACGCTGGCAACCTGAAAGGTTGCGCTACACAGCCCCTTGAATCTGGTATTTTAGTCGCCTCTTACGACAGGCATACCTACCGCGGGTATATTCTGATCCCCTAACCCGCTGGGGTGATTTAGATCCCCAATCTCAGTTAAGAAAGGTGTTAAGTAGAATTGGTAAATAAAACGACTCTGGATGGAGTTGAAAGTTTTTACCAACTCCCACAATTGTGTGCTGCATGGACGGCTCGAGCACATTAGGTTGGCTAGTAGCTGAAATATTTGAATGTCGATTTAAAACGTCTATATCACTGAGACAGTTTTCGGGCATCTTTCAGGAAAAATCTATCACTATTAAGCATGGAGCAAAGAAAACAATAAAGCTCATCAGTCCTGTAGTGAATGTTTCATACACATATTTAGCAGACGAGGCTCATGGAACTAGGGGATGGGAGGCGGGATGGCCTAAAAGGTATTGATCGTTCGGGAGATGGTTGGGCTGGTACTTTAATGGTGATTTTTTACCTGGACGTACCGTATCTATAGCTGAAGACATTGGTGCTTTATCGGTAACCGTATCGGTAACCTTATAACAGCTGATTCGACCAACCTTATGAGAATCAATGCAAACCGCTTATAGCTGGAGTCATTGGTGCCGTATGTCGTATCGCTGTATCCGTATCCCTAACGTAATCAGCTGTTTATCGTTACGACGGTAAACCAAAACCCAATTGGTTGGCTACGATACGGTTACGACCTTAGTGGCACCAATAATCGATTGCATTGATTCTCATAAGGTTGGTCGAATCAGCTGTTAAAAGGTTACCGATACGGTTACCGATAAAGCACCAATGTCTCCAGCTTATATCCGGCAAAGGACGGTTAACATCGATAACACTCGATAACGGGGAGTGTCTTTATCGTTAATACAACAACAACAACCAAAGCACCACGTAAATGGCCAATTAATGGTGACTTATCAATGACCAGATAAAACAGCTGATCGAAGTAACCTTAAAATCAATGTAATCGATTAATGGGTCCATACCATAACGCTAACGCGATAACATTCCATAGCTAAAGCGCCAAATACACGACACGAACATTTCCGCGAACATTCCGCAATCTTGTTCGCAGCTTTGGCCATACACCATACGAACTTTTGGCCGAACATTAGTTCTCTTTCAGACAGCGATGAATACGGACAACAATTGTGGTGGAGCAATATTGCTCGCTGTGGCAATTAAGCGTAAAAATAGAGAGAAGATTCAATAAATTCATTCAGAAATTTTTTATTGTCCATTTTACTTTTCCGCGCACGTCTGTTCCGTTCAGAAATTACTACGATTATGAGCTATTTCGCCATACACACACGAACAGTTCGCGCAAATGTTCGCCAAAAATCAAAATATTTCTGGCAAACACCACCATACACGACAGAAAAGGACGCAGAAACATGACATAACGGGAATGTTCGCGGAAATGTTCGTGTCGTGTATTTGGCGCTTAACCAATTGGGTTTTGATTTTTCGCCATATCCATAACCCAAAAATATTTGAGTTGATGAATTTATTAACTTTTTGTATATTTTATTTATTGTTTTGGATACGTTTTGACTAAGAGACTTATTTTTTGTGGAATATGTTTGTAATTTTTGCGTTTTAAGGCACCATTAATCGATCACATTGGAGATGGATATGGATATGAGTAAGGTTACGACTATGCCGTTAGGGTTAAGTAAGTTTAATCGGCCTTTAAGCCGCGCCTTTAAAAAGTTCGGCCCATGGTACAAAGTTCTAAATGTTCTTTACATTTTAGAAATTTTTTTCAAGACATGGTAGTCGCAACCAAGTCCACATGCAACTCTGCACTTTAATTTTTGACATTTCATCTTACACACATTTTTCCATTGTATAGTGTGTCATAGTCGCGTTGTAATTGGAATGTGACCAAATTTTTATTTAATGTAGTTAAAACTTAAAAATTTCCTTTAAAAATATTAACAAATTCGGCAGAAAACTTATTTAACATCGAGGTAACAGTTTGTTTTGTGAAAAGTGCATTCTTAAAATCGTTTTATGGTGCATAATGAGCGAAAAAAATTCTGTGACAGGGGCGCTCCCAAATATGACGTTGAGTGTGATCGCTGTTTACGACAGCGTCGACGTCAACTGAAGTAAATACGTTAACGGGTTACAACACACGCGAAGATTCAAAGCGATTATCTGACTTAAAAAAATAAAAAATAGAATAAACAATGCAAATATATGGAAATATCTCTATTAATTTTAGTGGATTCAATTAAATTTCTTCACGCTTACCGTATGGTCGGTCATGGCCAGTGAAAACATAATGGACGAATTAGCATCATTGATACGAACGGAAATTCCGGATGGAAGACAAAGTTTGCGTGATAGTTATACGAATTTGGAGCGTGTTGCCGACTATTGCGAAGACACGTATTATCGGTAATAGTCCATGTTAATTACTATATACGGCATTTGTATAACCACATTTCTTTCCGTTGTTTCGTATCACAGTGAAGAGAACAAAAAAGCAGCACTTGAGGCTACCAAAAATTATACAACGCAATCATTGGCCAGTGTGGCTTATCAAATAAATACACTCGCATATAGTTATATGCAGCTTTTAGAACTACAAGCACAACAATTATGTGAAATGGAATCACAAATGAATCATATTGCACAAACTGTGCAAATACATAAGGAGAAGGTGGCACGACGGTAAGATTATAGAAGCGAGACTAATAATTTATAGCATATTTAAATAGGAAGATAGTAAAGTACATCCTGCCTTAATCAGAGGGATCGGCTGCATGTTAAATTGCAGAAAGATTATATCACAATGGAGATTGTACGAGGCCACGAAATCAGTGGACAGGGCACGTCGAAGGGAGGGTTGCTATCACCTCTGCTGTGGACGCTGGTCATCAACCAACTGCTCAGGCGATTCGATGAGGGACCCGTAAAACTTACGGCTTACGCAGATGACGTTGCAATTGTCATAAGTGGAAAGTGCCTTCCAACGATTAGTTCTTTGATGGATCGGGCGCTTCGGGATATTCATACGTGGGCATCTAATGTCGGGTTGAAAGTCAATGCGGAGAAGACAGATATGGTTCTGTTTACTGGTACAAAGACGTACGAGGTCCCAAATTGGACCAGGTCTAAGTTAGGAGCGGTGACCTGGAGTGACAGGAGAAACCTTGCACAAAATATCTAGGAATCATCCTAGACAGTAAGCTGTCATGAAAGCTCAACGTGGAGGAGAGGGTTAAGAAGGCCTCAACGACACTCTATACATGTAAAAGAATGCTGGGGTGTACGTGGGGCTTATCGCCCTCTCTTTCTTATTGGGTTTTTACAGCGATTGTAAGCCCTATTCTATACTATGGAGTTAATAACCGCGACTAGGCTCGGTGCCTCGGGGCAGCTTGGGCGCCGAACATATGGCCATTGTAGTATAGCGTGTGGAAGGAGCAGGGTCTGCGGTATACTGTGGTGATTCAGAAATAAGCAGATGATACAGGTTGCCGGATTACTGTAGCGTTTTCCAAGCGGAAATATTAGCCGTAACCAAAGCAGTAGATACCCTGGAAGAGAATAGCTTAAGCTGCAACCGTGCTAACTTTTATATTGACAGTCAAGCAGCAATTAAGGCAATGATCTCGCATAGCACAGCATCTAAATGCATGTTAGAGTGTAACCAGTCTCTGGAGAGAATCGGGACAATGAGAAGCATACATCTGTATTGGGTACCAGGGCATATGGGAATAGATGGGAATGAAAAAGCGGAGGAACTAGCTAAAAAAGGCGCATCCCTTGAAGCTTGCTCCGTAGACATCCCAATTAGACTGGGCGAGAATAAGCGAAGGCGAGAGTTGCACATGATCGACTAAGCGGGAAAGGCGTGGGTTCAAGCGCGGGGATGTAAAGTGTCGAAGACTATGTGTAGGTCTTACAACGTTAGACTAACAAAGTTGGTTCTATCATTAAAAAGAGAGGACTGTAGACTCATGACGGGTATTCTGACTGGACACTGCCTTCTGGTGTCAGGTGTCACATGCCTTTAAATTAGGCTTGGTCAGTGATAGCAGATGTAGTCCGGGTTGGAGGAGGAAACGATCGAGCACGTTCTGTGCTCGTGTCCTGCACTTGCCAGGCTAAGACTCCAGCTATTGGGAGTGATACAGCTGTCAGATCTAGGAGCAGCAAGTGGCTTAGTCCTAGGAAGCTTCTAGTATTTGCCAAGAGGACGGAGTTATTTTATAACATAGGTCCTGGTTTTTGATAGGTTTTTTTCAGTTTGGTCGTTAAAACAAACTTCTGGTAACACTACGGACTCAATCAGTCTATGTGAGGTCCTCATGGACCGTCCAGTTCAACCTAACCTAACCTAAATAGTAAGACAAGAGACGTTGCCGGTCATCCCTTCTAACGACTATCAAATACTTTACTTCTTTTATACATAAGACACCGAAACCGCTAGAATAGTCATAGACTACCATTCTGAGCGACATATCCGAATTCAAACTTTTATTTAAGTCATAACACTAAAGAAATATTCATTGTTAAAGTTCAAATTAGATAAATCAAGTTCGTCAAGACATTTTCCAACTGCTACAACATTAACAACAACTTTGTCGACGCAGCCATTAAATTTTCATATAAAATGAACTATGCCGAATCATAAAGCATGAACAGATCGATCTTGATTACATTCTTTTGTACAGAAAGCTTCAGAAGTCTTCAGATATCCCCTTGAAGTATATCGAGAACTCGTTTTTTTGTCCATGATAATTGTAATTATTGAAGAAAAAAGAAAGATTATTATGTAGTCGCCTTTTTTTTAACTAATTTCAGTTCGAAATAAAACGGGACCGGTGACGACCGGTGTCTTCCCAATATACTGGAAAGCTGCAAAAGTTATTCCAATCCGTAAACAAAATAATGAGTATCGACCAATAGCCATACTCCCTTTCCTCTCTAAGGTCGTTGAACGTATTCTACATGGGCAAATCGTATCATATGTACATGAATACAAGCTCCTGTCGGACAGTCAGTCTGGTTTCGGGTCAAAGCGGAGCTGTGCAACGGCACTACTATCTGTGACAGAAGAAATTCCTGAGCGAGTGGATGAAAGTTACATTACCTTCTTAACACTTCTTGACCACTCTAAAGCTTTTGATTCTGTAGACCACACTCTGCTCTGTAGGAAGCTGGTAAACTTATTTAACTTCTCTGGTCATGCAGTTGCCCTTATAAGATCATATCTTGGAGATAGGACTCAAGCAGTATGTATAGATGGTGAAAAGTCTGACTTCCTACATGTCTTAAGAGCGTCCCTCAAGGCTCTATCCTGGGTCCTCTGTCATTTGTTCTGTATATCAATGACTTACCCGATGTCCTTAAGTTTTGTAATGTTCATATCTACGCTGATGATGTGCAGTTGTTTACGTGTTGTCCTCGTGATCAAACTAGCTTGTGCATAAGTAACTTAAACCACGATTTGAATCAAATATTTTCATGGGCTAATATTAATGGCTTATGTATAAACCCGAATAAGTCAAAATGTATTGTTATTCATAGACGGTCTTTTCCCACTAATGATTTAGAGAATGTAGTGTTCGACAATTCCGTTATAGAATACGTAGATACGGCGAAAAAACTTAGGTGTAATTTTTAACAAAACATTGACATGGAAAGACCATATTTTTAGAACGGTTGGAAAAGTGTATGGAATGCTTCGTACACTATGGTTAACACAGTATTTCACGCCTTTGCACATAAGACTACTTCTGGCTAAAGCGTACTTAATACCTACGCTACTCCATGGTTGTGTGATTTAGTCAAACTGTGACTATCTGTGCAAGAACAAACTAAATGTCGTTTACAACAACATTGCTAGATATGTTTATGGGTTGAAAAGACTTGAACACGTATCACAACATGCTGAAAGGTTGCTAAACATTTCTTTCGAAAATCTTTTAAAAGTCAAAACACTGTCATTCCTCCATAAATTGATACACACGAAGGAACCTGACTATCTATATCGTAAGCTTATTTTTCTGCAATCATCAAGATCGGTGCTTCTTCTTAAGCACATTAGATACCGCACGCTAACCTCTGAGCGCCAATTCTTTGTTACTGCAATACGTCTTTGGAACTCCCTACCTACAAGTCTTCGACTCGTTAAGTAATACTCTGCAGTTCAAAAAAGAGCTAACATCATTTTTTAACGACTTACACTGCATCTCAAATTGTTGTTGTTAAAATGTTCATTTCTAAGTTTTTTTCCTTTCTCTGTGTCTTCTTCCTTTATTTGTTAAATACTATTCGATCTATAACCAGCCAAAGGTTATCATCACTACTGCTGTCTTTTAATATTTATTAATTACTTTTCTTTAGTTTTAAGATTTACATTTACATACATAAATATTTCACTATTATCCGCTATATTTAATTTAATTTGATTAATCTAATTTATTATTATTATAAATGTTCAATTTTTATAGCTCATGCTATTCATGACTAGCACTGTTAAATAATTTGTCAAAATTGTTGTGCTAGGAACAAATTTTCAAATAAATACATACATACATACATGCGGGAGACTTCGTCAGTGGTGACGGAGCTGGTGGGGCTAGACGCCATCCCTTGGCACAGTGAAATCAGTTAAACGAGATAACAAAATAAAAGGCATGTGCAGCTGCATATAGCAGCTCTCTAATCCGTTGGTCATGGGGCTGCTCCGCATTTGCGTAGTTGTATTTTTCTTTCAAAGTAACTTTTAATACTTGGTGATCTTTTTGGCCTTGCATTGTTCCTGTTGTGATGGATAACTGCCTTATATCGATCTTCTAACAGTACTCCCAGGAAACGAGTATGTACGAAAGGGGGGACCACATTGATAGTAGTGTTGGAAAAGTTGGTTATGTGAACTATCATAGGAGTTTTGGCTATTTCATGTATTGTTTGCATAACATCTGTCTTTTCTGGCACCATGTAAGAGAGGTTCGGGGTGGCCAATAAGCATAGTCGAGCTGGCAGACAGAAATCAAAGAATGCCCATTCATGTGTCTTTAAATTCTAAACGCAAATAATGGAAAAGAATCTGGGTCTAAGGATCGGAGACGTAGATTCATATCCGGTGGAGGAATGGTTTTCCGACAGTCTGGTCTGAGTACAGCAACGGTGTGAGTTCGTATTTGTTCAAGGACACTAACTCCGTCAGCGCTTCCATAATCTTCGAGGTGTTTTTCTTTAAAATTTCAAAAATCGAAAAACTAAGAAATTTGATCTTCTATTACAACAATAGTTTTTATATGAAACTGGCGCGTGACATATTTATATTAATCGGGCAAAAATAACAAATTGTCACGCCCCCAGATGCAATAAACTAACCAGCTGAACTATGAATTTATATTTGAAATCTTCATGTATACTCCATATTAATATTACCCATTCATTTATGCTTCCAGAGAAATTGGTGTACTAACCGCTAATAAAGTTAGTTCACGTCAATTCAAAATCGTCGCACCCATCAATCCAGAAAAACCTATAAAATATGTGCGCAAACCCATAGATTATTCAATATTGGATGACATTGGGCACGGTGTTAACTCAACGCAAACACGCCAAACACAAAAGCATCGTGGTTCCAGTCATGGTTCCATACAATCATTGGCAACATCCTCGCTGGCGCCTTCTGTCGGTCCGCCACCTACCACAAAACCACCAACACCACCGCAAATGACACGCGGCAATACCGGCACATTAGGTAAATCATCAATGAGTAATACTGGTACGCTTGGTAAAAGTTCGCGTGAATATCGTACACCACCTGTGGTCAATCCACCGCAAGTGCCTTCGCACTATGCACCCAATTATCCAATTGGGCATCCAAAACGTATGTCATCAGCATCATCAACCACTACAATGACGGGTATTAGTAGCACTGGTGTAGGTGGTGGTGGTGCGGGCAGTATTTCCGGTACTGCCGCTAGTATTGGCGGCAATGAACGTGGGGAACGTGGCGGTGGGTATAGTGCGCTACCAATGCCACCTAGTCAACAAATCGCTACACATGTCAATTTACCATCAGCCGGGATGATGCAATCATTGCCACCACCACCGCCAACAACATATGATGATCGTAGCAGTATGCCGCGTAAGTATTAATGTAGTGAATATTTAGAAATAAATTAATTAATTGCATTACATTTTAGCTCCACCATCGCCACTCACTGTTTCACAGCATGAAATTAGTGAACAAAGTCACATCGGCATGCATACATTGGGTAGAAATCATAATAGGTAAGAAACTAATTTTTGTTTATATACATTAGACTGGGTTGGTCCCCATACAAAAAAAAAAAGTTGCTAATGTCCGCCCCTAAATTTAAAGATTATGTTGAGACGGTTTCGGAAAATTTTATTTTTATTGTTTTTTGATCCTTCGAAATACAGCCGAAAAGGTTTTTTCGTTGTAACTTTGTTCTTAGACGTCCGGTTTTTAAAATTGATATGTCATTATTTTGGCCTTGAGAAGCTTCACATTTCCGTTTAATGACCTGTTATGCTATGAAGTCGTTTTCACATGATTAGGTCAGCTAACAAAGTTGTAAAGATATGCGAAATCTTATGAATAGGGGAAGTGAAAGTAAATAAGTGAGTCAAATTCTTATTTATAAATATAACACTATGCTACAAAATCAACTTTTTGTCTGGGTATTGGACACACCCCACTTTTTTGTAGAGATTGAGGCTTAAGTAAACAAAGTACTATCTCGGTTTTTCGAAGTTAGCCTCCAAAAAATAGATATCGGCTTACGAAGTTCGAAGTTCGAAATTCTACATTTTAGAAGTCAGAGTCTGACCTCACCTCGTATAACAGCTGTTTTACCAAATTTCTCAAAACAAGAATTCAGCCCTTCAAATAAGGGAAAAGAGCAGGTCATGCCCACATTTTTACTTTTTCAATTTGCTGAACGCGTTAACAAAAAAAAAATAATATTTTGAAATGTAGAATTTCGAACTTCGAAAGCCGATATCTTTTTTTGAAGCTAACTTCGAAAAACGGAGATAGTACTTTTTTTACTTAAGCCTCAATCTCTACAAAAAGTGGGTTTTGTGCAATACTCAGAAAAAAAGTTGATTTTGTCGCATAGTGTTATTATTATAAATACAAAACAACAGGGTTGACTCACTTATTTACTACTTTAGGGGCGGACATTAACACCTTTTTTTTCGACCCATTCTAGTATACATACGTGTATGGTCTTGTGTAGTTATAAGAAACTCGATACCTTTTCAACTAGTTATTAACTTGTATGCATAAAATAATTGGTTTTGGAAGAGATAAATTTTAGCTGAACGGTTTCCACAGCAAAACGTCATGACTATATATATTTTTTAAAATAACTTTTATGGCGGGAGCTTGATAGATTTGAGGTGAAATACATTATTCTAGATCAGCCATGGTATTGCGAGCTCAGCTGGCGTACTTTCGTTCATTGAGCAGGAAGTCTGAGTTCGGCTATGTTTTAGTTTAAGCAAAGAGGATTGATATAATAAGACGTCAGTTAGATTTTCATTTGTAATGTACCTGATTGGCGGGTATTAGAAAATTACATTCTACACATTTTTAAGAAGTTTATATTAATATATATTGTGATTGTTGGAAAGAGGATGAATGGTTTAATTAGTACAATCCCTTAAAACAATAAAAAAAATACCTCATGAAAATGTGTAGAAGCAATTTAAAATTACCCGCCAAATGGGACATTACAAATAAATTTCACAAAAAGTATGAACTGACGTCTCTTATTATATCAATCCTCTTTGGTTTAAGGCTAGTCCAGGGCTTGCTTTGGATTAGTTCAGTTATAGTTACGCCTTGAAAAGTGCCAGTAAAAATTTTTTAGAATCAACTCGTAGGTGGGATCAACCGACGAGGTAGTTCAGTGAATAAATTAATAAATCGGGAAAATTTGTACTGAAGAAATATAGATTTGTTTAAATTGCAAATGTTTACAATTATAAGAGCTCTTTTATTTATTTAATTGTATATTTAATTGCTTACATGACAGGAATGGTAACAGGTAAATAAAAATTAAAAAAAAACGCTATTTATAATTTCATTGTCAATTTAAAATGATAAGAAAAATACGCTTTAACATTATTAATCCCTTTTTTACTACGCAGAAACAACTTCAGTTTGAACTTTGCAAGACCAGGCTCGCAATCGCCACCTCTACCTCCACCACCTCCACCAGAGGAGGAACATCAGGACTTCGGACGACCACGCACATCAACGGGGCAAGGTCAATTGGCGCCTATCGTACCAGAGGATCAGAATTTACCTGGTTGGGTACCGAAAAATTACATCGAAAAAGGTATGTAAAATTGTATATGTGTATGTAGAGTTTAAAAGATAAAGCCTAACAAATGTGTGTACAATTATAGTTGTCGCAATTTATGATTACTATGCTGATAAAGATGATGAATTAAGTTTTCAAGAAAGTTCTGTATTGTATGTTCTAAAGAAAAACGACGATGGGTGGTGGGAGGGTGTTATGGATGGTGTAACTGGTCTTTTTCCGGGCAATTACGTTGAACCATGTGTGTAAACGAAAACAACAGAACCGTGTCAAAGGCACTTGTTTTAAACTGATTTAAAGAAACACGCTATGTAAACTGCCCACTTGAAATGTTGAATGGCAAAAGAAAATTAATAACACATTTTACGAATACAACAGAGATGTAAACACAAATTATCAGTACATGAGTAATAGTAAATATTATTGCAATTTTTATATTTCGCAATCTATATCCTTAAAGAACAACTGGTATAAGATTGAAGCTCTGCACATGCGCAGTTTGAAATTATTTAAATTAAGTATACACAAATACGTATGAATATCAAAATGTATTGTGTTGTGTACGAACACCATATCATCGTACAAGTAGAACATAAAAGATTAAATCGAAGGTAGAGTGGAAGAGCGTCTTATCGCAGAATTTGTTTCAAAAACTCTATGCTTGCCATGTGTGGACGAACGTGCTTTTAGATTGTTCTTAAACCAATTCCAAAATATTTGATATATTTGCGTCACCATTGTTATCAATTTAAAAAATATTTCTTTCTAGTGTATTTTGTTTTTGTAAGGTAATAAAAAATATATAACCACACAAGCAGTTAACCTAACTTATCCAATACGGATGCGTGACTAGCGGAATTGTGTTTTTGATCTAAATTCTGTGAACGGTTGTTTTCAAGGGTAGTCGAGATTGACCGATCTTCCGCTCAGCAAACGAAATTACGAAATGCAATAATCAAATCTAAGTTAAACAAAAAAAACAAAAACAACCGAATACAAGAATAAAGACAAACAATAAACCAATGGCATTATTCTAAAATTTTTCGACAGAACACTTTATACCTAATCCAATAAATAATTTAATTACATATATGTAACTAAGTAAACGATAAACTAGAGAACAATAATAATTCTTATACATATACTAGCTGCAATTAAATGAATTAATTAAATTATGTATTTAATCGAACGTATAGTATTTGTAAATGAAGCGCAAAAAATGCTCGCAACGATTCCTTTTTATAAGTAAAATGTGTAACTGTGTAATATTTTATTAAAATTTGTGCTTATACTTTCTGCATATATCAATGAAACTTGCTTCATTTTGTATGATCTTCCAAGTAAAAGTGCGTTAAGGGAAAACTTATGATTGCAATAATTTCAAAAGATATATATGTACATACTTGCAATCATATACATATATGTATATGTTTGTACATATGAATGCACTGAGAACATGCTTAGTATATGCATGTAAAAGTAATTAACACAATTTAAGAAAAAGAAACTGGTTTCATTGAAAAGTATTCGCACACCGTATTAACTATTGTATGAATTTGCATTTCTTTATGATTTTTATTATCTAACAAATGTTGGAATTTTTCTACACAAATCTTTATATAAATATAAAATGTATGTACTTTATTACCTCTTGGTATAGCTCATGCTCAATTATTATTATTTTTATTCAATTTATTTTTGGTTTCACAATTCCAGCTTTGCATTGGTTGTGAGTCTAAATACTAATGCGCTGGATAAGCCTTTGCTATGCTATTTTTTCATTTATTTAGTTAAACGTGAATTTATTGTAATAACAAAAACAAGTATATATATACATATAAAAAAAAACAATAAATAAATGATAATTATGCATACGTATATAATATTATTATTGTATTAGCTTAGTTAATATTAATTGATCACATTGGAAATAAATGCGAAAAGTAAAATAAATAGATATTTTATATTGGATATTAATGAATACTGAAGACTATCGATGCGTCATGCGTGCGATGAATGTAGCTCCCAAGAAACGATGGGTGCTCCCTTCATTTCTACCAAATAACCAAAGTTCGATTACACTGAAGGGTACGGAAAAAATCTTGGATCAATAAAAAACGGTGGTCAACTTTAAGAAATATTCTGTATAAGAAAAAAATCATCAAAATTAAGGTGACTCCACAACATAACCACCCATATTTTTAAATAAAATTCAGAAGTGGAATATGCGACAAAAACGTATTTAGTACCTTAATGATGCTGGTATCCGGAGCGTACCATGTCAATGTCCGTCAAGGACATTGCTAACACTCCTCAAAACCATCAGGCAATGTATCGCTACAAAAATAATAATAAGGGAATATATCGACTGACGAGTGGATTAACGGCTTCGAAAACGCCCTATCTCAGAAAAATTTTGAACAGCCTCCACAATATGTTCCAAAAGCACTATGTGAGCTAAAATTCCATACATTTTGACACAAGATGGGGAGTTTATGAAAAAAACTCAGAGAAACGGCGTACTTCAACCGAATAGGGCGTTTTTGAAGAAATCTCGGAGTAGGGTGATTTTGTAAAATATTTTCGAAATGGCAGCCGGGTTAGGGTGATTTTCCCTCTCAGGCGTCGATATACAAATAGATACACATTTAGGCAAAGATAACATACTTTCACTTTTGTCCTTTCGCTTTAACATGTTATTAATCGACTAAGCGCTAATTAAGCTTTGCATAGAGCCTGCCTCATAAAGTCTGGTAAAATAATACTTAATTTCCCACCTGCTTATCATAAACTCTATTCACTACTGATTTTATTGTGCTTTTGTGCGTATTTATTTGAAGCTTCATTTCACTTATTTATAAATTATTGCAACTTAAAAATAAAAACCTTAAACTAACAAGGTCTTCAAAAATTCCGAGAGCCAGTCGTAATAAATTTTTCCTGAATTTTTTTGTATTCCATACAATAAAAAAAAAAAAAATGAATTTAATTGCTTATTTAACATTTTTTACTCAAAACCGCAAGTATTCCGCCGCGAATCAATTCTTGATCCCCCCACAAGAGATCCATCAGATACCGTAAAGAGCATAAACGACATACATAAGTCACCACCGAGGCTAAACCTGGAGCAAACTGAAGGTAGGGTGAAATAAACCAGTGTACAAAACTTTAACTTGCTATATGATAACGCTAATATTACAGCTGGCTCATGGACTAAAAGTGTAAGCGGAATTCATTTAGAAAATATATATGTACATCATTTAATAAATCTATATTCATATATCCCTGAGCAAACTGGTATCAATCGGCTATAAGTAGTCTACAATAAATCAAAATTTTCCGCTAGCTCCTTTCCAAAACCTAGGTATTGGGCGCATGTTTGGCCAAACGTATTGATGTTCCTCGACGCGTTGAAGGTGCAGTAGTGGCTGATAGCTTTGGTAAACGTGGATTAACTAGTGGACCCATATGTCGATCTGGTCCATCGTGAAATGTGCTGAGTATTTGACTATCAATTGGTGGTAGCGGTGAACCAGGCGACCATTCTGAGCTGGAACTTGAGCCGGGGGACTCTGAACTGTAAATTAGAAGTTAAGGCATTAGGTTAATATCGCTGCTTCAACTTAAAAAAAGTTATTTCATGTCATGCTGAATAACAGCAAGTATAGCATTAATTTAAAATAATGGACAACCGGCGTCCCTGGTACTTACCAAAGGGCAATTAACAAGTATGACGCCTCTCATAGCTCATTATCAGTCTCCTGCCTTTTGTTTACAAATGTTTGTTACACAAATGAGCAAGATGAAAGCTGATTTCAACATCGATAACACTCCCCAGGGCCTTCGGAGAGTGTCGCTATCGCTGAAACAACAACAACAACTTGAGAGCCGACTACTTTGGGGCACGCAGAGTGTTTCCCAATGATAAGATTCATCCTTTTAAGTTCTCAGTAAAAACAGCCCTTCTAACACCAACGGGATTGCCGTTCCGCCAGTAAAGATGGGCGTTTCAATTAATAGTAAACTACTGTTATAACAAAAATCGTCAATAAAGTTCGGCATGCTTGTAGCTGAGTATATAAGAGTATAAGTCGGCAGATGTCTCTGGTGTAGTCCGCAAATCCTTGTTTACTGTGCCTGCTTTCAAAAATTCGGTAGTTGGGGTGCGCAAGATATTTTACAGAGGTAAAGCGCGATCTAAAACTTAGTGGATTTTACATGTGTATGTAATGAAACGAATGAAAATATGACTAGCTCTTGTTTTTAAAGCGGATAAAGATTCATCGGCAACCTTTTGTCTAAGCAACTTTCTATTGTAGAAACAATATAGGAGAGGTCGCCTACCCTCAGAACGTATGGAGTGTAATTTAGACACTACTTCTATTTGCATCAAAATTTACTGCCGATATCCTGAAAGCCAATTTGGGGATGGTGTTGGGTTTTGTCAAGGGGTTGTGCAGCCCAATTTAAAGCTACCCCAAGCCATTGTGTCTCTTATCTATGTGTTCTGAATACTGTATTTCACAGTAAACGGAAGGTAGTGTGGTGTGACTTAGAATGTTGGTCGGGCCGGTATCTTAACGATGCTAGTTTCCGACATGTACCGGGTCATTATCCGGCAAACGACCATCAATATCGATAACACTCCCCAAAATCTTAGGATAGGATATTTGCTGCTAAAAGAAAAAGCACAAGAAGTAATTTTTGTACCTACCCTGCTGTGTAGATGGGCGGTAGTTTCCGTTCATATGAGGTAGCCGGTGTAACTACGCCCGCATGTATTTCTTGCTGGTATAACCCGTAAAGTTCACGTAGTTCGTCAGGCAATTCAACATTACCCTCCTCAATTAGACGACGCTGTGAGCTTATGATATCTTCACAAAGTCTACGCTGCCGTTCGGCACGTAACAACTGTAGATCACGTCTTCTTAATTCGGCTTGTCTTGCCAAGCGCTCGGCTTGTAATGACACCTTGTCCGCCTCCAATTCATGAACGCGACAAAGTAAAGCCAACAATTCACGTTCTTCATCGCTGGTAATACGTTCGGGTAGTTCCTGCGCAATATAAAAGATTTACATTGTGTTCCTATAGGTCAGTTCAATATGGCTTCATACTAACATCTTCCAATTGCACGCCTTTTTGTCGGCACAATTCAAGCTCTTGTTCAGTGCGTTCTCGTATCTCCTTATAGCGTCGTGTTTCTTTCTCTATTGCCGAAAGTTCGCCCCAAGCGTTCTTCAAAGCAATAGCGCCTTCGGATTCTATATCTACAAGAGCGAAATCAATTATTTAAGAAATATTTCAATTCCAACTTACCATCATCAGCTGGTGAGTCGTAAAGCTTTCCCATACGTCCCTGCCAATGTGAGATGATCATATGCTGACGTTCTGCATCTAATTCAAGGCCCAGCAGATGGCTTTCAGCTTCAAGTAATTTACGTCTCAATTTCATTTGCTGTTTGAAGGTTAGCACAATTTGCTCACGCAAGTAGCGCAGCTCGGTTTTTCGCTTCTCATCTTCCTCTGTGGTGCGTGTTGGTTGTGCCGCTGCAGCGGCTGCAGCGCCACTCCGCGGACGTTCTGTAAGCATTTTACTACGTAAACGTGTAACTTCTTCACGTAATTCGGAGACCAGATTTTGATAATGCTTTGTGGGAAAGTCTTTGACCTCATCAATATACACAGAATTCTGTAAACGTGTTGAAATACTATTGGCGCGATCTGCATAAACCAGCGTGTTTTTAGTTTCATCGCGATGCTTGCCTTCTGGCGCGACATGCGCTATCATAACGGTTTTACATTTGCCACTCAAAGCCTCTTTTAAGAGACGTGTCAACTTGGAGTCTCTATAATTTACATAACGTGCTCCACCCGACAGCGCATTAATGCAATTTCCTAAGGCTAGAAGGCTGCGGTTGATATGCGCACCCTCCTGCAAACGCTTTCCACGATTTTTGGTTTTCTTAGCACGTTCCGAGCCTGCTAGATCAGTAAGAAAAAGACGTCCTTGTTTTGTGCCCAGAGGCGTCTTTGTTTGCACAGTAATACTAAGGAGTGCATGACTGCGTGACGAAGTTTGATTAGCAGCTGTCGGTTCCATGGTACGTGCTTTATTGCCCTTTAGCAGCAAAGAAACAACCTCATGTCGACTGGTGGTAGTGATCTCTGAGAGACCAGCTACAGTTATGCGTTGACCGCGATGATCTTCACGTAGTTCAAGTGGACCACCCGGACTCAAAAGATCTCGTATAAGCTCATTATATATTTCCAAATAGGAGATGGATACCTAAAGAATATAGGAAGTTAATTATTAAAGCAATTAAAACCTTACCCTCTAACCTTGCTGCTTTTATCTGGCGCATTGTCAATATGTTGGAAAATTTCTTCAATGGCACGTACCATCAGACCACTTTCATTGCTATTCGCATCAACATCATAGGCCGCGGTTGCGCCACGTTCGGTAAAAGTTCCATTCAAATTAGTAGTTGAAGCGGTTTTCTTGCGATGTGGTCCAAGCATGGTATGTGTTTTGCCAGAGCCGGTAGCACCGTAGGCGAATACAGCCGCGTTATAGCCATTGAGCACATCTCTGACTAATGGTGCAGTCGTTTTCTTGTAGACCTTTTCCTATTGTGTTATAAAGAAAAAATTGAACATCCTCAAAAGGCCACGCAAGGTTATTTTTCGGGAAAAGTTCGAAAGATAATCATTACAAAAATTGCTCAATGATTTCATGTGATATCCACCACGGTGGATCAAAAATAAATGGGGAAAATATTAGGGTAGGCTTGGTAAGTTTAATTAGAAGGGCTTGCTTGGGATTACATACGTTTCTCCTGGCAGCATTTATGTCTATTGTGTAAGTCCTCAGTATGAGCTTTGTGGGTGCATATTCATTCAACCCAATTTTTGTTCTTTATATGAACTTAAGTAGTACCGAAAAATCTTCGTTTCTTACTTTCGAGAGAACTTTTCCGCAGTAATTAGTGCCTCTTTAACTGCAGTTCTTATCATCTACAAAGGGTGTGATGGTTGAACTTCTCATTCTGCTGATCCTGAGAGATCATGCATAGGGTCTGATGGGTTATATAGGGACATGATTTCGCAGACATCTCCTTTTGTTCGAAATTGCTGTGCACTGGGAGCCATGCAAGAGATACTGAGATGCACTAAAGGCACCAATAAGGCTTCACACTTCTACACAAATTAATTTTCAGTCTGAGATAAAGCCCTTATATTCGGACTTGTAATGGTCAAGGCTTATAACAAACTACTTAATGGTCTATGTCAACGAGGCTCTATCACTTTGTGCTAGCTCATGGGCATGTCGGCAATCAAAGACTATTTGATCCGAGCTGTCTTGATAGACGAACTTATAGGAGCTGGAAATCTCAAGACCTCTGCAAAGCACATGGAACTTATATATATATATCCGAGGTTATATTAGCTGGAGGGGTAGCTCCCCGGCAGGGGACCTCTATTGAACAGCATGATGATGAGTTGGGGTGCCATATAAGATATTTGTCACGCAAGCTATATCTACTCGAAGATCATCTGCGTAGCAATGATATAGTTTCGAAAAAGCCGATCTCTACCCTGAATAAATGAGATGAAATATTTAGGCCTAGTTCTGGCAAATGTTGCGATGTTTCCATCTCATAACTTCCAACAACTTCGCGAGACCGCCTGCCATCCATGCTATGGAGTTAACACCGGTCTAGAATGAAAGTAACTTTTACCATGTTCCAAGACTTCCAACCAGGAAGTCTCCAAAGGACTAGGAAGTAGTAATAATGGAAATAATGTCATCCGAGCTGGGAGACTTATAGAGTTTGAAAGCATTAATTGCTCACAGAAGTTCTCTTTCTCGCAAAGGTATGGAATTTCCGGCTGTCATTCTATGTAACCAGGACATCAGGAAAATTTCTACTTTTAAGGCATTTCTCACTACTTATCGTTCAGCCACTATTTACAGGATCAAGTACTCCAAAGGAGCAAGTGTCCTTTCAATGCAGGAGCACGATAAAGCTAAAGGTCTTCTTAATAATTTTTAACAGTTCAGAAAGAACATTCAGACCTTTTTGGAAATATGGGCTCAACGTTCTTCAGTTTCCGGACGTTTGTAGTCGTGATGTGAGACACTGCATTGAATACCTATTCGTAATGCGAAGGCAACTACTTATAGTTCAATGCCCGTTGCATATCACAGTTAGTACGGATATATCCATACAAGCCATCTTAATTATAACTGGAGATCATCATTAGTTTTATATGGAGGTTACAGTCTTCTTCAGATTATATCTTAGGCCCCATAGCGTTCACCTAGTTCATTTTCAAACCAACAAGCTTTCGATTTCTTCATAAACATTACCTGTGAATCAGATTCCTTGAAGACGTGATCATACGAATATTGCCGAGGACGACTTTTACCGCCATCGTCGTATAAAAGTGATTTCTCCGAAATAACATCAATGCACCGGTCAGCTGTCTCATCGCTGGGTCGCACTCTAACTACAACCTGCAATATTAAATATAAATAATAAAGACTCGAATGTCTTCGTAAGCTCACAAATCAATTACTTACAACTAAACGCTCCTCTTGCGCTCCAACTGCTGTTCCTAATCCACGACTTTGCGCCGCCGACGATGACGAACTACCGCCACTGCTGCTGGACCAAGAACCATTTTGTGCCATTATGCGCGCAGCGAAACGCGGCGGTTCACTTATTGAGCGAAGCGTCTCGGAGGCCGTTTTGTTTGTGAGGTATTGACTAAAATTAAAAATTCAATAAAATTAATGTTTAGGATGTGAGCAAAGATAAGACAGCTAAATTCATTTGACGTATACATTCATATGTGAGAGCATCATGAAAGACTCTTCTGAGAAGAGTTTTGTCCATTTTTTTTGTGAGTACCGATATGAACAGTGGGTGTAAGCAAGGATAATGGATGGGTCTGAATGATCAGAAACCAGGGTCTATTCCAAAGACGTACAAGATTTTACTAACTTCGAAGGCAGCCGAAAAGATGACCATATTTTCAGCTATTCAATGGCTTTGTTGATCAAGCCTTTTTAATTTGATTATCAGCTGTGCTCTTAATGTTACAGTAGGGAAGGAGGTTCTTGCGTTTATTTGTCCTATCTATGGATTTTCCTATATCTCAAAACTTTTTGAACAAGACTAATATGTACGCTCTTATTTGGAATCCAAATCTATAAATAAAGTTTTGGTTGTAAAAATGGAGATTCGGGCTATTAGCGAGTTTTGGGCAATTTTGGTCGTAGTGCTTTTGTTTAGCTATATTTTATTAAAATAATTTGTTAAAAATAAACGATTGTGAGCACACAAAGAAATCTATTTGTGCTATGGCATTATTGTGAATATTTGCAATGCATTACCGGTAGTTGCTCTCATACGCCAGATGGCAGCGCAAGCTGTACTTTTAATTGAATGATAGATCAGCTGAGTTCTGTTGATATTTGATAAGATACTTTTATATTGGTTGCGCAAGATGCGCACGGGTACCGCTCGTATAATCATATAAGATAGGATTTTCACCTATTCCGAATATAACATATATCGTCGAGATTTCAAGCGTTTTCATCGACATCACCTATTAGTAGTTCTAGGATAGTGCACTTAAAAGGACCGGATCACGTTGCCAAATGCGCCAGATGAGTTGGTTATTTGTGGCATATGAGAATTTGGTTCATTTCGTATTGGGACGCTTCACATACGGGGCATACATTTGCTGCGATTATTGAAAGATATTAACCGCCGCGATTAGATACTCAGATATATACAACTCGAAGCGTCTAGTCTTGTTTTGGAAGATATAGTGCTAAACCTTCTCCGTGTGCGGATAACATCGAAGCTGCTTCCAATTTCGTGTCGGTATATTCAAGTCCTGACGTTGTGACAGGTTCAATGCGTTCTCTGAGCTCTCCACACAGGGTATCCATTTCTAAGCCTTTGGTTTTATGGGAATCGACCTTTCAGTGTCAGTCAATGATTAATTCGCCACATTGTTAATTTCCTTGGGGGCAGATGAAGCTGCAACGTTAAATCCCTTCATAGTCTACGAGTAATATGGAATCTCGTCGTTAGCTAATTAACCGCTTCATCGATTCTTGGCATAATACCATCACTTACCCCCTTCTGATTTTTCAGCTTTCGAGGTACATGGTTCCTTGCTTTCAGGGCCTCGTTTGTTACATATCGGTTACCCGATGGTCCTGGGTCAGGGATATTCCCCTATTTATTTCACCTCTTTATGGTAGGGTTATCACCTTAAGCTGGTCGCTGCCTCTTCTCGCTCTCTTCTTAGCTCTATTTCTTTGTCCTTGCTCGCAGACAGTTCTCTGACCGAGCTCACTGACTCCACGCTTTCTTCTTTATGCAGAACGAATCAGGCTTATTACACTTTCTTCTCTCCCGGCTTGCTACGCCATACTTTCTCTCCCATGGTTATCATCTTTAATAGTTTAGAACAATTTTTTTATTGACAACCACCTTCTTGACAAGATTAACTCGGCGGTACAGCATCAAATATGAGGAAAAATGGCTGTCCACCTTTGCTGGGGCTAGTGAGGCCGCTGCTACTGCTCGAAGCCTCCCGGTATCGAGCAGGCTCCAATGAACTATTATCCAACACGTAAGGTCAGCATAGCACCTCTAATTTTGCAAGCTGCCCGCTTGTCGTCATCGGTATTCCTCCGGAACAAACCTACAAGGTATAAAATCATTTCCGCGATGGCTGGGCTGGTACCTTGACGGTGCTTATTTCCAGAACGCACAGAATAAATAATCTGCAAAGGAATATCATCATAGATAATACTTTCCAAAATTCTCAGAGAGTCTTTATCGCTATAGAACGAAAGCTTAGAAAAGAAAGAAGAATTAATCTCTTACGTTCAGTGATAGCTTCAGAAACTGAATAACTTCCGGGTTAGCAGATTTCTGTGCATATTCTGAAATAGATAACCCTTAACTATCGGATTTATTTTCCGATTCATTCCGTTTTAACCCACCACCCCATTATTCAAGGGGTTGATAAGCGCAACACAAAGCTTTATAGCTTTAGAGCTTACGCAACCCAATTGTCACCTACGCGAGGAGAATCCTATAACAAATATGAATGTTTCATACATATACATATTTAGCAGGCGAGGCTCTGGGGATCCCAAGTTCTCATGGAACTAGCGGTGTGGGGCGGGATGACCTAGAAGGTTTAATGTGGTTATAATAATCGTTCAGGAGAACGTCGAGCTGGTGCCTCAATGGTGCTTGTTACCGGAACATACCGCATCTATATCCGGCAAAGGACCATGAACATCGATAACCTCATCCCTTTAACCCTGCACGCATCATGTGTACAGTGTTTCTGCACTATACCTATACTACTGGGCAATCACTTACATGTGTAAATGTGTGTCGATTATTAACACTTATTAAATTAATGATAGTAATGCATTTCGATTGAAATCCATATTTTTTATGAAACACCAGTTTATTTCTATCATAACTGAGATCCAAAAGCTGTTAAAGGTTGCTGGGAATAAAAAAAAAACGTTAATACAAACTTATATGTATGTATCCATGTACTTCAGCTGACAGCCGTAAAAATGATTAAGAAAATAAAAATAAAATAAGTGCCATTAGAGAATACAAGTCAATAAAAGTAATCGTACTTTTAATTTAATTTATCGAAGAAGTCACACCGCTTCAAAATAACTTTCGAGTTCCGGTTCCAGTTTTAACAAAGCGTTTCAATTTCATATTGGTTTTTTAAAACTATCTCGGTTTAGGTTTTGAATTTTTCTTTCAGTTTTTTTCTGTTTCGTTCCTGTTTGGGTTTCGGTTTTGTTTCAAAAAATTGTTTAATTTTTTTGTTCAGTTTACATCTGGTTGCGTTCTCGAAATGTTTTGATTTCATTCCAGTTTTAGTTTGGGTTTTGTTCTTTGAAGTTAGATCGGTTTCAATCGTTTTCGGTCTTCCCGCCCGTTGTTTCTATCGGTCCTGTTCTTTAAAACTATATCAGTTTCGGCTCCAATATTTATTTTAGTTTCGATCCGTTTTGATTTAGGTTTTAAAATTTTATTCTAGTATCGATTTTGTTCCTTAAAAATAATTTCGGTTTCCTATTGCTAGTTTCATTCATAAAAATTTGTTCGGTGTGAATAATAATAATTAATAAAAAATATATTTTTCCAACCACCCTTGAGTTTGTTTCGTTCTAGAAGCAATGTCGAGTACGTTGCAGTCTCAGTTATTGTTTCATACAAATTTTTTCCGTTCTGTTACGGCTTTGATTTTAATTTCGGTGTTAGTTTCGTTCATAAAAATTATTTCAGCTTGGGTTTCAGTTTTTTCTAAAACTTATCATGGTTTCGTAAGAGGTTTTATTTCAGTTTCGTTCCGTTTTTGGCTTTTATTCTGTTTTTCAAAATTAATTCGGTTTCCTTCCAGCCTCTGAGCGGTTTCGTTTTTAGGAACAGTTTTGTTTCGTTGCATTCTCGGTAGTGGTTTCGTTCATAAAAAATTAATGCCATTCAGTTCCCTTTTCAATTTTGGTTTTGGTGCAAATATTCTTCAACAAAATTATTAAGCTGTCGTTCTAGCCTCTGGTTGGTTTAGTTTCTAAAAACAATGTCGGTATCGTTCCAGCCTCTGATCGGTGCTGGTTTTCTAAAACAAATTACTTCAGTTTTGTTGTGATTTTCGTATTGGTTTCGTTCCCTAAAATAATTTCTGTTTTGTTTTTGCAATTATTATTTTGACTCCGTTTACCAAAGCTACTTTCGCTCGGTGACAATTTCGTAAATTGAATAACAAAAAGAATACTTACAACATGGCTGAAGGACTCGCATCGGAGAAGCATAGTTGGTTGGTTGGTTGGAGTGGCGAGTCCCAATTGACTCCAATTAGCGCTCATGCGCCGTTTTTATACCACAACTTGTGAGTTAACTAATGAAAGGGTGTCGTAAGAAGAGTAATAAACATTTATAAGACCCTCCGAGAAATCCGTCCCCCTATATCCATACCGTGGAGTTTATAAATTTGAGAAGCTCTTCCAGCCTAACATCCTTGAGTTCTGGGAGGCTTTCGAAAAAGGGCTTTCCAAGAAACTTTATTCTGCTTCGACAGTGTGCTGGGCATCCGCACAGCAGATGCTCAACCGTTTCCTCCGCCTCCGGACGCTTGCAGCTGCGACAGGAGGTATTGCGTTCCAGTCCCATCCTTTCCGCATGTACCCCAATTGTCCAATGCCCCGTGAGCACCACAACTAGTCTGGATATATCCTTTCTTCTCGTCTTAAGGACAGCTATAGATAGTTTTTCGTTATATATTGGCCACATGCGCTTTGAAACTCTACAGGGCAGCAACCGATTCCACCTATTGTTCAACCAGTGCTGGGAGATGCGACCTTTGATGAGTCCCAGGGGTGCAAGGACCTCCTTCGCTCTGAGAGATCAAGAGCCGCTCCACGCCGTGCCAGCTCATTCACCATCTCGTTACCCTGTATGTTTCGATGCCCTGGCACTCATATTAAGGTAACGATCTGCCGGGTCGCCGGAATCATGGCGCTCTCCCTACACTGCCCATCGCTACATGATGATATCGTCTCTGATCTGAGGGCCCCAAGAGCTGCCTGGCTATCGGAGAAAATGGCTACCCTTTTACCGTTTCCATAGCGAAAATCTCAGCTTGAAACACGATTGCCGAGTCGGGAAGCCGGAATCAAGCATGGAACTAGTTCAATTCACTAAGGGATGCGAGACTATGATTTGTTGTTGTAACGTATTGTTTGATAGAAAGATGGTTTTAAAACTTTATGTTGAGGTGAGATTTGACAAAGCGTCGGTTACCTTTTACTTTAATCGGTAGAATTTGGTAGTTACTCGGGGATCATAACAAGGGTACGAAATGGTTTTCTTCGACTATCCAAACTGGTATGTTGTTGTTGTAGCAATTAAGACATTCTTCGAAGGTGCTGGGGAGTGTTATTGATGTTGATGGTCCTTTGCGGGATACAGATCAGGTACGTTCCGGTAAAAAGCATCATTAAGGTAAAAGCCCGACCATCTCGGAAACGAACCTTGTAAGCCATCATCCCGCTCCACCCTTAGTTCGATGAGAAGCCAGAGCCTCGGCTGTTGTATCATTATGGTATTTTAGTCACCTCTTACAACAGGCATACCTGCCGTAGTTATATTCTTAGCCCCGTAACCCGATAGGGGTAGTCCAGATGGTATATTTACCAATGGTGATCTTCTTTATGTTTGTCAGTTGGTTTTATTGCAGGCGAAGCATTAGGATTATTGTCTCTTAAGAATTTGGGAATTGATTTATGGAACTTCTGAAGTCTGTTTACTGTCAAATAAGAAAAAGGAAAGAGTTTAAAGGACAAATAGATGATTGAAGGTGAAAGGCGTCATATCTATGGACTATTGCAGAACTTATTTCATTCTATGCTTTTTCTTTCTAAGATATTCTTTGTCTTTGCATTTAATTCACTTTAATATTAAAAAAATAGCAACAGACCGTTTGAAATATTAAATGGCCTTAGATAAAAGAAGGTTTCGCCTTTAAAACAAATTGAATGACTAATTTACAAAACCGTTAAATTTAACTGTAAACATTAACACCTTTTAACCTTCAACGAAGCAACTAATGCGACCAGGAACTACGCGCCTTCAAAGTATCCATTATTAAATAGTTGTGAAAAGTAATAAGTTTTCCTCAAGTTCTGTTTTTAGAATGTGCCATCCTTTTGTTTCTCTTGTTTTTGTATTATTTGTATATTTATTTTCAAAGTACTGCGCAATGGCATTCTTGTTAATTGTATACGTATTAACCTTGCCAAATATCTTCGGTTGATGCCTTTAGATTACTTATTTAGATTGTAGTTTCTATGCAGCCAAAATAAGGAAGGGGAAACATTTTTCGATTTATTTTTACATGGCAAGTTGAAGTTGGTTTAATTTGTCACCATCTCCTTAACTTTTTCAATGATATACGAACAAAATACAACAACTTTTTTTATATCCTAAACCGAAGTAGGGGGATGATTTAGCTTTTCCTCAGAAAATCAGCGGCTTTATGATATGAATGTGTATGAATACAAAATTAAAGTAAGGCGGTAACCCTTCCCAAAAATATAATATTATATTAGCCGTGTTTTTTTTACACGCGTATATGTTTACGTTTGCGCGTATAAAAAACGCTTATCCTCGATTAGATAATGCTTAGGAGCCCCATCTAGCGGCAATGGCTAAATAACTAGCTAAAGAACAGGGTGTACCTAAAATCGTAGACATAAACCTCTGGTGGCTATAATGTATAACATATAGCAGAATCGGTTGCGATGAATTGTGGATACACACCATTTTTAGAGGTGATACATAGAATTAGTGTTGAGGTTAAACATAGACACATATTTCAGTTACATCTGAAATTTAATAGTACTACTTTTATGCGCAGCAATTTCAGAGGAGTATTTAAAGTTTGACGCTTAGCAGTCCATATAAAGTTTAAGCGTAAACGTCTATAGATGTAAAAAAAACAGCTATTATATTAAATATCGTGAACACCGCATTTTAAAAGGCTACACTTTAGTAAGAACGCTTTCGAGAGAGTAGCGGATATCCAAAGGAATAAAAATAATAAGGTCAGTTGGCAGCCCTAGGTGACAACCCTACTTAAAAAATTTCCTATTAAGGTACGGCGGGAAAAGCCTTTTGTTTGATACCTGTATGGACATATTTCATTTAAGCTTTAAAAATCTCAAATAGGTGGCATCCTTGTGAAGACATCCGCAGTACCTAAGAAATAAGTATTCGTTTGAACAGCTTTCGGGATTGTAGCGGATATATAAAGGAACAGGTACACGTAATACGAGTACAGTGGTAGCCCCAAGCGGCAACCACGTGGCAAAATACTTTTCATTTGATACCCATTATGACATATCTGGTTCGATTTGGAGGTATCTCCGCTCAAATGTTTTATACCCTGGTGAAAGCAAAGCTAAAAATTAAAAGGTTCGTCATGGCAAAAAAAACCGGCGCCAACAAGAATAATGATGTTAAAAGTACGCGTTCTAAACATGCTTTGGGTCATAAATAGCCAGCTCACTTGTCCTACTCGCACTGCTGTTTGTTTGGTGCAAAAAACGTGGACGGTGACACCAAAGATGAGACACAACTGTTGGAAAACGAGGGAAAATCTTAATATGATATGTACGAGCCGGACCCGTGCACATCTTGCGCAACCAATATAAAAGTCTCTTATTAAATATCAACAGAAATCAGCTGTTCTATCAATCAATTAAAACTCTAGCATATAATAGCAACTGCCAGTAATGCAGTGCAAATATTCACAATAGTGCCATAAACATCAGTTTAAATTTTTAAGTGAGTAATTTCAAAAAATTAACCAAGAAACTTTCGTTAATCCATTTTGTGTGAGCGACAGTGGGCCATAAGATAAGAACAGTCCGATTTCTATTTCGGAACTTCCGAGCAATTGAGACTTGTGATTAAGATGATAACGATTTCGGTTTCGATTGTTTGGAATCGGTGTGATAACGAAAGTTGGCCAGCAGAAAGAGTCTTTCCCAAGCGCTAAGACAGTCAATCAAAACAACTTATTGACGAATTTTTTAAAGTTATTTTAGTTTTAGTGTTAGATCCCACAATCTAACTACACTTGGGTTGATAGGTTTCGCTCGTATTTTGCTTTGTAAAATCCGATTCTGATGCATCAAGTACTAGGAAACTCACATCCGTAACTTTCCTAGTGCTTATTTTGGTATAGAATATTTTGTTGATTCTTTTTATACATCAATTTGTTGTAGTTATTGTAGGATATAAGTGCTATCAAATATCCATTATTATTTTCCATTATCCATTAGTATTTTGCAGAGCGTTCGAATAACTCTTAACGAATTAAAAATCTCCCATAATTGGAAAGTAGGAAGTTTTCGGAATACTCATAGTATCATTTCGGAATTATTTTCGGACCATTTCGGTATGATTCATGGACTATCTCTCGATTATTGAAGGAAGTTAACTGAATTTGTTCGTATTATTTAGTGCCTATTTCGGATCATCCTGGGACAAATTTATCGCCTTGGAAGTATTTTAAAATATTTTCCGCATTCTTTTTTTTTATTTAGGAATAATTTCGGAAATGTATGATTTCAGGACTACCAATGTTTCTTTTTTGTTGTTCGCTGTTAATTTCTAATTTTATTGAAACAATTTCGGAACCATTTATGAATCATGGCTATAATTAAAAAAGGGGAGGAGGTTCCCTGGGAACAGTTACATATATTTTAATTTTTGATCTTGACCAAATCAATTGCCCTATAAATCGAAGTCTAAAAAAGTTTATCACCGAACCATTGGAATTTGTTTCCGGGGCCACTTCGAGATCATTTCGTAAGTAACTGTTTCCAGATAGCGATTAAGCCCCAATTTTTTCAAAAATGCTATTTGCTTTCATGGTCCATGGTTTATAAATTTTGATCCAAACTATTTGGGGAAAGTAGGCAGTTTTCAGGATAATTAGGGAAGGATTTTAGGATTGGATAGTATCGGGATTATTTCAGGACCTTAGCAGGATGTTTTTGGGGTTATTTGGGGGCTGTTTAGTGATCATTTGGCATCCTGTCGCGGCTATTTCAGAATGATTTCCAGATTGGTTTTATAATCGCACTGCGTAAACCAGCCTTCACGCACTGAATACACCTCTGAGTGCAACTGGCATCACTGTCAGCTGTTGCTGAACAGTAGTGGCAATTTCACTCAGCAGGGCGAATTCAGTGCGTGAAGGCTGGTTTACGCAGTGCGGTTATAAAACCAATCTGGAAATCATTCTGAAATAGTCGCGACAGGATGCCAGAGCTAACGCCGGGCCATTTAAGCACTGTTTTCATATACCCTTAGTAAGTTTCCAGACGATGTTGGGACTATCTATGCCTTATTTCATGATTATCTCCGGATTATATTGGGCCTTAGATCTCTTCGGAGGTTATGGCGCCTTACACTTTATATTGGGATTGTTTTGAATAATCATTTACCTACTATTACTTTTTTGGACCGTTTAGAGACTGTTTCACGAAACTTATTGGAGCTTCATATACCGTTATATGTATTATTTTCATCGTGCGGACGGAGTCGGAAGGACCAGGTGGAAAACGATTTAAACTCCCTTGGTGTGACCAATTGGCGCCGGTTGGCGGAGCGAAGGAGCGACTGGCGCGCCTTGTTGGACGGCCATAACCGTTTAGACGGTTAAGCGCCAATTAAGTAAGTAAGTAACGACGGAGTCGCATTAAAAGAATCGTTCGAAAACGCTCCTTTTATTATAAGGAAAGTGAGTTTTTAGCCAACTGTTATTTTAGAGCACTGGCTTTATTTATATAAATGGACATACACATACTTCCATACGAACATACATATGGCATGTGCAAACAAATAATTTTTGTCATTTGTACGAGCAAGAACAAATAAAACAAAAACCAAATTACTAAATGCGAAATAATTTTCCATGAACTTAACTATGTGAATTACAGTGCCATACAAACCAAAAAGGGTCCGTCCATTTGACAAGACGCATGAAAGGGCCTTGTATGCATTTCAGCGTGCACCAGAAATCGGATCTGGAGTCTGGTTGGTTCTAAATCTCCTGAAAATTTCAAGTAAATTGCTTAAAGTGAAAAAAAAAAATTTATTTGAAAATTAAATTAAATTTGAAAAATTAAAAAAAATAAATATTTATTTCCTTACATTAAGTGAAACATGAAAATGCGAATTAAACTAATATTATTATTTTTAATTTATATCCACAGCCATATCATCTTACGGTAATAACTGAAGGGGAACTTCACTTATCAGTGGCTTATGATAAAACAAGTACAGGTGTCTAAGTTCGGGTGTAACCCAACATTATATACTCAGCGTGAGCTTCAATTGTACATTTCATTTCAGATAAATTACTTTTCTACATAACACGTGGCACCACCCGTTTAAAAAAAATGTCTTCCCATTTCCTCTTACAATAAAACTTGATAAGTGAAATATCATTGATTCAAAACTATTTTTTGCTAAGTTATAGATTGGTCTTTAACCGATCTCGTCCATTTTTTCTAGAAACATTTCCTGCTATAGGAAAAATATGTGTACTCAATTTTATTACGATTCGTTAATTTTTCTTCGAGTTATGTCTCCCGAAACATAGAAAATTGCTTAGTCATAAAAGGGGCGATGCCACACCCATTTTTTAAAATTTTAAGTTTTTCCTATTTATTGTTATAAATCCACTTGGGAAATGAAATACTATTGATATAAAGCTCTTTTTGCAAAGATATGGCTTATTTAGTCGTCCACGACCATTTTAAAAATCTTTTATATAAAAGTGGGCGTGGTCCTTAACCGATTTCGTTAATTTTTCTTCAAAGCATTCCTTGTAGTAAAGGCAACCTCTCTGCCGAATTTTGTTACGATAGGTTTAACGATTTTTGATTTATGATTACCAATATTTGTACAATTGATTTTATCACAAGTGGGTGCCACGCCCATTAAAAATTTTTTTTTTTTAATTTTTATCAAGATTCTCAATATCAGTCCATATGTCAAATTTCAACATTCTAGGTGTGTTATTTACTAAATAATCAGGTTTTTTGTCTTTTCCAAAATGTTATATATATGTATAAAAAGCGGGCGTGGTTATTATCCGATTTCGCTCATTTTCAACACCAATCTATTCTGGGTCCAGATAAGCTCGTATACCAAATTCGGTGAAGATATCTCAATATTTGATCAAGTTATCGTGTTAACGGTCAGACGGACGGACGGACATGGCTCAATCAAATTTTTTTCGATATTGATGATTTTGATATATGGAAGTCTATATCTATCTCGATTCCTTTATACCTGTACAACCAACCGTTATCCAATCAAAGTTAATATACTCTGTATGCAAAGCACGCTGAGTATAAAAAGGCTAGCATAACACTAAGTAAAATCGAACCCTGAATAGATTTTGTTCGAAAAGATGGGTGCCTGGACAAATTCCCGGAAAGATACTTCACAGGGACACTCTCCGGGTTGGTGTAAAGTTATCCTGCAAATGTGAATAAAATCGACACAGTGGTTTCGGAGTCCTTAGGCTGCATACAAACATGTGTACATCCTTCATTATATATGTACTAGCTTATGCCCGTGGGTTTTACCCCACGTTTCTATAAAAATATGCGGGCTACGTGTAACTGGCCATGGGTCAAATATGAGTTGGTAAGATTGACTTCTGCTACAGCTAATGACTGTTGTTGTATGATATATTCATATTTGTAACATGATTCGCCTCGCGTAGTTGAGGTTGACAATTGAGTTGCAGAAGCCCTGAAGCTATAAAGGTTTGTATTGCCCTCATCAATCCAATTTAACTCTTTACTGGATTTCAATGTTCTTGCATGAATACTTCCAGAGTTATGCTGTATCAAACTTTCCATTTGTATGGTAGGTGCCACCCCCTTTTTATATTGAAGTTATGTTTAGCCTATGACCATATTTGGAAGGTTTCTAGTGCGTGATTCAAACTTAGTTGTGATCGGCCGATTTGTTTAGGGCGCAACCCGATTTTTACCTACATACAAACATTCATAATTTGAACTTTATACATATATATATATATAAATAGAAAATGTGGATAGACTGAAGTTAACAAAACATTTTAAGGGCGGAAGATTACTAAACATCCAAAAGGAATAACAGCCAAAGAACACTGTAGTCAAACTTTATCTGCTTAAATAACCTAAGTTTGAACGGTAGCCATAGTTCTAAAAAATCCCATTTTAAGAAGGTGCCACGCCCCTTTTTCCCCAATTCTACATTCTACTGGAGGTGTTAGGACCTAACCTCATATAGCTCCTTCCCAATTTTCACTATCCTACAATTACTACATCCAGAGATATGCAGTATGAGAATTTCCATTTATATGGGAGGGGCCACGCCCCTTCTCCCCCATACCACATTTTCTTGGGGGTGTTAGGGATTGACCTCATATAACTCCTTACTGAATTTCAATGTTCTAGCATGAATATCTTCAGAGTTATATAGTACCAAATATTTATTTTTTATGGGAGGTGCCACGCCCCTTTTCTATCGATATTATTTTTAGCCTATGACCATCCTTGGAAGGTTTCTAGTGGGTCGATCCGTTTAGGACGCAACTCGATCTATACTACATACATACATAATTTGAATTTTATATATATAGATATTGTGCACAAATATTAATATATATAGAAATATTGTTTAAGAATTTTAACGAAACGTTTCAAGTTTTGAACGAAAGGATATATTTCAAGAGACGTATGCATCCTTAACCATTATCAACACTACACGCACAAATATGTATGTATGTATGCTGATATGAAATGAAAATATATACATATTTACACCTATATGTACCTATAAATGCATTTCCGAAGTTAAATAACGCTAACGAATGCTGGCTTTTTCACCATTCGATCTAATTCAACATGTACATATGTATACTGTGACGCATAATGTGATGTGGTAAAAGTCCCACTCAAAGCAAGTATGCTCATACAGTTCACAGCGGATAACCACACGCACTACATTTCCAACCTGTTAATTTAGTGTTACATCTTAAAATTTCACTCTCATAATTTTTTGAAAGCGCGCTTAAGGTGTATAACTTCAAATATATTCAGCTTTTAACGGCTTAGTTTTAGAAGCCACCTAAAGTTCCACCTTTCGATGGGCATATCAAGCATTTAAATTTATGTCAAGCCTTTAGATTTTGCTTTTGTAAGACATTTTCTCTTGGTAATATTTTTTTAAAAAACTGCTATGGATTTTAAAAATATTTTTTTGTGCTACATAGCTGCAAGCATAACTACGTTATTTCCAGAACGTCATATAGGCATGTAGTTAATATTTAAAAAATAAATAAATGTAAGACGCAATAACCTCCGAAGAAATTTTAAGCCGAGTCTCTCATCCAATTAACGTTCTCCTTTTTAATTTTTCCTAAAAATTGGCGGGACGGGACCTACATATATGTTTTAAAAGTTTTCAATGAGACACTTTTCATGACATAAATACACTCGGAGTGCTTGCCAAACACATCCGAGATGCGACCCCGCTTAGAAAAATTTTCTTCTAATTGAAAAAACTTGTTTCTAAAATTTTTGATGTTTCTTTACCCGGGGTGTGAACACCACGGCGGCCGCCGTATTAAATATTAATTTTATCGTTACTGCGTATTTATGATTTGAAATAATTTTATTTACTTAAATGTTCAATTAGGAATAAGTCTTATTGATTTAATTATTTGAACTGCTTGCTTAATGGAGTAACGGCACGATAATTCCCTACCTTAAGCTTATAGGTACACTACAGTTAAATAAAATGTCAATATGCTTAGAATATTTAAATAGGATTAGTAATCTGCAATGCCATTTGTGTTTGTCTATTAGTGGCTTTGATCTAAAAGTTCTTAAGCAAATACATTTGAAATTTTTGTATGCGTTAAAATATAATTACTTATATAATAAGTATGAAATTCAGTGGTGGATCTAGGGGAGGGGGCGGCTATGGGGCCTAAAAATGATAAATGATAAAAAATTCTTTAGTGGCGTTTTATGCAAAATATTTCCTTACCTTTTCATTTCACGTTGTGTAAGTGATGACACTTGATAATCGATTAATGTTTTATTACCAGCTGATTACCACGCTGCCATATCATCATAACGAAAAAAATAAAATAAAATTTCGATGTAATTTGATACACACATTACAAATTTCACAATCCGAGTTGCCCAAATAGATTTGGAGCCAAAAAAGGGCAAACATTTTAAAGAGGGCCAAAAAAAGGGCTAGGGGCTAAACCCGAAATACAGAGCTACAATTTACTACCCTTTCCAGGACTACATGATTTCTTCATTGACGTCAAGGTTCAAAGGTGAATTTCTGAAAATATAGCCTCTGGAGGGACTGATTCCAGCATACTCTGCAGGAGTAACGATTGAAGAAATTGTACTTGCTGCTAAAGTTTATAAAGAAGATCTCACCAGTCACAATGAGACAGTGCTGAAAAATGAGATTTTATTGATGCATAACCATTGCAAAAGTGATCCATTAAAGAGTGCTCAAACAGCTACTGATGCCTTGAAAATCATTAAATCAGCACACTTTTCTTCATTTTTTCCAAACGTGAAGGCACTGTTGCAAATATTTGCGACTATCCCCGTGATATCAGCGACCGCAGAGCGTTCTTTTTCTGTTCTAAAGCGCTTGAAGACTTATTTGAGAGTCAATATGTCTGAAAATCGACTGACTGGTCTGGCACTAGAGAACGTCCACAAAGAAATATAAACGGACATTGAAGATATAACCGATCCTTTCTGTAAATCGAAGCCCCGACGACTCGAATCTTTGGATTGGTCGATAGAAGATTGAAACAGCAATAAGTGGGTTTGAAAGAGAGGTTTTTATAACTATTTTTATATGGTTGTTATATCATTATCTCGAGTGTGCTGAAAAAAAGAAGAACTTCATTTCAGAAAATATTTCTTGTACTTTATTAGTAAGTTATTTAATTTTTTTAATTTTGAAAATCCTCGTTTGGTCATGTCATTTTATATTCTGTATACATTTATTTAACACATCATGGAAAACAAAAACAAAATTTGAAAGTGAAAAAATGTCAAGCCTTTTTGGGTAATCCGTTGGGTTTATTATTATTATTATTGCAAGGGGTTTATTTCCCACAATAACTGCTGTTGGCTTTGGTAGTACCACCTTGGTGAAGATTTATTTAGCTCGATATCCAATGTAGGATATCAACTGGAAAATGTGCTGGCTATTCATTTGATAATCATAATATATTATATTTCTTAAAATCTCTCAAATGATGGAGAATAATTTGAGAATGATGTTGGATATCAACTTGAGAACTATCAGGCTTAAGAATAATAAGAGAATAATGTTGTATATCAACTGCAGAATTAGAAATGTATTTCTCCAAGAGAGGATACATATTTTTTTATTTTTATTGAGTAAACAAAATCTAAGGCCCATATTACGTTTCACGATCAGTGACTTTTCACGATCACTGGATTTTGACTCAAGCGATAACTATGCAAGTGTTAAACTATTTCTAAATATTATATTAATTTATAGATCTAACGTATATTTGTTTCTAGTTCACATAGGTATCCGATCCACCATATCACAGCTATTCGATTCAAAAAATGAGTTTCGATCACGGATAGTAAAACGTAATACCGGCATAGCTGTTGCCGTATCTTCAAATTATCTATATAATAAAAAAACAATGTTGCCGTACAAAAAATTCTACCCAAAAGCCGGCCTTCTCTGTAGTTTAACTACAGTACTTAGTTCGAGCTTAGCTAAACCAACTACTAAAAACCCGGGCCTTAGCCTTAATGCTTATGTCTGGGTTATGTTATTAGCTTACTTTCTTATTACAAGCAGTGTAATAGCTCCACCACAATCGTCGTACCTTTTCGTTTCTCCCCGTCTCTATCTCCTGTTCAAAAAACTACCATCTTACGTGTGATTTTTTTTAAATTGATGCTTGAGAAGATTAAACAACCTTCAGAGTTTAACCGCTTTGGAACTATATTTTATTAGAACATACAATAACTAGAAAACGAAGCGGAAAAGATGGCTTTGATGGTGAATGAGGATAAAGCGATGTATCTGCTGTCTTCAAACAAAGAGTTAGCGCATATGCGCCTTGGCAAGCACATCATAGATCATTATCGAACGTTCGGTACTTTTGGGGCCAGATAGTTAGTAGCATAATGACATCCACGTTGTAAAAACGTTCGCCGAAGACTTTGTTGTTGACATAATCAAATTACGTCAGGGGTAAAAAAAGGAAAGACTAGGGAGATAGTTGCTAATTTTAAAGCATAAATCATCAATGGACGGTTAAGACCCTGCTGTAATTAGCGTACAGTGATCACCTTGGAAAGAATGGTTTTGATATCACGTTCCTAAACTGGAACGGAGCCTTTCGACTATTCAAATAATTTGGGGTACATGTTTTGAAACTAGTTGGTATGGTAGACCCTTCCAAATCTTGCAGCAGCGTGTTATGATTGACTGTGTCAAAAGCTTTCGATAATGGAAGATGCACTGGTTTTATGTGTGCTTCTGATAACCTGCCGTCTGAATTTTGTCAAAGGCGGAATGCATTACGTATTGTCGGCAGAAAACATTCCGCATTTCTTCGCATCCGACAGCACTTAATCGCTAAATGTTATGGATATTTTGTCATTGTGCTATATCGGAACTGAAAAAGAACTTTATAATTGATTATAGCCTATCAAAAGCGGCAGAGTAGTTACAGTTATTTATACCTCCCTCCCATTTCGCACGCTTGTGTTTGTCCACAAGTTATCTGATGCTTAAGAATATGCCAGTTATTTGAGGGTTGCTGGGGTTGTGGCTTATGGCACAGATCAAGTTTTCTAACCAAGGTTGCGGGCCCGGTTGGAAAATTTGGTCGTATTTCCAGAATTCTTTTTGCTTATATTCAAGCCGCTTCCTTTTTTGAAGTTGATGGTAGTGCGGTGCCCAGACGTGATGAATTCGGCAGATCGCTCACGCGAGAGGAGTGTGGATCAGTGGTTGTTGTTGTTGTTGTATCGATAAAGACATTCCCCTATTTTTTGGGGGGGGGGGGTGGTCCTTTGCCGCCATAATATGACTACATTGAACCTTCTAAGCCATCCCGCACGCACCCATTATTTCCGTGAGGAACTTGGTCTCACCATGCTGCTAAAGAAACATGATTCACCAAGGGTAGGTGAGTTTGACAATTGGGTTAGATAAGCTATAAATTGCACTGGGAGTTCCTTGAAAGGGCTCCGCTACACAAACCCTTAAATCATTTCAGTATTTTAATTACCTCTTACGACAGGCATACTGAGGTGGGTAGGTGAGGTGGGTAGGTGGTTGGATGCCTATGTTAGCATCGGCTGCCAGCTGACGACTCCGAAGTGTACGTTTGTGATGTCTGGGAAGCTATGACGATTTCCTACCATACGTTTGGGGGCGTCCCCGTGCAGAATGTCGTGAAATCTATTTGATCTGCTGTCAGCTTGCAGGTTGCTATGCGTGATGGACATTGAAACCTACTAATATTATGTGTCAGTGCACTAATATCAGAGAAGTACACGCTAGGGTAGCAAGTAGCGATGGGATATATATTTTAATGACTTCCAAATTCGATTCGCCTAACTGAATAGATATGAAAGCTTTGCCGGTGTTAGAGTCAATTATATTGCATTGCAAAGAGTATGTGAGACGACTGCGTGGTTTCGATCTTTCCTGTGCACCTCAAAGCTGAATAAATTCTGCAATGCCTCTTGTATCGCAGCTATTTAAATGTTGTGAGGGGTCACTCTTGCCAATAAATGCTACTTTGGACTAAGCAGACAATTGGAAACTAAAGTGCTTTCTCCTCAACTCACTTATCTTACACGTCCTGCCATATGGTGTAGAATCATGGACGCTGACACCATCAGATGTGGCTGCGCTGGGACTGTTCGAGAGAAAAGTATTCGAAAGGCTTACGGATATCTACGCGTGGGTGACGGTGAGAACCGAAGAATATATGTGCAGACATAAACATAGTCCAGCAAATTTAAACACCGTGGTTGTGCTCTGGTGCAGAAAGATTGCTCTCGAAAAAACATAATATTTTAATTATCGAAATCTTCTTTTAGTTGTACTGATGCAGAACTTTTGCGTCGCAACTTTGAGTAAATTTGTCAACTGGGAGTTTTATTTCTGATTTAATTATTCACTTTTTTATGTAAACCTGCTGTCAACGACAATCTGTTTACCTAAAAGTTTTGCATATACAACCTTCTTTTAATACATACATATGTACATATTTCTCAAATACATATAAATATTATATTTCGAACTATACGATAGATACATTTCCATAAACATATTACAGTACGTAAGCAACATGAATACATATGTACATGCATGTGACACCACGGCGTATACGCAACCTCTGCGAAGTGGGTTGGGTTGTCACCCTTTGGAGCCAATGACAGTTTATTTACATGATATTACAATCTGAATTACAAAATTACCTTATGACTCGAATAGTTTTAGCCTCTTTCCGTTCCCTTACTAATTGCATGTAAGTGGTTGTGTGGGACTTTTGAAATAATTGTCAATTTATGTGTATGAAAATGTTGGCTCCAAGTTAATTATGCAGTGCAAATGAGCTTAGGGAGACTCCCTTTGTAAATTTTTAATTGTGTTAAAATATCAGCTACGGGTCATCTTATGTGATTAATAATTTTAAATGCAACAAGCCAAAATAACTCAAAAGCAATTGTCATTGCTAAAAAACTTGAAAAGAGGAGAATAGTTTACGCTTTAGCTGAACATAGCTAAAAATAACCAAATTTACAGAAAACTTGTATGTACCATGGAAGATTAGTTTACCCGAACATATAAGTTAGGTAAGGGTGGTTGGCTATCTATGAAGAAGCCAGGGTTAGCTTGGGATAGCTGGCTTATTGTGATAGTATTGCTGTGAGCTGAAGTCCTTCCTTATATGAATGTTGAATAAAATGTACCATTTCGCCCTAAACGATTGTGTCATAATTGCAAATTTGGTGTAACTAACATATCAAGGCGTTTAAATTTGTTCACAGAAGGGAATAAATTTTCATCATTTTGGCCACATAGCTCAATAAATTATCACTACTTACTAAGTAGTACTCATTAAAAAAAAAGTTAGGCGTAAGAACCTTCCAAAATCTAAATTTTACTTTTCAAGTTTCTTTTTCAGGTGGAATTTGCTCTTATGGAATAGGAACCCCCTGTTGAAAACTAGGTCTACCCAACGGAACGCTTACACATTTATCTATCGAACCACTTTCTACACAAAAAATGGAATATATAATACATGATTCTGAGCCAAAAAATATATTTTTTGGGAAGTGACGAACTCAGCGGGGTTAAATTGAAAAACAACTCTTGGTTGAAACCCAAATCATTTATGTACGTTCTTTGCCAGGACGTGCCCGGTGAACCCCGTTATTAATATGCAATAACCCACCCTTGCAGAAGAAGAAATCACACTACCAAGGGAAACCCGAGTCACCATTGGCCAACTTCGCTCTGGATACTGTAACAGGTTAAACTCTTACTTTTCCAGAATCAACCCCGACACTGGGGGCACTGTTAATAAAACAACAGCAACAACTGAAATAGCAATCTATTCTCGGAGGAAACTGTACATTGCAGGTGGAGTAATTAGTCATGCACTTCCAAACTATTCATGGGGAGGAATCAGGGATAGAACTAAGTAGGGTAAGGGATGTGTGAGAGAAAGTGGACAATTTTTTTTTTAATTTTAGAAAATAGTATATTTCGCCATATTTTAAGTACTTATATATTCAATAATTGATACACAGACTTGTTCTGGTTTTCTGCGAATTCGACTTTCTTTTTTGGGCAGCTGCTTTTACAACGGTAATACCATAGTGGCCAGAACCATGTACAGCAGTACCCCGTTGTGTTCCGTTATATATATAAGAAGAATTTGGTTTTTAAATGGCCCCACGCCAGTTTTTAAATATTATTTCGAGAAGTTTCTTTTATATAAATGTGTTGTGTCAATGTGGCTTGTCGCCATGTTTTTTTTCATTGTCGCCATATTTTTTCACCGTTACCATCCGTTATGTATATATATAAAGCGAGTTGGTTTTTATATGGCACCACGCCAGTTATTAAAACTTGCACGAATTTTTGATTCCTGTTAGGAGCGCAAGAACACCACCCTAACTCCAGGTCAGGGAGGTATCGCATCTCCTAATTCAGCCAAAACGGCCGAGGGATGTACAGAAGCCAACGTTTAGGCCTATTTTAATTTTCCACTCAACGCAAAAAAAGCCAGAAAAATTGCCGCTGAGTCGAGGATGACACCGCACGTGTACTCACGCGAAAAGACAAGACCGGAATGCGAATTCGACTTAGAAACTGTTCTAGTTTTAATGAGTTAACCGGGGATTGCCCGTATCGCTTTAAATGTATGAAAACATTTATTTCAAGCAATTTTTAATTTTATAATTTATTTTAATAATTTGGGAAAAATTTAAACAACGTGACATCAGGACACAAGGCGACAGCTGTTTCGATTATACCTTGTAAATCTCTTCAAAGCCTTTTCTCCCGGGAGTGGGAGTCGAACCCGCACTCATACGATAGTTGAAATGGTTACAAACGTATTCAGCTACGTCATGCCTTAGTTGTTGTAAAGTTTTTCCCAATTGCCTTCTTTCGCATATATTATCTTCTACACATCACATAATTAGTATGTAGTTATGTGTTGAAGTTTGCATGTTTGTAAGGCGGTTTTCTGGTTTTCTTGAACAGAAATTTTTCCATTCCAACTCAAGTACTTAGAAAAAATGAATTGAAAGTAATTGAAAAATGTCATTACGGCTACAAGATCAGCGAAAATTGTAACTGCTTGTGAAAACCGGAACGGGCCTAATAATCATTCTAAATACGAAAGAGATGAGTAGGAGGAGATGAAGAGGAAAATGGAGAGGAGGTATAAGAGATAAGGTAGCGAGGTAGAGGAGAAAAAGGATATGAGGTGGAAACAAAAAGAGAAATTATAAGACGTATCGAGAGAAAGAGAGTCGAGAAGTAAAAACACGGAGTAGAACGATTATGGCAAGGAATAGTGGAACGGGAGAAATGGAGGTAATGAAAGGGAGAAAAAGAAGGAAAGAAAAAAGAAGAGGATGATAGTTAAGGAAAATTAAGGGGAGGGAAAAGCGGAAAGCCAGACAAAGAGCGGGAAGATAGTAAAGTGGAACACGATAATATAGAAAGAGCGGAAGGAACAGAAGAAAAGTGGAAATGTTTGGGGTATAGAAAGGCAGAATAAAAGTTTTATTTTTTGTGCTGGCTCAAGGTCCAAAAAACTCACTAACACACAGTGTTCGGTTTTACTGCCAATATATTTCGGGTACACTTCGGAAACCATCCTCAGGGCCAGTTTCGTATATATCTGCTCCCTCTAATGTGTGCATACTAAAGAGCAAAAGTGGATAAAAAACTGGTCCTGGATACGGTTACCGCAGTGTAATCAAAATATATTGGTATTTAAACCCAATACTTAATTTCATTGGGTTTTTCGAAGGAGAATACAGATGGACTGAAATCCTCAAAGGGAAGTGTTATACAACGGTTTAGTTCACTTTGGAATTATTTTTATATTTGGTTAAACCACAGCGATGTGAGTAATACAATGTTCAAACAGAAAAATAAATTGGGGCAATTTCGATTTAAATTGAGTGGTGTTCATACAACTCAATTTAGCTGACTCAATAGGTATTTCATAGCTGGTTGACTCATCTCTACAGCAACAACATACCTTTGTTCAGACTGTCAAAATGTGCGTGTTGGTATTAGGCGAATGGAATAAAATATAAAACTTTGAAATTTTTGTGCGTTGTAAGAAAATGTGTTCAATGTTTTGGTTTCATTTTGAGTGTGCCATCTTCTTTTGAAAATCCCTACTCCAGTGAAATGAAGAAAATAAAATCAGCTGATGAGATGAGCCAACCATATAATTGAGCCATGCGTAACTGACGTTTAAATCTACTCAATAAACACACTTTACAAGGTTGTATTTGCAGTTTCAAACAATTTATTACACAATTTTTTTTAAATTGGCAATTTATTATTACAATTTATTATATGATAAATTGCATAATAAATTGTCCAAATGGTATAAATTGACAATTTGGTGTGTGTTTGTACCTAGTATAAGATTTCAATATAAATTTTATAAAATTATATTTTAACAAAAATTCTTATTATGAGTTAATTAAAGAAAAAATAGACACAAACATATTTCGCCATTTACATAGTTTTGCGTGATAAAAAATGCGTGGGTACAAAGTTGCCGCGAAGCTCGAGGTTTAATATACAAGTGTAAGTCTAGACAAATAATTTTTTGTTTTTTTAAAACTAACAAGTCGATAACACGCCGATCAGAAATCGGTACCGCTCCGATAACAATAGCAAATTGATAGCCTTTAGATGATATATAGATATTTTTTCAATAAAAAATCGATACTTTTTCGATAAAAAATCGATATCTTTTCGACAACAATTCGATAACACGCCAAAAAAAAATTTGGTGACACTCCGATAAAAAAAAGAAAACTTTTCAATGAAAAATCGATAAATTTTTGCTACATTTTCGATAAATAATCGATGACTTCTCGATAATGAATTGATAACTTTTCTATAGCATATCAATACATTTTTGATAGCAAATCTTCAACTTGTCGAAAACTTTTTGGTTACATATAGAAATAAGTAAATAAATTCTTTGCATGATTTACCTCCGAGGAGATTCGGACCGAGTTTTTTTTCTAATTTGCATCATGCTCTTTTTTATTTTATCCTAAAAATTGTCTGTTCTGCCGACTCCGAACGGCATCCACAAGACATATTAATTTTCACTGAGAAGCTTCTTATGGTATTTGCCAAACCACTTTCTAGGGCGGCATCCCTTAGAAAAACTTTTTTCTAATTAAGAAATATTTTTCTAAATTTTTGATGTTGCTTTACACGAAACTGGGAGTCAGAACCTTCGGTGTGGTAGGCGAAACACTACCACCACGCCACGGTGGCCAACGTACCTATATCTTTCGATAAATAATCCATAACTTTTGGGCAATAAATCGATAAATTATCGATAACTCTTGCGCAAAAAGTCAGTAACTCATTGATAACCTTTGCTATCAATAGCAAATTTATGATACCTCGATAACAAATCGATAGCTCGACTATACGTCATAACTAACTCGCCTATACAAGATCGATTACTAATCGATAACAAACTGACAACCCTTCGATAACAAGTTTATAATACTCCGTCCGGTTTAGGTTTCAGCTTCGGGTTTGACTTGTAAACCATCCTTTCCTCTCTCCTCCTCTTGTTTTCCTATCCCTTCCTTTAGATAAAGGGTTTTAAAAGTGGTATAACTCTTTTGTTAATGGCACGAACTTTTTGAAAATTTTATGCATTTTAATACATATGCGTGTACATCGTAGAGAAAAAGGTATTGGGCTTTGTTTGGTTAGTGCATTTGTGAATTAAGGTATGTTATCTTCACAAAAATGTTTTCGCGGTGTTTTTATACTCAGTTGAGCAGAGCTCACAGAGTATATTAAGTTTGATTGGATAACGGTTGGTTGTACATATATAAAGGAATCGAGATAGATATAGACTTCCATATATCAAAATAATCAGGATCGAAAAAAAATTTGATTGAGCCATGTCCGTCCGTCCGTCCGTCCGTCCTTAACACGATAACTTGAGTAAATTTTGAGGTATCTTGATGAAATTTGGTATGTAGGTTCCTGAGCACTCATCTCAGATCGCTATTTAAAATGAACGATATCGGACTATAACCACGCCCACTTTTTCGATATCGAAAATTTCGAAAAACCGAAAAAGTGCGATAATTCATTACAAAAGACAGGTAAAGCGACGAAACTTGGTAGATGAGTTTAACTTATGCCGCAGAATAGAAAACTAGTAAAATTTTGGACAATGGGCGTGGCACCGCCCACTTTTAAAAGAAGGTAGGTAGGTTGAACTGGCCGGTCCATGAGGACCTCACATAGACTGATTGAGTCCGTAGTGTTACCAGAAGTTTGTTTTAACGACCAAAATTTTGCAAGCTGTAATTTGGCAGTCGTTGAAGATATCATGATGAAATTTGGCAGGAACATTACTCTTATATATGTCTGCTTTATAAAAATTAGCAAAATCGGAGAACGACCACGCCCACTTTTTAAACAAAATTTTTTTTAAATTCAAATTTTAAAAGAAAAGTTAATATCTTTACAGTATATAAGTAAATTATGTCAACATTCAACTCCAGTAATGATATGGTGCAACAAAATACAAAAATAAAAGAAAATTTCAAAATGGGCGTGGCTCCGCCCTTTTTCATTTAATTTGTCTACGATACGTTTAACGCCATAAGTCGAACAAAAATTAACCAAACCTTTTAAAATTTGGTATGGGCATAGATTTTATGACGCTAACTGTTTTCTGTGAAAATGGGCGGGATCGATTGATCCCACGCCCAGTTTTTATACACAGTCGTCCGTCTGTCTTTCCACATGGCCGTTAACACGATAACTTGAGCAAAAATCGACATATCTTTAATGAACTTAGTTCACGTGCTAACTTGAACTCACTTTATCTTGGTATGAAAAGTGAACGAAATCCGACTATGACCACGCCCACTTTTTCGATATCGAAAATTACGAAAAATGAAAAAAAATGCCATAATTCTATACCAAATACGAAAAAAGGGATGAAACATGGTAAGGTAATTGGATTGTTTTATTGACGCGAAATATAACTTTAGAAAAAACTTTATAAAATGGTTGTGACACCTACCATATTAGGTAGAAAAAAATGAAAAAGTTCTGCAGGGCGAAACAAAAAACCCTTAAAATCTTGGCAGGAATACTGTACGTGGTATTACATATATAAATAAATTAGCGGTATCCAACAGATGATGTTCTGGGTCACCCTGGTCCACATTTTGGTCGATATCTGGAAAACGCCTTCACATATACAACTACCACCACTCCCTTTTAAAACTCTCATTAATACCTTTAATTTGAGACCCATATCGTACAAACTCATTCTAGAGTCACCCCTGGTCCACCTTTATGGCGATATTTCGAAACGGCGTCCACCTATAGAACTAAGGCCCACTCCCTTTTAAAATACTCATTAACACCTTTCGTTTGATGCCCATATTGTACAAACAAATTCTAGGGTCACACCTGGTCCACCTTTATGGCGATATCTCGAAACGGCGTCCACCTATGGAACTAAGGATTACTCCCTTTTAAAATACTCATTAACACCTTTCTTTTGATACCCATATTGTACAAACAAATTCTAGGGTCACCCCTGGTCCACCTTTATGGCGATATCTCGAAACGGCGTCCACCTATGGAACTAAGGATTACTCCCTTTTAAAATACTCATTAACACCTTTCATTTGATACCCACATCGTACAAACGCATTCTAGAGTCACCCCTGGTCCACCTTTATGGTGATATCTCGAAAAGGCGACCACCTATACAATAACCACCACTCCCTTTTAAAACCCTCATTAATACCTTTAATTTGATACCCATATCGTACAAACACATTCTAGAGTCACCCCTGGTCCACCTTTATGGCGACATTTCGAAACGGCGTCCACCTATAGAACTAAGGCCCACTCCCTTTTAAAATACTCATTAACACCTTTCGTTTGATGCCCATATTGTACAAACAAATTCTAGGGTCACACCTGGTCCACCTTTATGGCGATATCTCGAAACGGCGTCCACCTATGGAACTAAGGATTAGTCCCTTTTAAAATACTCATTAACACCTTTCATTTGATACCCATATCGTACAAACTCATTCTAGAGTCACCCCTGGTCCACCTTTATGGCGATATCTCGAAACGGCGTCCACCTATAGAACTAAGGCCCACTCCCTTTTAAAATACTCATTAACACCTTTCGTTTGATGCCCATATTGTACAAACAAATTCTAGGGTCACACCTGGCCCACCTTTATGGCGATATCTCGAAACGGCGTCCACCTATGGAACTAAGGATTAGTCCCTTTTAAAATACTCATTAACACCTTTCATTTGATACCCATATCGTACAAACGCATTCTAGAGTGACCCCTGGTCCACCTTTATGGCGATATTTCGAAACGGCGTCCACCTATAGAACTAAGGCCCACTCCCTTTTAAAATACTCATTAACACCTTTCGTTTGATGCCCATATTGTACAAACAAATTCTAGGGTCACACCTGGTCCACCTTTATGGCGATATCTCGAAACGGCGTCCACCTATGGAACTAAGGATTAGTCCCTTTTAAAATACTCATTAACACCTTTCATTTGATACCCATATCGTACAAACGCATTCTAGAGTCAACCCTGATCCACCTTTATGGCTATATCCCTAAATGGCATTCATCTATAGAACTATGGCCAACTCCCTCATAAAATACCCTTTAATGCCTTTCATTTGATACATATGTCATACAAACACATTCCAGGGTTTCCCTCGGTTCATTTTCTACATGGTTATTTTCCCTTATGTTGTCACCATAGCTCTCAACTGAGTATGTAATGTTCGGTTACACCCGAACTTAACCTTCCTTACTTGTTTTTTTTTAGTTTCCCCATAGTTGCATAAGCGCTGTCATTGCATTTAATTATTATTATCCCTTCATATTTATCGGCATATGTAGGCGTGTGTGTACCATATAGGTACATACCTATAGATATTTGTTTATTTGCTTTTGGCCTTTTTTATGCCACCTGACGTTTGATTAATCTATGCATTTGTGTATGAGCTGTTCTCGTGTTGGTGTACAAGCAAAAGTAAGCTTAGGCGCCGATTATATGCTATAGCGTGTAGATAAACAACTATTGTCCGATATTATACCCTCTATATATACAGTTCCCTTATTTTTTGTTTTCATAGTCTTTGTGTAAAGACTATATAGGACCTATTGTGATGTTGTGCTAATTTTGTAGTGACCAGCGCGGGTGGTAAGTGACGTTGTACCTCAAATAGCGATTTATCAGTTTTTTTTTGGTTTGCTGTCATTAGCCGTTTGGCTTGGTTGTGTCTGTATGGGGACAGAACAGATAACTATTTCATGAGGTTACATTTGTAGGAGTGCATGTAAAATTTTGCCACTTGAATTACACATATTTATTGATTTCAATTGTGTTAGTCACGGAATTTTTATAATCGAGAGAGAGTTTTTGTGCAGCTTTAATAAATAAATAAAAAAACACAATGACGATAATTTGCGAATTTACTTAGGTCTTTTTAAATGTGTCATTTTATGTATTTCATTGAGGAAATTTAAAGGGATAATACATCTATTAGGTTCATATGAACCATGCCGAAAAACTGAAACAAATATGTATGGTACAATGGTTTTATCCCAGCTTGACTAATTAGCTTAGTTCATCTTGGAACCGTGGGTGTATATTTGTAGGCCTTGTCACTTTAACCGTGACAATCTTCCAATCATTCATACTTGAAACGATAGTATTGTGGCGAATATTAGCATTTCGATACATCACTATGCTGTAAGTAATAAAAAGCCCAACAACATCAAAGCAAGCAACCACACATACATGTAAACATTTGAAATAGAAAGCAATGAATGGGTTAAATAATGCCACGTAGATCGTGAAGTTTACTTCGGACAGTCTCCTTTAACGGAAATTTCTGCAAAAAATTGCTTAAAAATGTAGATATTTTGAGAAGAATTTCAGAAAAACGTGCGGGAAATGTATGTAGATTTTGGTCTGGTAGTTAACTCTTGCTTTTCGCATAATCTAGACCCACAATTCAAAGTGCATATTAACAAATTTAAAACAAGTTATGGGGACTTGGAAATTAGTGTTACACCTAAAGTTCATGCTGTAATTGAACACGTGCCTTACTTTTGTTCAAAACATGGAAAAGGACTCGCTTTTTGGAGCGAGCAAGCTTTTGAATCTGTCAATGCAGTTTTTAAAAAGACGTGGGGGTTAAGTACAGTGTTAAAATATCTCATTCAGAATACCCTAGTCGTTTATTGAGAGCAGTTTGCGAATACCAAGTTGCCATTTGTGATTCAAATAAATTGGAGAAGCTGATTAACGAACTTTTGTGGTTTCAAACAAAAATATGCATTATTTTATAAATTTTGTTAGAATAACTGTTTGCATTGTACGTAACGTTACATAATATAAATGTTTACATTATTTGTTGCAAAGAAACATGATTATTATTGCGTTAAAATAGATTTCCCTATCAATAACGCGTACGAAAGCTTTAATTGCAAAATTTAAAAAATTTAAAAGTTCAAATGACTCTAAAGAAAAAAACGCCGAATATGCGATTTCGCGGTTGACGTTTTTGACACTAGGCACCTCCTACAATAAGCCCACAGAAAAATTTCCAGGGGGGTCGTCAGAAAAATTAAAATTTTTTAAAACCCACCGTGCACATGTAGTTAGCAGCTAAGAGCTAAGAAGAAAGACAAACAGTCCCACATCATGCAATCATCAACTAAGAGCAGAATTTATTACTCACACATATACACACAGCCAAACGTGAATATTAGATACAGAAATGAGAAATAAAATAACAGCGGTTCGCGAAGGCTGTTCGAGCAAAGTCCAGACCTTAGAAGATATATAGGTGAACGAGGCAACTGAGAGTATAAAAGCACCAAAAACTGAGGAATAATCAATCAGTTTTATTTTATCCCGCTATAGGTAAAGTCGGCAAGCAATTTAATTGTGAATTAAAGAACATTTTGCTATACTTATTTATCGGAGAGTTCAGCGATTCGAACCGTAACGGAAGGTGCTTTAGAATCCCTAAAATTCGCTACAGGATTATTATTGCTCTTCAACTTCAGTTTGCGAAGATAATAATATATTTCGGAACTAATTATTTCCGCCGGAAGTTGTTTTAATAGCATACTGCTATTTTTTGATAAGGAGTCCATCGCGGAAAAACAACGTGATACGAAATTTATATATATTAAGATTAAAAGAGAAGCTTGACTTAAATTTCCTCGGCGGTACATCGTATTCAATAAAAAGCTATTTTTGCTTCTCAATTTCTGGTTTCTAGCCTCAAGAAGGCCATCAAGGAATCCTTTTAGAGATCGGCTGTGATAATGATCAGTAAACCTGAAAACTAAAAGTCGATCAACATCCTTTCAAACTTTGTGGTTTATCTGATTTTTATTTTATTATTTTAAGCTATTGTAACGAATGTTAGCAGCACTGAGCAATGCTATCGTCTCTAAGCCGATGCTAAGCAGTGACGTGAATTCACATCCATAGATCAATCATTATGTATCTACATAAACGAAACAATAATTGCGTCTACACATATGTACCATGTACGTATACGAGCAGCGGGGAGTCAATGCACTAACACATGCATATATCGGAGATACTCCTATAAGTATGCAATGAGAAAAACTATAAAATTGTGCAATTGTAGTTACAGCTGAGAAGTTTGAGAGCTGCTGGACTAGTAGATTCTGGAAGCGCCTAGAAGATGCGAAGGTTGAAATCAAAGAGTATAAAAGGCGGCAATTGTAGAGGCGCTGAAATTCAGTTTGATTTGAGTTGTCAAGCAGTTTCGACTAAGACGCTATCTAGCGAGCAAGAGGAGTATTATTTTGAATAGTAAAGTTTCATTTGAGCTATCAATCAGTTTGTTTATTAAGCAAGCTATTCGTTGCACAGTTTGATTGTTATTGTGAAGTTCTTTAATAAAGGCCATTTTGCATTATTACAAATTGGAGTTATTTATTCAACAGTTTAAACAGTAAATTCGTTACACTATGTAACAAAATATCTGACAAACGGTGGAAACGTCTGATACGCCTTCTACTTCTGAGTGGATAGTTATGGAGTTCTTCTATGTTCCTCTGGTGTCAAGAGGGACGAATCTCTCTCCCTATTTCCTAGCCCAATAAGCAACGGAACGAAAAGTTTCAAAGGTCGCTGTAACTCACTTTGATTTATCATTTGAGACTAAACTTTTTCTCAAAGGTTAATTTTCTAACATCTTAATTATTTAAGCAGAGCATTTCGATCATTGGTCTGAAAATAGTTTCTTTTGAGTCCAACTTTGAGTGGCCTTTACACTTACGCAGTCCGTTTTTTAAAAGTATACAATCCCATCGTCAACAGCAACAATAGAATCAAGGTTGACCCTTTGACAATTTGCACCAAATATGGTCCTTTTTATTTAGGTTTGGTCTGCTAGTCTGTTTGTCTTTGATTTGGGATTGGTTGTGCTTACAAAAACTGTTGTTAGTTGGTGCTAGTCATATTTTGATGAAAGCCGTTAACATAAGTTCAATTGCTTACTACTAAACACGTCAGCTAAGTCCGATAAGTTATATAGCTCGGGTACTAGTACCAGATACCGGTGTTAAAATCCCAAGAACCAGCGAGTACAGTAGTTAAGTTTTCCTAATTTCCGCTACTGGGAGTAAACAAGAAGTTTCAAGTGTATAAAATCAACCGTGAATTTTGTTAAGTAATAGAAGCGTTTTATTTATGTGAACGTTACTGTACATATAGTAATTTGAATTAATGTAGGTACTTAGCTATCCCACGTGCATTATAAATATCAAATTAAGCCAAATAAAAATTATACAAAACAAATAAATTGTACGTAAATTAAAAACATTTCAAGTTCAAAAGCGAATTACTTGAAAAATGCCACCAGGCGTAAGCTCAGTTCGAGCCTTCGACTGTAATATGATTATGGCTTGCTATAATTGGATGCATTTTGCACTGTGATGTCATACCAGACCACTGCAGTGTTTTCGAGCTTATAGCTTATATCTGGAAAGCTGCTCACTATCTTATTAACCTGCCGGTGCCTAATACTTTTTCCATTTCTTCGTACCCTGTCGAAGACCAGGCTCTGATGTCTCCGCAGATACTCCTTTTGGTGCCCTGCGCAGCTTGAATCCCCCAACATAAATGAAATTTGGGGTTACATTAGGAAAAGCGTTGGATTAGCTTCATGGGTGTATGAACCCCTCTCTACAGGAAGGTCATAAGGGCTCCTACTTGGTATCACGTACGTGAGTCTCCACAGCAGAAGCAGCCACTTAAACATAACTTAACCAAGATGAATAAGGGTGGAATGTTTGTACAAAAAAAGTTCATAAAGTAAAATATACAAGTAGTCTGAAATTTATTCAATAAACCAAGTGTTCTAAGCAGGGCTTCAAACAGGTTCGAAACGAACCGGTTCATGAACCGAACCACCCGCTATTTTGGGGCTTTGAACCGAACCACGAACCGAACAGTTTTTTTTTCTTAACTTCAAAAACCGAATCGAAAGCCACCAAAAAAAAATGGTTCGGTTCGGTTCAAAATAAAGTTTCAACAAAAATCACTTCACTTATTTAATTCACCACTTTTCTTGAAAATACAACTCTAAGATATAATTGCATATATTTTTTCTCGATGGCAACGCCGTGAGTTGTCACTTTTGATAGTAATAGCGTCTACTGTTTGCGCCTGTGGTCAAAAGCTTGTGAAAAAATAAGCAATTTTATATAATGAGTTCAAACCTCGTGCACAACAACTTTGTTAATGAAAGAGCTTTTTCATTTTTCATTTATAACATAGTCCGAACTATAACACAAGCCACATACATATGTATAATTATAAAAATTTTATTGTTAAATTAATAAAATTTTTATCAATTTTCGAAACTTTTTATTGAAAGTTTTTAGAAAATTTCTGAATTTGCAGTCTTGAAGCTCATTCAATTGTAGTGTAATAGTGTGCAAGTTTCAAGTTGATGAGAATTACCGTTAATTTTTTTAAATTTTTTTTCCCCAAGGGTGTTGCCCATATCTTCCATATAAAAACAAATTTTGTTCATGCGGTGTATGGAAAAAAATGTGCACACCATCTTGAAACTTGCACATTATTACAATACAGTTAGATGAGCTACAAAACTGCAAACTCAGAAATTTTTTAAAAGTTTTTAATAAGTTTGGAAAACTGATGAAAATTTGATTAATTCTTGGGAGCTTTGTGTAAGCCGAACCGAACCGCTTCGATTTTCGATGTGGTTTGCCGCCCTGGTTCTAAGTAATAAATTGAACCAAATTATATATGTATGTAAGGAAGTTAATATTCGTGTGGAAACGGAAACAATATACCCAGCTGTGAGTTCTTATCGCACAATACTTGTATTTCACAAGAAAATTGTCTAATTATAAAGAAAATAAGTTTACTATCTGTTTCTACGAAACGTCAATCATTCTTCTTGTTGTGGCTTACGAAATACTGGAAATTGTTTTAGAAATAATTGTTGCCACGCCCAACTTAAAAAAATGCTACTTTTTGCATTTGCTCTTATCACAACATTTTAGGAGTCAAAAATCGTTGATATGAAGTTATTTTGCATCGGCTATGTTCTTTTTCAAACTTTCAAAACTTGGGAAAATAGTTCGACAAAAGAGGGGTGGCACGTCTATTTTAGAAAATTTTTGAGTTTTACAGTATTCTGTTTCTATTTTATCTCCAAATTATTTTGGAGGTAATATAGGATTAGTAACTTACTAACTTAATTGGCGCTTAAGAGTTTAAATCGTTTTCCACCTGGTCCTTTCAGCGGAGTGGGGCCTTCCATCGGCTGGTTCTGATAAAAATTCTTTTCGCTGTATTTCAATTGGCTGGACTATGTTGATGTCTTCGTTAAACTCGTACAGCTCATCATGGAACATTCTTCGGTTCTTGCCGTCGCCAACCCGTAGCAGTCCATAAACCTTTCAAATACTTTCAGAGCCGCCTTAACTGAATTGCCATGGTCCAGGCTGCTGTATCATATAGCAGGCCGGGTACGATAAGTGACTCGTAGAGCATGATTTTCGTCTGCCGAGAGAGCGCTCAGTCAAAGTAGCATATATTGTGATTCCTCGCTAGATTTCAAAGCTGATGTTATTGTTTGTGTTATTGTTGGTTCTCAAATAAACGAAGTCTTTTACTATTTCGATATTGTGGCTGCCAACAGTGGCGTGGTTACAACGCGCAAATGCGCTGACACCTTGCTTGATAACAGCAGGTACTTCGATTTGTCCTCCGTTTCTTTTACCGGGCTTGGGGTAAGCAGAACCTACGGCGCAGGTGTTTCGGCCCATGATATCAATGTCGTCAGAATATGCCAGCAACTGCATGCTTTTATAGTATATTGCTCCAGAGCTGTTCAGTTCTGCAGCTAGTATTATTTTTTCCAGCATCAAATTACAAAAATCGCACCCTGTCACCCTGTCTGAAACCTCGTTTAGTTTCGAAAGGCTCGGAAGTGTCCTCACAAATTCTGACTAATTTTGTCGTTCAACGTCATTTTGCATGGCTAAACCAAATACAGACATAGCTGCATATAGGCAGTACCATTTCAAAGCTTGCAAAATTCACCTTATTGTCGTCGACTGGGCAAAGAACACTAATATTAAAATCGTCAGGCATTCACTTTTCACACCATAGCATTTGCAAAGAGGCTGATGCATACGCCTTACCAACTCCTCGCCTCCGTATTTGAAAAGTTCCGAAGGCAATTTATCAGCGCCCGTGGCTTTATTTTTTAATCTGGTTATGTGCTATGACAATTCTGACTTCGTCATAAGCGGATGGGGGGATATTAATTTCATCGTCATCGATTGCGTGATCGGTTTCTTCATCCCTCGGCGGTACAGCGCTGTCTCAATTTCCTTCATTTATTAGAGCATATAAGTGGACTACGGATATGCGAACAAAATATATATACTCTGTGATCTTTGCTCAGCTGAGTATGATAATATGGCCACTGTACCACACACACCGGCCCCAGCACGTCTCAAAACTCACGCATGCAAGCTAGTACTTCAAAAACCTATGATGGATTAACTTAAGTTTACGACTGTTGTGTGTGATTCCGTTTGTTGCCCAAAGGATTTATTACAGATTGGTACATTGAGGCTCACGTAGACTAATTAATATGACCTTAAAAATAACAAATTTCAGACCTCCCTGCAGCCGCAAAATGGGCATTAGACCACCAAAAACAGGTGTACCTAATATTTTTTTGTGAGACATGCGAAAACATACAAATTTGTAAAAGAACTTAAGAAATTTTGCTTTATTGAAAGTTCGTGCGTGCGAGTAAAGAAGTAAAGCAATGAAACTAAAATAAATAAATAAAAATATGCAAATAAATTGTTTCATAACGCAAATTGTGGTGAACTTCTAAAAGGCATTGCCTCGACCGTTTACAATGATGTTGGTTTGAGGTGTGCGTACTACGCAGCTTGTGGTATGAGTTCAAGTGTGAATGAGCTTAAAGAAGTTGGTAGGAGTTCGAAAGTTGCTACCGAGTAATGGAACGAGTTGAGGTTATGGACTTACAAAGTTAAGAAAAACATTGCATTGTTATTGCCAAGTGGGTCAATAAAATTTGTTAAGCGCCAAGCGACTAGCGCCAAAAAAGCAATCTCGAGTTTACGTCCCACTGTATAACAGTCCTTGAACGAAAGAAAGTTTTGTTTTTGGAAGGAGAGCTGAAGGAAACAAAAGCGATAAAACAACTTCAAAAGTAAGTTGTATGCAAATGCGTTGTTAAAATGTGTTTTTTTTTTTAAGGCAAACAAACATTCATACATACATTCGTGATTATAAGTGGTGAATAGAGAGTACAGTTGTTAAAAAATAACAGCAACAACGAAGGCAGGAATTGCTTTACTATATCATTGGCAATTTGCATAAATACTGTTCCATGTTTTTCAAAATTGAAGGGCTAAATCAGCGTATTTTTTGAAAAACAGAGAAAAGGTTTTAGAATGCAAATCACTTGAGCATTTTGTGTGATTTTGTTTTTCCTGATATTATAGAAAAATTACAAAGTTTACAAATGGCGATGGTTACTAGGAAATTTTTCTGAATTTCACTTCTTCATCAGCTAGCTTCTCGGGCGCTCGAAATCTCTAACATTCATACTTTATACTAGTGTAAAGGCAGACGCCTTTATCCACTCAGCCATATGTCTGCCCCGCTGCACGCTTTGCAATTGGTCTCTAAGTTTTGCCGTTTTGTTACTATTCCTTTATTCACCATTTAGGTGCATACTAATTATATATGCTTTTTAATCCCAATTGTATGGAATATTTATAGGCGCGCCCTAAGAAAACTGTAAACATTGTAATTTTTCTCTAATATCTATAACAAAAATAATTGTGTAAAACAATTTGAGCATGTCTCGCTAATTACATACAGACAATAATATTGATATAATAATGAACAGCGGAAGCACTGCTAACAAAGGCACTACTTACTATGAATATCCAATGTTACTAAGCTGTTAGGGCAGGCCTATAATTATTTCACACACTTAGGATAAAAAGCATATACAATTAGTAATGGTGGATAAAGTAATAGCAACAAAAAGGTAAACCTTGGAGACCAATTGCAAAACGAGCAGCGGGTCATTCATATGGCTGAGTGGTTAAAGGTCTTTACACTGGTATAATGTATGAATGTTGGAGATTTCGAGTTCAATACTCAGCTGCCGAGAAGCTAGCTGATGAGGAAGTGAAATTCAGAAACATGTCTTAGTAACCATCGCCGTTTGTAAACTTTGTAATTTTTCTCTAATATGAATAACAAAAACAATTGTATAAAGCAATTTGAGCATGTCTCGCTAATTAAATACAGATAATGATTTGGTTTTTCTCCATTTTTTATTTTAATAAGACAAATTATTCTTTTGTATAGAGTTTAAATGTTGTCTCGTAAAAAATGTTTCTTTGGTCCCGAAATAGTTTTTTTTATTGTTACTTGGTTATTTTATATTTGAAGGTATTTTTGAGCAGAGAAGTTTTTCAACTCCTTATTATGACTTTTTGGACTCTATAACCGTTTTCTCACAGTGGTTCTTATTTCACTATGCACAGCATACTTTAAGGGGGCGAGAACAAAACTTACAGCGGACACAACTCTTTTAATAGAAAAGGACTTAAAAAGTAATGAGAGAACTCCGCAAGAGCAAAACAAACTTAATTGGCCCTTAATCGTTTAAACGGTTATGGCCGTCCAACAAGGTGCGCCAGTTGCTTACTCGCTCTGCCAACTCAATTGGTCACACCAAGGGAGTTTAAATAAAGTGGGCCGGAGCGTCATCTTTCATTCGCTTAACATGATATAGCCAGCGTAGACGCTATATATATATATATATATATATACAGCTCGTACAGCTGATCATTAAATCTTCTTCGGTACTAGCCATCGCCAACGCGTAGAGGTCCATAAATCTTTCGAATAACTTTTCTCTCGAACACTCCCAGAGCCGCTTTATCTGATGTTGTCATGGTCCACGCTTCTGCATCATATAGCAGGACGGGTATGATAAGTGACTAGCGATAAAAGTGCTTTCCTCGCCACACATTATTTCAAAATTAGTGTGGGCTTGTAAGCGACTCATATCCCAGTTAACCACAAATCTAGAACTATGCGTTATCTGGGTCCCGGGTCATAGGGGGATAGAGGGTAACGAGAAGGCCGACGAGCTGGCACGCAGGGGCTCATCGGAGATGAGCGAGGAAACAACCAGTGTCGAAGTAGGCATACCTTTAGCAGTAGCTAAGGGGAATATCCAAATCTTCTACTTGAAGAAAGCACAAACAAAGTGGAATAGCATGACCACCTGTGCAATATCAAAATCCATTTAGCCAAACTGTGATGGAAAGAGGACGAGAAGTCTTCTGAATAAATCCAGGGCCAACACACGCAAACTGATAGCAGTCTGCACTGGTCATTGGGCAGTAGGTACGCATGCGGAAAAGATGGGCATTCCGTATAACGATTACTGCAGAAGCTGCAAAGATCCAAATGCCAGGGAGACAGTAGAACACTTTATGTGTAAATGCCCGGCTCTAGCTAGAGCCCGACTAATGTTCCTTGGAACACCGTTTCTAGAAGACCTCAGAGGGTTATCTGTGATAACAATCCCAAATATTCTTAATTTTATCAACAACTCTGGCTGGTTGTTTTAGACGAGTTACATGACATCAAAATGGCTTTAAATAGCTACTTGGGCGACCAGTGTCGCAGCCATTTCACCTACCTACCTACGATAAGTGACTTGTAGAGCATGATTTTCGTTTGTCTAGAGAGGACTTTACTTTTCAACTGCCTACCTAGTCTAAAGTAGCATATATTGGCAATGCTGATTCCTTGCTAGATTTCAAAACTGATGTTGTTGTTGGTGTTATTTGGTATTATATGGTTCTCAAATAAACGAAGTCTTTTACTATTACGAAATTATGGCTGTCAATAGTAGCGTGGTTGCGAAGGCGCATATGCGCTGACTCTTTTCTCGATGATAGCAGGTACTGTCTTTTGTCCTCATTCCCCATCAAACCCACCTTTACCGCATCTTGTAATTGTCACTCAACCGCCTAAGCGATTTGGCTTTTTTCGTAATAAGTCATGTCAGTTATCCCTGTTTCACGATAACTAACGTCAATTCAGATCACGGAAGGAGGTCAAGTTTCCCTCCAACTACCTCTCCCAACTCAGTGGGGGAATCCCTCTTAATCTGCTTCCTAATGGCAGTGTAGACTGAAATATTTGTTTGGTTGAAGCGTTTTCGTCTATTCGCATAACATAACCTAGCCGGCGAAGCTTTTGGGCTTTTATTCGCTGAACTATCTTCATGTGCGCAAAACTCATGCAGCTCTTATACCTCCTTCAATACTCGCCGTCGGCATCACGCACAGGACCATAAATCTTCCGAGGAGCTTTTCTCTCGAAAACTCCAAAAGCCACCTCTTCTTCTCTCGCCATCGTGCATGATTCCGGGCCATAAATGAGGACAGGCATGATAAGCGACTTGTATAGCGTAATTTTTGTTCGTCGAGCGAGAACTGTGCTTTTCAATTGCCTAATCTGTCCGAAGTAGCACTTGTTGGCAAGATAGACGAAGTCCTTCACGAGTCTCGAATTTTTATTCGTCAACAGTAATGTGGCTGCCGGAGCGCGAATATACCAATTCTTTCTTGGATGACAGCAAGTCTTGTCCTCATTTACGGCAAGAACTAATTTTTATGTCTTCTTATCCAATCTAGAGAAGGCTGGAGTCACCGCGCGTTTGTTAAGGCCAATAATATCAATATCATCAGTATACGCCAGTTCGATCTTGTAATAGGTTGTGCATTCGGGGTTTAGTTCTGCTCCTAGAATTATCTTCTTCAGCATTAGGCTAAAGAAATCGCATGCAAGGAAGTCGCCTTGTCTGCAGTCTCGTTTGGTTTTGAATGACTCGGAGAGGTCGGTATCAATCATTCCAAAACTGGTTGTGCTGCTCTTTGTCATTTAGCAGCGCCTTAATTACTATGCAGGCAGCTTAAATTCAGATCTAGCCGCATATAAGCAGCGCCTTTTCATGCTATCAAAGGCTGCTTTGAAGTTGACTAAAAGATGGTGAGTGTCGAATCTCTTATCGTGAGTCTTTTCCAAGAGTTGGCACATCGTAAAGATCTGGTCGAAGCTAGATTTAAGTTGATTTATCAAAAACCGGCCATAACCGTGTAAACGGTTAAGCGCCAATTAAGTAATTAAGTAAGGAATCAAATCCCAACCAATTACACGCAAACATATTCGTACCACCTTAAAAGATGGGTACCTTTGCGTAAACGTAAAATTTTTTTATTATTTGGTCCAAAAGGATTTTGGGGTCAACTCCTGGGCAAAGTAACATCAAAAATAAAAAAAAGCTGTTTTAATTAGAAAAATATTTTTATAATCGGGGTCGCCACTCGGAAGTGTTTGGCAAACACTTCGAGTGTATTTCTGCCATGAAAAGCTTCTCAGTAAAAAAACAAAATGCCGTTCGAAGTCGGTGTAAAAACATGTGGGTCCCGTCTCTCCAATTTGTGGGAAACATTAAAAGGAGCAGCACGACGCAAATTAGAAGAGAAGCTCGGCCTAAAATCTCTTCAGGGACTATCGCGCCAATCATTTATTTTTTTATTTTCTATTTCACATTTAATCGAATTCGAACAATTTTCTCAATTGAAAAATCGGAACAAGGCTGAAAAAATTTCGAAATAGGCAGTATTTTTTTGGCAGATTTGCAATCGCTGTATTGCGTATATGAGCTCACACATTTACATATTCACTTATTTACTTACGTGAGAGTAGTTATTTTAAATTATCTAAATAATCCTTTTCCAATGAAGTCTTTTTTGACACAACTTTTTCAAACTTTTCGCCTGCAGTGCAGATTTTTTAAGCTTGCAGAAATATTTCACAGACAAATTTTAGCGAAAAAAACATATACTATATATATAACAGTATATAAATGCACTATAATACTGTATTACATAAATATTTCCAAGTCACTGCATAGATCTGATTCACAAACGACACGTCCGTACGCGTTAGGTTTAATGGCTAAACTAAGTGTTAGTATGGTAGACTAGCCAACTAGCGACTAACTTTGGTCAAAACAACACTGGTCGTTGAATTTGTTTACATATAATTGTACATATGCAAGTGTTGGTGTATTTACCATAAGCATGAGCACAATACCTTTTGCCCTGCTAACTGACAAAGCACGGGAAATTGGTGAAAGTAGTAAAATGTGGGCCGCCAGGATAGTACGCCTAAAAGTAGGCTTATACAAATTTATCAGCTAACAGTTAGCGCAGTTAGTAAGGTTATAAGTTATAAGCGTATACAAGTGTAAATACATACATATATATTTAAGTTTATTTGCATAACCATGTAGTATATGGTAATTCATTTGCTATTGTTTTTCTATTTGTATTGTTGTACTTTGCACTTTGGTATGTCGCTTTGTATGTTATGTGGGTAGCAAAGTATGTTCGAGTGCCATTTTGCATTTCATTCTCAATGAAATTCTTCAATATTGTAACAGCCAGTGTTGTGAGCCGGTCAAAAAAATGAACTTTGAGCGTCAATGCTATCATGGGCATACGTATGTACATATGTATGTGGATTAGAAGTTTACGCCGATCACTATCGGCGGCGATGTGGGCGGCGCGCCGGCGTACGCCGGTGTTCTTACTTTAAAAGGCTTGAGTTTTCTATTTAAAAAAAATAATATTTAGGAAAAGTTTTATTTTGTATGTATTTAAGGAAATCAAGATGTTGGCTCCTTGCGGAGGGATTGTCCCTCGTTACTAAAGAGAGGCTTCGAACCTAACCCCAGTCTTTGGAATTGGTACTCCTTCGTCTGCTCAAAAGATATAGAGATACATAAAATAGTCACAGTTTTGTTTGTATATCTCGCGCAAAGCGTAGTTTCACCTAAGGTTAACTCCTAACAATCGTCACGAACACAATTTCTTATTTGTGGCTCCTTGGCGGTCACGCACAAAGGCGATTTATGGTTGCTATTAATGGTCTATTAATAGTCATGACTCTCGTGGCACAGGGCGCCTCGAGTTGTTTCGGCTGTTTATAAGAGCTACAATTCCCGATGTGCGAACAGTAGCAATCCCGACCACCAGTCGCTACCACTCCTCTTGACCCTCACTCCATATGCCAGCACAGAAGCTATAGTACTGCGACTTCGAACTCATAACTTCGTCGACCTCACTTTCCTAGAAGCTCTAGGTGTAGCACTGAAGACTTTCGAACGGATGCTTTTGTCGCGCTATGCTGCCGAGCTACACCAGAGACACACCTTTAAACGTTAGGGAGTGACTATTCGGCCAGGGATGCCGCCCTCGAAATCATAAGCAGTCTAAGTGGATGTCATTGCGTCATGGGTGAAAATCGTATATTCCTCGAGGCATCTTCATAATTAAAATTTTACAAGAACCCTGGATAAAATTTTTAAAATGTAGACCAAAGTTTGCAGACGTTTGTGTTCACAATGTAGATTTCAATAGTCTTCGTTAATTCAAAACGTTATTTTAGAATGAAATTCGACCCATTTTATGTTGAAAGATGTTAACTGCTGTTTTTCGGACTTATGATATAGGAGCTCATTATGGATGACCGCGTAGCTTCAGTTTTCAGACTAGTTCGGACTGTCGACTACGTCTTGGGAAAACTTTTGCTTTGAGTGTTCGTGTGAAGGACAACGCCTGACCTGGTAAATATATGTGCCTACGTATTCACATTTGTAAAGGAGCCGTAACGTGTAGGTGATATTAAACTTGGTTATAGCCTATAATCAATGTGATTCACTCCAAGGGACTAGTTTTGGATAGGGCCGCCAACTTTAAAAAATCCCAAACCGTGAGACTTGGGTGTTGAAGGAGGATGTGTGAAAATCAAAATTAACATTTCAGACGCCATTTTGAAGTTTCGAAAATAGACAACAGATGTTTGAATGTGAGCCCAAGTGATTTTTCAAACCCTTCTCATACGTACATATATCCTCAAATTAAGTATGAGGTAAGAATCATTTCAAAGGAGTGTTTATGCACCTAAAACCTGTTGTTTTAATAACTTGGTGAATTGGGTGATGCCAAATCCGTGTTAAGCTGACATCGAAAACGCCTGTTTTTATACCCAGCTGTACTTGTACATAGGGCATTATAACTTTGATTGGATAACGGCTGGTTGTACATATATCAAAATCGTCAGTAGCGAAAAAAAATTTGATTGAGCCATGTCCGTCCGTCCGTCTGCCCGTCTGTCCGTTAACACGATAACCTGAGTAAATATTGAGATATCTTCACCAAGTGGTACACGAGCTTATCTGGAATAGATTGCTATTGAAAATGAGCGAAATCGGATGATAACCACGCCCACTTTTTATATATATAACGTTTTGGGAAACACAAAAAACCTGATGATTTAGTAAATAATACACCCAGAATGTTGAAACTTGACGTGTAGACTGATATTGAGACTATTGATAAAAATTTGAAAAAATTGTTTAAAATGGGCGTGGCACCGCCCACTTGTGATAAAATCAATTTTACAAATATTATTAATCATAAATCAAAAATCGTTAAACCTATCGTAACAAAATTTGGCAGAGAGGCTACCTTTACCATAAGGAATGCTTTGAAGAAAAATTAACGAAATCGGTTAAGGACCACGCCCACATTTATATACAAGATTTTTAAAAGGGTCGTGAACGAATAAAATAAGCTATATCTTTGAAAAAAAGAGCTTTATTCAATGGCATTTCATTTCCCAAGTGGATTTATAACAGTAAAAAAGAAAAAAATCTAATTTAAAAAATGGGCGTGGCACCGCCCCTTTTATGACTGAGCAATTTTCTCTGTTTCGGGAGCCATAACTCGAAGAAAAATTAACGGATCGTAATAAAATTGGGTGTAAAAATTTTCTCTATAACAGGAAATATTTCTAGAAAAAATGGATGACATCGGTTAAAGACCACGCCCACTTTAATATAAATGACTTGAAGAAGGGTCGTAGGCAAAAATAATAAGTTAAATTTTAGCGAAAACTAGTTTTGTACCAATCGTATTTTGTGCCATTATAACAAGAAATGGCGGCCACCGTGGTGTGATGGTAGCGTGCTCCGCCTACCACACCGTATGTCCTGGGTTCGCACCCCGGAAAAAGCAACATCAAAATTTTAGAAATAAAGTTTTTAAATTAGAAGGAAATTTTTCTAAGCGGGGTCGCCCTTCGGCATTGTTTGGCAAGCGCTCCGGGTGTATTTCTGTCATGAAAAGCTTTCAGTGAAAACTCATCTGCCTTGCAGATGCCGTTCGGAGTCGGCATAAAACATGTAGGTCCCGTCCGGCCAATTTGTAGGGAAAATCAAGAGTAGCACGACGCAAATTGGAAGAGAAGCTCGGCCTTAGATCTCTTCGGAGGTTATCGCGCCTTAAATTAATTTTTTTTTATTTATAACAAGAAATGGGAAAATGGGCGCGGCACTGCCCATTTCTTGCAATGCATTTCCCAACGTTTCTGGAGCCATAACTCGACGAAAAATTTGGTGCACATGTATGCCTTTTAACAGGAAATATTTTCAGTAAATATGGACTAAATCGGTTAAATCGCCTTCTTTTATATAAAAGATTTTGTAAAAGTGTGTACATGCAGGTAATAAACTATTTCTAGTAAAAGTCGGAAAATTTCACCCTGCCCTTTTTTTTTGTAATAACGCATTTTAGTACAATGGCATTTGTGTGTTTATGTTTATTGTTCTGTTATATCTTTATTTTAAAATAAACAGTTGGGAAATTCCCATATCTGAAGGAAAACTACCGCTCAAGGTCATTGGTGTTAGCCTCTGTATCCTTTTTGCTTCTTTTAAACGAAAATTAGTTCCGAATAGAATCATATGTATATGTATTATTGCGCAACCTTGCAACACTATTCAGCACACAAAACAAACAACAACAGCATTTCAAGTGTACAGCGGGGTATGTAATGTTCGGTTTCACCTGAACTTAGACTTCCTTACTTGTTTTAAATCACTTTTGAACAGTTAGAGATAGTTAAATTTGACAATTAGTTTCTTATAGCTGCGCAACCGTTGATACCACTTTCGACCATATCCGATCAATTTCCGAAATGAACCATAAATGGCCTAAACAGTCTTAAACGAGTAGAAAATATAGTAACTCGCCGATATTTTTGACATTTGGCGGCGGCTTGAGAAAGACGACAAAAATCGGCGGCGACGGCGGCGTTTATTGGCCATGTTTACATACTCCTACATGGAAAAACAGGACATTCAGTGGATTTACATGCATACATCTAAACATTACTTTCTGCGCGTTTGTTTGTTTGTGCACTGCAATTGCTCTATTCCCTATTATCCTTATTTGTGATGTCAACTATTATTTGCAGTTTTTTTAAGTGCTTAGTTTCTGCTGTAACAAGAAATAAAGTCGTTTCGTTTGTAGCACTGCATGGTTGTGAAGAAATCGCAAACGTTTATGTTGTTTTTGTATGCATTATGTATGTTGCTATTTAAATGTTTATACTTACTCAATATTACTTTTAAGGGCAACGCCTTTCATTTGTCGCTTTACATACTTTGTCTTGCATTTTCAAGCGTGCTTTGCATTAGCTTTGGTAAAATAACGGTTGATTGTAACGGCATACAAGAATAGAGTTAAATATAGACTTCCGGCCGTCTGTCTGTGATCACGATAGCTTTAATAAATATTGAGATATCTTATTAGAATTTGGTATATGAGTTCCTTGGCACTCATCTTCCATTGTTATTTAAAATGAGCGAAATCGGATAATAACCACTCCCACTTTATATATATGGGGTATTCCATCCCATTTCGACCAATTTTGAACCCGACCCCTTTAGAATTGGCTGAAAGTTTTTCTTCTTTTTGTAGCTTACGAAAGATGTTTTTCAGAATTTTTTCAAATTTTTTCATCCAACTCAAAAAAGTTATGAATTTAAAAAAAAAAACACCGTTTTTGTTTTCAAAATGCTATAACTTTTTTAAAAATTGACCGTTTGGGATCTTTTTTTTTTAAAAATACAAAAAAAATTTTAAGGTTTTTTTTTTCTCATAAACTCACTAATCCCGGAGTGGGCCGATTTTTTTATATTTTTTTTATTTAATTAAAAAAAAAAATTTCAAAAATAAAAAATTTTTTTTATCAATTTTATTTATATAACAAAAAAATGTTAGAAAATGTTTTTTAAGTATTCTTTTCTTTATATATTATGGTAATCTACGATTAAAATGACTCGCTTTCGCTGTCCAGCAACTGCATTAGGCCGGTATACACATACATTCGTATTCAATACTTATCTACGTTTATTAAAATAATTTCATCGAAATATCATGGCATCAAATAAACAATTCGATCGATGTTGCAATCCTTTTGAGTTGGAGTCCATTATAAAAAAATTGGTTTGCGTCCAGCGACTGACGCTATGAAAGTAGTGTTAGGATTAGGTGATTATTATTTATTATGCAGTTCATGTCGTAAAGAAGCTTCGAAAATAGTTAAGCAACCCGCAAGTAACAGTTATGAAAACAATTATCAGATTGATAGTGACAGTAACACAGATGATTTACAATCAACCTCGGCATCCCAAGTTAGCGCTGCAACTCAATTACCTGTAATAAACCGTGCTTTACAACTGTTGAATCCATCACCAATTCCATCAAGAAGGTCAAAAGACAATCAATTTTTGTACAACAAAATAAATAAAATATCTGAGAACTTGAAAAAGGATTTACTCTCTTCTACTGATGAAGAATCGATCGAAGATGATGGTGAAAATTTTCGTGCTTTAATTAAAATGCTGTGTGACAAATTCAACGATAAAGAAACGGAAAAGTCTTTGAAAATACAAATATTAACATTATTACGAGAAAAATGGACTGAAAGGCGTATTTGTGAAACTATGAATTCATCAAGACATATGACAAGGCTAGCGATGTTGGTTGAAGAAAAAGGTATACTTTAACACCTGAATCGAAATTAGGTATATTTAACGTAAAATTAATATTTGAAATACAATTGAAAATTCAATTACATCTTTTTTATAGGGAGGAAAATTGAAGATGAAGTAAAATTGAAAGTTCAAAATTTTTATAACGATGATGAGTACAGTGCTCTGATGCCAGGTATTAAAGACTTTGTTTCAGTTCGAAGTGACGATGGTAATCGAGTGCACGTCCAAAATAGACTTGTCCTGTCTAACTTAAAAGAATTATACCAAAGTTTTCGGGAAGTAAACGCTGCAGAGAAAAATGGATTTTCGAAATTTGTTTCTTTGTGACCTAAACATTGTGTGTTAGCAGGGGCAAGTGGAACACACACCATCTGTGTATGTACGATCCATCAAAACGTTAAATTGATGATGCTTGGTAAATATCAAATTTATTAATAATTATAAATGCGTAAATTTTCATTTAACTTAATCATTTCAGGTGCAAATATTAATTCTTTAACGAGAAATGCAAAAAAGCCCGTTCAACACTATAGCGATTGCTTGAGCATGATTATATGTGGAACTCCATCGTTTCAATGTTATTTGGGTAGATGTAATAACTGTCCAGGGGTAGATGAATTGATTAATATTTTACTGGGATGTTTTGAGAACCACGAAATTGAGAATATTACCTATAAGTATTGGATATCAAAGCCGAGACGCAGTTTAGAAACTTTTATTAAGCCTAAAGAAGAATTTGTTGAAGATTTTTGTGGGGAATTAAAAACTCTTCTACCTCACTCATTCATCGCCAAAGAACAAGCTAAATTTTTAAAAACGTTGAAAGGAACATTTACACCAAATGAATTTATTATTATTTGTGATTTTGCAGAAATTTACGCATTCGGCGGCATCTGGTTTTCACTGGAACAATAACCAGGCAACAATTTTTCCGGTAGTAATTTATTATAAAGTAAATGGCAAACTTGAACACAAAAGCTTAGCAATTATTTCAGATTGTAATAATCATGATGCCATTGCTGTTCATGTTTTTATTAAAATAATTACTGATTATGTGAAGAGTTTTCCTGAACGTTGTGACACGGTTTATTATTTTTCTGAGGGAGCTCCTCAACAATTTAAAAACTTCAAAAACTTTGTAAATTTATATTATCATGAAGATGATTTTGACATTCCTGCCGAATGGCACTTTTTTCCGAGTGCTCATGGCAAAGGTCCGTGTGATGGTATAAAAAAGATGTAATTGAATTTTCAATTGTATTTCAAATATTAATTTTACGTTATATATACCTAATTTCGATTCAGGTGTTGAAAGTATACCTTTTTCTTAAACCAACATTTTCGTTATCCTTGTCATATGTCTTGATGAATTCATAGTTTCACAAATACGCCTTTCAGTCCATTTTTCTGGTAATAATGTTAATATTTGTATTTTCAAAGACTTTTCCGTTTCTTTATCGTTGAATTTGTCACACAGCATTTTAATTAAAGCACGAAAATTTTCACCATCAGCATCGATCGATTCTTCATCAGTAGCAGAGAGTAAATCCTTTTCAAGTTCTCAGATATTTTATTTATTTTTTTGTGCAAAAATTGATTGTCTTTTGACCTTCTTGATGGAATTGGTGATGGATTCAACAGTTGTAAAGCACGGTTTATTACAGGTAATTGAGTTGCAGCGCTAACTTGGGATGCCGAGGTTGATTGTAAATCATCTGTGTTACTGTCACTATCAATCTGATAATTGTTTTCATAACTGTTACTTGCGGGTTGCTTAACTATTTTCGAAGCTTCTTTACGACATGAACTGCATAATAAACAATAATCACCTAATCCTAACACTACTTTCTTAGCGTCAGTCGCTGGACGCAAACCAATTTTTTTTATAATGGACTGCAGCTCAAAAGGATTGCAACATCGATCGAATTGTTTATTTGATGCCATGATATTTCGATGAAATTATTTTAATAAACGTAGATAAGTATTGAATACGAATGTATGTGTATACCGGCCTAATGCAGTTGCTGGACAGCGAAAGCGAGTCATTTTAATCGTAGATTACCATAATATATAAAGAAAAGAATACTTAAAAATCATTTTCTAACATTTTTTTGTTACATAAATAAAATTAATAAAACAAAAATTTTTATTTTTGAAATATTTTTTTTCAATTAAATTAAAAAAAATATAAAAAAAAAATCGGCCCACTCCGGGATTAGTGTGGATGATTGCAGAATTGATTGAAGTGAGAAAAAAAAAAACTGAAAAATTAAAAAAAAAAACTTTAAACATTTTTTTGTATTTTTTCCGAAAAGTACATTTAAAAACAAATTAAAAAAAAAAACAAAAGATCCCAAACGGTAAATTTTTGAATAAGTTATAGCATTTTGAAAACAAAAACGGTGTTTTTTAAAAATTCATAACTTTTTTTGGGTTAGATGAAAAAATTTGAAAAAATTCTGAAAAACGTCTTTCGTAAGCTAGAAAAAGAAAAAAACTTTCAGCCAATTCTAAAGGGGTCGGGTTCAAAATTGGTCGAAATGGGGTGGAATACCCCATGTATAACCTTAAAAAAAACACACAAAGAACCTGATTATTTAGTGAATAATACACCTAGAATATTGAAATTTGAAGTGTGGACTGGTAATGGGACTGTTGATACAAATATGAAAATTTTCTTGAAAATGGGCGTGGCATCCTCACTTATGATGAAATCAATTTTGCATATATTATTAATCATAATTGAAAAACCGTTAAACCTATTATAACAAAATTCGACAGATTACTATAAAAAATACTGCGAATCAAAATTAAAGAAATTCGTTAAGAACCATGCCCAATTTTATTTTTAATAAAAGTTAATAGCCTTGAATATTGTAAATATTTCGACTTCAATCTGAAGTCATCATCAGGGACATATGGATATGTATGATCGATCACTCGATTATCGACCAAATAAATTATAAATGAATATAAACAAAAAAAAAAAAACACTAAGTTTTATTCATCTGTGGAGCCTTTTAGCTCAACAAATCTAACAATGCCCAATTTTATATAAAAGATTTTTAAAAGGGTCGTGGATGAATAAAACAAGTTATATATTTGCAAAAAATGGCGTTTTATTTCCCAAGAGGAATTATAACAAGACAAAGCAAACAATTTAAATTTTAGGAAATGGGCGTGGCACCGCCCATCAACACATTTTGACGGTTCCCTTAATGAATAAATTTTGAATACAAATTTTTTTCAGTGTATTGTATAGTATTGTAAATTTTTGTTGCAAATTTGTTAGTATAAATTTGAATATCACACTGAAGTGCCTTGGCTTGATATGGAAGTGCTTTTTCTTTGCACTTTCATATGAAATTCAGGCACTTTCATATAAATCGAATTTATATGTGAGGGTATATGGGTGTGCTACGAGCATTTTTATTTATTTTCAAAGTGTGAATTTGCATCTGTGCCTATTCGTCAGGGCAAAACTAAAAAAAAAGTGCTACAAGTGAATGTGGGTGGAACAGCTCTGCTCGTAACAAAATTCGAAAAAGTAATTTATCTGAAAAGAACTGTATAATTGAAACTCACCTGAGTATATAATGTTCGGTTACACCCGAACTTAGACACCCTTACTTGTTTTTGGTTAGCATTTGTTGGGGTTTCTTTATAAATACGTAATTAAGTAGTTGAGGTCAGTGTTTGCTTAATTATTCAAACTTGTTAAAATTTTTACTGTTGTTGTTGTTGCAGTGATAGACACTCCCCAAAGGGTTTGACCAGTAACAAGCACCATTTATGTATGAAAATGTGTTTCGATGACAGATCGTAAAACATAATACGGGCCCAGCATTCGCCTCGGGTGAGTGAGGTAGACAATTGGAGAGTGAGGTAGACAGTCGGAGAATCTATAAATTGCGCTGGCATCTCCTTGAAAGAGAATCTTTGGGTATTTTAGTGGCATCTTACGACAGGCATACCTGCCTAGCCCGTTGTCTGTACTGTCGTCATCAACATCAAAGATAAATTCTTCAATATAACATTTATCATCAGCTACATATAGACCTAAACGCGACTAATATAAGCCAACAGTTTAAGTTGGCTGATAACTGCATCGTCTTCCAAGCAGAAGTTATTGCGATTAAGGATGCCGTGGATGAAATGCTATCCAGTGCTGCATCAATTAGGGAATTTAACATCTACTCTGATAGTCAAGCGGCTATCAAGGCCTTGAGTTCAACGAAAGTGCGTTCGAGGGCGGTCTGGGAGTGCCTGACCTTGATTGAGATTGCACCGAACTATTTTATGATTAAGATTATCTGGGCAACTGTTAAACAGATCGGGACAATTGGACTGATGAAAATGGCTGTAGGGATTTCGAGACTCCATTGGCCGTGGTCTGCTCCAGCATTGATGGGATTCGAGTCAACTCAGCAAGCGTTGGGCGGACACCACCTCTTGCAAGGAAGCAATATCCTTCTGGCCGGAAGTGGATGGCAGAAGGTCCGCCGAAATGATTGTATTCACTAACGCTCTTCTATCAATGGCCATTTGGGTTTTGACAGGCCAATGTCCAATGGGAGTCCTAGTGGTACGTCGCAATATACTTGAAACCCCTCCTGCTGTAGCTGTATGGAGGATGATGAGGTGGAATTATCGAGTAACTTTATGCTTGAATGCCCAACTTTTGCCAGAGCTAGGCGAAAGTATTTCAGTCGAGACTCACTTGGATCTCCGGAGGATTTATCCAAGGTTGAGATCGGCCTCATTAGAAACTTTATCGTTACTGCGCAACGATTCTCTAAATAGCTATACGTCACCGTTGTATCACAACGGACCTTAATGCTTTCCAAGTGATCTTCCGCTGCATGGGCAGCTACCACCTAACCTAACGTATAGACCAAGGATGCGAGCGATTTTCATTTCATTTCATTTCATTTCATTTCTTTATTGAGTCAATGGTAACATACCTTACTGACTATATTACAGGTGTACTTAGAACTAAATTATTAATTTAAGTATGACTAATGGGATAGATAGTAAGACTCAATGCATGCCTTGAAGAGAGACCTAGACATGGCAAAGTCAAGATTTAGACTCCTAGATAGGTGATTGAATTCTACAAGTCCTCTTAGAAGAGGAGCAAAGCTGAAGTAATTAGAACGCAACACTTCAATACGGAATATATTGTGAAAGCGGAAGGCTCTGTTACGGACATTGAAAGTTACCTGACCCAGAAGTTCGGAACAATCAATAGCACCAGATATTATATCAAAAATAAACATTAAGCCTTGAACAGAACGCCTGACTTCAAGTGGCAAGACATTTATAAGCATGCATCTCGCATTGTAGGGTGGCATGGGATCATCAAAGTGTAGAGGTTGAAGAGCAAACCGCATGAATTTCCGCTGAACGCGTTCGATTTGGGAGCTATGTCTTCTATAATAAACTAGAAGTAATATAAATAGATCGCTTGTTATAGATGAGCTATCGTCTTGTTCTCGGTTTTTTCAACGACGAGTTATTAAACCGATAACACGTCGATAACGAGCTGATATCTGCAACAAGCCTATTGTACGTCCATAATGAGCCAACGATTGTAACTACAAAAACCTATAGCTTTCCAATATCAATCTTTAACAAAGCGAAAAAGGCAACAATGCTTTCCCGAATAGTCTCGAAATGGCCGTGAATTATTCTTGATATGTTTCCGAAAAAGTCCCAAAGTAGTTTCGAAACGGTGCTGAAAAATTCGCGAAACACATCTCGGCAAAGTTCCAATGTAACCAGAAATAACTAAAATAGTCGCAAAATAATGGTCATGATAGGGTGAAAAATCTGGTATAAGAGGCGCCACTCTCGAAGCTATAGCTTGCCGCTGAAGTCCCAACCAAATTGGGTGAATAAAGAGGAAGCCAATTTTTGAACTACAAAGGCGTGGAACAAAGGGCAAAGCTTTGTACATTATTAGCTGTTAGTCTTACGATGTTAAACTGAAGAGATCTTCCAATTTGCGTCGTGCCCCTTTTTTTAATTTTCCCTAAAAATTGGTGGGATGGGACCTACTTGTTTTTATACTGACTCCGAACAGCATCTGCAAGGCAGATGAGTTTTCACTGAGAAGCTTTTCATAGCAGAAATACATTCGGAGTGCTTGTCAAACACTGCAGAGGGGCGACCCCGCTTAGAAAAAATTTCTTCTAATTGAAAGACTTGTTTCTAAAATTTTGATGTTGCTTTGCCCGGGCGTGAACCCAGGATATTCTGTGTGGTAGGCGGAGCACGCTACCGTCACACCACGGTGGCGAACATAGCACAGCGAATAAAAGTTTTTCGACTTCCCTCACCAATGGAAGGCGATTTGAAAGAATGGCTAAATGGCGGCCCATCTGGCAGGTCCATGGTTGAATGAGAAATTTTCACTCGGCTCTAATATTCGAAAAAAAAAAAATATAAAAAATGATAGGGATTATCACATGAATTAACAGAATCAACAGATTAAGACTCGCCCACACACTAAATCACTCACCCATACATATCTTGGGTTATACTGAAACATCTTTTACTAAGTTATGGAAATTTATTTTAATTCTTAATGGACATGATTTCACAACGGATATACATATTTATTATTTATTCAAATTTCGTTTTACTGCTGATTGCTTTCATTGTATTGAGCAATTTGTGCATGACATTGAAACGCCATGTATGGGATTTTGAGCAATTACTTTTCGATTACTTTCAATTACAATCCGAATCAATCAATCGATTTCAATCTATCATGCAAACGATTTTCGACTCACATTTGCATTGATTGATATTTCGAATTCTTATTCATATATGTACATATGTATGCTAATAAATAAATGTAAGGCGCAATAAACTCCGAAGAAATTTTGGGCCGAACTTCTTTTCCAATTTGGTCGTGCTCCTTTTTTAATTTCTTCCTACAAATTGGTGGGACGGGACCGACCTGTTTTATGCCGACTCCGGACGGAATATGCAAACAGGCCCGACGAGAGGGGGGGGGCTGAGGGGGTCATTACCCCCGGGCCCGGGTTTTGGAGGGGCCCGGGAATCTCAAAATGCTATCCCATCTTTTTGCTTACATAAATAAAAAAATCACACCTTTAATCACCTTTCGTAGATAGCAATCGTTTTAAATTTCAACAAATTTTATAAATTTTTTAACGTGTCTGCACCCCGCATAAGGTGTTGTTGGTTTTTGGCGTTGGCTTTGTAGCATAAAGTTGAATTCGTTTTCTATTCCAGCAGAAAAATTCGGTATGATGCAAATTCTTATACAGCGATATACATGTATGTATATATGTAAAAACGTTGACGATAACAGTTTTTGAAAAAAACGAGATATCTTTTGGGTTTTGGGGAGTGTTTTGGTTGAAAAGTTGACCCTTTCGCTATTTTTTTCAGCAGGCTCGAAAATTATTTTTTTGGGTATGCGTAGTGGAACTTTTTTCCTAAGCCCAAATCCTATCGAAAAGTCGATGGCGCGATATCGGTTAATAAATCGACCCAGCCTAATACGTATGCATGGATACGCTTAAATATACTTTATATATACAAATGCATATAAATATGTGAAAGATGGTAATTTTCATTTTGAGAATTCGTTCATTTTAGTATGGGGGCCCGTATTTTTTTTTTTTTGCCCCCGGGCCCGGATTTTCTCTCGGCGGCCCTGTATGCAAGGCACCGAGGGGCGACCTCGCTTAGAAAACTTTTCTTCTAATTGAAAAAACTTGTTCCTAAAATTTTTATGTTGGTTTGCCCGGGGTGTACACCCAGGATCTTCGGTGTGGTAGGCGGAGCACGCTACCATCCAACCACACGCGGCCGGCAATACGCTTGCATTAAAGGTACAATTCCATAAATTTATATATATGTACATACTATGTATGTGTGAATATAAAATAGAAACAAGAACTTAGAAAAACTAATAAAATAAGCTACAAGCGTGAAACTTGGAATATAGTTCATAACCCGATGACAATACGATATTAAGGAAAAATCTCCGATAGGTGGCGCATGGATAAAATATTTAAAAAAATCGTATTTGGTGTTCGATTTGGCTTATATTTGGAACACATACATTACATACATGAAAAGAAAGCGATATATGAAAAAAATCGCCGGCAGGTAGCGCAAGGATCGAGATCAATTTGGCTCATTGAACAAGTATTACATACAGTCCGGTAGAAGTGACATCAAAATATTTTGGAGTTTGAGGAGGGAAAAGCATTCGTGGCGCAGAGTCGAGTAAAGTTTTTGGAAGGATTATGTACTGAGGACTTAGATTGTAACAAATTGTCAGGAAAGAGTCCTTGTAATAATGATTCACTAAAGGAACTAAATAGAATGAGAAATAATAGGCAATTAAATAAAGACTAAAAACTTGAAAATAAAATAATTTAAAAAAAATTTTTAAGTTAAACGGTTTTATTGAAAACAATACTTACATTAAATAATAATAATACTAAAAGCTAGAAAATAATTAGGTAGGTCCTAGGTACTAGTCTTCACACTCCTCATCAATCTAGGCCGTTGACCAGACAATTAAATTAAATTAAAAAGTTTCGAACTGTCAAACGTACGTAAATGCATACTATGAAGGTGTTCGGGTTTTTCGCTCGCAAACGTTTAAAAAATCTTTTTAGACATCAGATTAAATGTTAGTTAGTGAAGGTCAGAATTCATAATGAACATTTTTCTGGATTTCGAATAACATTGGTAAAAGTCGATCATCAAAAACTTGGAAGACAATGTGACATGCGCCTAAGAATGCCGGAAAGATCAGTCGATTCTGAAAGTATAACCCCCAGACGGACTTGCGTGATTTAGGCGAATAAACAGTTTTTTTTTGGCGGTTTACTTTAAATTCTTAGTAAGAAGATGGTTATCCTTTAACGGGTATAACTTATGACATTATTTTCTTTACACCTACTTCACATTGATTTGAGTTTTAGATCTTTATCCCATTTTTTTTTTAAACACTTAAGTAAAAAGTGCAAAGTCCAAATGACCATTGCATAAAAAATTAAAATGCGAATGCAAAATGGCTCTGATGAAATATAGTGCTTATTGTATAGGTCGACGTGAGGTGATATCAAAATTCGAGTTGATGATGATTTTGATATGGCGTGTTATGATGTAAACTGGTGTGACATATGTATGACGACTTGTTCGATATAATTTTACATCATCATCTTGAATTGACTGATGGGATTAGCATTGGGTAAATATATTACTAGAGTTGGTGAATAGTCAGAGTCATGTAGCTATGCTTTTATCACGGTAACTGTCAGACTACAGTACCTGGCTGCAACATCTAAGAGAAATCAACGTGGCTGTGACGGCAACTGCGTATCGTTTGCAATCACGCTTACAAATAATTTTTTACACATACCCACTCATTGATTTAGTTATGAGCGGCATAAATGTGCCTGTGATTTGTATTGCAACTAAGTAGCACTAGATGTCGTTGTAAACAGCTACTTTGGCAGCTGTTGGCAGGTATGCAAATGACTTCGAATCGATAAATTCTCGATTTGTGCCTCTATGTACTGCTAGATGCTGAAGTAAGCTGGGAGAGCGAGCGTTTGCTCCGCCGCCTGTTTGCAGTTTATTCCGATAGCTAGCAGTAAACATTTATGAGCAAAGCTTTGATTGGGTCTGTAATTTTCATTATTGTGCACTGAAATTCAGATCATATTGCTTTATGTCACTTATGGTTCTATCCGTGATACCACGGTGAGTATCGAAGGGGGTGATAATAAGCTGTATGGGCATTTCGTAGTTATAAAGATAGTGCATTGCATAAAAGGCCAAAGGCTACACTGACTTGGTCATGTTAGGCGAATGAACAAACACTCTCCGGACAAGAGTAGGAGGAAAGGAAGACCTCCATTGAGTTGGGAGAAGTAAGTGGAAAAAGGGTTGACCACCCTTGGTGCTCCCGATTGTCGTCAGTTATCGTAAAACACGACTAGCTGGCGTTACTTTTTACGAAATGGTCTAAACCGCTTAGGCGGTTAAGAACCAACTAATGATACTGATGATGATCACTGTTCAATAACAGTAACGGACAAAAATAGTTGTTATTGAGAGGAATAGTCACAGATCAAGACGCTTCTTAAAACGGGCGAGGTTTGCGGCAACAGTTTACACTGCATCTAATTGAGTGCCGAAATAACTCGTTACGTATTTCGCGAAGTGGGGAAAGCTTCTGATCGCCACCCACCAATGGCTAGGTCGATTATTTTACATGCGGTTCAAGCCGCTCACTATTTCCGGTCGCTTGCGGTCGTGTATCCTCCGGGTAGCTAATGAACATCCGTTATGTGGTGAACCAATGTGAGAAAGAGACAACCTGGCTAGGCCATTTCGGCACAATGTAATTTAGGGCTTGCTGGCGAGTTTTATCGGTAGCATCTGATCACCATAAGTAGTGGCTGCAAGCGGGCATCTTTTTGGGATCAAATATCTTGCTATATAAAACTTAGGAATTCTTGTTCTGTGAAACGATGAAGTGAAAAAAAAACTTTATTACATTTGAATACATTTTGTTTTGAAATAATTTTTTTTTTCATTTTTCACAAATTGGAGAAGAAAGATATTATTATGATAAAGTATTATTAATGTTATGAGAATTTTGTGGTTTTATATGCATTAATTTGGTTTTTCTTTTTTTTTTCTTTTTTCTTTGATGTGATGTCATATCGCAGTATTGCATGTGATAGGGACCTAACGATTTTTTAAGGTATCTAGTCTAACCAAATTTGATGCAAAACTGACAAATAATACGACATCATTTAATGAGATGCAACTGCAATGTGATTTAACGTTGCCAGGAATTATTTGATTTTATATTTCATATGATATGATCTTACTTAAAGTGATACGTGTGACGTGTGATATTCCAATATAGCATTTTCGACACTAGTCTGTTACCAGAACTTAAAAATAAAATTTCCATACGTTAAATTACAGCAAAGTAAGTGAGTTTTGTCAGATATATGTATTATAAATTATCAATGATGACGTATATTAAACATTTTCCGCAATGAATTGTTGTTATGGGGAAAAGCGTTGCATTTCAATAGCAAACGAAATTAAATTTCCCAAGTATGGTTTTTACCAAAACGGCAAACATAGAGAATGTTTACTATCTATCAAATTATAAAGGCAAAACATTATTCTATGATACTCACCATCCAAGAATACGATTTCAAAACACTGTTTACGATAAAGTATAGACTACTATTCTCAGTCTCAGTAAAGGAAATGGAATGCTCGACTCAATCGAAAAAAACCATCACCACTGGAATTTACTATAAACCACAATACTCTACGGTCTAAGCAAATTTTCATATAAATCTTAGCGAGTTTTTACGAACTATGCGAGGAGTGTGCGAGCTTTCTTATGTTGTTCTAGTGTTTTTATACTCAGCGTGCTTTGCACACAGAGTATATTAACTTTGATTGGATAACAGTTGGTTGTACAGCTATAAAGGAATCGAGATAGATATATACTTCCATATATCAAAAGTCAGTGTCGAACAAAAATGTGATTGAGCCATGTCCGTCCGTCCGTCTGCGCGTTAAGACGATAACTTGAGTAAATATTGAGATATCTTCACCAAATTTGGTACACGGGCTTATCTGGACCCAAAATAGATAGTCATTGAAAATGAGCGAAATCGGATCATAACCACGCCCACTTTTTATATATAAGACACAAAGAACCTGATTATTTAGTAAATAACACACCTAGAATGTTAAAATTTGACACGTGGACTGATATTGAGACTTGATAAAAATTTGCAAAAGTTTTTTTTTTAATCTTTTATATAAAAGTGGGCGTGGTCTTTAACCGATCTCGTCCATTTTTTTCTAGAAATATTTCCTGCTGTAAGGAATATCTGTGTCCCAATTTTATTCCGATCCGTTAAGTTTTCTTCGAGTTATGGCTCCCGAAACATAGAAAATTGCTTAGTCATAAAAGGGCGGCGCCACGCCCATTTTTTTAAATTTGAAGTTTTTCCTATTTGTTGTTAGAAATCCACTTGGGAAATGAAATACTATTGATATAAAGCTCTTTTTTGCAAAGATATGACTCATTTTATTCGTCCACGACCCTTTAAAAAATCTTTTATATAAAAGTGGGCGTGGTTCTTAACCGATTTCGTTAATTTTTCTTCAAAGCTTTCCATATAGTAAAGGCAACCTCTCTGCTGAATTTTGTTACGATAGGACGATTTCTGATCGAGCATTCCATTTTATTTGGTTAGCCTTAACGTGTCGACTTCTCGTTTTTTTATGTATTTGCGTGTGTGTGTATTAGTTTTTATTTGCAAATAAATATGTAGATTAACATATATAGCAACTAATTTCTTGAATCACACCTGCATTTAAGGTTATGAATTTTTTATGGCAATTTATACATGGCGCTCTTAACACCTTGACTTCTTGCGCATTGCTCAAATAAGCACCGATTTTTCACTTGCATTTAACAACGGTGATTACGAACTCGCGTGAAGGAATTGACTGTTTGCTTGAGTCGACTTCATGTGTGATTAAGGAAGGACATGTATATTCATATGTCGATATATGTACGTGTATGCAAGTTTGGGTTTCAAGTTCAAGGCGGTAAATATGAAAATTATAGTCTTACCATATCAAATATATACTTATAGCATATTCTAATTTAATTAATGATCCTTAAAGCAAAACAGAAATTATTGAAATATATGACTATTTTCATCCGTTACTCGCAGATATATATAATAATCACCTAGCAGTAGTGTTTTTCCTTTACGGGTAACTACGTGTACATACTCGAGTACTTTGCTAATGTATCGAGTATTTTTCGTAGTCTATAGCATGGTACAAATACTTTTTAGGCATAGAGAACGGGTGTGACCACGTAACAGTGTCAAGGTAACGAATACGCATGCATTTTGTAACTTTACCTTACAATTCTGGTTAAAAAAAAATAACATGAAAAAGTCCGATTTTGAGAATATTGCCTTGCAGAAAAAAGTGACAACCGCTCATAATATACATATGTGGTGAGTCACCACTGGTGACATAATAAATAAGAATCAGAATTTCCATTTGGATTCCCATTATTACCGACACACAAAAACAAAAGTAGTCTGTACATTAAATAACAAATTGATAACCCTTCGATAACTAATCAATAACTTTTCGATATTTTTCGACACAGGCAGACGTGGTGTGATGGTAGCGTGCTCTGCTTACCACACCGCAGATTCTGAGCCCCGGACAAGGTAATATCGAAAACTTAGAAAGAAGATTTTTCATTTAGAAAAAAGTGTTTCTAAGCGGGATCGCCCTCGGCAGTGATTTGGCAAACACTCCAAGTGTATTTCTGCCATGAAAAGCTTTTCAAAGCAAATTCGGTCCCGTTCCGCCAATAAAAAAAATTTAAAGCGCGATAACCTCCGAAGAGATTTTAGGCCGAGCTTCTCTTCCAATTTGCGTCAGGCTACTTTTAGTCTTTCCTACAAATTGGCGGGATAGGACCTAATTGTTTAACACCGACTCCGAACGGAATGTGCAAGTCAGATGAGGTTTCACTGAGAAGCTTTCAATGGCACAAATACACTCAGAGTGCTTGCCACATACTGCCGAGGGGCGAAGCCGCTTAGACAAATTTTCTTTTAATTGAAAAAACTTGTCTCTAAAACTTTGATGTTGCTTTGCCCGGGGCGGAACCCATGATCTTCGGTGTGGTAGGCGGAGCACGTTACCATCACAATACGGCAGCCTGTATCGAAAAGTTATCGAAAAATATCGATTTGTTATCGAAAAGTTATGGATTAGTTATCGAAGTGTTATCAATTTGTTATGTAATGTACAGACTACTTCTGTTTTTGTGTCCCACCAATATTTAGGAAAAATTAAAAGAATCACTATGCAAATTGGAAGAGAAGCTCGGCCTGAATCTCTTCGGAGGTTACCGCGTCTTGCATTTTTTATTTAGCTCATCGATAACAAACCAATAACATGCCGAAACAGGGCAATAATAATAAAAGCCTGATAATTTTTCGTATTCATTGATTTTTACCGAACAATACGAAAATTATTCCAAAAATGTGTCAAAATTATCGCGAAAAAGTAGCTAATATAATCACGAAATCATTTCGAATTGGCTCCGGAAATGGTTACAAGATGATTCCATATTGATCTCAAACAAGTCCAGAAATTATCCCGAAACAGTCGTGCATATAATACCGAAAGTTTTCCAACACATTCCCAAAATGATCTCGAAATAGTACCTAGAACAATACCGAAAAAAATCCAAAATAGTTCTAAAATGATCTCTAAAATAGTACCGAAATGATTTCAAATTTATTACAAAAAAGTCTGAAATTATCGCAATATAATCTCTCTACAGTCCAGAAGTGATCTCATGAAAATAGCCTCTGCTTGACCCCGAAATTATAAGGAATAAAAGTTAATTGCAGACCCTGATGACATAATGTTAAGTTAACATTAAGTTAACTTTAACAGAGCAGACGAGTGGTTTACCATTTGCGAAATCTATTTCGATCACAAAATTACATTTTTAAATAAACCTTTGAAAATAAATCGCTTTAAACGCTTTCAGTGATATTGAGAAAACGTTTGAAAATCGACAATTAAATTATGCGATAACCCTTGTTTGCAGTTTAACACGCGTTGCCAACCATATTTATTTTTTAAAGAAGTTGCAAGCTTTAAGAAGCTTTTTAAAAGCTACTTTTAATGAGGGACAGTGTCTTTTTAAAGAGTAAATACTCTTAATTTTTCCGGTTGCTCTTTCGTGGTCACAGTTCAGTAAAATATGTTTAAGAATAAATAAATATTGTCATAGTCAAAATTAAATAAGTGCTAAAGTTAGTTACAGCTTTTTGATATAATTTCTTATGAGGTATTTGTCAAAACAGCTGCACTAACTTTAAAATATATTTCTTTAGACCATGACATGCAGCAGTGATTTTATTTATCCACAGTGGTTGAGATTAATAAAGAAATAAATATAAATTTCTTATGGAAGTAGTTGGTAATGCTGTATGTTTGTTTTACAGTTTTAGTTTCAAAACTGATCATTATACATATTCTGACGTTTCACTTTCTGAGAATAAATGTTACCCTCATGCAGCAGTCTTAAATTCTAACTTTCGAACTAGGTCGCTATGAAAAATGGCAATGGTAACCCTTTTCTTATTCAGTGGAAAATATTTTGAGAAAGGAAAGCACAATCTCACGAAGGAGCTGAGTAGAACCAACAAGGCAACAGTATTTTTAGAAAATAAAAGGTCATTCGATTTTGTAAAATCATTGCAAAACAGGTAAAACAGGCCTACTGTACCGTTGTGTAGGAAAACTCATTGCGCTACCACAATAATTGACTGATACCAGGGTTACCACTCTGGCTATTTTTTTCTTCATGTTGGTACATTTTTTATGACATAATTACAGGAAGACAGAAGTCTACATTTTTCAACAGCGTTTTGTTTTTAATAGTTAAAAGTTCTCATTCTATTGAAACAAATCACAAGATTATCTAAAGGACGGCAAAGGTTACGACTAGTCCTTGTGGGAAAAAGCTTAGGGCAGAGAAATATTTTTAAAATATATCCAAATATTTATTTCGTCATTTAAACATCAATCCAGTAATTTTGATGCATTTTAACAAAACATATATCAAATCTATACGACGGGAATTAGAAGAATAAAGAAAAAATGGTAAGGGAAGAAACGTGAAGAGCAAAGGAAATATATATATAAACAAAGTAATGAGAAAGTGAAGGGACAGAAAAAGAAGGAAAACGAAAAGAAAGGTAAAATATGTGATAGTTATAATGATGATGATGTTTATTGTGGTGATAATAGAAGAGGTAATGAAAATGGTGATGAACAGAGCACGCAACTGATAAAATGACGAAAATGAATACGATAACAAGACAAAACTGATTAAAGTTACAGGCATGGATACAATGCAGTTACGACTTCAGTTACTATGGCTTATGTTTACCTCTACAGAAAAAGGCGTTGGTCAGGTTAGGGCTTACATTTGTTTTGATTGGAGCTGCGAGGGTTACAGTTACTGTAATTGCTAAATTTGTATAGCACGGTAAATTTGACGTCTTTGCAGAATGTAAGCGTAAGGTGAATGTAAGCATAAGCGTAGTGTTTGAAAGTGGTTTGCCATATATTCTGCATATTTAGAATGTAAGCGTAGGCGTAGTAAGTCGTATTGGTATTGGTATGGTATGGGCGGAATACAGAATGTAAACGTAAGTGTGGCCATGACGCTGTAGCGTAATGTGGGAACAATGTACGTGGTGGAGTTGATATGAGCGAAAAGAGATAGCAAGTCAGTTAAAGGAAATGAAAGTGAATGTGATGCTTATTATTATTAGCAGTGTGTTGTCGACGATTTATCGATTTGCTATCGAGTTGTCATAAACATGATATCGATAAGACAGGTTATTGATGAGTTATAGTTATCGACAACTTATCGGAGTGTTACGGAAAAGTTATGGATTTATTTTCGAAAAGTTATATCGCTTATTTAGCGGCCAGTATGGTATGATTGTAGCGTGCTCCGCCTATCACACAGAAGCTCTTGGCTTTAATTCCCCGGGCAATGTAACATCAAAAATTTATAGGGTGAGGAGAGGTCGCCCCTCGGCAGTGATTTGGCAAAAACTCGAGTGTATTCCTGCCATGAAAACATTCGCAGTGCAAATTCATCTACCTTGCAGATGGCGTTCGGAGTCGGCATGAAACGTGTAGTGCACGACGCAAACTGGAAGAGAAGCGCGGCAAATCGCGAAAAGAATCTGTTTTTCGTTTTTCGATATGACATAAAAATTATCGACTTATTTTCGAAAGGTGATCCATTCGTTATCGGCGTGTTATCAATTTGTTATCGGCGTGTTATCAGTATGTTTTCGATATGCTATCGACTTTTCATGAAAAGGTTATTTAACAGTTTTCAAAAATTATCGATGTGTGATTGAAGTGTTACCAATTTGTTATCGGCGTGTTATTGATTTGTTATCAACAGTTTAACGAAAAGTTATCAATTTGTTCTTGGTGTGTAATCGTTTAGCTGTCGCAAATTTATCGACATTTTATCAGAAGGTAATGACGAAGTTTTGGTTGCGTATTACGGTTTCTTTGCTCGAATCGCTCACTAATACGGTTTAACTCTTTTTTTTTTTGGACGAGAGCAGTAATTGTAACGGTTATGGTTATTGTTACCGTTAAGGTAATGTTCGCAGCTCCGGTTGCACTCAGGGTCTACATAAAATAAAATTATATGTTTTCATATAAAACTTTTTTTTTTTGATTTTTTTTGGTAAATAAATAATTATCTCAGGGGCAACCCGTATTCCTACTACTTAAGTATATACATACACAAGCACATATGTATGTATGATACTTATTGAGAGAATGGTGGATACTATTATTAGTGCTCTCATTGGTGGTGTTTTTCTTTTATTGTTCTTTATTTTGTTTTTATACCTATTTCATACATTACTTCATATGCGGACACAGTCGATTCTCCATCTAATTTTGACTTTGCGTGAGAAAAATCTAAACAATCAATAAAAGTGTAAAGCAACGATAAAAGACATACAAGTTTGTAAATAAATAATGTACATAAATAAATGTGTAAAATATGAATGAGCTTCTGACTAAAATAGTACAACTTTTACGGTATCAATAGTAAAAGGGGAGAATCAGCTGCGATTTGTATTTCTATCAATGAGTGGGCACTTGAAGTAGCTGAAGAAACGCAACGCAATACATATTTCGAAATTGTTATTGAATACAAATGAGTTTACCTTGACAACATAACACACCGTGATAAACAACGAAATTTTGTTTACTGAAGGTAAATAATTTCCTCATTTTCATTCATAGTACCTTGATATTCGAATGGGATTATGATGTAAATAAGGTTTTCGCATGTATTTATATTTAAATGTAAACAAGCGAAGATTCAGCGAAGTGTTGTGATTAAATTGAGCTCATACACATGTACATGTGTATGTATTTATCTGCAAGTGCGCATATGTGCGATTATGAATACTTTTATTTATTGATGTTTTCATGAGCTGTGCAAAATTTTAACAATTTGATTTGTCTTTGTTTACTATACTAGTGAAATTTGAAAAAAGTCTGACCTATACAAAGAAATATTCTATGAAAAACCCACTGAGGGCGATGCAGGGAGAAAAATGGAGAACATATGGAGTGTTTGTGAAAATTTGCCTCCATAAACAACGTCGCACAGTGTAACGCGCCCCATATAAGCACATTAGGGTGGCTCAAGAAAATACTCTTTTTTATCTTTATATACCTAGTGAAAATATGGTTCAGGACAACCAAAAAGATAGCCCCAAAAATTTCAGCTCTATATTTTTTATTTATATGTTTAAAAGATCCTCATCGCGACTATAGTTTTTTCATACAATCCAGTAACTACTAAACGACTCAACTTAGCAAAAAATATTTTTAAACCTTTTTGTAGAGCGTTTCCTATAAGAGTGTGCATAGCTAGTGATTTTTTATATAATTTCTGAAAATCCGCTTACGATTCGTATGGAACATGTAAAATCGTGTTGAGGCACCTCTAAACATTGAACTACAAAGGCTAACATTTTTACAGGATATCATTTTGTATCACATTAACCGTTTTCCCACTATACCAAAACTAACTTTTTTTTTGCCCACCCTAATGTAGGTAGCCTGCGACCGCAAAGTTGTTACCATCCTCCAATTGCGCTCAAAATTGACATGTATTCCTCACTTAATGTAAAAAACGCCTCCTACAGTAGAGATATACGCCGCCGATAAATGCCGCCGCCGCCGCCGAATGTTAAAAATATCGGCGCGGCGGCGTCCGGCGCGTTACTATCTTTTCTACTCGTTTAAGACTGTTTAGGCCATTTATTGCTCATGTCGAAAATTAGTCGAAAGTGGTATCAACGGATGCGCATCACTGCCAGTTATAAGAAACTAATTGCGAAATTTAACTCGTTTTAACTGTTCAAAAGTTATTTAAAAAACAGGCGTTTTCTATGTCAGCTTAACACGGACTTTGCAACACCCAATTCACCAAGTTATTAAAACAAAGCACTAACAGAAAAGTTATATAATAAATTTGTATGCTCACTTTGCATATTTTTTTCAAAAAATAAATTATGAACAATGAATTGAAATAAAATGACCCAAGGCGAACATGTTTTCAAATTGTCCTCAAGTTGTTAAAAAAAGCAAATTACCCAATAAAGGTGCCGATTTTTTAAAGAATTTTATAATGCGATTGGCTGAAAGAATAAACGAAATCAGTGATGCAAAATCCTTAAGTAGGTTCTAGGCGCATAAACACTTCTTTGAAATATCCGGAAAACAGCACTTAACATCTTTCAACTTAAAATCGGTCAACTTTCATTCTAAAATATCGTTTTGATTTAAGGAAGACTATTGAAATCAATGTTGTGAACAAAAACAATTGTAAACTTCGGTCAACATTTTAAAAATTTTATACAGGGTCCTTGTAAAATTTTAATTATTTAGATGCGCCGAGGATTATACGATTTTCAGCCATTACGCAATGACATCTACTTAGACTGCTTATGATTTCGAGGGCGGCATCCTTGGCCGAATAGTCACTCTTTAACGTTTCAAGGTGTTTCTCGGCAGCATAGCGCGACAAAGGCATCCGTTGGAAAGTCTTCGGAGCTACAGCTAGAGCTTCAAGGAAAGTGACGTCGACGAAGGTATGAGTTCGAAGTCGCAGTCCTATAGCTTCTGTGCTGGCATGACAACTCCCATGAATTGAAAACCTTAGCTAACTCGACATGGAAATTATAAATCGTTAGTTTACTGTAGAATCTAAGTTAATTCGGCGCCATTGAAATGGCCATAAGTCTCTCATAAAACCTGCGAAGGAAGTTATCTGCAAGATTTTTGAGCCTTCCTATGATGCCAACAGAAGGAACAAGATTTAGTGAAAAGCTGTACGAGCTTTATGCAAATATCATAGCGTAGAAAGATTTCCTTTGCACTTATTTTTAAACAGGGTAAATGAAAGATTTCCACTGTGTAAAGAAACGGAATATTATTTGTTCATGTTGCTTAGTAGCGGCGATAGTAGTCTAAACGGTCTTCATTCACGATCTTAGACTTTACCTACAATGGCCGTTCTTTAAAAAAACAAGTAAGGAAGGCTAAGTTCGGGTGTAACCGAACATTACATACTCAGTTGAGAGCTATGGAGACAAAATAAGGAAAATCACCATGTAGGAAAATGAACCTAGGGTAACCCTGGAATGTGGTTGTATGACATGTGTATCAAATGAAAGGTATTAAAGAGTATTTTAAGAGAGAGTAGGCCATAGTTATATGGATGGACGCCATTTAGGGATATCGCCATAAAGGTGGACCAGGGCTGACTCTAGAATTTGTTTGTACGATATGGGTATCAAATGAAAGGTGTTACTGAGCATTTTAAGAGGGAGTGGGCCTTAGGTCTATCGGTGGACGCCTTTTCGAGATATCGCCATTAAGGTGGACCAGGGGTGACTCTAGAATGTGTTTGTACGATATGGGTATCAAATGAAAGGTGGTAATGAGTATTTTAAAAGGGAATGGGCTTTAGTTCTATAGGTGAACGCCTTTTCGAGAAATCGCCATAAAGGTGGACCAGGGGTGACTCTATAATATGTTTGTACGATATGGGTATCAAATGAAAGCTGTTAATGAGTATTTTGAAAAGGAGTGATCCTTAGTTCCATAGGTGGACGCCGTTTGGAGATATCGCCATAAAGGTGGACCAGGGTGTCTCTAGAATGTGTTTGTACGATATGGGAATCAAATGAAAGATGTTACTGAGCATTTTAAGAGGGAGTGGGCATTAGGTCTATAGGTGGACGCCTTTTCGAGATATCGCCATTAGGGTGGGCCAGGGGTGACTCTAGAATGTTTGTACGATATGGGTATCAAACGAAAAGTGTTACTGAGCATTTTAAGAGGGAGTGGGCATTAGGTCTATAGGTGGACGCCTTTTCGAAATGTCGCCATTAGGGTGGGCCAGGGGTGATTCTAGAATGTGTTTGTATGATATGGGTATCAAATGAAAGATTGTAATGAGTATTTTAAAAGGGAGTAATCCTTAGTTCTATAGGTGGACGCCTTTTCGAGATATCGCCATAAAGGTGGACCAAGGGTGACTCTAGAATGTTTGTACGATATGGGTATCAAACGAAAGGTGTTACTGAGCATTTTAAGAGGGAGTGGGCATTAGGTCTATAGGTGGATGCCTTTTCGAGATATCGCCATTAGGGTGGGCCAGGGGTGACTCTAGAATGTTTGTACGATATGGGTATCAAACGAAAGGTGTTACTGAGCATTTTAAGAGGGAGTGGGCATTAGGTCTATAGATGGACGCCTTTTCGAGATATCGCCATTAGGGTGGGCCAGGGTGACTCTAGAATGTGTTTGTACGATATGGGTATCAAATGAAAGGTGGTAATGAGTATTTTAAAAGGGAGTAATCCTTAGTTCTATAGGTGGACGCCTTTTCGAGATATCGCCATAAAGGTGGACCAAGGGTGACTCTAGAATGTTTGTACGATATGGGTATCAAACGAAAGGTGTTACTGAGCATTTTAAGAGGGAGTGGGCAATAGGTCTATAGGTGGACGCCTTTTCGAGATATCGCCATTAGGGTGGGCCAGGGGTGACTCTAGAATGTTTGTACGATATGGGTATCAAACGAAAGGTGTTACTGAGCATTTTAAGAGGGAGTGGGCATTAGGTCTATAGGTGGACGCATTTTCGAGATATCGCCATTAGGGTGGGCCAGAGGTGACTCTAGAATGTGTTTGTACGATATGGATATCAAATTAAAGGTATTAATGAGGGTTTTAAAAGCGAGTGGCCCTTAGGTGTATATGTGAAGGCGTTCTCGCGATATCGACCAAAATGTGGACCAGGTGATCCAGAAAATCATCTGTCGGGTACTGCTAATTTATTTATATATGCAATACCACTAACAGTATTCCTGCCAAGATTCCAAGGGCTGTTGATTTCGCCTTGTAGAACTTTTTCATTTTCTTCTACTTAATATGGTAGGTGTCACACCCATTTTACAAAGTTTTTTCCAAAGTTATATTGTGCGTCAATAAACCAATCCAGTTACCATGTTTCATCCTTTTTTTCGTATTTGGTATAGAATTATGGCATTTTTTTCATTTGTCGTAATTTTCGATATCGATAAAGTGGGCGTGGTTATGGTCGGATTTCGGCCATTTTTTATACCAAGATAAAGTGAGTTCAGATAAGTACGTGGGCTAAGTTTAGTAAATATATATCGGTTTTTGCTCAAGTTATTGTGTTAACGGCCGAGCGGAAGGACAGACGGTGGACTGTGTATAAAAACTGGGCGTGGCTTGCACCGATTTCGCCCATTTTCACAGGGAACAGTTACCGTCATATAATCTATGCCCCTACCAAATTTGAGAAGGATTGGTAAATTTGTGTTCGACTTATGGCATTAAAAGTATTCTAGACAAACTAAATGAAAATGGGCGGAGCCACGCCCATTTTGAAATTTTCTTTTATTTTCGTGTTTTGTTGCATCATATCATTACTAGAGTTGAATTTTGACTTAATTTACTTATATACAGTAAAGATGTTAAATTTTTTGTTAAAATTTGAATTAAAAAATTTTTTTTTAAAAAGTGGGCGTGTTCTTCATCCAATTTTGCTAATTTTTATTTAGCGCATATATAGTAATAGTAGTTCCTGCCAAATTTCATCATGATATCTTCAAAGACTGCCAAATTACAGCTTGCAAATTTTTTAAATTACCTTCTTGTAAAAGTGGGCGGTGCCACGCCCATTGTCCAAAATCTTACTAATTTTTTATTCTGCGTCATAACGTCAACCTATCTACCAAGTTTCATCGCTTTAACCGCCTTTGGTAATGAATTATCGCATTTTTTCGGTTTTTCGAAATTTTCGATATCGAAAAAGTGGGCGTGGTTATAGTCCGATATCGTTCATTTTAAATAGCGATCTGAGATGAGTGCCCAGGAATCTACGTACCAAATTTCATCAAGATACCTAAAAATTGACTCAAGTTATCGTGTTAACGGACAGACGGGCGGACGGACGGACATGGCTCAATCAAATTTTTTTTCGATACTGTTGATTTTTAGATATGGAAGTCTATATCTATATCGATTCCTTTATACCTGTACAACCAACCGTTATCTAATCAAAGTTAATATACTCTGTGAGCTCTGCTCAACTGAGTATAAAAACGGACTTGCCATGGCCACTATAATGTACATACATGCATGCATCATTAAGTATTTTTGAGAAGTATAAATAAAACAAAAAAAAAACGCCCACCTGGCATTACCCATTTTTATAAGTTCATATTCAAAGCTTTCTTTTCGCTCTTATACTTATGTACGAAGAGAAAGAGAGACATTTTTAAGAGTATTTTGTTACAAACAAACATTTGTTTGAAATATCTCTCAAGTAAACAAGAAGCGCCCCAAATGTTCTAAAATAAAAAAATTATACATATATCTGTTTTTTAGGAAGCAAATGTTTGTGTTACTTAAAATTGTAAACATAAATATTTTCAGGTAATTACGTAGATATTACAACAGCATAGGGAGCTGCTCGCCAACAACGAGATCGCGAATTCGTTCGAAAGATCATACCTGAAAAGCGTTAAGCTTCACTTAGTGTTTCCGATCCTGAAAATCTCGGCAATTATATTCCACAAAATAGGTACTCCACTAGATATTTCAATGAGCATGCTTATACGATTATAAAGACTTAATGTGTGACCTTAGATCCCGGACCTACGAATGCTCTATTGGCGTAGTCACGCCATAGTCAACCATGCATATTCTTTTCAACAAAACAAATGAAAATAACATGGTATAAACTGTCTTTGGCGACAAAGAGTCGAAAAGATCATCGAATTCTTTTTACCTAAAATTCGTATATCACCTTTTTGGCGAAACAAGAAAAAATTTAAGATGCCATCACGAAAGTTGCTTAATTTTTACATATCTAATCACCTTCCCTATGCCGATGACTCCACGGTATAGTAACAGGTCCGGGCTGTTCCATTGATGGGCTATGTTGTAAAAACGACTATCGCCATAGCGTTCCCAGTTTTTTCCGCCTCGTGAAACTTGCCGCTATTACCGACCAAGTTTTCGGCAACCATATTCACGATGTAACCGAAACAAGTGTTGAAAATATTGGACTAACACGTCGATGATATTGCGCTATCGGGTGTCCGACACCTTAAAATACTGGATGGGACGTTCGATAATTACCTGCATTGTGGCGAGCATGCTGCCGAAGTTTTAATTAAACTTAAGAGCCTTAGCAAGATTCTCAAGTCCCTCGCTGTCTGGCAGCACTTGTGACAAAGACAAATAAATGCTCATAGCTCAAAGCAATTGGCCAGCTCTACGTGTGGTACGTCAGATTAAAAGAAACACCCCGGAGGAAGCTGCAGGCTTGTCAATAACTGCGCTCAGATATCTGATTGAAGACGCACCACCTCCCTGGGATATAAGAAGAAAAGGAGCATAAAACGACCCCCAGAGTTATTCAAAACGAGTCGTAAAAGTCTGATTAATGCCCGTCGAATCCCGTTCTCAATGTCCAATGCCCGAAAGTCGCAGTTGAAAAAAGAAGACTTCATAGGGAGACGCGCGCCACTCTGGCACAATTTCGATCTGAATACTGCTATAAGTTAAACTCGTACTTATCCAGAATCAACCACGACAATGTATGTTCTGCATGTTATGAGTCTCCACGTGACAACAACCCTCTTTTTATTTGAAATATGGAACTAAAGTCTCTAACGCCCATATTGCTTGGGTCCGACCCTGTTGTTTCCTTGGACTCCCGTGAGAGGATATCGAGAGATCGCACTTATTGGATGGGGCGAAACATTGCCACAAGAAGAAGAAGACAGCATCCGATTGCATGCTATGATTAAATCACCATGCTGATGCTAGAACATCTCTTCTGTTAGGTCACCAATCTACCCCCTGCTACCTTTGTCAGCTCCGAAATATACAAATAACAAAGAATAAAATTAGCTAATCGAGGAGAGACATTTCGCGCGATGTACATACATCTACTCGTAATTAGCAAGACTCTTGAAGTATTCTTGATCTTGTTGTTGGTGGGTTGTAGCCAAGTAAGTATTATCCGAGATTTATAGGAGTATAACGGATATTGGCGGTCTTTGTTGTTGTTGTTGTAGCGATAAGAACACTCCCCGAAGGCCTTGGGGAGATTTATCGATGTCGATGGCTCTTTGCTGGATGCAGATCCCGTACCAAGCCCGACCATCTCGGGAACGATTTGTTATGACCACATGCGACCTTCTTGGCCAACCCGCCCTCCCACCCTCTAGATCCATGAGGAGTTCGGTGTCGCCAGAGCCTCGGCTGTTAATGAAATAGGATAGATGGATATACATAGGGCTTGGCTGTCTTTGCTGGGCTGCTTTGAAGATGATTATATTTTCAATGTAAAGCCATGCAAACCGTGCAAAACGAGCTATCAGTTTCTTAAAGGGAGAGCTCCAGTAATTCTCACAGTAATATGTGCGCGAAATACAGAAGCAAATTTGCTGACCCGCCTTTCTTATGAACTGAGCAAAGCATGCTTCAGTTCAAATTTGAAGGCATTCACTCCACCGCCGAGCGGCTGAGAGAGTCGAGAAGAAAACTGTTCAGCTATGTTTTCTTCATATTGTACTAATAAAATACGTACTAAAAGTGCATGATTAAATCATAAGAGGTTTGTCGGCTGAAATTTTTTCCCACAATTGCAGCCAATTTGCTCCCAAATAGAGTTGACATCCGTTAACTGTGCTGTGTTGTTTCTTTGCGATTTTTCGAAAAATATTAGTAGTAGAAATAGGAAGCAATTACTTACTTACTTACTTAATTGGCGCTTAACCGTCTAAACGGTTATGGCCGATAGTAAGCAATTAGTTTACAAATACCCGGCAAGTACTGAACTGCATAATTTCTTAGAACGTTTTTTTTTTAAATTTTATGATGAATTTTTTAACCATGTCATGATCTATTAGTGTGGCTGAACATAGGTAATTTTATGAAAAGTGAGGACACCAAGAAATCGTGCACTTTCGTAAACCTAGGAATATACGAAACCTAAACCAATTTAAAATTCATCGTACAACGTCAAAAATTCGACTAGTAAATCGATTCACGTATGTCATTAGTAAATAATGGAGATGCCATAACGAAATGTATTCATTGAGCAAGTTAACGTATTCCTTCCGTATGTTCCGAACATTCGTCTCCATTTAAGAATTTGAGGAATCGTTTTATATATGGAATTATTATGTAAGTACTTTTTTGGAATATTCGGACCTCGTGAGGTAGTATCAAACGAACGTGTTCCCAATATTATAAATTAACGGTTTATCCAGAAGACTTCCATGAATACTTAAACGGAAAAGTGCTGTATGAAATTTCAGAATAAAAAGGTAAATATTCCCTGTCTAGCAGGACCACACACAAGCTTAACTCTTCTGCCAAAGTCAAGACCGGAATATAAAGTTCTAAGTCAATAAGCCATTTTCTTCAACTTTTTTTTGTCAATTCATTGCGGCTGCCAATTCGAAATCGTCCTATCTCAAAATACTTTTAAAAAATTTCCCATTTCAGGATTTGTTACAAAAATGCCCCATATCAGAATTAGGTTGAAGGACGCCTTATCTCAGAATGATTTTCCTTAACTCCCTCTTATGTCAAAATGCATTGAACTTATGCGAAGATAGGGAGTTTTTGAAATAAATTTTGATAGTGTATTTTTGAATAAAATTCTGACGTATGGCATCCTTCAAACATATTCTGAAAGAATGACCAAACCAACAAAACTATATCAATTCACGAAATATTTAGTAGAAAATGAATTATTTCCCCCAAAACCTCTTGGTATTTACAAATTTATCATCAATACTAATCCACCACTAAAGGTACTTTTCTCTTAAAATTGTCTGTGAGGGGGATTGAATTATTTCCCTTTTTCCTTGCTTCGTAATAGCAACCCGCCCAGATTTTTAAACTTAGGAGTGACTTAAGCCCCCATTACTGATACTTAGCATAAACTTGACTTGACTTGGCGTAAACTTGGCAACTTAGCCACGATTATACTCCACTTGGCGCATACAAAATGGCATCATAATCACCGTTGAAATATATTTTTAAATAAATGGAAATAAATGGAATAAATGGAAACAAACAAATGGCATCTCAAAATGTAAACGTCACTTAGAAAATCAAAATTCAACAGACTTCTAAGTGAAGTAAGTGTTGTTAAGTTTTGAGTAATCAGTAACATGCTATGTTCATTTAACAGAACTGTAAGTGACAGTTCTCAAGTCAAGTCAAGTCTATGCTAAGTATCAGTAATGGGCCCTTTAAGCTTGGGTTGCCTACTAAAAATTTTCAATTTTCAATCATAGCAACAAATGTTTTAAAAGTTCCTTCAAATTTTGTTTACGTTTATTTTGAAATTGATTTTACTGCATCTTCCAAATCATAATTGCATCGGGTAGTAAACTTTGTTGGGAAATACATATTCCACTTCTGTATTAGTAATAACTTTTTTTATTCTTTTTTAGAGGTGAAGTTAATTGTGATAATTTCAGTATGACACACAAAGATGAACTTAATAAGAATGCAGCTCAGTGCGAGGAGCAGAATGATGGAACCGGTAAGTTGACAAAATTGTGTATGCGTTTTGTAAAAAAAAAAATATTAATAATTCTATTCAAATTGTAGACGCATCCCAATGCAGTGACGCGTTTCCACCACAGCCTGAGCTACATGATGAGTTGCTCATAAATATTTTCTCCTACTTACCTTATACCGACTTGACGCAGGCGCGCTTGGTTTGTCGGCGTTGGATGGTATGTGTGGCCTGTAAGCGATTTTCGAAAAAATTCTGTTTGTGCATCAAAGAGGATAATGTGCAAGATATATGGAAGCAGTTACAAGCACGCGGTTTTACTACTGAAACGATCTATAGCCATCTAATATATATGGGCACTGATGCTGATCAACACGAGGCACTACAAAGTATTCTACAAAAAATTGGTTCTCATATAAGCAGCTTAAAGCTGAGAACACTTTACCTGAGCAACAGTTTGTACGCATACTTTCCAAAACTTGAGCGGCTTGTGCTTGAAGACTTGCACGTCTTTCTTTCTGAGCTGCCATTTCAATTGAATACATTTCGCAATATAAAAGGCATACACTTCGTAGATGATGCGGTGCGACAAGGTAGCTCTCAAGCTGTACTCAATGCATGTTTACGTGAAAATAGTACAGCGCGTTTGGAGGAATTAAGTATACGTGTCTATGCAGAACACGCTGACCTCTTCTTGAGCGTGCTAAGAGATCATGCAGATACGCTGAAAAATCTGCATATTGTTTATTTCGGATCGAGTGAACCTAATTCCATTGTGGAAAAGTGGCTGGCAACTTTCGCTCAACTGAAGAAATTGCAAAAAGTAAAAATCTATTCGTGTAATACGCTCATCTTCGAAGGAACATTAAAATGCATGGGAGGCATGCCATTACGTTACTTGGAGGTAGATTGCTTGAAGCCTGTAAATCCCAATGTATTCCAATTGCTCGAATCATGTTCACGAACTTTGGAACATTTAGCATTTTTCAATTTTTACTTACCCAAACATATATCAATTCCACGCACGATTAGCACGTGTTGCCAAAATTTGCAAAATCTCATATTGAGTTATACGCGCTTACTCGACGAGGATGAATTGTGCAATATAGCCAGCAATTTGGTGCAACTCCAAGTACTAGTCTTAAGTTATTGTAAAAATGTCGTCACAAATAAATCGTTGACAACAATTTTTAAACATCTCACACAATTACGCGTGCTGGACTTAAGTGGCAATAATGAATTTGATCTCGCCGGTTTAACGGGCTACGCCGAGCAACCATACTCGATTCAACGTTTGCGTCGTTTGGAGAAATTAAATTTGAAATCATGTCAGCAATTATCGAATGATGAATTCTTGGATGCACTGAAGTTTCCATTTTTGCGTTGCTTAAGTTTTGGCTGTGGCATTTACACCGATTTTGGTATAAAGATTTTAGTGCAACAATGTCCGCTACTCGAAGAATTAACTATAACTTATTGCCCAACATTGGGCAGGAGTGCGCTATTTTGTATCGCCAAATCTTTGCCACGCCTACGTGTTCTACATCTTCTACATTGCGCTCCGGTGGATAAATCTGTGCGAATGTTGTTGTATAATGAGTGTCCGCTGTTGACCGATTTAGAAATTTCTGAAAAACGTTCGAGTGTTAAAACATATTTTCATCAATAGATGTTTGGTAATAATTTAGTGATCCAAGGCGAATCTATATAAGTTGATGGCAAAGCGAATTCAATCAATTTCCTGTGCAGAAGAATGTCAGATCAAAAGAAAATTTTCATTCACTCCGATTAACTGACATATTGTTGGTACAAAGGCGTTGTATGGAAAAAAATTAAGGTGAAGCAATCAGCTGTTGGGATAATAACACTTGGTACTGAATTCGCCTTGCAGTGATCGAAGCAAGGCAAATCTATGCATAGCGATAGCAAAGCGATCTCATACCCAATTCGCCGTCGAACATAAAACCATAAGAACAAGCAGTCAGTTTGGTATCAAAGCGAATTCAGCACAGTCTGATGAACAGGGGACTACTTGTTTTTGCTAATTTCCCAGCAAATTCAGACAATTCAAAATGTCTGCAAACCCAAATAAAATATGCTTTGTTTTGATTTGACATTCTGAAGCACGGAATCTGAATTCGCTTTACTTTTTTCCTCGCCTTTCCAGTGATGAAAATTTTTTTTGTTTAGTTGGTAAGCCAGTTTAAAAAAAAAGCTTAGACGAAATTTTAGCATATTTATTTGAAAACTTTCAAAGGCAAATCCTTTACTAGATGACGAAAATCTAGTTGCAACTTTCGTAGCAGTTTCTAATAAATCTCAACTCTGTTAAACATAAATAAAAGATTTCTTTTTGATTTGGCATTCTGAGGCATGTCAAAATGGGTGTGAATTCGTAGCATTTCAGTTCGAATTTGATTTGGTATTGCACCAAGCCGAATTCAGTACCAGGTGGTGTTATCCCATCAGCTGATTGCTTATTCTATATAATTTCCAAGCAACTCCTTGTTCCAACAATATGTGAGTTAATCGAAATCAATACAAATTTTCTTTTGAGTTGACATTTCTGCACGAATTGGGTTGAATTCGCTTTGCCATCATCTTGCTTTGATTCATCTTGGTAATGCAAGGTGGCGTTATCCCATCATTTACACCATCCGTTATACCATCAGCTGTTTGCTCGTTCTTCCGGTTTTGCAGACAAAATTTGGTTCAGCAGAATATCAGTTAAACGAAATCGACACAAAGTTTAATCACTTCGGCCCAATTGCAGGGTTTACTTCTCATGAGTGGTTAAACTCACACAATTTAAAACAAACTTTAAAATTAACCATGAGTTAAAAATTCTGGAGTAACGATAACCGTCATTTTTAGAAAATGGAGATAGTGAAGATAGCCTTGGGTTTTCTGGAGAATTTGCGGGGCGTTTGTTTAAACTTTAAATCATTTTGTTTAACGAATTTTTTGTTTTTTTTCGGAAATTGCAACATTTTTTTTACAAATAAATTTGAAATAGTGTAAGTATGTAAATAGTATAGTTATGTATATATAAAATTATAAAAGACAAAATAAAATATTTTCCCAGTATTTATGGCAATTATTATTTAGTTAAAGTTTTACAGATTATAGAATGAAATAGGTGGTAGAATTTTGGTCATAGACATGCAAGCGTTTGTCTCGACATATTTTATATGACCATGTCGAACATTCAAGGTCATTCCACCCTCCCCCTCCTAGAGCAGGTCCTACTTAATATGCACGTATATCGTGTATTAGTAACAGGCATCTTTATTGGGCTTAACAACCTCTTGCGGGTGCCATAAACCTTCAGGTCTGACTTGCCAACTTGGGGGACATGAGATCCCTTTCCCATATGGCCCGTTTCTGCTGATCCACCTGCCTCTGATTTTCACTTTGATCTAGACGATCGAAAGAGAAGTTCGTCGGAAGATTTCTGGATGTGAGAACGAAGAAAACTCTAGAGACAGAGATGACATGTTATGCTAAATAATCAAGCTGTTGCGGCTTAAAACCGTCGTTGGAAAAGAAAGAAAACAGCGTTGTGAAGAAAAATGCCATCAATTCTGGCGCAGTAGGTATGAATGGCGAACCTTGACACCCTTAAAGCTTCTTTAAACAAATAATGGTATAAATCTCTATCATCAAGTGACAACAAGTAATGCCGGCAGTCGCTTAATCCAAATCGAAAATCTGAAAGACCAAAAAAATATTTATTTCAAACGGAAGTATTTTCTTTCCCTCAATCTAAAATATGTTGCAGGATATCATTATAGCAATTACGATGACCTACCTGTCACCTCTTTTTAATCCTCTAAAATTTTAATTCAACTAAAACATCTGAAAAAGTGCATTTGAATATACAACAAAGTAATTTTTATAATAATATTCGTTTTGTCTTCAGGTAAGAAGAGTAAATATTTGCGATTTTTTCCGTCAAGATAAACAGTTCGCTTACCCACAAATATATGCATAAAAATTCATCCCAAAAAGCTCATAAATAGGAGAGCGTTGACAGAAACTTATGATTAATAAACATAAGTGCAATTGAATTTCAATTCAAATTTAAATAGTCCGGGAGGAAGGTGCCATTTTACGGATATCATACATGGATACACACGGATTTATCTGGTACTCTAATCATAAGTTGGTTTGATTGGTATTGCGAGTCCAAACTGAAAGCGATTGACGCTGACACTACGTTTTGAATACGATTAAGAAATGTTAATGCAGAGCGGGAACTCAGTGCTATTATATCCATTTCGATAAATTTATATCTTTAAAAAGCTATGCAGGTTCAATATACTTAAGTTTTTGAAAAGGATTTCGGAAAAGAAGCAAGAATTAATTCTTGCCCTGCCTCCAAAAGATTACAACTTAACACGAATTTCAGTAAAATGCCTTCAAAAGTTCTGCGATAAAAGTTCTAATCCTTTTGGAGACAGCAGAAGGCGACAGGAGCTGCATCAAAGAGGTAAGGTGTGGATAGAAGAGCGCAGCTACAATACTTCTAAGATCTTGTCCAAATCCTGCCATATTAGACTTACAAAGTCGCTCAAATCTCTAAAGAGAGAAGACTTATAGCGCATGATAGGCGCACTAACTGATTACAGCCTTCTTGAGTCACATGCTTTTAGACTAGGCCTCTTCAGTAAGAGCAGATATAGGAAGTGTGGACTGCAAGAAGAAACGGTTGAGCACATCCCGTGTCTGTATCCGGTGTTTGTGAGGTTAAGGCTCCAGCAACTGGATCCAGAGTTGAAACACCTAGAGGAAGCAATTAAGTCAGGCCATGGGGTTTTTCCATTTAGTGGTTAAACTTATGCTGTTAGGAATTATTGACTGTCCATTTCTATCTATCCTAACATTCAATCGTTTTGTTCCGCAATAACCTTCTTAGTTTACTGTAACTTCAACGGATTATCCTATCTGGGCCACAACTTTTTGTATTTGTACGGATTGGTACGGTCATGGTTCACGGTCTACTCTGGCGCACTGCTTACCTGGATAAAATTCTATCGTTCTTCGCCGAAAACCCGCGGGCCTATAAGTAGATATTGCTACAAGGCATAACTACCTAAATGGCTGTGCAAACCAGATTACCGAGCGCGAGGTAAATTGTGTTTATACATAAATGCATTCAATGGAAAGAATAGACATGGAGTTCGAACTCGCACACTTCACTTCAGTCGTGCTTAGAAATAACCGTTAAAACCTGGCCACACCGAGCTCGAAATGGTGACCGAGTTATTAGTTTATTATCGCCGAGTCATTAGATTTTTTTTGATTCCTCACCGGGTTGGTAACGACGGGTTGCAGATGTGGCATCGATTTTATATTTAAATACCGATGAGCCGTCAATAACACGCGGATAGCAAATTTGATACTCCGATAACAAGCCGATATCGTGCCCATAACAAGTTGATAAGACTTCGATAACAAGTCGATAGCTTTTCGATGAAATATCGATAAAACGTCGATAACAAATCGGTAGACTTTTGATAAAATATGATAACTTTTCTGTAAATAATTGCTAGTTTTTCGATAACACGCGGATAATAAATCGATACATATTTGATAACATTTTGATACATTTTTCATACGTTATCAACATTTTCCGATAACAAATCTATAACTTTTCCATAACAAACCGATAACACGTCGACAAAAAATCGATAACTCGCCGATAACCTATGTTATCGATAGCAAATTTATAACAAGTCGACAACTCGTCTATGCCTCACCGATAACGCTCCGGTAACTCGTCGATAAGAAATTGATAACACGCCCGTATCCCGTCAATAACAAACCGTTAACTCATCGATAACAAACCAAATTCATTACACATTTTCTGGTCTAGGTTCCGGCTTCGGTTCTGGTTTCAAATTTGACTTCAAATTTTTCCACCCACCTCTTATTTTATTTTTTCCTTTCCTTTCCTTTCATTCCATTTCCTTTTCTTTCTTTCCTTTCCTTTCTTTTCCTTTCCTCTTCTTTCCTTTCAACACAGAGTGCTCAACTACTAGTCGAATCAATTATTTTGAATATTTTGTAAAGCAAATCGCAAAAATCTATTGTGAATATACGAGACCCAACAAAACAGCTTTCTTTTGCTTACACTTTTATCTAACCAAAGAAATGTGAATCGGTGCTAAGCAGTATGAGGTAGTGGAAAGCGAGGTCAGCCTTTCCTAGGCACCCTACCACCGTTAAGATCAGGAACTTTACTGCCTTTGCCAGTGATAGTAAATATTGAACTTCCTGCTGTGCATGGGCCGTCTTGGGGTTTGTAAAACTTGCAGCTCGCTCCCGGATTAAAATAACAAATAACTATAAATGTAGCTACATATTTGCGAATAAGGAAGGAAAATTTTGGAATATCGGGGATTTTTTAATACCGAAATTCTCGAGATTAGTTCACAGAGCACTTGGGGTAGCTTAATCAATTCTCTTAAAGTAATAAAAATAAGATGTTACTTACATAAGTAAAAAAACTTCCCCACAATTGTTTAACCACTAAAGGCAAGCTATGTATGAATATGTACATTAGACTGGGTCAATTTATTAACCAGTATCGCGCCATCGATTTTTCGATAGGATTTGTGCTCAAGAAAAAAAGTTCCACTACGCATACCCAAAAAAAATAATTTTCGAGCCTGCGAAATTTCATTTCTTTGACTTTTTTCGACTTTGATTTTTAAGGATTTACCTTTAAGTAACCTCTAAAAGGGGATAACCTCTTTTCGATTCTATGGAACATGTCGTTAAACATTTTCAAGGTAACAATCTACTAGATTCAATATTACTTATTCCCACGATTTCAGCTTGAGCCAAAATGGGAAGAAATTGTAAAATGTATCCCGGTGGCTCGAAACAAGAAGGCATGGTCAGTGGCGTAAGTCACTTCAGATTTTCCAGGTTTAAATAGTCGCCATACAAGAAACATCCAGACAGTTATTCTCACAGAACACAAATGTCAGCGTGATCTATTCTTACAATCACGCTGCAATCGAAGCCTTTTAGGGATAGATCATCTTCTTCAGACTGGTCCATGATCGACACAGAGTAGGCCCAGCATAAGTGTAGGACCGTCTGCTGGTTAGACTAATAACGTGCCAGTGTTTCGCGAGACTGCATGGTTAGTGTTTTGAACCCCTTACATCGTTATTGCTGCAACTTCGTTGTCAATCTCATTAACAATGCTTGTCCGATTACTGCATAGGAAAGTGTGTCTCATGCTGAAGGGCACCTAATGTCGAATGCAGACTTTATGAGATTGTAATCAAATCGGTACTTTTCTGTAACCAAAATGATGGTATCCATACATCCAGAAGCTATGATTTATATCGGCGGAGTTCTTGGAAAAACATCCACCTTTTCACCCAACGCCGCGCAGAATATAAAGCAGTTGGACAAGGCGGCTGCGGTCTGATTAGGATTCGATTCTAACGTTCTTACCAAAATTCACTGCCCCAGTTTTCCAAAAACTAGGTGAAAGTACTTTTTATTTATCAGAATTCGGGATCCGACCTATTCGGAATTATTTCTTTGCAAGTCAACGATTCCCTATATAATTATTTATACTGTTTTTATTTGGTTTAACAACGAGCCTTCACGTAGTCCGTGTGAGCCTCCCCTACCCTGAACAGCAACTAGCTGAAAATTGCAACCTAAGCATAAAATGGGTTCCTGGCCACTGTGACATCTCAGGAAACTGCGCCGCGGATGAGCTAGCTAGGTTAAATGCAGATGTTTTGGAACACATCGAAGTTCCCTCCCACATAAACGATTTTTTCAACTGTTCTGCGGAATCAACTTTTCGCACAATAACCCCACGATAGCCCAACCTGTTCTGGAACGCAAGTTTCCTCGGACGTCCCTTGGGAGATCTTTTTGATAATCCTCCAGTTGCGCGTTGTGTTAAATTATGATAAATTTTAGAGAAGTTTGTCGACTGCGGGATTAGAAGTAACTTCTCTAATGTGAATACAATTAAATAAACGCTAATAACAATTGGTTCAGCAGGTTTGCAATGAAACTTACAATAGTACGAGCACACGTGAACACGTGAATATATACAATAAAACATACGTCCATATACCCAACAAAAAATGCCGTAAGCGATTGTGAGCAATGTAAGAAAATACTACGGCAGCGCTGATTGCTCTGCTGATACCAAACCCCTTAGGTAAAAAGATTAAACGAGCTATTTAAGCTCTGTTTAAGCTACAAAAAAATCGGCTTCAAAAAAAGTAACCGGGCCCAAATAAAAAACGTGTTTTACAAAAGTGGCCAGTTACAAGAAAGTAAAAAAATATGCGTTTCTCAAAGAGTAACCTGTTCTAAAAAAGAAAACCTGTTCTAAAAATGGCAGGCTCTACAAAAGAAACCGGTTCTAAAAAAGTAACCGGTTTTATAATAGTAACTAGGATAAGAAAAGAACAGGTACGAGTAAAGTAACCGGTTCTGAAAAAGCAACGGGCTCTAAAAAAGGAAACCTGTTCTAAAAATAGTAGGCCCTAAAAAAGAAACCGGCTCTATAATAACAACTCGGTTCAGAGAATATCAGGTACCAGAAAAGTAACCGGTTCTGAAAAAGTAACGAGTTTTAACACATAACGGGCTCCAAAAAAGTAAAGAGTTTAAAAAACGGGTTCTATAAAAGTAACAAATAGAATAAAATAAGTAACTAGTTCTAAAATAAAACTGGTTCTAAAAAAGTATTTGGTAGTAAAAAAGGAACTGTCTTAAAAAAATAATCGGTTCTAAAAAGTAAGAGGTTGAAAAAAGCAACCGGTTCTGAAAAAGTAATGAGTTTTCAAAAACAACGGCTTCTAAAAAAGAAATCAATTAAAATAAGTAAAATTTTCCAATATATAAAACATCTTAAAAAAGCAACTGGTTCATAAAAGTAACGGGCTCTTAACAAGTAACCGGTTTAAAAAAAGTTGTGAATTAAAAAAAAATAACAGCTTATATAAAAGAAAGTATTTCAAAATAGGGACAAGTTTCAAAAAACGTAACCGGTTCAAAAAGACTGGTTTTGAAAAAGTAAAAGGTATAAAAAAGTAACCGGTTCTAAAAAACTTACCGATTAAAAAAACGGACTGGGAAAAGAAATTTTATTCATTACAATTTGATCAAGCCTTCCATTTTTAACAAAAATATAAAAATTTCTATGAAAGTGCGCATAAGGAGTATTGTAAGGATTATATCACATAACTGATAGACCTAAGCATTTTAAGACCTTATGCCATAAGCCTTCCGTCCTCATTAAATAAGTCTTATATAAAGTTCATATATTTTCCTGGGAATATTTACATTTAATTTATACCATACAAGCATATGAAAAAAGCCAAATTGCGAGCCAATCGCTGCAGGCGTTCTATGCTGCTGCTGACGTTGTCGTTATTACTGCTGCTGCCACTGCAGCTGTTGGTGCTTTGGCTGCTATTGTCATTGTTATTGTTGGGATATAATTTTTTCAATAAATACGCGAGCGTGCAAACTCACAAACTCTTTGCATACTTGGCAGCTGGAAGTGCGACAACACGCTTATTTCCATTTCCATACGAGCATCGGGTCGGTTGTAACGCGCATCTATAGATAATTTGAACGGAATTTCGCTTGAGGTAGGTTCAAACGGCTATTACCAACATTGACGCGTGTATATCGTTAAAACGGTTAATGTGTTCAATTCGAATGATAGCATTTGTGGGAGTTTACAAAAACATGCGCGCGTGCGAACTATAATAGAGACATACGAAAGCATTGATAAAAGGTTGAGTGAAAAATCTTCCTTTCGATGTAAAGTGTCGCGAGCGGTGCGGTGTATGTTGATTTTGTAATTTGTATAAAGTGATAAAATAGTTAGATGCAGTTTAAACGTTAGCGCATAAAATTTGAGACATCTGCCTACTTGGTTGGTAACGTTTCGGATTCGCATACAGTTGAGGCGGAAAGTGTTAGGTCCGCCACAGTTATAAGCGAAGTGTAATTTTAAAGAAAGTGAGCTCGGTGTATTGCAAAACTTGATATGAAGGCTGCTAGAAGGCTCCCAAAGCTGTGTATACAAAGAAAATGCCTTTATATAATTCTATGAAAAACTGTTCATTTTGCATTTCTGAAATTGGAATTGCAAAGGAAAACGCCGCCACGGATAATGCACAATGGCCAGCGTGGGTTTAAAACAAGGACATCTTTTTTCATCATAAAAAAGCAGTGTCAATAAAACAAAAAAGTGCCCCATACATTTGAGCAGGGGCCAAATCATAACATCCGTGATTATTGTTGTTTTCTATAAAAAAAAAAAACTCGACGTCTTCATATCTTACCTTCTGCTCCCATTGGCGGGTTCCGATAAGCAAAGTCCTTAGCTGGAGCCTAATATTTCATTCACATAATATGGCCTAGCCAGCGTAGCCCCTTTGGTTCGCTGGTCTATGTTGATATCTACGTAAAGCTCATACGGCTCATCATTAAATCTTCTTCGGGACTCACCGTCGCTAACGCGCAATGCCTCGTTAAAACTTCGAAGAACTTTTCTTTCGAACACTCCCAGAACCGCCTCGTCAGTTGTTGTCAGTATCCATGCTTCTGCATCATATATCAGTACGGGTACGAAAGTGACTTGTAGAGCATGATTTATGTTTGCCGAGAGAGGGCTTTACTTTTCAATTGTCTATTAAGTCCAAAGTAGCATTTATTGGCAAAAGTGATTCTTCGCTTGGATTTCAATTTGTCTGAATGCTGTTTCCCAAACAAGTGAAATCTTTTACTATTTTGATATTATGGCTGCCAATAGTGGCGCAGATGACTCAAAAATATATCTCAACGTACTTGGTTCCCAGGATATATGGGAATGGTTGGGAATTAAAAAGCGGATGAACTAGCTAAAAAGCTTGCTCCGTAGACGTACAAGTTAGATTGAGCGAAATTGAGAGAAGGCGAGAGGTGCACCTGATGGACCAAGTGGGAAAGTCCTGGGTTCAAGCGCGGGGCTGTAAAGTGTCGAAGATTATGTGTAGATCTTACAACCTTAGACTAGTAAAGTTGCTTCTATCATTAAAAAGAGACATCTGTAGACTCATGACAGGTATTCTTACTGAGCACTGCCTTCTGGCTTCACATGCCTTTAAATTAAGCTTGGTCACTGATAACAGATGTGGGAAGTGATACAGCTGTCAGATCTTGAAGCAGGAAATGACATAGGTCATAAAAATTTCTAGTATTTGCCGAGATGACGGAGTTATTTTATAACATAGGTAAAGGTTTTTGATAGGGTTTTTCAGTTTTGGTCGTTAAACGTCTAGTAACACTACGGACTCATTCAGTCTATTTGAGGTCCTTATAGACCGATCAGTTCAACCTAACCTAACCTAACTGACGTATCACGTACTTTTCTGTTGTATCGTATTCGATCCGTGATCGTTTCTTACGATTCTGCCACAGATCTATGCATATGGGGTTTGAAAAATTATATAATTTTTGATCTTCACACATATTTTTGTCGAGATTGTGTATAAAAACCAAGATCTGTATAAAAACTTCGATATCTGTAATAAAAAGCTCTACGCGGTTTTGACCAAAATTCTGAGAATGCACCAAAAGTTGTGTGTGGATCATATTTTTTAAAGGTTTTTTTATAATGCTTCATTTACACTGTACCAATTGCGCCATTTTGGGTGAAAAGTTCCAAATATGACGCATCTTTTCATACAATTTATATTTCCAAATTGACTCATTTGATCGTATTTGGCCTGCAAATGCAATCCACTCACGCTATCCAAGCACGCCTTTGACTTTTTCTTACTAAGAGAAATATCACAAGAACATAGTGGTTAAAGGATGCATCATAACCTTAATACTGTACCGGAGTTATAAATAGCACTTTCCAGTAATATATTAAAGCAAAACTTACAATTCTACCAGAAACTGTTTTATATTATTGTTCTTTTTTTTATCGAACAATTCTTTAATCAATTACGCCAGTGCTTGTTCTTGCGATGCATTGGTGTCCTAGCTGTCGAGTCTTACTGGGTATATTGGGCGAATTGTGAATGAGGCCAATGTAAATGCTTTCAACTGGATGTATGCATTTGAGGTCATAGTGTAAATGTAGAATAAATAGAAGTAATATTGCTTTTTTTCTCAAACGGTCGAAACAAAAAACAAGCAATATTATACAAGTGAAATATTTTTCATTCTATACATCAGGCCATTTACTCTCCTGTAACGAAAATGGCTACTTCTGCATTTATACATAATGCATCGGAACCATTTGCCCTATCTTTTACATGCTTTCAACTGGCCAATTGAACATGGCGATGTTCCGGGCGCTGCAAATTGTCCCCAGCTACATTTTGTAAAGTAAGGAACTGGTGAAAATCCAGTTAATACCGAACTTGTTCGTTTATTGGTACTTTAGATATGAACCTGATATTTGTATCCTCTATTTGCTGACTTCCCTACAGGGTCCCTTAAAATGTAATTGAAAATTCATTTAATGTTACGTATACGCCCCGTGGTGTTCAAAATATTTAAATAATTTCTCATCAACGTTTCTAGTATGCAGTGTTATAGCTCATTCTGATTGCAGAATAAACAGTGAAAGTTTAGTAGCAACGAATTACCGTTGATTATTGACAACTTTTTTTATACCCAAAATACAACTGCGGTAGTGTTGTGCGACACAAATGTGTTGCTGCATGCCCAGCAGCGCGCTGCATTACCTGTCCAATAAAAAATTTGCTTCATAGAATCATTGATGGGTAGCGAAAACCCCCAACATGCACACAATAAAATGTCAAATAACCAAATTTTTTCAGTAATTCCTGTTGTTTTGTGTTTTGAAAATAGGTTAGGTTGAAATGGGCGATTCACGAGAACCTCACATAAACTGAATGAGTTCATACTGTTAACAAAAGTTTGCGCAACGACCAAGCAGGAAACCCCTATAAAAAACCAAAGCCGCCGTCCTCAAGAAGCTTTCAATGACATTGATCTGGTAGCTACGTCACGCCGAGTAGCTGGAGTTTTATTGTGGCGAGCGCAGGTCACGAGCACAGTACGTACGTTTTCTTCAGGAAAGAGGACATTTTTCTTTCGGGGAAGTGTACCAGCGATTGACCTATTTTGAAAAAGATTTATATTTGGGATGATTATTTTTGCGAAGATGGACCAGAGACAGACCAGATCGATAGGGAAAGAGAGATATGGAGGGGGGAGGAAAAGTAAAAGTGGCTTGGCCGTGGAGAAAGGGGAAAGGAGCGGAATAGAGACAGAGAGATTGATATATAAAGGGAAAGATATACACGAATATGGACAGGACCACGAACGCGGAGAGGGACAGGGAAAGGCAGGGGGAAAGAGAGGTAGTGAGTAAAGAGGGTAAGAAAGACGCAGAGGGAGAGGAAAAGTTACTGGGCATGTGTGGAGAGAAAGGTTGGGAAGAGAGAGAGAAAAAAGGAAAGATACAAAAAGTTAAGGCGAACAGTATGGAAATGGGGGAAAAAGAGGAAGTTGTAGAAATAAAATTAGGAGAGTACTAATCATAGGCTATTACCAAATAAAATTAATTTTTCAACTATATACTGATTTATGAAATTGGTTCTACGGCGGCAGGAGTGCCAAGTAATAGCTAAAAAAAAGGCGAGGGAACCAAATGCTCGTGAAGTTTGGTTCGTAAATATTCAAAAGTATGTCTAGGAAAGTAACAATTTTAATTTAACTAGAGCTCGCTCTGGGGTTAAAATTAAACCACAGCAGATATAAACCACGTACAAATAATTTTAGGTTTTTTTAGAAGGACTTTGTCGGCTTCCTATCGGTATCAACCAATACAGACAAGTTAATGTTTTGCTATTGTTGTATTATCGATAGAGAATTGTTTCGTGGAGTTATCGGTTTGTTATCGGCTTTTTACTAATTTTGTATCGGTTTGTTAAAGGATGAGTTTAAGTTGTGTAATTTTATATTGAAGTTTCGGTACTTGTTTTATAAAAAACTACTGAATCGTCAATAACGCAACGATAACACGCCGATAACAAATTGATAACACTACGATTTTATATTGAAGTTTCGGTACTTGTTTTATAAAAAACTACTGAATCGTCAATAACGCAACGATAACACGCCGATAACAAATTGATAACACTACGATAACAAATCCAAAACTTTTCGATATCAAATCGATAGCTATTTGCTTGAAAATTTATAACTTTTCGACAACAAATCCATAACTTTGTGATAACAAGTCTATACATTTTTGGTAACATGTCGATAACTTCTCAATAAATAGTCGGTAACCTTTTTTATAACATAATAATAAACCCAACGGATAAATACCCTCCAAAGCCCGCCCAACCGACACGAGGGGCACATGCGCATGACATATCGATAAATTTTCGATAAATATTTGGTACACTTCCGATAATAGATCAATAATCTTTTTCGATAACAAATCAATAGCTTTTCGATAATAGCTCGTTAATTTTTATAACAAACCGTCAACTCGTCGATAAGAAATTGATAACATGGCCATAAACCGTCGATAACAAGCCGACAATTCATCGATAACAAATCGTTATCAACGCCTTTTTCTCATACCAACTCTACCACGTACATTACTTCCACCTAACGCTTCAGGGTGGTGAGTACACTTGGGTTTACATTTCGTGTTTCCCCATACAGCATACCAATCTCTCACACTACGACTAGGTGCCTAAGTCTACGTTCCATATTCCACGTATAACATACCACTTCCAAAGACTACGTCTACACCGTTAACTGGGATGTTTACACATAAACAATTTGTGGGTTTGTTGTGCTTGCCAGTATAGGATATTCTTTCCAACCCTCGGCCACTATAAAGTTATTTCTGCTCCCGTCTTTACCACGAACCCTGAACTCGGCCGCATTACATTTACATTTACTTATACCTACAAAGTGGTGCCTATTACTTTCAGCTATTGCTGTATGTACGCGTGTGTGTGTATATCGCTCTACTCGTAATTGCTTGAGAAATTTTAATAACAATGTCGTGATCGTTTTCCTGGCCATAAGTCAAAGGCATTGAATATTGTTGTGATTTGCATGTTGTCGCTATAAAATAATAATAAAAAAAGTACAAAGAAAATGCAGTGCATAAACACTTGAGGTTGAATAAAGAATACTATAAATTATTGAAGAATAAACAAATAGTAAGGTACATCAAAGTGAAAAGTGCGAAGAAATTAAAACTAGCAAATAATAATCAAATCAACAAAAAAAAAAAAAAACAACAAACAAACAATAAAGAAGATGACAAATTCCACCGCATCACTTCCAGCGAGTACAGCGCACTCATTCATCGCATCTGGGCACGCCGCGCAAACAAATCTAACTAACAATAGCGCCCTCTACGCCCTCGTCAATAGTTCTTCTCATCTGCTACTCAATACATCTTACAACTACAAATACCATGAAGATAGCACGCAAAATGCTACAATGCTTCATCACCAACAACAACACTTTTTCGAATTGGGGCCACAACGCGATCCACTTGAGATCGTCATACCCGTCACGATCATATATGTCTTAATCTTCGTAAGTGGCGTTATTGGTAATATCAGCACGTGCATAGTAATCAAAAAGAATCGTTCCATGCATACCGCCACCAATTATTATCTCTTCAGTTTAGCCATTTCCGATTTTCTACTTCTGCTGTCGGGTGTGCCACAAGAAATGTATTTTATTTGGTCCAAATATCCGTATGTTTTTGGTGAATATTTTTGTATTGGACGTGGTGTGCTTGCAGAAACTTCAGCCAATGCCACTGTGCTCACCATTACCGCTTTCACAGTGGAACGTTATATGGCTATATGTCATCCTTTCTTGGGTCAAGCGATGTCCAAGTTGAGTCGTGCCATACGTATTATTATACTCATTTGGTTGGTGTCTGTGCTGACGGCCATTCCACAGGCTGCACAATTTGGCATGATGGTGTTAAATGGTGTTGAGAAATGTGTTGTTGTACGTAATATAATACAACACTCATTTCAGTTATCCACTTTCATTTTCTTTTTTGCTCCAATGTCGATCATTTTGGTCTTGTATTTGTTGATCGGTTTGCGTTTGTATCGTTCGAATTTGATGGGCGGCGGCGCTGTTGAGGCTGTTAATGGTAGGAACAGTGGTAGCGGTAGTGGTGGAGGTGGAGATGGCAGCGTTGGCGGCATAAGTGGTAGCGGTCATTTGGCGTTCGGCAATAGTAGCTTCATACGCGCGAGCACAGCACGCAAAGGCAGCAGTCGCATTAGCATGAAGGGTACTCAGAGTGATGCGATGCTTTGTCGTTATGTGGGTGGTAATCATTTGAGCGCAGTGCGCGGACGCATGAATCAGTATGGAACGCGTCGTGTAATCAAAATGCTAGGTAAGTTGTTAAGTTATTTTTGTGTTATTGTGATAGGGAGCGGAAATAAAAAGGGTTGGCGACCAAAGTATCAAATACTATCGATTTTTGCGCTCCGGACGGTAAATTGTGCCAGGTATTATTATTTATTTTTTTTATTTAGCGAACCGCTGCGTGACAACGATAAAGCTACGAATAAGACATTGAAAATTTTCTTCGAATACGTCTCGAACGAGATATTTACCGCTCGTCCTCATAAAAGATGGACAGCTGAGCGCGCACTGACTGGATGGTTGTATATCGTCGTCCTCTATACAGCTAAAACAGTTGAGGCTGTCCAGTATAATAAGGCGCACTGCATGGACTCCTATTGAGAAGTTCACTGTTTACACCACAATAACCAAGAAGAGATGAGTTTTTGTAAATCATAATAGCTCCGCCGAGCCCTTGAAGTCTACAATTGGCAAGAAAGACCTCGAAACACGACAAAAAAGTGAGTAGCTCAGAGTACGAAAACTTCTAGTGCAACCAGGGCCCAATTAGAAGATAGCTCTAACTCATTCAATTAAGTCGCTAAACAAAGCGCGTTAATCTCTTTGTGGATGCATTTCCTGGGGCAGGTTGGCGTCGCCGACGTGTAGAGAGAATCTTTTAAAAACCAGTTCTTATCGTAGTTGCTAACTTCTGTACCACATAGCCGGATGGGTACGATAACTGACGTCTATAGCTAATTTTCGTTTACCGAGAGAGGAAATTGCAAAGCAAAGTCGAACGTGGCTTTTGATGACAAGTATTATTCTTTTCCTGCATTAGTTCTTCTCCATAGCCGTTATTTCAGCACTGTCTTCAGTTTATTCTTCATTATGAGTGTAAACTCCTATTCTCACCTTATCGAAAATTTATCTCGGTATGGTTCTCGCAATGATCAGAACAGCTACAGCGGAAACCGCTTGAACAGCCAAATAATTCATAACGCCTTTCTGGTTTGGAGCGAGGTGACTTCTGCCCGACACTTCTGGCATTCCATTGCATCCTCCCAGATTTCCACAAGAGACAATATCCGACACAAATTCGAGGGTGTTCTTATAATTGCAAATTTCCTTAAACCATCTATGTTTTCTACTAATCCACAGAGGTTATATATAGTTTGCCGATGGCTCCCTGAAATTATTCCGAGAAGAAGAGCTTGCTGTCTAGTTTTACCGCTATTTGTATCACGTTAATGATAATGGGGACCCGTCTCTTCTTCAAGATGACGATTTTCATTTTAGCCATCCTCGGCTTAAGAGCGACTGCATCATAATCCATTCCTTTACGTTGAGTATAACTTGATTTAGTTTAAGTCTAATCGAGATCAAGCACCGAGCGCTGGGCTACTCCGCGTGTTACTCTACCTTTATTCGAACGTGGGTCAGTTTATTCTTTAGATAATGGTCTTTCAGATTATTCTCTAAGACGTGTCGCATATATTTCGTAGTGTTACCAGAACCATATCAAAAACCAGAGCCTATGTTATAAAACAGCTCCCTCCTCTTGGAAAATACTAGAAGCATTCTAGGACCTATGCCACTTGCTGCTTATATGACAGCTGTATCAATCCTATTAGCTGGAGGATATACTGTCAAAGGCGATATACTTTTGATCTTTGCTAACAAAGCCCTTCAAAATATATGTCTCCCCATGCCACGATTTTTGCAATGAAGTCTTTTTCCTTAGTGAGATATATTCAACATATTACTGAAGAAGATAAAACGAGCCATAGAACCAATCTGGGGGAATCTTTTAAAAACAACAGTGTGCAAAAGCGGGTATAAGCTGCTGTATGCTTTGTTCTCTCTGGTGGCTATAAAGAGACGAAAGGTGTGGGCCTGGTGGGAAGAGAATTTAGTTTGGAAAAGAATCTGGTATGCTTAAGAACTAGCATCTCCAGCGGCTAGACGAATTGTACGGAGCACGATTTGACCATATCGGAGTTTCCCGTTCTCATCTTGCTTTTTTATGGTACTACAATGAAGAAATAGTTAGATATTGATAGTAAGAGGCGAAGTACGTCATGTCATATCAGTGGATCGGGCCTCTATTCTTTATTCTACATACATTACAGTTTACAAGTTAGAAAACGACGCTGACACCGTAAGCAGCTTCAGGAAGTGGCACTCTCCTTTTTACGAACTCTGAGATTCATGAGACCTTGATGGTCTGCTGATAGTTGCTAACAGTTTGTATATAGAGGATAAAAGAGGAGAATACTTCTACTATTTACTTATACTCTCTGACGTCAGTAGCCTTATTTACAATTGCCCTCATCTTTCCTTGGCTAAGGTATAGAGCGAACACAGCACCGAAGTTCCTGAATGTATGACTTCATGCAAAGTTGCGGGACTACAGTCACATCTCACAAACTGTCAAATTTTGTATGTCCTTTTGTTGTGTTATGATGGCGCAATGCCGAAATCGGTTTGGCTTCCAACCAAATTTGCCAAGGGATAACGGCAAATCTTTTCAATTTACAGCAAAATATCTATTTATATTGTACGATGTCGTATGTATTGGAAAAATTACTTATTGACATTAATCTCCATTAACTTGCGCTCATTTTACTAATGCAACCAAATTATAAGTTTGGCGTTGGGATAACCGTGCCCTTTTGGGTAATATGTATTAAACAACAGAGTTTGGCCCATTATGACATATGCTTTTACAATGGTTTAGCGACTATGTTATTATTTAATTGTTTGTCTTATCATTATAATACACGTGTTGCTAATAAAAATTTTGTATACTCAGTTGCGAATACAGAGATGAAAAAGAAGTCTAGTGAGTTAAGTTCGAAAGCATTGAAAAACATTTCGATTGAGTCATGCACGTCCGTTGGTCTGTTAAACGAGTACTTGAGTGAAAAGCGACTATTGAGATTGGTTTTGAAAATGGGTGAAATCGAACGATATCGAAAATTTCAAAAAACTGAAAAGGCAATAATTCATTTCCTTTAGGTGAGCATATTGAGTAGGTCTGGGAGTCGGATCTCATCCCTTTCTTCTACCCCAAAGATGTAAACATTTTTTGTTAAAAATGTTCTATTACTTACTCACTTAATTGGCGCTTAACCGTCTAAACGGTTATGGTCGTCCAACAAGGCGCGCCAGTCGCTCCTTCGCTCCGCCAACCGGCGCCAATTGGTCACACCAAAGGAGTTTAAATCGTTTTCCACCTGGTTCTTCCAACGGAGTGGGGGCCGCCCTCTACCTCTGCTTCCATAGGCGTGTTCCGATAGAAACACTTTCTTGGCCGGAGCATCATCCTTCATTCGCATAACATGGACAGCCGCTGCGTTTTAATTCGCTGGACTATGTTGATGTCTGCGTATAGCTCGTACAGCTCATCACTAAATCTTCTTCGGTACTCGTCATCGCCAACGCGTAGAGGTCCATAAATCTTTCGAAGAACTTTTCTCTCGAACACTCCCAAAGCCGCTTCATCTGCTGTTGTCATGGTCCATGCTTCTGCCCCATATAGCAGAACGGGTACGATAAGTGACTTGTAGAGTATGATTTTCGTTCGCCGAGAGAGGACTTTACTTTTCAATTGCCTACCTAGTCCAAAGTAGCATTTATTGGCAAGATTGATTCTTCGCTGGATTTCAGTGCTGATGTTGTTGCTAGGGTTGATGCTGATTCCCAAATAAACGAAGTCTTTTACTATTTCGAAATTATGGCTGCCAACAGTATGCGCTGACTCTTTGCTGGATGACAGCAGGTACTTCGTTTTGTCCTCATTCACCATCAAACCCATCTTTACCGCTTCTTTTTCCAGTTTGGAGTAAGCAGAACTAACGGCGCAGCTGTTTAGGCCGATGATATCAATGTCATCAGCATATGCCAGTAATTGCACGCTTTTATAAAATATTGTTACAGAGCGGTTAAGTTCTGCAGCTAGTATAATTTTCTCCAGCATCAAATTAAAGAAATCGCACGATAGGGGGTCACCCTGTCTGAAACCTCGTTTAGTTTCGAACGGCTCGGAGAGGTCCTTCCCAATTCTGACTGAGCTGATGGTGTTGCTCAACGTCATTTTGCACAGTCGTATAAGTTTTGCGGGGAAACCAAATTCAGACATAGCGGCATATAGTCACCTCCTTTTCGTGCTGTCGAAGGCGGCTTTAAAGTCGACGAAGAGGTGATGTGTGTCGATTCTCTTTTCACGGGTTTTTTCCAAGATTTGGCGCATTGTGAAAATCTGGTCGATGGTAGATTTACCTGGTCTGAAGCCGCACTGATAAGGTCCAATCAGCCGGTTCACGGTGGGCTTCCATCTTTCGCACAATACACTTGAAAGGACCTTATATGCGATATTAAGAAGGCTGATTCCACGATAGTTGGTGCATTTTGCAGTATCCCCCTTCTTGTGGACTGGGCAAAGAACACTTAGATTCCAATCGTCGGGCATGCACTCGTCCGCCCATATTTTGCTAAGAAGCTGCTGCATTCGCCTTACCAACTCCTCGCTGCCGTACTTGAATAGCTCCGCGGGCAATCCATCAGCGCACACGGCCTTGTTGTTTTTCAATCTGGTTATTGCTATTCTAAAAAAATGTTCTATGGGACAGTATTTAACAATTCATACAACCTTCTGGGGTTGGGACTTGGACTAGCAGTGGGATTGGGAGTAGAACTGGGACTGCAATAGGGACTGGGACTTGGAGTGGGAGAGGGATTGGGATTGGGGTTGGGACTGGGAGTGGGACTGGGACTGGGACTGGGACGGGGACTGGGACTGGGAATGGGACTGGGACTGGGACTGGGACTGGGACTGGGACTGGGACTGGGACTGGGACTGGGACTGGGACTGGGACTGGGACTGGGACTGGGACTGGGACTGGACTGGGACTGGGACTGGGAATGGGACTGGGACTGCTACTCGGACTGGGACTGGGACTGGGATTGGGATTGGGACTTGGATTGGGACTGTGACTGGGACTGGGACTGAGCCTGGTACTGGAAATAAGGATGGAAAAGAATATATAATAGGTAGAAGAAAAACGTGGGAAGGAGAACAGACAAAGTTAAAAGAAGACAGAGGGACAGAGATCGATGGAGCGGCGCAGGGAGAAGAAGTTGGAGATAGAGAGGGGTTGAAAAAGACGGAGAGGGAAAAAGACACGCAGAGATAGCAGTGAATAAAAGTATTAAAAAAGGGGGAGAAAGAAAAGGAGAGTGACCGGTACAATTTTTTTTTTAAGTTATGCTTTCAGCGAAAGTTAGGGCAAAAAAACGTCTGTATACAGCGGAGTATATAATGTTTGGTGTCACCCAAGCCAAATCAAATTTCATATTTTTTTGTTTTTACTCCAATCATTTGGCGTTTGCAAAATATTACGTACAGCAACAATTGTCGTAAGTATGGGTGGTACTTTCGTTTTCCATTTTTGCATGTCCATAGCCAGATTTAAACACAGGAGTAGAAACTAAAGAAGGAAACGAATAAAAAACGTACTCTTTTATGACTAAAATTTTCTGACTGTGATCGAACTAGTCCAAGGAAAGATAAATTTGAATGATCTAACAGTTCAAATCTTTAGAGAGTGCACTTTATGCAGCTTGGGCTCGCCCCCTGTCATGCTGTATTCTAAGCACATTTTACTACGGAATCACTTATGAAGTCTTGCATACGACGTTGTAGTGATTCATTACGGCTGGCTTCGCTGATTTCAATTAATCCCACTAATGCCGGCCTTATAAACCTTCCGACCTCATTCGACATCTCTAACATGCTAAGTACACCTGGTGGTTTTTCCATTTCTTTAAAAATCAGATATTTCAGTGTAAGCTCAATATCGTCTGGAAATGGAACCATAATTTTTTATTGTCAATTTTGAACTAATTGGAGACTAGTGTATTTCTGATTTAAATCTTACCATTGTTATCTGGTGATGCATCTAAATGGAAAACATACTGGTTAATTGTGTAGTAAAATTGACTTTGGGTAACAAATTGGGTTTAGGGTTAATAAAATGTAGTTGAAGGGTGGTTTAATTGCGTACAATATTTGCCAGGGTCTATTAATATTGACATGACAACGATAAACTTTTTTTTATCATAACGATTGCATACTGCGCGTCAATTGGAAATCAATTTGTTCCGAAATATTTGTGTATTGTATGTATACATCGATATGTTGTATATATGTATGCGTACGTAGGCATTGGCGTAGATAACGGAACAAATTAAATTCTGAGATAATGGCTTCCTCAAACGTTTTCTCAGAAAGGAATTTGTGAACCGAGAAGAAGAAGGAAATAAGGAAATAGGAATAGGAAAGATTAAGAGAAAAGAGCGGGAGAATGAGAACCACATATATAAAGAAAGATACAGGGTGGGGATATAAGAAGGAAGAAGAGGAAACGAGGAGCGGGAAAGCAGATAGGAGTAAGAAGAGGATCAAAAAGAGTAAAAGCCTAAGCTTCAGGAAAAGAAAGAGTAAGGGTAAGAGCGAGGGTAAATAAAGGAATGAGAGCAAAAATAAGAGTATAAGTCAGAGTAAGAGTAAGAGTAGTAATAGTAGTGGGAGTATGACTAAGATGAAGAGTAAAAGGAAGAGTAAGACTAAAGTAAGAGTAAAAGTAAGAGTAAGAGTATTAATAGTAGTACATGTAAGAGTAAGCGTAAAATTAAAAGTAAGAATAAGTGTAAGAGTAAGACTAAAGCTAAGAATAATAGGCTAAGGGTAAGTGGAAGGGTAAGAAAAATGGTAAAGGTAATAGCAAGGAAAAGAGTAAGATAGTGATAGTGAGAGTAACAGTAAGACAGTAAGGGTGCCAGTTAGAGTAAGAGCGAAAGAAAATGAATGGAAATGAGAACCTTAGACGGAAAAGGCTGAGTTAGAGTCGCAGTAAGGGTGAAGAGTAAAGGTTAGAATAAGTAAGAGTAAAACGAAGATTAAGAGTAAAGTTAACAGTGAGAATAAGACTGAGGGCAAGAGTAAGATGGAGAGTAGAGTAAGAGTAAGATTAAGAGTGAGAACAGGAGTAAAAGTAATAATCTGAATAAGTGCAAGTGTAAAGGGTAAGGAAGGTGAAGAGGAAAGAGGAAGATGGAGGGTTAGTAAGAGTATAAGTAAAAGATAAATAGAAAGAGGAAGAAAATGCACGACAGGATTAGGTTGAACTAGAGGGGAGATAAAAACATCTTTTTAATACATAAAAATATATGGAGCATTTATATGTTGAAGTGTGGAGGGAAGAGCTAGGTTAGAGTTATAACAACAATAAGAGTGCGATTAATAGTAAGTGAAGAGTCGAACTAAGAGGAAAAGGAATAGCTCGAGGAAGATTCATAGAGGGGATGAGTAACAGGAAACGTAAGAAAAAGGAGAAGAAGTTAAATGAGCTGTATAGGGAGTGTTAAATAACATTACAGTTTTGGCTATTTCAAAATTGTTTAACTCCAGATGCACTACAGCCAACCGGGCCGGGTGCGATAGAAAGAACTATGGAATTTAAAGCCCTTCTATTCAGTTAAAGTTTGGCCGCACCCATTCATCGACATACATACGTTATGCAGACAGTAATATGCGTAATTGCTTTTACGGTGAGGTGTGCCACAGTTCGCAGCAAGATACGGACATTTATAAGAAATTTTTTTGTTGTATCTTATTTTGTGTTTGCACGCTTACGAGGGCTGTCCCATGCAAAAACATTCTCAGCTAGATATTTCGAAGTTGGTATAAAATGTGTAAGCTGATCAAAATTCAGATAGAATTAAAAGCAGTACACAAGTAATCATCATCACCTGTGAGTGTAATATTGACACGTTATATACACACAATAAGACTGTCTTGTCACATATATTTTGGGTGCAACCCTCGTATATGCAATTAATTAAAATATTTTGGAAGATAATTTTTGCTAAAGAAGCCATATTAGATTATTTAGTTCCAGATATTATATTTCCGCCAGGAAATTTGTTGGTACAGTCACATGTAACCTTCAAAATGTCACGTTACGCACACCGCACATCATTTCATTACATATCATCATACGGAACGAGCCTCTTGTTGGAAGTAGCTATGTATGCCGTCATTATGCACGCAGGCATGTTTTGGTAGCCATGAGTGTAACTAACAGTGTTACCGTTAGCTTGTGAAAAAATCTGACTACTTTTAAGCAGAAATACTGTTAAAAGCAAGAAATATAAAATCCCCTAGAGAACTTATCTGTCAAATAGAATAGATTACAGAAGATTGTAAGTTCTCTCACATTAGGTCGAAGCCCTGTTTTATTTCGACTCGCTCGAAGAGCAGTGTAAACTGTATGCGATATTAAGCACGTTTATTCCGCTGTGATTGAAGTGATTTACGTGATCCTCTTTTTTTTGAGGTATCAAATACGATGTGTGGGCAGCGTGCCCCGGCCACCTACCGGAAGGGTTCACGCCCCGGATAAAGAACACAAAAAAGTTAGAAACAAGATTTTTCAATTAGAATAAATTTTGTTTAAGGAGGTTCTTCCCATGGCAGTAAATTGGCCAACACTCTGGGTGTATTTCTGCCATGAAAAAGCTTCTCAGTGAAAATCCTTACAAATGCCGTTCGTACTCGGAGTAAAACATATTGGACCGAACGGACCGAATTTGTAGAAAAAATTAAAAAAGTAGTAAAACGTAAATTGGAAGAAGGAGAAGCTCAAATTCTTGTATTTTTTTTTGTAAGTTTTATCATAAACTGAAATTTTGAACGTCATACTATATTCTCCATATTGGTAGATGCTCTTTACAAACTCTTCGCCTGCGTGCTTAAAAAGCTTGACCAGTAACCTGCCATTTTCTGTGGCTGTGGTTTTTCGGTTATCGGAGCTCAACTCTTTCGCTAATAAGCAGCTACGGAAAGTGTTCTTGCCATATTTTGAAAAAACTCTGTATGTCAGTTAACAGGTCTCCATTACTATGGTTGCTCTGGCTTTGAAACTTTACGATATCCGCCCGGTTTTCTTTGCCTTGTTTTGTAGTGGGTGCGAAGGCTCCTTTGGTGAAGAAGGAGGAGAGGAGAAATCAAAAGTTCTCTTTCACGTGAACTTCCTTTCTGTCACAGCGAGAACAAAGAAACGTACGTATCTTGAGTGTACCAGGTATCTAACGGTGCGAGCCAATATTGGCTATGGTGCCGTGTCTGCTGTCCATCACGGCGTTATCAATTTGCTTTTAGCGTGGATGACAGTCAATAAGCTTGGAGTGTCTTCGTATAATGAAACCTGGTATGGGAGTACTTTAAGCTTTACAATTTTACATCATAGAGGCTTAATTTGGCCTCTGTAGGACCCCTTGATGCGGCACTTGGCGAGACGCGCCTGACTGTCAGAGCATGGCAGCATAATCTCATCCCCAGCACAACGCGAGCACTATGACTACGCGTTCAGCTTTCCTTCCTTGGCCACTGTCGTAATATAATAAAGAACAGGCGAAAATTGCTGCAGAAAACAAAACCGAATACCTCACCAGAAAACTGCACTATGAAACCCATTGATCATCTGAAATTCCTAGTATTGTTAAGTGTTTTTTACGCTATTAAATTGTTAATTGTTGCTATTTACAAAGTCAGTTGTAGGCGCACAATTCGATTATGTCCACTTAATTGTTACGCGGCTAATGATTATATTTACATAAATACTCGTATTTTTAGCGTTGTTTGATCAACAAGAAAACAATAATTTATTTGCTTTAATTACTGTAACTACATACTGCTCAATTAGCATATGTATTAGCCAGTGATTCTTAACCGGTGGCCTGCGTGCCATGTTTTGAGATTGCGTTGAAAAGAAAGAGTAGTAAAAACGGGACTTAACGATTTTTTTTTTCATTAAAATGTGGGAAAATCTATTCATACAATACCCCTAGTCCCTTCTTTCACAAGAAATAGACATGTCAGGTCAATCAATTAAATGTGGACACATGATCGTTATCAGGAGATACACATATTTATCCACTAAAACTTTTTCTGTGTGAAATGCATTGACGGACTTCGATCAAAATTCAAAGGGGAATGAAATTGTATCGTATACTCTTGCACCTTTTTGGGACTACTTCGGAATTACTTTGTGAACATTTCAGGATGACTTCAGGAACACTTCGGGACTATTTTAAGGATCAATTCGGAAGAGCTTCTGAATCATTAGGAGACTATTTTGAAACCATGCAAGGACTGTTATAGGCACATTACGGAACAATTTTCAGAGTCCAACAACAGTCCTAAAAGTACACCTAAAATAAACCCGAAGTGATCTTACAACAGTCTTTTATTGATTTCGAAATACTCTCGAAATAATACAGAAAATCTTCTAAAATTATGCCCAGAATATTTCTGAAGTCATCCTGAAGTTGTGCCGAAGTGGTTCCGAATGGTTCTAAATTTGTTTCGAAGCGACCCTAAAATTGTTCTAAATTGGCCCCGAAGTAGTCACAAAGTGGTTGAAGAATATGATACAATTCCATCCCTCCCATTACTGAATAACATGATGTCTCCGCCATCAATTGAATAATCTGGTATGTCTTCTTTTGGAAAAGGAATAAGTTGTTTAACAGCAAGACGTGATGATGGTCGGATGCGTTTGTGAACATTCCGATCATCCCAGGAGTGCGGGTTCAAATCTCACTCCCGGTAGAAAGGGCTTTGAGGAGTTTTACAAGGTATAATCGAAACAGCTGTCGCCTTGTCCGTCCTGATATCGAGTTGTTTAAATTTTTTTTTAACACTTCAAACAAAAATTAAATAACCGCATGCAAAAAATGAGGGAATGCATTTAAAGAGAAAATGGGAAATCCGTGCTTTACAATTACAGCCAACTTTTAGTTGGATAGTTGTTGCTGCTCCTACTCAATATAATAGTCCTTGTTTTGTTGTATGGATCGATGTGTCCTCATTTGAATGGAAAAAAATGATAAGACCCGTTTTTACCGACCCTTTTTCTATGCACTTTTAAAATAAGTCCAGTTTTACTGCCGATCGTTCATATGCTTTTCAGCCTCACTTTATCGAATTTGATTGGAAGAGAAACCCGTTTTTGACAGTGTGCCATCCTCAGTACCCTTTATTGTTCGGAAAGGTAAATATACTGACAGGGAAGATGGCACAACGTCGAAATTGGCTTGAAGCCTTTCTCCCACCTTGTGAGGATAACTCCCTTGCAACGAAAATGGAAGGCAGTCATGCAAAGCATCTGTTTCGCACTACGAGTTAAATGGTTTCCTTCAAAATTGTGCTAATCGGACGCAGAGCGGGACTGTTGGAAGCCGCACTTGTACCAACCGCGCTGAAGTCTGAGTTTTATGAATTTAAATTTAAAACTCAAAGGTAGTGACTATTTGAGAGCCACCTAGGACTAAATCAGTTGAGAACGCCTTCAAAAAGTCTGCAAAGGGGGACAGTTGGAATTTCGTAGGACATCAAAATAAAAGTACTGCGAAGGGACGGAATTGGAACTAGTACAGGCTTTTAATGAAATAGTTCTGCGTTAGTTTGGAACTAATGGGATTTGCTGCAGGGTAATTTCTTGGAAAGCTTTGGCAAGTTGCCAAGCATGAGCTACACCTTTCATTTGACCCAATAATCCTTCATACCTTTAAGCATTTCAGTACCATACAAGGTGGCAGCACGGTGACATACATACAAACATTTATAAAAATTCCATATATTTTGTTTTTGTAAAAAGATGGACTAATGTCAAAATCGTACTCCGGCGGATGCTGATTTGTCAAGTTAAATTAAAAAAGTATGAATCAGCTGATTTCGGGCGGTCACCGGTTCCTGTCTCCGCCAGTTAAAGAACCGCTGATTTTCAAATATAGTTTTTGCAAATGTATTCAATGTTTTATTATCATTTGAATATACAAACATTTTTTTTTTTATTTACAGTCGCGGTTGTCATATGCTTCTTCTTGTGTTGGGCGCCATTTCACGCACAGCGATTATTTGCAATTTATGGCGTAAATATTATGGGCAGCAGCAGTGAAAGCAGTGCTGGAAATGGTCAACATGTCATGATATTTACCGTTATGACTTATGTGTCAGGGGTGCTCTATTACCTGTCAACATGCATTAATCCGTTACTTTACAATCTTATGAGTAATAAGTTTCGTCAGGCTTTCAAGGTAATCATAAAAATTTAAACTCAATACGATGTTTGTATGCATCATAAACTAAGTTTGTACCATGGCTCAACTGTATGGTTGGCTCATCTCTACAGCAAAAACTTAACTTTGTTCAGATTGTCAAAACCTGCATTCTGGTGTTAGACGAATCGGAAGGAATGAAGCCATAAAACTTAGCAGTTTTTGTGTGTTGTAAAAAAATGTTGGAAATGTGTTGTTTGCCATCTCCTTTTGACAATACCTACTGCAGTGAAATGAAAAAAAATAAAATCAGCTGATGAGATGAGCCAACCATAGAGTTTAGCCATATTTAATTTGCATCCTCTTTGTCATTTTCAATTTTCCCTTTTTAATTGCAGTCGATTTTGTTTCGGAAAAAGTCCAATGGTTTTATTAATTATCGACGTTCGCAACAATCGCAAAATTTACGTCGCACACTCACTTCCAGTACTCAGCGCGAATCAAGTGATTCGGAATCCAAATCAAAGCATTCAATGTTGCAGGTAAAGTCTAATAATGTGTAAATGAATTCAAAGTCTGATTGATAGAGCATTCATTTTCTCAAAGTCTAAGCGCAAAGACTGCTTTCTCGCTTTGATTTGAAGTGTTTGAGTTATACATTCACTTGAGTTGCTTTCCATTTTTGCATGTTCCTTTAAATCCCCCCTTATAAAAGGATCGTCACGCACCATACTCGTTTATTCGTCGAATTCAAAATAGCGTTTGACAGCGAGGTCAGCGTACACACTCAGATTTAATCAAATTAGATCATAATAGCTTTATTGCCGACGAAAGCCACTCAAACTCCTTCCTCGAAGGGTACTCCATACTGTACATGGAGGTTGGTAAATGACGTGATATCATCCGTCTCAGATGTTGGACCAGTTAGTATAACATTTAGTTGCCAGATAGAGGTACCACATAAAAAATGGCATTAAGTCCTTCTTGATCTACGCTTTTCACTGCACCTGATATGCATCGGCAGGCTAGCCTTTGCATCGTTATAAAATTCAATTGACTTATCTTTTCTATCAGACTAGACCGCCATACGTTAGTACCGGGCAGATGACAATGATGCACATACCTTGCAGCATATGCGGTGACGGCCCCCATTTCTACCCGAGGTTCCTTGCAGATGTATTCTGTAAGAGCTTTGTTTTATCTCTCATCGACATACATTTTTTAGAATGCCGAGATATATGTATTCTGAAGACAAATTTATCGTTGTGCCTTCAGTTCAGCAAAATAAAGCCGCGAATTTTAGTTTTCATATTGATCAGGCCAAACTCCATTTTAGTGGAATCCACCTCTCCACCGGTTTTGCTCTGTCCATGTCGATATGTCGAAAGGCACTAAATGCAAAAGACCACCAATCGTTGCAAGAAATTTATCTGTGATCTGTATCACTAAGTTATTGCTGTTGTAGTAGATCTCTACCGGATATGAATCCTAGTACTAACTTGCTATGTCCGGAATAGTTTGATATGACCACCTCGAACCTAATTTTTTGTTTCAGCCAACAGCCTCACGATTCACCGATATCTTTCCCGGTATGTTTTTATACTCAGCTGAGCAGAGCTCACAGAGTATATTAATTTTGTTCGCATGATGGTACCCCGTAACGGAGCAGAGATAATTTCATCACCACTATCTTCAAGCGAATACCGCAGAATCCAACCTAAAGAATGTATAGACGTCAGTCAAAACCGTACAAAGTGTTAGCATGGGCACGAGGCAGTATATTGGCCTTAGGAAATGGGAGCGGTGTGCTGGAAATCTATGATTTCCTCAACACTCCGGCATAGTTCTAAATTGCCCTTCCGGCTTTTCAATGGGAGCTCCTGTACATCGCACTTTATTTTATATTACTCTACGTCACTTTAGTTCTGGAAGTTATAGAAATTCTTGGCCTATGACATTCAATCAAAAAATGCGGATGAAAGTTGCCAGATATCGCAACACTGAAAAGATTTGACACAAATTTCAAGCTGGACAGGTATCAAAATTTAGAAAATGTGCATGAGATGTTTTAAGAAGTTAGAACGTTTAATTGTATGTTAGGTATTGAGTATCAAGTATTCATTAATACTTTTTTAGCTGGCGGTACATTTGCGGACTTTTAGAGGGTTGGTATATATTGTTTACAACACAGCACAAGTAATTATATCCCTCGCCGCTGGATTGCTACAGCAACATCAAAAATTGTCGCATCTGTATTGCAAAATCACAGACACGATACAAGACTTGTAGGCTGTGCACTCGAGCGACTGTCACTTACCGCGAGTGCATTAAGAAAGTAGAAATAGTTGGATTTTACAAAAGTGTCGAAATCGGTTTCATATTCTTGTGTGGACTGATCACTTTCTGCACAAACCACCAAGTTTCGGTAAACAGTCTCGGTTGACTGCGGTTATCAACAATTGTTTGTTTGACAGCGGACTGAAAGTACCTCCCTGATCTCCAAAACACTCGTTCATCCACCACCAACGTACCAACGGGATCAGGCCACAGGATAAATCTGAATTATCTTTTTACCACCCACCGCTCCATCGTTTACCCTTCGGACACCGATTCAACGGTTTTTTTGGCATTTGACTCATCAGACATCTCACTGCCACCACACCCAGCAGTCTTTTGTACATTTTGTAGTCATTATTATATGTCTTATTTAAAAGTGCTACACAAAATATTTTGTTCCATTCTTGCAGACTGTCTTGAACGAAAGAAGAGCGAACAGCCAAATTTTGCCATAAATTCGAAAAGGATGTGCCCTTAGTGGCTGCAGAAAGCTATCTATAAATGTGAAACGCATTATGAACTGATATATACTAAAATAAAACGATGAAATGTATAACACTAAATACTAAATCAGCATTGGAGGCTATAGGAAGAGAGCAGAATGCCATCGAAAGGGTTGTATTTATTTAAAAGGTATTTGTTTTGTGTGGCGATATGCCTATATCTGTACCACCTTGAAAGAATACTTAGTTACTTAGGAAGTCTGATTTCAGCTGGGTGACCAGGACGTCTGAAGAGACTGCTAGTCTCCTTAGCGAGAATTTCAAATATGTTACTTTTCACAAGAATAGTCTATAGACGTGTTTTTTTTACATGTATGTACATCTACATGAGCGGGTAAAAAACGCTTATCATCACTTAAATAATGTTTAGGAGACTCATCTAGCGGTAGTTATTTAAGACTCGCGGCAGTGGTAAATAACTCGTTACAAAACGGTTTCCACTGAATAGCGGATACACGCTTCCGGTTGGTCATAGTGTAAAACCATAGCACAATAAGTTGCGATGAAAAGTGGACACATACACTTTTCGGTAATAGAAGTGGAGAATAGTGTAAAGATAAAATAGAGCGAGGTATTTCAGTTGCAACAATTTCATAAGTGTAGATAAAGTTATGCACTTAGAAATCCATATAAAGTTTAAGTGTATATGTATATAAATGTAAACAAAAACACAGCTTATATATGGTAAAGTACTTATTTAAAAAAGGCTCATTTTTCTGATCGTAACAAAGACTTCATTGTTTTCTTTCTCCTGTGCAGTTTTTTAATTTCTTCACAATTTTGTTTTGATTTAATTATTGCAAATGTACAAATTAATTTATCGATAATAAAAATTAAAAATTCCAATACCTAAATAAAAGTACCGAGCAGTGTAGAATATAATACTGCATTTTGTTTCTACTTGCAAATGTGAACATGTGAACATTAGGGTGGTACTTAAAAAATGAAATTAACAAATCGATATATTTTCGATAACTAATCGATAAATTTAAGATAACATACCGATAACTTGTCGTTAAGTATTCGATAAATATTTGAAACAAATCGATAGCTTTGCGATAGTAACAGATCAATTTTCAAGTGCAGATCGATAATGTTTTGATAGCAAATCGGTAACACGAAGATAGAAATTGACAGCATAGCGAACGCGATTCGATTAACAATCGATGAATTTTTGATAACAAATCAATATCTGCTCGTTATCAGATCATTTACTTTTTGGTAAAAATTCGATTACTTTTTGATAACATATCGATAAATTTTCCAAAAATATCCGATAAATTTTAGATAACACATTGATAACTTTCCGATAACAATTTGATAACTTTTCTATAAACACTGGGCCTACTCTATCTACAAACCTTATAGGCACCGTAGAAAGATCACTCTATTACAACTATTACACCTGGGAATGGGCCTTGTATAATATAAAAACCTGAACCCGTATTACGTTTTACGATCAGTGACTGAACCCCATTTTCACTCAAGCGACAAATATGAAACTATTTTTAAAAATTATATTAAGTTATGGACCTCGCGAGTTCCGATTCACCAACTCAGAGCTATTATGATTTAAAAAATGAATTTCGATCACGGATCTGAAACCGTAATACAGACCCAGCTCAATTGTCAAATACCTTCTTACTTACTTACTTAATTGGCGCTTAGCCGTTTAAACCGTTATGAACGTCCAATAAGGCGCGCCAGTCTCTTCTTCGCTCTGCCAACTGGCGCCAGTTGGTCACGCCAAGGGAGTTGCAATCTTTTTCCAACTCGTCTTTCCAACGGAGTGGGGGCCGTCCTTTGCCTCTGCTTCCATAGGCGAGTTCAGATAGAAACACTTTATTGGCCGGAGCGTCATCTTTAATTCCTATAACATGGCCTAGTTAGCCCAGCCGCTGCGTTTTTATTCGCTGGACTATGTTGATGTCTGCGTATAGCTCGTACAGCTCATCGTTAAATCTTCTTCGGTACTCGCCATCGCCAACGCATAGAGGTCCATAAATCTTTCGAAGAATTTTCCTCTCGAACAGCCCCAGAGCCGCTTCATCGGATATGTCATGGTTCATGCTTCTGCACCATATAGCAGGACGGGTACGATAAGTGAGAGGACTTTACTTTTTAATTGCCTACCTAGTCCAAAGTACCACTTGTTGGCAAGAGCGATCCTTCGCTGGCTTTCAGAGCTGATGTTGTTGTTTGTATTAGTGCTGGTTCCCAAATAAACGAAGTTTTTTTAAATTTCGAAATCTTTATATTTATAATAATGTAACGAATTTGCTTGCAAATCCTCTTATTTGCAATCCTCTGCTAAGTTCGAATCACTAAACGGTTGAATAAATAACTCCAATATTGAATAATGGAAAAATGGCCTTTATTAAAGTACTTCACAATAACACTTATACTTTGCTACTCGCTGGCTTAATAACCAAACTGATTGATAACTCAAATTAAACTGAATTCCTTCTTACTCGCTTGCCCCGCTTTTATAGTTTACGCTGCATACTTCTAGGCTCTTCGATTTCCAGAACTTACTAGTTGTTTCGGCTACAAAATCGCCAGCCACAACTACGTGCACAAATTATTGCTCTCTCTTGTGACAACTCAGATAAGATATATGCATGTGTTTGTGCATTGCCTCTCCGCTGCTCGTATACGTACATATGTGTAGACGCAATTATTTATTCGTTTATGTAGATACATAAAGATTGAATTATTGATGTGAATGTTTGCAGTTTACAGTCTCTCGCGCGCACATAGGCATATAAGTAAATGCATCTGTGTGTGACATCTCTCTGGGCTGCCTTATATATGTGTATACTTGATTTGATTATTAACGTAAATACTGCTTGGCATGGCCTTATACTAGGTTCAAACACACACCAAATTGGCAATTTATACTATTTGGACAATTTATTACGCAATTTGTCATATAATAAATTGTAATAATAAATTGCCAATTTAAAAAAAATTGCGTAATAAATTGTTTCAAACTGCAAATGCAACATTGTAAAGTGTGTATATTGAGTATACTTAAACGTCAGTTACGCATGGCTGAACTGTATGGTTGGCTCATCTCATCAGCTGATTTTATGTCTTTCATTTCACTGGAGTAGGGATTGTCAAAAGAAGATGGCAAAATCAAAATGAAACCAAAACATTGAACACATTTTCTTACAACACACAAAAATTTCAAAGTTTTATGTTTTCATTCCATTTCATTCGCCCAATAATGTGCGTGTTCATTTTGACAGTCTGAACAAAGGTATGTTCTTGCTGTAGCGATGAGCCAACCAGCTATCAAATTACTATTGTGTAAGCTAAATCGAGTTGTGTGAACAGCACTCAATTCAAATCGAAATTTCCTCAATTTATTTTTCTGTTTGAACATAGTATTAGCATCGCCTTAGTGATGGGATAATTTAGTGATGCTAATATCCGTGACAATAAATTATGTTTAGTTCATGTTGCGGCCACCGTGGTGTGATGGTAGAGTGCTCCGCCTACCACACCGTATGCCCTGGGTTCATCCCCGGGCAAAGCAACATCAAAATTTTAGAAATTAGTTTTTTCAATTAGAAGAAAATTTTTCTAAGCGGGGTCACCCCTCGGCAGTGTTTGGCAAGCGCTCCGGGTGTATTTCTGCCATGAAAAGCTCTCAGTGAAAACTCATCTGCCTTGCAGATGCCGTTCGGAATCGGCATAAAACAATTAGGTCCCGTCCGGCCAATTTGTAGGGAAAATCAAGAGGAGCACGACGCAAATTGGAAGAGAAGCTCGGCCTTAGATCTCTTCGGAGGTTATCGCGCCTTACATTTTATATTTTATTCATGTTGCATAGTAATTTTTTATTTTTCACTACAATTCCAGGTTATTGACATTTTACGCTCATGAGTAAACACACATGGATACTTAAATGGAAAATAGCAAAATAAATTAATAGAAAATCTCAACGGGTTCGCATTTTTCTACTTAGTTGCGATGTACGTGGTTACATACTTACATATGCACATGTGAGTATGTTTAACTGGATATTTATTTAATTATAAAATTAAAACAACAAAAGTCATATTAAAGCTTAGCAAAAAGTAAGTTTGAGCATCTACAAATGCACTATTACTAAGTTATTCGTAGTAATTTAAATCATATTCATACATACGAGTACATATTTACATGTATGCAATAAAAAATATATATTCATTTCAATTTAGTTTTTTAAGTAAAAGTGTATACCAACAGTAGCGAAAAAAAAATAGCAGTGGCAATTTTTATCAAATTTCGTCAATTATATTTTTATTTTTGATATTTTAAGAAAAAAAACTTCTATAAGTGTTGTTCCTTAAACTAAACAAATCAATCTCAAAAAGGTTTTCGAAGAAATTCAAAAATATTTACGAAAATTTCGAACTTTTTGTTTAGAGTTTTCTGCATATTTTTGAGTATGCAGTTTTGAAGCCCGCCTATTTTAATTTTACAGAATACTAGCAATAAGGCACTCTAAATTCGCATTCATTTTTGAAGTTTTTTTTGCCGAAGGCTGCTTTAGATTTTCTTCCATATAGTGGCGAATGTTAGCACCACTATGATGTTAGTGAGTAGTCATAACAACAAAAAAGCAAGCAGCCACACTTATGTACATGTAGACATTAAAGCAAGCAGCCACACTTATGTACATGTAGACATTAAAGCAAGCAGCCACACTAAAGTAAAAGGCAACGAAGAATATTCCACACACATAACCAGCAGCTTGAAGCAAAGATATTATTTCGCATACACATATGTAGTCATCAGCTAAGAGCAGAAGTTGTTACTCAGACATACGCATATATATAGTTAAATAACCAAGTATGAGATACAACTGCTCCAGAAGGCATGTTCATGAAAAGTATAGACCTTAGGAGAGATAGGTGAACTTGGCTAACTGAGAGTACAAAAGCAGCGCGATGCAATCGATAATCAGTCAGTTTGATTTAAACGCGCTATTAGTGATGTATAATTGTTATTGCGAATTCCTATTCCCAAAGTAGTCTAAATAAAGACCATAAGACCAGGAATTCCCCAAAATTCGTTGCAACATAAATAAATAATTTCATATTACGACTGCTTAGTGAAATACCACTCTATCGAAAACTCTATCAGAAATGTCAAACCATTTGTTCATGACCATTTTTAGAATCTGTTTTAGCAACGTCCTAGCTAATGCCAAAATATATTGAATTTAAGCTAAAATAGGTTGCTTTTGTAACAAATTTTGAGATATGGTGTTTTTCAAACAAATTCTTAAAAATATTTATATTAAAACATACTTCGAAAAAAAAAAACATTTTCAAAAACCAATACGAATTTTGATCAGTCCTGCATAACAAAATCAACAAAATTGTTTAAAAGTTTTTGATATCAACAAAATTTTTTTAAAAAAAATTTTGGAAAGTGATTGGAGAATGATATTTGATATCAGCTTGAGAACTATCAGTTTTAAGAATAATTACAATATAATGTTGGAGGTATGCATTTACTCAGATAGCTAAGCAGTCTTCGTGGCGCTTAACTCCCCCACCACTTCGTGTAAGGCCGTCAGCAGCTGCAAGGGTCGCCTCACGCCGCAAGTCATTTCGCAAACATAACCCTTATATGGGTACTTTGTCACAGGAACATCGAGGGCAACGAGAAGGCAGACGAACTTGTAAGGACAGGGGCAATACTGGAGCCTTGGGAGTCTGTCGAGATGTATCGTCCACTTACATCAATTAAAAGAAATACGCATAGCGGATTCAAGGAGTTAGCTGTCTCCCACTGGTACTGCTCGGACACGTGCAGGATAACCAAGCAAACCTGGCCAAGTTACGACAGTAAGAGAACAGAGAACCTACTAAAAAGGTCAAGGAAAGAAATCTTAATGATCATTGCCAGAATAACAGGACAATGACCGCATGGCCTGCATGCTGAGAGACTGTGGTTTACTTTTAACAGCATTGGAAGGAGCTGCAGCGAGAAAGGCTAAAAAGAAACAGTTGCGCACTACTTGTGTGAATGCTCAGCTCTAGCACACACTAGGTTTCTAACTATGGGCAGCTATATAAATGGTTCGAACGGAGTACCGACTAGGCAAACGAAATCAGCAGTAATTGGTTCCAGAAGAAATGTCCATCAAAATGGAGCCGCGTATACGACTTCGGCTCGGGTCAGGTCTTTGGCACAGAATCAACCAGCCATCGAAGGGTGGAAGCATTTTTTTCTATATTTGTTGCATAGACAAAATACAGCTGCTGTATCTACACATTATCTAGATAATAAAAAACCAAAATTTTCCGTAGAAAAAAGCCTACACCAGCGGGCTTAAGTTTTGAAAAACTGCTCTGGACTTTAAATTTGAACTGAGTTTAAAACAAGTAAGGAAGGTTAAGTTCGGGTGTAACCGAACATTACATACTCAGTTGAGAGCTATAGTGACAACATAAGGGAAAATAACCATGTAGAAAAATGAACCGAATGAAAGGCATTAAAGAGTATTTTATGAGGGTGTTTAAGCGACTTAAACTATGAACATTTTTCGTTCGTTTGTTTCAGTAGCCATTGAGTGTGCTTGTAATTCTCAACTGGTTAGTGAAATATTCTAAAGACATAGTTTGAGTTTTTTAATTAAAATCGAGGTTCTTCGGATGGTGTGTTAATACATCAGAGCCCAGTGCTCGCCTCCATATCACACTTTGAAGGGGTTCTTCAAATAGAAGATGAGGTGGCTCATTAGAGCGAAACCTCAGAGTGCCCAACTCTCGCCCCAAATTAAATAAATAGAGGTTTTTCTTGTAGAAAATGGGGTGCCAATACCTCAGAGCCGTCCCGTGCTCGCCTCCATATCACATTTTAAAGGGTTCTTCAAATAGAGGATGAGGTGGCTCAGTAGAGCGAAGCCTCAGAGCCCCCCAGTGCTCGCCCCCAAATTAAATAAATAAAGGTGTACTGATGCTATGCATCCTCCCATGACTTAAATACACCAATAACACTAAAACTACCCAACTCAATAAATGGAATAAATTAAATCAAAAACCCCATAAACTCAATACAGTCCATTAATAATAATAATTTATAAATTTAAAAAAAAAGGAATGCTTGGTGGGAGTTGAACCCGCAACCCCGGGCGTTTGGTCGGGTACGTCAGCCACTGTGCCACGACTCATACGCTTACAAGCACATAAAATTACTCATTTATAACTCTTATTAAACTGCTCGCCCTCAATTGCCCAAAGCTTAGACATGGTCCTTCGAGCCGGATCACTGGCTCGTATGGAAGTTTCATTAGACGACTAAGCCGTCTAAGGGGGGAGTATGTTTAAGCGACTTAAACTATGAACATTTTTCGTTCGTTTGTTTCAGTAGCCATTGAGTGTGCTTGTAATTCTCAACTGGTTAGTGAAATATTCTAAAGACATAGTTTGAGTTTTTTAATTAAAATCGAGGTTCTTCGGATGGTGTGTTAATACATCAGAGCCCAGTGCTCGCCTCCATATCACACTTTGAAGGGGTTCTTCAAATAGAAGATGAGGTGGCTCATTAGAGCGAAACCTCAGAGTGCCCAACTCTCGCCCCAAATTAAATAAATAGAGGTTTTTCTTGTAGAAAATGGGGTGCCAATACCTCAGAGCCGTCCCGTGCTCGCCTCCATATCACATTTTAAAGGGTTCTTCAAATAGAGGATGAGGTGGCTCAGTAGAGCGAAGCCTCAGAGCCCCCCAGTGCTCGCCCCCAAATTAAATAAATAAAGGTGTACTGATGCTATGCATCCTCCCATGACTTAAATACACCAATAACACTAAAACTACCCAACTCAATAAATGGAATAAATTAAATCAAAAACCCCATAAACTCAATACAGTCCATTAATAATAATAATTTATAAATTTAAAAAAAAAGGAATGCTTGGTGGGAGTTGAACCCGCAACCCCGGGCGTTTGGTCGGGTACGTCAGCCACTGTGCCACGACTCATACGCTTACAAGCACATAAAATTACTCATTTATAACTCTTATTAAACTGCTCGCCCTCAATTGCCCAAAGCTTAGACAGAGGGAGTGGGCCATAGTTCTATAGGTGGACGCCATTTAGGGATATAGCCATAAAGGTGGATCAGGGTTGACTCTAGAATGCGTTTGTACGATATGGGTATCAAATGAAAGGTGTTAATGAGTATTTTAAAAGGGAGTAATCCTTAGTTCCATAGGTGGACGCCGTTTCGAGATATCGCCATAAAGGTGGGCCAGGGGTGACTCTAGAATTCGTTTGTGCAATATGGGTATCAAACGAAAGGAGTTAATGAGTATTTTAAGAGGGAGTGGGCCTTTCTGGACCAGGGGTGACTCTAGACTTTGTTTGTACGATATTGGTATCAAACGAAAGGTGTTAATGAGTATTTTAAAAGGGAGTGGGCCTTCGTTCTATAGGTGTTCGCCTTTTCGAAATATCGCCATAAAGGTGGACCAGGGGTGACTCTAGAATGAGTTTGTACGATATGGGTATCAAATTAAAGGTATTAATGAGAGTTTTAAAAGGGAGTGGTGGTAGTTGTATATGTGAAATCGTTTTCCAGATATCGACCAAAATGTGGACCAGGGTGACCCAGAACATCATCTGTTGGATACCGCTAATTTATTTATATATGTAATACCTGCCAAGATTTTAAGGGTTTTTTATTTCGCCCTGCAGAACTTTTTTCATTTTCTTCTACTTAATATGGTAGGTGTCACAACCATTTTATAAAGTTTTTTCTAAAGTTATATTTCGCGTCAATAAAACAATCCAATTACCTTGCCATATTTCATCCCTTTTTTCGTATTTGGTATAGAATTATGGCATTTTTTTCATTTTTCGTAATTTTCGATATCGAAAAAGTGGGCGTGGTCATAGTCGGATTTCGTTCATTTTTCATACCAAGATAAAGTGAGTTCAGATAAGTACGTGAACTGAGTTTAGTAAAGATATATAGATTTTTGCTCAAGTTATCGTGTTAACGGCCATGCGGAAGGACAGACGGACGACTGTGTATAAAAAATGGGCGTGATATCAACCGATTTCGCCCATTTTCACAGAAAACAGTTAACGCCATAAAATCTATGCCCCTACCAAATTTCAAAAGGATTGGTTAATTTTTGTTCGACTTATGACGTTAAAAGTATCCTAGACAAATTAAATGAAAAAGGGTGGAGCCACGCCCATTTTGAAATTTTCTTTTATTTTTGTATTTTGTTGCACCATATCATTACTGGAGTTGAATCTTGACATAATTTACTTATATACTGTAAAGATATTAAATTTTTTGTTAAAATTTTACTTTAAAAAAAATTTTTTTTTAATAGTGGGCGTGGTCCTTCTCCGATTTTACTAATTTTTATTAAGCGTACATATAGTGATAAGAGTAACGTTCGTGCCAAATTTCATCATGACATCTTCAACGACTGCCAAATTACAGCTTGCAAAAGTTTTAAATTACCTTCTTTTAAAAGTGGGCGGTGCCACGCCCATTGTCCAAAATTTTACTAATTTTCTATTTTGTGTCATAAGTTCAACTCATCTACCAAGTTTCGTCGCTTTATCGGTCTTCTGTAATGAATTATCGCACTTTTTCGGTTTTTCGAAATTTTCGATATCGAAAAAGTGGGCGTGGTTATAGTCCGATATCGTTCATTTTAAATAGCGATCTGAGATGAGTGCTCAGGAACCTACATACCAAATTTCATCAAGATACCTCAAAACTTACTCAATTTATCGTGTTAACGGACGGACGGACGGATGGACGGACGGACGGACGGACATGGCTCAATCAAATTTTTTTTCGATCCTGATTATTTTGATATATGGAAGTCTATATCTATCTCGATTCATTTATATATGTACAACCAACCGTTATCCAATCAAACTTAATATACTCTGTGAGCTCTGCTCAACTGAGTATAAAAAAACTTAGTTTAAGCTTAGTTGAACCAACTACTGAAAAGTTTGATTGGGCTACACAAGTGCACACTTAAAATAGCTCAGAGAACTTCAAATAAAAAGTTCGAAATTATCGGTGACTTTTCTCGAATTTTTTCGAAAATATTTTTGTATTTGGTTTGAACAGTTTCAGTGACACACTGCATGGAAGTTTTTTCTTAAATTAATACATTATACTCTCATAATTGACGCAAATTGGAAGAGAAGCTCGGCCTTAAATCTCTTCGGAGGTTATCACGCCTTACATTTTTTTTGCTTTTTATCACAGAACTTATAAAAACAATAAAAAAACTAATAAATAATTTGTAAAAAAAAAAAATATATTTAATTTTATTAAGTTAATTAGTATACATCGTTAGGTCCCTTATAATAAGTACAAAAAAAAAACTGTAAATATTAAAATGAAATATGTGATGTTGTTTAACATGTAATAAATACATATGTAAGTGCGATAAATATATGTGTTTATAATTTAAATATTTAAGTTAACACATTTCTACTTAGTTAGAGCTTTTTGTACAAATTCCAATTTCAATCTTTTATTTAAGTCATTAGAACATGGATATCCGGACTACTTAAGGGACAGGTATCTTAAGTATGAAACCTCTCACGGTCATGCAAGGGTAAAAATAACAGATGGTACTAGATCCCGATCTCTGGAATATAACTTACGACAGTTTTCTTCGATTAGACATGCCAGAAAGCACCAAGCTTCGACTTGGCACAGGTAAAATTAAATCAGGTCATGCGTAATGTAAATAGGTGGATGGCTGAGCACGGTCTCCAGCTAGCAACAGCAAAAATGGAGATCGTCAATCTCACAAAGGGACGGATTCCCACTACCAGGAATATGACGGTTGGGGACCAGCCAATAGAAACACTTACTTCAACGAAATATCTGGGAGTGAGGTAAGACAGCAAACCCACCTTATCGGATCACATACGCAGAGGGGCGCTGCAAATAACTTCGTCTTACCGCAAGGTCTCCGATGAAGCTGTCCTTGTCGTTGCGGGAACCATACCGATATTTCTTCTCGCTGAGGAAAGAAGAGCAATATACGAAACGGATCGCAAGCGAGTAGAGCTGCTGTTGCCATGCAGGCGCGAGAAGAATCGATTCGAAGCTGGCAAGGATAGTGGGGTAGTGAACTAGAGAACTAATCCCTGAACTGAATCTATGGTTGAAGCGACCACACGGAGAGGTAGACTTTTACCTGACCCAGTTTCTAACCTGACACGGTTACTTTCGCAAATACCTGCACAGAATGGGCAAGGTTTATAACCTGAGCTGCCTGTACTGTGGGAATATAGAGGATGTACGCCACACCTCCTTCGAATTTGGGCACTTCTCCAATCAGCGAATTTTCTAATAAAAAAATTGTTACTTCTGTTTTTGTTATAATTTGAAAATATTTTGTTAGACATCTTTTTATTGCTTCCGTTTTTACTATATAAATTTAAGATATTTTATTAGAAAATTTTATTACTTCTGTATTTGTTATTAAGTTGAAATTGTTTTTTTAGCAATCTTATTTAATGTTTGAAATTTTCTTATTCACTGTACCACCACTTTCTTTCGCTCTACTCACCGTCGCTGCCAAATTTAATATGACCGAGGCTCCAGCCTCACGGTCGCCATGTGGCGTTCCAAAATGGAAGCCTTCTTCGTGCGCCGCCATGCGGCGTTACCTTTTTAACGCTCCTTCTTTTGGGAGGACGCCGCCTCCAAATTGTTGCCATTTTGAATTTCATAATTATGTTAGCCGGGGGAGCCTTCTTCTCCAGAACATTCGGTGGTTTACTATCTACAATAAATTAAATAAAGAACACAACCCTTTTTGTTTTTTATTACTGCGTTTAATTTATTCGATGAACTTGCACGATATACGATCAAAATTTGAATGTCACTCGTTTCTTTAACTATCATATCTACATGTTGTTTTGTGTGACGTTGGCTGCATTTGTACTTGACATGCGTGTTGCCACTGCGTGCACCTGTTAAGTACCACTAAAGCCCCAACCACATAGGACACCTTATAATATTTTTGCTAATGCTACAAGGTATTTGGCGACCTATCCCCAGGCAGTGTCACCAATAACATGACCTGCCAAAGAGACAGATGGAATAAGGTCAGCACATATGTGAGGAATATACTTATCAGTAAACGAGAAGACGGATCCCTAGGCCATTAGCGTGAGAATAGCCATAGAGCTCACGTAGCGCGCATCCGTATCAGAAGTAATGCTAAACGCGGGTCCATGTGCGGGGATTTGCTCGAGCCGTGGGAGGTTAGGTTTTAGTGGGTACCCCTTCATGGAAGAAGGGAGTCTTATACTCGGAGAGTCTCGCAGGGAGGCTTAAATATCCCGGTCAGTGCATAAAGCATTTCCTCCTTCCACGAAATCAAAAAAAAAAGAACATGGATCTCGAAAACTTTAAAGTGATTGCCCTTACTGCATTAGAATCACCTTCTTTTGTCCATTAGAAATAATTTAAATATAATAATAAGTGCCGATAACTACAATTTAGCTGAGCTTTACTAAGTTCAATGAGGTTACCAACTATTTACTTGAATACCTATGCAAATTGCTAGACTTACTCGTTTCGAATAATGTGAAAAAAAATGCATTACTTAAAGTTTTTGTAATAATGTTTGTTACTTCTGAGTAAATCATTAAGTTGTCTTTTATAATGAATAAAGTTCATAGCTTATTTAGTTAACTATTTAATTAATTATAGATTGTTTTATCACGTGTAATATTAAACAAAACAAAAATATGTATATGTACAAACATTTAATGGTAGTTTTTTTTACATTCGTAGTTTTTTTTTGAAAACTTGTTAAGGAAAGTAGGTTAGGTTAGGTTGAACCTCCAGGTCAATACACACCTCACATAGACTGTATGGGTCCTTAGTATTACCAGAAATTATAGAAAAACATAGAATAACTCCGTCCTCTTGGCAAATAATAGACATTTTCTAGGACATACCTTAATTTATGCCTCGAGATCTGGCAACTCTGCCGCCCTAATAGCTGGAGCCTTGACCTGGCGATCGCAGGGCACGAACATAGAAAGTGCTCAACGGTTTCTTCCTGCAGCGCGCACTTCCTACACCTGCTGTCACTAACGAGGCCTAACTTATAAGCATGTGACGTCAGAAGGCAGTGTCCAGTTAGTATGACTTCTTTCTTCAGCGATATGAGCCACTTGTGACTCTTATATCGAAGGCTTTGCGCATGATCTTAGAAATTTTGCAGCCCCGCGCTTTTTTCCACGCCTTTCCTGCTTGATGTATGATTCATCCAAACTCCTTCCTCCCCTTAATTTTTCCCAAATGGATTGGGACGTCTAACGTTGTTTCAACTAGTTTTGCACACTGCTTTGCGAACTCGTCGGCCTTTTCCTTACTTGCTATGCTTGTATGACCGGGAACCTAGTATAGATGTATGGTCTGGCCTGGCTAAGTTTTTCCAATACTTCTTTGCATTCCAGAACACTTTTTGATGAAGTACTGTGTGGCATTATTGCCTTAATCGCCGCCTGGTCATCAACATCTCTATCGATGCGACTGTAACTTAAGCACGCTTCTTCCAGGCTATAATTTCCACCTGAAGGATGCCACAGTAATCTGGCAGCCTGAAAGAGCAACATATTTCTGATCTCCTTCAAAGCTCAGGTATGGAACCATATATTCCGTTTGCCCGATATGGCCAACACTCAAGCCGCCCCGAGACCTTAAGCATTGTTGCTGTTGCTATGTTTTGGCCATTAGTCTGTAGGCGGGATGCGTAAAATGGTGTGCGTGGGTAGTTTTTAGGACTCCCGTTATGATAATCATTGACATCATGCATACCCCGTCAAGTCATTGTGTTGAGTAATAGCAGATTTATACAGCAAGCCGCAGATTTGTGATGGTAGCTTGATTCGTCTTCCCTCTTAAGAGATATGAGCTACATTGTAAGTCTGATATCATAGGACTTGCACATGATCTTAGACATTTTGCAGTCCCGCGCTTGCGTCCTAACTTTTGCTGCTTTTCTTTACCTTATATCCCTTTATGAGAGTGAAGCCTCTCCAATGCTTGCTAGAAAAACTTTACTTTGAATTCCCTACTCAGTACGAAGTAACACATGTTGTCAAGAGTGATTATCCATTTAATTTCTAGAGGTATATTTTTCACTGCTAATGCTTTTTCGTAGGTAGACGAAGTCCCTCAAAGTCTCTAATTCATATCCCATCAATATCAATGCTTTGGCTGCCAATGCCCGATTTCGCCAATCTTCTTTAATGAAAGAAAATACTTCATCGTATCGCATGATAAGGAGTCACCTTGTCCGAAGCCTCATTTGATTCATATCGGTAGCGAGAAGGTCTTGCCAATCCTTACGTGGCTGCTGGTGGTGCTCAACATCATTTACCAAAGCCTTATTAGTTTTCAGTGAACTTCAACTCACATAGAGCCGCATACAAACAACTCTCTTGTTGGCGATATCAGACTCTGCAATGAAGTCGGCATAAATATGGTGTATTTTGTACCGTGAGCCTATTTTAGGATTTGGCACATATTGAGAGCTTGGTCGATAAGGTCCACTAAGGTTGTTGACTTATTTAAGTTTCATTATTTAGCACAATACGTTAGGTGAAACCTTATACTCTATTAAGCCCTCTGATTTTATGGTAATTAGCTTAGTTCGCGGGGTCGCATTTCTTGTGGTATGCGCAAAGCAACTATTTTCTCCTTGTTATTCTTTAGCCACGATATTGCCACTGCCACTTCAGCATAGTCGGTTCCGGAACGTGTTTCCCGTCATCGACGATTATAGTGTCAGGTTCGTCTTCTCCCTCACAAGCTAGCAAAGTCTGTACCAGCATGAATCTGCCCCGATCTTGAAACCTTACGTCATACACTGAATTTCTTAATATAATTTCCTAGCCCTATCAGCCAGCATCTGAAGTTTCTAGCACGCATGCCGTTCTGTCTAACTTTTTCCTTCGAAATAAACGTCTCATTAATATTGTTCGCGTCACGAGAGTGCTCCAATATAATGTTCGTCACCCTCGCTTGTACGCAGCATGGTCCTATCCATCTGTCCCTCTATTTTGCCCCGTTCATCGTGATTCCTGTATGGCAGCGGTTTCGGCTTTAGCATTGAAGAAAACATTAAAAATCAGTACCTTCTCATGAAAGAGTTCGGATAATCCGGGTATATGCATTCATATCATAGTTTTTAGAATCATAGTCCGTTAAATGTTTGCCGTGAAGATATTTTGTGTTTCTTCGGAAGGCCATTTTACGTTGTTGGTCCCAAGCCTAGCGCACAGGAACGGAACGGGATGCCTTGCGTAAAATGTAAAATAGATACAAACTGGGTTGTTCCTTCTAGAAGATTTATGTCGAGCTTATCTCAAAATTTTTTTCATGCTACTTTTTGATATTTACTACGGGACGTCGATGAGAAGCTTTCTGGCCAGAAATACTTTCGGAAGGGGGACTTTGCTTTAAAAAAACTGTTTTCCTTAAGTATTTGACTGTTGCTTATCCTGGATCTTGAACCAAGGCCCTTCGATGTGGTAGGAAAAAACAATACCACCACACCCTTTGTAGTCTTTTAAATAGTGAAATCCCATTTACTGTTAATTGACGCTGTTGTTGTTGTTGTTGTAGCGATAAGGTTGCTCCCCGAAGGCTTTGGGGAGTGTTATCGATGTGATGGTCCTTTGCCGGATACAGATCCGGTACGCTCCGGTAACACAGCACCATTAAAGTGCTAGCCCGACCATATCGGGAACGATTTATATGGCCACGTTAATTTTCAGGCCATTCCTCCCTCCCCACCCCCAAGTTCCATTAGGAGCTTGTGGTCGCCAGAGCCTCGTCTGTTAGTGAAACAGAATTAGCTGCGGATAGGTGAGGTTGACAATTGGGTTTGGAGAAGCTATAAATTGCGCTGGCAACCTGAAGGGTTGCGCTACACAGGCCCTTGAATCTGGTATTGTAATCGCCTCTTACGACAGGCATACCTACCGCGGGTATATTCTGACCCCCTAACCCGCTGGAGGCTCCAATGACGTAAATTCAATTGTCTTTTTTGCACGCCATTAAAAAACAATCTGCCCTAGTAGATGTGGTTCGCAACTACTTACACAAGCATATATATAAAGGTAATTTGCAGCAATATTTTTTTTCTATTGATGCGCCAGGTAAGCAATATTTTGTGATTGTCCTCTGTCAGGATATATAAATGATATATGTATGTAAGTGAAAATATGTTTGCAAAAGAAAAAAGTCAATGCAGGCAAGCTAATGCAATCAAGTAAATTGAAATTTGTTTTTCCCCATATACCATAAATAGAATGACTTAGTGCATGTTTACAAATTTGTCTGAGTGCATTTGCATTTAACTCCATACAGAGTTTAAAATCCGTCACCCTCTGTCTAACGAAAATCTTTGCTCGAATGAGTAACAGTGACTTATATATTTTTTTTTTTTTTTTTTTTTTTTAATGGACGTTGTGGCAGCGCGCTGCCTTCAAGTGGCCCAATGAAACCAGGCTAATCCTGTTCACACGATCGATTTATATATATATATAAGAACTTTTTATTTTTTTTTATTTTGCCGAGTCTTTGATGGGCAGCGGTTTGTCAAGCGTTACGATCTGAGACTGCTCAGCTACAGAAGAAATTTCATCAGCCAAGCGTAATACTTAAAGAGAACAGAAGCAAACGTATTATACATTAATTTAGAGAGGTGAGAACAATCTTTTTTATAGAAAAAAGGGAGTCCGAGCTATCAAATGTGTTTGAGTGAGAGTTATAATCTTGGCATAAATGCCGAAAAGGTTCATTTTGTTCGAAATTCGTTCTACATTGTTTCAGCAGAAGAGGCTTGAAGTGTCTCGATGTCCGAGAGGGAACGCAAAAGTTCACTTCATTCAGAAGGAATGGGCTCGAAATTGATCCATTTAAAAGTTTTGTCATAAATATTACACCAAGCATTTCCCTTCGACTAGCAAGAGTTGGAAGATTGATAAGCTTTAATCGATTAGTATAAGGTGGAAGATTAGTTAAAGAGTCCCGTTGGAAATTTCTTAAGGCAAATAGTAAAAATTGTTTTTGTATTGATTCGAGACTGTCTGCATGGACTTGATAACGCGGATTCCAAATTATCGAGCCGTATTCTAATATTGGCCTAACTAATGTTGTAAAAAGTGCTTTAGTTATGTAAGGGTGGTTAAATTCTTTTGACCACCGTTTAACAAATGCAAAAACACCTTTGCCTTTATTCACTGTAGCATTAATATGAAGATTGAAACTAAGTTTGGAATCCATCATGACTCCCAAGTCAATAAAATTATTTACAGTTTCTAGACTATAGTTGTTAATTGTATATGAAGCTGGTGGCGAAACTCTCCGAGAAAAACACATGAATTTACATTTTTGAGATTGAGCGGCATATAATTTACATTGTACCAGGTAACCCAGTGATTTAAATCCATTTGAAGCAAGGAATGTTCCTCAACCGAGGCACATGATTTGAAAAGTTTTACATCGTCTGCGTACATCAAGATTTTTGAGTATTTATTTGTACCAGATATATCGTTTATGAACAACAAGAACAGAATCGGACCAAGATGGCTGCCCTGAGGAACACCAGAAGAAACATTGATGACCCCAGAAAGTGTATTTTTAAAGATTACTTTTTGCGTACGATAACCAAGATACGAAGAAATCCAACATATAAGACGGGGTTGAAAACCGAGTTGACTGAGCTTATGAATAAGTAATGGGTGTGATACTTTGTCGAAAGCTTTACTGAAATCGGTGTAAATTACATCAGTGTGAAGGCCTTTTCTAAATCCATTAGAAACGTGGGTGGTAAATTCTAGTAAATTGGTGATAGGTGATTTGCCCTTACAGAACCCATGCTGCGAGCTTGCAATTATGGGGAAATAGAGAATGTTAGGTGGTGGGTAACAATAGCCTCAAATAACTTTGGGATAGCGGATAACTTTGCTATGCCCCGGTAGTTTTCTATTGAAGACCTGCTTCCATTTTTATGAAGCGGAATAAGAAAAGATTCCTTCCATATTGTTGAGAAAACGCCATAAATTAAAGATAAATTAAATAAATCTGTTAGCGGCTGATAGATGTTTGCGGCACATTTTTTAAGAAAGTGTGTTGGGATCCTGTCGGGGCCGTAAGAATATGATACTTTTAAAGTTTTTAAATAAGATAATACATCTTCTGAAGATATAAATGGAGCTCTGATTGAATAACATGAATCAATATGGTATGGGTATTCATTAGGTGAAACGTTGGTCTCAATAGAGTAATTTGATTTGAAAAATTCCGCAAAGAAGTCGGCGATCTCTTGATCATCGCTGGAAATATTATCTTAGAATTTCATGGATGATGGAAACCCTTTCACCCTGCGTTTAGAGTTTACGAATCCGTAAAATGCCTTCGGGTTGCAATTTATATTTCTTTTCATTTTACAAAGATAAGCTTTGTAACACTTTTTGTTCAATTTAAAATACTTGCAGCGTAGAATCGAGTACTGTAAGTAATGGTTATGTAAACCCGTCTTTTTGAACAACTTGAAAGATCGAGACTTTTTATTCTTTAAAGTTTTCAGCTCTTTAGTGAACCATACTTGGCTTGTATCGGAATGTACACAAATCCGCTTAGGTACGTATTTTTCAAAAAGACAGTAAATGGTATTGTAAAAGTGAGAAACGCTTTGCTCCACATCAGCATTAAATATTGGCCACACTATTCGAGATAGATCACGATTTAATTTTTTAAAATTGGCCTTCGCAAAGTCGAAGCGATAACTGGAGTCGTATCGTTTATCTCCGCTGTTACAAGCATAATTTACAACTTCGTAAACTATTTTGAGGGAAGGGTGGTAAGCATCTTCAGGTTCAATAATGGGTTCGCATCGACTAATGGAATATTTAGATTCATCATCCACAAAGGCTAAATCTAACACTCTTCCGAATTTATTCGGTTGGATGTTGATTTGTTGAAGGCACAGCTCAGACATTCCGTCTAGAAATTCATTGTTGGAAGACTTTGACGAAACTGGTACGATATTAAAGTCAGAGATGCACCATGATATGTGTGGCATATTGAAGTCACCCAAGACAATAATGGAATCGGAAGGCTTTAGCATCGAATTAACAGTTCTTAGCAAGGAAATGTGATGCATATAAACGGACAGTTCAGAAGATGGCGGGATATAACAGATGGCCAAATAAATGTGGATATTTGCTAGTTGTGTGCGTATGCACAAGAACTCAGTTGTATCGGTGGTGGTTACGCAAATCTCTTCAGATGGTATTGAAGAGTGTACAGCAAGCAGAACCCCACCTCCAACCCTGTTCAGGCGGTCATTTCGATATATCTGGTAGTCATTACAGAGGATCTCTGAGTTAAAAACATGAGGTTTCAGCCAGGTTTCGGTTAAAGCAATTATATCGTAGCTTGAGTTAAATGATTTTAAAAACAGTTCTGTTAACTTGGTGTTTAAGCCTCTAACATTTTGGTAAAGTATATCTAAAGCAGATTTTTCGTTCAGTTTTTTGACTCAGTGTTATTAACAGGGATCTTTGCTAAGTTTGGAACACTCACAAGTGCCCCAGAGGGCCAAAAATCGTTACTCAAGATAGTGTCAAAATGGTCAATAGGTACATCTAATCTAAAGGAAGATACGTTTCTTTCATAACTAAAATTAAATTTCCGAATTGTTACGTCATGGGTTTTCCTTTTTGAGAAGATATACGATTTCAGATCCTCCTCAGTAGTATCCCTCTCGAATCTTGACACGAATATCGATTTTTTAGGAGGGACTACAACCAACTTCCTAGTTCCAGGCTCAGTCGCCTGAGAACGGTTTGCAGGTTCAATATTTTTTCTAGCTGCTAGTTTTGTTGGAGGTGCCTTTGATGTTGAAGGCTCTACTGTAAGAGGACTTGGAGATGCTAAGTTTATATTCATTGAAAAAAAATTTTTGAGCGCCTCTCGTGACTTCCATTCCCAGTAGTTTAAACAGTGGTAAGATAACCATTTCGACAAGCGTTATAATATTGTAACGAACATTGGGAAACTCTGATTATTTTGCACTTTCTGCTATCATTCGAGTCGCTGAACTGTCGAATAAATGACTCAAATATTCAGTATAGCAATGTCTCCTTTATTTAGAATTCTACTGTAGCAGTAGTACTTCATAATTATAATACCCGCGAACTTCACTAAAAGCGTGTTAAAATCAAACTGATTCATTATTCGTCAGATTATCCTGCTTTTAAACTCTCGGTTACCTCGTTCCACACATTTCTCCTAAGTTCTAGACTTTTCGCGAACAGCTGCTGATGTATTTTTCCTTTATGAATCTAATATCTACGTTTCTCTTCTAATTATATGCGTGTGTATGTGTGAGTAACAACTTCTGCTTTTAGTTGCCGACTACATTTATGTATGTTAGTGACGATACAGCGATTTGAGCTATCAGTGAAAATAGATATGGCGATTTTTGAATCACGGCTATTTTTATAGCTATAGCAATTTTTATAGCTATAGCAATGGCTTCGATTTAGTTTTAATAAGCGAATGTGCAATTTGTATACTTGGATATAAAAAAGGAATGTTTAAGTTTGTTTACCGGAGTATATTGAATGTTATACATTAATTTAGTTTAGTATATAGAATATATGAACCAAAATTGGTATAAAAAAAAAGGAAGCCTTTTATTGTAAACTAATGTAATGTGAAATTATAATTTTCTGAGATATTGTGATACAATATTATTAACTGGCTGACGACATTATGTTCAGTCTCGTATTACACTCAATGAGATGAAACTAGCGGAAATAGATGTATATGCGTCTTTGTTTTATAAATTTTGCTAATTGAAAATGATTTGATTTTTAAATGTAAGATGAATCAATCCGAAAGAAATCTATGTATGTGACACTATAAAAACATGATTGATTTACTATTATTTTTATACTACACCGATGTATTCAGAAATACTCCGTATGAATTTATTCTGAAAGTTGTGTTTGTTTTTATAGTAAAGTGAGTTAATTTTAAATGAAAAATTCAGAGCAAAAATATAGCAAATTCTTCAAACTATTATAAAAATATTTTTTAACAGAAAATTTGCCACCCACTTCAGTGCCCTAGAAATTAGCCGGAGAATTCAACCATATAATATGACAAAACTTGAATTGCATTATCTCAAAAAACTTAAATGATGAGTTACATCTGTTTACAATAATACGAGTGATTTATATTTCTATAATTCTTTTATTTTTCCATCAAAAACAGAAATTTTATAAAACTGGTAACGGCTACTGTCTAGAAGTATTAACTTAGGAATTACACAGGCAACCAATCTTAGACCAAGTCTAAAGACCCAGGTCTATTTGGCGTCATTTATAATTAAAAACAAAAAGGAAATCAGTCATTTACGCCCCGATTCTAGTGTGGTAACAACATTCTTCACCACGGTAACGAAATCATGTGGAAACTTCTACACCCGTTTGGTATTCTATCCGCGAAAGTAGCCGGATAATTTTTTACCCACAAAATTAGGTGGTTACATCGAAATAACTACACAACAGCTGTTGTTTAGAAAAAGGCAAAACTGAAAAATAAAGAATTGTAAGCTCAAAGTAAAGATAATAGTAAAAAAGAGTTGTATCTTGCTATACTATGTATTTGTTACATTATGTACTTTCACAGAATAAATTACAATATACCTATGTAGAAACTGATTATGCATAATATGCATATACATACACATCGTCCCGTTTATTCGTTAACCTCGTATCTACAAGTGAGACATTTTCGGTAAAGCAAACACGGTTGCCACACCATGTTTTCATTTGGGACCAAAATTCATCCAAAAAAAGGACCAAATTTTTGTTTTATTTTATTAGTATAAAATACAAAATTTTAGGATGTTTCTATAATTCAAGCTGAACAAACAAATATATGTGCATGCAACCAAAAATGGTACTATATTTTGACATAGGATAAGTCTATGTATTTCACCAAGCAAAAGTTGTGAACCTAGTTTTGGCCACAAAGCTCTTGGTTCTAGAATTATTGTTGATGGCAATGAAATAAAATATGTACTGCAGTTAGGTTTTAGTAAGAAACGGTTCAAAATTTGCGTTCTGGTGTTGCCGAACTATGTATGCGGAAAACTCAGTAAATCATAAATGAAACTAGGCAATTTTGTTAGTGCTATTTTTAACGTTTAAACTTCATATCAGAGCCTAGATTCAGTAAGTGTGAGTTTTGATCCCAGGCCTCAGGGGTTCTGCTAGCACCTATGGGAATAATTTTATACAAAACATTTGTTCCGAAATCAAATCTCTTTTGCATTTGCTTCCTTCTGTCTTCGAGTTAAAATATTTCTTGTGCCAAGATACTTAATTTTCAATTACCTTGCGTGGCTTAACACCACAATAGTCCTGGAATTCCTTGAACTCATTGAGCTGGGTTAGAAAGATTTAAATATCAACGTGCCAAACGAGAAGTAATGCATAGAATTTATTTGTATAAGTTTTGAAAGTGTTAGGCTCACGGCAGAGAGCTCGCTATAAGCTATGCTACGCGAGAAGCAATTTTTATTTTCATATATTTTACATACTGTTGTATAACCGATCGAAATATCTAGCCGTTATTAATATTATAAAACAAGATTTTTTTTTTTTTTTTTTTGATTTGTCGGTTATTTCATCAACAATTAACGACAATGTGTTTGCCAAAACTTTTCTTTTTAATGCCTGGCATAAATTATATCCTAGGTGAAATGTTATTGTTCTGGTACATTTTATTGACTGAGCATTTTTTTATGGTGAGAGTTCCATTGAAGTAAATTCAAAATTACATGGGGGCTAACGAAAGTGTGGCGAATTTTTGAGCAATATTGTGAATTTTTACCTGAGTGAAAACGAAAGAAAAGTACCAATCGTGGCTACTGCCTAAAAAGGTACCAAAATTGAAGAAAAGAGACCAGCGGACCAAATGCGGTTGCAAGGGACCATTTTTGGTCCAAATGGACCAAAGTGGCAACCGTAAAAGCGAAGACAACTAGCTTTCAAATTTCTTCACAGACACTGGTGAGTTCTTTGGTGATGACAGCGTTACCACTTGGGCCAGAATCACGGATAAAAGAACTGGTAACGATATTCGGTTACATAATTTTCTGGGTACTATTTTACCGGTAACGCTCAGAATCGTGACGTTAATCTCTTTTACAATTATCACCGGACTTTGCATGCGTTTCATTTATGGGCTCATAATTGCCACATTTCACTTTTTATACTCAGTTGAGCAGAGCTCACAGAGTATATTAAGTTTGGTTGGATAACGTTGGTTGTACATATATAAAGGAATCGAGATAGATATAGACTTCCATATATCAAAATAATAAGGATGGAAAAAAAATTTGATTGAGCCATGTCCGTCCGTCCGCCCGTTAACACGATAACTTGAGTAAATTTTGAGGTATCTTGATGAAATTTGGTATGTAGGTTCCTGAGCACTCATCTCAGATCGCTATTTAAAATGAACGATATCGGACTATAACCACGCCCACTTTTTCGATATCGAAAATTTCGAAAAACCGAAAAATTGCGATAATTCATTACAAAAGAGAGATAAAGCGACGAAACTTGGTAGATGAGTTGAATTTATGACGCAAAATAGAAAATTAGTAAAATTTTGGACAATGGGCGTGGCACCGCCCACTTTTAAAAGAAGGTAATTTAAAAATTTTGCAAGCTGTAATTTGGCAGTCGTTGAAGATATCGTGATGAAATTTGGCAGTAACGTTACCCCTATTACTATATGTACGCTTAATAAAAATTAGCAAAATCGGAGAAGGACCACGCCCACTTTTCAAAAAAAAATTTTTTTAAAGTAAAATTTTAACAAAAAATTTAATATCTAAATAAATAAATTATGTCAACATTCAACTCCAGTAATGATATAGTGCAACAAAATACAAAAATAAAATAAAATTTCAAAATGGGCGTGGCTCCGCCCTTTTTCATTTAATTTGTCTAGGATACTTTTAACGCCATAAGTCCAACAAAAATTAACCAATCTTTTTGATATTTGGGTGGGGCATAGATTTTATGACGATACCTCTTTTCTGTGAAATAGGTTGATGCCACGCCCACTTTTTATACACAGTCGTCCGTCTGTTCTTCCGCATGGCCGTTAACACGATAAATTGAGCAAAAATCGACATATCTTTAATGAACTTAGTTCACATGCTTACTTGAACTCACTTTATCTTGGTATGAAAATGAACGAAATCCGACTATGACCACGCCCAAGTTTTCGTTATCGAAAATTACGAAAAATGAAAAAAATGTCATAATTCTATACCAAATACGAAAAAAGGGATGAAACATGGTAAGGTGATTGCATTGTTTTATTGAAGCGAAATATAACTTTAGAAAAAACTTTATAAAATGGTTGTGACACCTACCATATTAAGTAGAAGAAAATGAAAAAGTTCTGCAGGGCGAAATAAAAACCCTTAAAATCTTGACAGGTATTACATATATAAATAAATTAGCGGTATCCAACAGATGATGTTCTGGGTCACCCTGGTCCACATTTTGGTCGATATCTGGAAAACGCCTTCACATATACAACTACAACCACTCCCTTTTAAAACTCTCATTAATACCTTTAATTTGATACCCATATCGTACAAACTCATTCTAGAGTCACCCCTGGTCCACCTTTATGGCGATATTTCGAAACGGCGTCCACCTATAGAACTAAAGCCCACTCCCTTTAAAATACTCATTAACACCTTTCATTTGATACCCATATCGTACAAACATATTCTAAAGTCACTCCTGGTCCACCTTTATTGCGATACCTCGAAAAGGCGTCCACCTATGGAACTAAGGATTACTCTCTTTTAAAAATACTCATTAACACCTTTCATTTGATACCCATATCGTCTAGAGTCACCCCTGGTCCACCTTTATTGCGATACCTCGAAAAGGCGTCCACCTATGGAACTAAGGATTACTCCCTTTTAAAATACCCATTAACACCTTTCGTTTGATACCCATATTGCACAAACGAATTCTAAAGTCACCCCTGGCCCACCTTTATGGCGATATCTCGAAACGGCGTCCACCTATGGAACTAAGGATTACTCCCTTTTAAAATACCCATTAACACCTTTCGTTTGATACCCATATTGCACAAACGAATTCTAGAGTCACCCCTGGTCCACCTTTATGGCGATATTTCGAAAATGCGACCACCTATACAACAACCACCACTCCCTTTTAAAACCCTCATTAATGCCTTTAATTTGATACCCATATCGTACAAACACATTCTAGAGTCACCCCTGGTCCTGGTCCACCTTTTTGGCGATATTTCGAAACGGCGTCCACCTATAGAACTAAGCCCCACTCCCTTTTAAAATACTCATTAACACCTTTCGTTTGATGCCCATATTGTACAAACAAATTCTAGGGCCACCCCTGGTCCACCTTTATGGCGATATCTCGAAACGGCGTCCACCTATGGAACTAAGGATTACTCCCTTTTAAAAGACTCATTAACACCTTTCATTTGATACCCATATCGTACAAATGCATTCTAGAGTCACCACTGGTCCACCTTTATGGCGATATCTCGAAAAGGCGACTACCTATACAACAACCACCACTCCCTTTTAAAACCCTCATTAATACCTTTAATTTGATACCCATATCGTACAAACGCATTCTAGAGTCAACCCTGATCCACCTTTATGGCTATGTCCCTAAATATCGTCCACCTATAGAACTATGTCCCACTCCCTCATAAAATACTCTTTAATGCCTTTCATTTGATACACATGTCATACAAACACATTCCAGGGTTTCCCTCGGTTCATTTTCCTACATGGTTATTTTCCCTTATGTTGTCACCATAGCTCTCAACTGAGTATGTAATGTTCGGTTACACCCGAACTTAACCTTCCTTACTTGTTTATACTCAGTTGAGCAGAGCTCACAGAGTATATTAACTTCGATTGGATAACGGTTGGTTGTACAGGTATAAAGGAATCGAGATAGATATAGACTTCCATATATCAAAATCATCAGTATCGAAAAGAAAAAGTGTGATAATTCATTACCAAATACGGATTAAGCTATGAAACTTGGTAGGTGAGTTGAACTTATGATGCAGAATAGAAAACTAGTAAAATTTTGGACAATGGGCGTTGGACCGCCCACTTTTAAAAGAACGTAATTTAAAAGTTTTGCAAGCTGTAATTTCGCAGTCGGTGAAGATATCATGATGAAATTTGGCAGGAGCGTTACTCTTATTACTATATGTCTGGTTAATAAAAATTAGCAAAATCGGAGAACGACCACGCCCACTTTATAAAAAAAAATTTTTTTAAATTCAATTTTTAAAAGAAAAGTTAATATCTTTACAGTATATAAGTAAATTATGTCCACGTTCAACTCCAGTAATGATATGTTGCAACAAAATACAAAAATAAAAGAAAATTTCAAAATGGGCGTGGCTCCGCCCTTTTTCATTTAATTTGTTCAGGATACTTTTAATGCCATAAGTCGAACAAAAATTTACTAATCCTTGTTAAATTTGGTAGAGGCTTCGATTCTAGGACGATAACTATTTTCCGTGAAAAAGGGCGAAATCAGTTGAAGCCACGCCCAGTTTTTATACACAGTCGACCGTCTGTCCTTTCGCTCGGCCGTTAACACGATAACTTGAGCAAAAATCGATATATCTTTACTAAACTCAGTTCACATACTTATCTGAACTCACTTTGTATTGGTGTAAAAAATGGCCGAAATCCGACTATGACCACGCCCACTTTTTCGATATCGAAAGTTACGAAAAATGAAAAAAATGCCATAATTATATACCAACTACGAAAAAAGGGATGAAGCATGGTAATTGTATTGGTCTATTGACGCAAAATATAACTTTAGAAAAAAACTTGGTAAAATGGGTGTGACACCTACCATATTAAGTAGAAGAAAATGAAAAAGTTTTGCAGGGCGAAATAAAAAGCCCTTGGGATCTTGGAAGGAATACTGTTCGTGGTATTACATATATAAATAAATTAGCGGTACCCGACAGGTGATGTTCTGGATCACCCTGGTCCACATTTTTGTCGATATCTCGAAATCGCCTTCACATATACAACTAAGGGCCACTCCTTTTTAAAACCCTCATTAATACCTTTACCATACAAACGCATTCTAGAGTCACCCCTGGTCCACGTTTATGGCGATATCCCGAAAAGGCGTCCACCCATAGAACTAAGGCCCACTCCCTTTTAAAATACTCATTAACACCTTTTATTTGATACCCATATAGTACAAACAAATTCTAGAGTCAGGCCTGGTCCACCTTTATGGCGATATCCCTAAATGGCGTCCATCTATAGAACTATGGCCCACTTCCTCTTAAAATACTCTTTAATACCTTCCATTTGATACACATGTCATACAAACACATTCCAGGGTTACCCTAGGTTCTTTTTACAACATGGTGGTTTTCCCTTACTTTGTCTCTACAGCTCTCAACTGAGTATGTAGTGTTCGGTTACACCCGAACTTAGCCTTCCTTACTTGTTTTTACTATAATTTGCTCTCATCTTTTACTCGGTATTAAAACGGATTTTTAATAAATTAATACAACCAAATTTTCGCAGCCAACCAGATCAAAACGTCGTTTATAAAAATATCAAGTCAAAATAACGTCGCCTGAAAGAGCAAACTAGCTAAAAGTAAACACGATCGAGTGAAGAAATATAGCTTCATGAAGAAATGTCGCTATGGCGAAATGCTGCCAAAATGCCAATCACTGATATATTTGGATAGCAATAGCTATCGCTATTAGCGATTTTTCATTCACGGCGTTGCAATCACCAATAGCGAAATATCGTTTCATCACTAATCTATGTGAAACATTCTCTTTGCTGAAAGCTTCGCTATTTACATGTATGTATGTCTGGCAGCTTGCTTTGATGTTTACATGTACATATGTGTGGCTGCTTACTTTGCTGTTGTTGGGCATTTATTTACTAGCAGCATAGTGATATATAGAACTGCTAATATTCGCCACAGTACCACATATTTTCTGACATTAAATCGATTTTATAAAGTGATTGATATTACAATGACCTTAACTCTCACATTATTTTGACATTAGTTAGTTCTTGTTTAAATTCGCTTTCAAAAGCTATTTAATGTCCATAGACGTTAGTTCAATTGACATTATTGCACTACAAATAAGAAAGTTGTTGTTTCTGTAGCGACAAAGACACTTCCCAAAGGTTTTGGATGGTAGAATCCTTAGAACTGGCGAAAGAAATGTTAATGGTTTGAACTGATCCTTCTTGACAATCTGGCTTCTCAGGGTTCAGAAGAGGTACTGTCCATGTTTGTGTTCAAGAGGACAGAGACAAGTTGAAAGCATGAGTTAGGTAGCTTATTTTCTCACAAGAAGAAGAGTAAAACGTAGAATTCAAAGGGGAGAAAGGGAAAGTGGTTGGGATTGTGGAAGAGGTGGTGGAGTAGGAAGTGGAAAGAAAACAATGCAGGAAAAGAAGAAGAAAAGAAAAGGGAATTTAGCAGAATAAAAGATGGGCCTAAGAAAATCAAGGAAAATAAATAAGCAACGAAAAAAATAGTAAAAGAAAGGGGAAGGCGCATATAACGAAGGTGAGAATAGGGGAAAAGGATGAATAAATTAAAGCGGAATTGAAAAAAATGGACGAGGAATTGGAAGCAGCAGATGTGTTGTGAGAGTCCCTAAGAAGTTAGCGGCGTTTACAAACGAAAACCTTCCTTGACTAGCATACTACACCAGAGACAGCTGAACTCACATCTGGTCAAGCACTTTCATGAATATGGTTACAAGTTGCATTGACGCGGAGACAATTTGCTTGATTTCTTCTAACCTCAATATTCCATGGGTGTACCATGCTATCAAAAGGCTATTTAGAGTCACCACTTCCGATGCAGAAGATTGATTGTGAATGCGAGTTAGTCTGAGATCAGCTCCCATGTTACTAGCAACCGCACTTGGAGATCGATATCAGTGTGGGGATATTAAGAGTTGGGCAGTTTTACAAGCCTTCAAATTTTTTTTATTCAAATTTAAATGATCTTTTCCTTCATCCCAGCCATTGTTGTTTCTCCAGACAAAGTTTCAAGACTGTTGTCCCCAGTTTGCCTGAGGTTTTGAGCTAATTTACAAGTCATCTGAAAATTGGATTTAGATGACCCAGTTTTTGTCATTTGGAATTATTTGAAAGCATTGCTAAAATCAATCAATGAAAAGGCCGAACTTTTGTTAGCACCAACTAAAATTTAAGAACTAATTTTTTTTACCATTCCCGCATTTGTGCCTACATTAACGAACACACAAATATCTAGCACCATAAACGCGTAATTATGGAATAATTTTTCAAAAGAAAATCACCATATCAGCAACAACAAAAACTTTTACAATGTTTGATAGGAAAACCCACGTCAGTGCAATGGTAAAAAATTTCTAGATGACGTATAAAGTCAGATTTGATTTACAACCATAAAATGGTGCGGGTATTTACATAAAACCGATTACAATGTACAACACATTCATGTAGGAGTTAACAGGTTTGTACAAGATGATACTGGTTGGTGAGTATATATGTATGTCTATATGTATATACTAAGTGTGTGACTCTAAATCGGTGCGTACTAAAGTTTTGCGTTCCATGGGAAAATCCAAGGATTATGGCGACATGCAGTTTATTGTCACCTCCACAGGGGATTCTTTAGCGACTATAGAATAGACAGTCAAATTAGAAAAAAGTAATGAGGGGAGTGACATAGTTTTAGGATTCGTACAAATAATTTTAAAAGCAAAAGTTAAAGTAAAAGTTAAGATAAAAGGAAATATGAGTAAGAAGTACATACAATACAGGTGCTGGCGGATTGTGGTGCTGATGATGTTAAAGCGACGTCGAAGACAAAACTCGAGGGGCACCTGCCTGTTAAGGGGCTTAGAATATACCCATGGTAAGCATAAAATACTTTTTAGATCCAAATTTTCGAGCGTAAAAAAATAGCTCTCGTTGAAGTCGAGCTAGTATTAAAAGGGGCTCAAAGGACTGCCCACATCTTGAAGCGTGATTTTTCATTAACAGCAACAACAAAACTCAAGCTGAATTTCCAGGTTGTACAAATATAAGATCGTTTTTTAAGGATACATAAAGTTGTAATAAATTATATGACAAATTAGCATGCGAGAGTTATTATTTTTATTTTTTTTATCCAGCATCTGAAACTGATCACAGGTATGCAACTCGGGTTAAATAATTTTCTGTCCAAAAAGATGTTTTATTTCTATTTGTTTCAGGACATGATTGGCCTCGCTGAAACCTATTGCTATAGATGACCATATTTCGTCAAAATTAAAGGGCAATTAAAGGATTTTCCAACCCAAATTTCAACCTGGCATACCCATGTTGAATAATATTTATCTAGCAGGCGATTCTTTGACGACTTCAAGTTCCTCACGGAGGAAGCTTCAAAGTAGTCATACCAAATCGAGCAGTTTCAGTATCTCTATAAAAAGAAGAAAAGGATCATATTTCGGATCTAGACGCCATATTGCCTAGTGGAGGGCTATAGCGTGCTTCGGGAGACCCAATGGTATTAACTAATTCTTTGTCTCGTCCATCCAGTTTCTCTAAGGCAGGTCATATTAGGCTTTACTTCTGCGCGGCAGTCAAGTATCTTACATTTCGAGAGTCAGAGAAATCAAGGTCTACTTCTGGTCAACATCATTAAACTGGTGTCGTATTTGTGTCTTTACATCTCACAAGCTTAGCACACAACGTTGATATTAGTTTTTCAAGACAATTTTATAAAAATATACAAATAAACTTAAACTCTCCCAAGGTACACCAATCGAGCGTAAGATTTTAATGTTTAAAAATAAAAATAAATTTAAGGCGCGTTAACCTCCGAAGAGATTTTAGACTGAGCTTCTCTTCCAATTTGCGTCGTACTCCTTTTAATTGTTCCTACAAATTGGGCGGACAGGACCTACTTGTTTTATGCCGACTCCGAACGGCATCTGCAAGGCAGATGAGTTTTAACTGAGCGCTTTTCATGGCAGAAATACACCCGGAGCGCTTGCCAAACACTGCCGAGGGGCGACTCCGCTTATACAAATTTTCTACTAATTGAAACCCCCCCCCCCTTTTTTCTAAAATTTTGATGTTGCTTTGCCCGGGGCGTGGACGCAGGATTTTAGGTGTGGTAGGCGGAGTACGCTACCATCACACCACGGCGGCCGCCGTACAAATAAAATTCTTAGAAACAAATCACCATTATTAAAAAAAAACAATTATTGAACTTCCTACACTTTAGGGCGTATTCATATCTACATACATTAATATAAAAGTGAATTATGATGACGCGCACCACCCGCAACGTGTTTCGAACGCGTAATATGCTGCAGTGAGGTAAAACGTTAATACCCGCAAAAAGCCAGCAAACTCCATTTGTGGTAATAATACGAGTGATAAAGTGAAGCGTGTACGAAAATACCGTTAAATATGCGAAACTTCATTGGCTGATAGCTCGTATAAAAACAAATACACACACTCACTAATACGGTTTTATACTCAGCGTGCTTTGCACACAGAGTATATTAACTTTGATTGGATAACGGTTGGTTGTACAAGTATAAAGGAATCGAGATAGATATAGACTTCCATATATCAAAATCATTAGTATCGAAAAAAAACTTTATTCAGCTATGTCCGTCCGTCCGTCTGTCCATTAACAACATAACTTGAGCAAATTTTTAGGTATCTTGATTAAATTTGGTATGTCGATTCCTGGGCACTGATCTCAGATCGCTATTTAAAATGAACGATAACGGACTATAACCACGCCCACTTTTTCGGTATCGAAAATTTCGAAAAACAGAAAAAATGCGATAATTCATTACCAAAGACGGATTAATCGATAAAACTTGGTAGGTGGGTTGACCTTATGACGCAGAATAGAAAATTAGAAAAATTTTGGACAACGGGCGTGGCACCGCCCACTTTTAAAAGAAGTTAATTTAAAAGTTTTGCAAGATGTAATTTTGCAGTCGTTTAAGATATCACGATGAGATTTGGCAGGAACGTTACTAATGTTACTATATATGTGCTAAATAAAAATTAGCAAAATCGGATTAAGAAAACGCCCAATTTTAAACAAAATTTTTTTAAGTCAAATTTTAACAAAAAATTTAATAGCTTTACAGTATATAAGTAAATTATATCAGCATTCAACTACAGTATTGATATGGTGCAACAAAAAACAAAAATAAAAGAAAATTGCAAAATAGGCGTGGCTCCGCCATTTTTCATTTAATTTGTCTAGAATACTTTTAATGCCATAAGTCGAACAACAATTTACCAATCCTTGTGAAATTTGGAATGGGCATAGATTCTATGACGGTAACTCTTTTCTGTGAAAATGGGCGAAATCGGCTGAAGCCACGCCCAGTTTTTATACAAAGTCGACCGTCTGTCCTTCCGCTCGGCCCTTAACACGATAACTTGAGAAAAAATCGGTATATCTTTACTAAACTTAGTTCACGTACTTATCTAAACTCACTTTATTTTGGTATAAAAAATGGCCGAAATCCGACTATGACCACGCCCACTTTTTCGATATCGAAAATTACGAAAAATTAAAAAAATGGCATAATTCTATACCAAATACGAAAAAGGGATGAAATATGGCAATTGGATTGGTTTATTGACGAAAAATATAACATTATAAAAAACTTTGTAAAATGGGTGTGACACCTACCAAGTAGAAGAAAATTAAAAAGTTCCGCAGGGCGAAATCAAAAGCCCTTGGAATCTTGGCAGCAATACTGTTCGTGGTATTATATACATAAATAAGTTAGCGGTACCCGACAGATGATGTTCTGGGTCACCCTGGTCCACATTTTGGTCGATATCTCGAAAACGCCTTCACATATACAACTAAGGGCCACTCCTTTTTAAAACCCTCATTAATACCTTTACCATACAAACGCATTCTAGAGTCACCCCTGGTCCACGTTTATGGCGATATCCCGAAAAGGCGTCCACCTAAAAAACTAAGGCCCACTCCTTTTTAAAATACTCACTAACACTTTTCATTTGCTACCCATATCGTACAAACACATTCTAGAGTCGCCGCTGGTCCATCTTTATAGCGATATCAGTAAATGGCGTCCACCTATAGAAGTATGGCCCACTCCCTTTTAAAATACTCTTTTATACTTTCCATTTGATACCCATGCCATACAAACACATTCCAGGGTTACCATAGGTTCATTTGCTACATGGTGATTTTCTCTTATTTTGTCTCCAAAGCTCTCAGCTGAGTATGTAATGTACGGTTACACCCGAACTTAGCCTTCCTTACTTGTTTTTTTATGTAAATTATGTTCGGCTAGCTCTGCATTAGGAGCCAGTTAACAGTGTTACGTATACGCAACGTACGCTGCTGTTAAGGTGAATGTTAATATACTTGCATATGAATGTGTGTGTATTTGCATTATTTTGGCTGCTTTTGACTTGTTTCTTGTTAATATAAATTTACTGTAGTACTGCTGCAAGCCTATAACGCAGCCGCTGCTGTGGTTTTTTAACAAATTTAAGGATGCAATTATTTGTTTGCTGAGTTTAAAACAAAGTTAAGTGACTACAAGAGTTATCAACTACTCTTTGTGCATACTTAGAGGCTATCATGTTGGCACGATGATGGTTGTGGTTTCGACAGGGTGACTTTGACTTTTTTTGAGGTTAAGGTTATGGTTATGGTTAAGATTTGATAAAAGTTTTTTTATGGTTACGGTTATCGTTATGGTTATGGTTATGTTAATGGGTTTGGCTATGGTTATGCTTACGGGCATGGTTAATGTTATGGTTATCGTTAAGGTTATATTTATGGTTGCGGTTATAGTTATGGTAAAGGTCATGGGTAAATGACCTGGCAAACTTATCATATCTATATCCATATAAAACAGATGATCCAACCAACCTTATGGAAATGTCAGTGTCAATGGCGCCATACCATACCGCCCTAGCCATAACCATACCATAGCCAACCAATTGGTTTTTGGTTTTCTCGTCTTATCCGTAAACTGACTGAAATTCTATATTAAGTGTGCAACTAGTTTTAAATTTTTTGCATTTTTTTTTATGAAACTACCACATTTCTTTAGGTTAAGGCACCAAAAACCGATGCAAATAGATATAGTTAAGTAAAAATATGGTTATGACTAAGGCATTATGACTATGTAAACTTTCTCAGGTCTTTAAGGTAATGGATATGGCTGTGGTTATGCTTAGGGTTGTGGTTATGATTATGGTTATAGTTATGGCTATGCTTATATTTGTGGCTGAGGCTATGGTTATGCTTATGGTAACGTTCATAATTCTGGTCATGGCTAAAATTATAGTTAAGGTCTTTACAAACTTCCAAATTCCGCAGCCGATTTTCAATATATTTTGAGGAATTCTCTACGTTGTAGCTGAGCGTAAAATCAGTCGTAAATTTGTGGCCTAGTGGGTGTCCCGCCCGAGGCAGTATAGAGGTAATTATTTTATGTCTATTTTTGCAGATTTATGATATTTAAATACAGTTGTCCGAGATATAAACATGTTTTGGGAAACCGCTTTTCGAAATTCATTTTCGATAAACGGAACCACTATGTAAGAGGGATTTATTGACAGTGGGAGGGAATAGGTTGAGTATGAGAGAGAATGGAAAACGATTAAGAATGTGGATATGAGAAGGCATGGAAATTGGAGTAGGAGTAGGCACAGAAATAGGAATATGATCAGGAGTTGGAATAGTAATAGGAATCAGAAAAGTAACAGGAATAGGAGTAGGAATAGGAATAGGCAAAGGAATAGGAATAAGAGAAGGAATAGGAATAGTAATATGAATAAGAGTAAGATTAGCAACAAGAATAGGAATGGAGATACGAATAGGAGTAGGAATGAGAATACGAATATGAATAGCAATAGGAACAGAGTAGAAAGAAAATGGAAAATATAGAAGCGAAAGAGGAAGTAGAATCAGAGGAAGATGAAGGGAGAAAAAATCCGACGAAAACAATGTGAAAAAGAAAACCGAATGGGATGAAAAGAGAAGAAGGGTGGGGTGCAGGAAATGAAGAGAAAAGGCTAAGAAGTGTTGAGAGATTACTTGGGAGAGCAAGAACCATGAAGAGAAAAACTTGAAGTATGGAATACCAATTTTAAAATTTAGGCAAATCAATTTTCGGGCAGGACAACCTTTGGCGGACACAAATTATGTGTGTAATGAAACATAAGTACTCACACCTTTCTCTCATGTTTTAAAATTAGCCAGAGCTTGTCCGGGGGTTGAAGTTGAAACCCGATAGAGGTAGCTTTACCAGAAACAACTAATTTCGGGCTCTTTGAGAAGAGATTCGTCAAGCGATAACAACCGATAGCGACAAATTATTGCCTTATTTTTGGCTTGTTAGCGAAAACGAAATTATCGTCGAAATAATGGTTTGTAGTTGGCTTGATGTATTGAAGTTTTAATTAGAGCTTACGATTTCTTCTCGAACACAAGCGGGATTTTCGAGACCCGAGAAATCGAGAACTCAACTTCTCACGAGATTCTCCTGTCTCGAAGTACTCGTAAATCTCACGAGCTTCTCGACATTCTTACTCAATAGCTGTATGGATAGTATTTATAAACTTGTTTTTTTACTTGTGACTTTTTTGTTGACATTTAACTCAAAACATATTTCTTATACATATAATTTTTTTCGCAATATTTTATTTCTTTTTATTTTTCGTAATCTCTATATAAAACAGCCAATGACTCGATTAAGTTGAATGCCGAGAAGCTTGCGAGCCTTACGAGTAATTCGAGATTCGATAATCTCTCGAGAAGGCGAGATTCGCGAGAAATCTCTTCTCGAGCAAGTTCGAGAAATCGTAAGCTCTAGTTTTAATGGTATCCGTTTTACAGAAAAGCGCCGATAACAAATTGGTAACACCTTTATAAGAAATCGATAAATTTTGATGACAAGTCTATAAGTTTGCGTAAAAAAATTAATAATTTTTCTATAACAAATTGATAGTACGCCGATAACAAATTACGAACACTCTGATGAGTTCTCGATTATATGTATATCGATATATTTTAGATTAAAAATCGATAACTTTTCCCTAACAAATTCGCGAAGTCCTGATAACAAATCGATAAGTTTTCGATAACAAATCGACAGCAATAACAAGAACTTGATAGTACTTCCATAAACATTTCATAACACTTCGGTAACATATCGATAACTTTTCGATATCAAATGTATCACTTTTTTGCTTGCTTTGCCTTAACTTGCTGCTGATTTCGCTCGTATAAATTCTTATCACGTGCAGTATTTCTGCACAAAGCTACAGGATAAATATAAAACTTATACTTCCAAGCACTACGCTTACACTTACATTCTGTATTCCTCAATACCGTGAGCAAAGATATTTATATATACATCAAAAGCCTACCTAGTCGACCCCCAAGCAGCCTGACACGCACTATCTCTTCGCCGATTCCAAAGCAACTTTTGATATTGCTTTCGTTTTCAGAAAGCATGAGTCAGAACCCTTTTTTCAGAAAGCCAAAATTCAGAAGTCATAATACGGAAGTAAAATTTCAGAAGTCAAAATTCAGAAGCAAAAATTCAGAAAGTAATGAGACGGCAAAAAAAACAAAAAATTTTGCGCAAGATGATATGTTATTTTGCCGTCTCATTACTTTCTGAGTTTTTACTTCTGAAACTTTTTTCAGCCGTATGTATGCAAGTGAAAAGCAAAAGCAATTTGATATGAAGTCAAGGCATTTCGGTGTGATATACAAATTTACACTAACAAGTTAACACAAAGAATTTTTTCAAAATATTGTAGCACTAAGAAAAATTTATTCATTAAGGGGACTATCAAAATTCTTTAAACATTTAAAATATATATTATTATTATTTTTTTTTTTTCAATTAAAAAAAGTTATATGCCGTTTTCACACAGAAACTTAATCGAATCACAATTTTATTTAATGAAATAATTAATATGTATGTAATTAGCGATACAATCACTAAACTGTTGAATAAATAACTCCACTATTCAATAATGCAAAATGGCCTTTATTAAACTACTTTCAAAATAACACTTCTATTGCTCGCCAGATAGCGTCTTAAATCAAACTGATTGTCATGCCTCCACTGTCGCTGCTTTTATAATGTGCGGTTTCCTCGTTGACATATTTCTAGGCGATTCTATTTCCAGAACTTACTAGTTATTTATCAGCTATAAAATTACTCAGCTGTAACTACAGATGCACGATTTTATAGCTTCTCATTTCGGGAGTATCTCAGATATATGCATGTGGTTTTACGTTGCTTCTCCGCTGCGTGTACGTACATATGTGTAGACATAATGATTGTTTCGTTTATGTACATACAAGTGACTGTCTGCTTTATTGTTGTTGTGGTTTCATTTACTTAGCATCATAATAGTGATGTGAGTATCACTTAGTGTCAATAATGTTCGTCACAATACAATGGTTTTTGTTATCTTTTGGCATTAGTGTACGTATAATTTTGTATATGTATTGTGATTTACACTTCAATATAAAAAATTTTGAACAACCCTGTTTCTGAGTTTTGACAAAAATTTAATATTTTTTCTGCCGTTTGATTACTTTCTGAATTTTGTCTTTCTGAAAAAAGGGTTCTGACTATTGTTTTCTGACAATATGTGTTTCTGAAATTTTTTTTCTGCATTTATGGGGGGCACCGAAAACAATATGAGGTACTTGCTGTCAAAAATGCTTTACTTTTTTAATTGTTATTATACTCAGCGTGCTTTGCACAGAAAGTATATTAACTTTGATTGGATAACGGTTGGTTGTACAGGTATAAAGGAATCGAGACAGATATAGACTTCCATATATCAAAATCATCAGTATCGAAAAAAAATTTGATTGAGCCATGTCCGTCGTCCGTCCGTCCGTTGGCACGATAAATTGAGTAAATATTGAGATATCTTCACCAAATTTGGTGCACTAGCTTATCTGGACCCAGAATAGATTGGTATTGAAAATGAGCGAAATCGGATAATAACCACGCCCACTTTTTATATATATAAAATTATGGAAAACAGAAACAACCTGATAATTTAGTAAGTAATACACCTAGAATGTTGACATTCGTCGTGTGGACTGGTATTGACACTCTTGATAAAAATTTGCAAACAGTTTTTAAAATGGGCGTGGCACCGCCCACTTGTGATAAAATCAATTTTAAAAATATTATTAATCATAAATCAAAAATCGTTAAACCTATAGTAACAAAATTGGGCAGAGAGGTTGCCTTTACTAAGAGCAATACTTTGAAGAAAAATTTACGAAATCGGTTAAGGACCACGCCCACTTTTATATAAAAGATTTTTCAAAGGGTCGTAGACGAATAAAATAAGCTATATCTTAGCAAAAAAGAGATTTGTATCAATAGAATTTTACTTTCTAAATTGAATTATAACATTAAATTCGAAATCAGTAAAATTTTTGAAAATGGGCGTGGCACCGCCCCTTTTATGACTGAGCAATTTTCTATGTTTCGGAAGCCATAACTCGAAGAAAAATTAACGGATCGTAATAAAATTGGGTACATATATTTTCTCTATAGAAGGAAATATATCTAATAAAAATGGACGGGATCGTTTAAAGACCACGGCAACTTAGATATAAAATAAGTTTAAAAGGGTCGTAGACTAGAATAATAAGCTATAACTTAGCAAAAAATTGTTTTGAATCAATGATATTTCACTTATCAAGTTTTACTGTAAGAGGAAATGGGGAAACATTTTTCTTTTAAACGGGCGGTGCCACGTGTTATGTAGAAAAGTAATTTATCTAAAATGAAATTTACAATTGAAGCTCACGCTGAGTATATAATGTTCGGTTACACCCGAACTTAGACACCTTTACTTGTTTTTTTCCTGAAAATTTTTTTTTGTCGCATGGTGTTGCAAGCAAGCATAAAGTAAATGCGTATTCTGTGTATCCATATATATATATATATACATTGTATGTATGTATTAGGGGTGGGACTATCCGAATAAAAATTATCCGAATAATAAACTCTTTTATCCGCCAGGTATTCGTAATCCGAATAATATTTATTCGGATTTTTTATTCGTTTATTCGGATAGTACTATCCGAATAGTGCGCACTATCCGGATACTTCGAATAGTAAAATAAAAGACATTGCGTTTATGTTACGCTCATCGCTTGTCCAGATGAGCATGCACATATATTTATACGTACATATATTTATGTGTGTATAGATGCATATATGCAAATATTTTTGTTTGTTTGGGGTTGCTTTGTTAATATTCATTTATTTAGTTACATATATTTACGTAACCAAAGTTGTGCTTGAGGCTTAAGCTAGAAATAGTTATCGGGGTCGTTTACAACTGCTCTGATCATAGAACTTTGTTTATTGGTATACAGGTGTGGAAATGGTAATATGGTAGGGATTTTTGTTTCCCATATACATACATGTATACATATGTATGTATGTAAGTTGTATGGAACATTTTTGTTTTGATATCTTTTGGTTTGTATAAACATCTAAATGGTCACCATTAAAAAAATAAGTTTACATGTTATTGTCAAAATTGTTTGCGAAGTCTGATGGATCAAAAGTTATTTAAGGTCAATGTTAACTTAATGAAAACTTTGGAAAAAAATTTCCTAGAATAAAGTTTGAAGCAATCCATTTTAAACGTAACAAAATTCTAGTGGAATTAGTGACTAGTTTCAAAAACGGCTGTCTGTCTGTTTTTGCGCTCCTTAAAATTTTGATTGTCAGATAATCAAGATATCAAAACAAAAATGTTCCATACAACTTACATACATACATATGTATACATATATGTATATGGGAAACAAAAATTCCTACCATATTACCATTTCCACACCTGTATACCAATAAACAAAGTTCTATGATCAGTGCAGTTGTAAACGACCCCGATAACTATTTCTAGCTTAAGCCTAAAGCACAACTTTGGTTACGTAAATATATGTAACTAAATAAATGAATATTAACAAAGCAACCCCAAACAAACAAAAATATTTGCATATATGCATCTATACACACATAAATATATGTACGTATAAATATATGTGCATGCTCATCTGGACAAGCGATGAGCGTAACATAAACGCAATGTCTTTTATTTTACTATTCGAAGTATCCGGATAGTGCGCACTATTCGGATAGTACTATCCGAATAAACGAATAAAAAATCCGAATAAATATTATTCGGATTATTTGAAACGAATAAATTTATTCGTTTATTCGAATAACGTTTATTCGGATATAATTCAAAAATAATCCCACCACTAGTATGTATATGTCAATTAACAACCAACCTGTTGAATGTGCTGTTACTTTCACTGTTAATTTTACTATCGCTCTGTTAACCAGAACTTTTAGTTAACATGTCTTTATGGTATTCCATGCAATTCCTTCATGTGGTTTCATGTGCATGTGTATGTGTGTATTACCGGTGTGTTGACTGCGGCGAATTGAATTGTGAATTTTCCTATAAAAGCCAATGTTTGTTCGTATTTGCTACAACATTTGTTAAGGTGAATTTCAAAAGTATAACGGTCGCTCCGCTAGAAGGTCGAGATATTTTGTGCTTAACGGCAACGAAGAAAATAAGAAAACGCAGTAATATTGTCGTTCGACTACAAGTTTGTAAAGATTTTTTTCTCAAAAATAAAAATTGTTGAAAATGTTTAACTGAAAGCGATTTTAATTAGTTGCGTATTTATTAAGACGAATTTGCATTCGAAAATGTGGCGCTTAACAATTTTTACAATATTTTATATTTATTTAATATTTACGGCGAATGTTAAAGGTAAATGAAATTATGGGCATATTCAAAATTTAATGTAAATTAATTTGTTTAAATGAATTTTACGGCAACGATTTCGAGGATATTTGGATTAATTTCTCTACAACAAAAAAAAAAAAAAAAACTAAATTTAAAATCGAATTTGGTTTGAAAAAGCAGACACCCAAAATAATAATTATTTGATTTTCAAGTTTAAAAAAAATCACAGAAATTTCAATAAATATAAAAAAAAGTATTTCAAAATAATTTTGCCGAATAAATATTTTGTTAAGTGATTAGAAATTATTTTTATAAAGTTTTTACTTTGTTTTAGTCTTTAAAAATAATTATTTAAAATTCTTATATGTAAAAGTTTGTATATAATAATTACGGACAGTGAATTTCGCTTTAATAAAGTCCTACAAACAACTGTGGTGTGATGGTAGCGTGCTCCGCCTACCACACCGTATGCCCTGGGTTCACACCTCGGGCAAAGCAACATCAAAATTTTTGGAATACGGTTTTTCAATTAGAAGAAAATTTTTCTAAGCGGGGTCGCCCCTCGGCAGTGTTTGGCAAGCGCTTCGGGTGTATTTCTGCCATGAAAAGCTCTCAGTGAAAACTCATCTGCCTTGCAGATGCCGTTCGGAGTCCGGCCAATTTGTAGAGAAAATCAAGAGGAGTACGATGCAAATTGGAACAGAAGCTCGTCCTTAGATCTCTTCGGAGGTTATCGCGCCTTACATTTTTTTTTTTAAAGTCCTACAAAGTTTTGATTTTTTGATTTAAGTTACATATAAAAGTCTTCAAAAATAATTAGATTTCGAGTTAGAATTTGACTTGTGGTATGCTGTAAAAGTGATCCGGAAAACCATGGACTAGACTATGAGTTTGTTTGATTGAATATTTGACGAGATCGTTTATGAATTGTTGAACCGAGGCCAATGCCATAATAATAGTAATATTTAAATTTGTTGCCTTATCCAATTATCAAACTCGAGTCTCCTTTGGAATATCCATATGTCGCGTTCGTCTATGGGTATATATATATAGGGTGGGTAAAATTTATTGTTGAAATGGCACATCCAGTTTGTGAATCTATGGGTCATACTGAGTAATATTAAGAAATTTAGGGAGGCTCGAAATTCATTTCAGGCCCATGGACAATATTACTCAGTATGACCCATAGATTCACAAACTGGATGTGCACCTGAAGTTTTTTTTCCCCATACAATTTGACCCTAAATGTATATGTATGTGTCTAAGAATACTTGATATTTAGGTTTCTCTTAGTTTTTCTAAAGGTTGCGCATTTATTTATGCACATCCAGTTTCTGAATCTATTGGTCCATACTGAGTAATATTAAGAAATTTAGGGAGGCTCGAAATTCATTTCAGACATAGGGCCAAATAGGACAATATTACTCAGTAAGGCCCATAGATCCAGAAACTGGATGTGCACCTGAAGTTTTTCCTCCATACAATTTGACCCGCCCTAATACATATACATCTCAAATCGGCAGCCCCTACCGTTTTTTTGGTAGCGTTTCCGATTTTCGTGGTATTCTAAACCAATTCTTTCAGCGCTTCAACCCGTTTAAGTCAAGCGGAAATATTGGTAGCCTAAGGCGAAGGAAATTAAATGTTACCAATGCCCATCCATCCGCCTATCCGTTTGAAGGCTCATCCTCACATGTATATATTTTTGCAATAACTTCCATTCGAATGAAGGTATTGTAATGAAACGAAATTTGGCATACAACTTCTTCTGGCCACCAGTAAGGTTTGTACTAAAAATGGACGCAACCCGTATATAACCACGCCTACTTTTTATATATCAAATATTTCCTATGGATAGATTTCTTCCATATTTCGATACCTTTTTAAGCTTTTATCTTCAAACGTATGCATGTAGGCTGGCTATAGCCAGGTAACTGTAAAAACCTAAAAATATTTACAAATTCGCATGGCAGTTCCTACTTTTAAAAATAGATAGAAAAAATAAAATTAATACTTGGCGCGATTTACATCTGACGATATTTAGGACGAGCTTCTCTTCCAATTTGCGTCGCACTCTTTACATTTTGCCTATAAATTGGCGGGACGGGAGCAAACTATATGTTTTATGCCGACTCCGAATGGCAACTACAAGGCAGATGAATTTTCACTGAGAAGCTTTTCATGGCAGAAATACACTCGGAGTGTTTGCCAAATCACTTTCGATGGGCGACGCCGATTAAAAAACTTTCTTCTAATAGTAAAAAACTTGTCACTAACTTTTTGATGTGGCTTTGTCCGGGGCGTGAGTCCAGGTTTTTCGGTATTCTAGGCGCAGCACGCTATCACCACACCGCCCAGGCTGCCCTTTCTTTAAGTGCAAATAAAAAACAACTCAGGTGTGCTGGACTATAAGTATATTGAGCGAAAATGATCAGTACGCAATCTTTTTCATTAAAAATAACATTATTACTATATGCAAGAAAATCTTAGCCACAATAGAGGTCGCAAGGGCCCCAAATGGTAAACGAGGTGATACACGTGTACACCGACGGTTACAAAGTAATGGAAATAGTAGGATCTGCGGTATACTATGCTGATCCGGAAATAAACACATTCTACAAGATGTCAGATTACTCTGGTTGTTTTTCAGGCGTAAGTAGGCGTCGTAAACAAAGCAGTAGAAATATTGAAAAAATAGCTTAAACTGCAGCCGCGTCAACTTTTATATTGGCATCCAAGTAGCAATGACTTCGTGTGAGATTGCTTACACTCTAAACCGAATCATACATTTGCATTGGGTAGCAGGACATATGTGAATAGATGCGAATGAAAAACCGGATGAGCTAGCTAAAAAGAGCGCATTCCCGAAGTTTGCACCGTAAACGTCCCAATAAGATTTGCAGAAATTGAGAGAATGCGAGATCTGTATATGGAAAAGCACGCAAGGTGGGGACCCAAGCTCGGGGGTTTAAAGTGTCGAACACCATGTACAGCTCTTACATCCTTAGACTAACAAAGCTATTTTTATTATTAAAATGAGAAGACTTTAGGCCACTGCTTATCATGCGAATTTCTCTGTATTCCTTTTTGCCATGCATCAGTGGCGTTATCACTAGAAATGTCATTTTACTCACAGCAGTCCAACCATGTATGTCTCTGCACATTAGGGGAACTAAATTCCTAATGGAAGGCTCCTCTGCAAAAACTCAGAGAGGCTTTTGCCGTGAAAACTAGGGCAATGAAACATTATGTGGTCTGCGTTTTCCAGTTTGGTGGGACAGTGTGGACAGAAAGGATCTTCCTATTAAGTAGATACTCCTTGAAACCGCCGTGGCCACTCAATATATGTGCAAGATGGTTCCGCTCATACCATTCTAATTTATTTCGAACTAACATGAAGGTGCAGCGCCCTTTCCTAGATTCTTCCCACCCAACTAATGTTCATGTCCTTGCGCATTTCTTGGCATCTTCAGATGGTGAGCCGATTCCAATGCCATACAGATCGTCTATTTCATTTGGCAGTAGATCTACTGCGACTTTTCGAGATAAAACATGGTTCGCGTCGGACGGACCCCGTCAGCTAAGCACATGCTATTTGGATTACAGTAAAATGGTAGGCTGCTAGTATATCTTTTTGGTGAGTCATTTTAGATCCGTGCTATACTGGTGCTACATATAATATTATCGAGCTGGTTACGTTGGATAATAGCTGACAGGTAGCTTCGCCTGGACCGCTGATGTTACACATTATTCGCTTTAGGGCTCCTCTAACTCTAGAGACTTTCTCTCCAACCGCTCAGAAGTTTTCTTTCAAAGTTAGCTTTCAAGAAAGGTTTTGACTTTATTTCATAGTCTCTTATGGTTTGGACCAACTTATCCCTAGTCTGCTTTGAAGTCACCGAAACGACTTCTGTCTTATTGCTATTTCTATGGACCCATTCAGTATATGCGAGGTCGTCACGTACCGTCCATTGCAACCTAATCAGTGCAATACAAAGTTCTTGGTTTTTATAAAAGTAAAATGCATATGAAGAATTTTCTTTAGAGCACAATTTGATAAGGATGCGAGTTTCTATGTTCACATATATGTATGTATGAAGATATCTAATACCCAGAAATTGCATTTTAATTAGAAATGTTACGTTATATATTGATCCATAATTAGTAACTGTTTTTAAATAATTTATAACCGGGATTAAGCTGCTCCACTGAACTTTGTACTATTAGAACTAAATGATGGTTATTGAGTGGAATTCCCCAAACATTGATAAGACATGCATAAATGAATTAATATGAAAAATTACATAAATGATATACAACATTGGAGATTAAAACTTAGTATTTATTTAAATAACAACAAGCAAAGTCAGCTAACGACACTCCAACTGGATTCAAGCAAAGGTCCGTCATATTGACACATTTTTATTTTCACTTTTTATTGGCTCATGAGTATAAGATATGCATATGAAAGTTGCTGTCAATATTTCACTTGTGTTTGTAACCTAACAACTAACATCGCCATATCTAAACCTAAGCACATATACCATTTTTAATTGCTGTCGTAAATTAATCCCTTCAGGAAAACATTCACTAACATTGAACGCATAGAAATGTTTGTGACAACAAAAAACAAGTAAGGAAGACTAAGTTCGGGTATAACCGAACATTACATACTCAGCTGAGAGCTTTGGAGACAAAATAAGGGAAAATAACCATTTAGCAAAATGAACCTAGAGTAACATTGGTTTCAAATGGAAGGTATTAAAGAGTATTTTAAAAGGGAGTGCGCCATAGTTCTATAGGTGGACGACTTCTCGAGATAACGCCATAAAGGTGGACCAGGGGTGACTTTATAATGTGTTTGTACGATATGGGTACCAAATTGAAGGTATTAATGAGGGTTTTAAAAGGGAGTGACCCTTAGTTGTATATGCGAAGGCGTTGTCGAGATATCGATGAAAATGTGGACCAGGGTGACACAGAACATCATCTGTCGGGTACCGCTAATTTCTTTATATATGTAATACCACGAACAGTATTCCTGCTAAGATTCCAAGGGCTTTTGATTTCGCCCTGAAGAACTTTTTCATTTTCTTCTACTTGATATGGTAGGTGTCACCCCCATTTTACAAAGTTGTTTCTAAAGTTACATTTTGCGTCAATAAACCAATCCAATTTCCATGTTTCATCTCTTTTTCATATTTGGTACATAATTATGGCATTTTTTTCATTTTTCGTAATTTTCGATATCGCAAAAGTGGACGTGGTCATAGTCGGATTTCGGCTATATTTTATACCAAGATAAAGTGAGTTCAGATAAGTACGTGAACTAAGTTTAGTTAAGATATATCGATTTTTGCTCAAGTTATCGTGTTAACGGCCGAGCGAAAGGACAGACGGTCGACTGTGTGTAAAAACTGGGCGTGGCTTCCGCCGATTTCGCCCATTTTCACAGAAAACAGTAATCGTCATCGGATCTATGCACACACCAAATTTCACAAGGATTGGTAAATTTTAGTTCGACCTATGGCATTAAAACTATTCTAGACGAATTAAATGAAAAAGGGCGGAGCCACGCCAATTTTAAAATTTTGTTTTATTTTTGTATTTGGTTGCACCATATCATTACTGGAGTTGAATGTTGACATAATTTACTTATATACTGTAAAGATTTTAAATTTTTTGTTAAAATTTGATTTGAAATTTTTGAAATTTAATTTTTATTTAGCGCACATATAGTAATAGGAGCAACGTGCCTGCCAAATGTTATCATGATATCTTCAACGGCTGCGAAATTACAGCTTGCAAAACTTTTAAATTACCTTCTTTTAAAAGTGAGCGGTGCCACACCCATTGTCCAAAAATTTACTAATTTTCTGTTTTGCGTCATAAGGTCAACGTACCTACCTAGTTTCATCGCTTTACCCGTCTTTGGTAATGAATTATCGCACTTTTTCGGTTTTTCGAAATTTTGGGTATCGAAAAAGTGTAGTCCGATTTCGTTCATTTTAAATAGCGATCTGAGATGAGCGCCCAGGAACATACATACCAAATTTCATCAAGATATCTCAAAATTTAATCATGTTATCATATTTAGAGACGGACGGACAGACGGACGGACATGGCTAAATGAATTTAGTTTTTCACCCAGATCATTTTTATATATAGAAGTCTATATGTATCTCGATTCGTTTATGCCGTTACGGATTACCGTTATGCGAACAAAGTTAATATACTCTGTGAGCTCTGCTCAGCTGAGTATAAAAAGCGCAGAAGAATGCTAGCGGATAAAAATGTATTGGCATTTACTCCATGTGAACGGCTCAAGGTGTCCACATATTTGGGTAACATACTAATACTGGAGCGATAGGGAAAGTGCTTTACCAACGCACATAGTCAAGCAAACACTGCTAGTACTATCAGCTTAGGCCGCTAATATAATTGCTTTTATTTCGGTTGTTTTCACGCTTGTCATTGCTTGCATATCCAAATCGTTTTTCGACTATCTCTTTTTATCCATTGACAAATTTTATTTAGGAGGCCAGCGTAGCTATCTTGAAGTACCATAAATTTTGTAGCTTTGAATTTTTGGCTTGTCATCGGGGAGCTCGAATATATTTGTGCTGTGCCTTCGTTTAGAATTTCGTTTCAGACGCTATAATATGACGCACCCAGTACTCAGTACTTGGTTTTCAGAATTCACAAATTTGTTTTGCTCATACTTGACAGAGGAAGAAAGGCGAATGGTTTTCCGTTTATTAATTGCGAAGTTTCATTAACAGAGGGCAGACAGACAAGTTAAAGAATTTTTGTAGTAGCTTTGGCGAAAAATAAATGTAGAAGAATCCCCATCGGGTTTAATGAGTAGAGAATATACCCGCGGTAAGGCTCACGCCTTCACAACTTCACAATAGGCGCCCAACATCTACAGCATCGGGGTTAAAAAATGCGTGAGTACCCAAAACGAATGCTTTTAGTAAACAAGAGATCCCACAGGGGTTGAAGTTACATAACTAGAACGGTAACTTAATCGGGAAAAAAATAATTTCGAGGTAGTTGAGAGGAGCTTTGTCGGCTTCTTATCGTTAAAAGCCGATACCGAAAATTTTTTGTTTTATTATCGACAGCGAATTTTTATCGTTGAGTTATCGTTTTGGCTTATTATCGCCCAAGCATCAATTTTTTTTTGGTTTATTTAAGGATAGTTATCGACTGATTACATATGTAACATCGATTTTAAATTGAAGTTTATCGGTATCTGTTTCATAACAAACCGATGAGCCGGCGATAAAGAATTAATAATACTTCGATAAAGAATTGGTAATACTTTGATAGGAAGTCGATAACTTACTGATAATTTGTAAATATCTTATTTGCATTTTCCATAACAAATCGATAACATGCCGATATCGATAGTATACCGATACATTTTTGATAAAAAATCGATAACTTTTAGTAAAAAAATCGAATTTTTTTCGATAAATTGAGGATACAGAATTTATAACTCGTGAATTATAAATCGATTACTGTTTGTGAACTTTTGTTATCTTTAGCAAACTTATATGACTTCGATAATAACTTGATGAATCGTCTTAATCTCGTCGATAACACACCTATAGTTCCATAATCCGTCAATAACAAGCTGATAAATCATCGATAGCATGTTTTGCCTTGTCTTGATTTTTGGTCTGATTTCGCTCACATCAACTCTACCACGTACATTGTGTGACGCTCGATAATGAAATGCGTTTTCTAAAGTTCAGAGTCTTAACAAAATCGTCAAGTCCCAACTTCGGTCTGTAGTCTACAGTATGTTGACCTTCCACATATCCAAAATTTCTCCCTACAAACACAATGTACAGCCACATTGCTTTGTGTTTGCGCGTGATATCGAGGTTGTGTGAGAGTATCTTGCAGCAGACTGTGATCTATATCTGCGATAAGAGATGAATACTTCAATTCCACACCGAGCCGCTCGATAAAACGACGGATAAAACTACTTATTCATCCATTGCACGATCTCACATTTCTGCTTGGGAATATTTACTAATATGGGTGGAGGACTGGTTTCCCATTATGTGCAGATATTTATCCTTTCCGTTTAAGGAAATGCTACTTTGGACTAGGTAGGCAATTGAAAAGTAAAGTCCTCTCTCGGCAAACGGAAATCATACTCTACAAGTCACTTATCGTACCCGTGCTGATATATAGTGCAGAAGCATGGATCATGACAACATCAGATGAAGCGGCTCTTGGAATGTTCGAGAGAAAAGTTCTTTGAAAAATTTCCACGCGTTGGCGATGGCGAACGCCGAAGAAGATATAATTATGAGCTGTACGAGCTATACGCAGACATCAACATAGTCCAGCGAATTAAAACGCAGCGGCTGCGCTGGCTAGGCCATGTTATGCGAAAGAAAGATGACGCTCCGTCCAAGAAAGTATCTATATCGGAACCCGCCTATGGAAGAAGAGGTGGAGGGCGGCGCACTCTCCGCTGGAAGGACCAGGTGGAAAACGATGTAAACTCCCTTGGTGTGACCAATTGGCGCGGGTTGGCAGAGAGAAGAGCGACAGGCGCGCGTTGTTGGACGGCCATAACCGTTTAAACGGTTAAGCGTAAGCTAAGTAAGGAAGTATGTAAGTTTAAGGAGATAGGTTAGATTTACTCGTTAGGAACCTCGATTTTACTCAGTCCAGTAACTTTTGCAATAGATCAGGACTCCGTTTATTATTTCACCGAATCCTACACCAAATCAATCTGGAGCTAACAAAAAAATCTGAATCTTCGAAGTTATGAAAACTTGCAAGCTTACCAATCCAATACCCACTTTGTGCCCCTCCATGCACAGTATACTTAATTTGATTATTGGCACAAAGAATCTGCTGGGGGTTGTGAACACAAAGACACGTGAGCAATTGGATGGGGAACAATATGCAAAGGCTCCACTTACCGTTGGTGCTGTTGTTGCTGCAAAAACAGTTCGTGAACGTTTAAGTGAGCTCAAGTGATATGTTAAGCCCTTACCCGGATCTTAATCTCGCATAACCGCCACAGGTATGTGGACTTTATTCGCCTTTTTCGACAAGAATGCTTACAGAAGGAATATCCTAAGCCCCTTAAATCGCGAATTTAGTATTCCAAACCCGTTACGTCCTGAGAGTTCCGAGATGCCTAGTTTCGCGCTGTAATAACTATCCTCACTATATTATTGCCATTAGACATGTTTACATAACGTACACAAATATCAATTAAAACGGAGATAAAGAGTAAGGACTCTATTTAATAGTAATTCCATCAAAAAAATCTCTTAAGCTGAGTGGTAATTATTCTCGTTATATATTTTTTTAAGTTTGATTCATAAAATTTTGAAATTTTAATTACTTTCCAAGTATAATTAGCTAACAATTATCTCATTCTCCTGTGATGTTAGAAGTCAATGAGGGTTTAATGAGTCATTTTATTATATAATTAATTGCGCATAAAAACCTGCACTCATGAATAATGAAAACATATATCTCTGTGTGTGTCCACCTCCTGTTGAATGTGCTACGCTTATCAGCAACAAGTTGAGCGCATCCTTCAATATAACACAAATTTCGCTAAGCTAAGTATTAGGCGATTGACATGTCATGTTCGACATTCATTGATTTGTGGGCATTTAACAGCGCCGATAAGTAGGCAATCGATTTAGAAGATAACAGCGCTTTTTTGCTAGTACCTTGCAAAAATCGTTGGATCATGTGGTACACTTACTTACCATTATACTCCACTGTAATGCAGCAATGGACCAACTCATGTTTCTACACGAACACATTGTAAGCCGATCATTGCTCGTTTTTAACGATTGTAATCACTACACGATGTTTATTGGACTGTGGGTACTCCATGGATTACTCTGATGTAATGCGAAGCTGGAGTATATGGGCCAGTCCTAGGACATCGCAATGTTAATTGGACCATATTTTTTGTATGAATTGTGGTTAATTTTGGAGTACTCGCGATTTTTGCAGGGTAATATGGCGAGTGTATGTGTAAGTGTATGCATGTATTGTACTTGCCATGTTAGCAACATGTTGCCGGTGCTATGGCATTAAAATTTAGCATATCTAATAGTTGCTGTATTATTGTTGGTAGCAATTGGAAGGGGATTTGTATACTTGCGTGAATGTCCGGTACAATAAAAGAAAAGCACTTCTTAGTTCAACGATTTAATGAGGACTAAAAGATAAAATTCATGTATACATATAGTTAACTCATCAATATATGTAATATGTCTTATTCATTCTAATTATTAGAAATATGTTCTGAATAGGAAATATTGAACTTAAAACTCCAAGTTATTATTTCAACAAATATTAGCGTGAATGGAAGGATACCCTGCAAAAATTCATGCGACTAATCCCTAAAGAGAGTTATCCGCGATTGATCTCTTTTGTCTTTATTAGGGTATAATTGATCCCCTCTGCAGGGTTATCTACTTGTAACAAATATACTTGTTATATTTTAAATTTATTATTATATTATTTATTTTTAATTATCAAAAAATTTAAATATTTTAAGTCATCCAAAAATATCTCTAAAAAAAAAAGAAATTATGTTTAAATATATTAATCCAAATTAAATAGAACATTATTATTTACTATACCCTCTAGTACCCTTTGGGTACAGTTGGAAAACTTATGTAGCAACCCTGCAAAAAAACCGATTAGCCTAGGATGAGCCCGGGATTAGTCGCAAAGGAGTACGCGACCAATGCCAGTTTTGATCTCTTTGTACGAGTTGAACTGTTCCCTTTTGTTTGAAAATGAGACTAATTGTACACATTTATACCCGAAAGGAATCGATAGGGTCAATCCCATTTGTACCCATATGGGAAGATATGAAGACTAGTCCCTTTTCGGTTCAATAAAGACTCAAATAGGGCGCAGTCGCATTTTTCATGGCAGCAACGCAATCGAAGGGTTTTCCAAGCCACCAAAATTATTTGATATAACTTGTTCGCCGCTTTTTAAAAAGAAATAAAAAATATTCTTAAGAAATTTAACCCGGCGTAGTCGTTACGTCCTAGTAATTTAGGTTCGGTATAGGGCTCCGCATTTTTCTTAAATAATTAAATCACCTGTAATCTTTTTTATTTTACTCATTTCGTTACCATTTTTTTAATATTTCTTAAAATTGGATGCATAGATTTTAAACTGACTAATCCCAACTGCACCGAAAGGGACTAAAGGGAATCAATTATGCCCAAATGTAGACAAAAGAGATCAATCGGAACCCAATCTCTTTAGGGATTATTCGCACGATTTTTTTGCACGGGAATTTTAAGAAACAATCAAAAAAACCAAACGAAATGGATAAAATAAAAAAAAAAAAATTAAATGGATATGAATCGAATTATTTCGTAAATATCCGGAGCCGCATACCGAGCCTAATATACCAGTAGCCTAGGTTTCACTATCTTGCTCACTACCTGGCCGTCACTACCCTTAGCGATACAAAGAGGCCCTGTCCGATAGTGCCCGCTCAAGTGTTCTGCGACAATTCATTGTTTAAACTTCTTTAGCGGCGTTGGTGAACTACGTTCAACTGTGGTCTGGTAAAGGTGTTATCAAACTCGATGAAACGACAACGATAAAATATCAATCGCATTTAGGGATAAAGTTTTGTCGGAACCGAACGCATTTTGTCGACAATTCATAATTTGGCCTTCGGCTGATAATGCCAAAGCGAGCAATGAGGCGAGCGCACAAACACAAAAAACCGCCGACGTTTATGAAGCCATCAAACAGGAGCCATCCAAAGCAGAAGGCTCAGTAGCCATGCCATGCCAACGGGTATCGCAGAAATTGTAAAGATCAAAAAGGAATCGTCTTTACAAACTTTTGTAGTTCTATAATGTTCCATCACTATCTCTGCTGCATCAACATTTTGTGGATCATTAACACTTGCTTTACGACGCTTCAGTATTCAAATCATGGGCTTAGCTTCAAATCTATCCTTATTATACCTTTCAGGAACATGAAATGGTATATTAACTTTGGTCCGATGTTTCGGTGAGATAGACTCACCATTAAGTATACCGAATTGATCAGGGCGACGAACTGAGTTGATATAGCTATGTACGTCTGTCCGTCCGTCCCTCAAATTTTGAGATATCTCAGTGAAATTTGGCACAAGGATGTATTTTTGTATTATATTAGACATTTGTCGGATGCGGTAGGATCGGACCACTATAACATACATATATCTCCCATACAACCGATGGTTCAGATAAGAAGATTTTGGTCATTCCTGCCGCAATTTAGAAAGTATAAACGTAAAACTCGGTGATATATATTCTAATATATCCTAGAAGATATCCTGAAAAAATCACTTTGATCGGAGCTATATATAGTTATCTCCCATACAACCGATCGTTCAGATAGAAAGATTTTTGCAATATCTCCTTTAATTTCCAATATAAAAACGTTAAACTTGGTGATATTTATTCTAATATATCATAGAAGATTTTCTGTAAAAATCATTTGGATCGGAGCTATATATAATATATATCCCAAACAACCGATCGTTCAGATAAGGGTCTTTTGCCATTTTTTTATATTTATCTTAAAATAGTTTAGGTATGTACATCTGTTCACTATATATTTCTTATCTTATACAGCGCATTATTTGGAGATTACGAATGGGATAAGATTATTGTTCAGCCCCATTCATAAAAGGTATGAAATCTTCGGCTGTGCCGTCCTTACTTGTTTTTTTTTTTTGTCATCTATTATTTTTCTTTTGACACAAGAAAGCGTTCACTATCATTAGAGTATCATTCTACTACCATTGGGGTTAAAAATGCGACTGAGGCCTATTTGAGTGCATATGATGCGAAAAGGGAATAGTCTGCATATATTCCCATATGGGTACAAAGGGGATTGGTCCAATCGATACCTGTTGGGTATAAATGTGTACAATCAGTCTCGTCATAGGACATGCTCAAGCAAAAGGAAATAGTCCAACTCATACAAAAAGATCAAAACCGGCATTGGTCGAATACTCCTTTGCGATTCATCCTAGACTAATAGCATTTTTTGCAGGGTAACTTCAAATTCATAGCTGCGCTAGCCAAATAATGTTACTTGTGCTGTTTAATAGAGCAACTTTGAACGTAACATAAACTTGACTATGAAATTTTATTAGTTTTTTCCAGCAATCTGTCATAACTCCTGGAAGCTTAAATTCTTTTTCTTATCATAACTTCTTTTATATTTATGGATGAGGATACATCCATCATTTCAGAAAAAACTGTACATAACGGTAAAAATATGATTATAAAATCTGTACAAATGTCTCAAGATTAACTCGAATTATCCGGTAGCGGCTACATGATGCAAAATCTTCATTAACACCAATGCACGTGTTTGAATAAAGTTCATGTCTTTGTCTATTTTTCATTTTTGTTCATAACGTTCGTTCGAGGTGTGAACGTCATAAACGTCACGGTTTGCTGCTCAAAATAAGCATTTTCGCTGATGTTTTTCTATTTTTATACTTTTTGTACCTATTTTTATACTCAGTTGAGCAGAGCTCACAGAGTATATTAAGTTTGATTGGATAACGGTTGGTTGTACATATATAAAGGAATCGAGATAGATATAGACTTCCATATATCAAAATAATCAGGATCGAAAAAAAATTTGATTGAGCCATGTCCGTCCGTCCGTTAACACGATAACTTGAATAAATTTTGAGGTATCTTGATGAAATTTGGTATGTAGGTTCCTGAGCACTCATCTCAGATCGATATTTAAAATGAACGATATCGGATTATAACCACGCCCACTTTTTCGATATCGAAAATTTCGAAAAACCGAAAAAGTGCGATAATTCATTACAAAATACAGATAAAGCGACGAAACTTGGTAGATGAGTTGAACTTATGACGCAGAATAGAAAATTAGTAAATTTTTGGACAATGGGCGTGGCACCGCCCACTTTTAAAAGAAGGTAATTTAAAAGTTTTGCAAGCTGTAATTTGGCAGTCGTTGAAGATATCATGATGAAATTTGACAGGAAATTTACTCCAATTAATATATGTACGCTCAATAAAAATTAGCAAAATCGGAGAACGACCACGCCCACTTTTACAAAAAAAGATTTTTTTTAAAGTAAAATTTTAACAAAAAATTTAATATCTTTACACTATATAAGTAAATTATGTAAACACTCAACTCAAGTAATGATATGTTGCAACAAAATACAAAAATAAAATAAAATTTCAAAATGGGCGTGGCTCCGCCCTATTTCATTTAATTTGTCTAGGATACTTTTAACGCCATAAGTCGAACAAAAATTAACCAATCCTTTTGAAATTTGGTAGGGGCACAGATTTTATGACGCTAACTGTTTTCTGCGAAAATGGGCGAAATCGGTTGATGCCATGCCCAGTTTTTATACACAGTCGTCCGTCTGTCCTTCCGCATGGCCGTTAACACGATAACTTGAGCAAAAATCGACATATCTTAAATGAACTTAGTTCACGTGCTTACTTGAACTCACTTTGTCTTGGTATGAAAAATGAACGAAATCCGACTATGACCACGCCCACTTTTTGATATCGAAAATTACGAAAAATTAAAAAAATGCCATAATCCTATACCAAATACGAAAAAAGGGATGAAACATGGTAAGGTAATTGGATTGTTTTATTGACGCGAAATGTAACTTTAGAAAAAACTTTATAAAATGGTTGTGACACCTACCATATTAAGTAGAAGAAAATGAAAAAGTTCTGCAGGGCGAAATAAAAAACACTTAAAATCTTGGCAGGTATTACATATATAAATAAATTAGCGGTATCCAACAGATGATATTCTGGGTCACCCTGGTCAACATTTTGGTCGATATCTGGAAAACGCCTTCACATATACAACTACCACCACTCCCTTTTAAAACTCTCATTAATGCCTTTAATTTGATACCCATATCGTACAAACACACTATAGAGTCACCCCTGGTCCACCTTTATGGCGATATCTCGAAAAGGCGTCCACCTATAGAAGTAATCCCCACGCCCTTTTAAAATACTCATTAACACCTTTCATTTGATACCCATATCGTACAAACAAAGTCTAGAGTCACCCCTGGTCCACCTTTATTGCGATACCTCGAAAAGGCGTCCACCTATAGAACTAAGGCCCACTCCCTTTTAAAATACTCATTAACTCCTTTTCGTATATAATACTGGACCGCTGAGCCCGCCTTGTCGGGCAGGTGGTCGTACGACCAAGATGAACAACTCATTACCTGAATGTAATAAGGAGGATGTACAGAGGAGTACTGAGTCGCAATCCAAGGACGACAAATACGAATTAAGCGATGCGTCGGACTCGGGGAGCGAGAGTAGTGCTGATTCAATGAACTCCGTGTTGGAGAAGCACACAAATGAAAACGGAGTAGAAGAGTGGAGAAGGGTACGGAGCAGAGGAAGTAAAAGAGCTCTCTCGCAGTACCGTGCAGCACTAAGAATTGTACAACGCTTGGGAGCAGTGGTCGACCCAACAGAAGTGGAGATCGAGCGCTTGGAATGGGCCCATGAAGCGGTAGAAGTAGGTCGAAGGCAGTTCAAAAGGTTTGCTGCGAGAAACCCTCGGTTCTGCAACCGGTACGAGGAGGAAGAAGCGTCGAATGGCAGAATGAAGAGGCAACGTTCGGCAGAAGGCGACAAGCCTGCTTTCAAGAGGCAGAAAGGACCCAGTCCTAGAGCCGCGAGGCAGGGCAGTCGCATAGACAAGACAAGTAGGCCCAAAGCTGTAAGACAGATGGGTTCCAATAGCGAGGTAGCAACTACCTTGAAAGCTGCCAGTCAGAGGGAAGTTCCAACTACGGAAGTAGGAGATAAGCCAAAGGGAGATAACACTAAGACTCCGGCTTTCTCGGAGGTTCCAAAGGGAGATAACACTAAGACTCCTGCTTTTCCCGAGAAGATGAGTGATGTGGCAAAGCAGTCACTGAATGTGGCGCTGGTTGATCGTAGCAGTCCGTTCGGACAAATGACTACTGAAAGGTGGAGATCTGTGGAAAGGGAGCTTATTAGCTTAATGCTTAAGATGATGCGGGAACAACCAAGTAAGCCCCTTCCAACCTTTGATTCGGGGGGATGGTATAATGGTGTGAAGATGATAGCGTGCGACAACATCGCGAGCTTGCGGTGGCTGGAGGAAGTCGTTCCAAACCTCCAAAGGCAAGGCACGAACGCGCGGTTTGAGGTGGTGGATAAAGCGCAAATCCCCACGGTACCAAAAGTTAAGGTATGGATACCATGCGTGATGAAGTCGGAGGATACACTGCGACTTCTGCAGAAACAGAATCCGAACATACCGACACAGGATTGGAAGGTACTTACTGTATCTCGGCCTACCGAGGATGGTCAGTTCTACATCTTCCGAATAAACAAGCAGGCGGAGGATATTTTGTACACGCAGCTTGGCAAAATGTCCTTTGGCACTGGCAAAATTTACATGCGACTCAGGAAAAGAAGTCCCGAGGATAAAAATCCTAACACGCTGGAAGTGGGCGAAGTCGAAAAGGACCTCAGAAGCCTAAGGGAAAAAAGACAGGTGGAGGTCCCCGACGTCACCACGAACGTGCTAGAAGAGGACCAACCGCTAAATGGTGCTGTGACTCGCACAGAGGAACACACGGCACAACATTCACGAGGGGCTGAAGGGGGCCTCGAATACTCTAAACCAAAAGGGCAAGAGGAGGACAACGACGTCAAGACGAAGGTGCTGGAGGGGGACAAACAGCCCAATGGTGCTGCGAGTCCTACAGATAAACCTCCAACACAGTAAAGTGGCGTCGAGCGAACTCCTCCTAACCCTTGAGGAGGGTTCGTTTGACGTGGCGCTGATCCAGGAGCCGTGGCTCTCATCGGGAGGAAAGGTTTCTGGACTTAGCGCGCGCGGGTTTGGCGTTTACTACGCACAAACGGAAGGACGGGTGCGAGCTGTAGTAATGGTAAGGAAACAGCTGCATTCATATATGCTGCCTAATTACACCACCGAGGATCTCGTAGCGGTGGCCGTTGAGCAAAAGAATAAGCCGGCATTTATCCTGGCGTACTGCTAGATGGCCCATGCTGCGGAGGTTCCACCGATGGAGTGCAAAAGGCTAGTACAGGAGGAAGGGCGCAAAGGGCGGTTGGTCATAGGCGCAGATGCAAATGCGCACCACAATGCGTGGGGAGGAGCAGATACGAACGAGAGAGGCGAATCTCTATTTTGTTACATCCTGCAAACCAATTTGCAGATAGCCAACAGGGGAAATGTTCCTACATACATTGGTCCAACATCAAGCAATGTTCTGTATATTACATTGAGCTCCGAGCGTGATATATCAAGGTATGATTGGATGGTTCTCGATAGACCATCCTTCTCCGACCATGCGTATATAAGCTTCAGCATCCCACTAAAGAGGGTAGAGAAGGGAGGAACCTTTAGAAACCCTAGGGCAACGAATTGGACTAAATTCCAGAAACATGTAGAAACGAAACTGGGACAACCCAAAGAGGTTGCTAATGTAGAGGAACTGGAGGATTCGAATGAATTCCTAACAAGGACGCTTATGACTGCGTATAACAAAGCTTGCCCTCTAAGAAGATTCAGAGGAAAAGCAAAGCCGCCATGGTGGAGCAATGAGCTGAGTCTTCTAAGAAGACAGGTAAAAGAAATGTTTAAACTCGCAAAGACCGCGGAAAGCGAAGCGTGTCGGGACGAGTACAGGGATCTACTGAGGATCTACAAGCGTGAAATTACCAGGGCGAAGAGAAACTCATGGAAAAGTTTCTGTACGGACATAGAGTGCTCCAGTGAAACAGCACGGTTGAAAAAAGTCCTAGCAAAGGAAACATAGTCCAGGGACTAATAAAGAAAGAGAACGGGGAATGGTCACGTGATAGTGAGGAATCCCTTGAGGTGCTTCTCGATACACATTTCCCATCGGGAGACGGTTTAGAAGAACCAGCAGACATCACTCACACTTCGATCACGGAGCTAGTGGTGCCGGGCTTGGTGACCGATACCAAGATCGAGTGGGCAGTGAAGACGTTTTCTAAGTGTAAATCGCCGGGCCCAGATGGTATATTCCCGGCCATGCTACAAGTCTCAAGTAGGGCGGTCGTGGAATGGCTTAAAATAATATTCGATGGGTGCATAAGACTGAATCATGTACCGCACTCTTGGAGAACTGCTCGTATAGCTTTTCTACCAAAGGTGGGGAAGATCGGTCACGTGTATCCCAAAGACTATAGACCCATTAGCTTAACATCATTTCTGCTCAAAACCTTTGAGAGGCTGATAGATGTGTACATAAAGTCCAACGTGGATGAAAAGCTGCTCTCCACAACACAGCATGCGTACACCAAAGGCAAGTCGGTAGACACCGCATTGCATAGAGAAATCCCTGGAATATAAGGAGTATGCTCTAGGAGTCTTCTTGGACATTGCCGGGGCTTTCAATAATGTTGCAAAATGTGCGATTATGGATGGTCTTAATTACATTAAAGTACATCCTGCCTTAATCAGATGGATCGGCTGCATGTTAAATTGCAGAAAGATTACATCACAATGGGGATTGTACGAGGCCACGAAATCAGTGGACAGGGGCACGCCGCAGGGAGGGGTGCTATCACCTCTGCTGTGGACACTGGTCATCAACCAACTGCTCAGGCAATTCGATGAGGGACCCGTAAAACTTACGGCTTACGCAGATGACGTTGCAATTGTCATAAGTGGAAAATGCCTTCCAACGATTAGTTCTTTGATGGATCGGGCGCTTCGGGATATTCATACCTGTGCATCTAATGTCGGGCTGAAAGTCAATGCGGAGAAGACGGATATGGTCTTGTTTACAAAGAGGTACAAGGTCCCAAATTGGACCAGGCCTAAGTTAGGAGCGGTGACCTTACAGGAGAAACCTTGCACAAAATATCTAGGAATCATCCTAGACAGTAAGCTGTCATGGAAGCTCAACGTGGAGGAGAGGGTCAAGAAGGCCTCAACGGCACTCTATGCATGTAAAAGAATGCTGGGGTGTACGTGGGGCCTATCGCCCTCTCTTTCTCATTGGGTTTTTACAGCGATTGTAAGCCCTATTCTATACTATGGAGTTCTTGTTTGGTGGAAAGCCACACAAAAAACAACATACCTCAAAAAATTAGAGGGGGTATGCAGACTATCGATGCTTTGCATTACGGGAGCCCTGAAAACAACCCCGACGGCTGCACTGTATGCCATTCTGCACATTCCACCTGTAGACCTGGTAGCAAAGAACAAAGCGTTAACGACCGCAACCAGGCTCGATGCTTCGGGGCAGCTTGAGCGCCGACCATATGGCCATAGTAGTATAGCGTCCTCAGTCACAAGACGAACAGACTACATGATTCCCTACCTGCACTTTGAGGGAGATCTTAAGGCCACAATAGAGGTGGACGGTTGGCGCAAGGGTGCGCAAATGGCGGACGAGGCGATACATGTGTACACCGATGGTTCCAAAATAGTGGAAGGAGTAGGGTCTGCGGTATACTGCGCTGATCCGGAATTAAGCAGATCCTACAGGCTGCCGGATTACTGTAGCGTTTTCCAAGCGGAAATATTAGCCGTAACCAAAGCAGTAGAAACCCTGGAAGAGAATAGCTTAAGCTGCAACCGTGTTAATTTTTATATTGACAGTCAAGCAGCAATTAAGGCAATAATCTCGCATAGCACAGCATCTAAATGCGTGTTAGAGTGTAAGCAGTCTCTGGAGAGAATCGGGACAGGGAGAAGCATACATCTATATTGGGTCCCAGGGCATATGGGAATAGATGGGAATGAAAAAGCGGATGAATTAGCTAAAAAGGGCGCATCCCTTGAATCTTGCTCCGTAGACGTCCCAATTAGATTGGGCGAGATTAAGCGAAGGCGAGAGGTGTACATGATCGACCAAGCAGAAAAGGCGTGGGTTCAAGCGCGGGGCTGTAAAGTGTCGAAGATTATGTGTAGGTCTTACAACCTTAGACTAACACAGTTGCTTCTATCATTAAAAAGAGAGGACTGTATACTCATGACGGGTATTCTGACTGGACACTGCCTTCTGGCATCACATGCCTTTAAATTAGGCTTGGTCAGTGATAGCAGGTGTAGGAAGTGCGGGTTGGAGGAGGAAACGATCGAGCACGTTCTGTGCTCGTGCCCTGCACTTGCCAGGCTAAGACTCCAGCTATTAGGAGTGATACAGCTGTCAGATCTAGAAGCAGCAAGTGGCTTAAGTCCTAGGAAGCTTCTAGTATTTGCCAAGAGGACGGAGTTATTTTATAACATAGGTCCTGGTTTTTGATAGGGTTTTTCAGTTTGGTCGTTAAAACAAACTTCTGGTAACACTACGGACTCAATCAGTCTATGTGAGGTCCTCATGGACCGGCCAGTTCAACCTACCTACCTTTCGTTTGATACCTATATTGCACAAACGATTTCTAGAGCCACTCCTGGCCCACCTTTATGGCGATATCTCGAAACGGCGTCCACCTATGGAACTAAGGATTACTTCCTTTTAAAATACTCATTAACACCTTTCATTTGATACTCATATCGTACAAACGGATTCTAGAGTCACCCCTGGTCCACCTTTATGGCGATATTTCGAAACGGCATCCACCTATAGAACTAAGGCCCACTCCCTTTTAAAATACTCATTAACACCATTCGTTTGATGCCCATATTGTACAAACAAATTCTAGGGTCACCCCTGGTCCACCTTTGTGGCTATATCCCTAAATGGCGTCCACCTATAGAACTATGGCCCACTTCCTCATAAAATACTCTTTAATGCCTTTCATTTGATACACATGTCATACAAACACATTCCAGGGATTCCCTCTGTTCATTTTCCTACATGGTTATTTTCCCTTATGTTGTCACCATAGCTCTCAACTGAGTATGTACTGTTCGGTTACACCCGAACTTAACCTTCCTTACTTGTTTTAGTATAAGAAGATCTTAGACCCCTAATTTGTCTGATTATACAATGAGTCAACTAATGGGAATGTCATTTGTTATACTTTTTGAAATATTGCCATTACTTTTTATTGGCAGGAGGGGGTGGACCAAAAAAAGGTAAATGCGGACTTCTATACTCAAAACTAAAAATACACTATACCTATATATATGTATGGATATGTAACACAATATATGCATGCAACATTCGCGAATATACAGTAGTGTTTGAAACTAAAGCATTTTATCTCATCTTATTTAAAATATTAACTTAAAACAATTTTAAGCTAAACAATTTTAACCTTATATAAGGCTTCTCTCTTCCAACCGGCGCCAATTGGTCACACCAAGGGAGTTTAAATCGGTTTCCACCTGGTCCTTCCAACTGAGTGGGGCCGCCCTCTACCTCTGGTTCAAAAGCGGGTTCCGATAGAAACACTTTCTTATTTTTCTATACTTATGTAATAAGACATAAGGATTATAGTTACCTTATTATAAGGTTTGTAGGCCAAATAAAATAAGGCTTACGTAATGACTTATTATAAAATACTGCTTGCTGCATTAGGATATTTTAAATATAGCTTATAACCCACTAAAAATCAGTCTTATATAAGGCGTTATAATAAGGTAATACATCGAGTACAATAACCTGATTATAAGGTTCATCAACCAGGTAACATAAGGAATAATATGTCATAAGAAAAATAAAAAGAAAATCCGGCTTATTTAAAAATATTATGAAAATTTATCGACTAGAGCTGAGAGCTATTTATCTTTATATCTTTAAGTTTAGGCAACATTTACTTTTTATTTATAGATTTACCTTAGGGATAAGGCTTAATTGTAGCGTAAATGAGCCTAAAATAAGGCATTAATATAAGGTGTATTATGTACTATTTATACCTTATTCTAAGGTTAACTGTCAGGAGTGAAACCAGTATTCTTTGTTGCTTACCACCGCTCATGCAAGTTTTTGCTGGGTATTATAGAAATACAAATATTTGCTTGTGTGTATGTGGCCTATAAGTCTCCAAAGTACTCAACCGATCTTGACGAAATTTTTGCATGTCCATCATCATCATCATTAATTTGGGATTAACCGCCTAAGCGATTTTGGCCGTTTTGTAACAAGTCACACCAGCTATCCCTTTTTCGCTATAACTTATGCTAATTGGCAGCATCAAGGGAGGTCAAATCTTTCTCCACCTGCTTCTGATAACCCAGTGGAGGTCTCCGGCCTTCCTCTGCTTTGGAACAGCGGTATGGACTGAAATACTCTCTTAGCAGGAGCATCTTCGATCATTCGCATGACATGACCTAGCCAGCAAAACCTTTGGAGTTTACTATCGACATATCTGCCTAAGGTTCATACAGAGCATCACTATACCTCCTTCAATACTCGCCGTTGGCATCACGGACAGGACCATGCACCTACCGGAGAACTTTTATCGAATACTTCAAAAGACATCTCAGCTTATCTCGATACCGTCCATGTTTCCGAGCTATAAATCAGGACAGATATGATAAGCGATTTGTAGGTCGTGACTTTTGATCGTCGAGAGAGAACTTTACTTTTGAGTTGCCTACTCAGTTCAAAGTAGCACTCGTTGGCAAGAGTTATTTTCCGTGTAATTTCTAAGCTGATACCATTTTTGTTGTTAATGCTAGCTCCCAAACAGACGAAATCCTTCACAGTCTCGAATTTATATCAACTTCCGCTTGGAAGACGCTACAGTGATCAGCCAACTAAAACTTGCAGCTGAGCGACTCATTTTGTTTTGTTGGTTGATTTTGGAACAATTTTCGCCATCCACTTTCAATTGTGGTTTGGAGAAAACCCGATTTTGGCGTTGTTTATTGTAATGTATAGTTCAGAACTAGAATGTTATCAAGAGGTTCTAAACTCAAAATCAGGCCTTTTACACAAGGTAGGAGTAAATTCTAGTCAACTTCAATTTCAGCAGATATGGAAACTTCTGAAAACAGTGAAATGGCTTCTATTGATCTTATAAGGAGCCCCTTATTTTCAAATTTAATACTGTTGGTCTCATTTTCAGACGTATTCGGGCTTGTATTTAGGATTATCTTGATATAACAAAGAAATCAACCATTTTGAGATTGAATAAAGTAAAATTTTGCCATCATTACCAGACCATCTCCAGGTCACTTCGAACCAAGTCTCATGTGGTAAAGATCGAGTCTGTAATTGTCTAGAAAAGGTTTTGAAAAGCTCTCGAAACGGGGTCGGAAGTGTAAAATAGCCCTAGAATATAATTTATATAATAAAGTTATACTAATAGCTTCTCACTGCTAAATACCGAAGAGTAGATAGCCTTATATAAAATACATGATGATGAAATATATATATCTAGTGTAATCCAAACGAGTATGTCGAAGAAAGAAAAAGGCACATGGAAATGGGGAAACAAAAAACCGTAAGCATAGAAATGAGATACCCATCTGTTTGGCAATGGCACATGGAAATGGGGAAACAAAAAACCGTAAGCACAGAAATGAGATACCCACCTGTTTGGCAATGAACCTCCACTGAAAGAGTAGAAACGTGATCGAAGCGTTAATGACCTTACCAAATTATCATTCAAGGTTCGAATCGAGCTTATGATAAGAAACACACCAGCAACTCCGTAGAAATTGGAAAGAATGTCCTCAACCCATTTGAACTAAACCAGAGATCTAACCGCGATCATACAATTATAAGTGCGTACAATTGCTGGTATATGCTTATGATATTGATACCATTGGCCTTTACAACGCGTCTTCTCTAGCTAGACAAGCCAAAGAATCTGATGTATTTATATAATTCGAAACTGTGAACGATTTTGTCTATTGAGACCAAATCGCATTAACTGCGAAAGAGTTGCATATTAGTTAAACCTTTTTTACTTAGAGTAATGGACGCTTTAGAATGAAAGTGTTCATATCTCCAGAACAACTAGCACTGAATATAAGCCCAAGGTCTTCGCTAACTAGATCATATTATGCGACCAACGTTTAAGGATATTTCATTTAAAAGACGATTTCCCACAGCTTCCCTAACGCACGTACCACAGCTCCAGCATCTGAGCATTCGCTACCAAGTCCTGCAGCAATTGGTATGTTTTTTACAATGGAATGACATGAACTACTTTCTATGAATGGTGGAACATATTGGGTCGAGACCATATCGATTAGGCAATTAAGCGAAAGCTACATAGTTATTAGAATAAAAGCTATTAATAGCCATGTTCATTTTACATGTATATACTCGACATTCGCGGGTAAAAAAAGTGCTTATCATCGCTAAGAAAATGTTTACGAGACCCATCTGGCAGCAATCATTGAAGACTCCCTTCAGTGGTTAAATAACTCGCTACAAAACGGGTTGTGCTTAAAAGCGGAGACAGGCACCTCTGTTGGCCATACTGTATAGCCTTAAGGTGAATCGATTGCGATGAATAGTGGACACACACACTTTTCTGTCATAGAAGTGGAGATAAAATGGAAAGACACATTTCAGTTGCAACTGACTATAATAACAATAAATGGAAGGCGCGATAACCTCCGAAGAGATTTTAAGACAAGCTTCTCTTCCAATTTGCGTCGTGCTTCTTTTAATTTTTCCTATAAATTGACGGGACGGAACCTACCTGTTTTATGTCGACTTCAAACGGCATCTGCAGGGCAGAGTTTTAACTGAGAGCTTTTCATGGAAGAAATACACTCGGAGTACTTGCCAAACACTGCCGAGCGGCGCTCCCGCTTAGACAAAATTTCTTCTAATTGAAAAAACTTGTTTCCAAAATTTTGATGTTGCTTTATACGGCGGGTGAACCCAGGATCTTCTATATGGTAGGCGGAGCACGCTATCATCATGCCACGGCGCACAGTGGACCGAAATTGAAAAGTTGACACTTAGGAATTTAAATTTTAACCTTTCGTATTCTGTGATTTTTTCCATAATGTATTGCTATATAACATTTTTTCGTAAAACCTAACTTAAAAAAGTTATGACACTTTTAGTAACCGGGTTTCATACCGACATACCCTAACGAGCATATGTGTACATCTAGGTATTTTTTCCAATTTCCAGCAATTTTGGCTTCACTAAAATAATTTTTACTATTTCTCAATAAAATATGTATCAATGTGTGCAAAATTCGCGAAAACTCGACGAATCTTAGAGTTTATAGAGAGTTAAGAGTTGGCCATGAAATCAAAGTGACGCTTAGATTTACTTGCTATAAAAAAGGTTACAAAGAGTTGATAGTAGGACATGAAACAAGCGTTGAGAAAATTATTGAAGTTTTTGGGGATTCAGCAAAAGTAAGCAGTGCGTGTTAAACTAACTTAAATTGCAATAAAGGATCCTAATCCTGCAACATATATTTTTTCGCGAAAACTCGACGAATCTTAGAGGTTATAGAGAGTTAAGAGTTGGCCATGAAATCAAAGTGACGCTTAGATTTACTTGCTATAAAAAAGGTTACAAAGAGTTGATAGTAGGACATGAAACAAGCGTTGAGAAAATTATTGAAGTTTTTGGGGATTCAGCAAAAGTAAGCAGTGCGTGTTAAACTAACTTAAATTGCAATAAAGGATCCTAATCCTGCAACATATATTTTTTTGCTATAAACGATATTTTTAACAAATCAAGTAATACATTGTTGTTCAAATTCCGAGAATCAAATCAATCATTGGTCATTAGCTTAAGGCTACCTTATTAACTTACTATCTACGACTCGCTGTTTTCGAAATGGATTGTGATTTAGTGACAAATTCTGATTTATTTGGTTTATTGGTAGACGTGGTAAAGCAAGGGCATGGTACAACGAATGATGGCAGTACCGCTAGACGATTTTTCGCTGACATTAAAACTACCGCCTCAATAAATGGTGTTAATGAAAATCTCATTCATGCATTCTATATAATATTAGGGGCACTTTCATGTTGGTGTCCAATAATGTACAAAATTTCAACATGTACGCCAGAGAAATCATTCGAGTTAGGAGTGGAAAGTGCCTTCCAACGATTAGCTCTTTGATGGATCGAGCGCTTCGAGATATTCATACCTGGGCATCAAATGTCGAGTTGAAAGTCAACGCGGATAAGACGGATATGGTCTTGTTTACAAATTGGATCAGGCGTGACTCTACAGGAGAGACCTTGCACAAAGTATCTAGGAATCATCCTAGACAGTAAGCTATCATGGAAACTCAACGTGGAGGAGAGGGTGAAGAAGGCTTCAACAGCACTTTATGCATGTAAAATAATGCTGGAATGTACGTGGGGCTTATCTCCCTCTCTTTCTAATTGGCTTTTTACAGCGATTGTAAGCCCTTTCTATACTATAGAGTTCTTGTTTGGGGGGAAGCCACACAAAAAGCAACCTACCTCAAAAGATTAGAGGGGGTATGTAGACTATCAATGCTTAGCATTACGGGAGCCCTGAGAACAACCCGGACAATTGCACTGTATGCCATTCTGCACATTCCACCTGTAGACCTGGTAGAAAAGAACATAGCGTTAACAACTGCAACCAGGCTCGGTGCCTCGGGCAGCTGGAGCGCCGACCATACGGCCATAGTAGTATAGCGTCATCAATCACAAGACGAACACACCACCTGATTCCCTATCTGCGCTTCGAGGGCGATCTTAAGGCCACAATAGAGGTGGACGGTTGGCGCAAGGGTGCTCAAATGACGGACGAGGCGATACATGTGTACACAGAGGGTTCCAAAGTAGTGGAAGGAGTGAGGTCTGCGGTATACAGTGCTGGTCCGGAAATAAACAGATCCTACAGGCTGCCGGATTACTGTAGCGTTTTCCAAGCGGAAATAGTAGCCGTAACCAAACCAGTAGAAACCCTGGAAGAAAATAGCCCAAGCTGCAATCGTGTTAACTTTTATTTTGACAGTCAAGCAGCAATTAAGGCAATAATCTCGCATACCACAGCATCTAAATGCGTGTTAGAGTGTAAGCAGTCCCTGGAGAGAATCGGGACAGGGAGAAGCATGCATCTATATTGGATCCCAGGGCATATGGGAATACATGAGAATGAAAAAGCGGATGAATTAGCTAAAAAGGGCGCATCCCTTAAAGCTTGCTCCGTAGACGTCCCAATTAGACTAGGCAAAATTAAGCGAAGGCGAGAGGTGCACATGATCGACTAAGCAGGAAAGGTGTGGGTTCAAGCACGGGGCTGTAAAGTGTCGAAGATTATGTGCAGGTCTTACAACCTTAAACTAACAAAGTTGCTTATGTCATTAAAAAGAGAGGACTGCAGACCCATGACGGGTATTCTGACTGGACACTGCCTTCTGGCGTCAAATGCCTTTAAATTAGGCTTGGTCAGTGATAGCAGATGTAGGAAGTGCGGGCTGGAGGAGGAAGCGATTGAGCACGTTCTGTGCTCTTGCTCTGCGCTTGCCAGGCTAAGAATACAGCTATTAGGAATGATACAGCTGTCAGATATAGAAGCAGCAAGTGGCTGAAATCCTAGGAAGCTTCTAGTATTTGCCAAGAGGAGGAATTATTTTATAACATAGGTCCTGGTTTTTGAAAGGGTTTTTCAGTTTGGTCGTTAAAACAAACTTCTGGTAACACTACGGATTTATTCAGTCCATGTGAGGTCCTCATGGATCGGCCAGTTCAACCTAACCTAACCTTACGTCGAACTATATGAACGGTGTTACATGCCTTCTAGTGTGCATACAATTTTAGTACACGGAGCTTCATAATAGAGCATTTTGATTCCATTCCTATTAGAAAAATTTCCGAATAAGCTGAAGAATCCAGAAATAAAGATTTTAGAGCTTATCGTCGAGACCATGCAAGAAAAATTAGCCGCAAAGCCACAAATGAGGACATTTTAAATAATTTGTTAGTTACTTCTGACCCATTTATTTCATCGAGGAGATCGAAATTACATATTAAGCATGAGGAAATATCTGAAGAAGTGAAAGCTCTACTACTCATACCGCAAAACCTCGACTATGATACAGAAAACTAAATATTTTAGTTTCTCAGTTTTAATTGGGTACGAATATACATACTAAATACGCAACAATTTTATAAGTGTCGATAAAGTTACACACTTAGCAGTTCATATAAAGCCTAAGTGCATATGTACATACATGTAAAAAGGACACAGCTAATATTGCACTCTTTTTTGCTTTATGTTAACTAAGTAATTTTTTGATATCGTAAAAAAGTGACATCTGAGGCTGCTGTATTTCTTCACAGCACTGTAGAAGTAGTTAATAATGAATATTTCACACAATGAACTACAACGGTACATTTCCAGCTGCTCTCATACTTACTCACTTACATACTTACGAGACGCACTCTCAGCTGACATCGTCCATTATGTATGCGGTCATAAACCATGACAAATAATTCTCTATAGAAGTACAAACCTTTAGTGAAGGTAGCAGCATTCAACACGTTGTTAATACACGCATACACACACACACACACACGCACACATTACCACACTTTTCATTCTCACTTTTATTCACATTCATTTCAATAAGAGTTAAAAACATATGTGGCTCACCTTTCCTTTACAATTGCTGATGTCGTCATTGTAGTTATCTTAGAAAAAATTTCCTTCATCATTTTACCATTTCAGAATGAATATTTGTTGTGTCTTATATAGTTGTGTGCACTATACATTTGTTGTTGTTGTGAGTTATTAATGTTAGTTAGCCTAAGGTTATGCAGCTTTTACGCTAATAGTTGCCGTATATCATCAACTTCTATTTAATGATTGAGTTTGCTATGTTGAGAACGTAAATCAGAGTTATTTAGAAGTGCAGTGTTGCGACTGTAATGGGCTTAAGTAAAATTATTTTCAGAGGATTTTTGCATTTCATGTTAACTGGTTATACTCAGTTGAGCAGAGCTCACAGAGTATATTAAGTTTGATTGGATAACGGTTGGTTGTACATATATAAAGGAATCGAGATAAATATAGACTTCCATATATCAAAATAATCAGGATCGAAAAAAAATTTGATTGAGCCATGTCCGTCCGTCCGTCCGTCCGTTAACACGATAACTTGAGTAAATTTTGAGGTATCTTGATGAAATTTGGTATGTAGGTTCCTGAGCACTCATCTCAGATCGCTATTTAAAAGAACGATATCGGACTATAACCACGCCCACTTTTTCGATATCGAAAATTTCGAAAAACCGAAAAAGTGCGATAATGCATTACAAAAGACAGATAAAGCGACGAAACTTGGTAGATGAGTTGAACTTATGACGCAGAATAGAAAATTAGTAAATTTTTGGACAATGCGCGTGGCACCGCCCACTTTTAAAAGAAGGTAATTTAAAAGTTTTGCAAGCTGTAATTTGGCAGTCGTTGAAGATATCATGATGAAATTTGACAGGAACGTTACTCCAATTAATATATGTACGCTTAATAAAAATTAGCAAATTCGGAGAACGACCACGCCCACTTTTAAAAAAAAATTTTTTTTTAAAGTAAAATTTTAACAAAAAATTTAATATTTTTACACTATATAAGTAAGTTATGTAAACACTCAACTCAAGTAATGATATGGTGCAACAAAATACAAAAATAAAAGAAAATTTCAAAATGGGCGTGGCTCCGCCCTTTTTCATTTAATTTGTCTAGGATACTTTTAACGCCATAAGTCGAACAAAAATTAACCAATCCTTTTGAAATTTGGTAGGGGCACAGATTTTATGACGCTAACTGTGACGCTTCTGCGAAAATGGGCGAAATCGGTTGATGCCATGCCCAGTTTTTATACACAGTCATCCGTCTGTCCTTCCGCATGGCCGTTAACACGATAACTTGAGCAAAAATCGACATATCTTTAATGAGCTTAGTTCACGTGCTTACTTGAACTCACTTTGTCTTGGTATGAAAAATGAACGAAATCCGACTATGACCACGCCCACTTTTTCGATATCGAAAATTACGAAAAATTAAAAAAATGCCATAATCCTATACCAAATACGAAAAAAGGGATGAAACATGGTAAGGTAATTGGATTGTTTTATTGACGCGAAATGTAACTTTAGAAAAAACTTTATAAAATGGTTGTGACACCTACCATATTAAGTAGAAGAAAATGAAAAAGTTCTGCAGGGCGAAATAAAAAACACTTAAAATCTTGGCAGGTATTACATATATAAATAAATTAGCCGTATCCAACAGATGATATTCTGGGTCACCCTCGTCCACATTTTGGTCGATATCTGGAAAACGCCTTCACATATACAACTACCACTACTCCCTTTTAAAACTCTCATTAATACTTTTAATTTGATACCCATATTGTATAAACAAATTCTAGAGTCACCCCTGGTCCACCTTTGTGGCGATATCTCGAAAATTCGACCACCTATACAACAACCACTACTCCCTTTTAAAACTCTCATTAATACTTTTAATTTGATACCCATATCGTACAAACCCATTCTAGAGTCACCCCTGGTCCACCTTTATGGCGATATTTCGAAACGGCGTCCACCTATAGAACTAAGGCCCACTCCCTTTTAAAATACTCATTAACACCTTTCGTTTGATGCCCATATCGTACAAACAAATTCTAGGGTCACCCCTGCTCCACCTTTATGGCGATATCTCAAAACGGCGTCACCTATAGAACTATGGCCCACTTCCTCATAAAATACTCTTTAATGCCTTTCATTTGATACACATGTCATACAAACACATTCCAGGGTTTCCCTCGGTTCATTTTCCTACATGGTTATTTTCCCTTATGTTGTCACCATAGCTCTCAACTGAGTATGTAATGTTCGGTTACACCCGAACTTAACCTTCCTTACTTGTTTTTAATTTAATGTTGACATATGTGAGTAAAATTTATTCCACCACGTAAGCTAATAAATAAAAATGAGTCTCTTAATTGTGTGTACCCAAAATAAGTTCATAGGGGGATGGTGCGAAATGTGATCGAACGATCACATGCAAGCAGATTGGAATTTAAGTATGCTCTGTCCAGTGCACGAAATCAGCCTGCTTAATCTCGCTTATGAGATTCTCTCTAGCGAATTGTGAGATAGACTCAAGCCTAAACCCAACGAACTGATAGGACCTTATGAAAGTGGCTTCAGACCTAATAAATCTACTATCGAGCAGATTTTTACGATGCCTCAGATCATGGAATAGACTGTCAGTCGACGAAAATATGGTCTTATCGTCATAAGAGAACCGGCACAGACCATATTTTTGTCGACTTCAAAGCTACCTTGAACAGTGCGAAAAGCTGAATTTAAGATCCCTGCAGTTTTAATAACGCTCTTCCAAATTACGTTTAGAAACACCACCAGTTTCGAAAAATTTGGAAAGAATATCTTTTTGACTCATTCGAAACCAAACGAGGCTTTAGACAAGGCAATTCCCTGTCGCGTCATTTTTTAACCTAATCCTCAGGAAAATAGCTTCAACAGCAGATCCAAGCAGGTATAGTTCAAAATATTGTAACGCATTGTCTTGATAATTTCACCTCATCATCATTCATGCAGCTGCAGCAAGAAGGGTTTTCTAGTGTGCAGAGACGTACTGCACTCGTGAACCTATTAATTTAAGCAGACCAGCGATGTATTTCAGGTCAGAAGGATCTAACTAATCTGCATGAGGCAGTGCTCGCCAAGCGTTTGCATAGCCGACGTAAGGCCCATCTACAGAGGAGCAGACTACAAGTGCCCAGGCGTATTCCCTACATCCATCTTCATTCGGTTTAGTTTTACCGATGTACGCTTGGAGATCCTTATTTACTGTGACGTTGAAGTCAACAAGCTTGGTTTTGTTGGAACGCTACTGACAGCAATCATATATCCTTTTTAGTGTATCACAAATAAGTGTAAATTTTATGGCGAAGAACATCACTTCAATGCTGATGCCGGTTAGACGCTCGCTAACGAGTGCAGACGAAAGCACTTGGCGGAGATTCCTATTTCACCAACACAAATCTAACACCCTAACTAAGCCTTCCGCATTTCTTTTTTTTTCCCACTGTAGTAGATGTTACAAGGTGCGAGAAAAGACAGTTCTTATCTGAAGAAAGACAGCTCCTAGACTGGTATGGCGAAGTAACGCCACACTGGCTCCTTGTTTTCGTGACACGATTCTAGCTGTCACAGGGGCTGATTATCGCAGTAGTTAGAAAGCTTGTGTTGACTTAAGTAAGCGAAAGGGGACGGATGGGCATGACCGCATGATTATATCTGCTTGCCCTGCGGTAATGTGGTGTACATTCCTGTTAATTTTCATACTGTTAAGCTATCAGGTTTTAAATTTTAATAAATATATTAAAAACAAGTAAAATATTTTATTACCCCACTGAAAGCCAAAGCATTGTCGAACTACAGGACGCAAAAAAGTTATAATTTTTGCCTGCCATACATAAAGGGTGCCTCGTATGGAACAACAAATTGGGTGATACTCTGTGGGGATTTTTTTAAATATTGTAAGACGGCAACAAATTTCCAAAAATCAGCTTAATTGAAAGTAATGACCTAACAATGAGGGAGGGGTACTAATTATTCACTTTACAAGTTCCTATGTGCAACTTGTCTTATTTGCTTTTAAATATTGTGACCAATATTAGCAACGCTAAGGGATACTATCATATCTAAGCCAATACTAAGCAGTGACTTGTATGCACATCAACAAATAAATCATTATTTCTATACATATGTCCATACAAGCAGCGGAGAAAACGCACAAACACATGCATATATCTTATCTGAGATGCTCACAAAAGTAGGCAATAATTTGTACAAGTATCACTCACATATACATGCGCATATGAGAAGCTATAAACGTAGTTATAGCTGGTAATTTTATAGCTGGTAACTAACTAGTAAATTCTAGAAATAGAAACGATAGAAATATGCCAACGAGGAAACCAAACAGTATAAAAGCAGCAACATTTGAGGCCCGACCAATCAGTTTGATTTAAGCAAGCTATCAGTTGCGAAGTATAATTGTTATTTTCAAATAGTCTAATAAAAACCATTTTTGCATTATTCAATATTGGAATTATTTATTCAACAGTTTAGTGATTCAAACGTTAGCAGAAGATTTGGAATAAGCGGAATTTCAGAAAGTTCGTCACAATATTATAGTCTGTGAATTTGGAGACCCACATACATGGAGGAGTTCAGCTGCATTTTATGAATTAAGTGTGACCTAAATTCTTTAACAACTTAAATTTACCTTCATACATATATGTATATGTATGTGTGACCTTATACAAATAATCATAAGCAAACACCTTGTATATAGAATATGCGTTTGCTTTAAGAAAACTCAATAGGAACCAAAGCAACGTGAAGATTTTTTTGTGGCTCACAAAATGCAACAAGCTTGCGGCAAATTGTTATTTATGAGTTATGAAATATAAACACACACACACACATACACATTAGGCCGGGTCGATTTGTGGGGAGGCAAAAAAATCGCCCATTGCTCTATGAAAATCATATTCTGGGGATCAAAATAAGAAACTTTGCCGAAGGAACCATACCTCTAAAACGAATTCTGATGTCCCCCCCCTTTGGGTCGTAGGGGCAAATTTTGAAAAATCCCACTTTGAAATGCCTATGTTTTTTCTTTTTGGGGTTTATTTTTCTTTTAGAAATTTATTTAGTCAGAACATATGTAAATGAAAAAATGAATTTAACTTAGTAATAGAAAAGAAATTAAAAATAATTATTAGAAATTAGCGTTTTTACAACCCCCTTTTAAAACCAAGGCATCACTGTGATGCATTTGCATGTCGTAAACATAGTTGTGTGGGTTTTTTATTCAACCGTTTTAAAAAATGAAGGTATCACTGTGACACAATTGTAGATCGTAAAATTGCTTGTGTTGTTTTTTTTAAGCCACCACAAGACACAGCAGGTAGAATTGATATTGCCCCTACCCAAAAGTTCGACCCAAAGGGGGGGAAATCATAATTCGTTTTAGAGGTATGGTTCCTTCGGCAAAGTTTCTTATTTTGATCCCTAGAATACGATTTTCACAGAGCAATGAGCGATTTTTAAATCGACCCGCCCTAATACACATACATATGCACAATATAAACTTGGTTGTTAAACTTTTAAAATAGCCACTGTTGTGATGCAGCTATGAATTAAGTTTGACGGCTCAATAAGTGCTGGCGGAAGTCAAGACTTGTCTGACTTAAATTCTTTTAAACTCGTGACTAAACTTTTTTCTTTCTCTTAATTTATTTGCAGGTTCTTGTCTGGAGTATGGACATTCATGTTGGGGTGGTGAGTACTAAAAATATTCATCTGGTGTTTTCACTTTAATGTATTCTCTTAAAACAGCACACGGCAAACGGTCTAGTGGTCCAGCAATTGGTGCCAATAATGCTCAGCATGGTTTAAGCGGCGCGAAGAATTTACGAACCTTTGAGTTGAATGTGTTGAGCGATGAAAACACAAATCAAAATGCTGAAAATAAGGTGAGTTATATTCGGGCTTTAGTCTTCAGGCTGAATTAAAAGTCATTACTTAGTGCCAAAAAACAGATGATCTGAAATTCCTATCAATCGATTGCTCTTAAACTATCCCGCCACGTTTTTCCTGGAGCAGTTATATGATTTCTTGTAGGGCTCTCTAGTTGAACTTGGGCTGCAAATGCATAATATTGGAAAGGAAGCTGTTCTGAATGCTTCAATATGAACAATTGAGATGTCTCGCAGACTCGGCGGAGTGGAGGCACCACAATTGTGTTTAGGCAACGTGTAATAAAATAAGAAAATATGAAGCGAGATATTTCTCGTTATAATATTACTTTTATTAAAGTGAAAGATGTGATTAGAACAAATATTTTACCTGGTTTGCAATGAAATATGGCGGGGTTCCTCGGGACGGTTATAGCTGTGGTTCGCTCGACAATCGCTGAAAAAGTAGACGGTTGCCTTGTCGAGGACAACCGTTGAACCGCGGAAAAAGTATCCGGTTTTAAGGGGAAACTTCCCCACACAGTTGTACCGGCATGTATATATATATATGTGTACGGACAGAGTAGATGAGGTCCCTTGGTGGAGCTTGAGTGGGAATTTTCTACACTTTCAGACGAATAAATAAATACATAAAAAAATGTTCGTTGCATATATTCCCATGTATAACCCCCTTATGCGCGGATGGGTTATATTCGATAAACAAGGTATTTCGTAATTAATCCCTATTAAAGTTGATACCTGTGTGTTTTTTTTTATTTATTTTTAAGGATGCGTGTACCTTCGTCAGACTATATCAAAAATGTGCGCCCAGTGAACATGCATGTATCAGGGGTTTGATAAGCGTAATACAAAGCTTTATAGCTTCAGAGGTTACAAATATGAATGTATCATACACATATTTAGCACGCGAGACTCTGGCCGCTCCAAGTTCCTCATGGTACTATAATGTGGGGGCGACCGGTATGACTTAAAAGGCTTAATGTCGCCATGGTAACCCTTCCCGAGATGGGTGGGCTAGTACCTTAATGGTGCTTTGTTACCGGAACGTACCGCTTCTAAATCCGCCGAAGGACCAACAACATCGTTAACACTCCCCAAAAACCTTCGGGGAGTGTCTTTATAATTTAATTAATGCAGCAACAACAATGAACTTCAATTTCCTTTAAGGATGGTTTGAGAAGGAAGTCCGTTATATTTCTATCCAAATATGGCCATAGGAGGCTTGCGACCTTTCATTGTATCCAATTGATCCAAAATAAATCCGTTGCGCTTGAAATGCATTGTCCCCTCAACTCGGGAGGGCACCAAATGGTGGAGTTGGCAGCTTCATTTATGTAAATTTTGCAACTACCACCACAACAAAGCGGTCCCAGATGTTAGGTCATACTATAACGGTGCGCCTTTGTAGGTGACTGATTTCCACATACTGGTTTCCGCTAGGTTTTAATTTCACTTAAAAGATTTCTATTGATCGCTTCTTTTCTCGAATGCCTTCCACCATACCAGAGCGCCATGCGCAACAGTACTTCGACAGCCGCTGTTCCTTATAAAGTCCATTTCGCATGTTGACCTCCCTTTTTCATTCCTCATTCAGCTGAGGATAGAGATTTATGATTTTGCTTTTGAGTTTCGCCAAGTTGAAGGGGGCGGAGGTGCTTTCCTTATAAACAGGGCAAGTTGCGTTGCCCGAAATGTTGCAAGTTGCTGGTGCCATGAACTTAATGGTTACTGAAAGAGATCTATCTGTCAGCACTAAGTCCGCAGGGTGTGTGATTTCGCTAGTTATTTTTCTTTAACAGTTTCCAACTTAGGGGACTTCAAATATACCCGTGGCAGGTAAGCCTGTCGTAAGAAGCAACTAAAATACTAAGTTGGTTCATGGGGTTGTTTCAAGGGGCAATTATAACTTCTCTATCCCAATTTTCAACCGCAGCGTTACGTATCCTGGTTCTGTTAGAGCCGAGGCTCTGGCGAGCACAAGTTTCTCATGGATCTATGGGCTGGGAGGGCGCTATGGTCTAGAATGTTTCATAGTAAATCGTTCCCGAGATGGTCGGGCTAGTACCATAATGGTGCTAGTTACCATAACGTACCGGATCTGCATCCGGCAAAGGACCATCAACTTCGATAACATTACCCAAAAGCTTCGAGAAGTGTGCTTACAACAACAACAACAACAGCAACTTTCTCTTAGCTACCGGTACCCATAGGAGAGGCTAAGGGACCTGTCATTGTGTGCTGCCCTTGTAAGTCATTTTACATAACGAGGCAGCGCACATAATGGTTATGACGAGTCCTTGATAGAGTCCTGTATTCCAATTGTCTACTTTATGGAAGCAAATGATTTTTAGAAGACCGTTTTATATCGTCTCCAATTTTTCCAAGGTATTTATAATTCTGTAAGCTTGCCTTTCAAACTTCCAGGTATAATTACCATGAGTACTTCCCTCCGAATCTTCCTTTCGATATATTCATTAATCAAGCTAAGTGGAGCTTTTGTGTATTCCTTTCTCAGAGCGTAACCAAGGCTCGGGCTGCACTTGCCTGCAGAATATATGGGCATTCAGTATTTTCGTAAGCAGAAGTTTTGACCTTTCCAATTTCTCCGGTAAAATATGCGTCTTAGGTAAGTCAATGCATGCTGAGGTTATTTTCCATATTATTACATCAAAATTATTTTTATTTTTGTTGAGAGCCGAACAGATCCAAAGCGCAGTTGTTGTGGGTCATAAAGCGCCCTTAGATTCATCCTTGATCTAAATCTTTAGCTAATTGCATTCCTTACCTTTACGTAGGATGGTGGGAGAAGCTGTTTTAAGGTACGCGAGTATCATATATTTCTAAATCAGCCGAAAGACTCAATGAGCACATTGGAACCAAAAAAATGAAGTTATAGGTGTCCCTTAAACTCCATTTTAGTAGCAAGAGATTGGCAATCCTATTGTTGTGGCTCCCTTAAACGTCAAGTTGTGAAGGCAACAGTCTTATACCCTGCCAAGTCTAGTGGCAAAAAATAAAGAATAGCGTACAGAGCAAAACTTGTAGTTCCCCCAATTTATCCAATTATGTTACACAAAGTGTCTGTACTTAAGCTATAGCAAATCATTCTTCAGCCCACTATCTTGTCATTTATTCACTAAATTTTATAACTTTACTAGCAGACCCGGTAGACGTTGTTCTGCCCTAAGTTTGGCCTATCTGCATACATTTTAAAAAGCTTTTTCCGTCTAACTCTGCCCTCCCCCCCTCTTCACTTTTTCCTAATCCTTTTATTCACTCCTCCCTCCGTCTTTTTCGCTTCATCTATCTCCATCTTCGTCTCATTCTATCTCTTTCTCAGTCTCCTTCTCTTTCTCTCTTTTCTCTTCTCTCAAGTTCTTTTAATTCTTCTTCATCCCTTATTGCCTGTCCCAGAGGGTGGTATGTACTTTATTCCAGTCCCAGTCCCAGTCCCACTCCGAGTCTCAGTCCCAGTCCTAGTCCTAATCCCAGTCCCAGACCGTCTCTGGTCTACTTCCCGGAAAGAAGGATCGTAAATACTAATATAGGCAAATTTATTTACCAAATTTCAGGCAAATCGAATAGGACGTATGTAAATAGGTATGTGGGTATTACTAATTCATGTCTTTATTTCGGCTTCGAATGCATATTTATCAGTTTTGCCAGGTTGATGCGACTAAATCGAATAACACAATGAAAATTACTTTAGAGCTCTCAGCAATAGCTTCCATTTGATATTCATATTACCCACACATTCTAAGGGTATCCCGGTCCACGTTTTGGCCTATAACTCGAGACCCTAGTCACCCAGCGTTGTAATATATTACTCTGTACTAAAGCACTCATCAACAGCTTTCATTTGATATTCATATTGTATAAACACTGTCTAGGCATTCACGGGCCCCCATTACGGCCTATATTTCGAGACCCTGTACGTCGATCGCAACCACCGCGTGAGGTATACGCAACTTGTGTCAACGTTTGAACAAAATCGACCAACGCATCTCTTCAAACACCGGCGACCAACTAACACACATTTTAGCATTTCTGTTTATATATATATATTTTTATTGTTCACACTTCACTATAATATTAAAACGAAATGCAGATTTTCGTTGCTGTTGAAATTCGGCTTGAAAACTGCACATGGAACAACTAAAGACTCTCCTGAATTAAAGCAAAATGTCATAGTACCTCTAAATAGCGGGCCCCCTTACAAACCCCGGGCTCGGGGCTAATCCCCCCCCCTCTCATCGGGCCTGGTGATGTGCTATACTTGATATCATTCGCTATAATATTTTTTATTGATAAGCACGTTGTTTAATTAAAAACCAACCAATTACACGGAAGTATATCCGCACCAACTGAAAATATGAGTACCGGTGCGTATACGTATCATTTTGTTAGTACGTATAAACATATAAAAAAAATTTCCAATAAAATAATATTGCGACTATAAACTGAGATATAACCTATCCTATATTTCAAGTTAGATCAAACTACACACGGGGTGCAAAACAAATTCAAAATCGGTTCAGTAGTTTAGGAGTCCATCGCGGACATACAATGTGACACGTGATTTTTATATATAAATATTAAGCAAGCTCTTTCTCACATAGCTCGACATTGATGATGCGTTCGCTTCAGCTGAGAGTTTACTACGCAGAGCTATTAGCAGCGGAGATTCCTTACACGATATGAATGATTCCACAAAAACACGCAGCAATTTAAATTTACCCAAATATGCCAGCGAGAGTGAGAGTAAAAGCGCAATAATGCGAGGCGAGAGTAATCGTATAGAAAATCGAGCAGTAAAACAGGCAGAGAGACACCCGCCACAACAACAACATAAACAACAAGAGCAACAACAATCGTCTTTATCATTACAACAACAACGCAAATATCCTCAACATGCTGAACGTTGGCGTCGTTTTCCTTTTTATGCCTCACGTGCCAGTTTTGGCAATTCACCATTGGCGTTAACCGAGGTAGCACCACAACTTGCAGAGATACAACCACGAAATTCTGATAATTATTTCCTACAACAACTAGGACAGCTGGCAGATGAAAGATTTGATGCTGATGGTGCATATTATGAGGTTCTATAAAATAAAATATAAAATTATGATGCAGCTTTTGGGGATTAGAGGGTGTAGTAAAAGCGGGGTAATATGAATTCGTGTGTTCCAAACGACAGTGCTCTGGATCATGATATCAATTTAACATGCAACTATAGCAACAAAATATATCAGGATCACAATGGCTGCTAAATTTTTGTGGAGATCGGGATTACTGTCCATTGAAATGCAGTAAATGCAATTAATGGTTAATGGCCGCTTAGGTAGGGACACACACATAGAAATAGTAACGCACACACATACACACAGGTAAACAAGAACTTGCCAATACTTTTGTTTGTTTAAAGGAAATTTAAAAAAACATGTCCTGAGTTTTAATATTAATTCATTCCAATATTTTCTGACTGTGTATAATAATAAGTAAATATTTAAATATTTATTAATAAAAAAGGCTCTAAATGTAAACATTTATTTATAAACATTAGTATATATTTTATTATAAGAAAAAAAATTTTGTAAATTTACTTCCGTAAGACTTGATCAAAAAATTGGTGTCAATCTTCGAAAAAGAATATAAAAATAAATTGTACATATATAAATTTGTTCTGTCACAATGTATACTAAAAAAGATAAATACCAAAACTAAATTATTTTCCAATAAAAATATTTGTCAAAATATTGATGATATGGGCTGGATACATCAATTTTATTGACGACTGTAAAAAATTGAAAATTTACCTTAATAAAGGCACAATAATGCAAAAAAAAGTTGTTTTACTTTTCCTACATATTCGGACATAGAATCCTCAATCGAAGCCGTGAGACTGAAAAAAGTCCTATCTAAGGAGTTTCGAGTCCAGGGACTAATAAAAAAGGACGACAGGGAATGGTCACACAGTAGGGAAGAGCCCTTTCAGGCATTACTAAACACACACTTCCCGCAGAGCGAGAGGTACCAGATCATACATACTGGGTTCGTGGTCATAAGGGGATATAAGGTAACGAAAAGGCCGATAAGTTGACAAGAGAGGGTGCAGCACTCGATGAACCGACGGTAGACGTCCCAATATTTTTGGAGAAATTAAAAGAAGACAGGAGCTGCATATGATCCATCAAGCTGGAAAGACGTTGGCAGAATAGCGGGGCTGAAAAATTTCTAAGATCATGTGCCATTCCTACGAATTAGACTAACAAAGTGGCTCATTTATCTGAAGAGAGAAGATTTAACGCTTACGATGAGCATACTATCTGGACATTGCCTTCTGGCAAAATAGTGAGAATTCAAAAACATTTGGCATGTCGGAACCCAAGGAAATATGCCGAAGAGCGCCGTGATGTGATGGTAGCGTGCTCCGCCTACCACACCGAAAATCCTGGGTTCACGCCCCAGGCAAAGCTACGTCAAAAATTTTAGAAACAAGTTTTTCAATTAGAAGAAAATTTTTAAAAGGGGGGTCGCCCCTCGGCAGTGTTTGGCAAGTACTCCGAGTGTATTTCTGCCATGAAGAGCAAGCACTCAGTGAAAACTCATCTGCCTTGCAGTTGTCGTTCGGAGTCGGCATAAAACAAGTAGGTCCCATGCAGCTAATTTGTAGGAAAAAATAAGAGGAGCACTACGTAAATTGGAAGAGAAGCTCGGTCTTAAATGTCTTCGGAGCTTATCGCGACCTACATTTATTTATTTAACCGAAATACTCCGTAATGATTTCGAAAATAATAGTAAAATGATCAGGTAAAAGTGTTGAAATGAACCCGAAAACAGTCTTGAAGCAGTCTCAAAATGATCATGAAACGGGTACAGAAACATTTCAAAAATTACTTCGAAATTATCATGATAATAATTCCAAAATGGTCCTGCAATAGTCTCGAAAAAATTCCGAAACAGTACTGAAATGACCTTAAATAATATCCCGCAACGATCCGAAAATCACCTCGAAATAGTGCTGGAATTAACACGAGGAGTTCCCAAATAGTTCAGAAATCATCCTAAATCATTATTTATACGCGATATTAGGCAGGCTGATTCCGCGATAATTGGCCCTTGAGGTTGGGACAGAGTACACTTAAATTTAAATCTGTAAGTATTCGCTCGTCCTACTATATTTTGCATTAGAGTTGATGTATGCTCTTTACCAACTCTTCGCATCCGTGTTTGAAATACCCGGCGGCTATTCCCTAATTACCTGCGGCCTTTTGATCTTTTAGCCCGAAAATTGCCATTCTCTCTTCGTCATAGTGGAGTGCCGGAACGTGTTTTCCTTCAACGGCGATTGGGTATTGGATTCGTCTTTTCCCTCACTAGCTAGCAATGAGGAAAAGTTTTCCCTCCACAACTTAAGCACACTCAATTACCAGGTCGTTATTATCGTTCCTGTATGAGTCTGTCCCGGTCTTGAAACCTTCTTTCAGGCGCCGGATTTTTTGGTATAATTATGGTCTGGTTTTTTCAACTTAGCTCGCTTCTAGCGTATTAGGTTGGCCATCCTTGGACATTTTTCCTGAGTCGCAGATAAAGTTTGCCTATTCTCCAGGAAACTTTCCCAAACTGCGAGTACAACATATCCCACCTTCTTCTTCATTTAGGAGATGTAGTCTGACCCTATACCGTACGCCAAGGTACACCAAGTACTTTCCAATCCTATGTCGGTATATCCGAGTTCTGACCATGCAGAAGACGCAGCGTATCTTCCAACTTCATCACGCTAAGTATCCATACCTTGAATTTTGGTATCCTGGGGATTTACGCTCTATCGACCATCTAAATACGCGCGTTCGTACCTTGCCTTTGGAGGTTTAGAATAACTTACGCTAACCACGTCCATCTTTACACCATTGTACCACTCCGCCATATAAAACGTTGAAAGTGGCTTACTTCATTCTTCCCCCATCACCTTTAGCATTAAGGTAATAAGGTGCCTTTCATAGATTTCCACCTTAAGGTGGACATCTATGCGAAAGATTGTCACTATCATTGGCTGATTTGCCACATCAATCAAATTCTCGGCAACAGCCGGGGTATTTGAGTTACCTCCAGTGGGCCTCTCCGAGAAAGCCAGAGTCCAATTACCTCTCTTTGGCATATCTCCTCCTTCTACATCGGTTGTTGGAAATCGCCAGTTTTGACGTCCCTTCTCTGACATACAGCTTTATATTCCATTACCTTGTGTATGCGGCTAGCCTGCGTCGCGGTCCTGGGACGAGGTCTATTTTGAAATCAGGTTTGTCGCCTTCAACCGAAATGTGCCTATTTATTCTGCAGCTTGAGGCTTCCTCCTCATGGTACCGTTTGCAGTACTGAGGGTTTCTCGCAGAAAAGCACTTGACCTACCTTCGACCTACTTCTGCCGCCTCACTGGAACCATCCCAACCGCTCACTCTTGGAGCGACCACTGCTCATAATCGTTGGACTATTCATAGTACTGCGCCTTACTATGCTCCGTACTCCTCTTCACTCTACTTCCCTTCTTCGATTCACTTGCTGTTCCATCATGGTCCTCGTTGACTCTCCACAATATATTCCACGTAACTTATAGTGCTATTGTCTTCTTTGGCTTGCAACTCTGTTCTCCCTCTCTCATCCTCCTTATGATTGAGTAGAAGATACTGAGTATTACATCTTGTTAGTACGTCCACCTGCCCGACAAGGCGGGCTTAACGGTTTAGTTTTAAATATGGGGTAAAAAGCCATCCGCCACAGCAGAGCCCCCTTACTGTGTTAAGGTCTTCGTAATCTCCCCAGGAAGACTCCGTTGGAATGCAGCAGGAAATATCCCCTTGCTGCAAATCATCCAATAAGCATGATCCGCTTAACAGCCTAGATAAGGGTGGGGGAAGTTCATGGTCAACGATATCCCGCCGCCTGCCTATGGGGCGGATTGACATAGATGAAAGCCACTAAAGAGCCCAGATAAATGGTCAGGCGCTATGGAGTTCGTCTAAAACTTCACACCACCGACAAGATGCCTACGATCTCCCCATTTCAATCTTGATTGAAATATAAATCTTATACAACAACGATCTGAAAGTCATGATAGTAGCTTTTGTGCAATGGAACCGTGTAGAAACATCAAAGGCAATATTTACATGTGAAAACCTAGTTTTTATTTGTGCTTTTACGTTCCTTCTATCATTTACTTTCTTAAGTATTATATACCGGGTCTGATATTGATTGGAATGGAAATTGTATAATGACAATCAAGTGTTACTGAAAGCCTCTATAGTAGCTTTTGTTGGACGAATCACTAAAGTCAGTACTTACCAGCGAAAAACTTTGTTTTGTCTCTTCCCCACCTTTTCGCCAATCTTCCATCTCTTTGTTTACCCGTTCCGAACGTCTCATTAGTAGCTTTTGTTCGATGAAATGTTGACAAACTGTCAATGTCATTATTTACCGTTGGTTTATTTCTGCTGTTACAAAAACCACTTCAGCCTAGCCTGCTATATAAAGTTTGCTCTGTGTTTCGAATAGCAGTCAACGATAAATCCTGAAATCGTCTAGTTAATACACTTTTTTTAATTTATAAAGAAAAATGAAATTTCTTTTAGTAATCGCGGTAATAATGGTTGGAGTTGCTAGCTCATCAGTATCGAAAAAAAATTTGATTGAACCATGTCCGTCCGTCCGTCCGTTAACACGATAACTTGAGTAAATTTGGAAGTATCTTGATGAAATATTGTATGTAGGTTCCTGGGTACTCATCTCAGATCGCTATTTAAAATGAACGATATCGGACTATAACCACGCCCACTTTTTGGATATCGAAAATTCCGAAAAACCCAAAAAGTGCGATAATTCATTGCCAAAGACGGATAAAGCGATGAAACTTGGTAGGTGAGTTGAACTTATGACGCAGAATAGAAAATTGGTAAAATTTTGGACAATGGGCGTGGCACCGCCCACTTTTAAAAGAAGGTAATCTAACAGTTTTGCAAGCAGTAATTTGGCAGCCGTTGAAGATATCATGGTGAAATTTGGCAAAAACTTACTCCTATTACTATATATGTGCTAAATAAAAACTAGCAAAATCGGAGAACGACCACGCCCACTTTAAAAAAAAAAATTTTTTTAAGTCAAATTTTAACAAAAAATTTAATATCTTTACAGTATAATAATAATAATAATAAACCCAACGGATTAATGCGCTCCAAAGCCCGCCCAACCGACACGAGGGGCGCATCCGCATGACGCACGGATTTGTTTTTGTTTTTGCCGAGTTGTTGATAGGCGGAGGTTTGTTAAGCGTCGAGATCTAAAACTGCTCAGCTACAGAATAAAAATCATCAGCTGAGTATTATATACATAACAGTTGAAAATTATACATATAGTAAATTGTTAAATAAGTTAAGGATTTAGCATATAAAGATTTGTATTTTTTTTTTATTTTTATTTTGTTACGAGTTAAGATAGGATAGGACAGTTTTCCTTATAGTAAAAAGTGAATCCGTTATATCAAATGAATTCGAGTGAGAGTTAAAATCATAACACAAACACCAGAAAGGTTCATTTAATTCGAAATTCGTTCTGCACTGCCTCAAAAGAAGAGGTTTGTAATGTCTTGACGCTCGTGATGGGACATTGAAGTTTACTTCGTTCAAAAGAAAGGGGCTAGAAATTAGTCCATTCAGTAGTTTAGCCATAAATAATACGCCTAGCATTTCTCTACGGCTAGCGAGAGTTGGAAGATTGATAAGCCTTAACCGACTAGTATAAGGTAAATTATGTCAACATTCAACTCCAGTAATGATATGGTGCAAAAAAATACAAAAATAAAAGAAAATTTCAAAATGGGCGTAGCTCCGCCCTTTTTCATTTAATTTGTCTAGGATACTTTTAATGCCATAAGTCGGACAAAAATGTACCAATCCTTGTAAAATTTGGTAGGGACTTAGACTCTAGGACGATTACTATTTTCTGAGATAAAGGGCGAAAACGGTTGAAGCCACGCCCAGTTTTTATGCACAGTTGACCGTCTGTTCTTCTGCTCGGTCGTTAACACGATAAATTGAGCAAAAATCGATATATCTTTACTAAACTCAGTAAACGTACTTATCTGAACTCACTTTGTATTGGTATAAAAAATGGCCGAAATCCGACTATGACCACGCCGACTTTTTCGATATCGAAAATTACCAAAAATGAAAAAAATGCCATAATTCTATACCAAATACGAAAAAAGGGCCACTCCCTTTTAAAACCCTCATTTATACCTTTAATTTGATACCCATATCGTACAAACACACCACCTTTATGGCGATATCGCGAAAACGTGTTCACATATAGAACTAAGGCCCACTCCGTTTTAAAATACTCATTATCACCTTTCGTTTGATACCCATATTGTACAAACGCATTCTAGAGTCAACCCTGGTCCACCTTTATAACGATATCTCGTAAAGGCGTCCACCAATAGAACTAAGGCCCACTCCCTTTTAAAATACTCATTAACACCTTTCACTTGATACCCATATCGTACAAGCAAATTCTAGAGTCACCCCTGGTCCACATTTATGGCGATAAGTCGAAAAGGTGTCCACCAATAGAACTAAGGCCCACTCCCTTTTAAAATAGTCATTAACACCTTTCACTTGATACCCATATCGTACAAGCAAATTCTAGAGTCACCCCTGGTCCACATTTATGGCGATAAGTCGAAAAGGTGTCCACCAATAGAACTAAGGTCCACTCCCTTTTAAAATAGTCATTAACACCTTTCACTTGATACCCATATCGTACAAGCAAATTCTAGAGTCACCCCTGGTCCACATTTATGGCGATATCGCGAAAACGTGTCCACATATAGAACTAAGGCCCACTCCGTTTTAAAATACTCATTATCACCTTTCGTTTGATACCCATATTGTACAAACGCATTCTAGAGTCAACTCTGGTCCACCTTTATAACGATATCTCGTAAAGGCGTCCACCAATAGAACTAAGGCCCACTCCCTTTTAAAATACTCATTAACACCTTTCGTTTGATACCCATATCGTACAAACATTCTAGTCACCCTTGGTCCACTTTTATGGCGATATCTCGAAAAGGCGTCCACCTATAGAACTAAGCCCTCCCCCCCCCCCCCCTTTTAAAATACTCATTAACACCTTTCGTTTGATACCCATATCGTACAAACATTCTAGTCACCCTTGGTCCACTTTTATGGCGATATCTCGAAAAGGCGTCCTCCTATAGAACTAAGGCCCACTCCCTTTTATAATACTCATTAAAACCTTTCATTTGATACCCACCCATAGATCTAAGGCCCAGTCCCTATTAAAATACTCATTAACACCTTTTATTTGATACCCATATCGTACAAACGCAATCTAGAGTCACCCCTGGTCCACTTTTATGGCGATATCTCGAAAAGGCGTCCACCTATAGAACTAAGCCCTCCCCCTCCCCCCCCCCCCCCTTTTTAAAATACTCATTAACACCTTTCGTTTGATACCCATATCGTACAAACATTCTAGTCACCCTTGGTCCACTTTTATGGCGATATCTCGAAAAGGCGTCCACCTATAGAACTAAGCCCTCCCCCCCCCCCCCCCTTGTAAAATACTCATTAACACCTTTCACTTGACACCCCTGGTCCACATTTATGGCGATAAGTCGAAAAGGCGTCCACCTATAGAACTAAGGCCCACTCCCTACTCATTAAAACCTTTCATTTGATACCCACCCATAGATCTAAGGCCCAGTCCCTATTAAAATACTCATTAACACCTTTCATTTGATACCCATATCGTACAAGCAAATTCTAGAGTCACCCTTGGTCCACCTTTATGGCGATATCTCGAAAAGGCGTCCACCCATAGAACTATGGTCTACTCACTCTTAAAATACTCTTTAATACCTTCCATTTGATACACATGTAATACAAACACATTCCAGGGTTACCCTAGGTTCATTTTCCTACATAGTGATTTTCCCTTATTTTGTCTCCATAGCTCTCAGCTGAGTATATAATGTTCGGTTACACCCGAACTTAGCCTTCCTTACTTGTTTTTTTTTTTTTAATTTATAAAGAAAACTGAAATTTCTTTTGGTAATCGCGGTAATAATGGTTGGAGTTGCTAGCTCAATGGCTGCTGTCTCTGAAGCGAGAAGTCGTAAGTTTGGAGGCATTCAATTGGTCGTAAAATATTTTTTTTCTTTACTGAACTCAAAATGCTATCCACGTTTTCTGTTTGAATTCAACAAGTTGCAATTCATATTCAGAAAATTACAACTAAAATAAATATGTAAATGTAAAGCGCGATAACCTGGAAAGAGATTTTAGGCCGATTTTTTCTCGTCTAATTTCCTACGAATTGGCAGGATGGGACCTATTTATTTTATGCCGACTCCGAATAGCATCTGCAAGGCAGTTGAGTTTTCACTGAAAATTGCAACTAAAGCTCGGAATTTTCAATATCAATTTAGAAAGCTCAGTTCAAGACAAGACACCTTCAGTACAAGGTGGTGTTATCCTATCAGCTGATTGCTTCTTCTTGACAATTTCCAAGAAACGTCTTGGCACAGCAAGATGTCAGTTAATCGAAAAGCAAATTTTATTTTAATTTGATGCCCGGCGAAATCGACCCAAGGATGTAAAATCGAAAGAAAATTAGTATTGGTTTTGATTAACTGACATATTACAGTGCCAAGGCGTTGCTGGGAAATTATTAAGAAGAAGCAATCAGCTGATGTTATAACACCACTTTGTAACTCAGTACATGGCAAGGCGAATTAGGGACCAGGCAAGGCGAATCTATACAGGTGGTGGCAAAGCGAATTCAATCAATTCGCCGTGCAGATGAATGTCAAGTCAAAAGAACATTTTCATAGATTTCGATTAGATTTTATTGTACAAGGCTTTGTATGGAAAATTATCAAGAAGAGGCAATCAGCTGATGGGATAACACCACCTGTAATGAATTCGCCTTGGGACCAGGTGTTGTTATCCCAATAGCTGATTGATTATTGATTATTTTGCATACAATGCCTTGTACTACAACATGTCAGTCAATCGGAATCAATGAAATTTTTTTTTTTTGACTTGACATTCTTAAGTACGACGAGTTGGTTGAATTCGCTTTGCCACCACCTTGAATGGATTCGTCTTGATTGAAGCTCATAGAATTATAATTTACTTTCAGAAAAATACAAATTTTGTTGATAACCGTTTGATAGAAACGCGTTCGCTACTTTCCTCCGATAAATGTTTGTTATCTCTAACTAACTGCATATGTACATGCCAAAAATGGTAATTACTTCGCCACACAACAGCAGTTGATACAATTTGTAAATTATATAACCAGAGTTAATTCATATATTTGAAAATATATACGGAGCAGCACTTTGCCCGCTTTCATTTTGTAATTTATTCGTTTTCGAAGTTAACTTTTGAACGGCGATTGCACTGTTTTGAAGACGATTGAAGTTTTGAAGTTAATAGCTGTAAAGATCGGATTGATTTTGGGAACGGCCACAGAAAATTGTATGACCGTTATTAGCAGATTGTGAGTTTTAAGAACAGCAGGTCTTAGGCGTCTTGGCTGTTATGCGAGTAGGCGCGAGTTGGAGCACGGCTTTTAAAATGACCAATACAGCAATGTAGCTATGAATTAAGTGTGACGGCTTAATAAGTGCTGGCGGAAGTCAAGACTCGTCTAACTTAAATTTGCTTTAACTCCTCGCTTAACTTTTTCTTGTTCTCTGTTTTTTTGCAGCTCATTGTTATGAATATGGACACGCGTACTTGGGTGGTGAGTATCAGGGACAATTATTTGTGTGTTTTAGTCTTTATTACAAACATAAATTCGTGTTCTTGTTTTTGTTTTTTTTTTTTTGCTGCCAGGATACGGCAAATAATAAAGTGGTCTAGAAATTTGTGCTAATGAAGCTCAGCATGGTTTAAGCGGTGCGAAAAACTTTCGAAAGTTTAAACTGAATTTGTTGGACGATAAAACACCAATCGAAATAAAATGTAATCCAGGATTGTGACTTTATCTGAAGTTTTAAATAAAAACAATTTTTGTTGTTATATCGGCCTACTGATTTGTAATATCGCGAGTTAATACATCCCAGAGCACGGGGAAAAAGTGTCAATAAAATATGACACTATGGCATCATCGCCATAAACAAAGTCCAATTTTCACAACTATTCTGTAACAGATGTCGCAGTGCTGTGAATATCAATTGGCAAGAACCAGAATTGAAGTAGGAATAATGAAGACAAACAAAAAACCGCTGTGATGGCTGAATGGTTATAGCAGCGGCGCCTAAACGTTGCCGATGAAGGAATTTAGCAGTTCCCGAAGTGGATCTATACAACGAGCTTTGGCAGTTGTCTAAATTTTTTCTTTCTTCTATTCTAATTTAAAATTTTTTCAATTAAGAAAAAATATATTATAACAATAATAATGATAAAATAATTATTGTTAGGCCTTGAGCTTGATATTAACTCGCGATGTTTTAAATAAAAGCAAAACAAACAAAAAATTACTTTGTACCAAAATGTTAGAGGACCACCATTAGAGCTCTTAAAAATATTCGAATAATTCGATTGATCGATTAATTGATTTTAGATCTTTTTACGTTTATTGAATTTTGCTAAGTTAGAAAAAATTAATTGTATTAAGAAAATTTTATAAACGTATTTCGAAAAGTTTTAGAAAAAATGCACAAGTTAAACTTAAAAAAAAAAATAAAATAAATTTAAAAAAAAAGTAAGGACATGTGCAACGAACGAAAATTAAAAAAATATCTTCCACAAATTTCAAGATTTCGAGACGTTTTTAAGAACCTTCAAGAAAATTTAAAAAATTAAAAAAATATATATTTTAAGAAAACCCGATGTAAGCCGAATTTGGAGAAATTTACAAAAAAAAGAGAAGATCAAAAAAAAAAAAATGTATACAAATTTTCCAAATTAAAAAAAATATTTTCTTTTGCATAATCATTGGTTCGAAACGAGCTCCAAGGCCCTAACGACAATTCTTTGCCATTATAATTTTTATTTTTATATACATATTTTGTTATTTTAAAAAAAATTTTATATTAGATTAATGGAAAGAAAATTTTACAGCGAACCGCCATAGCTGGTGATATAGATTCTCTTCGAGAGTTGCCAAACTTCTAATTTTGAAAACGTTTTCGGAAAAGTTCGAGAATTCACACACCTAGACTTGCAAGGTAGAGTGAACAGAAAGTCTTAGTACCATGTAGCCCAAAAGCTGCAAGGACGAAAGAGGAGTGGATTCGTGGCAGTATACCAAGAAAAGACAAAATGCGTAATAAGCTAGAAGGAGGTATCGACGAAACTTCGGATTCCCATTGTCTTGCGTGACAAAGCAATTCCTTTCTGCGGAACTTATCGATTGCAGCAACCTCCTTGGGCAGATGCCCATCCAAAGGTAAAAATCTGTAGCGCCGAAGCTGGTTGGTGTCTTGATCGAAGCGATGCATGATGTATCAAAGTAACCGCTTTCAATATTCGATTCAGCGGGATGGTATACTGATATCAATATCATCAGCGTACGCCAGTAATTGTACGCTCTCATAATGGGTTGTACCGTTACTGTTCAGTTCTGTTGCTAGAATTATCTTCTCCAGTATTATGCTAAAAAAATCGCTTGAAAGGGAGTCGCCTTGTCTGAAGCCTCGTTTGGTTTTGAATGGCTTGGAGAGGTCCTTCCCAATCCGTACGGAGTTCATGGCGTTGCTCAACCTCATTTGGCAGAGCCTTATTATCTTTGCAGGTAACTTAAATTCAGACATATCAGCATACAAGCAGCTTATTTTCGCAATTTCAAAGGCTGCTTTGAAGTCGTCGAAAAGAAGGTGAGTATCGATTATCTTATCGTAAGTCTTGTCCAGCATCTGGCCCATCATGATGATCTGGTCGATAGTAAATTTAGCATGTCTGAATACGCACTGAAAGGGTGCAATAAGTCTGTTGACTATGGGCTTCAGTCTTACGCACAGTACGCTATATAGTACGCTAGATAGAACCTTAAACGCGATATTAAACGGGCTGATTCCAAATAAGTTGGCGCGGTTTGCGGGATAGCCTTTCTTGCGGATGGTGGTAGGGTGCAATTAAGTTCTAATCTGGAGGGATGCGCTCCTCCGACCATACTTTGGACAGAGGTGGATGCATGCTCTTTACCAACTCTTCGCATTCGTGTTTTCCCAGCTACGCGGATATTCCGTCACTACCTGGCGCCTTGTGATTTTTTAGCCGAGACATTGCCATTCTCACTTCGTCATATGTAGTTGGCCAGTGGAGAGGGCTATTTGAAATCAAAAACCCTGGTTGTTGATTGGGTTTGTGATTTTCGTCGTCGAATAAACGTATGGTAATATGTACGTAATACTATGGACACATTCAATCTAGCGAAGAATTTCTGGACCAGCCAGTTTAATCTAACTTGCCATAAATTGTTTTCAAAAGCGTCACCTCTGGCAACTGCCCCATCTATGGTCCGCCTATCCAATATTGTAAGACATACATAACAACTTCTACAAGTCACTATAAAAGTATTACTTTTGTTTAAATAAAAGTTCAATGCCATTAAAATCGGTATTTGTGAATTAAAAATGCAATTCCACAGTACCGTTATACCATAAGTACATTGAATTATTATAATTTTATCACAAGTAACCAAAATTGTATCACACATCCTAAACGCTCATCGAATGCTACTCAGATTACACAAGTACTTATTTACGCTTTGATCTTTGCTGGTATTTCGAAACAAACTGCATCACCCTGTTTATCGCCTAAGCCCCAATGTATCACCAAACTGACAGCTGGATAGATTGATAAAATTTTGATGGTATTCTTGTAAGTATAAGTTTCGCCAGCTTTTAATGGACAGCCGACTTTCTCTTTACCCTCTGCATCATAAATATATGGGCAAGCGCTGGTGCCATAGTAACCAGGGAAAGGTAACGGTACATCCAAAATAATACCCTGTATATCAGAGTTGAGTTCACTGAAATCACGTTCGGGCTTAATTTTCATTTCTATGGACGCCTCAGATTTACGCTTAAGTGTGCATTTATTTTCGGGACAACTGGAAATGGTCACTTCGTCCGGTGTTAAAGCGCGTGCTGTCGCTATAAGAAGGGAAAAGTAATCAAATTGTAGTTCATAAACAAACCAATCAAGTTTGAGGCATTTTCGAAATTCATACTTACACTTGGAACATTTTTTCACTTCAGTTGCATTTGTCAGCGCAAAAAGTGCAAAAGTAATGGTAAGTAGGCATAAAAAGGACTTCATTATTGTGGATTTCCTTTGATAGATTTAAAATTCTTATGGATCTGAAAGTATAAAAAAAGCATATGGTTAAATCTAAATAAAGATCTCAATAATTGCAAAACATTTCGGGACTAACACTGGGTTACATCAGGGCCCTTTTAAGAGTTGTTTCCAGGCAGGTATACTTGTCGTAAGAGGCAACTTAAATACCCAAATGATAAAAGGGGTTGTGTAGCGCAATTTATAGCTACTCCAACCCAATTTTCAACGTCATCTACCCTCGGTGAATCCTCTGTTTTTTTAGCAGGCGAGGCTTCGGCGACCACAAGTTCCATGGAACTAGGGATTTGGGGGAGGGATGGCCTAGAAGGTTCAATGTGGCAATGCTTATTAATTCCCGAGATTGTCGGGCTTGTACTTTAATAGTGCTTGTTACCGGAACGTACGGGATCTATATCCGGCAAACGACCATCAGCATCGATAACACTCCCCAAAATCTTCGGGAAGTGTCTTTATCGCTACAACAATAAGAATTTTATTTTCCGATAGCTTTGGAGATATGTTTGAAATGTGTCGGGATTATTTTCGGAGCATTTTGTTAACATTTCGCGAAAGCTTCGGGACTATCGGCGAATCCCCTCGCATTTTAATTTCTATTTTTTAGTATAGACGTTGTAAGATTTTGCTTAAGCTTCCAAAACTGTTTTTGACTACTCTCAAACATAATATAAGATAAAACACCGTCTTTTTTAGTTCTCATCCACACAATTTTTATTTTTTTTTATAAAGTTAAAGAATTTAGTTTATATACCCACCTGCATTAGGTTTTCAATTTATCTACACTATAAAGACACATTTTGTTCACAAAAAAAGATGCGATGATTATAGCCAGTTTTGATCTCTTTATATAGGTTGCAGTGATTCCTTTTGCTTAGGCTTGTCCTATGGAGAAACCAATTGTACCCCTTTATGCCTGAATGGCCACTGTCGGACAGGTTCCTTTCCTACTCTCATAAATATACTTACGTGTACTGTTCGACAGGTCTTGTTTGTACTCCTTTGGGTACAACGATAACCTTCGAAGAGATTTTAGGCCAAGCGTGGTCGCCGCTCGGCAGTTATTTGGCAAGCACTCCGAGTGTATTTCTGCCTGCCTAAAATCTCTTCGGCGGTTATCGCGCCTTACATATTTTTATTTTTTTATACGTACTTTTGCAAGCTGTATGAGGCAGAAGAACGGTTTCGTATCGCAATTTGGTTTCCCACCTGACGTCTTTTTAAAATAAATAAGGCCTTGTCTCTAAGTAAAAGTTTTGTTTTTCTCTACTCTTGCTCTCACGATGTCTCTTAAATACATAAGCCCTTGTCTCTAAGTAAAAACCTTTTCTCTTCTCTACTCTTGCTCTCACGATGTCTCTACCAAAATCGAGTCTAAACAGTAATAAATAAATCAAACTTCGCATTGTATAAAGACTTCATTCGGGCGAAACTGAATTATGAGACAAACTGGTTCCTCTGCCTGTGAGAGACCCTTCTTCAAAAAAGAAAATTGATATCACTGTACAATTTTGTTATAAAAATAAGCTTAAAATCAAAACAAACTTTCAGCCGCAGTGAAATGTACAGCATAGACGAATTTACTAGGTCAAAAATGACTCGAAATAATACTCAAAGCTAAAAAATTATCATTTAGGTCCAACGGGCTTATACCTAGTATGTTCTTCTTTGGCACAAGAAATAGGTGTGAATTTCATTGAGATCCTCGTGTGACTTTTAAAACAGAATTCTTTGAGTTGGAGCTTATGTGGCAAGAAGCCGTTACTCCCCGTTATAAAACATGAATTGGGAGTGACAGCTGAGATCACTACTCAAAGCTCGATCACTCATTCCGCTTGCAGAAGTACTTAACTACTCACAAAGAGAGCCCAATTCTCAAAAACATGGTTAGTTGGCTTAGTTTTGCACAGCTCTATACTGGGCAAATAACACAATTTTTGTTGTTGTGCTTACTTGTAACTGCTTTAAGTTAGTAAATGTTTTATAAACAATTGGCCTTCCAATGACTATCTCATATTTTTATATAACTGTTTCCTTAAATTTATCGGCATGAAAAATACAGAAAATTATATATTTGCAATGAATTTATTGTTTTTCTTGCACAATACTGTAGCTTAAAATTTTTTTCACTGAATTTCGATATACAAAACTTAGGGCGCAATGCATTGCAACCAATTTAAGTTTTAAGTCGATATTGTATAAATACCTTTCAGTTAGATACGAATATACTATATCTAAAAAATCAAAGCTTATCAAGCTTTTTCCGTATATTATTCAAAGAGCACTTATTTCGTGAAGTAACAAATTGTCGTCTACTTAAGCAATGCTGATATCGATCTGAGTTAGAATTATGTTGCGCAATTAAATTTGCTATTTTTTAAGTTGAACTATATGATTTTTTTTATTTATTTTATTTATTAAACTTCTTTTCAAATTACAAAACACGAATGATTTGTTCGTATTTTTTTTTCTTCTTTTATTATAATTTTATTTACTTATATGATGAGTATAACAAAAGACTTAAGCCACACGCGCTCGCCTTCACAGCCAATAACTTGTTTTGACTGTTGAAAGATATGAACTGAAATTTACTCTTTGGCAAGTTTAATATTTATACAGATAGATATACGCATCGAAACGTCATATTGCATATAAGTACAATCAGTGGCGTAGCTACCTTGGGTGGCACCCGGTGCGGAAGTTGGTGGTGTCACCCCGCCGAAAGTACAAAGCAATAAATTGTATATGATAAGGTAAATAACAAAACACAATAATAACTAAGACAGAAAAGGAATTGTTATAAAATTAAAATTTCTTCTTTCTAGCTTTGACAGCTGCAAACTCAGCAATTACTTCATCGAAATTTATATTTTGTATTGCCTCGTGTTCGATGGCTAGTATAGCAAGATTGCTAAGCCGCGATTGGGTCATTGTTGCCCGCAAATAGTTTTGTATTAATTTTAATTTACTGAAACTTCTCTCATATGAAGCTACGGATACGCAAACCGTCACGAACAATTTCAGTGCAATCATAAGATTAGGAAGAGATTCTGTAAAATCCCATTCTACAATAAACTTTAAAAAATCTAGAGACACCCACTCAGTAACCGTAACATTAGCGGATTTTAAATGTCTTCGCAGCCTTGGTATCTCCAAAACTAATTCGGTTTCTGAGACCTCATCATAAAAATCAGTAAATTTAGTTGTAGCTAATTTCAGTTCTTCAGTATTCGCCAAAAGCAAAGCATTAGTTTGTACGACATCGAACAATGAAGCTACATCTTGAAGAGACAATTTAACAATTCGCGCCAACCAAACACAATACACTTCACCAAACAAATGAGAAATGTTGCAACTGAGACGTCAAAGATCGCGAGTTTGGGACGGGGAATCCCTCAAGACAGCGTCAGACTCTTTTGCAGAAATCCCCGAATTATACATAGAGCTGAGCTAGTGGGGGAATCCTAGAAAAAGAAATTTTTGTGCAAGAGATTTTTTTTGTTTGTACATTGTTCTTAGAGTTGAGTGACCGGGTGGGTGTCACCCCAAAAAAGGTGAACCCGGTGCGGCCCGCCCCCGCCGCCCCTTTGCTACGCCACTGAGTACAATGCAAGTAAGCTTGAGCGTGGAATATTGGCAGTACACCGAAAAAATAAGGGTAGTAAAATCAACAAAAAAGTTTTGTTGTTCTTAAATTAACAGTTATTCAGTAAAACTGATGGAATTACGGTTAATTCAACGGATTTTTTTATCATGAGGATAAAATTTTGTTAATAATCATACAACGAAAAAAAACTGCTTGTCCCCCGTTAACAATATTCTGTTGAAATTACAGATAATCAATCTTACTGAATTTTCTGTTAAGAGAGAGATCTCTGTAATATCAGCAACCACTGTTATACTTTTAACAGTTCTCATTGATATATTTAGGATGACAATAATAATTATTTTGGTGTGTGGTGTTCTAGTAGCGTTCCACGCCTACCTCAACGAAAAGCCTGGAAGAAGCAACATCGAAATCTTAACAAAAAGTTTTTTAATTGTTTTTTTTTTTTTTATCAAAGCTGTAGATGTACTTTTTGATGTGTGAAAACCTTTGCTCTCGGTATGGGGGAATCCTGAATGAAAGAGTAAGACATATGTAAGTTTAAGCGCTGTCTTTGTAAGAGGTATGCTATATGGGTGATATGTGTAGAATTTAAATACAGGCGTAGTGTGTATATCATACACATATAGTATGCCATGATACAAAAAATGGAGGTAGTTCCATTTAGTGAGACGTTAGCCACTTGACTTTTGCGGGGACAATGACAATTTCACCAAAAACAAGCAACCAGATTGAAAAACAAGTTACCAGATTGATGCATTTCATATTAACGGATACGAATAAAATACGCTTCCCAAGGCAGTCGGTTCTATGTACCGGAGGGACTCGGAATTTTTCCCGACCAAAGACTGTCATTTCAGTGTAACCCCATCACTGCTACAACAACAATAAATTACTTTCATAATTTATTTTATTAATTTAGGAAAACTTTAAACAACGTGACATCAGGACTGACAAGGCGACAGCTGTTTCGATTATACCTTCCTTTCAAAGCCTTTTCTTCCGGTAGTGGGATTTGAACCCACACTCCTACGATGGTTGAGGTGTTACAAACGCATTCAGCCACGGCATGCCGTCATGTCAAGGCATATAGCTTGAGCAGAGAATTGTTAAACCATTTTTTAGGGAGAACATTTCCCTTTAGCTCTGCAGGTTAGCCACTAGTTATGAGAGTTATTTTGCCCATTGTACCAGGGATCACCTATACACATTCTGTGCCCCTTTAGCATTGACATGGATGTGGCGTCCCACAAACGTAACAAATTAAACACACTGTAGACTTTTGACGTTTTTTCTCAACATGCCTTGATAGATATCCATTGTAGAGGCATGATAATGGGCCATGCTAGAACAACAGGATTTTTCGTGTATTTTTTTTCTGTCTAGGGGTAAAGCTGCCATAAAGATATGGGTCATTAACCAAAGTCATTATCCACTATTTTTCAATAAAATTGCATGTTTTACTGTATTCACAAACGATGCACATAAATCGTGCTAAAGCATTTTAATTATTGTCTCAGATGACCATTGCGTTTTTATCCTGAAGGAAATTTCGATCCCGAAAAACCATATTTCGCCGTAAACATTAACGGTATGGCAACGCTTCTAGCAAAACAACAAACATTATGCAACTTAAAAAATCCCCAAATATGTCAAACAATTTTGAGTGGAAAGACCTTTTTTTTGTATTATGTAGTATGCTGCATCGGTTAACAAAGAATATGAGCGTAAGTATAGTCACTACAATGTAGCGTTAAGTGGGAGGAAGGTATGAGAGTAATCACACAACAACTCAAGACAAACATGTTACCTACATATAAACTAAGGTTTCTGAACATATACACAATTTGTGTGCATGCAAGTGCTCGAACAGATGTATACACTGTTTTTTGAGAAATAAAGAGCCAGAGAAAACATGAGCAAAAACGTGATTTTCATTACTGATAGGAAAAGTAAGTGTTTGCTAAAATAAGGCACGTGTTTAAGTCTTCAGGTTTAAGTGGAAACTTGTTTCTTTTCAGGGTTTTGTTGCTTGTAACACCTTTGTACATTATTTAGATTTATATGAAATAAAAAAGTGCAAACAAAGTAAAAAATAATTAAAATTAACTCAATTAAAGATATAATAAAAAAATAATAAATAAAATAAAAATAAATAAATCAAAAAAACGGAAAACCTAAATAAACATAACCTTAAATAACATAAATAACATAGTCCAGCGAATTAAAACGCAGCGGCTGCGCTGGCTAGGCCATGTTATGCGAATGAAAGATGATGCTCCGGCCAAGAAAGTGTTTCTATCGGAACCCGCCTATGGAAGCAGAGGTAGAGGGCGGCGCCCACTCCGTTGGAAGGACCAGGTGGAAAACTATTTAAACTCCCTTAGTGTGACCAATTGGCGCCGGTTGGCGGAGCGAAGGAGCGACTGGCGCGCCTTGTTGGACGGACATAACCGTTTAGACGGTTAAGCGCCAATTAAGTAAGTAAGTAAATAACATAAAAAATAATAAAATATAGTAAAATAAAAAATAAAGCTTAAAAAACATACGGGCAATCCCCGGTTAATTCATATAAGTAGACAACATTTGGTTAATTCGTTGTAGTTCTATAAATAGAACAAAAACAACAACAAATACCAAGTTTCTCTGAAAACCGCCTTACAAACAGGCGTAACTTCAACACATAACTACATACGAATTATGTGATGTGTGGAAGATAATATATGCGAAAAAACGCAATTGAGAAAAACTTTACAACAACTAAGGCATAACGTAGCTGAATGCGTTTATAACCATTTCAACTATCGTATGAGTGCGGGTTCGACTCCCACTCCCGGGAGAAAAGGCTTTGAAGAGATTTGCAAGGTATAATCGAAACAGCTGTCGCCTTGTCCGTCCTGATTTCACGTTGTTTAAATTTTTCCCAAATTATTAAATAAATTATAAAATTAACAAGCAAGGAAGGTTAAGTTCGGGTGTAACCGAACATTACATACTCAGTTGAGAGCTATGGTGACAACATAAGGGAAAATAACCATGTAGGAAAATGAACCGAGGGAAACCCTGGAATGTGTTTGTATGACATGTGTATCAAATGAAAGGCATTAAAGAGTATTTTATGAGGGAGTGGGCCATAGTTCTATAGGTGGACGCCATTTAGGGATATAGCCATAAAGGTGGATCAGGGTTGACTCTAGAATGCGTTTGTACGATATGGGTATCAAATGAAAGGTGTTAATGAATATTTTAAAAGGGAGTATTCCTTAGTTCCATAGGTGGACGCCGTTTCGAGATATCGCCACAAAGGTGGACCAGGGGGGACCCTAGAATTTGTTTGTACAATATGGGCATCAAACGAATGGTGATAATGAGTATTTTAAAAGGGAGTGGGCCTTAGTTCTATAGGTGGATGCCGTTTCGAAATTTCGCCATAAATGTGGAGAAGGGGTGACTCTACAATGTGTTTGTACGATATGGGTATCAAATTAAAGGTATTAATGAGGGTTTTAAAAGGGAGTGGTGGTTGTTGTATAGGTGGTCGCCTTTCCGAGATATCACCATAACGGTGGACCAGGGGTGACTCTAGAATGCGTTTGTACGATATGGGTATCAAATGAAAGGTGTTAATGAGTATTTTAAAAGGGAGTAATCCTTAGTTCCATAGGTGGACGCCGTTTCGAGATATCGCCATAAAGGTGGACCAGGGGTGACCCTAGAATTTGTTTGTACAATATGGGCATCAAACGAATGGTGCTAATAAGTATTTTAAAAGGGAGTGGGCCTTAGTTCTATAGGTGGATGCCGTTTCGAAATGTACGATATGGGTATCAAATTAAAGGTATTAATGAGGGTTTTAAAAGGGAGTGGTGGTTGTTGTATAGGTGGTCGCCTTTCCGAGATATCGCCATAAAGGTGGACCAGGGGTGACTCTAGAATGCGTTTGTACGATATGGGTATCAAATGAAAGGTGTTAATGAATATTTTAAAAGGGAGTAATCCTTAGTTCCATAGGTGGACGCCGTTTCGAGATATCGCCATAAAGGTGGACCAGGGGTGACCCTAGAATTTGTTTGTACAGTATGGGCATCAAACGAAAGGTGTTAATGAGTATTTTAAAAGGAAGTGGGCCTTAGTTCTATAGGTGGACGCCGTTTCGAAATATCGCCATAAAGGTGGACCAGGGGTGACCCTAGAATGTGTTTGTACGATATGGGTATCAAATTAAAGGTATTAATGAGGGTTTTAAAAGGGTGTGGTGGTTGTTGTATAGGTGGTCGCATTTTCGAGATATCGCCATAAAGGTGGATCAGGGGTGACCCTAGAATTTGTTTGTACAATATGGGTATCAAAAGAAAGGTGTTAATGACTATTTTAAAAGGGAGTAATCCTTAGTTCCATAGGTGGACGCCGTTTCGAGATATCGCCATAAAGGTGGAGCAGGGGTGACCCTAGAATTTGTTTGTACAATATGGGTATCAAAAGAAAGGTGTTAATGAGTATTTTAAAAGGGAGAAATCCTTAGTTCCATAGGTGGACGCCGTTTCGAGATATCGCCATAAAGGTGGGCCAGGGGTGACTCTAGAATTCGCTTGTGTAATATGGGTATCAAATGAAAGGTGTTAATGAGTATTTTAAAAGGGAGTAATCCTTAGTTCCATAGGTGGACGCCGTTTCGAGATATCGCCATAAAGGTGGGCCAGGGGTGACTCTAGAATTTGTTTGTACGATATGGGTATCAAATTAAAGGTATTAATGAGGGTTTTAAAAGGGTGTGGTGGTTGTTGTATAGGTGGTCGCATTTTCGAGATATCGCCATAAAGGTGGAGTAGGGGTGACCCTAGAATTTGTTTGTACAATATGGGTATCAAAAGAAAGGTGTTAATGAGTATTTTAAAAGGGAGCAATCCTTAGTTCCATAGGTAGACGCCGTTTCGAGATATCGCCATAAAGGTGGACCAGGGGTGACCCTAGAATTTGTTTGTACAATATGGGCATCAAACGAAAGGTGTTAATGAGTATTTTAAAAGGAAGTGGCCCTTAGTTCTATAGGTGGACGCCGTTTCGAAATATCGCCATAAAGGTGGACCAGGGGTGACTCTAGAATGTGTTTGTACGATATGGGTATCAAATTAAAGGTATTAATGAGGGTTTTAAAAGGGAGTGGTGGTTGTTGTATAGGTGGTCGCATTTTCGAGATATCGCCATAAAGGTGGAGCAGGGGTGACCCTAGAATTTGTTTGTACAATATGGGTATCAAAAGAAAGGTGTTAATGAGTATTTTAAAAGGGAGTAATCCTTAGTTCCATAGGTGGACGCCGTTTCGAGATATCGCCATAAAGGTGGGCCAGGGGTGACTCTAGAATTCGTTTGTGCAATATGGGTATCAAATGAAAGGTGTTAATGACTATTTTAAAAGGGAGTAATCCTTAGTTCCATAGGTGGACGCCGTTTCGAGATATCGCCATAAAGGTGGGCCAGGGGTGACTCTAGAATTCGTTTGTGCAATATGGGTATCAAATGAAAGGTGTTAATGAGTATTTTTAATAGGGAGTGGGCCTTCGTTCTATACGTGTTCGCCTTTTCGAGATATCGCCATAAAGGTGGACCAGGGGTGGCTTTAGAATATGTTTGTACGATATGGGTACCAAATGAAAGGTGTTAATGAGTATTATAAAAGGGCTTGGGGCTTAGTTCTATAGGTGGACGCCTTTTCGAGATATCGCCATAAAGGTGGACCAGGGGTGACTCTAGAATGAGTTTGTACGTTACGGGTATCAAATTAAAGGTATTAATGAGAGTTTTAAAAGGGAGTGGTGGTAGTTGTATATGTGAAGGCGTTTTCCAGATATGGACTAAAATGTGGACCAGGGTGACCCAGAACATCATCTGTTGGATACCGCTAATTTATTTATATATGTAATACCTGCCAAGATTTTAAGGGTTTTTTATTCCGCCCTGCAGAACTTTTTCATTTTCTTCTACTTAATATGGTAGGTGTCACAACCATTTTATAAAGTTTTTCTAAAGTTATATTTCGCGTCAATAAAACAATCCAATTACCTTACCATGTTTCATCCCTTTTTTCGTATTTGGTATAGAATTATGGCATTTTTTTCATTTTTCGTAATTTTCGATATCGAAAAAGTGGGCGTGGTCATTGTTGGATTTAGTTCATTTTTCATACTAAGATAAAGTAAGTTCAAGTAAGCACGTGAACTAAGTTCATTAAAGATATGTCGATTTTTGCTCAAGTTATCGTATTAACGGCCGATCGGAAGGACAGACAGTCGACTGTGTATAAAAACTGGGCGTGGCATCAACCGATTTCGCCCATTTTCACAGAAAACAGTTAACGTCATAAAATCTATGCCCCTACCAAATTTCAAAAGTATCGGTTAATTTTTGTTCGACTTATGGCGTTAAAAGTATCCTAGACAAATTAAATGAAAAAGGGCGGAGCCACGCCAATTTTGAAATTTTCTTTTATTTTTGTATTTTGTTGCACCATATTATTACTGGAGTTGAACGTTGACATAATTTACCTATATACTGTAAAGATATAAAATTTTTTGTTAAAATTTTACTTAAAAAAATTTTTTTTAAAGGTGGGCGTGGTCCTTCTCCGATTTTGCTAATTTTTATTAAGCGTACATATAGTAATAGGAGTAACGTTCCTGCCAAATTTCATCGTGATATCTTCAACGACTGCCAAATTACAGCTTGCAAAATTTTTAAATTACCTTCTTTTAAAAGTGGGCGGTGCCACGCCCATTGTCCAAAATTTTACTAATTTTCTATTCTGCGTCATAAGTTCAACTCATCTACCAAGTTTCGTCGCTTTATCCGTCTTTTGTAATGAATTATCGCACTTTTTCGGTTTTTAGAAATTTTCGATATCGAAAAAGTGGGCGTGGTTATAGTCCGATAACGTTCATTTTAAATAGCGATCTGAGATGAGTGCTCAGGACCCTACGTACCAAATTTCATCAAGATACCTAAAAATTTACTCAAGTTATCGGGTTAACGGACGGACGGACGGACGGACATGGCTCAATCAAATTTTTTTTCGATCCTGATTATTTTGATATATGGAAGTCTATATCTATCTCGATTCCTTTATATATGTACAACCAACCGTTATCCAATCAAACTTAATATACTCTGTGAGCTCTGCTCAACTGAGTATAAAAATTGCTTGAAATAAATATTTTCATACATTTAAAGCGATACGGCCAATCCCCGGTTAACTCATATACTTAAAAAACATAAATCGAATAAAATATTTAAAATAAAATATAAAAAATATAGCATTTTAAATAAAACAAAAGAAAATAAAATCAAATAGAAAATAACACTGCAGTAACATAAATTAGAAAAAAGTTGAATAAAATAAAGAATTAAACCTAAAGTAACATAAAATAGAAGAAATTAAAATAAAATAAAATAAAATTAAATTAAATCAAATAAAGTAAAATAAAATAAAATAAAACAAAATAAAATAATACAAAATAAAATGAAATAAAATAACAAAAAAAAAAAATAAAATGAATCTTCACGAAGTTAAATTAAATAAAACTAAATTGAATTGAAATGAATTAAATTAAATTTATTTAAATTCAATTATTCAAATTAAATTAAAATTAATTAAATTAATTAAACTTAATTTATTACATTACTTACATAAAATAAAATTAAATTAAGCCAAATTAAATGAATTTAAGTAGATTTCTGATCTATGAGTTTTTCATTTGCTAGCAAAAAATTCTGGATTTATCATCGAAAGGTTATAGATTTTTTATCAAAAAGTTATCTATTACTTACCGAAAAATTATCGATATATTTTAAAAATATATAAATTTGTTTTTGGAAAATGATGGACTTGTTTTTTATGGGCATGTTATCGGCTTGTCAACGACAACTCATCGGTTTGTTATGGTAAAAATCCTATAAAGCTTTCATATAAAATAAATGACAAATATGTAAACCGATGACTCGACAGCAACATGCTGATTACAAACCGATAAGTCAACGATAAATATTCGTTATCGATAATAAGATGATTACAAAATCGTATGTGTTGTTGCTTACAAAAAACCGATGAAGCTTTTCTCAAAAAGCGCGAACCTAAGTATACTTTTCTGGTAAAGTTACCTCTGTTGTGGTTTAACTTCAACCTCTGTGCTAGCTTGAGTTAAATTTAAAAAATTAGTTTTCAGACGTGCACATGTCTGTTTACACATTGTACTTCACGAATAGTTGGCACTAACGGCTTTTTGGTTTTCTTGCTTTGATGATTGAAACGGGTAATTTAGAATCACCGATTTGTGCGAAGTTGATGGTATTGAATGCTTGCGATAGATGAAAACTGACAGATATAGGGGTTGAATTGACCCGTAGTTCGGTTGATTTTAGCAATTTTTTTCTTTCAGTGTGGGTAGTCGTTCCATTACATATTGCTATAGTCATATACAAACAAAAAGTATATAAATTCCTAAAAATTTTAAATTGAAATGTCATGCGTGTGTTTATAAGAATTATTTAGATTAGCTTTTTCAATTTTCATACCCAACAAGTTTTATTATAAATATGATGAACTGGATGAAAATAAAAAAGGGAACAAATTATAATTATTTATTCAACCGGCATTAAAGGTTATCTGTTTTGTATGCTTTAAGCTACTACTTGCGCTTCTGCTATGACGAGTTCTCGTGCTATTTTGAAAGATTTATATGCAATATAGAAGGTATACGTATATGTAGATACATATGTATGTGTGTATATACTGTATGTAGTTACATAAATATTTAAAAGTATTTAAAATATAGCATTTTTATAAGCATAAACGCATTTAATGTTATAGTTATGAAAGTTTGTTCGTGGAAAATATCAAATGCCACGATCTGGGGTCAACAAGCTGCAAGATAAGGGTTTTTATTTAAAATCACACATCATGTGCATCAACAAATTTAATAAGAATTTACTTATTCAGGTGGCCACCGTGGTATGATGGTAGCGAGCTCCGCCTACCACACCGTATGCCCTGGGTTCGCACCCCGGGCAAAGCAACATCAAAATTTTAGAAATAAGGTTTTTCAATTAGAAGAAAATTTTTCTAAGCGGGGTCGCCCCTCGGCAGTGTTTGGCAAGCGCTCCGAGTGTATTTCTGCCATGAAAAGCTCTCCGTGAAAACTCATCTGCCTTGCAGATGCCGTTCGGGGTCGGCATAAAACATGTAGGTCTCGTCCGGCCAATTTGTAGGGAAAATCAAGAGGAGCACTACGCAAATTGGAAGAGAAGCTCGGCCTTAAATCTCTTCGGAGGCTATCGCGCCTTACAGTTTTTTTTTTACTTATTCATTCTACATTCAATTCTATTTCCGTCTGATTAGAAATTTTTAAGTGCGGATGTGTGATTTTTTTGAAATTAAATATATCGATATTATTTTGAATAAGATTAATATTTGTATTTAGGTTCGAAGGAAAGGAAATAGAGGAAAAGGACAGGACAAAAACCGCTGTCAACGGATAACACGGTGTTACAAGAGAGACAAAAGTGAAAATACCTGGGCAGTCGTACCATTTTAGTAGATCTCGAAGATCTTAAACGAGATTTTCCTTAGACTCCCCTAAAATCGATGTTCAAGCAAAAAACTGGTTTTTCGTACGTTTGAACACTTGTGCTTCCTTGAATTTAGCGGTTGGTGAAGCGTGCTCCATTTCCATAATTTCTTTCTTCAGACCTTCCGCAAAACGCGAAGCTATTCTCAAGGATGCCGTCGAAACTTTGAATTATCGAACAAAGAAAGAACGTTTGAAGCGATTGTGTTAAACAAGATGGACGGAAAGACTAGATACTGTGATCTGCTTCAAAGCAATGTTTGCTCCCATTTATTTCAGTTTAGAAAAAATGCATGACTGTGGAAACGCTGAAAGTTCTAGAAATGCTTTCAGTTATCCACACAATTTGAAGACTGGAGGATTCATAGTGGCAATGGTTGTTATTTACGAAATTTTTTCTTTGGCTCAAACATTAACCTCTTACCTTCAAGGGAAAAGTGTTGATCTTTCTGCAGCAGTTTCACCGCTGATGATCTGGCTATCTTGTTGGAAGAAATGAGGGAAAAGGCCAAGTAAAAATTCAAAGAAATGTTTCTTGAAGCTAAAGAATTAGCTGAACCTATCGGAGAGAAGATTGAAATTCCTAGGGTTGTGAGTCGTCAAAAAAGATAGAGAAAATTACGAAAACAGCTCAGCAGAATAATATTTTCGCAAATTAATATTCATCCCTTTCATCGATCACTTCATATCTTTAGAGTCTAATAGATTCATCAAACCTAAAACACATTGCCCATTATTGAAAATATCATTCCCGATAAATTGGTCAGAAAAGTAGGTGAAAACGTTTCTGAAACTGTCGAAATAATAATGGATCAGTGGCCAGCACTTACTGGAACAGCGGTATCTATGATGAAAAATGAAGTCCTACTATGGAGACAACGTTGGGTTGGAGCAGAAGATCGCCCAAAGACATTCATCGATGCATTAAATCTTTTTAATGAAGAGCTTTTTCTACACGTTTGAAAAATTGGATAAGTAATTCAACCGGAGAAGATTGGCTGAATGGACTTGATACTTAATAATCAATAGAAATATTGATATCACAGTGGAAGAAGTCATTGGCCGATTCGCTCAAAAACAGAGGAAAATCAATTTGTAATTTTGCTCTTTACTATTAATTATTACAACAACATTTTCAGTAAATGGATCACTGAATAAATACAATACTATTTCCTCCCAATAACATTATCCCATACAATAAGTACTTATCATCACTTAACAAAATTTGAATTTTAAATTTTGTGACTCCCCCCGAATAATTCTTGTACTACGCCACTGAACAAATCAATAGCTTTTCGATAGAAAATCGATATTTTTTCGATTAGAAATCCATATCTTTCCTGTATTAAATCGATAAAATGACTATAATTCACCAATAGGGTTGGGACTATACGCATATTCGAATATCCGGATATCCATACGGATATCCGTTGACACACATAAAATCCGGACGGCATGGATATCCGGTTAATATTCGTTTGTGAAACTATCCGGATATCCAGACTTTTGAAGATCCGGTTAATAACCGTATTTTTGGATATCCAGTTAAAGCATTGATGTACCATATATGTATGTTTATTTATTTATTTATTTTGTGGATAATTTTTCGATGTTTGCTTCGGTCAATTCTGATATGCAGATATTCAAATTTTATATTCCAGTATCCGGGCATACGGATATCCGGATTTTCCGTTTACGTATCCGGATAGCGGAACAGCGGATATCCGGATTTCTCATTTATGCAATGATCGCTAGCATTATCCCGAAACTATATCGAAATCACTCCGCAATAACCATAAGATAATCGCTTAACGATCTCAAGAGTCCCGACATAGTCCGGAAATGTTCCCAAACACCTTCCAAAAATAATCTCGAACTAGTACCTATATCCTCCCGAAATGATCCCTATATTATAGCAATAAAAAACGCAAAATGATTCGAAAAAATGGACCTGGATGACGCCAAAAAGATATTATCGGGACTTAGTATGAGTTTTCTGGTTTAAATTTTGAAGAATAACAATTATTTGCAGACCCTAAAAGTAGCATCGTTTTAAGTTTACATTATGTTAATTCTAACAAAGCAGACATAGTTTCACCATTCCCAAAACGTATTTACGTCGCCAAATAACAGTTTAAAAAAAACTTAGGCAATAAATCACACTCAGTGAGCAAACATCTGAAAATAGATACTAATCACTGAGAAAGCAGAAAAAAATTCGAAAGTAAACATATATCACAAAGAAAGTTCTTTCTTGTTGTTGTTGTGTACCGACAAAGACACTCCCGGAGGGTTTTGGGGATTGTTATCGATGCTCCTTTGCTGGATATAGATCTGGTATACTCCGGTAACAAGCACCATTAAGATACTAGCCTGACCATCTCGGAAATGATTAAAATGACCACATTGTACCTTCTAGGCCATTCTGGTCCTACCCTTAGTTCTATAAGAAACTTGGGGTCGTTAGAGTCTCGCCTACTAAACAGGCGTTCGATACTTTTATATATGTAAAACGATTCTTCTCGGGTAAGTAAGATAGACGATTGGCTGGCGGAAGCTGTGAAGCTATTAAGCTTCATATCGCGCTGATTTTCGCCCTTTTTTGTTTTTGGATATCAGTAGTTATCCGTATTAAGCCGAATTGCTTTTCTGATTAATTCTTAAATGTAATATCTGTAATAAAGTTTTCCAGAAATGGTAGAAAGAGACCTGCCTGATAGACCCATGAATGTTAAAAGAGAATCAGTCCGACATGACCAGTAAACTGGTGAAATGAGCCTCTTTATATGACATGCTCAAGCAAAAGAGTTAAGTTCAATCCATGTGAAGATATCATAAGTAAATAAATTCTTCCTAGACTAATCCTTTTTTATCCGAAGTTCCATCAGCGCAAAAGCGCCTTGTCAAACGTTGAATGATTTTAACAGAGGCCGACCATTCTCACTAAGAATCACATCTAACCTATTTAACCAGGAAAGAGCGTCCGAAGTATGAGTGGAAGTTCGCTTTTACATTAATTGGCCTACAAGGTGGGCCTCCGAACTACATGTCAGTCGGATGCAGAGAAAAACAATTGACATCCACGCTTGTACAAACAGTGCCTAAGTCTGAGCTTTGTGTATTTAAATTAATCAATCAAGGGCTGCGACACCCTCAAAACCGCCTGCCATTTAACCAGTTCAGAACGCGCTCAAAAAGCCAGTAAAGGGAATAACTAGTGCGATTCGCTGCGGGTTATCTTCATGCCGGCCACTACGAAAGTATTTTTGCTGTGCCAAGTTTAGGAGTGAAAATTTATCAGCTTACAGATGACGTTCGAAGAGAAGCTCTGCCTAAATCTCCTCCCTGGTATAAGCATACATTTTTTTATATATTCATATGTTTACAGATCTTGCTTGTTTGTTGATAAAAGTAATACAACTCTTAAGTTATTTGCATTTCCCTTTATCGATTTCTGATTCACTAACTTTCCGAGCTTCGGTTCATAAGCGTGTTAAATTTTATTTGTGCTAATATTAATAAATATTATAACTTAAAACAAATATTTATATTATTTTGTATTGTTCTCACCATTGTTTGATTTGTTACAAATTTCAAAGTTAAAGCTTTTAGCAAATGATAATGAAACCTTGGACAGCCATTTTACCTGCAAAAAGAATAAGCTAAGGTGTTGAGTTATATAAATTAATCGCACATCTGGCGGCCACCGAGGTGTGACAGTATTATTTTTTCAATTAGAAAAAAGTTTTTCTAAGTAGACTTTAGGCTCACCACGGGTATTTTGACTGGACACTGCCTTCTGACGTCACATGCTATTAAATTAAGCCTTGTCAGTGATAGTAGATATAGGAAGTGTGGGTTAGAAGAGGAGACGGGCGAAATGGAGCACGTTTTGTGCTCGTGACCTATGCTCCCAAGGCTAAGACTACAGCTATTAGGAGAGGCACAACTACCAGATCTAGAAGCAGAAAGTAGCATAGGTCCAAGAAAGCTTCTAGTATTTGCCAGGAGAACGTAGTTATTTTAAAACAAGTAAAGGTGTCTAAGTTCGGTTGTATCCGAAGATTATATACTCAGCGTGAGCTTCAATTGTACATTTCTTTTCAGATAAATTACTTTTCTACATAACTCGTGGCACCGCCCATTTAAAAAAAATGTCTCCCCATTTCCTCTTACAATAAAACTTGATAAGTGAAATATCATTGATTCAGAACTATTTTTTGCTAAGTTATAGCTTATTATTCTAGCCTACGACCCTTTTAAATTTGTTTTATACCTAAGTTGTCGCGTTTCTGCTATAAGGAAAATATGTGTACACAATTTCATTACGATCCGTTAATTTTTCGTCGAGTTATGGCTCCCGAATAATAGAAAATAGCTTAGTCATAAAAGGGGCGGTGCCACGCCGATTTTTTAAATTTGAAGTTTTTCCAATTTATTGTTATATATCCACTTGGGAAATGAAAGACCATTGACACAAAGCTCTTTTTCGCTAAGATATAGCTTATTTTATTCGTCCACGACACTTTTAAAAATCTTTTATATAAAAGTGGGCGTGGTCCTTAACCGATTTCGTTAATTTTTCTTCAAAGCATTCCTTATAGTAAAGGAAACCTCTCTGCCGAATTTTGTTACGATAGATTTAACAATTTTTGATTTATGACTAATAATATTTGTAAAATTGATTTTATCACAAGTGGGCGGTGCCACGCACATTTAAAAAAAAAATTCAAATTTCTATCAAGGGTCTCAATATCAGTCCACACGTCAAATTTCAACATTCTAGGTGTATTATTTACTAAATAATCAGGTTTTTTGTGTTTCTCAAAATGTTATATATGTATATGAAAAGTGGGCGTGGTTATCATCCGAAATCGCTCATTTTCAATACCAATCTATCCCAGATAAGCTCGTGTACCAAATTTGGCGAAGATATCTCAATATTTACACAAGTTATCGTGTTAACGGACAGGCGGACGGACGGACATGGCTCAATCAAATTTTTTTTGACGATGCTGATGATTTTGATATATAGAAGTCTATATCTATCTCGATTCCTTTATACCTGTACAACCAGCCGTTATCCAATCATAGTTAATGTACTCTGTGTGCAAAGCACGCTGAGTATAATAAGGATCCTGGTTTCTGATAGGGGTTTTCAGTTAAGTCGTTGATTAAACATCTGGTAACACTATGGACTCATTCAGTACATACCAGGTCCTCGCGGATCAGCCAGTTCAACTTATATAACGTTTACGAGAGACTTTATAAAACTTCTTACATTTCTCGATTGGGAGGTATAAACCGTCATTAACTAAAACAGAATTACAGAAGTATATAGAGTAAAGTTCCCGCAAGGGAGTAATACCAGATTACTCATACGATAACCCTCGGGCTTACTGGCAAGCAGATAGATAGATTTTTATGAAATATTCATAATAAGTCAGTTAATGGGTAAAATAACGGCAGACTATAATTTAGGAAAAGTAGGCCGTGTCACGCCGTTATGAAAGAGAAAATTCTAATGCGTTATACTTGCAAAATTTGTGTCTTAATATTTTCCTTTTTGTATTCAATTGAAGATTAAGATATCAAATGCATTGTATTTGTAAAGAAAGATCTTTACTTATTATAATCTAAGACATATCTTTTTTTCATTTTTGTAATATTATAAAAATTGATTTTCTCAAACTTATGAAAAGTTGGCATGGTCTCTCGGGAGTTGTTGTTTTTTTTACAGCTGCTTTCGTAATTTCTATCGGAACCCGCCTATGGAATCAGAGGTAGAGGGCGGCCCCCACTCCGTTGGAAGGACCAGGGGGAAAACGATTTAAACTCCCTTAGTGTGACCAATTGGCGCCGGTTGGCAGAGCGAAGGAGCGACTGGCGCGCCTTGTTGGACGGCCATAACCGTTTAGACGGTTAAGCGCCAATTAAGTAGGTAAGTAAGCTTTCGTAATAGACTGCACCGCTAAACATTTGCTCCTTCAAAACATAAGGTAGGAGATTAAAATGGCGCCCAACAAGGGAACTACCAATGGGTCAAGGTCCCCTTTGTTTTTTTTTGCATTCTGATAAGCTGTTTACAGCTAACATCACAAAATCGGAATTCATTAAAATTATGTTCATGTTTAAGGACACATTTTCCGCTGCACTTTGATCCATCACTGGGATGTTTGTCGATGCATTAGCTACCTAGCGGAATTTTTGTGACATTTGTTCCATTAACGTTGGAACCACGTTTTAGATTTCAAATTTTTATCTCACAGATAATTACTTAAAGAACAATCTCAATGTTCCAAATCCCGTAAAATTTTTCAAATAATTTTTATCCGCTCGCCACCTAGCGGATTATTTTTCTATTTGTATTGCATCGCCTCGGTGACATGAACTATGTGTGAGATTTTGAGTTTGTAGCGAAATGGAAACTTGCTTAAAACTCGACAGCAACCATGGCCAAATTCAGACGAGTTTTCTAAAGTGTGTTCCATGTTTCAAGACTCTAGCAGGACTCGACCTTATGGCCATTTGAAGTGGTCATAAGGGCAATTGACTTTACAATCGTTATTTTTATATCACTGTTCTGAAATTTTGCCTCGATACTTGCTTCGACGAATATTTCATAATGCTGGTGTATGCCGAACTAACTTTTCTTATACGGTCTAATGTACATACTCTTAATGTGATACATATGTATATAACACGTAAAATAGAGTCAGCACGAGCGATTGTAGGAAGTATAAAAAGGCCGGAACCACTTAATTAATGCACACACGTGAGTCTTTCAGATTCTCTTTTTTAGAGCTTTTGTCAACGACCGGATGACTTAAAAAACATAAAGAAAACACAAAAATAAAGCTAACAAAAATATAATAATTACAACAATTTTATATGTAAAATCTGTTTATAAATAAAAAATATATGATTAAAATTAATCAGATTTAATTATTGATCGCCTATTTACATATAGTTTATATACATTAGGGTAGTCCATATAAAACAAGTTAATAATTTTTTCCAATCTCATACCTACGTAGGTCAAAAATATCACACCTAACTTTCGGTACCGATTGGAGACGGTTGAAGGATGCCGCACTTTTCTCTATGGAGATTCAATATGTTAAAATCTGAATTTTAATCACTGTGCGACATCTAATAACCGTTTCCTGAAGGAACCAAATTCATATGTGACATTTTTAGCTTAGGTGCTACCGTCTCCAGGGGTGGGACTGAAAAAAATCGACGAGTATATTCATTTATATTCAAAACATTATTTATTTACTTATAAAGCAAGAAACCTTTCCCATATTTTATTTGCGAATGATAGAATTATTTACTTGTTTCATTATTAGGCACTAATATTTAAAATTTTTACTCAAGCTTAATGTTTGAAACTAAATTGAAATAAAATGCGCAACCTTGACTTTTCGTACCTATTTTTAATGTTTGTTATTTTTGAAATGATAGCGCCGAACTTCTTTGATACTGATCGATTGGAGTGGCCGAACTAGACTGAAGCCACAAAATGAACACTGCCCAGCTTTGGTGCGAGCAAGTGGCGATTCATTGGCAAAGTACGACTTGAAGCTTTGATGTTTTCAAGAACCACATATGTAAATTATAATTCAAATGAACATTTGCATTAGTGTGGGTCGCATATGTAAGTTTTAATATTTTTTACATTAGGAGGAACGTTTTAACCTTCGACTATCGTATTACCGAGCCCCCGGCGCTAACGTTCTATATTCCTGGTGTTGTTGTTGTTGTTGTAGCAGTGCTTCGCCCCATCCAATAGGTGTGACCGATCACAAATTGTCATGAATATCCTCTAATGGGAGTCCAAGGAAACTTGCTGTTTCAACAGGGGGAACCATAATGAGAGGGGTGTTAGAGGCGTTGGTTCCACATTACAATTGAAGAGATGGTGTCATGTATGGACACATTGCAAGCAGGGCATACATTTTGTATGTCGGGGTTGAATCTGGATAGGTAAAAGTTTAACCTGTTACAGTATCCAGATCGAAGTTGAGCTAAAGTGACTCGCATTTCCCTAGGGAGTGTGCCTTCCTCTTCTGCAGATTTGGGGTACTGTTCTTTGAGTACAGGATTCGCCGGGCAATTCCCGACATAGAGGTCCGACGCTTGTTTGCGGAGTTCACTGGGGACTTGCTTGTGTTTTTTGGCTTCGTAGGGATGTGTTCTCAGGTGCCGTATTTCCTCATAATGCTTACGGAGATTACTCCTTAAGCCCCTGGACGGTGTTGACTCATAAATCAGATGTCTGTTGGGGTGCCCAGGTTTCTGGGTATTCAACAGGAGCTGTTTGGTTAGCATTTCATTTCTCTAACTGATGGGGAGTCTTCTCGCCTCATTATGTAGAGGGTGTTCTGGGGACATAAGAAGACAACCCGTGGCGGTTCTGAGGGCAGTATTTTGGCAGGCCTGTAGCTTCTTTCAGTGAGTAATCTTTAGGCTTGGCGACCATATCGGGGACGCGTAGCATGCAATCAACTGGCCAATTGCTTTGTAATTGGTAATGAGCGTTTCTTTATCTTTTCCCCAAGTACTGCCAGCAAGAGATTTGAGGATTTTATTACGGCTCTGGATTTTCGGTACAATTGCGGCTGTATTCTCACTAAAATTTAGATCCTGATCGGACGTCACACCCAAGATTTTGGGGTGTAAGACAGTCGGTAGCGTAGTGATGTTGACGTGGATGTTCAAAATGGTCGACATTTGGGACGCCCATGTTGTAAATAAGGTTTCGCGAGGTGAAAAATTGATCGGGGAGGTAGCCGGTTATTTTGTTGCAAAGCTCATCGATTTGTGGGCCTGGACCTGTAGCCATTATTGTGCAGTCATCGGCGTAGGAAACGATAGTTGGTGTCTGGTGGCGAAGGTAGCTTTGATATGTAGAAGTTAAACAAAAGTGGAGATAGGACACCACCCTGTGCACCCCTTGTTTAATTCTTCTTGGTTTTGATGTTGCGTTTCTAAATTGTACCGATGCCTGCCGGCCACCCAGATAATTTGCGGTCCACTTTTTAAGACTTGGGGGAAGGTCTTGCAGTAGCATGCCATGGTTGACCGTATCAAAAGCTTTTGATAGGTCTACCGCAACGAGTTATGTTCTATGGTGGGGGTTTTGATTTAAACCGCAATTTATCTGGGTGTTAATGGCATTTAGCGCGGTGGTTGTGCTATGAAGTTTTCTAAAGCCATGCTTAAGCCAGGTTAGTTGCAATTTGCGGTGGGTGGGCAGGTTTCGAGTCGATGTGCTTTGGATTACAGGCGTGAGCTTTACCAAGTGAGCATTCACATGTGTTTAATTAAACTTATCACTTCACATTTATAACAATCTATGACTCATTCATTACTATTGCCTTTTACCTTAAGCTTAAGGCTGACTCCTTCATCTTGCAGCTCTTCGACGCTCTTGCGTTGTCACGCGCTTGCCAAGAACCATAGATTTCCTATATCACGGCAACTATTTGATGCAGATATCAAAAATTTAGTGTAGTGATTCTATATATGAGGGAGTGAAATTGATACTGGGCGCGGGGATGGTAGTGGTGTGGTGGTTAGGGGTGAGAGTATGAGTGTAAGTGCGAGTGCTATAATATAAGAAAACCGAAAAGAAAACTAAGCAAAGTGAATTGCAAAAAAATTTAAAGCTCTGCCCTAATGTGCAAATACATATGTATTACAAAATAAATCTCAACCGCTGCAGTTGAATTAAAACGCAGTATTGTAAGTTCAAAGCTGTTTACCACTGACCAATATTACAAGATAACAAAATATGGGGATCTGCTGAAAGTTCGTTAAGTTTCAGCACAACATTTTACTACATATCTTAATTGATGACATATACCTATAAGCCGTTATTTTTGATTGTGGCTTAAGTCTACTTTTTTTTTTTTTTGAAATTTTCCCAACACTCATTTTGGTAAGTACGATTACTGTATATACTAAAATTAGGACTAGAAAAAAAAATTTTTTTTCCGTGGACGTGTGCCTCTTTCAAAAATAATGGTTCTTATGTATATGGTATGTGTAGTAACATAATTAATATAATATTTAAGTACATATGTATGTAGCTTAAGGCCTCTATAAGTCAAATATAAGATTTTGTCCACATTCACCCCCTCAGACGGCAATACCTAAGCCAACAAGTAAGGATAGAACTCTATTCGGCTGTGCCGAAGACTTCATACCTTTCATGAGTGGATCTGAGCAATAATCTTATCCCACTCGTAATGTTCGAATAATCGGCTCTATAAGATACGAAATATATAGTGAACAAGATATACATACCTAAACGATTTTTAAGATAAATATAAAATAAATAAAAAGATGGGTATTTTGTGTGGAAATACAAAGTTTCACGTTTCTTGTGGTCTGTGTGAGATAGCTATGACCATGAATCACTTATCTAAACAATATATCGTCGGTCCAATGCCAATGAAAGGAATGTGCCATTTTTGTTTAAATGAAATATTATATATGTCAAATTTTGCAAAGCCAAATCAACAAATGTGCATTTTTTTGGAAAAAGATTTAAAAATCATTTCTTCAATTAACGTTACTTAGGAGTTTACATAAGTACACCTTGCAATAGTGGTTGAAAAATACAAAATTAAATCTTTTTTTTAACAGTGTCTTACGCGTTTTTCTCAACACCGACGATATATTGTTTAGATAAGTGATTCATGGTCATAGCTAAAGCATACAGACCACAAGAAACGTGAAACTTTGTATTTTTACACAAAATACACATCTATTTTTTACATATTATGTATGAAATTACGAAAAGCTCCTTATCTGAACAATCGGTTCGTATAAGGTATAACTATAGTATATACGATTTTTTCAGACACAATATATGGGGTATTCCATCCCATTTCGACCAATTTTGAACCCGGCCCCTTTAGAATTGCCTGAAAGTTTTTCTTCTTTTTCTAGCTTACGAAAGACGTTTTTCAGAATTTTTTCAAATTTTTTCATCCAACTCAAACAAATTATGAATTTTTAAAAAAACACCGTTTTTGTTTTCAAAATGCTATAACTTTTTCAAAAATTGACCGCTTAGGATCTTTTTTTTTTTTAATTTGGTTTTAAATGTACTTTTCGGAAAAAATACAAAAAATTTTTTAAAGTTTTTTTTTCAATTAAATAAAAAAAAAAAAATCATCGGCCCACTCCGGGATTAGTGGGGATGATTGCAGAATTGATTGAAGTTTTTTATGAGAAAAAAAAAATGGCGAAATACGAAAAATCTCGAAAAACTGAAAAATTACAAAAAAAAAACTTTAAAAATTTTTTTGTATTTTTTCCGAAAAGTACATTTAAAAACAAATTAAAAAAAAAAAAACAGATCCCCAACGGTCAATTTTTGAAAAGTTATAGTATTTTGAAAACAAAAACGGAGTTTTTTTTTTAAATTCATAACTTTTTTTGAGTTGGATGAAAAAATTTGAAAAAATTCTGAAAAACGTCTTTCGTAAGCTAGAAAAAGAAGAAAAACTTTCAGATGGAATACCCCATATACTTTATATGTAATCGTTTGGTGAAATTTGAAGCTGATAGCTGTTTCTTGTGTTTCTTATCTGAACAATGGGCTGTATGGGACATATGCTATATATTCCACCGATCTATAAAATTTGTTGAGATAGAAAATTTTGCCGTATACGTAAGCACTTGAGGAAAAAGCTTCTAACTGTTATAATGGGGTACAAATTACGATACGATTCTTATTTGAACAATCGGTTGTACGGAATATATATGACCGATCTCTATAATTTTTTCAGACAACAAAACGTGCTATATACGAAAGCATATATTTAAATTTGAAGTTTCTGGCTTTTAAAATGGGATAGAAATTACGAAAAGTTTCTTATCTGAACAATCAGTTTTATGGAATATATGCTAAATACACGACCGATCTTTATGATTTTTTCACACAACAATAAATGTTATATACGTAAACATTTCGTGAAATTTAAAGCTTATAGCTCTTAAAATGGTGTGCGAATCGCGAAAAGTATCGTATCTGAATAATCGGTTGTATGTGATATATATACGACCGATCTACTAGATTTTTTCAGACAACAATTGAAGATATGAAAAAAATCCTCTTTTCTGAAAAATCGGTTATATGGCGGATATATACTATAGTGGACCGATGCGCCCGGTTCCGACAAATGTCTAATATGACACCTAAATATACCCGCTAGCCAAATTTTATCAAGATATCTCAAAAATTGAGCGAGTAGTTTGTGTTCAAATAGACAGACGGACAGACAGACAAACAGGCAGACGGACATGGCTAAATCAACTCAGCTCGTCATCCTGATCATTACTGTCTACTTATTGGTGGGTCTATCTTTTCTCCTTTAAGGACTTACAATTATGAGATTCGTGACAAGCTTAATATACCATTTCATTTTTATGAAAGGTATAAAATATCATAAATAAATTTTGGTGGTGATAAGAAACGGTAAAAGGCTTATTTTGTTTTGTAGATTTTCCGACAGGGTGGATAAATGATATATATTGATATATATTTTCCGTCATCCCTTGTCAAATTTGGTTACGAGCAAACCGGTTTCGGTGTTGTGTCATCATCAGTGTCGATTTTCGTTCTGAGAACTGATAATGGCACAACGCGGAAACCGGTTTGTCGCGAAACCAAATTTGACAAGGGATTACGGAAAATCGTTCCAATATACATCAAAACGGTAAAAGGGTGCCGCACAGTGGTTAAAGTTCAGATTTTAAAATTATGAGACTTCATTGGGTAATTTGGGGTGAGGTTGAATTCCTGTACAGCACGGAATAACCGATTCCAATCGGAACAAAATTTGTTTTGTCTTAATGTCAACTATACTAATGGGTATTGAAACGGAAAAATTCAATTTTACTTTCTTGAGTTTCCATAGATTTCTTTGACTTTAGTATAAGCGTATTTAGGCCTGAGACTGGAAAAAGTCGTTTATTTGATTTATATTAGGTGCGTGAGATATGGGTGGGGAATTTTCTTTATTACCTAACAATTGCTTAGTAGAATATTCAAAATTACAAAAAATATATACAATATGATTCAATCGACAATAGTTTGACACTTTATGGAAATCAACCCTTTATGTTTTAACTCGTAAGCAAATGTCAAAAGTCTAACTGCTGACCGATCATTCACGTCAACATTTGTCCATTTAATTTGAGGCTCAGACAGCTCATTGCTTTTTTTTAATGGGTTCAAGACATTTGCGAGTGTAATAATTAAACTTTGTTTAGATTTAATTGTTTAACATTATTTAAAAATAAAAATGAGTAAACATACAAAGTTTAGCTTTGTTAATAAATACGTTAGGGTGGATCAATTTGTATAGAGCAATTGCGGATTCAGATTCTATATAAACAACGCATTTTCGAAATATCAATATTTGGTATACTTTGTGTTCTTCTCAGGACTATGTATGTGTGTATGAAACGTCATATATCCAATGAATGAATTGAACAAAATAACCGATTTCCTTTTTTCGGAACTTTAAACTATGTGCAGGGCGACTAAGTAGTTTAAGCGTGAAAGTCTTGCAAGTGCTCACTCACTCAAAGCTTCATTTAAAATTGCGTAGGTTAGAATCGGCTTCAAATCTAGGCAGCAATGGAATTATTTCAAAGAATTTTTAGTGGAAACCCAAGCTGCTAGGGATGATGCCGCACAAAAAAAAAAAAAAAAAAAAAAAATTGCCTACCCTAATGTACATATATAGAACGCTATTAAATTTAATTTTTTTAACTACTCCTCTAGCTGTCTGATTCCGTCGTCCTTTTCATCTTTAATCACACACTTTACCCAGCCTCACTATCCTAATTATACCTTTCATGAAAATGAAATGGTATATTAAATTGGTCACGAATATCAAAATCGTAAGTCCTTAAAGGATCAGACATAGACCCTCCAATAAGTATACCGAAATGATCAGTATGACGTGCTGAGTTGATTTAGCCATGTCCGTCTGTCTGTCTGTTTGAACGTAAACTGATCCCTTAATTTTTAAAATATCGGGATGCTATTTGGTGAGCTGTTATATTTAGGTGCCCGATTAACCATTTGCAAAATTGTCTGCCATCCCAAAGGTATTTGAAGCCATTGTTACCAATCAGCTAACATTTTCCATTTCTACATTGATTGCAGACTCTGAACATGGATTCTGTAAAGGCAAATCTACCATTACCAACCTACTTGAATTCACAACTCATGTTTCTAATGGATTTAGAGAAAATCTTCACACCGATGTTATTTACACTGATTTCAGTAAAGCATTTGACAAAGTTTCCCACTCCTTGCTTATCCACAACCTAGACTTGGCTTCCAACCTGGTCTCACTCAGTGGATATCTTCGTATCTCTGCGGTAGAACGCAACAAGTAATTTTTAAAAATACACTTTCAGATGTCATTAATGTTCCCTCTGGCGTCCCACAGGCAGTTATCTCGGTCCAATTCTGTTCTTGCTATTTATTAACGATATATAGGTAAAAATTTTTATGTCCTATGCGTCTATTGAAGAACGTCCCTTGCTTCAAGTGGATTTAAACTGCTTAGTTGCTTGGTGCAACGTGAATTCAATGCCGCTGAACATCAATAAATGTAAATTCATGTGCCTCTCTCGGAGATCTTTGCCAGCAGACTCTTACGTAATTGATAATTTTTGTCTTGTATCATTAAATTATTTTGTTGAGTTGGGAGTCACGATGGATGCTAAACTTAATTTCAGCCTTCATATTATGACTACTGCCAATAAGGCTAGAGGTGTTCTATCATTCGTGAAGAGATGGTCTAAAGAATTTAGTGACCCTTATGTAACCAAAGCCCTTTTTACCACATAAGTTAGACCGATACTAGAATACGGATCAATAGTCTGGAATCCGCGATATCAAGTTCATGCAGATAGGCTTCAATCAATACAGAATCAATTTTCTTTAAGGAATTTTCATCGGAACTCTGCGTATAATCTTCCACCTTATACGGTTAAAGCTTATCAATCTTCCACCTCTAGCAAGTCGTAGAGAAATGCTTTGCGTATTATTTATGGCTAAGCTACTGAATGGGCTAATTTCTAGCCCCTTTATTTTGAACGAAGTTAACTTCAACGTCCCATCACGAGCGTCAAGACATTACAAACCTCTTCTTTTGAGGCATTGCAGAACGAATTTCGAATTAAATGAACCTTTTCGGTGTTTGTGTCATGATTTTAACTCTCATTCGAGTTCATTTGATATAACGGATTCACTTTATACTATAAGGAAAACAGTCCTATCCTATCTTAGCTCGTAACAAAATAAAAAATCCAAATATAACAAAAATTCTTTATATGCTAAAAGCGTTAACTTATTTAACAATTTACTATATTTATAATTTTCAGCTGTTATGTATATAATACTCAGCTGATTTTATTCTGTAGCCGAGCAGTTTTAGATCTCGACGCTTAACAAACCTCCGCCTATCAACAACTCGGGAAAAACAAAATCCGTGCGTCACGCGGATGCTCCCGTCGTGTCGGTTGCGCGGGCTTTGGAGGTTATCAATGGGTTTATTATTATTATTATTTTTATTATTATTATTTTTTTTTTTTTGTACGTGGAAGGAGGAAATGCTTTATGCACTAACCGGGTTGTTAAGCCTCGGTGCTACTCTCTGTAGCAGCGAGCCTCTCCGAGTGTAGGACTCCCTTTCGTTTTTTCATGGCCTACCCACTAAAACCTAACCTCCAACGGCCCGCGCATTTTCCGCACCTGGGATCGCGTTTAGCATAACTTCGGGTACGGAAGCGCGCTACGTGTGCTCGTTGGCTACTCTCACGTTATTGGGCGAAGCAACCATCTTGCCGTTTAGCGAGGAGAATATTCCTTGCATATCTGCTGACCATGTCCCATCTGTCATTTCCGCAGGTCATTTTATGGATGACACTGCCCGGGGATAGGTCGCCTAGTGTTACTTCCACTCTTCTTCGATGCTGTGCGAAGTGATCGCATTCGAAAAAGGTGTGGCGTATGTACGTCGTCTATGAGCCCACAGTATAAACGATTCGGATTTTCAACCTTGCCCATTCTGTAGAGGTGTTCCCGGAAGTAGCCGTGGCCGCTTAAAAACTGTGTCAGGTAGAAGTCGACCTCTCCATGTGGCCGTTCTAACCATGGCTCCAGCTCGGGAATCAGTTCCCTGGTCCACTTGCCTGCATTACTGCAGCTCCATTGCTGTTGCCAGCGTCGGATAGAATATTTTTGCGCCTGCGCAGCAGCAACATCTCTACGTACTTCTCGTCGGAGGTGGTAAATTAATTTCCTCTCCTCAGCGAGAAGATGTATCGGTATGGTTCCCGCAATAACAAGAACTGCGTCTGCGGATACCGTGCGGTAAGCTGAGGCAATTCGTAGCGCCCCTCTGCGTTGGACAGAAGTAATAGCTGCTCGATACTTTCGGAATTTCATTGCATCCGCCCAAATTTCTGCACCGTACAAGAGTATAGAATCCGAAACGGAAGCAAGCAGCTTTCTTATACATGGACTTGGCCCGCCTGTGTTTGCCATTAATCGACTTAAGTATCCTAAGGTCCATGCAGTTTTCTCACAGGCTCCCTGAAAGTGTTCCGAGAAGGTTAGTTTGCTATCTAGCCTCACCCCAAGGTATTTCGTGGAGCTGCGTGTTTGTACTTGTTGTTCTCCAACCATCATATTCATAATGGTGGGAATTCGTCTCTTCGTGAGGATTACGATCTCAGTTTTCGCTGTCGCGAGCTGAAGTCCATGGTCACTCATCTATCTATTTACACTGCGCATTACTTGGTTTAATTTAAGCTGCGTCAGCTCGCAGTTCCGTGATGTAATTACGGCAGCCACGCCGTCTGCGAAAGCGACAAGAAAAGCACCTTTTGGCATGTGCAAACGAAAGAGGCTGTCATAAGAAGCATTCCAGAAGTCGGGACCTAACACCGATCCCTGGGCTGCTCCGCATGTTATCCTCATGTTTCTCTGACCTTAATTTGTTTCGTACGTGAGCCAGCGATCTTTTAGGTAGTCTCTTAATATGGCTAGTAGATAAGGAGGTACCTTGAAAGAGTGTTTCAGCGCATCGAGCATGTCGTCCCACCTGACGGAATTGGAGGCATTTTTCACGTCCAGCGTGACCAGTAAGACAACCGGCCTAGCTTGGTGGCACGCGGTTTCGGCTTTCCTTACCGCATTTATAACCTCGGCTATTGCATCTATTGTGGAGTGACCTTTCCGGAACCCATGCTGCCGATGGGACAGACCACCTCCATCTTCAATGGTTGCTATCAGCCGTTGTTTAAGGAGGCTTTCCATCATTTTCCCGGCCGTGTCGAGCATGCATAATGGTCGAAAAGACGACGGGGAGTTCGGGTCTGATTTTTCAAAAAGAGGGTTTTTGTCATTTACTCCTCATTTTAACTGGTAGAAGCTTGAAATTTCTCAAATTTGTTTACATATAAGGCATTCATTATAATCTGAAACAATTTTTAAGATCGGTCGTATTTATATTATATATATCCTATACAACTGACTGTTCAGATTTTATGAATTTTTGAAAATTCTACACGTTATTGGTCACCTCCATCCATGAAAGGTATGAGGTCTTCGGCACGGCCGAAAACAATCCCGTCCTTATTTGTTTTTTTTTTTTTTGTTTATTTCACTATAATCGTCGATTCAATCTAAAAGATCTACATCATGCAAAGAAACAAAAACCAACTTTGCGAACTTAGTTTAACGTAACCTAATTTGATATGGTGATATATGTGGTACGAAACAATTTCAGATTTAAACTCTAACTTTTAACCATGTACCTCTACCGCTAACTCTGCCTTTCCCTCTTCCTTTCATATGCCTCTACCATCTGAATGAACTTTGGTACTGAATCGGCATTTCCGACAGTTAGTTCCGAATAGGTTGATTAACCCTCTAACCGGTAAAAGTGCCTCAGGGCAAGCATTATAAAAATCACATTTTTAATATGAAAATGAAGTTTTTTTTACAAGAGTTAATTCCACGCTCTTTGCCAAATATTTGGTGATATTTCTTTCTCAGAATAGAATCAAATTCAATGTACCGCTTAACTTTTGTAATCAGTTTTATGCGAACAGAGGAAGAACGGTCGATTTTATGCAGTAAAAAATTTCCGTTTTTCAGCATCTAAAAGTTTTATTAAAAATAAGTGCTTTCGGCCTCATAATTTTTTTTTTCGTTGAGTAAAGTTCATAAACTTCGTGCTTTTATATCAAGAGTGGAATAAAATAGTTGGATTTTGTGTTTTGTAGTGAAAAACTAAATGCTCAGGGCACTCTTGTCGGTCCGCGCGAACTTTTTCCATTTTGAATTTTTGAATAACGATTTATTTGTAGTACTTATTTCCCGGTTTCGCAAATTTGTTCTTTTAAATTGTTAGCTCGATTTTCAAATATTTTCTTAAACGCAATACTCAAAAACGTCGCATAATGAAATCGCGAGAGAAATTGTAGAGATTATCGGACGAAGAAATCCGTGAAATCATGGAGTCCTGTGAAGAAGAAGGTTTGTGTAGCGAAAATGGCTCTAGTGACGAAAACTACGACCCAGAGGAAATTAGACCAGAGCACGACCATATTATATCCCATTGCCTTGGGGATATGGAATCGAGTGACATATTTATAAGCGAAGCAGCCAATTTTTCACTGAATATTTCTGCAGCTAGAGATACTGTCACTTCCGATGAACTAGTCACGTTCCCGACAGATGCGATTCCGTCGACTTCGACTCCACTTCCAAGAAAGCGAGCCCGTTCGCCATTACCAATTGTGGAAGCCACCGGTCCAGCAATTGAACCAACCAATGGTGGTTTCACTGGAAGTAAGAACTGCTACCTCATCTTTGAACATTTTATTTTATTCCATTGACCATGATATTATTTTTGCAGGCGTAGAATCTATAAACAAAGATTGTAATGAGTTCAGCAAAGTGATTTGGAGAAAAGCAAACCTCAAGCTTCATGTAAACGAGGTCGCATTTCGCAACTCTGCATTATTACCTGAGAATATAAAATCGTTCTCAACACCATCGCAATTATTTTTGTATTTTTTCGATGTGCATCTAAATCAGGATATAAACACCAAATTCAATTTGAATGTCGATGGTATCTGCCAATATATTGGAATTCATTTATATATGTCAATTTATCGCTACCCGAATTTAGATAGCTATTGGGGTAAGAATGATTTTGAATCTATTCGCAAAACAATGCCATTAAAACGGTTTGAAGCAATAAAAAGATTCCTGTCCTTTTGAGATGAAGACGAAATAGTTAAAAAAGGCGAGCCCGGCTATGACCCCCTATTTCGTATGCGCAATTTTTCCAACCTTCTCAACGAACGATTTGATTCCATTCCGAAACATGCCCGACTTTGGTAGGCTTTTGAAAATTGCACACTTATCATTGAACTAATTTTTTTTCCTTTTCATTGGCAGTGTAAATGAGTAAATGTGCTCAACAAAAATCAAACATCATCTACGACAAGATATGTATGCCGAACAAACCGCACAAATGGGGGATGAAATTGTTTGTATTATGCGATTCGTTTGGTTACGCATATAGGTTTGAAATTTACAAGGGTGCTGGCGATAATACAATTCTACCGAATTGTCCAGATCTAGGTAGCTCGGCAAACGTTGTCGTTCGTTTGTCTCAAACTGTAGATAAATTTAAGTACCATATAATATACTTCGACAATTTTTATACGTTCTTACCGTTGCTGGTCTACTTGCGAGCTCGTGGTATATTTGGTCTTGGGACAATTCGAATGAATCGCATACCAAATTGCAAGCTCCCACTGGATAGTGAGGCATCAAACAAAGAGCGTGGCTTTTCAACAGAGTATGTGGGGTCAGCATATGGTATCGATGTTAGTACTGTTCTGTGGAAGGTTAATAAGGCGGTCAGGCTGGCTTCAACGTATGTAGGCGTGAGAAATTTGCTCCACACAATCCGGATGAACAAGTGGCTAAGGCTAAAGGGTATAATAAAAAGAAGAAGCAGCACATTGAAGTTGATTTCCCTCAAATAATTCGGGAGTACAACAGCCATATGGGGGGCGTTGACCTTATGGATGGTTTAATGGGACGATACCATACAAGAGCCAAGACACGTGATGCAATAGCTCGTCTTTTTTATCACTTCATTGATATGGCTGCAACAAACGCTTACAACCTATATCGCCGAATTCACACGGAGAAGTTGAATAACTCCAGACGACTGCTGGTCTTGTGAACTACAATGAGATTCGTTCGGTAGCCCATCTAAATCGCTACCTTCAACATCTTCAGAAAGTCAACCCGCTGCTCTTAGTGTAGGAAGAAAAGCTGTCCATCCCGTTGATGACGTTCGATTCAACGGCAACAAACATCTTCCAAAATGGCTTCAAAAGAAAGGTGGTAAAAAATGGTGCAAACATTGTAAAAAGTCGCAAACTCAATGTATTTGCGAAGTATGCAATTTACATTTATGTTGCTAGGCCACAAAAATTGCTTTTCGGAATAGAAAAAAATTCCCAACAATTTCGGATAAGTATTTCCAAGTTGCCGGTTAGGGGGTTAATCTGAAGAAAAGTATTGCCGGCCGCCGTGGTGTGGTGATATCGTGCTCCGCCTACCATGACAAAAATCCTGGCTTCAAGCCCCGGGCAAAGCAACATCGAAATTTTATAAACAAATCTTCCAAATTAGAAAAATGTCTTTTTAGCGGACTCGCCCCTCGGCAGTGATTTGGCAAGCACTCCGAGTGTATTGCTGCCATAAATAGCTTCTAAGGGAAATTCGTCTGCCTCATAAATGGCGTTCGGAGTCGTCATAAAATATGTGGGTCACGTCCAGCGGATTTGTAGGAAAAATCAAGAAGGAGAAGGACGCAAATTGGCTGAGAAGCTCGGCCTAAAATTTCTTCGGAGGTTATCGCGTTTTTTTTATTGGCTTTCTATATATAGTCATATGCACTAGGGTATCCGATATTTAACATGTAAGTTGCGTTCCAATGAAGCGCGATCCAGATACGGATAGAAATTCAACATGCAAATGCAATAGCATCCCTGTGATCCTGATATACATATATCTGGATCAGTTTGATTCAGCAGAAGGGTTGCGTGATTCTAAATCCTTTTTGATTTAAAATCCAACTTAAAATCAAAGACCATTTTTATTTTTTTATTTGATGCGGCATCCAAATAAAAAATATTTGTTGTTTGATTCTTCAGACGAATCAAAATACTTTTTATTTTTTATTTACTCGGCGTCCAAAAAAAAAATATTTTTTATTTGTTATTTGATTCTTCAGGCGAACCCAAGATACTTTTTATACTCAGTTGAGCAGAGCTCACAGAGTATATTAAGTTTGATTGGATAACGGTTGGTTGTACATATATAAAGGAATCGAGATAGATATAGACTTCCATATATCAAAATAATCAGGATCCAAAAAAAATTTGATTGAGCCATGTCCGTCCGTCCGTCCGTCCGTCCGTCCGTTAACACGATAACTTGAGTAAATTTTGAGGTATCTTGATGAAAATTGGTATGTAGGTTCCTGAGCACTCATCTCAGATCGCTATTTAAAATGAACGATATCGGACTATAACCACGCCCACTTTTTCGATATCGAAAATTTCGAAAAACCGAAAAAATGCGATAATTCATTGCCAAAGGCGGTTAAAGCGATGAAACTTGGTAGATGGGTTGACATTATGACGCAGAATAGAAAATTAGTAAGATTTTGGACAATGGGCGTGGCACCGCCCACTTTTACAAGAAGGTAATTTAAAAGTTTTGCAAGCTGTAATTTGGCAGTCGTTGAAGATGTCATGATGAAATTTGGCAGGAACGTTACTCTTATTACTATATATCTGCTTAATAAAAATTAGCAAAATCGGAGAACGACCACGCCCACTTTTTAAAAAAAATTTTTTTTAAATTCAAATTTTAACAAAAAATTTAATATCTTTACTGTATATAAGTAAATTAAGTCAAAATTCAACTCCAGCAATGATATGATGCAACAAAATACAAAAATAAAAGAAAATTTCAAAATGGGAGTGGCTCCGCCCATTTTCATTTAGTTTGTCTAGAATACTTTTAATGCCATAAGTCGAACAAAAATTTACCAATCCATTTGAAATTTGGTAGGAGCATAGACTCTATGACGGTAACTGTTCTCTGTGAAAATGGGCAAAATCGGTGGAAGCCACGCCCAGTTTTTATACACAGTCCACCGTCTGTCCTTCCGCTCGGCCGTTAACACAATAACTTGAGCAAAAACCGATATATCTTTACTAAACTTAGCCCACGTACTTATCTGAACTCACTTTATCTTGGTATAAAAAATGGCCGAAATCCGACCATAACCACGCCCACTTTATCGATATCGAAAATTACGAAAAATTAAAAAAATGCCATAATTCTATACCAAATACGAAAAAAGGGATGAAACATGGTAACTGGATTGGTTTATTGACGCAAAATATAACTTTGGAAAAAACTTTGTAAAATGGGTGTGACACCTATCATATTAAGTAGAAGAAAATGAAAAAGTTCTACAAGGCGTAATCAACAGCCCTTGGAATTTTGGCAGGAATACTGTTAGTGGTATTGAATATATAAATAAATTAGCAGTACCCGACAGATGATTATCTGGATCACCTGGTCCACATTTGGTCGATATCGCGAGAACGCCTTCACATATACATCTAAGGGCCACTCGCTTTTAAAACCCTCATTAATGCCTTTAATTTGATATCCATATCGTACAAACACATTCTAGAGTCATCCCTGGCCCACCCTAATGGCGATATCTCGAAAAGGCGTGCACCTATAGACATAATGCCTACTGCCTCTTAAAATGCTCAGTAACACCTTTCGGTTGATACCCATATCGTAAAAACATTCTAGAGTCACCCCTGGCTCACCCTAATAGCGATATCTCGAAAAGGCGTCCACCTATAGACCTAATGTCCACTCCCTCTTAAAATGCTCAGTAACACCTTTCGTTTGATACCCATATCGTACAAACATTCTAGAGTCACCCCTGGCCCACCCTAATGGCGATATCTCGAAAAGGCGTCCACCTATAGACCTAATGCCCACTCCCTTTTAAAATGCTCAGTAACACCTTTCGTTTGCTACCCATATCGTACAAACATTCTAGAGTCACCCCTGGCCCACCCCTGGCCCACCCTAATGGCGATATCTCGAAAAGGCGTCCACCTATAGACCTAATGCCCACTCCCTCTTAAAATGCTCAGTAACACCTTTCGTTTGATACCCATATCGTACAAACATTCTAGAGTAACCCCTGGCCCACCCTAATGGCGATATCTCGAAAAGGCGTCCACCTATAGACCTAATGCCCACTCCCTCTTAAAATGCTCAGTAACACCTTTCGTTTGACACCCATATCGTAAAAACATTCTAGAGTCACCCCTGGCTCACCCTAATGGCGATATCTCGAAAAGGCGTCCACCTATAGACCTAATGTCCACTCCCTCTTAAAATGCTCAGTAACACCTTTCGTTTGATACCCATATCGTACAAACATTGTAGAGTCACCCCTGGCCCACCCTAATGGCGATATCTCGAAAAGGCGTCCACCTATAGACCTAATGCCCACTCCCTTTTAAAATGCTCAGTAACTCCTTTCGTTTGCTACCCATATCGTACAAACATTCTAGAGTCAACCCTGGCCCACCCTAATGGCGATATCTCGAAAAGGCGTCCACCTATAGACCTAATGCCCACTCCCTCTTAAAATGCTCAGTAACACCTTTCGTTTGACACCCATATCGTAAAAACATTCTAGAGTCACCCCTGGCTCACCCTAATGGCGATATCTCGAAAAGGCGTCCACCTATAGACCTAATGTCCACTCCCTCTTAAAATGCTCAGTAACACCTTTCGTTTGATACCCATATCGTACAAACATTCTAGAGTCACCCCTGGCCCACCCTAAAGGCGATATCTCGAAAAGGCGTCCACCTATAGACCTAATGCCCACTCCCTTTTAAAATGCTCAGTAACACCTTTCGTTTGCTACCCATATCGTACAAACATTCTAGAGTCACCCCTGGCCCACCCTAATGGCGATATCTCGAAAAGGCGTCCACCTATAGACCTAATGCCCACTCCCTCTTAAAATGCTCAGTAACACCTTTCGTTTGATACCCATATCGTACAAACATTCTAGAGTAACCCCTGGCCCACACTAATGGCGATATCTCGCAAAAGGCGTCCACCTATAGACCTAATGCCCACTCCCTCTTAAAATGCTCAGTAACACCTTTCGTTTGACACCCATATCGTAAAAACATTCTAGAGTCACCCCTGGCTCACCCTAATGGCGATATCTCGAAAAGGCGTCCACCTATAGACCTAATGTCCACTCCCTCTTAAAATGCTCAGTAACACCTTTCGTTTGATACCCATATCGTACAAACATTCTAGAGTCACCCCTGGCCCACCCTAATGGCGATATCTCGAAAAGGCGTCCACCTATAGACCTAATGCCCACTCCCTCCTAAAATGCTCAGTAACACCTTTCGTTTGATACCCATATCGTACAAACACATTCTAGAGTCACCCCTGGCCCACCCTAATGGCGACATTTCGAAAAGGCGTCCACCTATAGACCTAATGCCCACTCCCTCCTAAAATGCTCAGTAACACCTTTCATTTGATTCCCATATCGTACAACTAGAGACACCCCTGGTCCACCTTTATGGCGATATCTCGAAACGGCGTCCACCTAGGGAACTAAGGATCACTCCTTTTCAAAATACTCATTAACAGCTTTCACTTGATACCCATATCGTACAAACATATTCTAGAGTCACCCCTGGTCCACCTTTATGGGGATTTCTCGAAAAGGCGTTCACCTATAGAACTAAAGCCCATTCCCTTTTAAAATACTCATTATCACCTTTCATTTGATACCCATATCGTACAAACACATTCTAGAGTCAGCCCTGGTCCACCTTTATGGCGATATCCCTAAATGGCGTCCATCCATAGAACTATGGCCTACTCTCTCTTAAAATACTCTTTAATACCTTCCATTTGATACACATGTCATACAACCACATTCCAGGGTTACCCTAGGTTCATTTTCCTACATGGTGATTTTCCTTATTTTGTCTCCATAGCTCTCAACTGAGTATGTAATGTTCGGTTACACCCGAACTTAGCCTTCCTTACTTGTTATTATACTCAGTTGAGCAGAGCTCACAGAGTATATTAAGTTTGATTGGATAACGGTTGGTTGTACATATATAAAGGAATCGAGATAGATATAGACTTCCATATATCAAAATAATCAGGATCGAAAAAAAATTTGATTGAGCCATGTCCGTCCGTCCGTCCGTCCGTCCGTTAACACGATAACTTGAGTAAATTTTGAGGTATCTTGATGAAATTAGGTATGTAGGTTCCTGAGCACTCATCTCAGATCGCTATTTAAAATGAACGATATCGGACTATAACCACGCCCACTTTTTCGATATCGAAAATTTAGAAAAACCGAAAAAATGCGATAATTCATTGCCAAAGGCGGTTAAAGCGATGAAACTTGGTAGATGGGTTGAAGTTATGACGCAGAATAGAAAACTAGTAAGATTTTGGACAATGGGCGTGGCACCGCCCACTTTTACAAGAAGGTAATTTAAAAGTTTTGCAAGCTGTAATTTGGCAGTCGTTGAAGATATCATGATGAAATTTGGCAGGAACGTTACTACTATTACTATATATGTGCTAAATAAAAATTAGCAAAATTGGATGAAGAACACGCCCACTTTTTAAAAAAATTTTTTTTTAAATTCAAATTTTAACAAAAAAGTTAATATCTTTACTGTATATAAGTAAATTAAGTCAAAATTCAACTCCAGTAATGATATGATGCAACAAAATCCAAAAATAAAAGAAAATTTCAAAATGGGCGTGGCTCCGCCCATTTTCATTTAGTTTGTCTAGAATACTTTTAATGCCATAAGTCGAACAAAAATTTACCAATCCTTCTCAAATTTGGTAGGAGCATAGATTCTGTGACGGTAACTGTTCTCTGTGAAAATGGGCGAAATCGGTTGAAGCCACGACCAGTTTTTATTCACAGTCCACCGTCTGTCCTTCCGCTCGGCCGTTAACACAATAACTTGAGCAAAAACCGATATATCTTTACTAAACTTAGCCCACGTACTTATCTGAACTCACTTTATCTTGGTATAAAAAATGGCCGAAATCCGACCATAACCACGCCCACTTTATCGATATCGAAAATTACGAAAAATGAAAAAAATGCCATAATTCTATACCAACTACGAAAAAAGGGATGAAACATGGTAACTGGATTCGTTTATTGACGCAAAATATAACTTTGGAAAAAACTTTGTAAAATGGGTGTGACACCTACCATATTAAGTAGAAGAAAATGAAAAAATTCTACAAGGCGAAATCAACAGCCCTTGGAATCTTGGCAGGAATACTGTTAGTGGTATTGCATATATAAATAAATTAGCAGTACCCGACAGATGATTTTCTGGATCACCTGGTCCACATTTTGGTCGATATCGCGAGAACGCCTTCACATATACATCTAAGGGCCACTCGCTTTTAAAACCCTCATTAATACTTTTAATTTGATATCCATATCGTACAAACACATTCTAGAATCACCCTGGCCCACCCTAATGGCGATATCTCGAAAAGGCGTCCACCTATAGACCTAATGCCCACTCCCTCTTCAAATGCTCAGTAACACCTTTCGTTTGATACCCATATCGTACAAACATTCTAGAGTCACGCCTGGCCCACCCTAATGGCGATATCTCGAAAAGGCGACCACCTATATACCTAATGTCCACTCCCTCTTAAAATGCTCAGTAACACCTTTCGTTTGATACCCATATCGTACAAACATTCTAGAGTCACCCCTGGCCCACCCTAATGGCGATATCTCGAAAAGGCGTCCACCTATAGACCTAATGCCCACTCCCTCTTAAAATGATCAGTAACACCTTTCGTTTGATACCCATATCGTACAAACTTTCTAGAGTCACCCCTGGCCCACCCTAATGGCGATATATCGAAAAGGCGTCCACCTATAGACCTCATGCCCACTTCCTCTTAAAATGCTCAGTAGCACCTTTCGTTTGATACCCATATCGTACAAACATTCTAGAGTCACCATTGGTCCACCTTTATGGCGATATCTCGAAAAGGCGTCCACCTATAGAACTAAGGATTACTCCCTTTTAAAATACTCATTACCACCTTTCATTTGATACCCATATCGTACAAACACATTCTAGAGTCACCCTGGCCCACCCTAATGGCGATATCTCGAAAAGGCGTCCACCTATAGACCTAATGCCCACTCCCTCTTAAAATGCTCAGTAACACCTTTCGTTTGATACCCATATCGTACAAACATTCTAGAGTCACCCCTGGCCCACCCTAATGGCGATATCTCGAAAAGGCGTCCACCTATAGACCTAATGCCCACTCCCTCTTAAAATGCTCAGTAACACCTTTCGTTTGATATCCATATCGTACAAACATTCTAGAGTCACCCTTGGTCCACGTTTATGGCGATATCTCGAAAAGGCGTCCACCTATAGAACTAAGGATTACTCCCTTTTAAAATACTCATTACCACCTTTCATTTGATACCCATATCGTACAAAAACATTCTAGAGTCACCCCTTTCCCACCCTAATGGCGATATCTCGAAAAGGCGTCCACCTATAGACCTAATGCCCACTCCCTCTTAAAATGCTCAGTAACACCTTTCGTTTGATACCCATATCGTACAAACATTCTAGAGTCACCCCTGGCTCACCCTAATGGCGATATCTCGAAAAGGCGTCCACCTATAGACCTCATGCCCACTTCCTCTTAAAATGCTCAGTAGCACCTTTCGTTTGATACCCATATCGTACAAACATTCTAGAGTCACCATTGGTCCACGTTTATGGCGATATCTCGAAAAGGCGTCCACCTATAGAACTAAGGATTACTCCCTTTTAAAATACTCAGTAGCACCTTTCGTTTGATATCCATATCGTACAAACATTCTAGAGTCACCCTTGGTCCACGTTTATGGCGATATCTCGAAAAGGCGTCCACCTATAGAACTAAGGATTACTCCCTTTTAAAATACTCATTACCACCTTTCATTTGATACCCATATCGTACAAAAACATTCTAGAGTCACCCCTTTCCCACCCTAATGGCGATATCTCGAAAAGGCGTCCACCTATAGACCTCATGCCCACTTCCTCTTAAAATGCTCAGTAGCACCTTTCGTTTGATACCCATATCGTACAAACATTCTAGAGTCACCATTGGTCCACGTTTATGGCGATATCTCGAAAAGGCGTCCACCTATAGACCTAATGCCCACTTCCTCTTAAAATGCTCAGTAGCACCTTTCGTTTGATATCCATATCGTACAAACATTCTAGAGTCACCCTTGGTCCACGTTTATGGCGATATCTCGAAAAGGCGTCCACCTATAGAACTAAGGATTACTCCCTTTTAAAATACTCATTACCACCTTTCATTTGATACCCATATCGTACAAAAACATTCTAGAGTCACCCCTTTCCCACCCTAATGGCGATATCTCGAAAAGGCGTCCACCTATAGACCTAATGCCCACTCCCTCTTAAAATGCTCAGTAACACCTTTCGTTTGATATCCATATCGTACAAACATTCTAGAGTCACCCTTGGTCCACGTTTATGGCGATATCTCGAAAAGGCGTCCACCTATAGAACTAAGGATTACTCCCTTTTAAAATACTCATTACCACCTTTCATTTGATACCCATATCGTACAAACACATTCTAGAGTCACCCCTGGCCCACCCTAATGACGATACCTCGAAAAGGCGTCCACCTATAGACCTCATGCCCACTTCCTCTTAAAATGCTCAGTAGCACCTTTCGTTTGATACCCATATCGTACAAACATTCTAGAGTCACCATTGGTCCACCTTTATGGCGATATCTCGAAAAGGCGTCCACCTATAGAACTAAGGATTACTCCCTTTTAAAATACTCATTACCATTTTTCATTTGATACCCATATCATACAAACACATTCTAGAGTCACCCCTGGCCCACCCTAATGGCGACATTTCGAAAAGGCGTGCACCTATAGACCTAATGCCCACTCCCTCTTAAAATGCTCAGTAACACCTTTCATTTGATTCCCATATCGTACAACTAGAGACACCCCTGGTCCACCTTTATGGCGATATCTCGAAACGGCGTCCACCTATGGAACTAAGGATCACTGCTTTTCAAAATATTCATTAACAGCTTTCATTTGATACCCATATCGTACAAACATATTCTAGAGTCACCCCTGGTCCACCTTTATGGCGATTTCTCGAAAAGGCGTTCACCTATAGAACTAAAGCCCATTCCCTTTTAAAGTACTCATTATCACCTTTCATTTGATACCCATATCGTACAAACACATTCTAGAGTCAGCCCTGGTCCACCTTTATGGCGATATCCCTAAATGGCGTCCATCCATAGAACTATGGCCTACTCCTCTTAAAATACTCTTTAATACCTTCCATTTGATACACATGTCATACAACCACATTCCAGGGTTACCCTAGGTTCATTTTCCTACATGGTGATTTTCCTTATTTTGTCTCCATAGCTCTCAACTGAGTATGTAATGTTCGGTTACACCCGAACTTAGCCTTCCTTACTTGTTTTTTATTTGATTCGGCATTCAAATAAAAAATACTTTTTAATTGTTTTTTGATTCTTCCGCCGAATCAAAGATAATTTTTATTTGTGAATTGGTTTCTCAGCCAAATTAAAGATATTTTTTACACCTTTCATGCAAATGGACTAGTACATTAAGTTTGGTCCGAATCTCAAAATTGTAAGTCCTTAAAAGGGAAGAGATATACCCACCGATAAAACAACGGAAATAATCATGATGATGATCGCAAAGTATTTAGCCATGAGCGTGTATATGTATTTTGCTTTCTGATTAGAACTGTGTCGGAACCGACCGGATAGGACCACTATAGTATATGTTCCTTGGCGAGCTTTCTGGCCTCTGATCCCCCTAGCCAAAAGAATCTTTAGGCGCAAACGAGAATAACCGTTCAACCTGCGCTGAGGAAGGTAAAGCTGTGTTATATTTCAGAAAAAGTTCTTTTGCTGCAAAAAAGACATTAAGGACATTAAGCGAAGTTGAAGTTTGATTGAAAAAGTGTCTGAGCTCAGACTCCTCTTTTAATAACAAGCGAAAGTCTTCATTAAGTACATTATTGTCAACGTCGCTGTCGAAATCAAAAAAAATCTTCCTTTTCCTTATATGATACAGTTTCATTATTTCAAAATTTGGTCAGAGTCCGTGAATCCACTTATTTGTAACACGTATCAAGTAATTTTATGAAAAGGAATCGTGCACCTTCGTAAACCTAGGAACATACAAAAACTCAACCAATTTAAAATTGATCGTTCCCTTCCATAAACACTTAAATGGAAAAAGGCTTTCAGCAATAAATAAAAAAGTAAGCAGGTCCGCACAAAAGCTTAACTCTTCTGTCAAAGTTAAGGCCGGAATATAAAGTTCTAAGACAATAAGCCATTTTCTTTTATTTTTTTTTTTGTCAGTTCATTGCGGCTGCTGAGTACAGAATCACCCCATATCCGCTGCCAGTTCGAAATCGCCCTATCTCAAAATATTTTTAAAAAATTGCCCATTGCAGGATTGGCACAATAACGTCTTATTTCCGAATTAGGTTGAAGAATGCCGTATCCCAGAATGCTTTTCATTAACTCCTCTAATGTCAAAATGCATTGGAATTATGCTCAGATATGAAGTTTTTGAAAAAAATTTTGAGATGGTGTATTATTGAATAAAATGCTGACGTACGACATTTTTCAAACAAATTTTGAAAGAATGACCAAACCAACATAACTCTTTTATCAATTCTCGAAATATTTAGTAGATAAAGAATTATTTCCTCCAGAACCTGGTGGCGTTTACAAATTTACTATCACTACTAATATACTTCTAAAGATACTTTTCTACTACAATTTTCGTTGAAGATATTTGAATTATTCACCGTTTTCCTTACTTCGTAAAAGCAACCCGTCCAGATTTTCCAATTGTCTAGTAATTCAGTCATGGATTTGGCTTAAAAATCAAATCACAAATAAAAATTGTTTTTTATTTGAACGCCGAGTAAATAAAAAAATAAAAAGTATTTTTGATTCGCCTAAAGAATCAAATAACAAATAATAAGTATCTTTTATTTCAATGCCAAATCAAATAAAATATCTTTGATTTGAAAACATTGTCAAATAAAAAATACATTTAATTTGTGGATTCGTGATTCATTCAAATAAAAATCACGCAACCCTGTTGAGCAGTTTAGATCTTACAGTAGTCAAGTTATAAACCAAATATACGTATAGCACCATCTTTTGGCAAAATTGGAAAAGTTATGAAAGGCTCGTTTCAGTCCATCAAGGTGGCATCATTATGCTTTGACGTTTCTCACTTTCATTTGCTTTAAACTGACATTCGGCGAACGCTGCTTTTCGTGCGCTCTCTTCATTCTCTCGTTACTTTTATATTTATTTTCTTTATTTTCCTCGCTTCTTTTTTCGTCTTTCAACATTTTTTTAATTGCTTTTCGTGTGCTTTTTCATTTTCAATTCCCATTTGACTGGCATTTGTGATTTCTGGAATATGGCATCAAGATCAGATTTTGAGGTGAGCTCGCGTTTAATTACAAATTTTACTAAATGAATTAAATATAAATCGTATAATATTAGTGATTTCAATTGTTAACATGTCCGGACCCAAAAATTATAAAGAGTTGATATGCAATTTTATGCAACCAAATGAATTATGCGAAAATTTTGTGAGCAATAAGAAAAATGAAAACGAAAGAATTATGCACATACAACGTACATATTAACTGTAAATATGCGCAAAGATAAATGCACTAAATTTGGAAGTGTTTATATTGCAATTTATACATTTTTGCTGTGCTTATCAAAAAATTGTTCATGACTTCGCATGAAGCTAAGCTAAGGTGAAAAAAATTGTTGTTTGTGTTGTGCTGTGAATGTTTGTGCGTTGGTGTGTTATATCAAATTGTCTCAGGTGGCGTTGATCTGGCCATAATCGTTGTTCAGTCTGGTTTAGCGGCGACGCCCTTCGCTGTTGCTTAGATGTACATAAAATTGAGTTAATTAACAAAGCCGAATGAGTGGCTCCATTTAATAGATGACACACTCCCAAGTTGTGTGTTGTAGGATGGAAAGTAAGCTGCTGGCGTGTCTGTGAAGTGGGTGTTCGTGAGATTTTTAGAAGGTATATATTTATAAAGTTCCATAACACTATTATGACCAAATGCTTGAGCACAATTTCTCATTTACTGGAAATAATTAAGCATTCAAATCTATCATTTTAAAAGTTAAAAATGGATCCAGCAAAATAATATCATTGGAGTTGTGTTTTTGTTTTTACAGTAATGCATTTCTGTCGTTTTTCGTTGAACCCACGTGTGGGTGGCTCATTAGTGCATTGTATATCTGTATATGCTCGTGTGTCAGGTTCAATTTTGTTTCTTCGGTGGCGACGAGGAAGGGCAGCAGTTTGCCACACTGCATCGAAATATGAATATGTAAAGTGGTTTGTGAAAAATTCTGGCTATTTTCATGCCCTCTCATTGCATTATTTTCACACTTCTCTCTCTTCGCCTTGTTAAATTGTGCTCTTTAGAATTTTTGTTTTGTTGTCGCACCCTAAACAGTGTTGTTATTCGCTAGTTACTAGGTTACTGGCACGTTTTCTATCATTAAAAATAGTAGTAGGAGTAGGAACCTGAACGCTCAAGAAATATTTTAAATTATCGTAAAAGTCTAGAACAGGGGTTATTGTTGTTGTATTAACGATAAAGACACTGATGTTGTTGTTGTTGTTGGTGTTGTAGCGATAAGGACACTCCTCGAAGGTCTTGGGGAGTGTTATCGATGTTGATGGTCCTTCGCCGAATGCAGATCCGGTACGTTCCGGTAGCAAAGCACCATTAAGGTACTAGCCCGTACATCTCGGGAACGATTTATATGATCACAATCAACTTTCAGGCCATCCCTCCCTCCCCACTTCCTAGTTCCATGAGGAGCTTGTCTAGAACAGGGGTCCACTGCTAATACGCGTTTGAAACCATCGAAAAATGTGTCAAACGACGCGTCTTGATATCTTAATAATTTGAAGACGGAAAACAAAAGATATTAACGAAAAACCGAAAATGACCCCGAGTACCTCTCCAATCTGGGGTTGGGTCCGTGTATTTTTGTCCAGAACACCTTTCAGTGTTGGCGGCCTTCGGGCGCGCTTTTGAAAAATTACACTGACCGGTCCACCAATGGGTCGGCATCAAAATTAAATCCATACACAATCTCTTTGTATACTACATTTTGTTCAGTACACAACAACATTAAAACAACCAAATGAAATTTGGCAACTTCAATTGCAAATATCTCCGGACAGAAATACAATTTTGCTTTTCCGTCTTCGCATAATTCCTGTCGATACGCGTCTTTTTACACCTCTCCCGATATTTTTGGGCGCGTATGGTCATAAATGGCACGGGACCTGGCCCTCCAATATACGAATTTCTAGAATAAACAGCTATCTCCCCAGTCTTTCTAGTTTCTTCACCTCGAGCGACCTGGCATTATCACCGACCAAATCCATGGCCACTGCCAGGAACAGATGACGCAAATATTGGACCTTCACGTCGATGGTGTTACGCTACCGACTGTCAGTCACCCAAAGATATTAGGGGTAACGTTCGAAAATACTCTCACCTTCAAGGCGCATGCCAACGAAATTATATCTACAAGTACAAAGTCGAAACAAAATCCTCAAGTTGCTTGCCGGCAGCACTTGGAGAAAAAATGAAACGTTGCTAAACACTTACAAAGCAATTGACCGGCCGCTCATGTGCAGTTTGCTCGCCTGCCCTTTAAAAAACACATAACTGCCAAGTGTTATCTCTTTATGAGCCCTGAACAGAATCGGTGAACGCCTTTGCCGGGATTTGCACAGTGAACCCCGTTATTAATATACCTAGGATAGGGCTTGCGGAAGAAGAAAGCATACTACAAACAGAGACACCCAACTTCGTTCTGAATACCGTAACAGGCTAAACTCGTACTTGCTCAAAATCAATCCCGACATTTGTAATGTATGTCCCACATGCGATGTGTCCCCACATGACACCAACCATCTTTTCAATTGTGATGTAGTACCTACGCTTCTAACATAAACTTCCCTTTGGCACGTCCCTGTTGAAACTGCTAGTTTCTTTTGACTGTCGTTAGAGGACTTTGATGACAATTTATGAGTTATTGCACCCATTGAATTGGGCGAAGCGCTGTTAACACAAGAACATGAACAAAGTCCTAAAACCATCTCTAGGCTTTCATCCCTAAATGAACCACAAAATAAAAGAGAAACTCGAAAATTTTCAGCTAATAATGTAATAAGAAAGAGACACCCCCAGCGGGTTAGGGGGCTAGAATATACCTGCGGTAGGTATGCCTGTCATAAGAGGCGACTAAAATACCAAAGAGATTTAAGGGGTTGTGTAGCGCAACCCTTTCAGGTTGCCAGCGCAATATATAGCTTCTGCAAACCCAATTGTCAACCTCACCTATCCGTGGGGGATCCTGTTACATTAACAACCGAGGCTCAGCTCTAGGGGCTGGGAGGGCGGTATGGCCTAGAAGGTCGCATGTGGTCATAACAAATCGTTCCCGAGATGATCGGGCTTCGTACCGGAACGTTCCGGATCTCAATCCGGCGAAGGACCATCAGCATCTATAACACTCCCCAAGACCTTCGGGGAGTGTCCTTATCGCTACAACAACAACAACATAAGAATGAGACATATGTGAACCCCTAGATTAACTATTGTAGACTGGTGAGTGTGTAAACGTCGCTAAGTGTGCACAATTAAATTTTTTCTTTGGAAGAATATGAAATACCCTTCGTAAGAAAAAATAAAAAAAAAAATACGAATTTGATAGACTAAAATTTGTTGGATTGAAATTTATTTAGTTGCAAAACTGAATACTCAAAAAGTTTCCAAAATATGCACATAAAATTTGGAATTGTCAAAGATTTTTAAACACTTGTTTTAAATAACAAATAAATAAAATAAAAAACATAAATTTTGTTAAAAATATTTGCTGCCATTTTTGTAATCGCAGGTGTATATGTATACTAAATTTATACATAATTGAAAGTTTGAATGAAATTTTAAAAATATGGTAACTCTCTGGTGGACTTGCAAAGCTTTCTACTCAAATCGTGCTTTTAACGATTTTTTCTTGCTTAGCTCTCGCCCAACATACATATATTTTGTTTGGCATACTTTTTCACTGGAAAAGTGGAATTACATAACCCGAACTGTATACTAACTGGAATTCGTGTAAAGCACCAATCATTATGACATTTCAATTTATAGTAACATACATACATACATAAGTACATAAATAATTTGCTGATTGGAATTGCCTTCCAGCCATTCGCCACCCCTTGGGATTTTCGCCGCTTGTTTGCGCAACCACCACCCTTTCTTTTCCATGCCGGAATCGGTGTCATTAGGACGAGTCGTGCTTGGCTAATTATTGACAAGTATCCATATGGCCATCATACATACATACAACGTAGGTACCCGTGTCGCCGTTTTTTATGCCCATTTTTTATTACTTTTCTCTATGCTTTTGTGGTTTTGATTCACGTGTGTTTTTTCTCGTTTTTACTGTCTACATTTAAAAAAAAAAATTGTTAATTTTGTAATTTTTCATTTGTTTTTTTCTTTCAGTAGGTACAATTTAGCTTATGTATTAAGCTGGAGTCATTGGTGCCGTATGTCGTATCGCTGTATCCGTATCCCTAACGTAATCAGCTGTTTATCGTTACGACGGTAAACCAAAACCCAATTGGTTGGCTACGATACGGTTACGACCTTAGCGGCACCAATAATCGATTGCATTGCTTCTCATAAGGTTGGTCGAATCAGCTGTTAAAAGGTTTCCGATACGGTTACCGATAAAGCACCAATGTCTCTAGCTTTAAGTTGGTTCGGTCGGTTGTACCGGCCGTTTACAATTGCCACAGATATTCTCATTAATGAGTTTTCAACCTTGAAATGATTTTTGTGTCTCTGCCATTTAACCGTGAAAAAAATTAAAATCAACTAAAGAAAGCGTCTCTACTCATACATAGTACATATATAGATAGATAGTTTGTGCGGCTAAATTTTAGGTTATATGCTGCGAGCACATCTGTCAATCAATCCCTCCAGTCACACATAATTGTTGCATGAAAATTGCATTGACGTTGATGATGCAATATCCGTTGACGCTTACGTTGGCACTGGCAATGCAGTTAAACGCCAAATACACGACACGAACATTTCCGCGAACATTCCGCAATCTTGTTCGCAGCTTTGGCCATACACCATACGAACTTTTGGCCAAACATTAGTTCTCTTTCACACAGCGATGAATGCGAACAATTTTAATTTTTCGATTAAAGTCGCATAATCATTATTCTTTTTAATTCTATTACAATAATCTTTGCTTTTTACTTGCCACAATGATGGCAAAGATTTATACATTTCAATAAATTCACTCAGAAATTTTTTATTGTCCATTTTACTTTTCCGCGCACGTCTGTTCCGTTCAGAAATTACTACGATTATGAGCTATTTCGCCATACTCGCACGAACAGTTCTCACAAATGTTCGCCAAAAATTAAAATATTTTGACACGACGACATAAAAGGTCGCAGAAACATGACATAACGGGAATGTTCGCGGAAATGTTCGTGTCGTGTATTTGGCGCTTTACTTAACATCGAGTAAAGAAAGAAAAGTAGATCGAATAGTGCAAAAATGTGTTTTGGTACTATTCATCAACAAAGTACTTAGCGACAGTCAAGTCGCAATTTCTTTATGAACCAAATACAGCGCTCGTTCTGAAGTACGTAAAGGGGCTCAAATATCTAAGAACCCACAATGCTGTACAACTAACCTGGGTATCCTCTCACGAAACTATGAGGAATTGCGAAGGCGTATTGGTTTTGGGGGTTTTAATACGCTAAATCTAAGAGTCACCACTATCACAGCTAAACGAGTCAGCTCGATTGAAGTGTTCAGAAAGAGTCGAGGCTATGGTCGCAATTCAATTCCCAATTTAATATCTATCTGTATAGTTTCAAGGATAACTTCAATGTTGTTTTGTTTAATGTATAATATAAATTTGAACAGGTTACTTTTTTGAATCGAGTTGTTTTTTTGGAACCGAATACTTTTTTAGAATCGGATAATTTTTTGACCGGAGTACAGTTTACTGTTCTAAAACCGGATAATTTTTCAGAGCCGTCTAATTTTTAGAACCGGTTATTTGTTCAAAACCCGGTACATTTTTGAGCTGGGTACCTTTTTAAAATCGGGTACTTTTTTGAACAGGACAAACAAAAATAAATACTGCTTATCCTTATATAGAGAACACTTTGGGAAAAAAAAATTGTAAAAATTCAGGAACGCCTCGAAACTACTAAAAAAATCTGAACTTTATTAAACTGAGGTTGATTGGGTTACAAAACTATATTGCTGTTTTTTTAATTGAAAGTAGAAAATTTTATAACATTTTTACCTTTTTATTACCCGGGTACTTTTTTGGAACCGGTTACTGTTCTAATAGCGGATACTTTTTCAGAGTCGGGTAATTTTTAGAACCGGTTACTTGTTCAAAACCGGGTACTTTTTTCAACTGGTTTTAAAATCGGGTATTTTTTTGAATAGGATAAACAAAAATAAAACGGGTTATCCTTATATAGAGAACATGTTGGTCAAAAAAATTCTAACAATTCAGGAACACCTTAAAACTACTTAAAAAAGCTGAACTTTATTAAACTGAGGTTGATTGGGTTACAAAACTGTATTGCTGTTTTTTTATTTGAAAGTAGAAAATTTTATAACATTTTTACTTTTTAATACCCGGGTACTTCTTTGGAACCGGTTACTGTTCTAAAAAAGAAACTTTTTTTAGAACCGGTTACTTCTTCAAAAGGGGTACCTTTTTGAACTTATTTAATTGGCGCTTAACCGTCTAAACGGTTATGGCCGTCCAACAAGGCGCGCCACACATTGGGGACGAACTTTTCAAAACCACAAATATTAACAGATTTTAATCATTTTAGTACAGACACTTTTGTAATTGAATTCCGAAGAGACTCACATCGCCCGATCTTTAAAATTTAGAATTTAGAAAAAAAAACAATTTTGCAAAATGTTCTTTAAAAAATTAATTTGAAGAATCAAGCGATGTGAGTCTTCAGAATTCAATTACGAAAATTTCTGTGTAAACATTGTTGCAATCGGTTGATTTTTCGAACCTGTAAGTGGTTTTGAATGAAATTAGTGCCTAATCCCCAATGTGCGCCAGTCTCTCCTTCGCTCCGACAACCGGCGCCAATTGGTCACACCAAGGGAGTTTAAATCATTTTCCACCTGGTCCTTCCAACGGAGTGGGGGCCGCCCTCTACATCTGCTTCCATAGGCGGGTTCCGATAGATCATCTTTCATTCGCATAACATGGCCTAGCCAGCGCAGCCGCTGCGCTTTAATTCGCTGGACTATGTGGATGTCTGCGTATAGCTCGTACAACTCATCATTACATCTTCTTCGGTACTCGCCATCGCCAACGCGTAGAGGTCCATAAATCTTTCAAAGAACTTTTCTCTCGAACACCTCAAAGCCGCTTCATCTGCTGTTGTCATGGTCCATGCTTCTGCCCCATATAGCGGGGCGGGAATGGAAAGGGACTTGTAGAGTATGATTTTCGTTCGCCGAGAGAGGACTTTACTTTTCAATTGCCTATCTAGTCCGAAGTAGCATTGATTGGCAAGATTGATTCCTCGCTGGATTTCAGTGCTGATGTTGTTGCTAGTGTTGATGCTGGTTCCCAAATACTATTTCGAAATTATGGCTGGCAACAGTAGCGTGGTTGCCAAGGCGCGTATGCGCTGACTCTTTGCTCGTACTTCGTTTTGTCCTCATTCACCATCAACTTTTTTGAAGATAACAAATAAAAATAAATACTCTATGCCTTATATAGGAGCAAATTTTTGAAGAAAAAATTCTAAAAATTCAAGAAGACCTTGAAACTACTTAAAAGCTGAACTTTGTTTTACTCAAATTAATTGGAGGCTACCTTTTTTTAATTCAAAGTTGCAAATTTTTAAAATTTTTTTCGAAACGTTTTTGAACTTATGTAAGACAGGCACAAAGATAAGAATTTGATTCATGTATACTGAACTGAGCTAAGACTTCGTTGGGTAGGCCTATTATATACAAAAGTTGTTTCTAGTTCTTATTGGTAAGCTGCTGGAACAAAATAATTTATCAAAGAAAAACCGTTTCTTTCGAATATGAAAATTTTTAATCTGGCGTTCAAAGCAAGAAACGAACAAGCGATTCATTTTTTTTCTTAACAAAAGAGTGTCAACTTTTGCCATTCTCATATCAATATTTCACTTCACTACACATGTCTCGCTCGCTTTTTCTCTAAACACGTAACTCTACACTCTTCGCGTCAACCATCCGCTGCATTACACAATCACCCCAACTTAATGTTAAATGTTAAATCTCTTATTCGCGCATTCAGTTCTAATTGAATAAATCTCTGTTTTTTTGCATAATTTTATCTATTCATCAAATAGCTACATTCTCACTTATATGTATGTGCATTAAGCTGGGTCGATTTATTAACCCATATCGCGCCATCGATTTTTCGATAGGTTTTGGGCTCAGGAAAAAAGTTCCACTAAGCATACCCAAAAAATTAATTTTCGAGCCTGCAAAATTTGAGTTTTTTTTCTTTGATTTTTAAGGTTTTTTCATGACTTACTTAAAAAATTTTCATTTGGTTTTAAAATTTTCATGTATACCCTGTCCGACTCAGAATTGTCCGCTAAAAACTTTGGCGATAACAGTTTTTAGAAAAAAAAAAATATTTTTTGGGTTTTGAGGAGTGTTTTGGTGAAAAAATTTATTTTTTCGCCATTTTTTTAAGGGTTTCTTCAGAAACGTGCAAAAGTGTTGCCGATGAAAACGAATTTGCCTCATAGTTCCTATCCCATTTAAAATTATGCGATAAAAACGTTGGCATTAACAGTTTAAAAAAATTTTTTTTTTTTTGGTGTTTGGGACTTGTTTTGGTCGAAATCGATTTTTTTCATTTTCAAGGCTCCAAATCATTTTTTATGTATATGTTTCCGTTAGACCCACCAATAAGTATACCAAAATGATCAGGGGACGAGCTAAGTTGATTTAGCCATGTCCGTCCGCCCGTCCGTCTGTCCGTTGGTTTGAACGCAAACTAGTCCCTCAATTTTTGAGATATCTTGATGAAATTTGGTTAGCAGGCGTATTTTGATGGGGGATTTGACATTTGTCAGAATCGACCGAATCGGACCACTATAGCATATACCTGCCATACAATCGATTGTTTAATAAGAGGGTTTTCGCCATTTCTGCCCCATTTCTGCCTCATTTTAACAGCTAGCAACATCAAATTTTACTACAAGCTTACGTATTGGGCATAGATTGTTGTCTGAAAAAATCATCAAGATCGGACTAAAAATCGATTTCGACAAAAATGATGAAAATCCTCTTACCTGAACAGTCGGTTGTATGGGATATATATTATAAATATGTCCGGTCTTGATGATTTTTTCAGACAACAATCTATGCCCAATACGTAAGCTTGTGGTAAAATTTGATGTTGCTAGCTGTTAAAATGAGGCAGAAATGGCGAAACCCCTCTTATTGAACAATCGATTGTGTGGGAGGTATATGCTATAGTGGTCCGATCCGGTCGATTTCGACAAATGTCAAATCCCCCATCAAAATATGCCTGCTTACCAAATTTCATCAAGATATCTCAAAAATTGAGGGACTAGTTTGCGTTCAAACAAACGGGCAAACGGACAGACGGACAGACGGACGGACGGACGGACATGACTAAATCAACTTAGCTCGTCCCCTGATCATTTTGGTATACTTATTGGTGGGTCTAACGGAAACATATACATAAAAAATGATTTGGAGCCTTGAAAATGAAAAAAATCGATTTCGACCAAAACAAGTCCCAAACACCAAAAAAAAATTTTTTTTTTAAAACTGTTCATGCCAACGTTTTTATCGCATAATTTTAAGTGGGATAGGAACTATGAGACAAATTCGTTTTCATCGGCAACTCTTTTGCGCGTTTCTGAAGAAACCCTTAAAAAAAAGTGGCGAAAAAATAAATTTTTTCACCAAAACACTCCTCACAACCCAAAAAATATTTTTTTTTTCAAAAACCTGTTATCGCCAAAGTTTTAAGCGGACAATTTTGAGTCGGACAGGGTATACATGAAAATTTTAAAATCAAATGAACATTTTTTAAATAGGTCATGAAAAAAACCTTAAAAATCAAAGAAAAAAGCAGTCAAAAATTTTGCAGGCTCGAAAATTATTTTTTTGGGTATGCTTAGTGGAACTTTTTTTTTTCCCTGAGCTCAAAACCTATCGAAAAATCGATGGCGCGATATGGGTTAACTTTAGTCCATGCAAATCAACCCAGCTTAATGTGCATGCAGAACAACAACAAAAACAGCTTAAATGGGCGGCCAATTCATTGTGATTTGATTAGATTTTTATTGACTTATAATTTCATTAGAGAAATAAAAAAAAAACGGACACTAACGGCGAATAAAAGAATTGTAAACAGAAATACAAAAGCAAGGTATGAATGAGTAGGATGCCCTACCCCGACCCCCGGATGCTATTGCTGCCAAAAATAATAATTCAAGGACCTGTAGTAATTTTAGTTTCTTTATGTCCAGTGGTGGTTCGTTCGTCTGCTAAACTCTTATTTCTAATACGCACTAAAAACACAAACTATTATAATATCGTGACTATAAATATTTAACGAGTCACGTCTGATTTGGTTATTAATTATATGGCTACATCAAAAATTAGAAAAAAAAACTAAAATTCACTTTTCTAATGAACAATTTTGTATAAATCTTTGTACTTTGCTGAAAGTTTATTAGCTGTTCTTCTGTAGGATTGCCTAATTGTACTCGGCGAGGCATTGATAGTTTTAGAACTTTTAGAAAAAGTATCGATACCGGTACTCATATAAAATGCTCGGATCAAAGTATCTATGCTAGTACTCATACTCAGTAAAAGGTATCGCGTATACTCGATTCAATTTTACATATATTTTAAGGATTCATTTAAAGGCAAACGTCACGAACATTAACTGATTTAAACGATTTTTGATCGACAGTTAGAAATAAGTTTTTCTAAACGGGCTCGCCCCTCGCCAGTGGTTTAGCAAACACTCGTGAGCGTATTTCTCCCATGAAAAGCTCCCCAGTGAAAATTCGTTTGCCTTGTAGATGCCGTTCGGAATCGGCATAAAATATGTAGGTTTCGTCCTCTCGATTTGTAAAGAAAATTCAAAAGAACACGACGAAAATTGGAAGAGAAGCTCGATCTTAATGTTTTCGGAGATAAATCGCGTCAAGTATTTTTTTTGCATTAAACGTTTTGTGAAGAGATTAACTAAATAGAAGGGGATCAGAACGATTTTCCATTTTGTTAACATTTTTAGTTTGCACCATATCTCTACTGGTAGCATTGTCACGTACCATATATATATATGTTTCAAATATTGTAAAGACTGTATCTGTATGCCAATTTTTTAAAGTAGGCGTGGTCCTTATCCACTTATGAGATTTAAAGGCAACTTTATCCGCTGTTTTTGTATTTTTGAGTAATCTATAAATATCGGCATTATTTCGTCTGTTGGTTATCTTGGTCTCTCATAATATCTCAAAAAATCTAAATTTTGAGTTGAATCAATTTACAATAAAACGTGCGATATTATGTTATGAGTTAAAAGCAATTATACCCACAAAGTAGCAAATTTTCTCATGTATTCCAACAACAAAAGCTGACACTTCAGTCAATTATATAATACATGTGTATAATCAGTTTTAACAACAAAAGCCACAAACACACACTATTTAACAACAAAAATAACTAATTTAACTACTGAGCCAGCAATAAAAGAGCAGTTCTTTCATTCGACGTACGGATATGTACATACGTATGTATGCATAGTTTATTGACTAGGGATGGCAAATTAACGGTGTCATTATCGCTTGTACGTAACTATCGCCATTATCGATAATGATGCCTACGGAAACATTTGAACACTGTACGATATTTTTTTACCAGAGTACGATTTTTTCGTACACCCCGCCTTGCTCTAACGGAGCTTTAATATAATACAGTTTCAATGTCAATAGTTTAAAGGTTGAATTATATTGGACTAAAATTTAATGAACTACACTCAGAAAAAAACACTTACACTAAATTAAGGAAAATATTTCTTAAAAAAATGTTCCATTAAGTTGAGGGAAATTTTACTGTAGTGAGTAAGAACTTCTAATTTTTGTGTAAAAGTTTTCCTTAATCTGAGGCAAAATTTTCCTTAAATATTTTTAATCAAGATTGAATAAGATTTTATAATTTTTGTATAAAACTTTCATTTATTTATCTGAGAGATTTTTTTTTCTTAAATTTTTTCATTAAGACTATTTGATTAAATATTTCTTATAATATTTACATGTAAGGGAGAGCTCAGTGGTTAAAGCAATCGAGTGTGAAATTGGGGACCGCGACTCGAAGTCACATTTCACTTTATATTTTTAATCATAGCTGCTCAACCCCTATACACTTAACGCCATTTTGTCTTTTGTTTCACCCTGAATCATACGCACAGATACGAGTTTTAGCTTCAAATATAAAAAATAATTATCAAAGCACTACCGTATGCCCTCACTATAAATAAAATTCTTATCGAAGTTTTTGATTTTCATATGTAAGTGCAAAGCAAAAGCACTTTCGGTATAAAAAACAAATTTACACTAACAAATTGACAACTAAAAATTATACAAAAATATTATGGTATACAAAATTGATTCATTGGGAAAATTAAAATTTAAGGATTTGACCTCGGAACTTGAAAACTTGCATTCATTATACTCCATTTAGCACATACGATCTGCATTGTACTTGATTTTTCCTAAAAGAAAAACGCAAAAGCAACAATTTGCTCTCAAAAGTATGTCAACATGTTTAAAGAAATATCAAAATAAAGTTTGGAAGCATAAATGGCATCCAAAAGTAAGAGTAACGGGCGCCAATAACATCGACTATCCATGGCGTTCACTATCGATTAGAGATATACGCCGCCGCCGCCGAATGTCAAAAATATCGGCGTGGCGGCGCGGCGTCCAGCGCGTTACTATATTTTCTACTCGTTTAAGACTGTTTAGGCCATTTATTGTTCATGTCGAAAATTGGTCGGATATGGTCGAAAGTGGTATCAACGGATGCGCATCACTGCCAGTTATAAGAAACTAATTGCGAAATTTAACTCTTTATAACTATTGAAAAGTTATTTAAAATAACAGGCGCTTTCGATGTCAGCTTAACACGGACTTTCCATCACCCAATTCAGCAAGTTATTAAAACAAAATACTAAAAGAAAAGTTATATAATAAATTTATATGCTCACTTTGCATTTTTGAAAAAATTAATAATGAACAATTATTTCAAATAAAATGACCCAAGGCGAACATGTTTTTAAACTGTCCTCAAGAATAAGCCAAATCAGTGATGCAAAATCCTTTAGTAGGTTCTAGGGGCATAAACACTCCTTTGAAATTATTCTTACCTCATACTTAAGTTGAGGATATATGTACATATGAGAAGGGTTTGAAAAATCGCTTGGGCTTACATTCAAACATCTGTTGTTTATTTGCGAAACTATACAATAGCGTCTGAAATGTTAATTTTGATTTTCACACTTCATCCTTCAACACCTAAGTCTCCCGGTTTGACATTTCCTAAAGTTGGCGGCCCTATCCAAAACTAGTCCCTTGGAGTGAATCACATTGATTATAGCCTATCAACCAAGTTTAAATATCACCTACACGTTACGGCTCCTTTTAAAATTGTGAATACGTAGGCACATATATCTACCAGGTGAGGCTTTGTCCTTCGCAAGAACACTCAAAGTGGTGAAGCAAAAGCTTTCCCAAGACAGTGGAACTAATGACCGTGTGTGATACTACCCTAACGTAGTGTACAGTTGAACTTGTCTGAAAACTGAAGCTACGCGGTCATCCATAATGAGCTCCTATATCGGAAGGCCGGAAAACCGTAGTTAACAACTTTCAACTTAAAATCCGTCGACTTTCATTCTAAATTTGATTTAACGAAGACTATTGAAATCAATGTTGTGAACACAAATGTCAGCAATCCAGGGTCCTTGTAATATTTTAATTATGTAGATGCGCCGAGGATTATACGGATTTTCACCCATGACGCAATGACATCCACTTAGACTGCTTATGATTTCGAGGGCGGCATCTTTGGCAGAATAGTCACTCCCTAACGTTTCAAAGTGTAGCTCGGCAGCATAGCGCAACAAAAGCATCCGTTGGAAAGTCTTCGGAGCTACACCTAGAGCTTCTAGGAAAGTGACGTCGACGAAGGTATGAGTTCGAAGTCGCAGTCGTATAGCTTCTGTACTGGCATATGGTGTTAGGCTCAGGAGGCGTGGTAGCGACTGGTGGTAGGGATTCCTACTGTTCGCACATCGGAAATTTTAGCTCTTAAAAACAGCCGAAAAAACGGGAGGCGCCCTGTGCCACGATAGTCATGAGTATTAATAGACCATTCATAGCAACCCTAAGTCGCCTTTATGCGTGACCGCCAAGGAGCGACAAATGATTTAAAGAAATTGTGTTCGCGACGATTATTAGAAGTTAACCCTAGGTGGAACTACGCTTTGCACGAGATATACAGGCAAAAGTGTGACTATTTTATGTATCTCTATTTCTTTTCAGCAGACGCAGCAGTACCAATTCCAAAGACCGGGGTTAGGTTCGAAGCCTCTGGAGCATGCGGACGAGCGACAATCCCTTCGCAAGGAGCTACTCCTGAAAATTTTTGAACGGTCTGCGAGATTTTGATGCAAAAACCCCGGATCTTTCCGTAATGGCCAACACGTTGATTTCCTTAAATACATATAAACAAAAACTTTCCTAAATATTATTTTTTTAAATAGAAAAATCAAGATTTTAAAGTAAGAACACCGGCGTATGCCGGCGCGCCGCCTACGCCGCCGCCGCCGGTATATAATAGAGCCTACGCCGCCGCCGCCGATAAAGTGATCGGCGTAAACCTCTACTATCGATAGCTTGTCATCACCACTATATAGCACATACACATACATACGTTTATGCGTATACTCTTATGGTAAACTTTTTTTTGAATTAATAACCTGGAAAATACCTATGCAAACACGTTCAATTTAGTTGCAACTGGATCAAACTGGCAAAATGAAACCAAAGCTGAGACCGAATTCTTCAAACCAAAGGCAAATTAAAAAAAATTCACTTCTACCTTCCAGATGACTAAACTTAATGAATACTTATGTATGCAAATACCACATATATTGTGGTGTGTATGCTCATTAACTCCCCATTTTCTTAGCAGCTTAACAGAAAAATAAAAAACCACGCATATAATTCAAATCATAAATAAATAATAACAACTTTTATTTAAGTACAACTTTGGCCCACTTGCAGAGCGACAATTTTTATTTATTATTATTTTTAAACTCATACATTTTTGAAATTTATTTCATCTTAGATGCAATTCTACAGGCCCCACCCCCATACCTAATGGTCAAAAATATAACATTAAGAAATGCAACGATACTCAATTCCTAAGGACAGCTTGTCCGCAGGCCGTACAAATATAATAGTAAAGCATTATTTATAATTTTACATGCAGAGTATATGATCATGTGCCTGGAAGGGGGATCTAAGGGCTATTACAGAGGTTGAAGGGTGACGAAACTGAATGAAAAAAAATGATAGAGTTTGCGGTATATTTTTCTCTGCCAGATCACTGTAGGGGCTTTCACGCGGAAATGGTAGCAGTGGCTCAAGTTGGGCACAGGGCACTAAATTTTCAGATCTAGTACCACTAAATTTTGAGTGGTAGTGAAACACTATTATCCCAATTCTAAATATTCCCTCGGAATTTTGTTCTCGCGGACTTTTTTATTTCCATGAAAATATTCCTCCAATTCTTTTCTCCTAGGGAGAACAATAATTGGGGACTAGGAATTTCGAATTTTCGAAGTCAGCTGTTTTGTCAATTGAAATTTCGTTGCGCACTTCTTATTTTGTTTAAAAAAGTGAAAAGGTTAATTATTGTTGAAAATTTGTTTGAAATTAAGAAATAAAATATAAACAATGCACAGTATTGCATTTCGTGTGATATTCGCTGAAATGAGTAATAATGGTGCCACAGCAACATCAACAGAGGGGCATAAGAAGAAGACGGCGGGATAACACAAATCCGCCGGAGTTGCTTGCTTCCATTCAGCAAAGCGATTTTCTGGCAGCCAAGTCGAGTTGAATTCGTCTTTCGTCATATACCAAAATCTATTTAAGCCTTCTTAAAAAATCTTTGCGCAATTTTTGGATGGCTGCATCAAATATACCAAGAGCTCTTCCGTTGCTTATGATATACCTTTGGACTCAAAATAAATAATATTGTGATAGAATGTACATATTTTAGCTCAAATTTGTACAAATAAGTGTTCTTTCTTAAAAGAACCAATTTCCTTTAACTACTTTCATGCATTCCCTTTAATTTAACAAGTGAAAAAACTCCTAAGAAATGGCAGAGAAATCTCCCTCTCACTCACATTCATAATACCTACTTTTCTCCCATAACCGGTTTCCGCTTTTTCGAACATTGTTCAGAATAGCAGGAAAGGGAGAAGTGAAAAAACTCACTAGGAATTTTTATTTAGAATACGAGGAATGGGAGAAGGGAAAAAACTGAACTTTTGTTTATAATTGGGCTCATTTTCATTAGCTTATTCATACTGTGACGAATATTAGTAACACCAAGTGATACTCACATCACTAATCTGATAGTAAGTAAATAAAGCCACAACAACAATAAAGCAAGCAGTCACTTGAATCTACATAAACGAATCAATCATTATGTCTACACATATGTACGTACACTCAGCGGAGAGAAACGCACAAACACATGCATATATCATATCCGATATGCTCACAAAAGTACGCAATCATTTGTGCAAGTATCACTCACATATACACGCGCATATGAGAAGCTATAACGTGCATCTGTAGTTATAGCTGGTAACTAAGTTAAATTCTAAACTAACTAGAAATATGCGAACGAGACATCACAGAGTATAAAAGGAGTTAAAGCTGAGTAATCAGTGATCAGCTTGATTTAAGCACGCTATCTGTTGAGAAGTAGAAGTGTTATTGTGAAGTACTTTAATAAAGGCCATTTTGCATTATTGAATAGTGGAGTTATTTATTCAACAGTTTAGTGATTCAACCGTTAGTAGAAGGCTGCAAATAAGCGGAATTTCCCTAAATTCGTTACAATACTATATACTTTCCATAGGTTTCAAAAAATTATAGTAAAAAAAAAATTATTTAATATCACAATTTTCCACTAGCACTAAACTTTTAGAAGTAGTGAAAACTTTTTCACTGGTAGTGGAATGGTTAGTATACTGTGCCCGAGTATGCCTTGACCAAATCAGCGAGAATACTGTGGGCATATATGATAACAAAAAGCGAATGAGCTGATAAAGAAGGTGCAACTATTAAAGTATTTATGGTAGACATCCCAATAAGATTGGGTTACATGAACAGAAGGCAAAAGGTGCATGTGGTCATGTGAGAAGGAAAGGCGTGGAAAGGGGGGCGAGGCTGTTAGGTGTCGATCATCATGTGCAAGTCGTACGATATTTGACTAAAAAATTTAGTCTTATCACTAAAAACAAATGACGGTAGGCTCATGATGGTCTTCTTAAAAAGCATTGTTTTGTGGCAATACTCGCATATAAATTGGTTCTGGTCATTAGACAATAAATAGATGTTAGAAATGTGGACGGCGGCAATAAATAGTTGGCGCGCCGGTCTTGCCAGACTATTGGGACTTTCAAACTTCTCACATCTCGAACAGTAAATTGTGAAGGCCCAAGAAAGCTTTTCGAATTCACCAAGAGGACAAAGTTGTATTATAACATAAATCCTGACAGTTTTGCAGTTAAGTCATGGAATAAACTTCTGGTCAACTTTAGTCTACGTTACTGACCGACTAGTTCTACCAAACACACTCAAAACTTCAAAAAGTGAATATTTGTCAAAAGAACAAAAATAAATTTCGCAATGGGGAAGGGTTCTATTCAATATTCAAATGTCAGTAGCGATTGCAGCCAATTTTAAGGCGATTCATTTTCATTATATAATGACATTTGTTCGTAGTGGGTTTTGAGTTAGAGCTCGAATGTTAGATCCCCCATAGAAATGCTCATAAAATGCAGCCTTAAAATCTATGAAGTGTAGAGGAACCATGATGAGATACCATGTTTATATTAAAAAATCTCTAAGTAAAACTTAAAGTAATTGTTTGTCATCAAATGCTTTACATTCCCTCGCATAAATAACTAGAATATTAAATTAAATAAACATTTATTATTGTTGTGTCGTTAATATTTGTGATTTAAGATGTTGCAAGCGACAGAAATAAGAGTGAACAAAAATTACACTTTATGTAGGGAATTAATAAAAACAACAACAAAAAATACACATACAATACAACGAAACGACGTCAGCAAATTTCGTGCTACCTACCCCCACCCTACAACTACTACAACGTACTTGTGATACAAACAAACCAGCACTCCTTGATATATCAGGGGTTGATTTGAGGAGGTAGCAATCGGATGCTATGGCCCCCGTTCCCTACAATACTACTTGAAAATGTTAGGTCAGTTATTGAATCTGGTTGCTTGAGAACTCATGTAGTTCAACTTTTGTATTTACCGCAAAGCAAACTGTGATTTTTAATTTCGGAAGTCAATCCCTTCTCATTCTCAGCCACTGTCATATGCATGTACATGTGTGTCCACATCAAATCGTTTAATCATAACATGTGTATTTCTCTGTCAGTTCATCGTCATTGCCACAATCAGCAGTAAAGAAAAGTGTAGCATTTGTGTTGTGGCACAATTTTCCAATTGTGTATGATGATATTCGCAACAATGAAAACGTAACCTAAATGGATGTGATAGATAACTGTGATAAATGTCTTAAAACTTAAGTATACTGTTTCTATGAGATAAAGAAAAGATGGTAAAAAATACTTGATCTAAGTATCCAAAAAATACGAGTTAAGGTTAACCCATCTTAATCTGCGATTGCGGGTTGAGGTCTCATATATGGTGAACTACTTACTTTCTTAAGCAGAATTTTTAAACCTTACATTCTCAGCTATCATTGACAAGGACATGAGCCCAATGATAATTTGCTGGAATCCACGGTCAAGATAGGAAGGTCAGGAGTTGGAGAGACAACTAACTGGCGCAGCGATGGCCTGAAGTGTTGTATTACCCAAAGTCCCCCTTATTATGTCAATAAAACCGCAGGGGGTTATGCTTGTATACCTCAGAAAATTAACCAGAAATCCCTCTGATAATGGCACAGCTACGAAGCTGGTTTGGCTGCAAAGAGATTTGACATAGGATTAAGAAAAATCGAATAAGGGAATAGTAGTTTTCCATACTGCTTTCAAATCAGCTACCAACGAGCGATCCCTCGGGGTTGAGAATAGGTGCTGTTTAGGATGTATATTGGAATGATTTTCCGTCATCCCTTGTCAAATTTGGTTTCGAGACAAACCGGTTTCGGCGTTGTGCCATCATCAGTGTCGGTTTTCGTTCTGATATGTTGTTGGCGTTTGTCCTGTATTTATAGTTCGTAGGTACATGAACAGGTATTGTCAAAATTTATGCTTGTGTATATTTAGGTATGTGTATGTGCTGTGTGTTCATTCATTACCGAGGGCGGTTTTTACTGATCGATTTGTGTGGCTGACTGAGGCAGGTAAAAGTCCGTGATTTTAGTCGTTTGACCTTCTTTGTGGGTTTGTTGATTTGGAGCGTTAATTGTTTTGTGTTTATTTGTTGTTGTGTGTTTGTCTGTTGTACTTGTGTGATTAATATGTTTCTTGTAAACAAGTTATAAAGGCTCGAATTTTGTGTCAGAAATTGTGTTTATCTGTTCGTTTATTATTCTATCGTCGAATGTTTTCTGTTTGTAGATTTCCATGTTTTCGAGTACGTTGAGACGTCGCCTTTTTGCTTGTATATGAAGAACCCTAACTGTTTTATTGATTTTTGCTGGGGAACATGTGATTCGCGAAGTTAGACTCTGGTATAATGTTTGGATTCCGTTTGTTTTTTTTGTTGTAATCTCTAATGTGCCCTAGATTGTTCGATGTTTTGAACGCTGTGGTAATGTTGTATTTTTTAAAGAAGTTTGCAAATTTATATGTTGCTTTTCCAGTATATGTCATAGTCGTCCAGGTGTTATTATTTTCCTTTTCATTTTTTGTTTTTGGTTCACCATGCGTCCTTCTGAGCTTATCTACTACTGCTTTTTTTATATCCGTTGTTTGCAGCAATGTTATATGTGACTTCAAGCTCTCTTTATTTGCCTCTTGTGTAAGTGGTGTTCTTTCAAGTCTATGTACCAAATGCCTTAATGCTGCATTTTTATGCTGTTGGGGGTGATTTGAAGTATAATGTATTATTGTGTCGGTGGCCGTTGGCTTTCCATATATGTCATAGTTAAATCTTTTGGCAACTTTATCAATTTTTATCACGAGGTCTAGATAGTTGATTCCTCCGTCTTTTCGTCGGTTTCCATTGTAAATTGTATATTTCGGCGCTGCTTGTTGAGGTACTCCAGTACAAGCTCTTCGTTATTAGTAGTTAAAACGCGTATTATGTCATCCAATTATCTAGCATAAAATGACGCGCCTAATTTAGACTTCAGCTCCTGTATGTACTTTTCTTCCAGATTTTGCATGAACATGGCATAAGAATGGCTGATGTGGGGCTTCCCATTCCAAGACCGTTTGTTTGTCTATATATTTTATTGTTGAATTGAAAATAGCTTTGACGTAAAGTGGTTCTCGCCTGAAGCTGTCTAGGAGTGAGAAGGGTTCACCTGGAGGCATATAAGACGTTCGTGTTGTGTGCAGGGGAGTTTTATTCATGTTGAGGTCAGTGGCCAGAGCACCCAATAATAAATACAAGGCGTGATAACCTCCTAAGAGATTTTAGACCGAGCTTCTCTTCTTTTTTGCGACGTGCTTCTTTGCAATTTTTCCTTCATATTGGTGTGGAGCCTACATTTTTACGCCGATCCCGAACGGCATCTGCAAGGCAGATAAGTTTCACTGAGAACATTTTCATGACAGAAATACACTCGAAGTGTTTGCCAAATTACTCGCTTGGAAAACTATTTTCTAAATTGCTGCTAATGAAAAAAATTATTTCTAAATTTTTCCTGTGTCTTTGCCCGGGAATTAAACCCAAGATCTTGGATGTGGCAGGCACGCTACCACCACTCCACGGCGGCCGGTGGCCAGAGCATTGCCTACTTAATAAACAGGATTCGCCACGAGTAGGTGAGGTTGTCAATCCCTTAAAGAGTTGGATCCAGGGGCTGTGTTGTTTCTTGTCTTCCCACTTCATAGATATTTAACAGGATTCGCCACGAGTAGGTGAGGTTGTCAATCCCTTAAAGAGTTGGGTCCAGGGGCTGTGTTGTTTCTTGTCTTCCCACTTCATAGATAAATACCAATCTATTTTTTTTTTGTTTTCGCGAATTTAAACTCTAGAGTTAAACTGGAGTCACGACCTTTTCGAATACTGCGCAGGGGCTGAAGTAAAAAAGTATCTAAAATTTCTTCATGACTTTGGCAGAACTCTTTAAAGGTTCTACCGAAATACGTTTGTGTTACAAAATTAACATCGCATCCATTAGTGTCTAAGAAAGACACTCACTTGTAAGTTTAGCCGATATCTACTCAAGTATACCATGGGAACGGCGGATTGATCTATATTCCGATTGAACTTGGCTGAGCTCTAGCACGGAATGTGTGAATTAAAGGTTGTCTCTAATTCCTCGTCTACCATATGGCTTTCTACTGGTCAGCTTTTGCTCCATTTCTACTATACTCTTCCCTCATAAAAATTCGGACAATTTTTTCATACCATTCTTTATTCCAACATTCGTAATTTCTCACCCCATTCACACAAATTTAGCAAAAATGCTCCGCTGAAAGCTTATTTCAAAGCAATCATTTATGGAACGCAAAATAATCATACGGTCGGTCGGGTCGGTCCATGCATTGGCAATGAATCTTTGTGCTCACTAACTTTTTTTCACTATGTAATTCTTTCTTTCGCAGCGTATCCTCATTTCGCGTTTTGATGCGATATTTTTTTGTCGGTAATTTTAATCAAACAAGGTCGCTTTCATCTGTACATGTGAAGGTTCGTGTTTTTTTTATATCACAAGCTTTGTTTTGAACGCCGGAAAAAGTGCATTCAATGGGCAGGTGGGAAAAGTAAAATGTTATAAACATAGATTCATACATATATTTATGTATGTATGTACATTAGACTGGATCGATGTATTAACCGATATCGCGCCATCGATTTTCGATGGCATTTGGGCTCAGGAAAAAAAGTTCCTTCGAGCCTGCGAAATTTCATTTTTTTGATTTTTTTCGACTTTGATTTTTAAGGTTTTTCCTGACCTACTAAAAAAATTTTCATTTGATTGTAAAATTTTTATTTTTTTTCAAAAAACTGTTATCGCCAACGTTTTTAGCGGACATTTTTGGGTCGGACAGGGTATACATATGAAAAATTGTTTAGTAGGTCATGAAAAAAACCTTAAAAATCAAAGACGGAAAAAAGTCAAAAAAATAAAATTTCGCAGGCTCGAAAATTATTTTTTGGGTATGCGTAGTGGAACTTTTTTCCCTGAGCCCAAATCCTATAAAAAAATCGATGGCGTGATATCGGTTAAATTTCGTCCATACAAATCGACCCACCCTAATATACATACTGTGCACCCGCTTAGTAAAACCCCTTTCATAGGCTTGCTACAAAAAAAAAAAAAAAAAAAAAGATCGTTCAGCTGTCACCGCTTAGTGAGCCGTTGAGGTCAAAATGCCAAAGGCATTGAATTTGTGAATTGTTAGTGCAAACGCGTTAATCAACTGTAAAGTCACATACTAATTTACGTATGACGCCCACATTCACACATCTTAGTGCAAATGTACTAACTTTCCTTATATTTTTTTATTAAACTCATAGTCACATCCTCTAAGTTCTGACAGAAGTCGTTTGCTGACATAAAGAAAAAAATTAATCATTTAACAGTCATATAAATTTGAATTAGTAAACATTTAATATTAAGAAATAACTGTTTTATAAAAAATATTCCTGGGGATAATATCTAAATAGATTCGCAAAAGCTGGTCTGTTATCTGTTGTCTGTTGTCAATGCATAAAATAATAAAGTGCTCCGAACCCTTGTAAGGGACGAAAGCTGCTGCCTGACTGATTGATATCGTCGTTAGAGAAGATGAGATAACAGATGGGCGGCAGTTATGCTGCGTACATCAGTTGTAATTTTAACAAGAAAGGAAATGATGTCATGTTGTTTGGTCATCGCACAAATTTACCTTATAGTGCGACTCCAGACGTGGTAAGTCTACTATCGATCTTCACTATACGTCAAATCCTTCCGGAGAAAGTTCCACTTGATTTGGTAAAGTGTCATTTGACTGGGGAATAATGCATTTGATTTCACAAAAAAAAAATTAATTTGGTTTGAATAAAGTTTAGTTTGATTTGAAAAAGTTTCATTTGAATTGCAAAAAGTTTTATTTGAGTTGAAAAAAGTTGCATTTGTTATTTGTTTTGAAACCAGTTACATTTGATTTACAAAAAGTTTTATTTGAGTTGAAAAAGTTTTATTTGAGTTGAAAAAAGTTTCACTTGATTTGGAAACATTTTCTTTTGACTCGAAGAAGGTTTCAATTGAGCTAAAAATGCTATAACCCTAAATAGCATTAATACTCAGAAAAAACTGCTATGGAATCGTACATACGATCACGGATCGAAAATTATTTTCACTCAAGCGATAAAAATTAGGCTATTACACTATTTAAAAAAATAATAATATTGTGACGAATACTAGCAACACTAAGGGGTACTATCATCTCTAAGCCGATACTGAGCAGTGACTTGTATGCACATAACCAAATTAATCATTATGTCTACCATATGTACGTATACGCAGCGGAGAAGCAACGCACAACCACATCCATATATCTGAGATACTCCCGAAAGTATGGAATAAATGTGCAAGTATTACTCACATATACACGCGCATATGAGAAGCTATAAACGTATTTATAGTTGGTAATTTTGTAGCTGCTAACTAACTAGTAAATTCTAGAATAGAACCGCCTATAAATATGTCAACGAGGAAACCAAACACTATAAAAGCAGCAACAGTTGAGGCACGAAAATCAGTTTGATTAAGCACGCTATTAGTTGAGCAATAGAAGTGTTATTTTGAAAGCAGTCTAATAAAGTCCATTTTGCATTATCGAATATTGGAGCTATTTATTCAACAGTTTAGTGATTCGAACGTTAGTAGAAGGTTGCAAATAAGAGGAATTTCACTAAAATCGTTACAATATATTATGGATCTAGTGTGTACGCGTTGCCCCTAGTTAATTTATTTCATTAATCAGATACACCATTTCGGAGGTATTGTGTTTTAAAAAACGGCATTGGATCACGGATCGTATGTTACGTTGGCCCCTGGCTTTGATTCCCATACGAGCATATCTCACTTATTTTTTCCAGTTTCAACCAGGTGGCAAGCTTGTAAGAATATCCCTTGTAGCAACACCTAACTAAGAGAGTTTGCAATGTAATGTCGAGTAGCATAACCTAGATAAATATTATTGGAATGTTGTGCACTATTTATGACAAAATTTCGTTCAAATCGGTTGAGCCATTCCACTCACAAAGGTTACAACCAAAGAGTTTATATTTTGCAGGAGAAGCAAAAAATATATTTAAAAGTACATGTACGTGGTTACTGATTAAGAAAATTGCTCACTACTTCAGCAAAGTATACTTGTATTTACTAGAACAACAATATACATACATTTTATGTAAATACATATCTTATGACACAGTCGATTATGTACTTCTTTATTTTTAAGGTGTGTTAGCTTGATTTTTATACTCAGCTGAGCTCACAGAGTATATTAATTTTGTTCGCATAACGGTACCCCGTAACGACATAAGCTAATCGAGATAGATATAGACTTCTATATACCAAAATGATCTGGGCGAAAAAAGAAATTCATTTAGTCATGGCCGTCCGTCCTTCTGTCCGTAAACACGATAACTTGAGTAAATTTCTTCTTATATTAGTGAAATGTGGCATGTAAGTTCCTGGGAACTCATCTCAAATCCCTATTTAAAATGAACGAAATCGTACTATAACCACGCCCACTTTTCGATATCGAAAATTTCGAAAAACCGAAAAAGTATGATAATTCATTACCAAAGACGGATAAAGCGATGAAACTTGGTAGGCGGGTTGACCTTATGACGTAGAATAGAAAATTAGTAAAATGTTTGCCAATGGGCGTGGCACCTCCCACTTTTAAAATAAGGTATTTAAAGTTTTGCAAGCTGTAATTTGACAGCTGAGTATGTAATGTTCGGTTACACCCGAACATAGCCTTGCTTACTTGTTTTTATCTCGATGGCTATACCTAGAAAATTCGAGGACATGTTGGAGTGCATACAAAATGATTCCCCTGTTACTACACCAGTTTTTTTTTTATCGATTTTTTACAGACATTTGCGTCATCTTGGTCATTGCGTAAAAAATGGTTTTAAACTTTTTTGTAATGATTATTCCTAATTGTTAGATTGTTCTTTCCTGTTAGTTCGTTGATACCTCACTTCTTCTGTTTTGTTACGGTTACTTCATTTTTAAACGGTTTTATTTAGGTTGACTTGACAGGCTGCATGGCTAGCACGAATTTTGTAATTAAAATTTAAATAACTTCCCGATAAGCTGCAAACTTGAAACTTGGAATATAGTTCAGAACCCGATGACAATGCAATAATAAGAAAAAAATCGCCGCTAGGTGGCGCAAGGATCGAGATATTCACAAAAATCGTATTTGTGGTCCGATTTCGCTCATATTTGGAACACATAATACATGCAAGAATAGAAAGCGACCTATGAATAAAATAAATAAAAAAAAAAAATTCAGTTAAACGGTTTTATTGAAAACAATACTTACATTAAGTAGTAATAATACTAAAGGATAGACAATAATTAGGTAGGTCCTAGGTACTAGTCATCACACTCCTCATCAATCTAGGGCGTTGATCAGACAATTAAATAAAAGCGTTGGGCGCGTGAAATTGTGAGGCTTAGCATAACCTGATTAAGGTTCAGTTGGGCTTACTTATGACTATCAATAGAAATTTGACGCGTCCAACGCTTTTATTTAATTGTCTGATCAACGCCCTAGATTGATGAGGAGTGTGATGACTAGTACCTAGGACCTACCTAATTATTTTCTTTCTTTTAGTATTATTCCTACTTAATGTAAGTATTGTTTTCAATAAAACCGTTTAACTTAACATTTTTTTAAAATTATTTTATTGCCACTAATAATAGATAGATTATATATTATATAACTATTGTACAATTTGATAAGAATATAAAAAAAGAAGAAATGATCTTGATATTTTTTATCAGTTGTTTCTAGCTTTTGGAGATCCTTCAAGTTATTTTAACTTACCAAAAAAAGTAACTTCATAATAATTAGGTGGGCCTACTGTTTGGTAAAAACTTAATGCATGTATTTACTTCTTAATTTGATTGTACGGTATTTGCAATAGGGTGTTCCTCAAAAGTGAAAAAATATTCAATATTCCTAACAAACAACGAAAACATACATATTTCTCTGACCTTTGGGAAATCTATTGCTCTCATATGCAATATCATCTTCCAATTACTCAGCAACCTTAGCGACATTTTTAGAAATAATTAATTCTTAACCCGCCGTGGTGTGGTGGTAGCAACATCAAAAATTTAGAAACAAGTTTTTTCAGTTAGAAAAAAGCTTTCTCTAAACGGGGTCGCGCTCATCGCCAGAGATATGGCAAGCACTCCAAGTGTATTTATTTCTGCCATTGAAAGCTTCTCAGTGAAAACTCCTGCCGTTCGGAGCCGGCGTAAGAAAAATTGAAAGGTGCATGATGCAAATTGGAAGAGAAACTTTGTCTAAAATCCTTTCGGAGGTTATCGCGCCTTGTATTTATTTATTATTTATAAGCAGCTGAGAATGTCTATTCTCGAGTTAGGGACTGTCCAGAAGCAATTCTTGAAATTTCAAAGAAGTCCTCTTAAGAAATATTTTTGAAATTATACTAAATTTCTTATAAGTCCGCTCAAAACTTTCCTGCAGCTAATAGTATTAGCTTAGAGCTATCTCATAAGAGGCGGACTGATTCTGTCCCCTCGCAGTGCTTTCACCTGACACTTAACTTTGTGGTATGCTACGAAATTTGCAATTGTCCCCATTTGCAGTCCTTTTGAACACATTCTTAAGTGGTTCTGTCGTAGGTGGTTATTAAATAGTCGCTGCCTTTGATTGATTAATTTAACTACATATTGCTCAGACTAAAGAACTATTGGTATAAGAATTGCTGCCAACTGTCGCGCTATGCATCTGATTAACACCAGTTCGGAGGTAGTCAATAAACCTGTAGTGCATTACGCGACTGTCTGCCATTTTCGCTGCAAGGTTAAAATAACTTATTAGAGATTTATAGATTGATTCTTTAAAGGTTGTCAGCCTGCCACTTCCAAATCTTAAGTACTAAACTGTCCACACCTAAAAAAAAAACGACCACCCTAATGTTGTTGGATAAAATTTGTTTGAACCAGTTTATGTTTGCAATTCAATTGGTTCTTACCTTAAGTTTATTGACAATTGAAATTAGTGAAATTAATTAGAGTTTGAATTGCGTTAAGTGCTATTGTTTACTGAAAAAGTAGGCACTTGTTGTGATAGCAATCTAGGTCTACGCTACACCTTTCATCTTGTTATTTCGGCGGGTAAATATATCCTCAATGCCCTTCACCATACTAATTGATGTTTGTTGCTGTAAAACACACAAATAGCGATGACAATTTTTTAAAATCAGATTTCGCCCCTTTAATTCTTTTTTTTCGCTATTTTAATAAAAAGTTCTGTAAATGAAACCGTGGAAATCAGTATCAAAGATGTTTTCGTAATAATTTTAAAAAATTTTACGAAACCTTCGAACTTTTTATTTGAAGTTCTCTGAATTTTTTTTGGTATCCAATTTTGTAGCGGAATCAATTTTAGTGTGATAAAGTATAAGTTATAGATCTCTCAAAATCTGTATTGATTTTCAAAATTTTTTTCCGAAGTGTGTTTAAGGACTAGAGCTGTTATAAGACAGCTGTCGGATTTCGCCCCCATTTTTTTCGAATCGAGCCTGGAATATATTTAGAATAAAAGTGAAGAACATACTTCACAGCGCTGAACACTGGCAGATTGCATTTAGCATCAGAAAAAAACCCCCCGAAATCAGAGAGTACTAAACTTACGAAAAAATCATCTACATTATTATTGTGTCAATCATGGCTGGCAGAACAACAATCCTATTAAAATTTTATGAATCCATTCAACGTTCCACAAATAAAAAGAAATCAAAATGTAAAAAAATTCCAAATTAATGCTGAAATTAACCAGACATATCTGACCTTGTTCAGTCAAAATGAGAGCAGATTATGCCTAAAAAATTATTCAATTAGTATACATTTCTTTCTTTCGTTTGAAATCAAGTGATTTGCAAATTTAAATCTGCAAAAGATCTGTCAAGGTGCTGCATACAGCAGCGAACACGAAAATAGCAGTGGCACTTTTTATCAAAGTTTGTTTCTTTTCGATAGTCTAAGAAAAAACGTCTTTGAATTTTGTTACTTTTACTATGCAAACCAATCCCAAACACGTTTTCATAAATATTCGAAAATTCAAACAAATTTTACGAAAACTGTGAAATTTTTATTTGGAATTCTTTAAATGTTTTCGAGTATGTATGTATTTAGTTTTATAGCCCAATCAATTTTAGTCTAACAAAGTATAAGTTATACATATTTCATTCAAGATTCGCATTAATTTTTTTGGATTTTTTTTTAGCTTCATGAAAACTGCATACGCACAGAAACTCAGAAAACTGTAAATAAAAAATTCGAAAGTTTCCCAGTTGAAATAAATTGTATGCATACGCGAGGTATGTCGATATTGATATTTAAAAATTTAAATAAATAGTAAATAAAATTTAAAAAATATATAGTTTAATTTAAACTATAATGTAAATATGCTTTAAGCATGAACAAGTAATATTCATGGTTTTTGAATTGAAAACATATTTATTCACACATAAAGTATGCGTGCTGTATTGGCGAAAAAGTATAAACTATTCATCAGTACTCGAGTGGGAAAATTATAGGCATGTTGTATCGATGAAATCGTATGTTTGTAAAAATACACTTTTCTGAATTTCGTCTGCCCGTATATAATTTAGATTTGACCAAACCTGTAAGAATTGTGCGTGTATCAATGGTCCATCCAAATTGATGACTTAAAGTTGCGCTATCTCTCATCATATCACTTTTATTGTTATTTTCATTACATATATATGTAGAATAAATTCCTATTGATCAATGTAGGGATATGCGTATGGATGTATAATTGTTTTTCTGGTGCTTTTGTATGCATTCGGCATTAATACAACCATATACATACAGAAGTAGTACAAAGGGAGTAATAGAGTACGCATGCTCCCTGAGAAACTACACGTGTTGAATAGAAATAAAAGTGCATTTATACTGGGTGCTTACACACGAAAACTCGAAATAAAGTTTTCGAAATTTTCGTAAAATTTTTATGAGTTTTCGAATTTTTTCTAAAAGGTTTGTGATATTGGTTTGCTTAGTTTCGGTTACGAAATTTTCTTAAAATATCGAAAATAAAAAAGAGTAATTTAATTGACGAAAATTGGAAAATATCGCTACTGCTATTTTTCTGTTCGCTGCTGTATACCATTTTTGTTGAAGAACTAAACGAAAAAAAAAAATTAAAAGATTGCATAATTTTTTATTTAATCAGAAATGTTGACAATTTCCAATCTAAACAAACTTCAGGCGGATTAATTAAGTACTTTAACCTATAGCAGAAAGAAGTTGTGCTAAACTAAAAAAAAAAATAATAAAAAAAAATTTTTTAAGTTAAACGGTTTTATTGAAAACAATATTTACATGAAGTATTAATAGGTCCTAGGTACTAGCCATCACACTCCTCATCAGTCCAGAGCGTTGATCAGACAATTAAATAAAAGCGTTGGGCGCGTGAAATTTCTAAAAATGTGAGGCGTAGCATAACCTTATTAAAGTTCAGTTGGTCTTATATACGACCAACGCCATAGATTGATGAGGAGTGTGCTGACTAGTACCTAGGACCTACCTAATTATTTTCTAGCTTTTAGTATTGTTATTATTTCATTTAAGTATTGTTTTCAATAAAACCGTTTAACTTAAAATTTGTTTTTTAATTATTTTATTTTCAAGTTTTTAGACTTTATTTAATTGCATATTATTTCTTATTCTATTTAGTTCATTTAGTGACTCATTATTACAAGGACTTTCCTGACAATTTGTTACAATCTAAGTCCTCAATACATAATCCTTCCAAAGACTTTACTCGACTCGGCGCCACGTCCCTCCTCCAACTCCAAAATATTTTGATGTCACTTTATCGGATTGTATGTAATATTTGTTCGAAATATGAGCCAAATCGGACATCATAGGTCGCTTTGTATTCATGTATGTATTATGTGTTCCAAATATGGACCAAATCGGACCACAAATACGATTTTTATACTCAGCTGAGCAGAGCTCACAGAGTATATTAACTTTGTTCGCATAACGGTAATCCGTAACGGCATAAACTAATCGAGATAGATATAGACTTCTATATATCAAAATGATCTGGGCGAAACAAGAAATTCATTTAGCCATGTCCGTCCGTCCATCCGTCCGTCCGTAAACACGATAACTTGAGTAAGGTTCCTGGGCGCTCATCTCAGATCGCTTTTTAAAATGAACGAAATCGGACTACAACCACGCCCACTTTTTCGATATCGAAATTTTCGTAAACCGAAAAAGTGCGATAATTCATTACCAAAGGCGGATAAAGCGATGAAACTTGGTAGGTGCGTTGACCTTATGACGCAAACTAGAAAATTAGTAAAATTTTGGACAATGGGCTTGGCACCGCCCACTTTTAAAAGAAGGCAATTTAAAAGTTTTGCAAGCTGTAATTCGGCATTCGTTGAAGTTATCATGATGAAATTTGGAAGACGCTTTACTTCTATTACTATATGTGTGCTAAATAAAAATTAGCAAAATCGGAGAACGAACATGCTCACTTTTGTGAAAAAAATTGTTTAAGTCAAATTTTAACAAAAAATTTAATATCTTTACAGTATATAGGTAAATTATGCCAACATTCAACTCCGGTGATATGGTGCAACAAAATACAAAAAAAAGAAGAAAATTTCGTATTGGGCGTGGCTCCGCCTTTTTTCATTTAATTCGTCTATAATACTTTTAATGCCACAGGTCGAACAAAAATTTACCAATCCTTGTGAAATTTGGTAGGGGCATAAATTCTATGACGGTAACTGTTTTCTGTAAAAATGGGCAAAATCGGTTGAAGCCACACCCAGTTTTTATACACAGTCCACCGTCTGTCCTTCCGCTCGGCCGTTAACACGATAACTTGAGGAAAAATCGATATATCTTTACTAAACTTAGTTCACGTACTTATCTGAACTCACTTTGTATTGGTGTAAAAAATGGCCGAAATCCGACTATGACCACGCCCACTTTTTCGATATAGAAAATTACGAAAAATGAAAAAAATGTCATAAGTCTATATCAAATATGAAAAAAGGGATGAAACATTGTAAATGGATTGGTTTATTGACGCAAAATATAACTTTAGAAAAAACTTTGTTAAATGGGTGTGACACCTACCAAATTAAGTAGAAGAAAATGAAAAAGATCTGCAGGGCGATATCAAAAGCCCTTGGAATCTTGGTAGGAATACTGTTCGTGATATTACATATATAAATAAATTAGCGGTACCCGACATAATATTCTGGATCACACTGGTCCACATTTTGGTCGATATCTCAAAAACGCCTTCACATATACAACTAAGGGCCACTCCCTTTTAAAACCCTCGTAATTACCTTTAATTTGATACCCATAACGTTGAAACACATTCTAGAGTCACCCCTGGTCCACCTTTATGGCGATATCCCGAAATGGCGTCCATCTCTAGAACTATGGCCCACTCCCTTTTAAAATACTCTTTAATACCTTCCATTTGATACCCATGTCATACAAACACATTCCAGGGTTACCCTAGGTTCATTTTCCTAAATGGTGATTTTCCCTTGTTTGTCTGCAAAGCTCTCAGCTGAGTATGTAATGTTCGGTTACACCCGAACTTAGCCTGCCTTATTTGTTTTGAATATCTCGATCCTTGCGCCACCTAACGCCGATTTTTTTCATAGGTCACTTTCTATTCTTGTATGTATTATGTGTTCCAAATATAAGCCAAATCGGACCACAAATACGATTTTTTGATCCTTGCGCCACCCAGCGGCGATATTTTTCTTATTATTGTATTGTCATCGGGTTCTGAACTATATTCCAAGTTTCAAGCTTGTAGCTTATCGGAAGTTAGTCAATTACAAAATTCGTGCCAACCAGCCAACCAGCTAACGAACCAGCCGGCGAACCAGCCAGCCAACAGCCGGTCAAGCCAAGCTAAATAAACCCGTTTAAAAAAACAAGTAAGGAAGGCTAAGTTCGGGTGTAACCGAACATTACATACTCAGTTGAGAGCTATGGAGACAAAATAAGGAAAATCACCAAGTAGGAAAATGAACCTAGGGTAATCCTGGACTGTGGTTGTATGACATGTGTATCAAATGGAAGGTATTAAAGAGTATTTTAAGAGAAAGTAGGCCATAGTTCTAGGGATGGACGCCATTTAGGGATATCGCCATAAAGGTGGACCATGGCTGACTCTAGAATTTGTTTGTACGATATAGGTATCAAATGAAGGGTGTTAATGAGTATTTTAAAAGGGAGTGGGCCTTATTTGTATATGTGAAGACGTTTTCGAGATATCGCCATAAGGGTGGACCAGGGGTGACTCTAGAATGTGTTTGTACGATATGGGTATCAAATGAAAGGTGTTACTGAGCATTTTAAGAGGGAGTGGGCCTTAGGTCTATCGGTGGACGCCTTTTCGAGATATCGCCATTAAGGTGGGTCAGGGGTGACTCTAGAATGTGTTTGTACGATATGGGTATCAAATGAAGGGTGGTAATGAGTATTTTAAAAGGGAGTAATCCTTAGTTCTATAGGTGTACGCCTTTTCGAGATATCGCCATAAAGGTGGGCCAGGGTTGACTCTAGAATGTGCTTGTACGATATCGTTATCAAATGAAAGGTGTTAATGAGTATTTTAAAAGGAAATGGGCCTTAGTTCTATAGGTGAACGCCTTTTCGAGATATCGCCATAAAGGTGGAACAGGGGTGACTCTAGAATGTGTTTGTACGATATGGACATCAAATGAAAGGTGTATTTTAAAAGGGAATGGGCTTTAGTTCTATAGGTGAACGCCTTTTCGAGATATCGCCATAAAGGTGGACCAGGGGTGACTCTAAAATATGTTTGTACGATATGGGTATCAAATGAAAGGTGTTAATGAGTATTTTAAAAGGGAGTGATCCTTAGTTCCATAGGTGGACGCCGTTTCGAGATATCGCCATAAAGGTGGACCAGGGGTGACTCTAGAATGTGTTTGTACGATATGGGAATCAAATGAAAGGTGTTACTGAGCATTTTAAGAGGGAGTGGGCATTAGGTCTATAGGTGGACGCCTTTTCGAGATATCGCCATTAGGGTGGGCCAGGGGTGACTCTAGAATGTGTTTGTACGATATGGGTATCAAATGAAAGGTGGTAATGAGTATTTTAAAAGGGAGTAATCCTTATTTCTATAGGTGGACGCCTTTTCGAGATATCGCCATAAAGGTGGGCCAGGGGTGACTCTAGAATGTGTTTGTACGATATGGGTATCAAATTAAAGGTATTAATGAGGGTTTTAAAAGCGAGTGGCTCTTAGATGAATATGTGAAGGCGTTTTCGCGATATCGACCTAAATTTGGACCAGGGTGATACAGAACATCATCTGTCGGGTACTGCTAATTTATTTATATATGCAATACCACGAACAGTATTCCTGCCAAGATTCCAAGGGCTGTTGATTTCGCACTGTAGCACTTTTTCATTTTCTTCTACTTAATATGGTAGGTGTCACACCCATTTTACAAAATTTTTTCTAAAGTTATATTTTGCGTCAATAAACCAATCAAATTACCATGTTCCATCCCGTTTTTCGTATTTGGTATAGAATTATAGCATTTTTTTCATTTTTCGTAATTTTCGATATCGAAAAAGTGGGCGTGGTTATAGTCGGCAGGAGTAGTACACTGGCTTTATGAGATGGTTGTCAAACCGATTCTGCTATATGGGGTGCTGGTCTGGTGGAAAGCACTGGACACGGCGAGCACCTCCAAAATGCTAGTGTCAGTGCAACGGACGGCGCTTATCGGCATCAGTGGCGCTATGAGAACAACACCTACCTTGGCACTGAATGTCATGCTGAATATACATCCAGTAGATATTGCGGGAAAGGCAGCCGCGGCCCGGTCGTTGGTCAGGCTTCGTGATATGGGTTATATGCTTTCTGATTTCGGACACTCTAGCCTTCTTACTAGTTTCGACTTTATCCCGGACAGGACGGACTATTGCATGCCGGTGGCCGCTCCCTATACAACCTTCACCCCAGTCATTCCCCCGAGGGAGGAGTGGAGAAGAGGAATTATCTGGGGCATGGGACCGGTTAACTTGTTCACGGATGGGTCGAAGTTGGACGGAAAGGTTGGCGGGGGGGTCTTTTGTCAAGAGCTAAATGTAAGCCGCAAGTTTAAGTTGGCTGATCACTGCAGTGTATTCCAAGCGGAAGTTGCTACGATTAAGGATGCGGTGGATGAAATGCTATCCAGCGCTACTACGGTTAGGGAATTTAACATCTACTCTGATAGCCAAGCGGCTATAAAGGCCTTGAGCTCAACTACAGTGCGATCGAGGGTGGTCTGGGAGTGCCTGACCACACTTGCGATTGCATCGAATTATTTTACAATTAAGATTATCTGGGTCCCGGGCCATAGTGATATTCCGGGTAACTGTCAAGCGGATCTCTTAGCCCGAATCGGTACAACTGAACCGGATGAAGATGGCTGTAGGGATTTCGGGATTCCGCTAGCCACCTGTGGATTGCTCTTCCATAGCTGGGCCTCGAGTCAGCTCAGCAAACGTTGGGCGGACACTACGTCTTGTAGGATATCAAGATCTTTCTGGCCGAAAGTGGATGGCAGGAGGTCTGCTGAAATAATTGGGTTCACTAAGGCTCACCTATCAATGGTCATTGGGGTTTTGACAGGGCACTGTCCCATGGGTATCCATGCGGTACGTCTCAATATATTGGAAACTCCATCCTGCTGCAGCTGTATGGAGGATGATGAGGTGGAATCACCAAATCACTTTATGCTTGACTGCCCAGCTTTTGCCAGAACTAGGCGAAAGTATTTTGGTCGTGACTCACTTGGATCTCCCGAGGAGCTATCCAAGGTTGAGATCGGGATCATTCGGAACTTTATCGTTGCTACCCAACGATTCTCTAAGTAGTTATATCTACGTCACCGTTAGTTTAGTTTATTATATGTGGTATCACAACGGACCGTCATGTTGTCCAAGTGAGCTTCCTCTCATCAGGGAAGCTACCACCCAACCTGACCTGACCTATAGTCGGATTTCGGCCATTTTTTATACCAAGACAAAGTGAGTTCATATAAGTACGTGAACTGAGTTTAGTAAAGATATATCGATTTTTCCTCAAGTTATCGTGTTAACGGCCGAGCGGAAGGACAGACGGTGGACTGTGTATAAAAACTGGGCGTGGCTTCAACCGATTTTGCCCATTTTCACAGAAAACAGTTACCGTCATAGAATCTATGCCCCTACCAAATTTAAGGATTGGTAAATTTTTGTTCGACTTATGGCATTAAAAGTATTCTAGACAAACTAAATGAAAATGGGCGGAGCCACGCCCATTTTGAAATTTTCTTTTATTTTTGTATTTTGTTGCATCATATCATTACTGGAATTGAATGTTGACTTAATTTACTTATATACAGTAAAGATATTAAATTTTTTGTTAAAATTTGACTTAAAAAATTTTTTTTTAAAAAGTGGGCGTGTTCTTCACCCGATTTTGCACATATATAGTAGTAGTAGTAACGTTCTTGCCAAATTTCATCATGATATCTTCAACGACTGCCAAATTACAGCTTGCAAAACTTTTAAATTACCTTCTTTTAAAAGTGGGCGGTGCCACGCCCATTGTCCAAAATCTTACTAATTTTCTATTCTGCGTTATAAGGCATCTACCAATTTTCATCGCTTTATCCATCTTTGGCAATGAATTATCGCATTTTTTCGGTTTTTCGAAATTTTTGATATCGAAAAAGTGGGCGTGGTTATAGTCCGATATCGTTCATTTTAAATAGCGATCTGAGATGAGTACCCAGGAATCTACATACCAAATCTCATCAAGATACCTCAAAAGTTACTCAAGTTATCGTGTTAACGGACAGACGGACGGACGGACGGACATGGCTCAATCAAATTTTTTTTTCGATACTGATGATTTTGATATATGGAAATCTATATCTATCTTGATTCCTTTATACCTGTACAACCAACCGTTATACAATCAAAGGTAATATACTCTGTGATCTCTGCTTAACTGAGTATAATAAAGCATTGCGATCGTATATCCATATATTTCCTTTAACTTCTGTTTCTGCTACCAGTTTGAGCTAGTTATTTCTGAGTTCCACATACCCTATGGAAATTCTACAAGCATTGTGAATCGCTAACTATTTTCCTCTTTCTTTGTAGCTCAGCGCTTCATAATACAGTTTTAATTAAACACAGCCCACACTTTGTATGACTAAGAAATTAAATCTGATTTTATTACTTAATTGCGCAAAAGAGCTGTCATATTAAAACTTGTTAACACCAAAAATTTTAATTATGATTATTCATTTGTATGTTATAATGTTCGTTGAAAAATAATGGTACTATCAAATCTAATTTTACTTTTTATTCGAAATCGATTTGTTTGTTATTGGAGGCTTAGGTGATGTTATTGTGGGCCATAGACAGCCTTTGAGCCATTACATGCTGATCCTTCATTGAATCCATCACTTTTAAACTGAATGAGGCTTAAACTTACAACAATGATAGTTTAATTACGGTTATTACAGCCCTCCATGAATCAGCCATGATTATAACTCTTTGCCTTAACAGCTGAGAGTAAGCGATGCTGTTACTTTCAATCTTTATACCTTTCCTTCGAGCGTTGCTGGACGGGTAGCAGTCGTTTGTTCTGTTTTATGGAAATTGTTTGTTACATAAGTATGTCCAATACTTAAAATACTTTTGAACTTCATTACTAACCCACAATTCCTGTAGTCCTGTCCTCAATTCAACCGAAAGCTACAACGTTTTTGATCATCTACATACAAAAGTATGATTGAAATTTATTGCGCCATGCAAGCTGACGATGAATAATCCGCAGCGTCAAATTACAATTCTTAACTAAGCGGATGCTCTCCACCACGACGATTATTCAATCGGACGGTCTGTGATAATTTCACAAATATATTTTCCTAAAAAGTCTAGTTCAACAAGCATAACAAAGTTTGTATGTGAAGGAATTTCCTAAGCTTCAAATCCATACTCTTATTGCTACCGTCATCCAACCGCCATAAGGAATGACTTGTGTGAGGTCGCGACCTACACGTTCGCTTTTTTGCGATTTGTAAATTAAACGCACAACAATTGGTTTTTTCCGGGCGTTATTCATTAAACCTTAAGATTTTATAAAATATTTCTCAACCACATTGTCTAGGCTACAAATGAAAATGTGAGTGTGGTTGTGTGCAGTGGAATACATTAGAAATAAATTAGACAAGACAGTTTGAGATTTTGCCTTCATTTCTTGTCTGTTTGTTGAACAAGCGCACTTTTAGATTAGATATTTAACATTTTGCTAGCGAAAGGAGGCTAAATCAGAAATTACAATTTTTGGGACTAGAAATACTACTGGACGCCTTAGACTGCGTCCCTTTACACTGTATAACAGATTTTAAAATAGGTTCGACTCATCACTGTAAATACCATACAAATTTGTCTACCTAACATATTCCATTAGGAATTGGTGAAAGCTGTTCCTAAAGGTGAAAGTAATTTTGCTTGTCTATTCAAACAATCAAAGAATATTCGGGGAAAATTTCTCATTAGAAAAATCTATCAAGCAGATATGACTGAGGGACAGCAGAACTTGTGTTAACCCCTCAAAGACAGCGGTTTTTTATCATTACGACGAAAATCCCAAGTTTTAACTTATCATCTAATGGCCCAGAGCTATGTCTTTCTTACGGTGCTAAATACCTACGAGTGCGTTGCACTTAATCTGAAGTGTAGTCTTAATCAGGGCTAACAGTAAGCGGACCATACATAGATATGTCTATCATAGTTTTCGATACAAATTATAGGACTTTGCCTACAACCAAGATTTGAAAACTCAGTTTTCACGGATTTAAAATGTAGCTAATTGTGGCTTTGCAAAACTCCCAGCTTTATCCATATCCAAGCCTTCCGCGGTTGTATTTCAGTTGGAACCTTCGATATCCAGGAGAACATCACTTGGTACAAATAGAACTAACAGAGAGGGTAGCCATCTTTTCCGATAGTCAAGCGGAAGTGCAAATAGTGGGACATGAATATGGCGCGTCTAATCAGCTAGCACACAGCGTGTATCGGCTCTTGATATCGAAGAGGGCCGTCCACTCTGGAACTCACTTGAGGTCGCATTTCTCAGGGTACGGCATTCCAATCTTGAAATCAAACCGACCCTTTCCCAAATCCAAAAATGGAAAAGCGCTTGAATCCGTTGTACAGCACGCATACAATTTATAAACCGGCTAATGTCCCTGAGGATAAAAAATCTTCGATTCATGAACTTGTGTTTTTAGAAAACGGCTAATTCGTTGATGTTCTTTGCTGGTAGTAGATCTCGTATTGAACCGATTTTTTAAAACTTTTGTGCCTGATGCTTAAGGTGGACTGTCGTTACTTTTGTTATACGTGATGATATATGTAACTAAATTCACAAGGCGATTATATATCTCTATGAAAATATTTGAACGCCTTCGAGCTCAGCCTACTTATTATTATTAACTGTTTCTACTGACGTTTGGTTGCAAGGCTTCAGGAGATATCCTATTGATATTCACATATCGTGCTGGCAAACCTAGAAAGCTTACTCTCGGCTACTAAAATACCGACAGGTCTATCGTCTCAAATAATTAAAAACCAGAGCTTTAGGGTAGGTGATAATAAAGCTTCATTGCATTTTTCCCAAACTCGTATGACTGATCAAGCTGAAAACCTTCAATAGACATAACCAGATACCAGGGTTATTCTATTAAAGTGGCAACTGTGGTTTTGTGGTTGCCGCACTACGCTAATAATACAGCTCTGTGGTGTTCAATGTTCGAAACTGATCCGTGTACTGCTTGACAGTTATTTTCTATTCTAATTTGTATGTACATATATAGGTACAGCAGCGCATTGACAAATAGCAGTGGAAATTTTTCAAAATTTTGTCAATTTAATTCTGTTTTACTTTCGAAAAGCTTCGAATTTTGTAACTGAAACTATGCAGATCAATCTTATTAATATTTTCGAAAATTTACAACTTTTTTTAGAGTTTTCTGATTTTTTTGAGTATGCGGTTACACCCAGAGAAAATAGCATGAAATTCTCAATATTTTCACTTAGATTTAACTATTTTTACCAATGGTTTTGCATTAAATTGTAATTTCGTCAGTCTAACTATGTATGCACTTAAAATATCTTTTGATCATCAACATTGTGTTTTCAAGGATGAAAATACTTGAACCAAATTAGGCAAAATATTTGACTTAAAGTGTTCTCATATTTAACTCAAGTATAATTCTACCATTATTAAAGATTTACGTATTAGTTTTAGGTATTGTCATACAATTTTAGCAGAATAAATATATATTTTTTAATTTAAGGTGTTTGGTATTCAAACTTGTTGCTTCTCATATTTAAATCAAGCAAAATTAAAATGAATAGGAACGTATTTAATTTTCCAAGACGGTTTTTCTCTGGGTGTATGTAGCCCAATCAGTTGTAAATGCAACAAAGTACCAGTTCTATGAATCGCAAAATTCACATTCACACTTATCGCGAGTTTTTTTGTCGCCCGAAAATATTCACAGTTTTTGTTCACCCTATCGCAGAGTGGCAGGGTGGCGAAAGAATTTTTCGTATTCGAAAAAGATTTCACCTTATCGGCAACTCTTTGTTCGGGCGAAATGAACAGTGGGGAAACCCAAATTTGTTCACTTATATTTTACAGGCGAACGAGAGGAAAAGAAAATTTGGTACTCTTATAATTATATGTACTTTTATTATTAGAAATAAATCAATAAACAATGCACAATCGGGAGCTGAGTGGAAAAAAGGGAAATTCCTATATTGCTAAGTATGTACATTCTATTTTTTATGACAACGTATCAGTCGGCCAAATCCATTGTGGACAAAGCAACGATTACAAAATGTTGAGCACCTCGGTGAAACAAGATTGGCTAAGACCCACTCCCTGGTCCTTTCCAACGCCTTTCCCTATGCGAAAAAACGAAGACATGTACTCAACTGTACAATTGGTGGAACTCCAAATTTGTGCTTCAATGGGGGCAAGGAGTTGGTAAGATATCTAGCAAATATTAGAATGCCGGCTTGTTTACCCTGTAATATTGGCGAAAGCTAATTGAAAAAAATATAACTTGTTATTCAAAAGTGCTGAAAATAGTAATTTTTAGCTTAAAGTGAATCATTTAGTTTCAAAGGATTAGAACTGTCCCTTAATTGCCTCCGAATCGCTTTCACATTTATATTCTCCTCGCGCTCAATCAATACCAACCTAAGTACTATACTAAACATTATCTTATATATTTTTTATTTCTATTTTTGTTGTATTTTAAGAAAATATATGCTTGTTTACAAAATTTACACAATTGCAAGTAAATTATTTGTTCACTGCTAGTTCACAATAGAGCATCAGCTGTTTCGAAGTGAACTTTTGTTCGCCCGAAATTGCCGATAGGCGGAAAAAGTTCACTCGAACAAAAAAAGTGAAGGCGAACAGTTTTCCGCGTGAACTTCGCGATAAGGGTGATTGATTTTCGATAATTTTTTTCCGAAGGATTGGTTAGATTTTCCTCCATACAAAGTGAAATTTTTTATGTAGATTAAAATCTCAAAACCTCTTGATAAAAAATTGTCAAAAATCTATGCGAATTTTGAGAGACCTTAAGCTCGTACTTTGTTAGACTTAAATTGATTGGGTTACGAAATTGCATACCTAAAAAATTCAGAATTTCTCAAAATTTCCTATTTTTTCGTAAATATTTTTAAGATTGGTTTTCATAGTTTCATTTTCAAAATATAGTCGAAAATTAAATATAAAGGTAAAAAAGGTTTTAACTGCCGAAATTTGATGAAAATACATATACGAGTATGTATATTAAATGGTTATATGTTTAATTTATTTCACTCCTCGTTTACTTTTGCTCAATGAAAAATGCATAGCTGAGGATAGTGGACGTTAGATAGTGTTCAAGTCACTAAGATAGTAGTGGGCAGTAGCCTATTTTATAGGACAAGACACAACAAAAATTTCGCATTTGTGGCGCTTATCAACAGCTTTGTTAAATTTTACATTACACATTTTTTGCTCTACTTGCATTTGTCTTTTTTTGTATTCTATACTGATTTGTAGTTGTTACTGAGATTCAGTTGATTCTGGAAATTGCTCGTTTTATCATTTCTTCATGTTATAAAATTTGTTGATTTGAATTTATTGTGTCGTTCCATTGTACATATATACACTCCTCTCACTATATACATTTGTTGTATATATGTATACACTAGTTTAGTCTGTATATAAAGATGTCGTATGCGTAAGCGACACCGTCTGTCTTGACAGTTGTGGCTTCCTTTCTATATCTGTTTCATCCGCCATTGATAGTTTGGTTTTTTGCTTAGAATTTGTGGTTAAATAATATATTATAACTTTATATTCAACAAGGTTGAGCGAAATCGATAGCCTTAACTGAAAAAACAATTTCTCAACATCGGTATATCCGCCAGCCCTTCATTCCGAAGGCTTATCTTCACATGTTTTTTATACTCAGTTGAGCAGAGCTCACAGAGTATATTAACTTTGATTGGATAACGGTTGGTTGTACAGGTATAAAGGAATCGAGATAGATATAGACTTCCATATATCAAAATCATCACTATCGAAAAACAATTTGATTGAGCCATGTCCGTCCGTCCGTCTGTCCGTTAACACGATAACTTGAGTAAATTTTGAGGTATCTTGATGAAATGTGGTATATAGGTTCCTGGGCACTCATCTCAGATCGCTATTTGAAATGAACGATATCGGACTATAACCACGCCCACTTTTTCGATATCGAAAATTTCGAAAAACCGAAAAAAATTCGATAATTCATTGCCAAAGACGGATAAAGCGCTGAAACTTGGTAGGTGGATTGACCTTATGACGCAGAATAGAAAATTAGTAAAACTTTGGACAATGGGCGTGGCACCGCCCACTTTTAAAAGAAGGTAATTTAAAAGTTTTGCAAGCTGTAATTTGGCAGTCATTGAAGATATCATGATGAAATTTGGCAGGAACGTTACTACTATTACTATATATGTGCTAAATAAAAATTAGAAAAATCGGATGAAGAACACGCCCACTAAAAAAAAAATTTTTTTTAAAAGTCAAATTTTAACAAAAAATTGAATATCTTTACTGTATATAAGTAAATTATGTCAACATTCAACTCCAGTAATGATATGGTGCAACAAAATACAAAAATAAAAGAAATTTCAAAATAGGCGTGGTTCCGCCCTTTTTCATTTAGTTTGTCTAGAATACTTTTAATGCCATAAGTCGAACAAAAATTTACCAATCCTTCTGATTTGTTAGAGGCATAGACTCTATGACGGTAACTGTTTTCTGTGAAAATGGGCGAAATCGGTTGAAGCCACACCCAGTTTTTATACACAGTCGACCGTCTGTCCTTCCTCTTGGCTGTTAACACGATAACTTGAGCAAAGCCAATATATCTTTACTAAACTCAGTTCGCGTACTTATTTGAACTCACTTTATCTTGATACAAAAAATGGCCGAAATCCGACTATAACCACGCCCACTTTTTCGAAATCGAAAATTACGAAAATTGAAAAAAATGCCATAATTCTATACCAAGTAATTTGATTGGTTTATTGACGCAAAAAATAACTCTAGAAAAAACTTTGTAAAATGGGTGTGACACCTACCATATTAAGTAGAAAAAATGAAAAAGTTCTGCAGGGCACAATCAAAAGCCCTTGGAATCTTGGCAGGAATACTGTTCGTGGTATTACATATATAAATAAATTAGCGGTACCCGACAGATGAAGTTCTGGGTCACCCTGGTCCACATTTTGCTCGATATCTGGAAAACGCCTTCACATATACAACTAAGGGCCACTTCCTTTTAAAACCCTCATTAATACCTTTAATTTGATACCCATATCGTACAAACACATTATAGAGTCACCCCTGGTCCACCTATATGGCGATATCTGGAAAAAGCGTCCACATATAGAACTAAGGCCCACTCCCTTTTAAAATACTCATTAACACCATTCATTTCATACCCATATCGTACAAAGAGATTCTAGAGTCACCCCTGGTCCACCTTTAGAACTATGGCCGACACCCTTTTAAAATACTCATTAACACCTTTCATTTGATACCCATATCGTACAAACAAATTCTAGAGTCACCCCTGGTACACCTTTATGGCGATATCTCGAAAAGGCGTCCACCTATAGAACTAAGGCCCACTCCCTTTTAAAATACTCTTTAATACCTTCCATTTGATACCCATGTCATACAAACACATTCCAGGGTTACCCTAGGTTCATTTTCCTACATGGTGATTTTCCCTTATTTTGTCTCCAAAGCTCTCAGCTGAGTATGTAATGTTCGGTTACACCCGAACTTAGCCTTCCTTACTTGTTTTTGCAAAAACTTTAATTTGAATAAGGATATTTTTACGAAATTTGGCATACTACGTCTCCTGACCACGTGTGAGATTCCTACATGGGCGAAATAGGTAATAGGTAACTACGCCCACCTTTTACAATAGCGAACAGAAAAATAGCAGTGGCAATTTTGATCAAATTTTGGCTATTGAAGCCTTTTTTTATTTCGATATTTTCAGAAGAAGCTTCCTGAACTTTGTAACTGAAATTACAAAAACGTTTTCGAAAATATTCGAAAATTGGAGAATATTTTACGGAAATTTCCAACAATTTTTTTGGAGTTCTTTGAATTTTTAGTTCATCAAGTGTAAGTTATGGGCATTTCAAAATACGCATTGATTTTTTACAATTATTTTTTTCCTACGGTGTTTTCTTCCATATAAAACATCTTAGAGAAAAAAATGTTTCAAAAATTAATACGAATTTTAAAAAACCTACAACTTTTACTTGGTTGAGCTAAAATTGCTTCGGTTACTAAACTGCATACCTCAAAAATTTCGAAAACTTAAAAAAAATTCGAAGTCTTCGAAAATTTTCTGAATGTTCGAATTTTTTCGAAATTTACTTTGAAATTAATTTGCGTAGTTTCAGCTACAAAATTCGTGTAAGTTTTTTTTTTTAATTATCGAAAATAAAAAAAAAGAGTTTATTTAATAATTTGGGAAAAATTTAAACAACGTGACATCAGGACGGACAAGGCGACAGCTGTTTCGAAACACTGATGTCACGTTGTTTAAATTTTTCCCAAATTATTAAATAAATTATAAAATTAAAAATTGCTTCAAATAAATGTTTTCATACATTAAAAAAAAAAAAAAAAAGCAATATGGGCAATCCCCGATTATTAAAAATCAAAAAAGAGTTTAATTTACGAAATTTGATAGCGGTTGAAATGATGGAATTTGGTGCGCAGCTTCCACATTCAGTGAATACGGAAGGAACTTTCTATGATGTTCGACTGGGAATTATAAAATACTCCCTATCCGTTCTTGATAAGATCTTAATATAGAATAGCTCGGCTTAGTTCTCGAGAATGACAAACATCAACGGACTAAGGTTACAGCACATGTCGATGGGTCGGTATTCTTCCACAATTATCTGGCTGTTTGCCATAGACAGCATCCTGCGCTAACTCAACGGGAATGAAGTTAAAGTAGTGGTGGAACAACAATACTAACAACTTCTTTGATGAGTGGGATGAGTTTTGTATGGGGCGCTGGCAAAGATGAGAGGATGGGCAGAGACCAGGGGCTGTATTCAGTAAGTGTGAGTTTTGAAATGTACATTCTTCTTTCATACAAATTATATGAAGAACAAGTGTACATTTTAAAATTCACACCTTCTGAATATACCCCCTGTGGTCAATGTAAATCCCTCAATGTTAGAGCTAGTACTCTTCACTACAACTAATACTCTTCACTATCTTCATTACAAGAAGGAAATCTCAGGAAGGAAATCCCAGGCTTTAACTTAAATTCTCTCAATGGTCAAGAGTTAAAGAGTTATATACCTACGAGACCGTTTGATAGGTTGAAAATGAAGACGAGAACCAAACAGGTCTGAGAGGTCCTGTATGTTTGCAAAATAAAAAAGGACACAAAGTGTCGTCGGGAGCTAGAGCTGAGGGCAGGAACGAAAAAAGAGGTAATTTGACAATGTAACATACGGTTCACTGGTGTGGTGGAAGGCATTGGAGATGAGCTGGTAGGTAAAATGTGAAGACTTATCTGTGGCGGTTATAGTGGTGATTAGGTCATGCCTTCCATAGCCAGGGCTCTCAACGTGATATGCAACAAGTCACGGATCGGTTTCCTTAACAAGGAAACGACACTGAAAAGGGGTATATACTAGCACGACCGCATTTCGATCAATGTCTCATATGGTTATTTTGTTTGCAGTTTGAAGTTTCAGTGCTCACGAATTAGCCACTAATAGCCTGTAGAGTAGGAGCCGAAATCTTTGAAACGCTCTCGACCACATGCGAATCTATTCCGGATCCCAGGTGTATGTAATCCGGACAACATGCAAAGTACTATTGTAAACGGATGTTACCGGTACGGGACACCCAACCCATTTGTTAGGCAGATGCCTCTTCGGGCGTTTGGTTATGTTGACATAGAGTTTCTCTAATTAAACGAAATAATCAACGAGTTAGCTTGGATCTAGATTCTACTGTGTTTCTACTGTGTTGCTAGAACTTTTGTTACAATCAGCCAATCTTAAGATGAATAGAAACAATATACTTACATTAGTCGCTAGAGCACTAGACTAATGTGGATCATGCGGTACGAGTTAGATTTTTATAAAATACCTCATATCGCCGCAACAATTTTCCAGGGTAGAAGGAACGAGTAATCACCTACTTCCGACTGTTAAATTTTCTCTTCGTGAAATGTGATATTCGATCATTTTTCAGTGATAATGCCCACCTAATTACGAAAAATGAGACTGAAGATGGCTCCAAAGCAAAATTTTACATCATTGATCAGTTGATCTTGTTAGAGGAATTTCTCACAGATTATTCAACAACATCGAAAGTACTATGATTTTATGTAATCCGACTTAACGGGTCGTTTCAAGAAAAACTGAGTAAATTGCAAATTCTCTTCCTGATTCTCGGATAAAGCCTTTACAATACGCCCGCCTACCCAGAGCTTCCCAATTTCTATACAGTCAATTGGCAATTACATAGTTTTCTATGTACCGCTGAATTTTTACTCTGATTGATTTGGTAATATGCACATACATACGTATGTAACACGTAAGGAGCTGTGAAATGTTTGTATATATTTACGTGTACCGCACCTTCTACATGTGCATTTGAGTATTTCTATTTATAAAGACGGCAATTGTTTGAATGATTGTTCTTAAGCACAAAATTACTATCTTTGCTTCACTTTCCTCCACAAGACCTCAAAAACTATCAACTGAAAATTGTTAATAAATTTCACACAATGGCAAATGTTGAAATATCCGAGAATGTAGTACAAAGTAATTTACATCTGTTTGTGAACCCAAAACAAAAAAAGAATAGAAAAGGGACGACGGAAAAATTAGGTAAATAAAGTATAATTTGCACATAAATGCAAAATGGTCTGGTAATTAAAAATCTAACTATGATTTTAGAATGCAAAAATATGTTTGCTTAAAAAATTTTATTTGAAAAACTGAGATCAGCTTTGAAGGGATATTTCATATATGGGCACGTACACACGTTTTGTATAGCAGTTTAACGAAAATGTATTGTATTGGATGGTGAACGTGATCTTATGGAAGTGATCTAATACTACTTAAGCCCGGTTGCTGTGTAGAATATTAAATTTTTATTTTATAAATTTTTTTTCAGCGGTGGTAATTCGTGAATATTTTTATATAATTGAAAACAAGTTATATGTTTTTAAACGGTTTTATTTAGCTTGACTTGACAGGCCGACCGCACGGCGGTTGTGAACGAATTTTGTAATTAAAATTTAAGTAACTTCCCGATAAGCTACAAGCTTAAAACTTGGAATGTAGTTTAGAACCCGATGACAATGCAATAATAAGAAAAAACATCCAGTAGGTGGCGCACGGATCGAAATATTTCAAAAATCATTTTTGTGGTCCGATTTGGCTCATATTTGGAACACATAATACATACATGAATAGAAAGCGACCTATGATGCCCGATTTGGGTCATATTTACAACAAATATTACATACAGTCCGGTAGAAGTGACACCAAAATATTTTGGAGTTCGAGGAGGGACAAACATAAGTGGCGCAGAGTCGAGTAAAGTCTTTGGAAGGATTATGTATTGAGGACTTAGATTGTAACAAATTGTCAGGAAAGAGTCCGTGTAATAGTGAGTCACTAAATGAACTAAATAGAATGAGAAATAATATGCAATTAAATAAAGACTAAAAACTTGAAAATAAAATAATTAAAAAAAAAAAAAAAAATTTGAGTTAAACGGTTTTGTTGATGATTTAGTGACCTTTATGTTCTTAATCTATGTGCACCTTGAGCCGGCAAAAAACATAGCTTAAACGGTTTTATTGAAAACAATACTTACATGAAATAATAATAATACTAAAAGCTAGAAAATAATTGGGTAGGTCCTATGCACTAGTCATCACACTCCTTATCAATCTAGAGCGTTCTTCAGACAATTAAATAAAAGCGTTGGACGCGTAAAATTTCTATTGATAGTCATAAGGAAGACCAACTGAACCTTAATAAGGTTTTGCTACGCCTCACATTTTTAGAAAAAATTTTGTAAATGAAAAGGCACAAAGTGCTGGACGTTCTACCAGAAACAGCAAAATTTAGTCGACTAACAATATCAGAGGAGTCAATCTCGCCCATAATGAGCTTATGAATGAACATTACCACGAGTAAAGTTCTTCGATTTTCTAAAGTTGGCAGATTAATAAGGAGAAGCCTATTTCTATATGGTGGCAAATACACACGTGAATCCCAGTTAAGACCAAGTAGTGCAAATATGATGAATTGCTTATGTACCGACTCAATACGCTTTATAAAGTTTTGATACCCTGGGCACCAGACACGAACAATACTTCAAGATTGGTCGTACCAACGATGTGTAGAGGGTCTTAGTCCTCCTATATACACCTTTATAAAATCATTTAACATAATCAGGACTAAAGTAATCTTAGGGCTAATGAGATCAAGGTCCTGTGCCCTTTTACTATACCTCTTATCTTCTTTGAAATTCCTTGGCTAACTTAAGGTGTTATATTTGACCCACTTTGTGCAAATGAATGAGCCTTAAATTACGTCACGTTAAAGCAGACATAATCGTATTGTTTGTTCGTTTAATCCTCTACACAGCCATGCCACTCATTGGCAGTATTATTGAGTAGCCAAATGTTTGACAGTTTGAATCACCACCAATTTTTGCAAATCATGTCAAAAATATTTTAGCCCATAACATGACCTTTTGCTCTTTTCTTCGTTATGCTATACATGTACATACTTTTTACGTACATACATACATATGTGTTGTTATTGTGAGTCTTACGTAACAAAGGACATCAAATATTCGTGCCAAAAAAATAATATCGAATTTAGGATTATCTCATTTATAAGCAATTTCGTTATCCTTTTGTTGCCAACTACATCCAAATATTATACATTTCTTGAGTAAAGTTAAATATAAATAAGTGGTATATACATTAGACTGGGTCGATTTATTAACTGTTATCGCCAACGTTTTTAGCGGACATTTTTGGGTCGGAGAGGGTATGAAAATTTTTTTAGTAGGTTATGAAAAAAAATGAAATTTCGCAGGCTCGAAAATTATTTTTTTGGGTATGCGTAGTGGAACCTTTTTTCCTGAGACCAAATCCTATCGAAAAATCGATGGCGCGATATCGGTTAACTTACGTCCATACCCATCGACCCACCCCAATATCTATACATACTTATTGATATACCTAGCTACCTACATACATATGTATACATTGATATATCTATAAAAAAAGCTGCGCTTTGCGCATTTCTCACAAAATGACCCCACTATTATTTTAAGCTGTTTTAACCGCCTTCTATTACCACAAAAATAGTTCGGAATATTTCATTGGTTAGACAGTTGTGTGAATATTCATTTTGCCTTCATTATTGTTTTTGTCTTCTATTAAAAGCTGACCTTTTTTTTTGATACACTTGCTTTTTCTTTGTTTTTTCTTTGCTTGTATTTCCTACTATTTGTTTGTTGTTTTCTTGTTCCATTCTTCCTATGTACATTCATATGTTTGTAATTGGGCAAAGCTTTTTGTTACTACACTTGTAAATTTATTGCTTTTAAACGCTACTCTTTCGTAATTATCGCATCGTTTTGCTGACAGCATTGCCAATAGGCCACTTCACTTCCTTTACACGTCATTGTCTATGCGGTATATAGCCAAGCGTAATGGTCGAGCCACAATGAAGCTTTTCATATATGTAGATGCGTTCAACGCAATCGTATGCGTTCCAGTAACATCGCCACAATCGTGCAAGATATTGAGTTTGTAAGTATAAAGGAACTTCAGACTTAGCAATTGAATTTATTTCGCCTTGCCCATTCACATACAAAACTTTGTGAAGCACTGCTAAAAACAATCTCACTATACAACAAAAATATTTGCTAACATATTTTGTGTCCTATTCATTTGAAAAATTGCCGGTTTGAACTGTGAAAAATGTTAGAACAGACCAACGAGCGGGAAAAAGAATTTCGCTTGCTAAGTGTGAAAGCACATATTCTTCTTCTTATGCTTTGTTTGCAACAAAAATTGGAAGTTGGCCACTTTTTCACATCAGCTGGCGCCAGTGTCGCTCGATTTGCCGTTCTCCATAAAAATACGTGCAATCAACTCATCATGCATAAGATTACGTTAAACGCCTCTACATATATGAAAAGGTGCTTGTGTGGATGGGCTTTAATATAATTTGCCCACAGTAGGTGATTTGTAGATGTCCAGGGATAAAAAGAGAAGTACGTCGTATACAAATAAGATAAAGAAACAGACAAATATGGTACTGAAAACTGAAAAAGTTAGCTACCGATTATTTTAATATCAAATAAACTTGGGAAAATTGAAATACATAAATTAATTTAACCTAGACCAAAAAGAATTCAACTAGCAAACATTCCGACAGAGATAAATTTTAGTCATATCAAATTTTGATCTGCCAAAATCAGTGATAAATGAATCAAATTTTGTTTTTTGACTAATAAAATTGGACAAAAAGATTTAAGATTTTATAAAAATGGGCCGGGCACTCTCTCATTGTAGGTACTTTAAACTTTATATTGTTTATTGATATTGGTATTGAAGTTTTTCTTAAAATGTTGAAATACGTGGCAACATTAAAACTTTTTTAAAGTAACGCACCAGTAAGAGTGCAAGTTAGCCTTATACACAATTCTGTCCAAATCGAATACGCACTTTTTCAGATAGAATCGGACATACAATCAATGTAAATTCATCCTAATTCCGATGAAATGCATTACATTTGAACTGAACCACGCCTCGCTTATACACCGCTTATATAGCCTGCGCGCGTTGATGTTTCCGCACTTGGTTCTATGCGCCGCTGAATTATTAGCGTATCACAATTTCAAATATTTATCTGAAGCATTGGCATATCTTTTTTACCTTTTATTCCTTGACAACATCACAGTTTGATCTCTTTCTTTTCTTACTTGGTCGTTGCTGTTGCATCAGCACTTGTTTACTTGTGGTAGTATACTTACTAACATATCCCACATTGCCCTCCACCAAAGTCTTGTAATCTCGATAAGCCATATTCATTCAAATGAAGCTGGCTTAATTTTATTTCGTCGTTTTTCAAATCTTTTTGTTGTATAGGCTACACTATTAGTCCATTATACAGCTTTGTATGGGCTTTCCCTGTTACACTGCAATTTTTGGAACACATCTTTTTTTGGTTGGGAGATGCATAGCAACAATAAGTCTCCTTATATCTTTTCTAATCACTTATAACTCTGATGCGATGTCTCACAAGCTCGTTACATTTTCTCAACTTATTGTCTAAGATAGTATTGAATTTTCTGGAATTTTCTCCCTCATCGGCATTCATTCTATACATAAAATCCACTTTCAATTGAAGGACACTGCCGTTAATCATTCTTTTTGTTATGTTGTTTTTCCAAAAGGGTGTATAATTTATGTATATTGGAACGGTTTTCCACCATCCCTTGTCTAATTGTGGCATCTTCAGTGTCATTTTTCATTCGAAAACACTAAAGATGTCAGAACACGGTTTGCTCCTAAACTCAGACAAGGAATGACGTAAAATCGTTCCAATATACATCCGTTAATCATCTTTACAATAGCCTGACATTATACATCCGACGTATATACAAAAAAGAATAAGGGTATGTGCCCAATCTTTATTAAATGTATGCACCACATTCCTTCACTCGGTAATGGCTCTTGGAGTTGGGGACTTATGTTTTGACGCACACAATCCACTCTGTGACTGCTTGACTGCAGTCAAACTAATAAGATCGCCACTTTATTTTATCCAAAATATTTGTGATGTCAAGAAGACCTATGCTTAGATCGTTATGTTAATGCGATTCACTGAGAACATCATGAATAATTTTTCTTTGAACAACTGACGTTCTCTCACATTTGATGTAAGCAAGCAGATCCCAGTCGTGGACTATGTTTGAGCGCAGATTTAAAGTAATGCTTGCATACCGAAATACATGATTTATATTACATTTTATGAGCATTTCCTTCCGGATAGTGGGAGAACAAGATCCATTTTAACTTTGCGTCATCTCTCCGCCCGTATACATTCTTGTGAAAAACTTTAGTTCCTATCTACTTTCCGAATTGATCGTATGTAGTTTGTAAGTACCTGATGTACATCGGTTCTGACAAAACGCCTCCTATAGCTTATAAAGCTAAAGAGGTTTTAAGAATTAGGTCAGCCTGGTTTGAAACCATCCTAATCAAATATTACTGCGCACTTCCAGAGAAATTTTTTTGCTTATTTCTGATAGTCTTTATCTAGCCATTGGTCGCGTACTCTTATACTGTTGCAATCCTTATCATTGCCAAATTTGAGTGCCATACCTGCATAACCTCTCAATCATTGCGTAATATATACTTTTTTTGAACCAGTCCACTGTACCTCTAAAGGGCACCGCCTCTGTATTTACATATGTTTGTGTTTGTTGCTTTTTTATACACATTTGTTGATTCATCATTCTTATAGTTGGAATCACTTTGATTTCATTCTGATTGATAAGTTTGGCTTTGAAATACGTATATTCATTGATATGTGTTGTGATTGAGATATCATTTTGTTATGAAATGTAGATACGCGGCTATTCTTTGCATGGCGCTAATAAATTACCTTGGTCGCTACTTGAAACCAATGACATTTTTTCCAATTTAAAAGTTGCGGTTATGAGCAAAGAACAAGTACCAAAACATGCTGAAATCTCAGAGCTCCTTTTGAAAAAAAACTGGTGACCAATTTAGGGATTAAAAAAAGTCGATGAAGGACTAGAGAAAGGCATAAAAATAACCATAGGAAAACTTATAAATTTAATGAAAATCCGACATGAGGCCGGGCTCGGTATGAGGAGGAAAAGAGCAGAGAGAGACGTCTAGTTAGAAACGGACGGATAGCTTCAATAGTTGCTGACAGAAATAATACCCCAAAACTCTACAAGAAAATCTGGCGAATGAATAGAAGTTTCGAGACAGTGGCAAATCGTAAAAGCCATAATAATGGCGACCTGGTATTTAACTTCTGTTGAAACTTTCTTATGCTGTTGCCGGATGTTTGAGTGTAGTTTTACATTTCATGGATCTTGCTTTATGAATATGATCTACTAACCAAGTTTTATTGGCCTTGATCGAGTAGAGAAAATAGTCACGAAAATTGTTACGAAGTAGTCCTGAAATTATAAATAAACAAACGCTCAAAAATATTAAACAATCCATAAGTATTCCAGAGATGGTCATAAAATGATCCGAAGATAGTTCTGAAATTATTCCGAAAAAGTCCTGTAAAAATCCCTAACTTACCCCAAAATGTGCCCGAAACGATCCCAAAATGATCTCTAACTGACTCTTAAACTTAAAAATAAATGGACCGTACATTATCTCGAAAGCCAATGAGTCTTGAATACTCTCGAAATAGTATGGAAATGATCCCTCAAACAGTTCCGAGATTATCCCGAAACAGTCCCAAATAATCCAATAATAGTCTAGAAATAGCCACATCATAATCACAAAAACCATCTTGATATGATGATCTACAAGTTACAACGAAATAATACTTAAATCAATTCCCAGAATAATTCCGAAGTAATTCTTAACACAATCTTGAAACGGTCCGAAAGAATCTGAAAACAGTCCCGAAAATGGTCCAATATGACCCTGAAAATAATTCCGAACTTGTTCAAGTGTAAAAATTTTCTCGAAACTATTACGAAAACAGCTCCGAAATAATCCTGACATGGGCCTGACATTATTGTGTTTACCATTCTGGAATAATCCTGAAAAGAGTCACAGCCCCCAAATGATCCAGAGATATAATTCTGAAATGGCCCCAATATGATGCTTACAACCATTCTAAAATTTTCCTGAAAACAGTCTTTAAATTGGTCTGCATATTATAGTTTACCTTATACAATTTATTGAAGTTTTCTATAAAGTTGACGAAAATAAATAGAACTAATAAAACTTTTTAAGCATTTTTCTACAATTTTTATGCACCCAAGTGTTCATACATTCAAAAATGTGCAAAATTTACAAGAAGCACAAGGCAATAGAATGCAAATCCTTTGCCCAAATACATAGTTCATACTTTCTCTGCTATGCGCTCTTTTATGGTTGGGCTTACAATTATCGCCTCATAAAAGAATATTAGAATAATAGAAAATTCGTGAAGTGCACGCATAGTTGCCATGCCTTCAGCCCTACCACATGAGTGTGACTATGCGTTATCGTCCCATTTGACTGATTCTTTTACTTCTTGGGTACACGCGAATATATTTAATATAAAAAAGTTAAATATTTACAGCAGCGAACAGAAAAATAGTAGTGAAAATATTTATAAAATTTTGTTAATTCAATTTTTATTTTTTTATTTTCGATAGTTTAAGAAAAAACGTCCATCAAACCTGTAACTGAAACTGTGCCAACCAATCGCAATAATTTATTCCAAAAAAAAAGAAGAAATTTTACGAAAATTTCGAATTTTTTATTGGGAGTTTTCTGACTTTTTTTGAGTATCCCATTTTGTAGCCCAATCAATCTTAGTCTAACAAAGTACAAGTTATATGTCTCTGAAAACTACCATTGAATTTTGACATTTTTTTTCCGAAGAATGTTTTAGATTTTCCACCATACAAAAAAAAAAAAAAACACAAAACTAAAAAACTAAGATTGATTGATGTTCTGCATACTCAAAAAAATTCAAGGAACTCCAAATTAAATAGTTGAAATTTTCGTAAATTTTTTTTTCTAATTTTCGAACTTTTTCGAATTGGTTTGCATAGTTCCAGCTACAAAATTCATATAATTTCTTTTTTAAAATATCTAAAAAAAAGTACTCATTAACAAAATTTGCTAAAAAATTACCACTGATATTTTTTTGCTCACTGCTGTACATAAATGTTAAGTATATATACGTATATTTAATTATGTTAAGTTTGGTATTTTTGTTACCAATTAATAAATTTTGAATTCAGTAATAGCCTATGACATTTGCATTTACAAATCATTTGCTTTTGATTGATTAGGGGTTGAGTTTGCAAATTATTCAAGTGACTGTCATGTTATATCATTTTTATACTCAGCTGAGCAGAGCTCACAGAGTATATTAACTTTGTTCGCATAACGGTAATCCGTAACGGCATAAACTAATCGAGATAGATGATATAGACTTCGATATATCAAAATGATCAGGGCGAAAAAAGAAATTCATTTAGCCATGTCCGTCCGTAAACACGATAACTTGAGTAAATTTTGAGGTATCTTGATAAAATTTGGTATGTAGGTTTCTGGGCACTCATCTCAGATCGCTATTTAAAATGAACGAAATCGGACCATAACCACGCCCACTTTTTCGATATCGAAAATTTCGAAAAACCGAAAAAGTGCGATAATTCATTACCAAAGACGCCTAAAGCGATGAAACTTGGTAGGTGGGTTGAACTTATGACGCAGAATAGAAAATTAGTAAAATTTTGGACAATGGGCGTGGCGCCGTCCACTTTTAAAAGAAGGTAATTTAAAAGTTTTGCAAGCTGTAATTTGGCAGTCGTTGAAGATATCATTATGAAATTTGGCAAGAACGTTACTCCTATTACTATATGTTTGCTAAGTAAAAATTTGCAAAATCGGATTACGAACACGCCCACTTTTAAAAAAAAATTTTTTTTAAAGTCAAAGTTTAACAAAAATTTTAAAATCTTTACAGTATATAAGTAAATTATGTCAACATTCAACTCCAGTAATGATATGGTGCAACAGAATACAAAAATAAAAGAAAATTTCAAAATGGGCGTGGCTACGCCCTTTTTCATTTAATTCTACTAGAATACTTTTAATGCCATAAGTCGAACAAAAATTTACCAATCCTTGTGAAGTTTGGTAGGGACATAGATTCTTTGACGATAACTGTTTTCTGTGAAAATGGGCGAAATCGGTTGAAGCCACGCCCAGTTTTTATACACAGTCGTCCGTCTGTCCTTCCGCTCGGCCGTTAACACGATAACTTGAGCAAAAATCGATATATCTTTACTAAACTCAGTTCACGTACTTATCTGAACTCACTTTATCTTGGTATAAAAAATGGCCGAAATCCGACTGTGACCGCGCCCACTTTTTCGATATCGAAAATTACGAAAAATGAAAAAAATGCCATAATTCTATACCAAATATGAAAAAAGAGATGAAACATTGTAATTGGATTGGTTTATTGACGCAAAATATAACTTTAGAAAAGACTTTGTAAAATGGGTGGGTATTAAGTAGAAGAAAATGAAAAAATTCTGCAGGGCGAATTCAAACGCCCTTGGAATCTTGGCAGGAATACTGTTCGTGGTATTACATATATAAATAAATTAGCGGTAACCGACAGCTGATGGTCTGGGTCACCCTGGTCCAAATTTTGGTCGATATCTCGAAAACGCCTTCACATATACAACTAAGGGCCACTCCCTTTTAAAACCCTCACTAATACCTTTAATTTGATACCCATATCGTACAAACACATTCTAGAGTCACCCCTGGTCCACCTTTATGGCGATATCCTGAAATGGCGTCCACCTCTAAAACTATAGCCCACTCCCTTTTAAAATACTATTTAATACCTTTCATTTGAAACCCATGTCATACAAACACATTCCAGGGTTACCCTAGGTTAATTTTGCTAAATGGTGATTTTCCCTTATTTTGTCTCCAAAGCTCTCAGCTGAGTATGTAATGTTCGGTTACACCCGAACTTAGCCTTCCTTACTTGTTTTCCTAAGCTTTCCTTTTTTTTTTGTTTCTTACATATTTACTTATATGTATAACTTTACTTCCATAATATGATGATATTCATTCTACATACTCGTAGGTACATACATACATATATTAATCTCCATAACTTTAATAAAGCTTCACCTTTCTAAGGGTTGTTAGCACTATACGAGTAGGTACATTGCAAATTCGTTTACTTACTCTTTTTCAATTATCGTACTTCAGTTTATTCCTTGCCCAAAAAAAATTTCTATACATATGCATAAAATTTTAATGGTGCCAGGTTTCTTTTAATTTCCGAATATGAATTTGCTTTATGGAGCTGTTCTACATTTTGTTAACTTCAATAAAAAGCGTCATCCCTTAAATCGGCTTACTATAAGCTTGTATGTCATTGTAGTCGTAACAAGTTTTACTTGAGAGCAGATTGCACTTCGGCCTTTTGAGACAATGCACAATGGAGTCAAATACAAAATTCGTTCGAATAATTAAACAATTCTTAGCACTTTTTTATTTCACATTAAAAATTGTATAAAGTATTAGAAAATCTGGACGTGCATGAAATCGGATTGGTTTGATATGAAAAAAAAAAAAATGTAATGTAAGTAAAATTATTGCCGTATATAATTTTTTTTAGTGTAATACTAGCAGACCCGGAAGACGTTGTCCAAACCTCCCCTAGGCGCGTCACGTAATTTATGTATCGCCCCTTAAAATAAATTTCAAGTAGTTTCTATGATTTGACCTTTCTCGCTTGTCCTTTTTTTCACACCATCTCTTTCTCTCGCTGCCCCTTAATCTACTGATACTTCTCCCCCTTGCTCTCACTCAGGCCCGTTCACTCGAACACTCCATCTCTCTTCCTGGCTCTGTCTTCCTGTCCCCTCTCCTTCCTGCTTTTTCTCTGGAACGATAAATACATTTTTTCCCCCAAATTATTCTCGTTCACCGTTCCGGAAGAAAGTATTTCATGTCTTCGTCGAAACAAAGAGCTCGCTATATACCAACAAACCCCGATCATCTGTGATAAATTTTCGGAAGATCGATCTCTATGGTGTAGTATAAGGGTAACTAACTGTCGCGGTGTATTTCCGCCTATGGCAATAGTCATAAAATATCGCTTAGGGGTTGCTTTATGAAAATGTTACATCGCTTTAGTGCAATACTTGGTCGAAGGTATCAATCGAATGCATGCAGCCGCAAGACGAAGTGGTCTTTCCAAACACCTGGAAAAAATATCTTTTTTCTATTCTGATTGAAAAAAATTTATTAAATTAAAATAGACAAAAATAAAACTAAAAAGAAAATAATAAAAAATTTAAAAAAGGAAAAGGTTAGGTTTATATTCTATTTAACTGACATTAAAAAAAAACTAAAAAAAGGAAAGCAAAAATTATTAAAAAACAAAATGTAAATTGAATAAAAATGCAAAGGAAAAAAATATAAAAACAAAAAGTAAAAATAATAATTATAAACAAATAAAAAAGCGAATCAAAAAAGAAAAACACAAAAAATGAAAATTAAAAAAAAAAACTTATAAAAACATCTTAAATAAAGTTACATATAAATATTATTGAGAAAAAAATTGGGGAAATGATGAAAACCACGTCTTCATTTTTAAATATATAATCACACGTAATAATTTGATGAATAAATTTAGGAGTAAAATTTGCTTGCAAGTTTTCCAAATAAAACCCACTGTACCATGTCGAAATTTTATATCGAATACTCATAGTACAGATTTTGCGCATGCGCCATTCTCACGTATTTACAAAATGAAGTGCTCTGTAAATTCGGTTTTTCATTCCGGTAGCTATACAATGATTCTGCATTGAGCTGATTAAAATAGAAAATTTAAAGATTGTTATCTAATCTGTAGTTAAAGTATTATATAACCAAGTAAGATTCAGTTGCAGTTCGGTAAAATAATTTTAAAAAAGGCTCACTAAAATTATATACATAATTCATTTGAAATCGATATTTGGAGTATATTTTGCAAGGAATTGTTTGTGCAGGTTGTGTAATGACGTCACCACATTCTGCATGTTCCGCTAGTAAGCTTTACAATACTCCTTCTATCCTTAAGCAAGCAAAAAAAGCCGCCTTTTCATGTATATATATACTTATAGTAAATACATATGTACATGCCGCACTCTAGCCTACCTGCGCCACTGTAAAAAAAATCTGCTCGGCAGGTACTTGTATGCAATTTGCCACAGTGCCACACATTTTAGTTCAACCAGAAACGATATAATAGAGAGACATTGCATAGACGAAAAATAGTGTGAGGCAAGCTTCACAAAATTCTAGTAGGTCACATTCACCACTTACCACAGCAGAATTTGTTAAACTACCACTGTCTGTATTTGTTATTTAACAATTATTTGTACACTTTTTATTCAGCTAATGTGTTCAGAATTTTAACTTTTACTCACTAAAACTCCAATCAGTGTATTTCTGTGCTTAAATTATGTTAAAAATTGTGTTAAAGTTTTTGGTGTGGTGAAAGTGACCTACTAGAATTTTGTTACGCTCCGCTGCTTTCCACCGAAGTTCGCGCATGCAATATCTTTATATTCCAAAATTTTTGGTTCAACCACAACAGCAACCAACTAAAATCATTTGTATGTATCTGTGTGCATATTTTATGAGATTCATGTTTATTATGTTCTTTGTGATTTGATATCGTTTCTTGTGCAAACCAATTTGTGCAATTTTCTCGATTCGTGACTTATTTCCAACTTTGCTCGACATTATGCATACAATCAGCGGGTCGTTCGGCTTGCGTTTGTTTGTTTGCTTGATTGTCTGCCGTGTATCTATCTAATGACCGCCCCAACTGGCCTTCTCCGCTTCTTGCTTTCAATAAATTCATGTGTACTTCATTTAAGTTGATTATTTGTTTGCGCTGGAAATTGGTTTTTATCATAAACGAGCCATTTTTCTTGTGGTGGGCATTTGGGGGGAACATGAACGTTTTGTTCGCTTTGTATCACCAACAAACCGCTTTAACTAATAAATCGCGGCAAAATCTCGCACATCAGCAATTCCGTCTGATGACGACAACAACCAAATACATTGTACAGAAATGAGAGCGCCAAATCACAAGTAGAGAGTGGCGTCGTTATATGGTTGAATGCTTCGTCTTTAATTGCAGCTGCGAGCATGCAAAATATTATGCTGGTAAAATGACAGTGGGTTGGAATTAAAAATTTGACTTGAAAAAATGTGGATATGGATATATGATTCTAAATTTTCATAAAATATTGATGTAATTCATAAAATACAGTTTTAAACAATAAAAAAATTAGATTTACTCAATCTATGTAATTAGTTTTTAGCAAAATATATCCTCATTTGAAACGTTAATTGTTTTCTGCATCTGCAATCTTATTAGGAACCAGTACCTTTTTGGGAAAGGTTACCTTTTGAAACCGGTTTTCTTTTAAGAACCGGTTACTATATTATGAATCGGTTTTTTTAAATTACACCTTCACTTTTGGAAGGATGGTGTTCTGTCAATAATTTGTTTCTGAATACGAAAAAGTCTTGCGTTGTTTCTTATTCGAAAAAGACAGCTACTACGTTTTTTAAGTATCATTTAAATGCTGAATATTTAAACTGTAATTCTCTTATCACATTGACCTTATTGTCTCGAAGTCATTTGTATTAATCGGCTTTATAAGACATAACTCTGGAGACTTTTGAGATCCAATGACGCTTAACGCACTTTTTACTTCTTTGGTGAGAAGTCGCCTAGAATATTGCTCATTGATATGGAATCCGTTATATGAAGTGATGTCATATAAAATTGAGAGAGTTGAACTTTTTTATAGTAAAATCGCTCTTCGTGTGCTTCATTGGCCGGATGGTTTCCCATCATATGAAAGTAGGCGTAAAGTACTCGGCCTCCAGTTCCATAATTAAGGGCTCTGAGAAACCTTTTCTAAACACCAGGATAACCACAATTAAAGGATGTAATTATAACTCGTCACATCGAAAATTTCCGTTCGCGTCCAGGGCATAAAATCTTAGCTACTAGTCACATTTACAGTAGGTCCAATGCCTTCGTTTAGCATAGCATAACGCAGTTTCACAAATTTCAGGTATCCTGCTTAGCTTAGAATAGGCGACAGAGCCTCAAGAAGGAGCTTTATTGCCATATCCAACGAAGAGACCGTATTTCCCCGAAGGGAATGCCTTATAGTAAGTTTAGAAATCTGAAGAGACCACATTACTCCAAATGAATTGTTAATTTCAGCGGAGAAGAGACTGCATATTTCCATTGAGTACTTATGCTTTATTGTCAACTTCCCCAAAAATGAACTACCCGCGCATTAGGTCCGAGAAACTCCCATTAGGGGGCCAGTCCCAAGCACAGGGGCTGATATCTCTATACAAGCATTTATGATACAGTATATACAGATCACAACTGGCTATTCCTGCTCACTGCGGTACAGTTTTTAATAATGACCGTGATAAGTCGTCCACATTGCTCGACACAACGACATATACAACTAAACGAAAACATTACAAAATTAAAATGTTTTGTTCTGTTTCTATAAAAACTCTGACGCGCCCTATTAGACTCTTTCATTTTTGACAACAAAAAACAAAAAGTTTTGAGATTTGTTTTAACACAGAACTACCACAGAGATTCTGGACCGACGAGAGGGGTGCTGAGGGGTCATTTACCACGGGCCCGGGCTTTGGAGGATCCCGGGAATCTCGAAATACCAGCCAAGCTCTTTGCTTACAGAAAATAAACAAACCACACCTTTAATCACCTTTTGTAGATAGCAATCATTTTAAATTTCAACAAATTTTATAAATCTCTTAACGTGTCTGCACCCTGCATAAGGTGTTGTTGGTTTTTGGCGTCGGCTTTGTAGCATAAAGTTTAATTCGTTTTCTGTTGCAGCTGAAAAATTGGGTATGATGCAAATTCTTTTACAGCGATATACATGTATGTATTGTATGTAAACAGCGATACGCCGAAAACAAACGAAGCTTGCGAAGCTAAAATTTTGCTTTCCTGACGTTCGAAAAAGGAATAGCAAAAGACATTTTTATGAATGTGAAGAGAACGAGACGATCAAGGACGATCACGAGACTGATTTCAAAAACAACACCTTTTTAATGATAGTTGATTCGGTTATTGCAGGTATTGCCGAACGATTTGCTATATTGAAAAATTTGAAGAACACCTTTTCTTTTTTGTGGCAATTTGGATACATGGATGAGGTTTCAATACGAGAAAATGCCGTTCAGTTTGTCAGCAAATACAATTCATACGTTTCCGAGAGTTTAGGAGATGAAATGATCTACTTGAAGCACATTTACTCAGCAAATTTTAACGAAAATCTGTCACCATTTGAATTGTTGAATGCTATCTGTGCTCTAAAACTAGCTAAAAATTTTCCTAACATTTGCGTTGCTCTACGTATTTTTTGCACCATACCTGTTACAGTACCAGGTGCTGAACGTTCCTTCAGTGTTCTTGCAAGGATAAAGAACTTCCATCGATCGTGCTCAACTCAAGAACGCCTTACAGGACTTTGCATGCTATGTATTGAAGCACCAACAGTGAGACAGTTAGATTTTTACACTATCATATATAATTTCGCAGCTGTTAAGGCCAGGAAAGCCCACTTGTGTTAATTAAACTCTTTTAATATACCAAATTACTACCAAAAAATATTTGTAAAGCAAATGAAAAATTTATTTCATACAATTAATGCAATATTTAAATAAAACTATAAGTAATAAGCTGTACTTATTTTTTCATTAGTTTTCACACCTCTATTTACCGATTTTTAAAGTGTAATATTTCTCGCAATCAATATAATAGTTTATTTTCTACAAATATATTAATACTTTATGAAGAACATGTATATTTCTATGTAAACATATTAACTAATGTTGTTCTGTATGAATGTGTAGATAAATTAAAGTTCATAACTATATATTCATTGAATATAATATACATGTATGCATGTTTACTAACCTGGGTCGATTTGTATGGACGAAAGTTAACCTATATCGCGCCATCGATTTTTCGATAGGATGGGGGTCAGGAAAAAAAAGTTCCACTACGCATATCCAAAAAAAATAATTTTCGAGCCTGCAAAAAAAAAATGCAATGTTATCGCCAACGTTTTTACAACGGTATTTTGAAAAAAAAAAAACAATTTTTTGGGTTTTGGGAGTGTTTTGGTCGAAAAATTTACCCTTTCGCCGTTTTTTTTTTGAAGGCTTGAAAATAATTTTTTTGAGTATGCGTAGTGGAACTTTTTTTCCTGAGCCCAAATCCTATCGATAAATCGATGGCGCGATATAGGTTAATAAATCGACCCAGTCTAATGTATACTCTTAAATATACATGTATATACAAAGTTACTTCTTATTTCTTATAAAATGAAAATTGACCAAAACAATGAAGAATCGGACCGTGAAAACGAATAAAAAATATTAAAATACTAAATATTAAAGCGTATTTTTTTCATTATTTTTTACAAGCTTGGAAAACTGTTTGAAAAACAGTGAAAATGCTTAATTAGTAATAGATTGTTTCTGACTCATAAAAAAATGAATTGTTTACAAAAATGAATTGTTTACGTAAACAATTAGCTTGTAAACAATTACATTGTTTACATGTAAACAATTGCTGTAAACAATGTAAACAGTTTACAGGCCAACCCTGATACAAATGCATATAAATATGTAAAAGATGGTGATTTTGATTTTGAGAATATGTTCATTTTAGTATAGGGGCCCGCATTTTTTTGCCCCCCGGCCCGGAGTTTCTCTCGGCGGGCCTGCAGAGACTATACCAAAAGATCCTTCTTACGAAATCGAAATCTTATAATCTGCCTGGTTAGAGGACGCGGATGTTCATAAATATTTTGACATCCATACATACAATTGTTTATATATGCGTATAATGGAAACATTAAAATAAGCCACTGTGCATTTGTAAAGCACAATGCTAAGGGACGCTATTGACAGAGTGCAGTTTTCAACGGTTGTCATACCTCCTCACCCTCTTTACAGTTATATTACCAATGTACATATGTATGTGCGATGCAGCTGCTCTGAAATCCATAAAGAGAAGAGAAAGCAGCTGCGACTGACGATATAAGAAAAATCTAAAACTTTTCGTGTGCTGTCAGTGTGCGCGTGTTCCATACAATATCTCCCTACCTACCTACTTAAAGTATCTCAAAATATAAAATAAGCCTCTTAGCGCCCACCACCCTTCTTCAAAATTCATTAGTATATGGTACTCGTTTGTACGGCACAAATACTTGTGCTCATATGAGTATTTGTCGAGCAAGTATGCTCGGATTCTGCTGGCGATACAAGTAACTGTGTGCGTGTTTACTAAACAAATACCTGGTCGATCAGCTTTCGGTACAAAATGTATAGCCAGCCATATGTATTGGAATTTTAACGAGCGCACATAGAGCGGCTGCCTGCGCTGTTTCAATGGGGTGGGGACTATATTGTGCTTTTGGTCGATTATTTCGTTGGGTACAGGGTACAGTGAAAGCTTAATCGCTCTGTAAGCGTTGAAAATTTTCAGTCGAGCGCTGATACCGAACAAGGAAGGTCGGTCTAGGCAAATAATCTCGTCTCGCGGGCTTCTTACACAACACTTAAGCGCATAGCAAAAAAAAAAAAAGAGAAAAGCAAATTTTGAGTATAGAAAATGTTAAATACAGTATTTATTGTGGTGATGGAATAAAAGTAGTTGAAAAAAAAAAATAAAATACATTTCAGAATACTGAAAATATTTTGAAATTCATAAAAAAACATTTTTATTTCGATTGAAAAAAAATATAGTTAACTAATATTAATTGCATATACATTTCCTCCTAACGCAAAAGAGGAAACATAAAACGCGAAAGGGGGTACTTTTTGTCCCCTGAAATATAAAAAATATTAAAATCGATTAATATCGAATAGAATCAGGAAAAAGTTATTGTGTAATACCAACCCGAGTGCTGCTGCTGCAGTAAGGTATATAGAAAATATAATAGAAAAAAAATTTACAACACTGGCTGCTTTAGTCTTTGGCTGAAAAATGCGCTCAAAACACTCCTCTTTGCGAAAAGTGCTCCTTTATGGTTTTCGAAAAATTATTTTACTTAATTTTTTGGCTGAGCATAATTTTCATATTTAAGAAAAACCCCGAGGGGGCACATTGAAAAGACTTGAGTTGTGACGCAGGCGTTGGCAAAGGCAAAGCAGTGGCGACATGAAATGCTGAAGAAAATGTCCTTGTTTAAAATCGATTTTTCTCAACAAGCTCAACTTGCCAATCAACTCGACACATATCTCACACAGCATGTAGAATTCGTGTGTATGTATATGTGAAACGATAACGTGTGCGTGTGTGTATAACGGGATAACTAAAAGTGGAAAGATATTGAAAAATTTATTAAATAAAAGTAAAAAAAAATTTCAAAATTTAATTATATATCCAAAAAAAAAATCTTAAAAAATCAATAGTAAAAAGAGAGCTGAACAAACTAATTTTTTTTTCGAAAATGAAATACTTAAAAAGTTAAATAGAACTAATTGCTATAAAAAAAAACAATATTAAAAACATCAACTAAACAAACATTCATCTACGCGAAAAAAAATTTAAAATACGAGGAAATTAAAAAAAATAAATACGATTTTTTTTATTGTTTGCAATTAAAAAAAAAAAATTATGAAATCAATAATATATCAGATCCATACCATACAACATCCATCAATTTTAATTTGAAAAAAAATTTAACCGATTGAAAAAGTGCAATAAAAAGCTTTAATATCATGCTAGTGAGGACGAGTTATGTTTGCCCGGCATTGTTGTTGTTTTCGTGGTGCGTTATAGGCGGCGTATGTGTATGTGTGTTGTAATCGATGAAGGAAGAAACTCGTTAAAGAAGAAGAAGAGCCAAACTAAAGTAATATACATAACTATGAAATCAACGTTCCAATTCAAGGCACAGTGGCCGACAAAGGAAACGAAAGCAGCGGCGATGTTGTTGTCGCAGCTGCTTAAAAAGTTACTCATACGTCGTGTGGTCCCTCCCCGCGCTGTGTGTGTGTGTGTGCTGGGCGTGTAAGAAGGCACGCTTTATGTCCGTATACCCAACACCCGCCACCATGAGTTGCACAACAGTTTCGATTTTTCACAAAAATATCTTTAGAGAGTATCTTTTTTTTGTTTTTTTTTTTTTGCAAAGCAAATAGCGGAAGTTTAAATAGTAAAATGAAAACGTTGTTCAATATGCAGATATTTTATGTTACAGACATTTTTTTATTTGTATTGAACAGTATTCTTACTTAATTATATTTTGTGTTTTTTTTGCCATTTTTATGTCATTTAAATTGTTTGTTGCGTTATTTGTTGAAAACATTATTTTCTTAAGTCTTAATTTGTTCAGTATTTGTAATTTTTTTTGTTAGTTCTAATAAAATTTGTTTGCTTTCGTAACTAGTATATTTAGACACATTCTATAAAATTCGAAATCTCCTTTGTTAAAAGAGCTAAAATAAAAAATTAAAATAAAAAAAGGGTAAGAAAAAAAATTTTATCAAAAAATTTTTTTTAAATTACAGAAAGAATCTTTAGCTCTTATTATTTTTGATTAAAAAACAATAGCGAATATCATGTTTGATTTAAACACAAAGTCGCTTAAGAAATTTTGTTAGAAAGTCATTATAAAAAAATTTCCGTTAGAATCATATTTTTTTGTTTAAATTTGACTAAATTTAATTTTTTTTGCATAAAAATATAGAATATGCCATCTTAAAATTTAAAGACATTAACAGTTACAGATAAAAAATATTTCCATACAATTGATAAAAAAAATAATAATAAATGCCAATTTAAAATTGAAATTTTAGTTTTAATTTTGTTTTTAAAAATTTTAAATAAAAAAAATTGTGTTATTAACTTTTTCTGGTTTCTTTTTTTGTGTTAAAAGTAATATCAACTTATATTTTCATTTAAAAACAATGTGATTAGAAAATTTTGTAAAAAGTTTTTACATTGAAAAAATATATTTTTTGTATCAAAATTTTGCTTTTTTTACGTTTAAATTATATTTTTTATTTTAGAATTTGAAAAAAAATTTATTTAAAAATAATAAAAAATATAAGTGGAAGTTTACATCTTAACTTTAAAATAAAGAATGTTGACTTAAAAAATAAGTGATATTTAATGGTTACTTTTCGACTTCTGTGAAAAAGGTTATAAAATAAAAGTCATTTGATATAAAAACTCATACAGCATAGTAAAATTTCTTTATTATTTTCCCATATCGAATGGGTAAATTATTTTTATGGGAGTTTTTGAAACGATAATGGTCGAATTACTGTCAAATTCGGCCCCTGAATAAATTTATCAGCTTTACTATCGGTTAGTTCCCGTTTTGGAATTCAAACAAACTTATAGAGTTCAATTCAAAAAGTTATTCGGATTTTTAGTCCCACTTGTGGCAGTCTGTAAAGTTGAATTGATTTCAGTCTGTTACTAGTACAACAAAAACAAACCACACCAAATGGCTTTGAATTTTTTTACGTATTTCGCTAGGACCCAGGTTTAAAAGAAACAATCCCACTTTTGAGCGCCAACCACAAATATTTTTGTCAAGCCTACTTTAAAATAAAAATAAAGAGTTATAATGATGTAATAATGATAAAATAAAATAAAACTCGGTGAGTTTCCAAAAAAAAAAAATTGCTTTATAATCAAAGTTTCCATGTTTGGTCGCTACTCGGGCGCCAATTTCCGTCCCTTTTTTGATATATCAAAATCGCTAGCATACAATGGAAAGATAATTTTGGTATATTTCAATTCATATTTTTTTATAATTGGATTACTGAAATTTAAAATTTTCGTAATAATTAATTAATAATTGTAATTTCAATATAATGAATTTGCTCGCTTAAACAAAATTTGTTCAAAACCCTTCAAAAGTTACTCTCACTGTATTGTTTAATACTTACTTAATTACTTAATTGGCGCTTAACCGTCTAAACGGTTATGGCCATTTGTTTAATAGTTTTTGAAAATCATAAAATTTTAATAAAAAAGCAATAACATTTTACTCCAATCGATTTAGCAGAGAGATAGAGCTTTCATTATTTGCATGCGCTCTGGGCAACGTGCGCCCTTTTAACTCTCCTTTTTCACATTCAGTAAAGGGTATAAGTTCGAAAGCATTGCTACCTATTTTTTCGCTCGCTCTTCTTTGGAAAGTCGGCAATTTTCCCATTTAAAATTTTTCTTTTCCAATATTCCATGTTGGAATTGCCACCTCAATCACATGCTGTCAAATATCCAGTTTGTGCGCATGCACATACACACACACATACACATTTTAGCCGCTATTAACGCAACGACATACATACAAATATCCTGTACAATAACGAGTCCTTGTTGCATAAAGTTGTATACGGGTTTCGTGTAAAAAAAAATGAAAATATAATAATTGTGTTACGCGAAGGTGCAGGCTCGTAACGAATTTTAACATTTTTTTAAATTGCATTCACACGAGTTATTTGCATGCCAGTGATTGCATAATCGGCGTGACCCGCATTCATACATATATGCTCATTAGGGAGGCCACAAGAAATCAATTTTAGATTTTCCGCTAGGGCACCCCCATAAAATATGCCAATAGATTAGAAAATGATACATATAAAGGTTCAGGCCAATCCGATTATGTTAACACGTGCCTCATTGAGGTCAAAGTTAGAAAAACAGCGATTTTTCAGAAAAAACTTTTTGTGTTTCGTCAGTAAAAGTGAAACCATTTATGCCAGGAACTTGACTCGTACACCATTCGATAGGTAATTTTATTTGTATTGATTTTGATCTAAATAATATTTTTATAAAACGGTTATTTTTAGCAGTATTTAGCATTTATCAGATCAGGTCATAGTGGATATCCCTAATTTTGAATTTCCATGCAAACGTCTATGGACATTACAATATTCAATGGTATACGAGTCAAGTTCCTGGCATAAATGGTTTCAATTTTACTGACGAAACACTAAATTTGTTTCTGAAAAATCGCTGTTTTTCCTAATTTTGGTCTCAATGAGGCACGTGTTAACATTATCGGACTGGCCTGAAACTTTACAATAATCATTTTCTGATCTATTGACATATTTTAGGAGGGTGCCCCGAAAGATAGAACAAAAACTAAAATTCACCATATACCTTGTAACCACCCTAATGCTCATACTTGAAGTACCTACTCGTTCGTATGTGGAGAACGGCGACCGAAAGAAGCGAAGGATACACCGTGCGGTGTTAAGGACTATATGACGACAGATTTTTTCATTTTGCAGAAATTTAATTAAAATTGTTCTCTCAATTTACTTTGTAGATTTTTGCTGTAAATATTTTTTTGTTGGTAATTTAAAATCCTCAGTATGAGTAACAATCAGGTGGGTAATTGTGCATTCTTATATAAGCCAATTCATTAAGTTTTTTTTAAACATATTCGTATTCATTTGCATAGTGTATAATAATTTCTTTTTATATATTACATGCATTTCTTTTTGTATATATTTTTTTTAATTTTCCCTACCCATCATATCGTATTGCTATGGTATATGTTTACATTATTTATTATCAGATTCATATGTAAATATTTACGCTTACAAAACGATTGTATATAAAAAAGGTAATACAAGCCAAGCGTTTAATATGAGCTACAAATAAAATAATAAATATTTATTATTTGTAATACGAGATGACAATGAAATTAACAAAGCTCCCTTGCACTTTGGTTTGAAAGCATATCAACAGCGAAAGCTTTAGTTGATTCACTGTATTTATTGAATGTTGCGATAGGTTGGTAGGATGTTAAGTATTGCAACGATTTTCATTCATATCTTGCAAAATTTGTTTTGGAGACAAAACGGTTTCGAAGTTGTGTCATCTTCAGTGTCATTTTAAACTAGGACTAATGACATTGAAAAGGACGCAACAACGAAACCGGTTTGTTCTCAAAGCAAAATTTGGCAAGCGATGAAGGAAAGTCGTTCCAATATACATAAATACATACAAACAAAAATTAGGAAAAAATTTTTAATAAAAAAAAAAAAAATATTAAATAAAAACAAGTAAGGACGGGAAGACAGCTTCGGCTGTGCCGAAGACTTCATACCTTTCATGAATGGGGCTGACCAAAAATCTTATCCCATTCGTAATCTCCAAATAATGCGCTGTATAAGATAAGAAATATATAGTGAACAGATGTACATACCTAAACGATTTTAAGATAAATATAAAAAAATGGCAAAAAACCCCCTTATCTGAACGATCGGTTGTATGGGATATATATTATATATAGCTCCGATCGAAATGATTTTTACAGGGAATCTTCTATGATATATTATAATATATATCACCAAGTTTGACGTTTTTATATTGGAAACTAAGGGAGAAATGGCCATAAATCTATCTATCTGAACGATCGGTTGTATGGAATAGGTACATACTATATACATATAGCCCCGATCAAAGTGATTTTTTCAGAAAATCTTCTATGATATATTAAAATATATATCAGCGAGTTTCACGTTTATACTTTCTAAATTAAGGGAGAAATGGCCAAAAATCTTTCTATCTGAACGATCGGTTGTATGGGATATAACTATCATGATATCTTCTATGATATTTTAGAATATATATCACCGAGTTTCACGTTTATACTTTCTAAATTGCGTCAGGAATGATCAAAATCATCTTATCTGAACGATCGGTTGTATGGCAGATATATGTTATAGTGGTCCGATCCTACCGGATCCAAAAAATGTCTAATATAATACAAAAATACATCCTTGTGCCAAATTTCATTGAGATATCTCAAAATTTTAGGGACTAGTTTGCGTTCAAACAGACAGATAGACGGACGGACAGACGGACATGGCTATATCAACTCAGTTCGTCGCCCTAATGAATTCGGTATACTTAATGGTGAGTCTATCTTCTATATTTCTCAACGTTACAAACATCGTACGAAAGTTAATATATCATTTCATGTTCATGAAAGGTATAAAAGTTTAAATCAGTGTCATTTTGAAGAATAATGAAAATGGCACTGAAAAGGCCACAACACCGAAACGGATTTGTTTTCAAAGCAAAATTTGACAAGGAAAGTCCCTCCAATATACATACATACATACATACAAAACAAAACTAGAAAAAACAAAAATATATAAGAATACCAAACTTATAAAAAAATAAAAAAAAAAATAAAATATTAAAAAAAGAAATAAAAATAAAAAATTAAAAAACAAAATTATTTAATTTAAATTAAAAAAGTGTATCTTTAATATAAATAAAAAAAATTTATTTGATTTCAATTAAAAAAATGTTTAGTTAATATAAATAAAAAAATATTTCATAAAAAAAAAACAATAATAATAATAAAAAAGAATAAAAAAAAATTTAAATATTTAAAAAAATAAAAAATCTGCAAACCAATCTCATTTTCAAAAAATCGAAAATTCCAAAAACTTACGAAAATTTCAAAATTTTTATTTGGAGTTCTCCGAATTTTATTGGGTATGCAGTTTTGCAGCCCAATCAATTTTAGTCTAATAACGATCAAGTAATAAATCTCGCAAAACTCGCTTGGATTTTTGATTTTTTATTTTTAAAATTTTTTTTTTCAAAAATCAATGCGAATATTAAGATACCTATAACTGGCACCTTGCTATATAAAAATTGATTGGGCTACAAAAATGCATACTAAAAATAATCATAAAACTGCAGAATAAAAAATTTGAGATTTTTGTAAAATTTCTACGAACTTCCGGTTTTTTTTTGAGATTGGTTCGCAAAGTTTCAGTAACAAATGTTTTTGTTTCTTAAATTATCGAAAATAATAAAGAATTAAATTGACGAAATTTTATAAAAATTTCCACTTTTATTTTCGTGGCCGCCGCTGTTTATCAAATTTTTTTTTAAACTCGCCCCATCTCAGAAACCGCTTGAAAAGTGTTCGTCTTCCTTCCATTCGTAACTTAGAGTTGCCAGAGCCCCTCTGCTAAATATGTTTACGGCTACTTTCATATTTCTTACATAATTATATTCGTGTAGATGGCTCGGAGAAGCTGAGTAGTTATAAAACTATATATTGCGCTCAAACGACCACTTGAATCCCGTTATCGCTGTTTTCTTCCCTCATTTTACGCAACAGTTACCCACCGACTACCAGACTTTTTCTCCACGTTACTTAGAGAATTTTTCCACTTTAAAGGAAAGTAAATAAATAAGATAACAAAGCAAACTCTATAATGTGAACTCGAAAATTTTACAAATACCCAGCGTTTTCAATAATTTAATTAGTGTTTCAAATTATTAACAAACATTCTCCCAAGTCTCCATTGTTTTATATCAGTATATATATTTATAATGAATTATTAGCGTTTTGCGCTAATTTTCTTTTCCTTTATTAACTGAACAAATATCATAAAACTTTAGTGGAAATGTGCTTGATTAGTCGATTGTTGTTGCACGCCAAGGGCACGTACTACCTGAATGCACGGTTGACTGCTAGGACTGAGTGATGGATGACTTCTATTGTCTATAATATAAAAATAAGTCGGGTTTTCCTTCCTGACGCTATAACTCCAGAACGCACGAACCTATTTCCACGGTTTTGCATTCGTTGGAAAGGTCTCGGGCTCCGTGAGGTTCATAGCAAAGAAAATTCAGGATCGACACACAGAGTCTCGATATATAGGCCAAAACGTGGAGCCGGATACACCTAGAATGTGTTTTTACATTATGGGTATCAAATTGAAGCTGTTGTGTGCTTTAGTACATAGTAAGTTTTACACCGCTGGGTGGCTAGAGTCTCGAGATATAGGCCAAAACATGGACCCGAATACACCTAGAATGTGTGTGTATTATGGATATCAAATGAAAGCTGTTGCTGAGAGCTTTAAAGTAATTTTCATTGTGATATTCGATTTAGTCGCATCAACCTGTGAAAACTGATAAATACGCATGCGAAGCCGAAATAAAGACATGAATTAATAATACCCACATACCTATTTGCATATGTCCTATTCGATTTGCCTGAAATTTGTTTTATAAATTTGCCTATATTAATATTTGCGATGCTTTTTTCCGGGAAGTAGACCAGAGACGGGCTGGGACTGGGATTAGTACTAGGACGGGGTCTGAAACTCAGATTACGACTCGGAGTGGGACTGGGACTGAGACTCGGAATGGGACTGGAAAAAATGCATACCACCCTCTGGAAATGGCAATAAGATATGAAGAAGAATGAGAAAAACTTGAGAGAAGAGAAAAGAGAGAAGGAGACTGAGAAAGAGATAGAATGAGACGAATATTGAGACAGATGAAGCGAAAAATACGGAGGAAGGAGTGAATACAAATATTAAGAAACAGTGTAGAGGGGCGAGGGCAGAGTTAAACGGAAAAAGCTTATTAAAATGTATGCAGATAGACCAAATTCAAGGCAGAACAACGTCTACCGGATCTGCTAGTTATTAATAATTTTCTCTGCTCTTGTTGAGCATGAATATGAATTCTGGATGATTAGACTCTTCATTTTGATCTTCTTCTTTTTGCTATTTGAGTAATTTGTCTAGCAAAAAGCCGAGCGTTTTTTGTTTTTTTTAGTGTCATAACATCAATATTTTTATGAGTGACAAAAGATTACGGCATTAAGATGGGTTATGGCACTTCTTATTTTCATTAATAAAAGAGTTTATCTATACGAGGACTTTGTTGTCTTTAGTTTTGTATATACACCATAAATTGTATGCCTTGACATTTGAAATATTATTAAAACAAAATATATATTTTTCTTTGAATATTTGTTTCCCGCGCATTTGAGATTCATAATTAGATTAATTTTGAAATATCTGCTATGAGTGGAGAGCCGGAAGTGTGTCTTTTAGCAATTGTAGGTTACATTGGGCATACTTTTAAGACTTATCCGTGTGTATGTTTGAATTAATGCGACTTGTTTTTTGTGTTTCATTAATACTCATGCTGGCTTTGGTGCTTCCCGGAATAAAAAAAATCAAAACAACCCGAAATAATTTTTATGTCTATGTGGTTTTTTTTTAATAAACGTCACTAATTAATATGCTAATTCCATTCTCTTCTAAAAAAAAAATTAAATGGAAATTAAGCTAAAAATCTTAAACAATTAATATCTCGTATGCAGCTAAGTAAACAGTGGTGTAAAAATCATCAAACTGCCAACATAATGTGCCGCACTAGAAAAGCATACTTTAAACTTACTGTTCCAATTCACTCTTTACAACCTTTACTTTTATTTTTTATTGGCGGCCGCCGTGATGTAATGGTAGCGTGCTCCGCCTACCACACCGTATGCCCTGGGTTCAAACCCCGGGCAATGCAACATCAAAAATTTTAGAAATAAGGTTTTGGAATTAGAAGAAAATTTTTCTAAGCGGGGTCGCCCCTCAGCAGTGTTTGGCAAGCGCTCCGGGTGTATTTCTGCCATGAAAAGCTCTCAGTGAAAACTCATCTGCCTTGCAGATGCCGTTCGGAGTCGGCATAAAATCATGTAGGTCCCGTCCGGCCAATTTGTAGGGAAAATCAAGAGGAGCACGACGCAAATTGGAAGAGAAGCTCGGCCTTAGATCTCTTCGGAGGTTATCGCGCCTTACATTTATTTTTTTTTTATTTTGGAAGAATTATGTCACTTAATTCAATAATGGAAATAGCGGTAGCACAGCGACTAAATTTTGTCCAAACTTTTAGTTGCTATTTTTATTATTACACGTCAATGTATAAAGAAAGAAGATTTTTAAATTAATATGGTCTTAAAATTAAAATAAAATAAAAATTTTAAAATAATAATTTAAAAAAATTATTGAAAAAGTTTATCGAAAAAAACATTTTTTCTTCATTTGTTTTCCTGACGAATAGTCGTATCCATGTAAAATAACTAAAAAAAGAAAAACAAATACTTAGGTACAATTGCAGATCGGAAAGTTAACTTTTTAGCTCAGAGTTAAACTGACATGCGGGGTAAACTTATACATTTTTGACAAATTTTTCAAATTAATTAATTTAGTTGACCTTAGACTCACTTGCAGAATGGCAAGTTATTTTTTTAACTCAGAGTTGACATGGATTAAACTGAAATATTTTTGACACATTTTTAAATTAACAACATTTTAAAACTGCATTTCGTACGTGTCCCTTGCAATCAATTTTACTTTTCCACAAAATTTTTTTTTTGTTTTTTTTTTTTTTTTTTGTTTTTGTTTTCCTCAATAGATTTTTCCAATTTGTTCTCCAAACTATTCAAAATTATCGATTTAACTGGGCTTGGTCACCTTGTGTTGGGGCAAACGAAGATGACTATCTCAAGGATTGTTATCATTCAGTCAAATTCTATGTTAACTAGAGATGGCGAAAACGACCCCTAGTCTGTGTTTAGTTAAGGACGAAAACTGTCATTCGGCAAAACTGGATGTGGTAAAAGGCATATTTAGTATATATGTAGCTGCCGCAGTGATTTCTGGATACTAGATTTGTGTGGCGATATTTGTCAGGCTGAGAGACATTTTTTGTAATTTTATCACTTCACATACCACAAATTGCCCTCAATAACTTTTTCTCGAAAGGATTTAAAGCTTGACTGTCCGATTGCCAATATTCAGCGTATATAAGAGTGGGTATATTGAGCTCCTCTTCACAGTGATTTCATTGACACCATAGCTGTTGGTTTCGTTTCTGTGTAAATATGTGTGTACGTTTTGTTATCTTCTTCTTACGTTGTCGTTGTTTCTTGTTCTATTTTTCTGTTTCGAAGAAATTTTTTTTCAATGTTGGTCAAAAAAAAAAAAATATGTAAAAATGTGTTAAAAAGCTCGAGCAAAAATTCAAAGGTGTCATTAGAGAATTCAATTCCAAAACCCATTAAAGCTTGCAACAGTTTTTAAACATTTCTGTCCCACATTGCTTGTCAGTAGCTGGGTACTAAACACTCAAACACGCATTCACGTAGCTCTGATGCGCCGGCGGCTATAATCTTCATTCAAAATACTGTTGGAAAAAGAAGAAAAATCCGGTTTTCAAAAGCAATTACTACTCTTCAACGACTTTTTATAGTATTTCTAACCAAACGTGCTTGTTTACGCTGGCACCTGACATACAAATAGTCATATGTAAAGATAACAACGTATACACTCCCTATGAATATTTAGTACATTAAGTATGCGCATTTAGATTAATACAAATATTCCTATTATTTAACATATTTTAAAAGTTCTTTAGATTATTAGTTATTGACTTTTGGTTTAACACTGGCATACATATTTCTTATTAAAATGTCATTAGTGTTTTTGCTATATCTAAGCACGTTTTCAGTTTCATTACGGCACGCATAGCTCGATTTCGAATCCAGTTAAATCCAGTTGTAATTTTGTTTAAAGAAACTGACAAGCAAATTTGTGTTATCGGATATTGCTCTACATTTTTTCGTCACTATTTATATAATGTAGGTTTTACTAATTTTATGTGACGTATTTATTGGTGTTTTAGTAGTGGTTAAATTTTTTTGCATTTTCTTTATTTTATGCTGTGCGCGAATTTGTTATATTTCGTACAAGAACAAAAATAAAAATTATATGCATACACTTGCACTCGCATTTGTACCACTTAATGGTACGTTTTGCTTTATGGTTTATTGTTTACAAACAAATTCAAGCTAACAAGAGAGATTGCAAATTTGGCACTTAAAATTTCTCATTGCGTAAAACAACGCCAAAAGAAATTGAAAGTGGAATTATGACGTTTTTTTGCTGTCTAGCTAACGTTCAAAACGAAAACGTAATCTGGTACAAGTACTTTTGTATATATTTTTGGGGTTGGTACTCTTTGTTTTCCTAGCGTACCTACGAGCTGAGATGCGAACTCTTTTTGTGAAAAAAATAAAAAAATATGTTTTTTTCTTTCTCATACTTTTATACTTATGAAGTACTAAAAATCTTAAGAATTAGCTATTGCCTTAAATTAACCGGTTCTTTTTCTGTTTTGCTCTTACATTTTTAATTATTATTTTTGATTTCTTCTTGTTGTGTCTAATTCAATTTTGGCACGACTGTTTTGTACTTTTACTATTTTTATATCATTTGATCATTGACGTAATTTGTTAACTTGCTCTTCGGCGCATTTAGCGTCATAAAATATACCGCGTAAAATTATGGGTTGCTTCTCTCGCCATTGATCTTCAATGTGCACCAGGCATACTAATGTGACGTTATTGAACACTGTCTGACGGGCATTGTTTGTGTGCAAAAATCGGTGCGTCATCATTTGTTTTTACTGTAAAATTTATTTCAATTTCACTTCACAATTGTTGCCATACAATTTTATCACCACACTTTTTTATTTACATATCTACTCTAGAAACACATTTATATAGTACAGCGTGCTGATCAATTAAAAATCTATACACAATTTAATGGACAGGTACTAAATTTGCATTGACGTTTTGTTTGAGAATTTTTATTCTTGTGTATTTCCTTTGCAAATTTGATTAATATATTTTTTTTTGTAGAATATAATGGGTGTTTACTTGGATGATATGTGTCGGTTCTCTAGAGTTTGAAAATATTTTTCTGGTAGCGGTATAAGGTCCAGGCTGAAAAGACCTCTCCCTAGCTGAATTAGTCCATGGTTTTACCAGAAATTAGCTTCACGAAGAAATTGAAAATCCTTTTAAGAATATAGATTTATGTTATACATAACTCTGCTCTCTTGGTAAATACTCAAAGCCCTCTAGGATGTATTATGGCTAGCATACTGTGTTATTCTAATGTCATAAGACGTGCACAGCTATTACATTGAAAAAGAATTTAAAAATAAACAGATAATGAATAACAAAAAAGATAAAGATAAGGTGAATGTAATGTTTTATAACGAAGTAACACATGAAACAAGTTAAACACAATTCAAATTGTAAGTCAAAGTCACCTGAAATCGAAACCAAATAATACAAAATAACACCCATAACTAGATCCAGCTTAAATCAAACCAGACAATGCTCAAATACAAATCCCATTAATATTTAAGGCGAATCAAATAAAATGAAATGAAAAATAAAGTATAAAATGTAAAAGACAAATGAAGCTTAAATTAAGTAAAAGAAAAATCAAGCAAACAACTAGATTCTAAGTCTACACTTAAATCAAAATCCAAACCAATCCTAGCATAAGTCGCAATCCAGATCAAATTAAAACGAAATCAAAGCAAATTCCAGTTAGATCCGCAGGAAAGTAAATCCAAATCAAATTTAATCAAAATTGAAGTATTATAAAATCAAAAAAATGATTTCATATAAAATTTTAGATATATACATATATATATTGTTTAATGTAGAGTAAAAAAGAAGTTAAAAATGTTCCTTTTGTGTTCTAATACTTTGTTAAGATTTCATAAATCTGATTTTTTTATAAGCGCTTTCCTTAAGCAAATCTCTCTTTCGCTTCGGTAATAAATCGATTATAAAGTATTTATAGGGAACGCTCCATTTTCGCTGTTTTTATTGGTTGTTTAGAAAAATTTAGTTTGTTTGAACCCTTTTTAAGATAATTGTTTAAGTACGGAAATAATTTTTGCAACAGTTCCGGAGTGGCCATTCTAGAAAAATTACTTTTGTATGCTAGTTGAGGCTAGAGAAAAATCACAAAATTCACAGCAGTTTGCTCCTATCCTCATTCAAATGTGACGGATATAAAAACCTTTTGTGACGGTTGTGACAGCCTTTTGCAATGGGTATGACAACCTTATGTGACGGATGTGACAAATTTTTGTCCTCATATTTTCACCATGTATTTGATAGATTTGTCAGTATCAGATAAGCAACAATAACGTCCTTTATTTTTAAAAGAAAAACTGCTAAAATAGTTAATTAACTCTGACATTTGACGAATGTGACCGAACATGGTCCATAATTTCACCGTAAAGAAAAATATTCTTTACCTTTGACATTCCTAGCAAAAAATGTGTTTTTCTTCAAGAAATAAAATTTGTTCGTATTTTGTGACTGGCTCGGCATAAGAGTATGAAATTCCTCTGCAAATATAAGCAAATATCGAATTTTCTGGAAAAAGAAATCGAAAATAAGACGACCGCGAACTGCTTTCTTAAATGACCGGTCAAGTGACCTAAATAGTCAATATACTAAATACGGCCGCCGTGGTGTGATGGTAGCGTGCTCCGCCTCCCACACCGAAGATAATGGGTTCACGGGAAAAGCAATATCAAAAATTTTAGAAACAAATATTTTCAATTAGAAGAATATTTTTATAAACGGGGTCGCCCCTCGGCAATGTTTGGCAACCAGTCCGAGTATATTTCTGTCATGAAAAGCTTTAAGTGAAAACTCATCTGCCTTGCAGATGCCGTTCGGAGTCGGCATAAAACAAGTATGTCCCGTCCCGCAAATTTGTAAGAAAAATTAAAAAGGAGCACGACGCAAATTTGAAGAGAAGTTGGGGCTATAATCTCTTTGATGTAAAGAATAAAATATGCAAGGAAGGCAATTGGGATAAAGTTTACAACAACTAAGGCATGACGTGGCTGAATGCGTTTGTAACACTTCAACCATCTTACGAGTGCGGGTTCAATCCCACTCCCGGGAGAAAATGTTTTGAAAAGATTTACAAGATGTAATCGAAACAGCTGTCGCCTTATCCGTCCTGATGTCACGTTGTTTAAATTTTTCCCAAATTATTAAATAAATTTAATTTTTGTTTTTCTATATATACCTTTTGATCCAAGTGACAACGCTCTTAAATGGAAATAATTAAAATAAAAATTTTTTTTTCCAAAAACTGTTCGTTGTTGACCGTTTGTAGCTCACACAAGAAACCTTTAGAACAATGCAAACACAAGTGTTTGCAATTAAAATATCAACACATTACATACATATATTTGCACATTTTTATAGGTTATAGCATATGTGGAAGTATAAAAGGAATTCGTATGTAAAATGTAATTACTGTCACTGGGGGAAAAAGTAATAAAACTTTATTGTTGTTATTGTTTTTATACTCACCTTTTGGTTTTTTTCATTCTGCCATTGTTGATAGTTAATGAAAGGAAAAGGGGTGCCGTAGCACGATATAAAAACAACTTGACAAAAGTGAGAAATTAGTGCAACGTGACGGAAGTTTAAAAATTTTGGGAATTATTTAGCAGGAATTTCGTTTTTTTTCTTTCCTTCAATTTTTGTAAAGTTTTTAATTTTTTTTAAATATATTTTCTATATTATTTTCTTTATAATTAATTCTTGTTTTGTTATGTTTTGCGACATACTCTTTGATGCCTTAATTTGTACTGAACCTTTTTCTTATTTTATAATTTCGTGAGAAACCCTGCGCCTAGCACTTTAAATGAATATAACCAACTAACTTCAGCTTATGAAGTTTATTTACTCATTAGCTGCATATCTTATCATCAGATATTTCAATACTAGAATTTTGTATTTTGCTAGTTATTCTGATTGTCTGTTCCTTGACTGTTTTAGTATGCTTGGTTCTTAAATTAATGACCCCCTTATTCATATAAAATACAAAAGTTTTATAAAGCTTTTAAAGATAACAATTTCTAATTATAAAAGCTTTTTAAACCAATCGTATTTTCTATGAATATTGTTCATGAACGCTTACCTAGATCAATAGGGAGCTAAGTAAAAAATCTGAAATTTTTAGGCTGTGCATGCTACCGGATTCCCCATTTCAATATCTACCGATCTATATACTGTATTAAATGTTAGTTCCAAACTTACCCTGAGACGGCTTGGTACAACATCAAAATTCCATTGGTACATAAGGTCCAACAGTTTCTTGCCATTCCTGAACATAGCGATTTTTTGATGTATGTATATTAGGACGATTTTTATCAAGGACTTACAAACCGGTTTCGGTGTTGTGCCATCTTCAGTGTCATTTTTTAAACATAAAATCGGAAATTCGAACGAAAAATGAGACTGAAGATGGCACAACGCAAAAATCGGTTTGTCTTTAAACCATACTTTACATGGGATGACGGAAAGTCATTCCAATATACATCAAATATCCAGTTTGTCTGAATATCAACAAAAAAAATATATGATTTTTTAGTTCGTTGTTTTTTTGATTCAGATGCACATATAATTGGCCCAAGGTCCGAAAATTGTGAGTAAAAGAAAAAAGAATATATAAGCCCTACAATAAGTACACGGCAATGATAAGAGCGATGAGGTAAATCGATTTTGCCATGGTCGTTTGTCTATCAGCTTGAGCGCAAATAAGTCTCTAAATTTTTGAGATATCTTCATGAAATTTATTAAACGGATGTTGTTTTGTGCCTTTTTAATCATTTGCGGCAATATTTATCAAATTAGGTCAATTAAACTCTTTTTTTGTTGATAAAAAATTCAATTGTTTTTGCAACTGAGACTATGCAAACCATTCACAAAAACGTTTTCAAAAAAGTTCGAAAACTCGAGAAATTTATGAAAATTTCGAATTTCCTGATGCTTTTTTTACTAAGCAGTTTTTTAGCCCAATCAATTTTAGTGTATAAAAGTACTAATTATAGTTCTTTCGAAACTCGTATTTTTTTAAGGGTGTTTTGCATTTTCTTATATAAGAAGGGCGCACTGATTCATTATTTTTTATATGGAGAAATAATCTAAAACAACCTTCGGAAAAAACAAAATCAATGCGAATTTTGAGAAACTTATAACCTGTAAACTGCATACTCGAAAAATTTTTGAAAGCTCGAAATTTTCTTGTTTTTTTTTTTTATGAAATCATTTTGGAGATTGACTTGCATAATTTAAGTTATATAATCCACTAAAGTTTTTTCTAAAATAAACAAAAGAAGAATATAATTGATAAAATTTGCTATGTATTTTCACTGGCATTTTCGTGCTCGCATTTGTATGTGTTTAATTGAATTACGTAATTGATATTCAAGTTCAATGAATGTTGAAAAATAAAAAAAAAAACTTAGTCCAATTGTTTCACAAAGAAAATGCAATTGGAAATTGAAATAATTTTTATTTGTTTAAGAAGAAGATTTTCGTTGTTATTCAGACACATGAAAGGTTACTGAGTACAATGTATGTATGTATATTGGAACGATTTTCCGTCATCCCTTGTGAAATTTGGTTTCGAGACAAACCGGTTTCGGCATTGTGCCATCATCAGTGTCGGATATTCGTTCTGATCTGTTGTCCTTTGTCCTGTATTTATAGTTCGTGGGTACAGAAACAGGTATTGTCAAAATTGATGCGTTAATTGTTTTGTGTTTATTTGATCTTGTGTGCTTGTCTGTTGTACCTGTGTGGTTACTTTGTTTCTTGTAAACAAGTTTTAAAGGCTCGAATATTGTGTCAGAAATTGTGTTTATCTGTTCGTTTATTATTCTACCGTCGAATGTTTTCTATTTGTAAATTTCCATCTTTTCGAGTACGTTGAGACGTCGGCCTTTTGCTTGTAGGTGAAGAACCCTGTTTTATTGATGAGTACCTACCTCCCATACGCTCCGATTTCTCGTGAGAGTTGGTTGTAGGGGATACAGGCTTCAACTCTTACTGTGTTGAAATGGTGCTAATTATTATTCACTCCTTATATTTTAGTATATGGGTCATTATGCTAGAAAAGCCATCTTGGATAAAAACGTGAAGCAGTTGTGCAAATGCACTAGAAATCCTATTTTAAATGCACAACTTAACAAATGGTACAGCCAATTTTGAAAAAATGTTTATAACTTATCTGAAATTGGAAAGTGAAGTCATCGAGTTACATAGGGGGTCATATCGTAGTCCCACCCATCACCTCTAAGAAATTTATATTTTATTTAATTACTAGTTAAAGAGAAATTACTTAAAGTTTGAGCCAAAGTGGATTGTGCATCGTTGGCCGAGCCATTGTGCGTTTTTCTTATCTGGGATTGTGTCTTGTTCGACTTACTGAAAAAAGTCCGTTTTGTGCTTTGAAGGGTTTTTGAAAGTGGCATTATGAGGTTTTTTTTAAATGGTTCACTATGAGCACTCTAATGTACTAATGCAATATCTTTTTCTTTGTTATTTTATCCTATATAAAACTTTTCCACTTCCTCAAATGCCATTATTTATACATTATGATATGTGTACGTACATCAGAAGATGAATACCGATTGCGATTTTATGAGTTTAAATGACATATCATTGCCGAATAAATGATAACAGTGCAATTTTTTTGTTTCCATTGTTTGTTGGGTTTGTTAAAAATCGTATCAAATCAAAAATCCGAGATACGTAATAGTTGTGGCATGATTTAAAGCTCTCGATATGCCCACTATTTTTTTTTTGTTTTTTTTCCGAGTTTTTGATGGGCAGCGGTTTGTCAAGCATCGAGATCTGAGACTGCTCGGCTACAAAAGAGATATCATCAGCCAGAAGCAATCGTTTATACATTAATTATTAAGAGTGGTGAGAACAGTATTTTTTATAGAAAAAAAGGAGTCCCAGCTATCAAATGTCTTTGAGTTAGAGTTATAATCATGCCACAAGCACCGAAAAGGTTCATTTAGTTCGAAATTCGTTCTACATTGTTTCAGCAGGAGAGGTTTGAAGTGTCTCGAAGTCCGAGAGAGAACACAAAAGCTCACTTCATTCAGAAGGAAATTCAAAGTTTATGAGTACATGTAATGATTGCCGCTTTGTGAGCGCTTTAAAACAAAAAGTACAGCACCGAAAACAAAAATAGCAGTGATAATTTCGTAAATGCAATCTTAAAAACGGCCGCATACCCCACCTAAGATCCTGGGTTCACACCCCGGACAATGCAACATCAAAATTTTTGAAAGTTTTTCCAACTTTCTTCCATACGAAAGGCCCATAGCTTTATTTTTTATATGGAGGAAACTTTGAATTACCCTTCGGAGAATAAAAAATTCATATTTGCTCTGACGAAAGGGATCATAGCTTCTTATTTGATCACAGCGTTTTTTCTCTCAACAATGGCGTCGAATTTGTACCCAATAAGGTGATAACTATCATACTTCTAAAATCTCATGCGTCATTTTTAAACAGTAGCTCAACTTGAGAATCATAGCGTTCTCAACAAAAAGAACTTTTTTTAAAGTAAAACATTCTGTTACTTAAGTTGAGAAAAATATAGTTATCAACTTGTACTCAAGTGTGCTGTTGGTTTTTCAACTCCATCTCAACGCGGTACCTAAAGAAGATTATCAACTGGAGAAATGTGCTGGATACTTATTTAGAAACTATGAATTGCTCAAAATCTCTCAAACGTTGGAGAATTATTTGAGAATGATGTTGGAGATCAGCTCGAGAACTATAAATTACAAATACACAATGCAAAAGTACTCAACGCTTGCATAGTGATTGGCGAATGATGTTAGATATCAATTTCAGAACTTGATATATGTTTCTCGAAGGCTTGAACAATTTTTTTTCAGGTTTGTTGGGTAAACAAAGTCCAGCTCTTGCTGTATCTACAAATTATCTAGGTAATGAAAAACGAATGTTGCCGTACAAAAAAGCCTACCCCAAAGTTGGCCTTAAACTCTGACTGAAAAACTGATCTGTAGTTTAACTGAAGTTTGAATTTTACTCGGGTCTATGCAAACTAAGTTTAAGCTTAGCTTAACCAACTACCTAAAAACCGGGCCTAAGTAAATAATTGCTGTGTTTTTTATAGCGCATATACATATGCACTTAAACTTTATATGAGACTGCGGAGTGCATAACTTTATTCATTAATTTATTTAGTGCACATATAAGACATAGTCTTTTACAGTGTCATATTTGAAATGTTTACTTAATACTAGTACAAATTTATTACTTATTTATATATTAAATATTAGTTATTGACAGAGCGTAAATTCAAAAAGTGAGATGAAGAAAGAAAAAAGCATAGATATTTTTCATAAGTTCATTAACAAAGGAGAAACTTGAAGCGCTTAGGATTTGGTTTTAACTTTACTTTATTTGCACTTATGAAATTGTGGCACATAAAATTAGTACTTAAAAGCGTGTTTCTCCACTGTTATTTGTTTTAAATTTTGGTATGCGTTATACATTATGACCGAAAATGTGCGTCTCTACACTTTTTCTACACATACTACTACTATGTGCAATTGTCGATGAACATTTTTTTTGTCGCAAACGCAGATGTATATGAAGTAAAAAAAAAAAACACAGTCAATGTGTGTCCCAGACATTGTTCCTGCTTTTTATTTTATTTTTTAAACATAATTGCGGTATGATTGTCTTTTGCTGGCATGAGAATGAGTGTACGATTTCTATTGTCTGTTGTTCTTTTTTTTTTTTTTACAAATTTAGTACTTTTCCTCTGTTTGTGATTAAGTAATAGCTAATTTAAAAAGATATAATTTTAGTAATTGTTATTAACTTGCTTACGCAGTTGTTTAGATACTTATTGTTTAATCAAAAATCAATTGTTATAATTTTCCAAGAAAAGCTGCTTTGCTTAAAACAGTATTATTTTGTGTGCGGTTGTTGAGTAATACCTAGAACTTTTTACTTGTATGTGATGAGTCATTAACTTGTGCGAAATGTTAGCCCTGGGCTTTATTTTTGCAGGAGAAGAATATTATGAAAGAAATTTGCAATACAAAACATTATTTTGTGAAAATTTACTCTTACAGGTATAAAATGGATAATACCAACAAAATTTTCAATTATAAGCTGGACCTGTTAACAATTAAAATAAAACCATTAAGATGTAGGCCTAAGTAGTCTATTATTAGATGTATTTATTGATATTTAATTACAGTTTTATATATAATAGTAACTTACCTTACGTATTATGTATTTCTATACACCTACAAACAAGTTATCAATGATTAAACCAAAAAGTAGTTTTTCTCCATAGAATTTTCTACAAAAAGTATTGATCCAAATTAAACGAGGCATAAACTGTAGCACAACAGGTTCGGATCAAACTCGCCTGTTGCCACCAATGGACCCATGTTTCTGTTTAAAATGTACGCGAAGATCGACTTCATTGCTTATTAAAAAAGCAAGACGATTTCATCGATTATCTATTAATCTTGTAATTTTCTCACATTTTGGGTGAAATTGTGGTTCCGCGAAACAATTAGAGCTTTACGAAGAAAACGCAGTGATGTGAAATTTACAGATCACACAATTTTAAGATTATATGGCTAAATGCACAATTCAAGGTGTTATTTACATGTTTGAACATGTAAAAGTGACATATTTTTCACTTTAATTCAAATGCGGATTCCCATAAAAATGTGTTTTTTACATGAAAAAACTGAAAAATATACATATTTTTGCTGTAAATTGTACATAAAATATTGTAAATTTCTAAAAACTTTACATATGGGGAAAAAGTGCAATTTTTTAGTCAAAAATTATCGAAAAAAATAGAATTCCTCAATAATAATGACCAAATTACTTATTAGAAATATTGTGGGGGTCGCTAAACAAGAATCCGATGTCAAATTTCAAATTCAAGATAGCGCCCAACATACAGAATTTAAATCTAATTGCAATTGCAAGATACATCAACTTCCCACCTTGTCGGAAACTCAACAGAATAAAAGGAATAATTTTTTATGCATATTGGTGCAATAATTAACTCATTAGTAGCCAAATATTATCCCGAATATTTCATATAAAAGTTCCAATATTACCCCATTAGATTATTACTTGCGTTACCTCGGTTACGAGATCGCCTCCATTGTTCTTGTCTTGTCTTAAAACATTCTTTTCACATGAGTCATGGAGCTGATATGTTTGCCGTAGCTGTACCGTGATCGATTTGGCGGTCGGCTTTACTCATCTCAAAACAAGTAGATATCTTGGTGGATCGTTTTGTACTGAAAATTAGTTCCTCAGACGACCATATTACGGACAAACTCTTCCCATTAGGCTTTGCTATCTCGTGACTGGAGGCCTAAGGGCCTTTTCCTTGTCCACTCTCTATCAGAAATAAAAAATCATAGATGAAGTTCCCATTCTAGAGTTTCCTCTATATCTTCGACGGGTGGCCGCTTTGCGCGGTCCATCTCATCTCTTGTAGCGCGGCGATGATAGTATTTGCATTGGCGAGGACATCAACCAGCCGCACAGCGTCACAACCGCCGTGATGTATCTAATCATTCCAGATAAATGCTCTCAACTTATAATCGTTTAAAGGATTTCCACCCCCATTGTTTGGTCTTGTCCTAGGCCTTTTTCTATGACTTTTATTTCGTTGAAAGCGGTATTTACATGGCAATTCCACAGCACACAATTAAGTTTACGTTATAGACACCGCCTTACCGCTGCAAACTTCAGTGTATTCTTAGGGAAAAATCCGAGGTTAGTCCCATCTGTAAAAAACACACCACTTCGCATGTGGAAACAACACCCTAACAGTAAAATACGTTATAATACATTCTAAAAATTTAAAATAAAATTTTGTCGGACAAAGGATTTAAAAAAAAAAAAACAAGTAACAGAAAATATTAAGTAAATTTGACATATTGTAATGCTTATTTCACATTGCTGTTTTCTCCGTATAGTTCTATGACTGTAGGCCTCATTTTATGCATTATTTGCAGTATATAAATATTTGCATTTATCTACATAATGCATAATGAGATTAGAAAAGGTTGGGGTTAAAGCTTGAGGGAATACTTGTTTATAGTAAATTCAACTAGAAGGGTTCTAGAAATCTGTGAAATTCAATGGAGCACAAAAAGAGATGACTGGATAAAAAATTGTACCTGTAGTTTTTTTTTAATTGAGCGAAAGAGTGTGTATGTCGCACCCCACATCTAAACAGGAATCCATTCCAAAAGTTTCTTTGATTTTTGGAATATGTTTTATAGATCGATATACATTTAGAACTCGAACTCAAAGATTGTCACAACAAATAATCTAAATTATTTAGTTATCTCTTATTAGATCGAGATATGCGATAAGAAGCTTTGAAAATTGATATCTATAATTCCAGAATAAAAATTAGTATAAGATTCTTAATTAAGTGATTTATCATTGTGTTCTGATCTAACCTAACAACAATTTCTCTATGTTTCTTTCTTTCGCACACTATACTGTCTATGCACATTTATTTTACTTGGAATAAACAAACTTTGCACCATAATATATTTGTGTATGGATTCTTTCTACAATGCATAAACAATATGCGAATATAATGAAATAAACAAAAACATTGCATATAGCTTCTTGATATAAGAACGCATGAAACGAATATTGCGTAAAGAAACAAACAAAATCAAAATACGTACGAAGAATCTGTCATGCACTATCAAGATTGAAGTGCATAAAACTAAATAAACAAAAGAACTAAATAACATTTTATCGCAAATAAAAACAGAAAATTACGCACAAAAAGTATACAAGAAAGTCAAACTAAGCGTAAAAAATTAACATCATATTGGCAATTTTTTCGTTCTTGCTCTTCAACGAGGCGTTTGAACTTTTTTTTGGCGTTTAACACAAGTTGCCGGCCTTTTTGGTGTTTGTGGAACAACAATAAAAGCGGGAAAAAAAACCAAGCGCAACAAATCAAAATAATAAAAGTGAAAATCTACAACCAAAATTACGGCTAAAATAAAAAGTGCGTAATAAAAGATGTTGAAAGAGAAAGTAAACAAATACAAATTAGCTTAACACACTTTGTCGGCCAATAAATATAAAACAATTAAATTTTTATAAACAAATCAACAGCACCTATTTAAACAGAGGAAACATTTTTTCTTTTTATAAAGTTTGCGCCAAAGAACGATAAGCGTTTGTTAATTTAATGCTTAGTCATATTTTTATTTTATTTTTGTTAAGAGTGTTATAAAAACGCTAAATTTAAATTGAATTCAATTGTTTAATTTCGAGTTTCTCTGTCAAAGCTAATAATAACAAAACATGTGTTATCTTACAAATTTTAAACTTAGGGCTATAAAATACTATGATATCAATATATTTATGATATTTTATTATGGCGGCATGTGCAAATTTTAAAAACTTGGTTAGAATGTTTTCCTTTTTTAGATCTGTAAAAGTAGCTAGATTGATGTCTAATTATTGTAGAACATGAAACAAGTATTTTGTATGTTCCACTGCTTTCAGTTATATGTTCTATAATACTAACTTAATTTTTTTTTAGTTTGAATACAGTTGTTCTCGCCTAAGACGAGTTAGTAGTTTTGGAATTAAGAATATTGTTCGTTATATCTTGTTTTGTCTTTAGTTGCTGTTTTTTTAGGTTGTGTTTTATTGTTATTACTCTCTTTATAATAATGGCCCATTTAAATCTGAATTCTTGTTCGATGATGTAAATAGCAAGCAATATTTGGCAGTACGTCAGTGCTATTGGAAATCGGGTTGGGCTGGCACTCGGATGAGCAATTTCTGGAAAAAATTAAAAAGGTCTGATGACGAAACTTGGATGTTTCCGAAATAGTACTACTATAACTTCTTTTATATATATATATATCTTAAAATAGAAATATATAGTTTAAAGACAAAAATAATAACAACAACTATTCTAAGCTGGTCTTGAGCTCATTCAAATATTCCAGAAATACTTTTCAGTTTTGCAAACAGCTGGCAGTCCAAGTTCACCAATTTCAGAACAGTTAAAATATGATAAAATACTTAGGTTCTTTCTTAAGTTTAGGCAATCAAATCTAAGCCCAAACTTTTAAACGTTAATGGCTCTTCTGTGCTCCAGAGCTCAATGTAGCTTTATGCGCATTGGTCGCATTTTTGCGACTTCAGTTCTTATATCATCAAATCATGTGATTTCAACACATCAAGAACCTTTTCATGAGGTTACAACCTAAAACTGGAAAATAATCCATTAATCAAACCTTAATATACGATATTGATTTAACTCTTGAGCAAAGGGCGTCAGCTAGTGAAATAATTATTCGCGTTCACTTCACACAAATTACACAGTGCTACAAAAAAAAAAATATCTCAAGAACTTTTGTAGGGACCTAGTGTGCGTTGTAGGTCTTGATGAGTAGATCAAGATGCCGTGTTTCAAAATTTTCTAACACCCCGAAATTTTCAAGTTATTGTTGAAAAACTGTTTTTCTTGTACCTCTCGCATTCAAAAATTCGTTACTCCTTCATTTTTCCATCAATTGATTGCTTAACAGTTTTAGAAAGCTGAAAGATAGGGCTTTAAAAACATATACATTTGTCTACACTTTTTATAGCAAATTTTTGAGATTTTTTAAAAGTTATCTAAAATTTTCTCGTTTCTTTTAGTTTTTCAAAGTTTGACGGCTTTTTAATGTATCATTTCTGTAATGAATTATTCTTTTTCTTAAAGAGGTTGAGAGAACATTCTATTTCGAGTAAAAAAAGTACTGGTTGATCAAATTCGGTTGAGAATTGTTGAAATGACAACACTTTTTGTGAACAAAAAAATTTTGCTCTCATCGTAGAATCGATGTCGCGCCATGTCAGGATTGAATGTGTGATTTCAGTATATCGCTGCCATCGTATTGAACATTCTTATCGTTTCTTTTATTCCACCCATTATTTTTTGTTATAACAAAATTTCAATTATTGACTTTAATTATTTAAACAATTTCGATATTTTTTATTTATCTACATATATCATCTCTCGAGTAATTTTATTTCGCTCCTATGTTGGAGAGAAAAAATAAAGAAATAAATAGTTGCAAATATATTTACATAAAATTTAGTTTTATATTATGTACTTAATACAAAAAAACTTCGAATTTCGATAGCTGTTAAAAATGTTTGCTAGATCTTCTACGTTTATAAGCCACATCGTCAGTATCGCGTTTTAGAGACCAGCAATAATTTGCCAGCATTCTGATCTGACTTTTTCCGACAAAGCGTTTTTCGATCTCTAATAGTTCCTGATGGAACCGTTCTCCCTGTTCATCACTGAATTGTCCAAGATTTTCAGGGAAGAAATCCAAATGCGAATGCAGAAAATGGACTTTGTGTCGTTGATTTCTAGGCCGTCAGAAATTTCTTCATCATCAGCTTCTGATGAATTTTGCAGTTCGGAAATTGCATCACGAATAGTCGATATTTCTCCCTGAGATACAGTTAACACATTAGCATATTGTATACGGTCACGGGTTTTGTAGTGATGACCAACAGTATTTGTTTTGCAGAAGTAGCAATCTTCTGGCTTATGGAAAAGTTGACGATGCCATATCATTGGAGTTGAGTATGGTAAAGGTTGTTTGTTGCATTTCCCAGTTTTCCATTTTTTGAGTGCGCTGCAGCACTTCACACAAGCATACTCTGGTTCATACCAAACATTTTCACTATACACGCGATTAAAGATAGATGTGAAAGCTTCTGTGAGAGCTGCATTGGTTTTTAATTGTATACGATGTTTCGTATCAACGAATAACCCGCAGACGTAACAAAACTTATTACGCTTATCACACATTTTTAAAAAAGTACTTTGTAGCAACACGTACAACCACTGACTGATTTGATTCTACCAAAATGACAGTATCCTAACTTTCGTCTTGTCATTTATCTTACAGAGGCAAAGAAACAAATGTTTCGGAGAGCAATTAAATAACTGTGTATCTCATTTCCACAAACAAGAAAAACCGGTGTCAAAACCGTGGTCATATCAATTTTTCCTAACACATGATTTGATGATAAAAGTAAATAATTTTGTTTATCTTGGTTTCATAATTAAATCATAAAAAAGAGGTTAAACGGAGCATAGAGAATGCTCAAAACAACGGCGACGAAATCATACATTCAATCCTGACATGGCGCGATATCGATTCTACGATGAGAGCAAAATTTTTTTGTTCACAAAAATTGTTGTTATTTCAACTCAACCGAATTTGATCAACCAGTACTTTTTTTTTACTCGAAATAGAATGTTCTCTCAACCTCTTTAAGAAAAAAAATAATTCATTACAGAAATGATACATTAAAAAGCCGTCAAACTTTGAAAAATTAAAAAAAAACGAGAAAATTTTAGATAACTTTTAAAAAATCTCAAAAATTTGCTATAAAAAGTGTAGACAAATATATATATTTTTAAAGCCCTATCCTCCAGCTTTCTAAAACTGTTAAGCAATCAAAAATTGATGGAAAAATGACGGAGTAACGAATTTTTGAATGCGCGAGGTACAAGAAAAACAGTTTTTTAACAATAACTTGAAAATTTCGGGGTGTTAGCAAATTTTGAAACACGGCATCTTGATCTACTCATCAAGACCTACAACGGACACTAGGTCGCTATTAAAGTTCAAAATCAGTGTAGCACAGTGTTATTATTCTCTTTTGTTAGTAGTCGCTGTACAAGCAGAGTAGAAACATCGAAGGATTCTATTGTTTATTTGCGGATATCAAAAAATTCTCATTCGCATATTTTTTTATTGTTTAATGTTTGCAATATATATATATATATATATATTTTAATTTATTGTTAAACTTTGGGAATAAAATAACAAATATGCGTGCCTCGTTGCTCGTCAATCAATGACTAAACCATTACCACTACAATGAGTTTATTCTTGTCAACACAGCCACAGTTTCCAAATAGGTGACCACTGCTCCGCAGCAGAGGTGCCAGAAGAGCTTCGTAGAGCATCGGATATCTATTTGGCCTTTACCTACATTTCGTGTGAGGGCAGCGATTCAGGTTAGAGCAAGAACTGAATCTACTTGTTCTTCAAGCAGTAACCATGCGCAAATTCTGTGTTAAAATTTTTCTTCAATATTTTCCTTTTACCCATATACGACTACAAGAAATGGGTGCAGTGAAATAACTCCCAAATGAAATTAGTCCCAATGAAATAAGTCCCAATAAAAATGAAATAACTTTTTTAATAAATGAAATAACTCCCAAAGAAGGAAATGATATAACTCCAAATATTTGCCAGTTATTTCATAATGAAACCACAAGTCCCAAAAAAAAAATGAAATAACTCCCAAATGAAATAAGTCCCAAAAAAATGAAATAAATCTGAAATCAAAATTTGAAATGGTATCTTTATACTATATAATCAGTTACAATGAGATTTGAAAAGTACAGCAAACTATTATGTACATATGTAAAATTTACAATTACAAGAAAACTTGAATAGTGTCGTCGACCTTTTCACGGCAAATAGGACAGTTAAAGCTTTCTAGTCTTTCGGAAATACTCTTAGCTTGCAGCATTAGAACACAAGCGTTGCATATTTTTAAATGTTTGCACGGCATCAATAGTAAATTGGGCTCAACCTCGAAACAAATTACGCATAAAATTTGAGAGCGCGGTATTTCTGATGGCTTTGATGCGGAATTTTGTTCTTCCTCCTCCTCTTCTTCAAGATTAGGTTGATCTTCAAAAAAATCTTCTGGCTCCATTTCACTGACAATTTTATTTTTTGGATACACCATTCGATTAACAAACGCAGTAGCTGTTATGATTTCAGAACGAAGATTTTCGTTGGCTTTCGCAAACAGTTCAGCTTTTTCAATAAATTTCCGTCTTTTTTTAGTATTTCCTAAAGCTCCATTACTATAAGCCAGCATTTCGAAATTTCGGGACATATTGAACTCCTCTGTTTGCAAAACTTTGATAAATTTATAAAAGTTTCCCTGTTTTGGTATCATTTTTGCCAGCGCTCCATTATATCCCTCGATGGCCGATGTCGTCCGTGTTGTTGTCGCAAAGACTGACATTCCATCTGGTCCAATCTTTATACGATATAAATTAAAAGCAAAAAACAAAACTAACAACGAACTATAGGCAAGACTTGTATGAGATTTCGGTAAAAGTCTAGTTGAGGGGTCGACTGCTAATACGTGTCCAAAAATATCGACAGAAGTGTCAAAAGACGCGTATTGTCCTCGACAACAATAATCCGGAGATATTTTCAGTTGAAGTTGGCAAATTTCATGTGGTTGTTGTAATGTTGTTGTGCACTGAAAAAAATTTGTACCCAGAAGGACATCACCGTGGCGGTAGCCACGGTTATACCACACACCCGGACTTGGCATGGCGAAAACCCAGGTAATTTTTTATAAGCGCAAAAAGGGTTTCTGTTAGAAGAACGTCAAAGTTTGATAAAATTGTATTTTTAAGAAAATGAAATAACTCCCAACAAAAATGAAATAACTCCCAGTGCCTGAATTACAAACAATGAAGTAAGTCCCAATAAAAATGAAATAACTCCCAATCTCAAAAAATTAAGAAATAACTCCCAAAGAAATTTTATTCGGATTATTTCATTTGGGAGTTATTTCATTATGAAATAATTACCAGCAAAAATTATGAAATAAGTCCCAATGAATTGGGAGCTATTTTATAATGAAATAAGTCCCAATTTGTATGGAAAATATGTGGGAGTTATTTCATTTTTTTGTTGGGAGTTATTGCATTTGGGAGTTAATTCACTGCACCCAAGAAATGTTGTGTTTATATTCGAAGTTCTGCTGGCGTTGTGCACCTTTGCTCAACAGACATACAAACCTCCTATTATTAAGCACAACTCGATTAGTTGAGTTAGAGTTATTTAACCACTGCAGCGAGTCTTCAATAATTTCCGCTACATGTGTCTAACTCTCCTTTGCGCCTAATGAGTTACAAACAAATATACATACAAGTGAAGCTAATATAAGCGTGTTAAAAATAGAATAGTCTGTACTATGGCTGCTAAGAACTCTTTAAGCTTGTCTTACCTTCTTCGGTCTTTAAGCTTGCCAATCACCTCTCAAGAAATCTAGAACTTCATATACAAAAGCTTATCAAGCAACGGGTCAAGCAAACTTTTTCTGCAAGGATGGCCTAGAATGTTTAATGTGATCATATTAATCGTTGCCGAGGTGGTCGGGCTAGTACCTTTATGGTGCTTTGTTACCGGAACGTACCGGATCTATATCCGGCAAAGGACCATCAACATCGATAACTTTCCCCAAAACCTTGGGGGAATGTCTTTATCGTTAATACAACAACAACATGTCATTTAAGAATTGTTTTCAGGATTATTCCCTGATTGCTATGCCATTATTTTTGGGATAATTTCAGTAGACACTATCACAGATCTAGGCCCAATAGGAAAAGTTCTAAATAAAGGGAAAGCTGGATGAATATCTTGAGCAATGTCATTATTATTCTAAACAGTTTTAAACTTTTTTTGGTATACCCAGATCTTAGCTGTCGACATTAACGTTGCCAATTCCTGAAAGCAAAAGTGATTCAGTAATTAATTTTTGTTTTAACTTCCTTTATGGTATTAAATATTTGATCTCTTAATTAATATTTGCGGCAAATATTTTCCGTCTGTGCAAACATTGATCAGATGTAGTCTAATGGAGCTTTTAAAAATTAACTAATTAATTTTGAAATGCTTTTATAATTTCTTAACTATTTATTTTTTTACTATCCCACAGTCAAATGCAAAATATTAAAATATTATTCTCCCAGAATTGTTTTTGACTTCACTAAACTTTTTTTCTTCTCTATACCTCATCGTCTTCATAGTCCCCACATTATTTTGTATTTTCTATGCCTGACTAATTGGCGTTTTTCTGTTGTTATAATTTTTTATTTTTTTTTGTTATAAGTAAACACACAACTAATCATACATCCAATATAAATCTCAATCAAAGCGGCTGAGTAATCAGCGAAGGCTTTCAGTAAACAAAACAAATCCGATTTTGGCGGGAAAAAATATGATTTCCTTCGCCTGTAGTCAAGTGCCATTACCATATCGAAAATTTGCATTTTTATTTTTAAATTGTTTTTTTTTTTTTCATAAATATTACTTACAAAACGATACGTGAGAATATGTAGTGGTTTGTTGTGGGCTAATCGAAATGTAGGCGCTCGAAATTGCTTAGTAACAGGCACGCGATACGAATATAGACATCATACATATAAAAAACAGTTTCCAGCGGCACAATTTCAATATAATTGAATACAGTTTATGGTGTTTTCCAATATTATTGATTGGGTTGTAAAAACACTTACGAAATTTACTTGAATTTAGTTGCTTTTGTATTTAAAAAAGCTTTTAAAGTGTGCTTTTAGGCGTTTAACCAATTGCATGACTCAATTTGACCCAGTTATTTGTCTGAGTTTTAGTAACAATGAGTAAGCAAATGGCGGCAATTGAGGGTATAATGAGAAACAAAGGGATGAGTATTAAAAAAAATTAGTATCTAGTGCGGAAAAAAATTAAATATTTTGTGCCAAAACGCTTTTTATAAGATTGATTAGATTTTATGTATATTTTCAACTATTTTTATACCTTTCGTGAACATGAAGTGGTATATTACCTTTGGTCCGATGTTTGTAACGTTGAGAAATATAGAAGATAGACTCACCATTAAGTATACCGAATTGATCAGGGTGACGAACTGAGTTGATATAGCCATGTCCGTCTGTCTGTCTGTTTGAACGCAAACTAGTCCCTCAAATTTTGAGATATCTCAATGAAATTGAGAACAAGGATGTATTTTTGTATTATATTAGACATTTGTCGGATCCGGTAGGATCGGACCACTATAACATATATCTCCCATACAACCGATCGTTCAGAAAAGACGATTTTGCTAATTCTTGCCGCAATTTAGAAAGTATAAACGTGAAACTCAGTGATATATATTCTAATATATCATAGAAGATATCCTGAAAAAATCACTTTGATCGGAACTATATATAGTTATATCCCATACAACCGATCGTTCAGATAGAACGATTTTTAGACATTTCTCCCTTAATTTAGAAAGTATAAACGTGAAACTCATTGATATATATTTTAATATATCATAGAAGATTTTCTGAAAAAATCACTTTGATCGGAGCTATATATAGTATATATCCCATACAACCCATCGTTCAGATAGAAAGATTTTTGGCAATTTCTCCCTTAATTTCCAATATAAAAAAGTTAAACTGGTGATATTTATTCTAATATATCATAGAAGATTTCATGAAAAACTAATTTCGATCGGAGCTATATATAATATATATCCCATACAACCGATCGTTCAGATAGAAAGATTTTTAGCCATTTCTCCCTTAATTTCCAATATAAAAACTTTAAACTTGGTGATATTTATTCTAATATATCATAATCACTTTGTCGGAGCTATATGTACATAGTATATACCTATCCCATACAACCGATCGTTCAGATAGAAAGATTTTTGGCCATTTCTCCCTTAGTTTGCAATATAAAAACGTGAAATTTGGTGATATATATTTTAATATATCATAGAAGATTTCCTGTAAAAATCATTTCGATCGGAGCTATATATAATATATATCGCATACAACCGATCATTCAGATAAGGAGGTTTTTTGCCATTTTTTATTTTATATTTATCTTAAAAATCGTTTAGGTTTATACATCTGTTCACTTTATATTTCTTATCTTATACATCCTATTATTTGGAGATTACGAATGGGATAAGATTATTGTTCAGCCCCATTCATGAAAGGTATGAAGTCTTCGGCACAGCCGAAGACAGTCCCGTCCTTACTTGTTTTAAATTTAATTATGCATTGATATAAGACTTATGTTATCATATCCTTAAACTTTTTTCTTGTTCCAACAAAAAGAAATCGCATGCTAGTTATGTATAATCCTATTTACAACAGCGTAATCGAAAATAACAGTGGCAGTTTTTTATTATCAAATTTCGTCAGTTAAATATTTTTTGTATGTATACTTGAGTAAAAAGCTTTTATGAATTTTGTAACTGAAAGTATGCAAACCAATTTCAAAAACATTTTCGAAAAAATTCGAAAATTCAAGAAAGCTTTACGAAAATTTCAAATTTTTACCAAAAATTTTGATTTTTTTTGAGTATGCAGTTTCGTAGCCCAATAAATTTTAGTCTGACTAAGTACAAGTTATAGGTCTTTCCAAATTAGCATTGATTTTTAACAATTTTTTTTCCAAAGCGCGTTTCAGGTTTTCTTCCATATAAAAAATAAAGTTATGTTCACTTTGTATGGAAGAAAATCTTAAACACCCATGGAAAAAAAAAATTGTCAAAAGTCAAGAAGAATTTGGAGATACCTTGAACTTGCACTTAATTATTACAAGAATTGCTAGGATCACAAAACTGCATACCCAAAAAAAACTCCATAAAAAAGTTGGAACTCTTCGCATAATTTGAGATTGCATAATTAAGCGCGAAGTGCCCTTTATTGTATGAAATTATGTTTTTAAAGCAGTTTTTTAATTTATTTAATAATTTGAGAAGAAAATGCCTTCTTTGCATGGTTTTATTCCTTGAATAGTCCATCCTTTGGTATGTTTGCTTGTACCAAAGCTAGGCTTTGTTGTTGGCAAGTTGCTTTTATGAACTGATTTTGCTTTGTGGTTGGTTTGCATAGTTTTAGCTACAAAATTTAAAGAGATTTTCTTCTTTAACTATCGCAAATAAAAAAGGAGCATTGAATTGACGACATTTCTTAAAAATCGTCACTGCAATTTTCGTGTTCGCTGCTCTATGTATTTTTTTACTACAAATAGTTTTACATACATATTCCTAAAATTTATCAATCCCTTTTACATACTATTTTTTATTAAATTCTTTGTATTGTTTTTCTATTTTCCAATTTTTGCCCTCGCTGTTTTATGCCTGCATTACATTGACATAACATAAAATTACATTTGCATTACGTACCTCCATATATGTTACGTATATTTACGTTGTTTTTGCGTTATTGTGCTCGTTTAATCAACGCTACCATGTTCCTGTGCTTGTTGTTATTGTTCTACCTTATAATTGTTGTATTTGTTTGTTACACATTCAACGATACGAATATACTCTGTACTATATAGCATGGGAGAGCAGACTCTTATCGTTTCGCCACGGTTATACCAACCGATGACGATAATCGTACAGCCGATGGACGTCTTAAGGTAAAATATATATATATAAATATATAGATTCATATACGTAAATTCATACATAAACATAAATACACTTGTCATATCTAATATTGCAATAAATGTTTGTTTATGTACTAGATATACGTACATACATACATACATACATAAAGTTTCATATATGTAGCTAAATTCCTATCTATATTATAATTTATCATTAATTTTCAAGCTCATGCGCTAAGTTCTATTCTTTTATTTGTTTTTTGTTGGATTTGTTGCTAGTTTTTTTATAAACCCTATTAATTAGTAATTAGAACTTTTCATTCTTTTATTTACATACACTTAATCTCACACTCATAAAAACAATTAGTCATATTTCGGGTTTCGAATTCGATTTATGAACTGCTCAGATTTGCTCGATTCGAAAAACGTTTTTTCTTTGCTTGATTCAGCACTATATCAACCGCTGAGTGGAATACCTCGAACACGCCCTTATTTAGAAAACTTTTGAAAACCATCCTTTTTCTAATTTGTATCACCCAATTTCTTCTTTGGAGTGCCCATGCGAATAAGCGCAGTTTCGGCGTCGGATTCGTGGTGGGAGAGAGACTTTGTCGCCAAGTGCTGGCGTTCACGCCTGTGGACGAGCGTCTCGCCGCTATCCGAATAAAAGCAAAATTTTTTAATATATCATTCATCTGCGCCAATGCGCCGACAGAGGAGAAAGACGATGAGGTGAAAGACACTTTTTATGAACAATTAGAACGCACATACGAGCGCTGCCCCCGTCATGATATAAAAGTCGTGCTTGGCGACTTTAACGCCAGGGTGGGCAAAGAAGGTGTTTTTGGCCCAACAGTCGGAAAGTTCAGCCTACACAATGAAACTTCTCCTAACGGACTGAGGCTGATTGACTTTGCCGGTGCTCGAAACATGGTCATATCCAGCACGAGGTTCATGCATAAAAAGATACATCAAGCTACATGGCTGTCTCCTGATCGAAATACTCGCAATCAGATCGATCACGTGATAGACGGACGGCATGCCTCCAGTGTTTTAGATGTGCGCACGATCCGAGGACCTAACATCGACTCGGACCATTATCTCGTTGCAGCCAAAATACGCACCCGCCTCAACGCGGCTAAAACCAAGGAACAAAAAACACAAGGAAAGCTAGACGTCGAAAAGCTTCAATCACAACAGACTGCCAATGATTTCGCAACTCGACTCTCACACCTGCTCTCTGAGAGCACAACTCATCCTGAAGGAATACAGGAGCAGTGGGAGCATATCTCCAAAGCACTTCGTACTGCCGCCGAGGAAAAAATTGGTTACCGGCGGCCACGAAAAAACAACTGGTATGATGAAGAATGCCGCGTTGCAACCGAAAGAAAAGACGCTGCCTACAGGGCTACGTTAAAAGCGAGCGCGACAAGAGGAGTGTGTGAACGCTATCGTGAGTGGAAAAGGGAAGCGAGACGCCTTTTCAGGAAGAAAAAGGCAGAAGCAGAAAGGCGTGTGTGCGAGGAGCTTGAGTTGCTAGGCACCAGGAATAACGCCCGAAAATTCTACCAAAAAATACGGCGACAGACGGAAGGTTTTAAGACCGGGGCAAACTCCTGTAGGAATGAAAACGGCGACCTTGTCCAGAGAGTGCTTAGATTATGGAGGGAATACTTCTCTGCTCTCCTAAATGGAGGCAGCAATTCACCGCGCAGAGATGAAGAACCCGATCCCGCAATCGGAGATGATGGAATATATGTATGTCCCCCGCCCGATTATGACGAAGTTAGGATAGCAATAACCAGATTGAAAAACAACAAGGCCATGGGCGCTGATGGATTGCCTGCGGAGCTATTCAAGTTCGGCGACGAGGAGTTGGTAAGGCGCATGCAGCAGCTTCTTAGCAAAATATGGGCGGACGAAAGCATGCCCGACGGTTGGAATCTAAGTGTTCTTTGCCCAGTCCACAAGAAGGGGGATACTGCAAAATGCACCAACTATCGTGGAATCAGCCTTCCTAATATCGCATATAAGGTCCTTTCAAGTGTATTGTGCGAAAGATTGAAGCCCACCGTGAACCGGCTGATTGGACCGTATCAGTGCGGCTTCAGACCTGGTAAATCTACCATCGACCAGATTTTCACAATGCGCCAAATTTTGGAAAAAACCCGTGAAAAGAGAATCGACACACATCACCTCTTCGTCGACTTTAAAGCCGCCTGCGACAGCACGAAAAGGAGCTGCCTATATGCCGCTATGTCTGAATTTGGTTCCCCGCAAAACTTATACGGCTGTGCAAAATGACGTTGAGCAACACCATCAGCTTAGTCAGAATTGGGAAGGGACCTCTCCGAGCCGTTCGAAACTAAACGAGGTTTCAGACAGGGTGACCCCCTATCGTGCGATTTCTTTAATTTGATGCTGGAGAAAATTATACTAGCTGCAGAACTTAACCGCACTGGAACAATATACTATAAAAGCGTGCAATTACTGGCATATGCTGATGACATTGATATCATAGGCCTAAACACCCGCGCTGTTAGTTCTGCTTACTCCAAACTGGAAAAAGAAGCGGTAAAGATGGGTTTGATGGTGAATGAGGACAAAACGAAGTACCTGCTGTCATCGAGCAAAGAGTCAGCGCATATGCGGCAGCCATAATTTCGAAATAGTAAAAGACTTCGTTTATTTGGGAACCAGCATCAACACTAGCAACAACATCAGCACTGAAATCCAGCGAAGAATCAATCTTGCCAATAAATGCTACTTCGGACTAGGTAGGCAATTGAAAAGTAAAGTCCTCTCTCGGCGAACGAAAATCATACTCTACAAGTCACTTATCGTACCCGTCCTGCTATATGGGGCAGAAGCATGGACCATGACAACAGCAGGTGAAGCGGCTTTGGGAGTGTTCGAGAGAAAAGTTCTTCGAAAGATTTATGGACCTCTACGCGTTGGCGATGGCGAGTACCGAAGAAGATTTAATGATGGGCTGTACGAGCTATACGCAGACATCAACATAGTCCAGCGAATTAAAACGCAGCGGCTGCGCTGGCTAGGCCATGTTATGCGAATGAAAGATGATGCTCCGGCCAAAAAAGTGTTTCTATCGGAACCCGCCTATGGAAGCAGAGGTAGAGGGCGGCCCCCACTCCGTTGGAAGGACCAGGTGGAAAACGATTTAAACTCCCTTGGTGTGACCAATTGGCGCCGGTTGGCGGAGCGAAGGAGCGACTGGCGCGCCTTGTTGGACGGCCATAACCGTTCAGACGGTTAAGCGCCAATTAAGTAAGTATGTAAGTAAGTAATTTCTTCAAAAACGCCCTATCTGTAAAGTCAACACAAGCACCCCTATAGCTTATAAAACTAGTTATGAGCTAAGGGGCTCCTCAGCCGAATTCTGAGTTTGGGCGATTTTGAAAAACATATCAAGAAGAGGTGTTTCCGAACTGATAGAGCAATCGATATACGACTCAGCAAACGATATATCGCAATTAGTGAAAAATCCTGTGTAAAGACACTTAGATTGTAAATTGTCTCAAAAGACGTTTTCAAATCGAACTCGAAACCTAGAATAAGATATTCCAAAATCATTTATTCATATAATTATACTCAGTTGAGCAGAGCTCACAGAGTATATTAAGTTTGATTGGATAACGGTTGGTTGTACATATATAAAGGAATCGAGATAGATATAGACTTCCATATATCAAAATAATCAGGATCGAAAAAAAATTTGATTGAGCCATGTCCGTCCGTCCGTCCGTCCGTCCGTCCGTCCGTCCGTTAACACGATAACTTGAGTAAATTTTGAGCTATCTTGATGAAATTTGGTATGTAGATTCCTGGGCACTCATCTCAGATCGCTATTTAAAATGAACGATATCGGACTATAACCACGCCCACTTTTTCGATATCGAAAATTTCGAAAAACTGAAAAAATGCGATAATTCATTGCCAAAGGCAATTAAAGCGATGAAACTTGGCAGATGGGTTGACGTTATGACGCAGAATAGAAAATTAGTAAGATTTTGGACAATGGGCGTGGCACCGCCCACTTTTACAAGAAGGTAATTTAAAAGTTTTGCAAGCTGTAATTTGGCAGTCGTTGAAGATATCATGATGAAATTTGGCAGGAACGCTGCTACTATTACTATATATGTGCTAAATAAAAATTAGCAAAATTGGATGAAGAACACGCCTACTTTTTAAAAAAAAAATTTTTTTAATTCAAATTTTAACAAAAAATTTAATATCTTTACTGTATATAAGTAAATTAAGTCAAAATTCAACTCCTGTAATGATATGATGCAACAAAATACAAAAATAAAAGAAAATTTCAAAATGGGCGTGGCTCCGCCCATTTTCATTTAGTTTGTCTAGAATACTTTTAATGCCATAAGTCGAACAAAAATTTACCAATCCTTCTCAAATTTGGTAGGTATATAGATTCTATGACGGTAACTGTTCTCTGTGAAAATGACCGAAATCGGTGGAAGCCACGCCCAGTTTTTATACACAGTCCACCGTCTGTCCTTCCGCTCGGCTGTTAACACAATAACTTGAGCAAAAACCGATATATCTTTACTAAACTTATCCCACCTACTTATCTGAACTCACTTTATCTCGGTATAAAAAATAGCCGAAATCCGACCATAACCACGCCCACTTTATCGATATCGAAAATTACGAAAAATGAAAAAAATGCCATAATTCTATACCAAATACGAAAAAAGGGATGAAACATGGTAACTGGATTGGTTTATTGACGCAAAATATAACTTTGGAAAAAATTTTGTAAAATGGGTGTGACACCTACCATATTAAGTAGAAGAAAATGAAAAAGTTCTACAAGGCAAAATCAACAGCCCTTGGAATCTTGGCAGGAATACTGTTAGTGGTATTGCATATATAAATAAATTAGCAGTACCCGACAGATGATTTTCTGGATCACCTGGTCCACATTTTGGTCGATATCGCGAGAACACCTTCACATATACATCTAAGGGCCACTCGCTTTTAAAACCCTCATTAATACCTTTAATTTGATATCCATATCGTACAAACACATTCTAGAGTCACCCCTGGCCCACCCTAATGGCGATATCTCGAAAAGGCGTCCACCTATAGACCTAATGCCCACTCCCTCTTAAAATGCTCAGTAACACCTTTCGTTTGATACCCATATCGTACAAACATTCTAGAGTCACCTCTGGCCCACCCTAATGGCGATATCTCGAAAAGGCGTCCACCTATAGACCTAATGTCCACTCCCTCTTAAAATGCTCAGTAACACCTTTCGTTTGATACCCATATCGTACAAACATTCTAGAGTCACCCCTGGCCCACCCTATTGGCGATGTCTCGAAAAGGCCACCTATAGACCTAATGCCCACTCCCTCTTAAAATGCTCAGTAACACATTTCGTTTGATACCCATATCGTACAAACATTCTAGAGTCCCCCTGGCCCACCCTAATGGCGATATCTCGAAAAGGCGTCCACCTATAGACCTAATGCCCACTCCCTCTTAAAATGCTCAGTCACACCTTTCGTTTGATACCCATATCGTACAAACATTCTAGAGTCACCCTTGGTCCACCTTTATGGCGATATCTCGAAAAGGCGTCCACCTATAGACCTAATGCCCACTCCCTCTTAAAATGCTCAGTAACACCTTTCGTTTGATACCCATATCGTACAAACATTCTAGAGTCACCCTTGGTCCACCTTTATGGCGATATCTCGAAAAGGCGTCCACATATAGAACTAAGGATTACTCCCTTTTAAAATACTCATTACCACCTTTCATTTGATACCCATATCGTACAAACACATTCTAGAGTCACCCCTGGCCCACCCTAATGGCGATATCTCGAAAAGGCGTCCACCTATAGACCTAATGCCCACTTCCTCTTAAAATGCTCAGTAACACCTTTCGTTTGATACCCATATCGCACAAACATTATAGAGTCACCCCTGGCCCACACTAATGGCGATATCTCGAAAAGACGTCCACCTATAGACCTAATGCCCACTCCCTCTTAAAATGCTCAGTAACACCTTTCGTTTGATACCCATATCGTACAAACACATTCTAGAGTCACCCCTGGCCCACCCTAATGACGATATCTCGAAAAGGCGTCCACTTATAGACCTAATGCCCACTCCCTCTTAAAATGCTCAGTAACACCTTTCGTTTGATACCCATATCGTACAAACATTCTAGAGTCACCCTTGGTCCACCTTTATGGCGATATATCGAAAAGGCGTCCACCTATAGAACTAAGGATTACTCCCTTTTAAGATACTCATTACCATCTTTCATTTGATACCCATATCATACAAACACATTCTAGAGTCACCCCTGGCCCACCCTAATGGCGACATTTCGAAAAGGCGTCCACCTATAGACCTATTGCCCACTCCCTCTTAAAATGCTCAGTAACACTTTTCGTTTTATACCCATATCGTACAAACATTCTAGAGTCACCCCTGGCCCACCCTAATGGCAATATCTCGAAAAGGCGTCCACCTATAGACCTAATGCCCACTCCCTCTTAAAATGCTCAGTAACACCTTTCATTTGATTCCCATATCGTACAAACACATTCTAGAGACACCCCTGGTCCACCTTTATGGCGATATCTCGAAACGGCGGCCACCTATGGACTAAGGATCACTCCTTTTCAAAATACTCATTAACAGCTTTCCTTTGATACCCATATCGTACAAACATATTCTAGAGTCACCCCTGGTCCACCTTTATGGCGATTTCTCGAAAAGGCGTTCACCTATAGAACTAAAGCCCATTCCCTTTTAAAATACTCATTACCACCTTTCATTTGATACCCATATCGTACAAACACATTCTAGAGTCACCCCTGGTCCACCTTAATGGCGATATCTCGAAAGGGCGTCCACTGATAGACCTAAGGCCCACTCCCTCTTAAAATGCTCAGTAACACCTTTCATTTGATACCCATATCGTACAAACAAATTCTAGAGTCAGCCCTGGTCCACCTTTATGGCGATATTCCTAAATGGCGTCCATCCATAGAACTATGGCCTACTCTCTCTTAAAATACTCTTTAATACCTTCCATTTGATACACATGTCATACAACCACATTCCAAGGTTACCCTAGGTTCATTTTCCTACATGGTGATTTTCCTTATTTTGTCTCCATAGCTCTCAACTGAGTATGTAATGTTCGGTTACACCCGAACTTAGCCTTCCTTACTTGTTTTTTATTTATTTATACAGCACCGAACAGAAAAATAGCAATGGCAATTTTTATAAAATTTATTCAATTAAATTCAGAGAACTCCAATTAAAAAGTTCAAAATTGTTTCAAATTTAACTTTTTTTACGAAAACGTGTTTGAGATTGGTTTACACAGTTTTAATTACAAAGTTCATAGAAGTTTTCGCCTAAAATATCGAAAACTAAGAAAGAAAGAAGAATTTAATAATTTGGGAAAAATTTAAATAACGTGACATCGTACAAGGCGACAGCTGTTTCGATTATACCTTGTAAATCTCTTCAAAGCCTTTTCTCCCGGGAGTGGGATTTGAACCCGTACTCCTACGATGGTTGAAGTGTTACAAACGCATTCAGCCACGTCGTGCCTTAGTTGTTTTAAACTTTATCCCAATTGCCTTCGTTGCATATTTTATTCTTTTTGCACAGTACATAAAAAAAAAAAAAAAAAACACACAGTACATACTTTGTATGTAATCATGTGTCACGTTGTTTAAATTTTTCCCAAATTATTAAATAAAAATATAAATTAAAAATAGCTTCAAATAAATGTTTTCATACAACAGCAATAAGGGCAACCCCCGCGTAATTCATACAAAGAAGCATTTAATTGACGAAATTTGACACTGACCTGCTAGTTTTCTGTTCTCTGCTGTATATAAACATCGTTTGATTAGCCGTTAACTTATAATTTTGAATAATCACAAAATAAATTACGTAATTTATATAATAAATCTTAATTTTAACTAATCAAAAATTAAGTTTCTTCCAGTAGTTACTTTCTGAATTAATACAAAAAAAAATATTGATTATAGATTAATATATTGATTAAATACAGTGTGAGTAAAGTGATTAATCACAATCCTGCCATTTCTATACTTTATTTTTCCTCGGTCAGCCTTGCCTTGAACGTTTCTTCTTTTACTTAAATTTTTTTTTTCATTTTAGGTTTCTAAATAATATTTTAAAATTTAAATTTAAAATAGATTATTCAACTTCTTCGATTAATCGAATAAAGGCACAGTACTATTATATATGCATGGAGTACGCATTCATAAAATAAAATAAAAATAAATTAATAACTTTGTTTTTTTTTTGTAATTTATTTATAAACATTTAAATCTCACAACCAATTTTCGTTTATTATTTTGTCTTTTGTCTCGTTTTATTTACAATATTTGTATGTACAGTGTCGAAGAAAATATTTTGAACATAGCGGAAGCGTTTTCTTGTTTGCTTTTATTGTTATTGTGAAAACTGTAACTTACAATCATTCAATAGTACTTAACTGTAATCATCAATATTGATTGCACAAAAACTTTTGATTAAAATCATTGATTGTACAAAAGTTCTGATTGCAGTCAGAGTAATCATAATTGTTTTTCTTGCTGATAATAGTAATTAGGAGCAGGAATGACTATGAAGTAGGAAAGCAATTCACTTTTAATTAAAAAAATTTTGAACCTCGTACTTCAGAACATTCATTTCCAATCAAATGATTGCAATCAGTTTAGAGATTCAACCAAAAACGTGTACTTCTAAACGGTCTTATATACTGAAATTGACTCGGTTACAATTTTTTTAAACAAATTATGTTTTCATTTTATTGCTATTTTAGTTTTTAAATCTATCACTACGACGATTGACATCAAATTGACTACAAATAGATATTCTTACAATTAAATTGAATGCAGTCGTTGGTTTTTTAAATCATAAAAGCAGTAATCAAATGAGATTACAATCAACTTAAAAGCGCAAACATATGTAGATGGTCAAACTAAAGATTGCAATCTGACCAACTAACGTTATGGATTAGAAAACGGGGTTACTTATGTATTATTGCTCCAATCGATATTCAACTATCTCGAGGCAATTTCTAACAAAACCATGTAACATGTTTTTCGCTTTTCCAAAATAAAGTTATTTTTTAAACGATTAATTGTAGTTCAAAATGTATTCAAATAAATAGTTTCGCATCAAAAAAGTAAAGGACACTACTGTTGGGCGCACGTAAACTTTTTGTCAAAAAAAGAAAAAGCAAAAAAAAAAACAAATCATAAAGCTGGATATTCAAATAAAAATGAATTAAAAATAGCTGTAATTCATAAGTTTGTATTGCAACTGTCGCATCTCACAAAAATTTTATATGCTTAGCGCTAAATACTTACATATGTACATATGTATTTATAGTAAGACGCGACACAGCTGGTTGTGTTGGCGTTTAGTATCTTTAAGTGTGTTTTGGCTGACTGACGTGTATTTGTACATTTGTTTGTGCTTATTTTTGGACAAAAAAAATTTATAAAAAACAATGCACTTCCGAGGTCGAAATAGCTAAAACCGCGCCAACAAGAAATTGTAATAAGAAAAGAAAATAAATAGAGGCATATGTAGTATTTATTTAAATAAATAATTATGGTTTGAGAAAAAGTAATTGGTCTGCGAAAATTTTAAAATTTAAATATATTTTTTGCGCAGTGTAGTTTCAAAATAGCTTTAGGTTTTGTTTACAATACTTAGTCATATTGCCTGGATGGATAAATTGTTACTAATTTAATATATATATTTTTTCGTAATCTTAGAGTTTTTTGTTCTGTGTTTTTGTAGCAGACTTATTTTTATTGTCCCTTTTTTATTTTTATTACCAAAAAAAAAAATTTTTTTAATTCGGATATTTTTGTTTTTAAATTCAATTTCAATTCATCATACTTAACCTCTTGTCGCTAACTCTTCACCACATTTCATAAATTAATGGTTTCGAAATGGTTATATATCACTAGTTATGCCTTAATGTGTGGTAAGTAAGGCACAGTAGCTAAATATAATATTCGAAGATTTTTGTTTCATATTTACATAATTAGTTTCAGAATGCTTATCATACGATAACTCAAACAACGGTGTTTTTGGTGTCGGATTCACAAACTTTATTATATTTTAAAGACCTCTGCTAAAATATTTCGAAAAAATTAAGCGTGAGCTGTACCAATTTCATTAAACCCCCTCATTCAAAAGCTGAAACTATGCAAATCAATCTCAAAGACTTTTTCAATATATCCAAAAAATCGAGAAATATTTAAAAATCTCCAAGAATATTTAGAATTTTTTGTTTAGAATTATTATGAAGCCCCAGTCAATTTTTGTCTTCTAAAGCGTATGTTATGATTTTCTTAAATTCATAGTGATTTGTCAAAATTTTTTGCGAATGGTGTTTTACATTTTCTTCTATATGAAGTGCGCAAGATTTTATTTTTTATTTAAAAAAAAAAAAATAACACACTTCTCAGAGACCGGCACTGGATTACAAAACTGCAAACTCAAAATTATGGAAATTCAAAAAATGCAAAATTTGCATGCAGATTTTTAAACACTTCTCGTTCTTTATCGAAAACTTTTTTGATATTGGTTTGCATATTTTTAGATACCAAATTTTTTCAAGCTTTTCTAAAATCTACCAACAAAAAAATTTATAAAATTTGCTACCAAGTTTCATTGCTATTTTCGTGTTCGCAACTGTGTACTATTACTATTGGTATCAAACTAGTTTTAACGAACGCGCCTAAAATTATTCCTCACTCTTTGTGTTATCATATAAAAGTTATCTGATGAATTTGTTTTTTTTTTTTTATTTCTTACAAAAAAAAAGTAATTTCCGATGAAAGAAAAATTTGAAACTTAAGAGATATTCATAAAAAATTAATGGAAATTTTACTTCTATTTCTACAAAATTTTAAATATCTATTTGCTTTTTTATTTTTTATTTATCTTTACTCTTGTTAAATTTTTTAATTGTTTTTATTAATTTCAGTTTTTCTTTTTATGCTTTTGTTAAAATTTTTTTTATTAAAATTTTTTTTTTGTATATAAATTTTTTGTAAAGGTTTCCAAAATATGCTTGAACATATTTTTATTTCATAAAAATTAAAAAAAAATTTGTTTTATCTTTTAAGTTTTTATTTATTTTTAATTTTTTATGTTTTTACTTTTTTGTACTTCTATTAAATTTTTTTCATTTATTTTTGTTATCAATTTTTTTCATATTAATTATTATTTAATTCTATTTTTCATCATAATGTTTTTATTTAATGGTTTTTTTTTTGTTTAAAATTTTCAATGTAGGCGTTGATATTATTGCCCAATATTCCCTGAGTTAAAGTTTGTTTTTGAAAACCCCATTTTCAAATGTTTAAAAACACTTAAATTTTGAAAATATTTCGATCTGGTACAGCTTTTATTTTTCTCCGTAGTATTTTGAAATATGTCTTCAAAAATAACAAACTTTATATTTTCGGAGAAAAAAAATTATATTTTTTGGTGGGGCCTTCTAATGTTAATATTTAATTTTATTATGCTAAGTTTCAAAACAAAACAAATTTCAAATATCTTTCATTTAAGTATGAGTATAAATGTAGTTGCAATGACATGTAAAATTGGTTTCTGGTAATAATTAACTAATAGTAAAGGTGCAGCGTAAAAAATAAATAATTAAGTATATGCAAAAAAAGTGGCTGAAATAAAGAATAAACACACATACGCACATAAAAATGGTGTTAAAAGTTACTAACAAAAAACTGGCATGATTTAAAAGAAAAATCGATTTTTTACTGGAACATTTTCTACAGTGTACTATCGCAAAGGTGTTGGCTGAAAGTGTTTATACAAATTTGTTTGTACAATTACAAAAATGTTCATATAACTATTAAAACATTTGTATTTGTTTACACAGTCTAAACGCAAGATGCCACCAAAGCCACAAAAGAAGGAGAATCTTGATGATCTCAAACAGGAGTTAGATATAGATTTTCATAAAATCTCTCCTGAGGAACTGTATCAACGCTTTCAGACGCATCCAGAGAATGTAAGTAGAATGTTAATATTTATTTATTATATTTTATAAATGTATTGTTGCTGATATTAAAGAAAAAATATGAAACAACACGGGGATGCTGTTATGAAAATATTGTTGAGGAAGACTAGGCGCCTTTCAATCACTTCTTCAATCTGTATGGGTTATAATAGACCAAATATATGAACCAAGTTAGTGGAGAAAGGAGGAGAAAGCGAAAAATGCCGATTAAAGGATAAACACACAACGAACTGGGGGGTGGTCATATAAATGAGTGGATAGAAGAGCCTGACGCGCACACCAGTTTGATTGCCGGTACTTGGGATCGCATACCAGTACTCGAAAAGTTAACTGATGAAAAATTGGGGGAGGGGGGTGCAGAAACATGTGCTAGCAAGTATCGCCGTGTTAAGCTTTGCAATTTTACTCTAATATCAATAACAACGAATTAAATTTGATTTGAGGCGAAACTGTGCCAACTCAAAATGCAGGCAATGACCAAGAAGTAAAATGTTATAAAAAATGTGAAACTGCTCACGAAATTTGCTTTCAACCATTTTTTTATTAGGTGCGTCGCTTAAGCTTCGCGTTAACAACAATAGGTCGATAGATGAATATCGATCGATAGTTATAACATTTGGTTTGAGTGTGCGCCCTGCTTAAGCCAAAGCAATTCAAATCATGATGTGCTAACTTTTCGTGTTATCCCATCGATTTGTTTGTTGTTATGAGCCAAACAGAGTCAAAGTGGACTACCGAGACAGTGGCTCTTTATACATTTCTATAGGCCTACATTTTTTTATGCTGAAGGTCCTGCAAGGTCTTTTAGGCATCTATAACAGATCTGTTATAATAGGGCCAAACCTATCAAAGATTTGTTTGGTGTTGTGAGCTAAACAGAGCCGAAGTAATATTGTGAGCCGTAGAGAGTCAGTGCATGAGAAGCCATAAGCTCTACTTTTTTCAAGTTGAAGGCCCTGATATCGGAACGATTATAACAGGCTGAAACCGATAAAAGGCACAACATGCCTATATGAAAGGTAAATCTACTGAATTTTCCCTTCATGAACCCCCTGGTACCCTAGAATGATCACTACAATACAAGAAAAATGCTCTATCGCCTTCTTAGATGATTAACGGTAGTAGAATATCGCGTTATCCTAACGATAACGAACATCTTTGAATAAGAGCATGGTGGGTTTAATACCGGTGCCCCAACTGTTCAGAAACAAAAACAAATCTCACAACTTTGACTGCTTTCGCTTAATGACACCAAACTAGCTTTCCATTATAGTTACTTTTAAAAAAGGGTAGATAAGTCCCATATTCCCTACCATCGCGTGAAAGAATAATCAGCGGAAGCACCAACACAAAACCAAAAAAAGTGTACAGTTGGGTTGAACCGGACAGTCAAAAAAGAGTTCACACACACCAAACTTGCCAATAGTTTTTGGGCACACAGTGATATAAAGCAAACAAATAAATTATAAAACTGAATAAGTTACAACTGACCCACGTAATAGGAGCACTTGGTTCGGTCCCAACAGAAGCACTAAATTTTGTCCTGCAGACAGTTCGTACATAGGACTCAAAAAGTTTGAATGTTGGAACGAAAAACAGTTTGGACACAGTGGTACCCTCAAGAGAATCATCAGTGTCATCAGACTATCACCACCCTTATTGACTTCTTAGCAAAAGCTTTAAGTTAAAGCTACCCTAAAGAAAAAAATAGAGGTGTAGCAGAAGAAGGAAGTAATCTCACTATACCGATGGCTTCAAAAATTACTGCGATGTCGAATCACGGGATTTCCGTTTTTCCCGCGCTACTTGAGGTCCATTTTCATCGGTCTACCAAGATCGGCGATGAAAGCTTTGGTTAAATCCGTATAGGTAGACGTAGGGCCAGAGTGCATAGAAGAGTTCCTAAAGCGAGTATTTAAGTCTTCTACTCTGAATAGTGATAGTAAATGTGCATATAATGGACAGTGCTATTTAGGCTGGCTGTCAACCCTAACTAAACGGAACGCGTTCTTTTTAAAGAAGTTAGAGAACTCGTAGTGTCGGCTCTCCATCGATTAGGGGACTCTAGCTGATACGTTCTGATAGCATTAAGTTCTACCACAGCCACTGAAATTAACATTTACTGGGATGGCCAAAATTCTATTATTGTTTTGAGCTCAGCAGTGGTGTGATCGAAGGTGATCTGGGAATTCCTAATCCTTCTTTCCATAGCCTCAAACTATTTTAAGATTAGTATCATCCGAACCCTGGCAGCTTTCGCGTAGATTTCAGTTTGATATGGGTGCGCCTGAACTGGACGTAGTGGACAGCAGAGCGTTTGGAGTTCAACAAACCGCTTGCAGATTACTCTTGGACAGATTTGCCCCGGGTGAGCTCAACAGACACTACCTCTTGCAAGGTATCGATACCCTTCTGACAATTAAAAAAAACCTATTGCGTTCACTAACGCTAATTTATATTATTGAAACTCATCTTCCTTGCATATGCTGTTCGGATTCGGCGTGTAGGTCCCAATCCGCCCATTAAAAGGAGCACGACGCAAATTGGAAGAGACGCTCTCTTCGGAGATATGTCGTGGTTTGTATTTATTTATTAATGATTGGGGATATTACGGGACACCGTCCAATGAGAGCCCATGCGATGAGTCCTAACATACTGGACTTATGCTTAATGCTTAACTGTCTAGCTTTTGCTGGAACTAGACATAAGCAGTCTACCGTCTCGTGTTGCTTGAATTTCAGATGGATATATCTACGGTCTAGATCAGTCTTGTTCAGATCGTATTCAGTCAATGTAAGTTTCTAATCACCGGCCTAACCCACCCTTCCTAAATGAGATATCGCTTATAAATTTTAAAGTTAAATGAAAAAGGAGAAAAAGAAAGAAAATATGTTCCTAAAATTATGCAACGATTTTTATAATTTTTTTCTGAATAGGAGTCATTTCGCCTACAAACGCAACAATTTAAAATTTTGTTTAATTTTAAAAATTTTCTTTTTTCCGCACACTAGGGTCTGAGTCACGCCAAGGCCAAAGAGAATTTAGAGCGAGATGGCCCCAATGCCCTCACTCCACCCAAACAAACACCCGAATGGGTAAAATTCTGTAAGAATTTATTCGGTGGTTTCGCTATGTTGCTGTGGATTGGTGCTATACTTTGTTTTGTGGCCTACTCCATTCAGGCCACTACCAGCGAAGAACCCTCAGACGATAACTTGTACTTGGGTATTGTGCTTTCGGCTGTAGTTATAGTTACTGGTATATTCTCATACTATCAGGTGAGTAAGATAATGTAATAGAATTATATTAACAATGTTAACATTTTTTCTCAAATACGCAGGAATCCAAAAGTTCAAAAATTATGGAATCGTTCAAAAATATGGTGCCCCAATTTGCTACTGTTATACGTGAAGGTGAAAAGTTAACCTTACGCGCCGAAGACTTAGTATTAGGTGATGTTGTAGAAGTGAAATTTGGCGATCGTATACCCGCTGATATACGTATTATTGAGGCGCGTAACTTTAAAGTAGATAACTCATCGTTGACTGGCGAATCAGAGCCACAATCACGTGGACCCGAATTCACACATGAAAATCCATTGGAAACTAAGAATTTGGCTTTCTTCTCCACCAATGCTGTTGAGGGTACTGGCAAGGGTGTCGTGATCAGTTGTGGTGATCACACTGTGATGGGTCGTATTGCTGGCTTGGCTTCGGGTTTGGATACTGGCGAAACACCCATTGCTAAGGAAATTCATCATTTCATTCATTTAATTACCGGTGTTGCTGTGTTCTTGGGTGTGACATTCTTCGTTATTGCTTTCATTTTGGGTTATCATTGGTTGGATGCTGTTATCTTTTTGATTGGTATTATTGTTGCAAACGTACCCGAAGGTCTATTGGCCACTGTCACTGTATGTCTGACACTGACTGCGAAACGTATGGCTTCGAAGAATTGTTTGGTCAAGAATTTAGAAGCTGTCGAAACTTTGGGTTCTACATCGACAATTTGTTCCGATAAGACCGGCACCCTCACCCAAAATCGTATGACCGTCGCCCATATGTGGTTCGACAATCAAATCATTGAGGCGGATACAACTGAAGATCAGTCGGGTGTGCAATACGATAGAACTAGCCCTGGATTCAAGGCGCTCTCTCGCATTGCTACTCTCTGTAATCGTGCCGAATTTAAGGGCGGTCAAGAAGGTGTACCCATATTGAAGAAAGAAGTTAGCGGTGATGCCTCTGAGGCTGCTCTGCTCAAATGTATGGAATTGGCTTTGGGCGAAGTAATGAATATACGTAAACGTAATAAGAAAATTGCTGAAATTCCATTCAATTCAACCAACAAATATCAAGTATCCATACACGAAACTGAAGATCCCAGTGATCCACGGTACTTGCTTGTTATGAAGGGTGCACCTGAACGTATTTTGGAACGCTGTGCTACAATTTTCATTAATGGCAAGGAAAAAGTATTGGATGAAGAAATGAAAGAAGCATTCAACAATGCGTACATGGAACTTGGTGGTTTGGGTGAGCGTGTGCTCGGTTTCTGCGATTTTATGTTGCCCTCCGATAAATATCCAACTGGCTTCAAATTCAACACTGACGATGTTAACTTCCCCATCGATAATTTGCGTTTTGTTGGTCTTATGTCTATGATTGATCCACCACGTGCTGCTGTACCCGATGCTGTTGCCAAATGCCGTTCAGCCGGTATTAAAGTTATTATGGTTACTGGTGACCATCCAATTACTGCCAAAGCTATTGCCAAATCTGTGGGTATCATTTCGGAGGGTAATGAAACTGTTGAGGATATTGCGCAACGTTTGAATATTCCCGTATCGGAAGTTAATCCACGCGAAGCTAAAGCAGCTGTTGTACATGGTGCTGAGTTGCGTGATGTTGCACCCGAACATCTGGATGAAATTTTAAGATATCATACAGAAATTGTATTTGCACGCACTTCACCACAACAAAAATTGATTATTGTTGAAGGTTGTCAACGTATGGGTGCTATTGTAGCTGTAACTGGTGATGGTGTGAATGATTCACCTGCTCTGAAGAAGGCTGATATTGGTGTTGCTATGGGTATTGCCGGTTCGGATGTGTCCAAGCAGGTGAGTGATCTTAGAATAGAAAAATGTGCGCTGTATTCGAGTTTGCGAAATGATGGGAAAATTGGCAAATAGAATATAATTTGATACTATAAATCACGTAATTTATGTCGACTATGTTGTGCATTATTCACATGGGGTTAAATAATTCATTATTCGAAAATAGTACAACCTCCGAAAATCGGTTCGATTTGCAAAAGTCTAAAGGTTTCACATATAGCACCAATAAATTTTCAAGAAAGCATTAAAACGCTTCTTAATTTGAACTTTACTTTGCTAATAAATATTTAAGCATGCATTGACCCTCAGGTCTATTGTGCCCTCATTTGCTCATAGCACCCTATCCAAGCTAAACACAATCAGAAAATAGAAAAATTTACTTAAACTGACGTATATGTCTGTTCTCTATGCACTGTTACAGCATAGGCTGGAGGTCCAATAGCTAGTTTATACCATAGAGCCTTAAGTCTGCAATGTCATATTGAGACCCTGAGATTGCTCTTAATCTAATCATGTCCTTTCTTTGGCTTATTATCTGACGCCATTAGTCCCCTGTCAATTGTGCATCTTTTTGGAGCTTACCGTTTATGTTTTGGGGAAACTATAACGAAACAGGTATTAGGTGCTAAACTATACTTTTGCCCCGCTGGCTAATTTATCACCTTACTGTTGTTGTTGTTGTAGCGATAAGGTTTTTCCCCGAAGGCTTTTGAGAGTATTATCGATGTGATAGTCCTTTTCCGGATACAGATCCGGTACGCTCCGGTAACACAGCACCATTAAGGTGCTAGCCCTACCATCTCGGGAACGATTTATATGTCCACATTAAACCTTCAGGCCATCTCTCCCTCCCCACAGGATTCGCCGCGGATGGGTGAGGTTGACAATTAGGTTTGGAGAAGCTATATATTGCGCTGGCAACCTGAAAGGGTTGCACTACACAGCCCCTTGAATCTGGTATTTTAGTCGCTTCTTACGACAGGCATACCTACCGCGGGTATATGCTGACCCCCTAACCCGATGGGGGTTATCACCTTACTCGTTTCCTTCTATGCCTTAGAATCTGCTCCAGCCGAACATTGTTCCCATATAATAAGCTTTTAAATTCTTCTTTTCACTCAAGGACCACGCAGAATATAACCTTTTTGAGTACAGCGTATTTGCCACTCAGTATCAGTCTTTGCAGTATCCGCATTGTAGACTTATCTCCGCCCACAGACTTGTAGCGACTATCGCCTCATGAAAGATGCCCTTAAACTAGCTCAGTGTTATTAACCTGCTTATTATTGTTTTCATAGTCTATAATCTGCTCTGAAGACCTTCTTCACATGGTTACCCAAGCCTAACTCATGATATAGGAATGGTATCTGAAGAGAATGTCCATGTGGAGTTGAGGCTATCAGCCAGATTGCTACCCATTGTTTCTAGAATTAATTTCTGGCCTTAGTAAAGCAGGTAGTTCAACACAATAAAAGTTTGGCATTTGTGCTCCTCTACAACTTATGCTGTTGTTGTAACCGCAAAACATTGGTTGAGAGTTCAGTGGAGGGTTCCTTTGGAAAATATGATTCTGGAGCAAAGCAGGATTAGTATTTCTGGCACCATTCTGGCTGCCGCGAGTACGACTAATTTCACCATCATGAGCAACCCTCCCTAGAAAGGTCGAAAAAATATTTTTTCATCCTTTGAGAAATTTAAGTTGTCAAGTTGATATCGAAATAATTTTCAAATTGTTCTCCAACCCTTTTGAAATTTTTAGCTTTCATGTTGATATCTAACAATGTTTATTTCTCAAGTTGATATCCAACATCATTTTCCAATTATTGTCCAACCTTTGAGAAATTTAAATATCTTCAGTTGATTCTCAAGTTGAGCGATAGTTGAGAAATAGCTCTTGAGAAGCATGTTCGACCCCAGCGGGTTAGGGGATCAGAATATACCCGCGGTAGGTATGCCTGTCGTAAGAGGCGACTAAAATACCAGATTCAAGGGGCTGTGTAGCGCAACCTTTTAGGTTGCCAGCGCAATATATAGCTTCTCCAAACCCAATTGTCAACCTCACCTATCCGCGGCGAATCCTGTTTCACTAACAGACGAGGCTCTGGCGACCCCAAGCTCCTCATGGAACTTAGGGGTAGAGAGGGAGGGAATAGCCTGAAGGTTTAATGTGGCCACATAAATTGTTCCCGAGATGGTCGGGCTAGCACCTTAATGGTGCTATGGTACCGGAGCGTACCGGATTTGTATCCGGCAAAGGACCATCACATCGATAACACTCCCCAAAGCCTTCGGGGAGCAACCTTATCGCTACAACAACAACAACAACAGAAGCATGTTCGTTCACAACTTTGGGTATATTTTACAGAAAAAATGGTTCCCACTCAGAAGTACCTTAAACGAAATTTATAAAAGAACACTTATTTGTTGATCGTTATTTAACTTTCCTTCAATAACAGTTATTTTGAAACTTTTTATTATTTCTATAAGTTTTGTTCTTCCGATTTACATTGGATAGTAAAATTTGATTTGAAGATTCTCTATTTTGTAATAAGATTCATTGCATCCCCAAAGATGTTGCGCGTTTTAATTCTGCTTCTTTCTTATGTATGTAATTGCACTTGTACTAATGTCTTAAAAATATTATCATCTAGGCCGCAGACATGATATTGCTCGATGATAATTTTGCTTCGATTGTAACGGGTGTTGAAGAAGGACGTTTGATTTTCGATAACTTAAAGAAATCCATTGCCTATACACTTACCTCCAACATTCCCGAAATCTCACCATTTTTGGCTTTCATCCTGTGCGATATACCACTGCCATTGGGTACCGTTACCATTTTGTGCATCGATTTGGGAACTGATATGGTAAGTTTAACAATGTCCCATGTGACAAATTTGTACATTTGTATACTTTTTGTGGTTGTGCGAAAAAAAAAATTATTATTTATCAATTGAGTTGTTTAAGTTAAGTTTTTTTTTTATTTAAGTTATACATTTTTTTCGTGAGATAATAATTTTTTAACTTAACTACTAAACAAACAAAAAATAATAAACGAAAGGTATATGTTAAGAAAAAAAGTGAAGGAAAATAGCGTTTAAATAATTTTTAAGCATATATTTTAGGAAAATTTGATAGGTAGCTACACACACTTATACTTAGGTGCCATTGTGCGTTATTAAGCTATATATTTAATTAATATGTTATCAATAAATATACAATATTTTATACCAACGCACATACATACACACGTATATACAATAAAAATAAAATAAAATGAACAAAAATGCCGCTATACACAAATCAACACATAGATACCTGCTATATCATTAGCCTACGAAGAAGCTGAATCGGATATCATGAAACGACGACCACGTAATCCAATGTTTGACAAATTAGTGAATGAAAGGTAAAAAAACTGCAGCTTTGTTTTGAACAATAAAGATATACTTACTATAGTTATTGGCTAAATTGTGTGCTTGAGGACGTACGGTTTCTATAATCGCTAAAGCTTGGAACTCTATGGAAAACAACCGTTATATACCTTGCCTCATCGCTATTTAATGTAAAATTTTTATTATCGCGAAAAATTATATATAAAACGCTACTGGTGGAAATCAAATGTATTTTGCTACGCTACGTACTTGCACGCCTTTCTTCTCCAAGGACATACCTACCTACATAAAACGTACGCTATGATAAATGAATCAACTATCGCTATAAAATTGTATCGCTATTGTGTTATAAAATTATTGTTTTTAAGTTTAAGTTAAGTTCTTTATAAGACTGGGTAGAAAAAAAGTTGCACAAGACTGCCCTTTTATTTGATGCCAATGTTGAGAAAGTCTCGAGTGAAATTTGTAATTGATTCTAGATGAGGTTAAGTTGAACTGGCCGATACGTGCACATAGACTGAATGAGGCCGTAGTGTTACCAGAAGCTTATTTAACAACCAAACTGAAAAATCCTATCAAAAACAAGGACCTATGTTATAAAATACAAAAACAGCCCCGATTTACGCAGTCCTTTGCCGTATATGAATCCGATACTAGACCGACTGCCTGGGTAATGATTTTTTCGACCCCTCTAATCCTGGAGTCTGTGGATTTTAGTCGTAAGAAGCGACTAAAACATGCCTACGGCGGGAATTATGTATATCTTTTGTAGTATTAATTTTTGAATGCAGCTTGAAATGATGTATAAATATCCATAAAACCAATGAAGACTCAGGGACCCAACCCTAAACACATCTTGGAGTCGACGGTGTAGATATTTGTATGCCTTTATAAATAGAGGGCTATCTTCCAATTATTCTTACTTAGAGGGATAGTATCAAAGCTGTTCTCAAAATTTAGTTTGTGAGAATACAAAAGAAAATTTCTGTACTTAGTCTGGCCGCTGGTAATAAACTATGGATATTGGTATGTTCTTCATGTGTATGATATTTTCAGCACCCAAATTCAATTCAATTGGAAGCAAGCAGTGCGTTGAAATTTCTGTAGGCTGCATAGATTGCAGGTCTTTTAAAGGTCATCCTATTATACTCTAGTGGCTCGTACATTCATAATTTTATAATCGGTTTCAGGCTCCCTTTCTCTCATTATAAATTTACAAGCACAAAGAGCAGTGGTACTGAGTGTTAAGGTTAGTTGCTGGTCGTTTAGTCCTAGCAGTCTGAAAGTAGAGGGTTTGTACTTGAAGAAAATTATACCGATCTTTTGCGGATTCAACATAAGGCAATATTCGAGTACCTACTTGCTTAGATTTCTGAAATTTATTTTTCATTTATTTTATTTAACTTGCCTTGATGCCAGGTAATAAATAGGGATCACGATCACTACATTGTCATCGGAATTGTACTTAACCTCTGATCTCCCTACTCGAGCTTTGCTGACTAAAAAGTACACCTTGTGATGCGCAGCCTGGGAAAATTTCATAGACGCTTTCTGTGGACTTCCCTCCCTCAAGTATACATGCTACGCCATTTTATTTCCTTGTGTCCTCTTTTCAGTTTCTATTTGGAATCGAATTATATTTTTATTTAATGTTAGTACAACAAGAAATAAGCAAACAATGCTCATTCAAGTCTTGGTGCTATTTTTTCAACCACCACTGTATGTAATTAATGCTATAAGTAACTAACACAGAAGTTCTATATATACAAAATATTACTATATAAACATGTTTGAAGAAGATATAATTTAAGCGCCATAATCTATGCAAGCTTTTGTGAATAAAGGGCAAGCTATGGTACATCATCTGTAAGCCGATTTGTGGATAAAATAAACGGCAAGCCGGTTAAGGAAACGTTCAACGTAAGATCTTTGCTACTGAAACTTTGAGCTCTGCGAAAATTGCTTAAGTTAATCTTTTTGAGTGTTGGAATGGTGTTAATTATAAACTCGTCATAATGTGCTATTAAGTGTTTATTTGTAAGATAATTATTATACTTTGTAAAAAAATGGAATAAATAGTTATTTAAATTATATTCTATTAGTGACTAACTTTTAAATTAAACACATTTATGTATATGTACTTGCGAGTTTTGCTATCTCTCTTTCTATGTATTTCTTCGCGCCACGATTTTTGTTCAAACTTCAATCAGTTTCTTAAACATACATTTTTCTTATATCATATATAATTTCCAAGAATTTATGCATACTTGTACATTCCACCAAAATTAAATCATAAATAATTAAATCTAAAATATAACTAACGGCTGTTGATGTAAAATTTTTTTCAAAATAAATTGAAAGCTTATTATACAGCTCTATTTTTTAAAAGGGAAATATTTTAATATCACTAAAACCAGACGTTTTTGAAATTTCGACGGATTGATACATTTTTTTTATTATTACTCAATTACAACAGAGAACAAATGAAAAGAAGCAAACATAGTTGCGTGATTAACCCAACAACAACGACAACATTTATAACCATTTAAAATTTCATTTGTCTATTTGAGCGCACCTTGGAGCTCTTGTATGAAGAACAACTACCAGTCAGTGCTCAATTATATTGGCCGTGGTCACGTTCCGATATCCGGCTGCATGGCGCTTGTCATGCTCATCTTTCTCCCTATCTATTCTCTTTTTGTGCGATCATTCAGCTTAATTAATTTCATCATGCGTAACAAAACTGTATCTTCCTGTTTGCGGCTTCTAAGCTACCTCATAAATTAATTCTTTGTAATTAAGGCTTTGTGAAACCAATGACCGAGTACCTTCTTCCGCTCTTGTTATTAACTATGTTGTGTTCAAAGCTTAGCTATGAATATCTACCTCAGCCAAGAGATCCACAAACAAGTTTTTCTGCGTATTCACATTTTCAATTATGACTTCACACGCTATATCTCTCGGAGTTTGTTTGGTATTACCTATCTGTCATTTTATTATTTGAAGGTAAGCTTCCTACAATACGCTTTCGTTCCGCCAAATTAATATGTGATAACGCTACTCTTTCTCTATGAGGTCAGCTTGAGCTCACGGTTTTTATTTTGCGCGATCTCTCAGCTACTAATAATGCAGCATTAAATTTACTTTCTGTCTACGTGTTCTTGAATTAAAACTTAATTGCTTGGAATGAAAGTGAACCTTCTAAGGATGGTTTAATTACCATTGGACCATACGTTTATGCTGTTGGGTGGATTAGTTGCAACTCCTAGGTACGACGTTTTAATACATTTACATTGGCCGAACTACAACTAAAATTTGTGACGATATTTCGCCTCCTGTACCTCCATTATGGATGTTATGCTTGTCTTCCGCGCGTACATTCTGTATGTTTTTCGTGCCTATATTCTTCTAATGCTGTAGATTGTGCTATAATCTTGATTTGAGTTAACATAGCCAGCAAGGCGCTTGTGTCTACATTTGCCAGTGGTTTCGGGGCATCTTACTTACTTTACTACTATTTCTGTTCATGCTTACTTATCGTCAGAATGAAATACCCAAAGTTTCTTTACATTAAGGCATTTCGCTTCCATATACTCTTATAATCATATCTGTGGCTTAGATTTATTGCCGAACGGGTTAATTGAAGCGTAATTGTAGCTCAAGTCGACCCAACTTCTTTATTATGAGTATCAGTTCACAACACGTTAAAATTAACTGATTGCCCTGTTTTGCTTTTATACCGCCTTTTATAGCTAAGTATAGCATGAGTTACCTAATTCGAAGAATCTACACTTAGTATTTGCGTATCACATTCTAGAAGACTCGTTTCATGCATCGAATTTCAGTCTTTATCTCATATTCGTTCTCACACATTCATGTGTCTGTGTAGATATCGTTATCCCTCTTGTGCTTTCATTGTCGTTGTTGTTCTCGGAATATATATAAAAATCATCTTGATAAAAAGATGTATAATCATGCCTCAAGTTTTCTAAAATCAAATATTCCTTTTTTTACAAACTAATTTAAATACAAATTTTTTAAAAGCATTTTTTTATTGCTGTCCCTATTCGCCCGGATAATTTCTGGCAAAAAATTCCATAACTTTTTCTCATATTTATTTTTAAGTATAATGGCTTTATTTCAGAAATAGAAATCAATAAAGAAATTTAAATACGTTATCTTAGTATTTGAAGAATAATAGAGCAGTCAGTCAGTCGCTCAACATCAAATAATCTGTTACAACTAATTAATTGGCCTTGAATTAATCGTTTGGCACAACAATCGACTGGTTTCTTTTTTCTACCAACGCTAATATACAATATATTCAAAAATTTAGTCTAAGTTACAGGTCAAGTTGATTATCTAGCTCTAATTAAACGATTAATGATTTAAGTTTTTTTTTTGCCGAATAATATGTCGATAAATCGCTTAATACCCAATAGCTTCTTGCAACAGATAAATTGACCTTGAACTAATCTTTTGATGCAATAATCAAGTAGTTATTTTTTTCTACCAGCGCTAATCATAATCTTATCAATATGTGGCACAATATATTCAAAAATTAGTCTAAGTTTGAAGATCAAAATAATTATCTACTTCCACTCAAGCGATTATTCCTTTAAATTTTTTTCCTGATTAACTGAAATTGAATTAGTTGTTTCATGTAAAGATCGACTTGTTATTTCTTTGTAACGCTTATTATAATCCTATTTAATCTTAGTCTAAGTTGAAGATCAAAATGATTATCTAGTTCTATGCAAGCGTTTAATTATTAAAATGTTTTTGCTGAATAATAATTTAATTAATTAATAATTTAATTTAATTACGCGTAGTGTGATTAAACAAATATTTAAATTCAGTCTGAATTTTGAAAATACTTTCTTGAAAATAAACAATTAATCAAAATAATTAATTAGCCGACTAGTTTATAGTCTATTCTGTTAAATGCTGTCAAATTATTATATGATTTAATTAGCAGTTATTTACTAATTTATATTTTGGTGGAAAGTACATATTAAGAATATTGCGGCTAAAGCTGAAATCAATTTTTTTTTATTTATTTCTCATATTTACTATGGACCATACCTATCTATACACGTACATATATGTGAACTCGTTTATTTATTTATTTTTTTTAATCAACTTACATACATACATGTACTATTTATAAAAAAAAAAACGAAAAGCCTTTTATGTTGTTACTTACTATATGTTGAAATTTAAAAACAAACTTAGGTGCCTGCGATTTCATTGGCTTATGAAGCTGCTGAGGCCGATATTATGAAGCGTCCACCACGTGATCCATTCAACGATAAATTAGTCAATTCAAGGTGCCAAAATTAAGCAAACAAACACACAGTAAATGTGTTGTTTTGCATTTTTTCTATGCTATTAACAAACACCATATACATACATAAGAATATATAAGAGAGCGGTTTTCAATATGCAAAAAAAAATTTTTTTTGTGGAATTAGCTGAATTTTTTTTTTTATTAAATTCAACGAATTCAATTTTCAATTTCTTAAAATTTAAAGTTTTAGGTTATAAAAAATATGAAAGCTCAATTGCACTAAAACTACTTTATTGTTACTTTGTAAAAATTCTTCACTTTAACTATCAATTAACAACGCAATTGAAACCCGCTATTTTCTTTGCTTTATAAGCAAATCATAAACGAAAGTGGTCTCCCTTCAATACTAACGTGCTCGTTTAATAAGAATGTTGTTATTTCCTTTTTTGTTTTTTGTTTTTTTTTTTTCAATGTCCTAACTCCGAATGGCCATATTAGACATGGTCGACTTAACAAAAATTTAACAGAATTAATTTTAACCAATAATTTTTCATAATAAAATCCATAATTTAAATATCTATCGTTTAATATTGTGTTGTTTTGGTGTATTCACTACATAAGTACATACACATTAATGTTTTCCCCATACTTACATATGTATATACTTTTGTATATCTTACTCACCCACCCTATGGTGTATGTATATGTATTTGTAACCTGTTATTGTCAATTAAAAGAACTAACCACTGAAAGTTGTTGTAATTTTAAGCAATTTAACAACTAAGCAACAAAAACAAAATCATTATGCCAACTTCATCATCTGTTCAGCCGTCATCGACGTTATTAACATCATTATCGTCAACAACATTTATTTAAGTGTTTATGTCGTGTTGTTTTCATTCTATAATATGTTGTTGTTTTTATTATGAAAACATGTCTTCATAAATAAAATTCATAAATTACACACATACATTTATTGTAAATCAAAATATATGATTTTATTTTTTATATTTGTATATACATTGGTATGTATTTATGTTTTATTTGTTGTGTTTTAAATTTAATTATATATATTTTTTGTGTTATGGTATTTTTGTGTTTTATGTTCTTTTTATTTTTCACGTCATTGTATTATTTTTGTTAAAACTTTATGTATTAGAGATGTGCTGCTTGTGAAACTTTTTATTAATAAAAAAAAAGTTACTCTTAGTTAACAAGGGCAATCAAAATTAAAACAATTGTCTCATTAGGATACCAAAAAATTTCCTACTGAACTAACAACAAATCACTGAAACAAATATACAAACTTCTGTGTTCAAAATTCTACCCCTCAATATTGAGGTATTGTCGATCGATTGTGTCAACTTTTGCTTTGAATGTGCGCCATGACGAATGCAACACGATAATTTTACCGAAAACGATTTATTTCTTGTTCGGAGTCAAACAGAGCCAATTGCATATTGTTGAGAGCCATATAAAGCCATCCTGCAGACGTTTCCCTTGGCTTGATAGCGGTCAAATACCCTGAGCTTTGCGACAATGCATATAGCATTTATCATGATACAAGCTCATTTTCCATGATCGTCGAAATCTTACTAATTTCATAGGCTCAGCTTACTGTGGGGGTTAGTAGCCATGCCATAATTAAAGATGGGAAACTACATAATACATATTATTTTTTGTGAAAAATCCCAAAAGTTGTCAGAGTGATATTAAAGCTATAAAAACAAGCAAGCACTGTGCGCTCAGATTCACTGGTCTGAATAAATGAAATGCTTGCTAGTTGCTGGATAAGTCTGATGTTGCAGATATATTAATTTCAGCCTTCATCAAAGTGGGTGAGCCTCATTCCATATGGATGCTGAACTGTCCGATTGTAGCACCAAAAAAGTACCATCCTTTGCTGTCCAAAATCGCCAGGCAGAAGCATCTGATGGCAATACTTGGTACATTGTACTATCCTTCCCAACACAAATCCGACACAACAGTCACGCTCCTTTACAAAATTATAGTATTGTATTATTGAGTATACCACACAACGGGAAGCGGTGCGACTTTTATTTGTAGGGGTTCTACTGCCTCTTTAATATAATTGTGGTTTTTTCTTTTGTTTTTGTTTACTATCTTATTTCTAGAACAAGCTTCAATCGTAAGTCAAACTCCCAAAATAGTATGGGGAAAAATAAGGAAAAAACTTAAATAGTAAAAATTTAAAGCTCGCCAAAAAACCTAAAAAAAATTAAATAACATTAAATAAAATGGTGGATTATTTACTTCATTTAATCTAATTTAAATTTTTATCAATTTTATTTAAAAAAATAAGTGGAGTATAAAAAAGGGATGAGATAAAATACAAAATATTATTTCTTATACAGCCTTATTCTATTTCATTGAAAAACATTTAAATCAAAGAAATTAATTCAAATGAAAAACTTAATATACAAAAAATTGTTTATAGCAATAAAGAAATTATAAAAAATGTAAATAATATAAAATATAAAAATTAATATGCAGAAAAGAAAAATAAAAACATAAAAATATAAATAAAAATACAAAATATAAAAAGTGAAATAAAAAATATCAAAAAAAAAAAAAGAAAAAGAAAATAAAATACAATATACATAGCCTTCGACTTTTATTTCCATCATAAAAAAATATTATAATTTAATAAACAAATTATTGTGCAGGGCATTGAAAACTCGTTAAAGTTTACGAATATTAAGAAGAAACATTAAAAAATTTGATAAGAAAGAATAAATAAATTCAAAAATTTTAATTTATAAAATATCCAAAAAAAATTCTAACTATAGATAATATTATCACGCGCCAACTTATACAGTAACATCTTTACTTACACAATAACATCTCTAATACATAATTTTTTAACAAAAAAAAAAAAAAATATATATATATATATATATACATATATATATATTTTACAAAAAACATATTGTAAATTTCTATATGATACATTTTTAGATATACATACTAATAAAAATATCTAATTATATAAACAAATTTATCAGATTATTAAAATGAGCTAACTGAACGCGAAAGAATATTTTTTTTACAAAATTCATACTTACAACATTTCATTGTTGCACTTTTTCAATTGATTTCTTACTTAAAACTTTTGCGTTTGTTACTAAAACCTTTTAACTTATTTCTGTCATTCATTGGCTAAACATTTTCGCTATACATATTAACATTGTTGTTGTTTTGGTACAAAAGTAAATTGCGTGTTATGCGTATTTGGAAAGAAAAATTGTCTAAAAAATCTTTGTTTCTTTATAGGGAATTCTGAAGTGTGTCTTTCTTTTTATACATACTATTGTAGCAAATCATTGTTATTAAAGCAAAAAAATACCAAAGGAAAATAATTATAATTACTAATCTGAACTGTATATAATTTTAATTTTTTTATGAAAAACATTATGTTTTATACAATTTTATGAACTAACGGTTATTGAAAAAAAATTTAAATGTTTTATGAATATACTATTTTTGTTTTGAGGCACATGACAATAAAATTCAAGGGATTTTTTTCCTGTTTGAATACCTAAAAGTTATTTTTTGGTTTTATTTTATTTTCTTTATTTTATTTTATTTTTATATTATTCTTTTCCATTTTTTAATTTCTAATTATTTTTTACATTTTTTAACTGTTTTTTTATTATATTTGTTTAGTTAAAAAACTATCAAATATATACTTTTTTCAGTTTCGCGAACTATCTCATTATACTTGTATACATCTTTTTTCTTTCGTTATCTACATATATTTTTAGGTACGTCTTAAATTTTTTTCGTTATATTTTATTTTTTTTATTTTTTCCCCCTTTTGAACTTTTTTGAATTATTTTACTTATAATTTTGAGCAATGAGCTTTGCTCGATAAACAAATACATAAATAATAAAATTAAAAAAATAAAATTTTTTTTAAATCATTTTATATTTACTATCTACTCTGAAATTTTTTTAGTTTTCCTTTTTTAAGTTTTATTATTCTGTTTTTACTTTTTCCTTTAATCGAAATTTTAAAAAAATTGTTTGTTTTATTTCTTTATTTAATTTTAAAATTTTTTATATATATATATATTTTTTTTAAATCTTTTAAAACATGTTTTCATTTGTATGTTTTGGACATACAATTGCACAGTTTTCATATCAAATTGTATTTATCAGCAGCGTTGTAACGTAATTTTTCAGCGTGCAAAACTTGCTAAACTACTGCGTTGTTTCCAAGAAGCATTAATGTCTATTTTTTACAATTTGCATAGTCACACAACCACATATTTGCCATATTTGCTTTATGTATCTACAGAGCCATCTTATGGGGGTAATGATTAACTTTTTTTTTTTATTTATTTATAATAACAACTTTTTGGTTGTTTTTTTGTTTTCATTTTTGCTATGCATTTATTAACACCATAAAATATGTCTGTATGTATGTGTTATCACAAATAGGTACCTGCTATTTCCTTAGCCTATGAAGAAGCTGAATCTGATATTATGAAACGTCAGCCCAGGAATCCATTTTGTGATAAACTGGTAAATGAAAGGTAAAGTTATTTTGATGAGCTTCCGTTAAAATATGGAGCTTCTTTCGAATTTGCGAAAAAATCTGAACTCCGTAAAAAAAATATTCTAAAATATTTAAAATATCATTTGTACCTTCTACTATTTTTTGAATATAAAATCAATTTCAATTTAATATTAAGTCACCCGAATGCCTGATAAAAGCCTCTCCGCAACCCTATCCACTTACCAAAGAAGTACCTTATATATAATATCCCTATTTTAAGCGCTCCTAGTTAGTTACTTAACTCTCTCTCTCTTAAATATTTCCACTCGATACTTATAGTACCTTCACTCACTTTTCTATTATATTTAGTACTTAATTATATTGCCTATTCTTACCCACTTCCACTTTGCCACACATCAGTTTTTTTTTTTAATGCAACAAATGCATATTAAAATTTCTACAATTTATTTAATTATACAAAATATTATTTGTATTAAATACAAATACTGTATACAATAAGCCAATATATTTGAACTGCCATTTTCTTGTATTTTTACTAAAATGCATTTTATAAAAATTTCATATATAATAAAATTTCGAAAATCACTTTGGTAACGAAATTCTAAATCTTAGCAACAAAATTTTGGCATAAAACTGCAAAATTTAACTAAGGGTTAATGAAAGTCTTGCAAATTACCCATTTTCGGCATTATCAATTAAGGAAAAACTAAAATTTTTTTTGTAAAAATTTGCATACCAAATTTGCATTAAAAAAGCAAAGTACGTTGTCACGTATCTCCACGCGTACACAAATATAATTTATCTATTTCCACCAAATCTGGTTTTCTTTCTTCTAAAGTAATGTTTATCATAGTTAGTTGTCTATATAACATATTTATATATATTTATAAAATATATACTCTACTACTTCTTTAGACTAATAAATATATTAAGTTTATAAATTATATGGTGGAAGAAGTGCTTTCCAGACTTAATTTTTTACTTCTGTTTAAACTATAAAGACTTCCTTCGTATATCTACTTTAGCTTAAAAGTTAAAAATTACTATAAATTGTTCAGCTGAAAATTTTATATTTTCTTTAAATATTTATAATTACGCATGTTGGTGTGAGATATTTTTAAAATAATATATAAATTCTATATATACTATCTATAAATATTTGAAATGCATTATGTAATTTTCAGTTGAGAGACTTTTGAATGTCTATTAAAATAATAAATTTACCTTCTTAATTCTATAACATCTATGTATATTCTGAAACTTAATTTCCCAAATCGATTTTCCATTAAAGTCTCTCCTATCCTTTTACATACTTAATTGGGGCTTAACCGCCTAAGCGCCTCTCTTATCTTCAACGGCTACATAAATATGTACTACAAAATTTCGCCAATTTTCGGCCTTAGGAATTATTTCATTTAACAATTTTAATTAAATCTATACTTGAGAACCAAAATCTATACGTTGTTTACTCTAAAAGGTTATTTCAGATTATTATTATTATTATTTTTTTTTTCAAAATCAAATATCTAGATAACGGTTAGATCTATAGAAGCTAAAAGCTTAAATAACTAAAATAAAATAAAAATATTAAAACCGTTTTCCGTTCTTCGCGTTCCATATCTTGAAGTTTTTGAGTTGCTAAATTAGAATATAAAAGAAATTCAAATTGCGAAAGTTCCAAAAACTACACTGAAAGAAATGGTGCTAGTAAAATCAACAAATCGGTTCTGTTGTTCTTGACTTAACGGAGATTCGGTGAAATTGATCGAATTATGGTTAATTCGACCGAGTTCCTTGTCAGGCGAACAAATTAGTTTAGTCATTTCAACAGAAGAGAAATTGTCGCTAGCAATCTAACTGATTTTTCTGTTAACACAACTGATCTTACAGGTCATTTCAACGGCGATCAACTGTCAATACATGAGCAAATTTTAAAGAGAATTTTACGCTCACTGCGCTCTCTACTTTGTACTTATGACTTGTTAAAAAAAAACACACCAAAGTAAGAAAACCATCTAATCAAAAAAACAAACAAAATGGGAAAAGAATAAAAAACTAGTTTTTCAGTTATCAGTACAAAACCAAAAAACCCTTTTTTGAATATACTGTGCAAAAAATTATGAGATACCGGGACACCTATTTATCGGGTACAATTTTGCAACTTCTCGTCCAAGCGAAATGTAAAATTGTGCCCACTTGTTGCAAAAGTTTTGATTGAACGAACAGGATTTTTCCAAAGTTAGTAACATTTTTTTCAAGTTTTTATGAATTTTCACTCGCGTGAACGAATCTAATAAGATAATAAAAAAACATCCGTTTTTAATGTTGATGTTTCCGACAAAATAGAAGCTTGAGTTGTTTTGGAATCGTTTCAACTTAAAGTGTTACGAAAATTAAACTTGCCGAATTACATGTAAAGTTACTTCAGTTGTGAATTACCTTCCTGCGATTTGATCCTTACTTTTCTATAACTTACAAGTTCCCTTTTAAAAATGTTACGTCAAACATTTATACTACAAGTTTGGTTCGAAACAATCAAGTGTGGCAACTACATGCGAGAGAAGAAATTGAGAATGAGCTGAGCTGCAACTGAGGAATTGAGAATCAGTTTTGTGACTACTATTTTCATTTCTATATTCAAATGTATGTATATGTAGCAAGCATGTGTATTTATGTATTCACATATTTACGTATTTATATGGCGGCCGCCGTGGTGTGATGGTAGCGTGCTCCGCCTACCAAACCGAAGACCCTGGGTTCACACCCCGGGAAAAGCAGCATCAAAATTTTAGAAACTCGCTTTTTCAATTAGAAAAAAAAAAATATACACTCCGAGTGTATTTATGCCATCAGTGAAAACTCATATGCCTTGTAGATGCCGTTCGGAGTCGGCATAAAACAAGTAGGTCGCTTTCCGCCAATTTGTAAGAAACATTAAAAAGCAGCACGACGCAAATTGGAAGAGAAGTTCGGCCTAAAACCTCTTCGGAGGTTATCGCGCCTTACATTTATTTATTTACATATATGGCAACATAGTTACTTTCATACAAAGCTGTCGCAACAACTTTTTTGTTCATTTGACTGCCAAAACGGTCAATTACGAATCAACTATTTGTGCGCAGTTGATTCACCATCTTGTTGCGATGGATAAAAATTGACAGGAATTTCGGTTGAATTGACCCGTATTTCTGTTGATTTTACCAGTATTTTTCTTTCAGTGTAACGATAATTAAAAACATCCCAAAAAGGCTTCATAACTTGTTCGAAGATTTTAGAAACTTTTCGAATGAATCCTTGCCTATGAATTTCGTGCAAAACCGCTTTTTTAATTAAATTATTCCATAATATCTTGGGAAAATATTAAAACCGAATATTGATAAAGTTTACTGTTTTTCGAAACTAGCAAAAAATATTTTTGAAGATTTTAGAACTTTTTCTAGATGGCATATTTATAGCTCATGCATTTCTGGTCAAAAACCGTCCCTAAGTCAGAAGTTTGTCCATGAAATCGAGTATTAGTAAAATGACCAAAAATGATCGGTGTTTTGCATGAAAATCCAGTTTCCAAGATATTTTTATATTAAATTCGAACAATTGAAGTGATCCAAAAAAAAAAAAGCATTTTTTAGGAATATATATTCTTTTTCGGCTTTAGAGACATTTGTTTTAGTCAAAATCAGTTCGTAACTCAGTAGTCTGCCCTGCTCGTAAAATCGAATATTACAGAAATTTCGAAGTTGGCCAAAAGAAAAAAAATTTTTTTTCGAAAGTTTCGGTTTATTTAACAGGAAAATCGAATTTTTTGAAGCATTGAAATTTTTTCGAAACTGTCACATGTGTACAGTAGTGAACAGAAGCACAGAAGCGGCAATTTTGTTTATCAAATTTTGTCAAATTATATTTATTTTTGATAATATAAGAAAAAACTTATGAATTTCGTACTTAAAACTAACCAAACCAATTTCAAAAACGCTTTCGAAAAAATTCGAAAAATTGAGAAAATGTTGCGAAAATTTCCATCTTTTTATTTGGAGCTATTTGGTTTTTTTTTGAGTATGCAGTTTTGTAGCCCAATCTACTTTAGTCTAACAAAATACAAAATTTGCATTGTATTTTGACAAAGTCTTTCCGAATAGTTTTTGCGATAAAAAAAATATTTACACTTTATATAGAGGAGAATCTAAAACACCCTCCGAAGGAAGTTGTCAAAAATCAATGCGTGTACTTTGTTAGACTAAAATTGATTGTGCTAAAAAGTTCGTACTCCCAAAAATTCAGCTAACTAAAAAAAAAAAAATCGAAATTTTTTGTAAATTTTTTTTAGATTGGTTTGCATGGTTTCAGTTAAAAATACATACATATATACTTTTTTTTTCTTTAAATATCAAGAGTAAAAAAATATCGAAAAGAAATTTGATTAAAATTTGCACTGCTCTTTTTCTTTGCTGTACTTGTCTCTTCCCTCTGATATCGTGAATTTTATATTGAGATGAGTATCATGCCTTTTTATTGCGATATTTTGAGCCATCCCTTATTTTTAGGGTGTTACTTGTTTTGTGAATATGGTCCACTAACGAAGGGTTTTGTCAATATATTGTATTTTTACCATTTTTTTTTGTTTGTTTTTGTTATATCAGCTGCAAAAGTTTGTTTCTTCTTGCAATTATATAAGATGTACATATCTGCTTTCGAACAATCTAGAACTGGAAATTAAGATTAAACCCCACCAAAAGGGAAGTTAAATTTTTTTCCTTCAAACGTAATTTTGTGTATTCTTCAACTTAATTCTCCAATTTTTAAGATTCTTGTTCAAGTAACTTTTCTTGGTAATTTAATTCTATTTTTTGTATTTTAACTATTTCTTAAGTCTGCATTTTTCTACATTAAATGATAAACTCGTAGTGCGCCCTCACTTGTTCGTCATCATCCTGTTGTTTACGAATCTAATTTAATTTTTTGTTTACGTTACAATAAATTAATTCAGTCATCAAATATTCCAGAAAACAAAAATCATCGTTACGTATGTGGTTGAGTAAAAAATAGAAAAAATCTATTCCTCATTGAAAAATTAAGTTTGAATTTAATTAGGATTAGTTAAATTGTGATTATTTTGAAATAATGTAATCGAATTCCAAATCGCACAGAATTAGTAAAACTTAGCTGAATTTAATGTTGTCGGTTCTTGAAGCTATATATGTACATATTTCTCCCAAACAACTAATATCGAAACACAGAAGACTTAACCCACAAATAAGAAAAAAACTAAATTAAAAAACAGAATAAAATAAGTGACAGGATCTCTCAGAACACTCTCACTCTTGCGCTTATTAAAAAAACACAAATAAACCAAATTTAGCAAAAAAAATTAACAGAATTAGTTAGTCATAAGTTGGATCACAAAAATCCAGAAACAATGAAACGAAACCACAATATATATGAGTACAATCCAAACAAAACTAGAAACTTCAAAATGTCTATTAGCAATTAAATAGTAGTATGAATTATTTCTGTCTATTCTATTAGCGTTTTCTTTACGAATATCCCAATGAAGTACTTTTTGCTAAACTATCTATATCTATAGCTAGTCTTAACTTAAGTTTTTATTTTACAAAAAAAAAAAGGAAAAAAAAATAAGATTTACTTTTTTATATTATATTAATTTCTTTTAAATACAATTTTACAATTAACTATTTAGCACTTCACTGCCCAATTTTGAATTAAACAAATACCCCATTTAGTTGATTTTAATATTATGTAAACTAATAGGTTTTGCTTCTCACTTATGATATACAATTTTTTTGAATTTTTTTTATTTTTATACTAATTAGTAAATATATATTCCTAATTTTTACCATTTTTCTTTTAATCTTATGTATTTACATATATTAACGAATTGCTTATAAAAATATTTTAATTTTCTTCTCGTTTAAAAACTCTGCATATGAATTTGTGTGTGTATGTATGCGTGCGTGTTTGAGTGCGCTAAATTTTCTGTGTCCGACCCCATATTAACATATGTACAAATTTTTAATAATCATCGCACTTGAACAACAACAACAAAAATTACAAACAAATCAATCAATCAAAAAAAATAATTAAAAATCAAAACAAATCTGTATTCTACAAAAATATAACTGTAATTATCGACGATCAGGTGCCAGCGATCTCACTCGCTTACGAGCAAGCCGAGAGCGACATTATGAAACGTCAACCCAGGGATCCCTATCGTGATAACTTGGTCAATCGCAGGTCAGGAAAACATAGCAAAACGAAATTAATAGCATAACATCAAACAAAAAAAAAACATAAAATTAAACTTTTTTATAAAATTTTAACAACTTCACTGTTAAAATTTTCGTTAACTGTATGTTGTTTCCTTTTTTCATTAATTGGAATGAAAACAAAAAAAAAAAAAAAAAAAAAAATAACCAAAAACTTGTTATTATATGCTAATTAGTGCTTTGTTAGAAACAAAAACATGTATGGTATTTGTTGTAGTTTTCAATTCAGTGTACCATAAATTCAATCCAATGACCTATTCTCTATACATACATACATACAATACATCACTCTTGTCATAATGACATTAATCCAAGACATATATATCCTACAATACATAAATGAATAGATACCTATATAGACATATATCTGTGGTTGTAAGCAATAAACGCCTAAGTGCCATGTAAAAAAAGAGGCGGCTATTTCTTGTGCCTTACCTTTTTAAAAAATCTTGCCTTAGTTCGTTCGTTATAAATTAACATGATATATTTGTAACATCCTAAAAAACAAGTAGCCGTATTAAGGTTTAAATTTTTGTTATCTAACGTAATCGTTCATACAGTTCTAATGTTAAATCACTTTTTACTTTCATTTTCTTATGAATAAAGTACCTTATACAAATAATTTTCGCACTAATATACTTTTAAGAATATACCAAGTACAGCTCTGACTATTGCGATGTTCCATGAGCAAATTTTCATAAATTTCAACTAGTTCATCAGCGACATCTGTTAACAAGATAGAAAAGAGCTGCATAAGTGTCAAAGTCACAGTGACAGCTTAAGTCATATCCCTTGACATAGCACTTGGACGACTTTTGTCTTCTCTGTTTCACAAGCTAAATGTCGAAATGAATCTTTCCAAAATACAATGATAATTCTTACGTTATGTATAAGCTCTGCGGGTAAGGCTCCCTATTAGAAAAACCGTGTAGCTCAGCACAGCTGCCACTACACTGTAGGGAAAACAAGTGCGCTGATGGTACATTCGAAACAACTACAAGTTTGTCTATTTAATGCTTTCAACAGTCGAATTTAACGTGGCTATGTCCTAGGCGGTGGAAATTGTCCCCGCTTCATTATCCTTTCTGTAGTTCCGAACGAAATACAAATTTCAACTTCAGAACTAGTTCTTTTGTTGGCACTTTTTCGATAGATCCCAACTAGCTAAAAAATGGTTAGTATCGATTTATTCCGTTTATTGGTACTATTTCGTTAGTTCCAAACTAGTGGAAAAATTTCCAGTTTGGATCTATTTCTTTTGTTGGTTCTGAACCCGAAGGATATTCAACACGTAGTTTCTAATACGATTTTATCAGATTTTTCGATAGTTTCGAACCACTCCATAAATACCCGCATTTGAAATATCAACTCCAATTTTACCATACATCTGATCCAGCGAAATTTTGAAATATTTTAGCCGGTTCCTCGTCCCACAGATTATTATATGTATATTTGTTGATAGCATATTTATAAAATTTGTGTAAAATGTTAAATGTGAAACCCCAAAATCCATTTTTGAATTACCGAAAATCTAGTTACTATCGAACTAGTGCTTTTTTTTACTACTTTAGATCTAGTTGTGAACCAGAAATTTGTATCACTAGTTTCCAACTTCCCTACAGATAGGCATAAGAATTCTTATACCCCTTGTGATAGACACAATCCCCGTCTATATACATTATATGTGACCCGGTCTATGAAAAGGTGGCTTATGACTAAAAAAAAAACCAGCTGTTTCTCGCAATTTCTTTTTTGAGTCATAAGCCACCTTTTCATAGACCGGGTCACATATGCGCTTTTAAATGTCTTGAGAAATATCCACCAATGAAGCTAGATAATGGGCAGGTACAGATTGAGTACACTCAGAAAAAAAACACCTGAAATGAGAAAATAATTTACGAAACAAATTTTCTTACAAATGAGGAAAATTTCGATTCATCAGTGAGAATTTCTGATTCTTGTACATTTCTTTAAACAAATTTTTCCACATTTAAGAAAATGATTCCCATAAGCAAGAGAAAATAACATCTCAGTTTTTGAGAAAATTACTAGTCTAGATTAAGGGAAGCGTTTCTATGGCGCAAAATCAATCTCATTTTTTATTAGTTTTCAGGAATTTTCAAGTTCATTTTCTTTTTGAGGATATCTCGCCACTGCTAGAACAACAGTATAAACTCATTATTTGATTGGCGTGGTTCCCAAATACAAAGGCATTCACAATGAATAAATTTCACACACCATACATGCATACCCTAAAACTTCTAAACTAAAAAAAAAAAAAAAAACAAAAAAAAAACAATTTCCAAAAACTATTCTAAATCATATTTTATCTGTTTTTGCATCCATAAATTTCAAATTTCTTGACGTAATTTTTTTTCATAATTGCATCTTTATTGAATGCTAAATTTCGAATTGGTCTATGTGTTTTACCTTTCCACAATTGTATTAACTAATTGAAATAAAGTAGACTTTTGTTTATAGCATACACTAATATCTCCAAAATCCCTACAATATTTGAAAATTCGAAATCTCTTACAAAATTTCCATTCCCATTTAAACCATTTCCTAATACTATGTACAAACACAAATTGACAATTTATACCATTTGGGCAATTTATTACGCAATTTATCATATATTAAATTGTAATAATAAATTGCCAATTTAAAAAAAAAAATCGTAATAAATTGTTTTAAACTGCAAATGCAGCCTTGCAAAGTGTATTTATTGAGTAGATTTAAACGTCACTTACGCATGGCTTAACTACATGGTTGGCTCATCTCATCAATTGATTTTATTTTTTTCATTTCACTGGGGTAGGGATTGTCAAAAGAGGATGGCAAACTCAAAACGAAACCAAAACATTGAACACATTATCTTACAACACACAAAAATTTCAAAGTTTTATGTTTTCATTCTACTCCATTCGCCTAATACCAACACGCACATTTTGACAGTCTGAACAAAGGCATGTTGTTGCTGTATAGCTGAGCCAACCAGCTATCAGATTACTATTGTGTAAGCTAAATTGAGTTGTATGAACACCACTCAATTTAAATGGAAATTGCCTCAATTTATTTTTCTGTTTGTACATAGTATACATTTTTTTTTATATAATTGGTAAATTGTATCATTTGACGCGAATAGTGCTTAGTTGAATAAAAGATAGAAAATATTTCAAATTTACAAAAAAAAAGGAGTTCAGGATTTTAGGCAAATGGCCTAGAGCATTGCATTGCAAACGTGTGTAGGATATTTTTTACAATACACTAACAAAGTACACGGCTATGCATTTGCTACGTCATTGCAAATACGCAACATCAAAAACTGTAACTTATTTTTTGAATACTGAATAACAAATCAGCATATGTTAATAGAACACAAATGTGGAAAAAAAGTTGAAAATGAAAAAGGTTACTCACGATCCTTAGCGTATATTTGACATGACAACGTTTCTAACGTCAAATACACAAAATTCTGAACTTCCTTAATAGTTATTGAAAGCCGCACCCGCAGTGTTCCTGAATCAGGTAGAAGTTCAGCAACACATAAAACAAAAACAAAGATCGTAACTTCGCTCGATTAACAATTCCATCAAAAAAATCCACTTTTATCAAAATCAAATCGTCCCTCTTTCGAGATACGGAGGTCAAACGCCTTGCTGCAATGGATAGCACTGAAGCTATTTTAATTAAAAATGTTGGTTATTATTTTCTGTTCAGTACAATTCCGTATTCGGATACATCAAAGAAGACGGCTTGTCTAATTTTGATAAATTTTTATTCTGGTTGTGTAATTGTTAACTAGACAAGTTACATTTTTAGTTTTAATGATATGTTTTGGTGACCTTTTAGCTCATTCAGGAACAGTCTGTATTAACGTAAAGTTAGCATAACTGAACTTTAAAGCATACAAATTGTTATAAATAATTAGTTAAAAGTAGTTTATGCACATAAAATGTTTCATATTAGAATTTAGCGTTAGTCTTGTTGGAATTTAGCGCTAAAATGGCTTGAGTTGTTTTGAAATATTTATAAAAAAAAAAAAATACAGCTCTTCCGAATAAAAAAAAAAATGCCCAGTTGGAATACATTCTTCCATGTTGTTCAAGTCCCTGCGGTAAAAAATGTTTGTTAGAAATTTATTTAAAAATGTGCTGTTTCGTTGCTTTTTCTACGCTAAGCAGCTTATACGCCATCAATGGATCCACCAAGGCGAACTTATACAAGGTGATAGAAAATTTAGCCCAATTCACCGTGGACCAGAATATCAAATCAAGAGAAAATTGGCGTCGATTTCGTTTCCCTGACATCCTTCTGTACCAAATTTAGTCTGGAAAATTGCAAGAACAAGCAATCAGCTGATGGGATAACACCACCTTGTACTGACTTCGCCTTGAGATCTACATAGCTTAGTTAATTCGCTGAGTTAAAAAAACAAGTAGAAAAACTAAAGCACTTTCAGTGTACACGTTAAAACTGAAAATATATAACACGAAATTGAGGAAATGATTTTTGTTTTGTTTTTATAAAAAAAAAAAACGCAACCAAACATGTGTGCGGTGTATGAAAATTCTAGTAGTTCTTCAATTACACACCGATGCGACGTATATTTAGTATAAGTGTTGTCTCTGAAACGTTTTGCATTACGCTCTTTAAGGCTTTGCATGATTCTATGTTTACTATATCTAACTTCGCTAAAATTCATATGCTTTTTGGCATCAAATCCAAATAGTTTGCATAATTTTTTTTTCGAAAGCTTAGGGCGAAATCACAGAACATTTCTAAACACGTTTTTTTTTACATTTAAGGCGAAGACAAAGCGAATTCAATCTAATTCGCCATGGAAAAGAATGTCAAGGGAAAATAAAATTAGCATTGATTTCGATTAACTGTCACCTTGTTGTACCAAGGCTTTGCTTGGACATTCTCATGAATAAGCAATTAGCTCATGGGATCACCTTGTACTGAATTCGCTTTGCATTTAATTGCCTTAAATATGTAGTAGCAAACAAAATTAAAATATGTTCAGGCAGGAACTGTCATCAAAATTTAAGAAACAAGTTTTTTTTTAATTAGAAGAAAATGTATCAAAGCTGGGTCGCCCCTCTGCAGTGATTTGGCAAGCACTCCGAGTGTATTTCTGCCATAAAAGCTTTTTAGTGAAAACTCATCTTCCGATCAGATGACGTTAGGAGTCGGCATAAAACATGTCCCCTCCCGCCAATGTGCAAGAGCACGACGCAAATTGAAAAGAAGCTCCGCTTAACATCTCTTCGGAGGTTATCGCGCCTTACATTTATTTATTTACGGTCACCCTGTGTTGGTGAAAACGCAAATGTAGCTATCTGAACGATTTTTATCCTCCAGTTAAATTCTAACTTAACTAGAAATGGTGAGATCGGTCATAAAATAGTAACAATATTTCCGTTATCTGGCTTGAACATATTGTTTGGCAAAACGTGTCACTAGTATTTTTTATTTCCACGACAATTTTAATCTTAAAAAGATTTTTTTTGACTGTCACATTTTCGACTATTACACCAACGAAAGTTCTTTCTGTAATTCTCAATTAATTTATGAAAATAAATTTGTTTAATTTTTGAACTTTGAAAACAATTTTTTTTTGTTTCTTTTATTTTTATGTTTTTTATTCATATGGGGCATAAGCTTGTTTGGGTCATGGTGGAATAACCAGGTGAAGTAAGCCGTCAATTGTCTTGCTCTAAATTCTTCTTTGTCGTGTCATTCGGCTATCTGAAATTTTTTCACCGATGTTGTCCCCGAAAAAGTGTTGCTTTTTGCATTTTTCAGGAGTAAAATATGCCACTTTTAGTATTTTTTTCACATAAACTATTAGGTGAATATCGATGGACCTTTACTGGATTTAATTACAGAAATTCATCATTTAGCGTATCTTTGGTGTTGGCTTACGTGATAAACTAATACTTCCATATTTTTGATATCATTATATACAGATGTGTAATTTGTTCCCAAAAAATTGAAAAAGGTCTTTGTTAAAACAAACTATTTGCATTCACGTCATATTCAACCAAGGATCTTCCCCTGTACAGTACTACTGAATACTTTCGAAGAATGTTTTCCTCATTCCTTCAAGAACCAAAATTGTCGTATTATACCTTATTTTGAAAAAACTTCGCCTAAACAGAGGTATCATAAACATACAAAAAATTGTAACTCACTGTTGCTGTTTGGCCCTAAAAATTAGAACACTAAAATGAGAGGAATGTTACATTTAAGGATTGTAATTTAGAATATATGAATCCAGCTCGCTTCGGATCAGCATATTATGGTTCTAGGCCGAACGCCTCTGGGCTAGTCTATCCCCTGATATATTTTGGTAAATAATAACTTGGTAACATTAGTAATACATCATGAATTGAACTGTCAAGAATTTTTGGGGGATCTTCTGATTAAGTTTGTTATTATATATTAGAAGAGCATATGTTTTAATACCGACTTTTAACGACAAATCAATAAAGCAGATGAACATGTCAATGAATTTTAAGGGACGGAAACATTTAAGACTATCACGATCACTTACAAGTGTGACTGTAAAACTTTTCATCGAACCCGAAACCCATTTAAGTTCCGCCAAAGGCAGAAAAGTTCAACTAAATAACTGACGTACATATGTACTTTATATGAATAATACATGTTTCTTTTATGTATGTGTTCTTTTATGTTTTTTTTATTCTATCCTAAAAGTAATGTAAACTTACACTGGTCCTTTGTTTCATATATTCCTTTGTATTCAATTTTGCATTGGCGTTAGGTGGCACTGATACGTTGAAAAAAGCAATTTCTGTAAGGCTTTCGTAGCAAAGTATTTATTTTTCTACTCCTATTTTTTCAAAGCGTGTAAAAATTGTACCCTCTCTGACCGTCGAAAATACATCACTACCGTTTCAGATAGCGCACATCTTCTGTCCTTTTTTATTTACTTCACCTGGTGATTCCACCATGGTTTGGGTGATCCAAAAAGTTTACATATTTCTATCATCAATTCAGCATACAGCAGCAAATAAAAAATTGAAAAGAAAATTTTTTTTTCCAATTTCGTAGGTTAAATGCTTTTTTTAAGTTCTATATATTTTACCAAACTCAAAAATGCGTGAAAGGCAGATCACGTTAGCACCACACCACTGCGGTTTGATGTTCGTATTTGGCATTACTCAATACAACGAGCAACAGCGTTTACTCCATAATTAATTTTGATATCACTCCGAAAAGAGTATTACTTTACAATTACGCCAGACCTTTTCACATTGTATTAATGCTAAATTTGAATGTACACCAAAATTAGTTCTGACATTACTCGGAAAAGTGTTAAACTGCATTTTTGTGTGTGTGCTATTTTCGTGCTCGCTGCTGTATTTGCTTGCGACTTGGTGGTTTTTAGAACTAATACAGGTGTCCTTTTGTAACTCGGCTATAAGACAACTCCGTTTATATTATGAAAAATGTTAGTAAGAATATTTATTCAACTAATTTGATTTCACTATAAAGCACAAAATTACGTTTTTGGGTCATCCTAAAAATATGTCATATATTTACATTAGGGCTGCGAACTGCATCCGGATTTTTCAACTATCCGGATAAACCGGATATCCCAATAACCGGATAGCTAAGCAAAAAATTCGGCTATCCGGATATTCGGATGCATAAATGGGAAATCCGGTTATCCGCTGTTCGGCTATCCGGTTAGGTAAACGGAAAATCCGGATATCCGTATGTCCGGATACTGGAATATAAAAATTGAATATCTGCATATCAGAATTGAACGAAGCAAACATCGAAAAATTATTCACAAAATATGTTTGTAGATTATTAAATTAACGTCAAAAATTAAAAAGCTACAAGTTTACAAACAAGTGAAAATAAGAACAGTGCCATTTGTTTATATTGTGAAAAAACGCTGTTAGTTGATTTAAATGCCCCACGAATTTATTGTTATTAGTGTTAAATAAACATACATGGTACATAAATTTGTTGCTTTCACTGGATATCCAAAAATACGGTTATTAACCGGATTTCCATGCCGTCCGGATTTTATCCGTGTCAACGGATATCCGTATGGATATCCGGATATTCGAATATGCGGATAGTCCCAGCCCTAATTTACATACATTGCTATCTATTACAACTGCGGTCATCTCTTTATTTCTTTTTTATTCGTTTTCACTGATGTATTTACAAATATATATTTTTTATTGCTTACAGAATTAAAAAGTAATAATTCAAGATTTTAGTGCTAACATATGGTTGTATGTCTGGTTACTTATTGTGTATATATATACTTTTTGTCAATGTATTTATTAGTTTTGCTTGCAAATATTTGTATATAAGTGTATATGATTGTTTCTACTTCTTGTAATATTTGTATATAATTTTTTTTATAATAATTAGAAGTATTTTTAAAGTCAAATGTTAATCTTAGTTGAACTTCATCTTATTTTCTAGTTTGTTGTTGGTTTGGTTCGTTATGCTTAGTTTAAGTATTTAGTCTATTAGTTGACAATGCACACTAGAACAAATTAAACAATTATGTATTAAAACAAACAAAAAAACTGCTTTGCTTTTCTCGCACTTAAATTGTGCTCAAAATGCATTACAAATCTCAAATTCATGCTAACCTATTACCACTTCCCACTTCCGCTCATAACTCGCATTTCTATAAATTATATTTAGTATTAAAAATGCCGCACAATGCACTTTGTTTAAATATTCCTGACGCTGAATTCATGCTCATTTTGCCTAAAAAAAAAGCTTAATAATGCAGCCAACTTCACTCTTCACTTGCTTCTTGTTCATTGTAGTTATTGCTATAAAATTTAGAGAAAGTTTGGATTATTATTAATAAAAATTATTTTTTAACTAAGTTTTACACACAGTTTTGAAATTAATCCGAATAGCATTTTTTCAAAATTTTTTTGTAAATAAAAAAATTTGCATTAAATATAAAAAAGTAATTAAAGTAGAGACTTCAAACAACTTAGTAACTTTCACTTCTAATCAGTTAGATTCTATATAGTTAACCCGCTCCGCCATGCCTGTAACTAAATCAAATTAAAAATACAAAACTACTTTTATAAAAAAAAATCTATAAAATAAATGTACAAAAAGTTTATAATTTATTTTACATATTTTGTACATATGTTTGCAAAAAAAAAACAAAAACAAGCCAACTGCTGTACGAGCAAAGATCTTATTTTAGTTAAATTAACTTAATTGTAGAACTTTCTTATTCTATATACATTTTTGTATATATTTTTTTTAAATAAGAAAAACCAAATCAAGTGATATGCTAAAAATGTTTAAGATGAGAAAACGGTCTCACAAATAAAAAAAATATATTTTTAAAAAACTTAAGCAAAAAAAAATTTTGCCAAAAAACATTAAAAATAAAAAAAAAAAAATAAACAAAAAAAAAACAAAAAACAGTGTACATACATTGGAGCAAAAAAAAAAAAAAACAAAAAAAAACAATTTAAAATATTAAGAAAAAGTTAGTTCCGTTTCTATAAATAGGAAGCAAAATAAGCAAACAAGTTATTAGAATTAACCGCCAACAACAAAACGTAGCATTGGGACAAGCTAACATACAAAGTAATACTGTCCAAAAAATAAATCTACATCTGGGAAAAGTTGCAGAACAACAAAGGCATAGCTTTGGCAGAATGTATTTGTGAAACAGTTCAATTATCGCAGGAGCAAAGGTTCGAGTCTCACTGCTGAGAGAAAAGGCTTTGAAGAGATGCACAAGGTATAATCGTACCGTCCTGATGTCACATTGTTTAAATTTTTCCCAAACTATGAAATAAATAAAAAAAAACTATCAAAAAAATAATAAAATAATAAAACTGCAATTTAGATTAAATTTAAATAAAACAAATAAATGTAAAAAAAAAAGATTTTTAAAAGAAATCAATGTCAAAAAGTAAAATAAAAATAAATATATAAAACAAAACCTAAAATTTTTTAGAATATGGAATCAAAAAAGATAAATTCGGCCTAAAAAAAATAAAATAGTTATTGTGCTTCTGGGAATAAGATAAAAAACTTTAAAAGCGTACAAAAAGTGAAAAAAATTAATTTATAAAAGCATGTATAAAAAAATAAGTGACAAGAAACAAAAGTCAAAGAAAACAACTAACAAAAGTTTAATTAAAAAAAATTTTAATAAAAGAAAAGAAAGCAATATTGTAAAAAGAGAAACAAGTAAAAATTATATTTTACAATTCGAACAAAAAGGTTAATTTAAAATATGTTTATGTAAAAAAAACAAGTTAATTAAAAAAGGCTACAAAATTGACTTAAATGAAAAAATTACAAGTAACAAAAAAAAAACAAGTAAGGAAGGCTAAGTTCGGGTGTAACCGAACATTACATACTTAGCTGCCAAATTACAGCTTGCAAAACTTTTAAATTACCTGCTTTTTAAAGTGAGCGGTGCCACGGCCCAAATTTTACTAATTTTCTATTTTGCGTCATAAGGTCAACCCACCTATCAAGTTTCATCGTTTTATCCGTCTTTGGTAATCAATTATCGCACTTTTTCGGTTTTCCGAAATTTTCGGTATCGAAAACGTGGACGTGGTTATAGTCCGATTTCGTTCATTTTAAATCTGAGATGAGTGCCCAGGAACTTGCAAACCAAATTTCATTAAGATACCTCAAAATTTACTCAAGTTTTCGTGTTTACGGACAGACGGACGGACGGATGGACATGGCTAAATGAATTTCCTTTTTCTCCCAGAAGACTATATCTATCTCGATTAGTTTTTGCCGTTACGGGGTACCGTTATGCGAACAAAATTAATATACTCTGTGAGCTCTGCTCAGCTGAGTCTAATAAAAGGCAAAAGTAAAAACAAGATACTATAATAGTGTTTAAAAAAAATGCGTTTGTTCTTGCAAAAATTCTAACAAAAATGCATTATATGTATGTATGTACTAGAGGTTTACGCCGATCACTTTATAGGCGGCGGCGGCGTAGGATCTATTATATACCGGCGGCGGCGGCGTGGGCGGCGCGCCGACATACGCCGGTGTTCTTACTTTAAAAAGCTTGATTTTTCTATTTAAAAAAAGTATTTAGGAAAGGTTTTATTTGTATGTATTTAAGGAAATCAAAGTTTTGGGCATTTCGGAAAGATCCGGGGTTTTTGCCTCAAAAACTCGCAGATCGTTCAAAAATTCTCAGGAGTAGCTCTTTGCGGAGGGATTGTCCCTCGTTCACTTACTCCAGACAGGCTTCGAACCTAACCCCGGTCTTTGGAATTGGTACTGCTGCGTCTGCTGAAAAGAAATAGAGATACATTAAATGGTCACACTTTTTTCTGTATATCTCGTGCAAAGCGTAGTTTCACCTGGGGTTAACTCCTAATCGCGAACACGATTTCTTTAAATCATTTGTGGCTCCTTGGCGGTCACGCACAAAGGCGACTTACGGTTGCTATTCATGGTCTATTAATATTCATGACTCTCGTGGCACAGGGCACATCCAGTTTTTTCGAGCTATAATTCCCGATGATTAGGAGCTACAATTCCCGATGTGCGAACAGTAGCAATCCCGACCACCAGTCGCTACGACGCCGCCTGACCCTCACAATATGCTAGCACAGAAGCTATAGGACTGCGACTTCGAACTCATATGTACCTTCGTCGACGTCACTTTGCTAAAGGCTCTAGGTGTTGTTCCGAAGACTTTCTAATGGATGTTTTTGTCGCGCTATGCTGCCGAGATATACCAGAGAAACACCTTGAAACGTTAGGGAGTAACTATTCGGCCAAGGTTGCCGCCCTCGAAATCATAAGCAGTGGATGTCATTGCGTAACTCATGGGTGAAAATCGTATAATTCTCGGCGCATTTACATAATTAAAATTTTACAAGGACCCTGTATAAAATTTTTAAAACGTAGACCAAAGTTTGCAGACGTTTGTGTTCACAACATTGATTTCAATAGTCTTCGTTAAATCAAACCGATATTTTAGAATGGATGACCGCGTAGCTTCAGTTTTCAGACTAGTTCAACTGTCCACTACGTTAGGGTAGTCGCACACACGGTCATTAGTTCGAAGTCTTGGGAACGCTTTTGCTTCACCACTTTGAGTGTTCTTGCGAAGGACAAAGCCTCACCTGGTAAATATATGTGCCTACGTATTCACATTTGTAAAAGGAGCCTTAACGCGTAGGTTATATTGAAACTTGGTTGGTAGGCTATACACAATGTTATTCACTCCAAGGGACTAGTTTTGCATAAGGGCCGCCAACTTTAGGAAATGTCAAACCGGGAAACTTGGGTGTTGAAGGATGAAGTGTGAAAATCAAAATAAACATTTGAGACGCTATTGTATAGTTTCACAAATAAACAACAGGTTTTTAAATGTAAGCCAAAGTGATCTTTCAACCCATTCTCATACGTACATATATCCTCAACTTAAGTAAGAGGTAAAAATCATTTCAAAGGAGTGTTTATACCCCTAGAACCTATTAAAGGATTTTGCATCACTGATTTAGCTTATTCTTTCAACCAGTCGCAATATACATTTTTTTTTTTTTAATCGGCACCTTTTTTATGTATTTTGTTTTTTTTTTTAATATTTTTGACATTCGGCGGCGGCGTGCGAAAAACGACTAAAATCGGCGGCGGCGTTTATCGGCGGCGGCGTTTATCGGCGGCGTATATCTCTAGTATGTACATATAAAAAAACTAAAAACATGTTCAATGAAAGGAAAAGACTTAAAACATCAATTACACTAAAAACGAAGATCAAAAACAAAATAAAAACGTGTTTAGTTAAAAAACAAACGGTATGGAAAAAGAATAGAATGCCAATGAAAGATTGAGGTTTAGGAAATAAGTGTAAAAATGCTTAATTATAATATCTAATAGGAAAAAAACATTTTAATTAAAAGATAATAAGTTTACAGATTTTATGTGGTCCAGCATTTAAATAAAAAAAAAATTAAAATTAAGCAAAGTAAAAATAAAATTAAAAAATGGATTTTAAAAGTAAATGAAAGCAATATATAAACAAAATAAGATAGAACAAAATTTGAAAATTAATCAAAACAAACCAAACGAATATTAATTTTAAATGATAATTTAAATTAAAACCAAAGACAAAACGAGAAGGAAAAGTGAGAAAAAATAAATAAATAATTAACAAATTTAAACTAAAAACAGTATAAAAATTAGTTTAAAACTTTAAAATAATTTTTTTTTTAATGTGGTTTATAAACAAGCGATCAATAATTAACGGTTTTTAAAACTGAGAACCGATCAAATTTAAGTAAAAAATATGGAAAAAGTAACAAAAAATTTTAATTAATACAAATATCACAACAAGGTCTAAGAAAATTAAGAAAAGGTGCACAAAAAAAAAAATAAAAATAAAAAACTTCAAAAAAAAAAAAAAACCTATATTTTGTAATATAGAACTAAAAAATAAGTCGTTTTTACTTAATTAAAAAGAAGAAATTTTCAAATTATTAACAAAATAAAAAACACAAAAAAAGAAAAAGTTTAAATTTTATGCACAAAATTCCTGCTTGCTTAATTAAATGACATGCATTCAAATTTCCAATAACAAACGCTATATATTTTTTATATTCTTTATGAATTTGGGGTAAATTAAGCTTTTTTTTAAGAAAATAAAACAGCGTTCATCCCTTTTTTAATTTAAATGTGTCGTACTATTTTGATCCAATACGAAATATTTGCATCACCTTTGACATGCACAGCAGTTGACTAACGTTTTTACAGCAAGCATTTCAAGTAGTTAATTCTAACCAAAAATAACAACATCCCACTTTCTTCCCATCCCCATAAATATGTATGTACGTATTTTAACATTTATTTACATACATTTTAAATACAATTGATGTACAATTTAGTAATTTTTATTTCTTTTTTATTTATTTGCTTTTGAAATAACTATAAAATAAATATAGATTGATTTCGATGGCATATGGTCAAATTGGTATGATCCAAGCTGCTGCCGGTTTCTTCGTATATTTTGTCATTATGGCTGAAAATGGTTTCTTACCAATGACATTATTTGGCATACGTAAGATGTGGGATTCAAAGGCTGTCAACGATTTAACCGATTCATATGGACAGGAATGGGTAAGTTTTTTTTTTTGGTATGAAAATTGGATAATTGGGCTGACGATAGCGTAGAACCTAGAAGGGCTGCCATAAAACTTTTATACTTTTTGTATAGAGAATACTGCATATAGTTTGCTGCTATGAAAAAAAGTTTCAAAATTTCCATTTCAGCAAAGCTTAAAGCTTAATAAACCATTAGAAAAATTTTACTTTTCCATCCCCGAAAAAAAATTTCGCGAAAACCATTTTAAAGTGAATTTAAATTTGCTAAATTTTTCAATGTATTCCCGGTTCAATCAACCCGAAATCAAACCAATTTGCCGTGCAAAAGAACGACAAGTCAAGTCAAGTTAATTTCGACACAAAGGCGTTGTATGGAAAATATCAAGAAGACCCAAGCAGCTGATGGGATAATACCAAGGCGAATCCATACCAGGTCGTGGCAAAGCGAATTCAACCAATTTGCCGCGCAGAAGAATGTCAAGTCAAAAGAAAATTTTCATTTCAAATTTTGATTAACTGACATATTGTTGTACAAGGCGTTATATGGAAAATAATCAAGAAGAAGCAATCAGCTGTTGGGATAACAACACCTGGTACTGAATTCGCCTTGGATAATACCACCTGGTACTTAACTCGCTTTTGCTTAGACCTTCGTTGCAGCGAATGAGATTGCATAGGCAAACCTCGCCGGCGAGTTTTAAGCATATCGTCGTACATATGACACGTTGGGCCGATGTGAACTTGCTGCCAATTAACGTTGTATAATTTTTGGGCGAAGAAAATTCACAGCAAATTTTTGGCGACTAAGAATTCACTGGGGAACATCTCTGGCGAAGTTTTTTGGATGATGCGGTGATTTTGAAGTTTTTTTTGTGCAAATGGAATTTGTTGGCTGGTTTTGAGGGTGAATCTTGATCTATTTTAGGCTGTTTTATGGATGAGAATTTATTATCGAGTTTGCTGGCGAACTTTATGTGTGTTTTTAAACGAATAAAAATTGGCTGACTCGCTTTAGGGAAGTTTTTCCCGCAAATGGAAATTCATTGGCAAACTTAAGGCGAATTCGCCCCCGAACTGAAGGCATACTTTTGGGCGAACAAAGTTTTTGGGTCAATGCGAATTTATTGGCACATCTTTTTTTTTTTATCTATTTTTGAACTTATGAAGAATTTTATAGCGAAGTTTGAACAAGTGAATAGGCAATCACGAATTTGCGGCGAATTTTCTGGCGAAATTTCGTTTTAACTGACATCTTGTTGTACTAAGGCGTTGCTTGGAAACTATCAAGAAGAAGTAATCAGCTGATGGGATAACACCACCTTGTACTGAATTTGCCCTAGCACATTTTGGACTATTTTTAGACTAATACAGATTTTGCTGGCGAGTCTTGAACAAGTTTATCAATAAAAACGAATTTTGCGAATGGAAATTGATTGTCATATTTAATGATGAATTCCGCATCTGAGACAAATTTTTGGGCGAATAGAAAATCGCTTGTGAATTTTAGGCGAATGCAAATATCTAAATTAATAGCAAAATGTTCAATAATAATAAATAATTGAATAATTTTAATTGATTTAATTTGTTTTTGTTCCTTTCAGACCTACCGCGATCGTAAGACACTTGAATACACTTGCCATACCGCTTTCTTCGTATCGATTGTGGTTGTACAATGGGCGGATTTGATCATCTGTAAGACACGACGAAATTCCGTCTTCCAGCAGGGCATGCGAAATTGGGCATTAAACTTTGGTCTAGTGTTCGAGACGGTGTTGGCAGCCTTCCTGTCGTATTGCCCTGGCATGGACAAGGGTCTGCGCATGTATCCACTGAAGTGAGTAAATTAAATAAAAAATGTTGAATATAGAACGACTTGGCTGTGACTGAAATGACCGAAATAAAACTTTTAGCCATGGTAGTTCAGTTTCGGTTTGCTTTTAATTTTTGGGCAATTTTTGTATTCCTACTGTATAAAGTAGTGGTTTCAGCCTTTACAATTGTTATACGAACGTTCTTTACTAATCAGCAAATATAACTTACCATTTTTTCCTCACTCTTTTTGCAGATTCGTTTGGTGGTTGCCAGCCATTCCATTTATGTTGTCTATCTTCATCTATGATGAAATTCGTCGATTCTATTTGCGTCGAAATCCCGGTGGCTGGTTGGAACAAGAAACGTACTATTAAGCTGTATGTTCATTTATACATCAACAACAAAAACAAAAGAAAATTTGCGACAACAAAAACACAATAGGAAACGCATTTTCAGTAATAAAAAAGAAAACAAATTGAAAATACAACAACAACAAATTATATATAAAATTTTCGAAACAAATGCGAAGACAAAAGACGAATGCGCGCAGTGGTCGTGGAATGGTGGCAAAAGAAATAACACAAAAAAAAAACAAAAACAACGATAGCAGCAAAAAATTGAAAACGCGTTGAAAATGGAATGAGTTTCTTGCTGCGTAGAAAGAAGCTTATCAAACGAGACCACAACCACCACAACAACAACAACAAATATAATTATATATATTTTTTTTTTTTTTTATTTTAATTATTATTTAATAAAGAAAAAGATAATTATTTTAAACGATTAAGTAAAGTTAAATTATACATTATAAATAATGGTAAATATAATAGTAATAATATGAAAAAACAAGAAAAAAATGAGAATAAAAATAAAATTACAAAAAAATTAATTTAACAAAAATACATTAAAAACTCCCAGCTACACATTACACAACAACAAAAAATTGGCAGTTTATTTTTTTCTAAGCAGTAAAATTCACGATTTTTTTTTTTTAATTTTTTCAAGCAAAAATTTGAGACAAGAACGGGAGTGCTGAAACAACGTGCAACAACTAATGAAATGTTGAAGGAATAATGTTAAGGTTTGTTCATATTTGCGTCGAATTTTTTTTATTTTGTTACCAAAGTGTTTTACGTAGACTTTTGAAAAGTTTGATATCTTATTGTAATTTTAGTAGGTAAAATTAACGCTTTTACTAAAATTACAATAAAAGCAAAATTTCATAAGTAGCCTTATAACACTTAAACAAAAAGCCGCGCTTGTTATATGCGCAGTCGTGAAAAAACAAAACAATTGGTGTATTGTGGCAGATTTGGCCATATTTCTACAAACATACAAAGACGTATGTATGTATACTAGAGGCGGCAGGCTAACAAAATTTCAAAACTATTTAAAAATAAAAAATAAAATATTAACTTAGTTGAAAATTTGTTGCTGTATTTGAATTTGTAGGCTTAATAAGACAATTGATACATAAAAATAAAACAAACATAATAATAATTAGATAAAATAAAAACACATAATTGAAGATAAATAATAATAGAAAAAAAAATAACAAATGCTAGGTAAAAAGAAAACAACTCTGAATTAGTATGCGCGTAAATTTGAAAAAGTATATAAATTTTAAATAGAAATGACATGCAAGTAAGTGTTTATACATATTCATATATAAATATATACATACATACAAAACGCATACATACATACATACTTATATTCTTGATGATAGTAACAAAAAAAAGCAGTAATAGTAAATTTTATTAATGCAGTTCACTACCACTAGCAAATTAGAAAGGGAATACAAATATATTATGTACTACACCAACAACCAACCACCTTAGAAAGCTATAAACTATTTTAGGATCCCAGAACAAAAACCACCCAACGCTGAGCTAAGTAAATGTTTACAATAGCAAAAACAGCAACGATAGAATCGATCTGAGAGGGCTCAGACAAGAGTATGGAGACAAAATCTGAACAAAAAAAATGTAATTTAAAGTAAAATCTACACACTCAAAGAACTAACGACAATTTCACAGGTAAAATCTGAAATATCTAGCTTTGGGCAAACTTAAACCAAAACACGACATTGTGCCGAGCTGAAGCTCACTGATTTGAAAATTCAAAACAAAATTTAAGCTTACCATGAAATAATCTGAATGCCGCCTCTTAGTTTAAAGGGTGACACAATTTTCAGAAATTTTTTGTGCTAACCAAGCCAAAAACCAAAGCTACGCTAGTTTGTCCAATCTAGCAATGTTAGATCACAAAAATGTATGTAAATTTATATAATTCATTTAAAACATAAACACAAACACAAAACAAAAACTGCCACTGCTCTCGTGTGTGTATAGCGCAAAATCCACATAAGTTCCACACAGATGTAAAAAATTTTAAACACAAAACACTCGCATTATTCATAAATATACTCGCAGTTGGAACAATTTTTCTTTTTTTTTTGTTTTAAACAGCTTTGCACCAGTTATAGAATAAGGAAGCTAGACTAAGGACAAGTTTAAACTGTTGAGTTTTTAATAAGCTTTTTTTAATTATACTAAAATATAATTTTTTTGAAATATTGAAAAATAAAATTTTTCAAAATTTCATTGGTTAAGTTTTTTGTTTATTTTTTTTTTTTTATAGTTATTTGAAAGTTTTTTATGCAAATATTAAGTTTTTTTTTAATTTTTAATAAAGCAAACATTTAGGATTTTTCAAATTATGAAGCGTTTGATCTGAACAATTTACAAAAATTTCTACAGTAGTTTGAAAAAGCTTTTTGAAGCAGTTTTTGGTGGAAAATTATTATTTTGTATTAAAAAAAAAATTTAACAACAACAAAGGTGGACAGAAAAGGGTGAAAGATATAACTTGAAAAAAGTAAAAATAAAAATAAAGTAAGTTGAGATTAGGTACTAAAATTTGTGTAAAACTTCATAATTTTTTGCATTTGTTGTTATTGTTTAAGTAATATTTGTTAACTTATCTAGTTTTTTTTTTGAAAAATTATAGTTTTTTTTATTATGCTTTTTTTGTTTTTGTAATTTACATATTTTTGTTTTAAATAATTAAAAAAATTTTTTTGTAATTTTTTTGTAAATATTTTTTTTCTTTTAAATAATTTATAATGTATTTTTCTATAGGAATAATGGTTCAACTTGTTTTTTTTTTTTTACTATAAACTTTGTTTAATAATTAACTTTGAGGAAAATTAAAAATTTTATGTTAAAATTTTAAAGTTATTTTTTTTTGTTTAAAAGCAACAATTAAACTTCTCAGTATATACTGCTTCCTCTTCTATGTGCACAACTGTACATACATACATATACACATTACTGTATTTGTATTTGTTGTATTTACATCTATCTCATCAGCTATACCACATCCTGCCTCCCTTATTCACCCACCATGTGAAACAAAACGCTTTTTTTTTACTATTAAACAGCAACGGGTTTATTGTTGACTGTTGTTTTAAATAAATTATGCCCAATTTTCAATTTTCATACACCCATTATTTCTCCTGCTATAGTTGTATTAATTTGAATTAAGAAAAAATTCAAAAATAAACAAATAATACAATATAATAAAACTTTATTATAAATAAGAATTAACGAAATAAAATAGTCACCCCACACACTGAAGCATGAAGACACACACACACACACAATCTCATAAGCGCATTCAGAAAGTTTCAGTCGAAAACTTTGTAGATATTTATTAATAAAATATTATAATAAACTCTACAAGTATGTATGTTTGTAGCTGCTGCATTTTATATTTGTTATTGGAGGTAACTAAAATATAAATTAATAAAATAATAAAAATTGATAACTACATGCAAATCAGCCTAACTCTACTATATAATAACATCAAAGAATAATAAATTACATACATATTTCGTAAAAAAGTGTTCATATATAAAAATAAAAACAAAAAAGAAAAAAATTACAAAATTAAAACTAAAATATAACAAAATTTTAGGTTTTTGCTAATCATTTTTAGCACATTTACTTCCTTACTCTCAAAAATGCATAGCATACTTTTCGGCTAATAACATAGTCATTCGCCGCGCAATGTGTGTGTGTTGTGTTGTTGTATTAAATTGTTACATTGCATTGTAAGCAAACAACTGCTTTGTTATTAAACGTACTACAACAGCAATTATAATAATTTAGTTTTTTTAAATATGTTATTGATAACAAACAAAGAAAAACAAATTTCTTTTACGGTATAAGGTTTCGTTCGTTTAATGTATCGCCCTCCGCTGTAAATGTATTTGTAGTTTTAATTAAAATTTAAAATTAATACAAATAAATATAAAACAAAACAATAAATAAAATAATAAAAAAAACACAACAAAAAAAACAAATTTAAAATTTTTCTCTGTGCTTGCCGTGTATATGGGTAATCAAATAGGGCAACCCAAAATATGCATAAAAAACACTAATTTTAAGGCCCATAAAATGGCTTTAAAATCTGAATGTATGTCTAAAAATATGCATTTAAGGCACTTACAAGCCGTAAAATATGCTTTTATTTCCGGAATGCACCAGGTGGATCAACAGCCCTCACTCCATTGGAAATTGCTGTAACTTTTATAAATGGCGTCAAATGTCACTTCGGGTGTTAGTAAACAAACACAGAAGGCAAATCTAAATTATCCAGTTTCCTATTCAAGAACGTGATATATTCTGAAGAAAGCATTTCCGAGTCGCTTGGTCTTTTGTTTTGATGGTTTGCCCCAGGCCGGGCAGATCAACGACAACAACATCACCCCATTTTAACGGAATCAGACTTCACGGGTTTTCTTTTTAAGTCGGGGCTTATAAGAGTACAAACTTCAGACTCTTGATGTCTAAGTTCTAGTAAGGGTGATTTTACCATGAGACGGGTCATCTATTCTGGCGACGACCACTTGTCCGATATAATTTTTTTGGCTTAATGAAATAAATTCTAATTGATAAACCGAACGCACTACGCAAGACGATCCAATGTTTTTCCTAAAAATATGTATTATAAAAAATTGTAGGCTGCGCCTTAGTATGTCAATTTGGCAAAAAGAGACTAAAAAGTTACGTTGGCTTCAGCGAAAAAAAATATTTTCGAAATTTTCCATACAAAGGCCACATCATTGCATTACTTAAATTCATATTTTAGCTCTGACTGCTTGAAATAGGCAGAAAATATACATTTCAAAAATTAGCTTGTAAATAAGTATTAATTGCACAATACACATAAATATGCATTAATGGTAAAATATTCGAAAATATGCTTTGTAAACTATTGCTCAAATTTCATATTTTTTATGAAATGTATTTGATTGTTTTAATGCTTACGATTCATAAGAATTATGCTTCTGCCCCCTTTGGGTTGCCCTGCGTATACAACTACATCTTAAACTTTCCAGCTTACTTTCAAAGAAATAAATTTTTGAGATATAACTAGCCTTCTACTAACTCGCTTCTTTCCCCTTCCAATTTCTGCAGTTCCCGCTTTATGTGCTATAAGTATGTATGTATATAGGCGTGGCGAAAATTTCGTTAAGATCGGTTAGAAACTTTGTACACCCTTAAACACGCATACATACTCCTTTCTATTTATAAGATATGCACCCAAGAAGACTATTAGTTCGAGAGAATTCTAAACTCGATTACAATAACTGCAACATTGGTTATATTTTGCTCGATCTTACAAATTTAACCAAGTCTGCCTGACGGCGCAAAACCAAGTTCGCAGCTCATCTAAATGCTTCTAATGAACTACAGCCTTGGTTGGGAGCCATAGGGCAAACTTAGTGTAGCTTCCAAGATCGAGCAAAATATAACCACTATTCCGATCTCCTCAACATATGTGATAGCTCTCTTTCATTTCCATCATACGATTTGGTTAATAGTTTAAATGTATGAGTATCTTTCATACGCTTCAAACTTAAATAAACCAGTTCGATTTTACCGCTTGACCTTAAGATAAGATCTGCTGCTAACAGAAAATATCGAGTTAAAAACAAATGTTAAGATTCAGTTACGCATTCTTAGCGTAAGTACCATGACACTGTGAAGTAATTTGCCTCTTAAGGCACAAAAACATTCGACTTTTGCGTCGTTTGTTCTCAATCCAACGGCAACGCCAAAGCAACACAAAAATAATTCAAAACTTACATATTCGCTTATGTTGTCAATCAGTCTTCCTAACTCGGTATTTTAAAAAATGTAATCAATCAACAAAAATCAAAATTTGACTTCTTGCGTTCATTGTGGCAGGCAAACTTCCAACTAGTGTTACTTCAGACTGACGCCAGCGCCAAATCGAACCAAAACTCGAATGTGTTTGGGCCTTAAAGAGCGAAATACATTCAACCTTTGCGCCAACAGCTGACTTTGAACACACATGTCTTCATGCTCTTAATAGGTCCGACACATAAGCAGTAATACGACACAAAATATGTTAGCAAGTATTTTTGTTGTATAGGGAGAATGTTTACAACAGTGTTTCGCGAAATTTTGTATGTGAATGGGCAAGGCGTAATAAACTTCAATTGCCAAGTCTGAAGTTCCTTCATATTTACAAACGCAACATCTTGGTTGATTGTGGCGATGTTATTGGAATGCATAAGCCTGTGTTAAACGCATGGTTCAACTATATACAGGTTGGCTCATCTGTAAAGCACCAAAATATGTCTGTTCAAATTGTCAAAATCTGTGTATTGGTGTTGGTGCGAATGGTATGGAATGGAAACATAAAACTTACCAGTTTTTGTATGTGTAAGTAAAATGTTGCCAATGTGTTGGTTTCATTTTGAGTTTGCCATCTCCTTTTGACAATCCCTTCGACCAAGCAATGACATAAATAAAATCAGCTGATGAGATGAGCCAACCTGTACATAATTGAACCATGGTTAAACGCATCTATATGAAAAATGTCATTGTACCGCGGCCTTAATTCAGAGACAACGCAACGGCAACGCCTAAATAACGCAAAAGGAGCTGAACAACTTGTTGTGATGGCGTTGTGAATCGGTTCTTGAACTTTCTTGAAATTCATGAAAAGTCTTCGAATTTCCATTGCTATTCATTTTTGTTTAAAAAAATTGTAGTTTTTCATTTTACATTATGGCTAAAATCAAAATGTTAATTTCTTTTGCGTTCATTGTGGCAGGGAAACTTAACGTGCGTTCTTTCGAAGGGACGCCAGCGTCAAACGAAGAAAAAGTCGAATCTGTTTGGACCTTGGACCTTGGACTCGGCATGGCTGCCACCGTCGTGGGGTAGTCGCGTGCTCGCCTACCACACGAAAGATCCTTGGTTCAAAGCCCGGAAAAAGCAAAAGCAATATCTTTGTTAAATTTTTTTTTACCTAGAAAACATATTTTGTAAGCCGGTTAGCCATCCGACAGTGGTTTGACTCCAAGTGTATTTCTGCCATGAAAAGCATCTCAACGAAAACTCATCTGCCTCGCAGATAGGTTAGAGTGGCCACCTGTGCGAGCACCAGTGCACTTAGGCCCAAAAGGTCCCATTGTGATGCCTTGCAGATGCTGTTCAGCGTTTCGTCCCGCCCATTCGTAGGAAATATTAAAAAGTAGCACAATGCAAATTGGAAGAGAGGTTCCACCAAAACTAATCGTCATCGAATCAGCAATATTTTGAAGCTTATTGTATCATGGATTGGAACCTATCAGTGCAACTTCACTTCTGAAGTCAGGTAAGTATACGGAATTTCTACGATACACCAAACCTTGAAAAAGGCTATACAAACTCCCCGAGTGATAGAACAGACTTTTTGGCAATCCAATCTTTTTCAAAAATTTTTTTTTGTGCGGAAATAAATCGCTAAATCTACACTGAAAGAAAAAGACTGTTAAAATCAACCGAAATACGGGTCAATTCAACCGAAATTTCTGTCAATTTTTATCTATCGCTACAAGATGTTGAGTCAACTGCGCACAAATCGTTGATTCGTAATTGACCGTTTTGGTAGTCAAATGAACAAAAAAAGTTGTTGCGACAGCCACGTACGAAAGTACCTATGTTGCGGCATTTGCAAGGCAGATGACTTTTCACTGCCATCTTTTCATGGCAGAAATACACTCGGAGTGCTTGTCGAACAGTTCCGAGGGGCGACCCCGCTTAGAAAATTTTCTTCTAATTTAATAACCTTATTTCTAAAATTTTTATGTTGCTTTGCTCGGGGTGTGAACCCAGGGTCTTCGGTGTGGTAGGCGGAGCACGCTACTACCATCACACCACGGCGGCCGCCATATACATACGTAAATATGTGCATACATATAGTATACATCATACAAGTACAAAGTAGATAGCGCAGTGAGCGTAAAAATCTCTTTGAAATTTGCTCATGTATTGACTGTAGATCGCTGTTGAAATGACTAGTGAGATGTTAACAAAAAAATCAGTTAGATTGATTAGGAATCTGTCAATTTTACAGAATTTTGTTAACTTAAGAGCGACAATTTCTCTTCTGTTGAAATGACCAAATTAATTTGTTAGCTTGACAAAGAACTCGGTCGAATTAACCATCATTCGATCAATTTCGCCGAATCTCCGTTAAGTCAAGAACAACAGAACCGATTTGTTGATTTTACTAGCACTATTTCTTTCAGTGTACGGACCATTAAAAACAGTTTATCCATAACAGATTTCTTAACAATTGTTTTTGTTTTTATCGGCCTATTGATAATTCATTCAAGGTTCGATTCGAGCTCAAGGCCAGAACAATAATTTTTTTCTAATGATAATTATTGTTATTTTTTAATTTTTCTAAATTTGAAAAATTGTATTTTGTTTTTGGAATAGTAAGTAGTTGTCTGAAAAATTTTCTACTTACTATTCCAAAAACAAAATACAATTTTTCAAATTTAGAAAAATTAAAAAATAACATTAATTATCATTCGAAAAAAATTATTGTTCTGGCCTTGAGCTCGAATCGAACCTTGAATGGTCAAAACAGATTTCGAAACTTATTTCGATGCAGATAACATACTTTTGTCCATTACGATTGGATGAAGCAACTACGTACTTTGCACGCTGGGTGCCGACGAATCCTCCCTTGGCAGTTTCGTGTACAGGTAATCGCTTGAACTCAGAAAGATTTAGCATTCAGCGAGTTATATTGCGAGCCGGACTTGCTCCTAATGGGCGATGCATAAATAACGTGATGCTCGTTTTGCTGCCATTTTGTGAGATAATTCGTATTACTACGTTCAAACATCACACATTATTATCGTCTTGAGTAAATTCATCAAATTATTAGGTTGTTATTTATCTCCAGTATTGACATATAGATACTAACCGAGTCCACAAATTCCTCATGGAACCAGGGGGACGGTTAGAAGGTTAAATGTGGTCATACTAACCAATTTCCGAGATGGTTGGACGTGTACATTAATGGTGCATGTTACCGAAACATACCGGTTCTTTACCCGGCAAAGGAACATCAACATCGATAACACTCCCCAAAATCTGCGGGGAGTATCTTTATCGCTACAACAACAACTAACCGGGTTCCATCAGGTAAGAGACAAAAAAATGTGCAAGTCACGTTTGCACGTTTGGTAAAATAAATAAAATTTTGTTTTCATAATTTAAAATTAGTTTTCTATCTCTGAGTAAATACTTGAAATACCTAATAAAAACTAGCTAACGTAGTGGAACGACATTCGAGAAATATTCAGATAAGTTTCAGTATCTTTCACAGTAATAGAAGCGTCATTATCAGCTTGTATAAACATGTATGTGCTTTTTAAATCTTATCTAAATCAAAATATTATTGATGATGTATGATGTCAATCAAAAAGCGCATAACAATGCCATCAATGAAAAGGGTTCCCGTTGGGGTGCGCAGGTTCAATAGATCAATAGATATATCAGTGTACCCGAAAATATATATGAAGGGTGAGTATTGAACCTATTAAAAAAGATTGCAGTGGTCACAGAGTGCAGGAACCGCAACTCTATCTCTATGTTACGCTGCGCCTAAAACTAAGGAAACCAAGGTTGGCTCATATTCAGCTCTCCATAGTACTTGATACCCAAAATTCGAGGACATTTTTGATAAACTGCCAATGCCATGATATAATTGTCTTTCTGGTTTACTTCAACATTAGGGTGGGCAAAGGAGGCTTATTTGACGCATTTTTAGCAAAGTCTAGGACAAAACTCAGCCTAAGTGGTGATGATCGAATCCACAGCATCGACTCCTGATCACTATCTTGTCTTAGCTATAAGTCGCAAACGCCTCTGCATGGCTAGACGTCGAAAAGCTGCAAAAGCAATAAATTGCTAATACCTTCGTAACTCGGTTCTCACACATGCTCTCTGAGAGAACAAGTCAAGCCTACGGAACATATCTGTAGAGCACTTAGTACAGCCGCCCAGGGAAAACATCTGTACGTTGAGGGAAATGTTATCTGGACTCGCAAGCGGAGGCAGCAATATAGCAATATACAGATTTAAAAAAAAGCAAAACCGTGGGCACTGATGTTGCCCTTCCTGAGCTGTTCAAATAAGGAGGTGAGGATTTTGTAAAGAGCATGCAGTAACTTCTATGCAGAATAAGGCTGGAGGAGTGCATGCCAGACTTGGATTTTAATTCTATTTTGCAGAATCAAAAAGGAAGAAAAATCTGCATACTGCGTAAACTTTAGTATTATATTCTTAGCATAGCATATAAAGTCCTGTGAAGCATGTTGTTCAACACATTGAAGCTCATGGTTAAAAGACTCGCTAAATCTTGTCAGTGGGGCTTCAGTTCTGAAAAACTTATCATCAAGCGGATTTTCACTATCTTTGAAAAAACTGTAAAAAGCGACGGCAAATTTTAGTACCGCATTCGATTTAACGAAAAGGAGCTTTTAGAACTTGTAGGACGATAGCATTTCTCCACTTTGTGGATGGTAGTTGAAAATGATAAGGCCTCAATGCAGCTTTGTGGTGGTGCTGGAACCTGGTTCTGAAGATGATAATATTGCCAGATACTGCAGTGAATCAATCTTCCTCCGTTAGCACTTACCATATCTTAGATTTTGAACTATCGGCACCTTAGAGTTCAAGTAATCAAGCACGATTGAGATATTATGCTGGGCGTTTAGTATATTTTTTTGAGGTTATAATACTGTAACGAATTTACTGCAAATCCTCTTATTTGCAACCTTCTGCTAAGTTCGAATCATTAAACTGTTGAATAATAACTCCAATATTGAATAATGAAAAATGGCCTTTATTAAAGTACTTCACAATAACACTTATACTTTGCAACTAGCTTACTTAATAACCAAACTGACTGATAGCTTAAATGAAACTGATTTTTCGCCTCTACTATTGTCGCCTTTTATACTGTCCGACCTCCTCGTTTCTAGGCTTTTCTAATTCCAGAACTTACTAGCTAGTTATAAATTTCTCAGCTACAACTACAGATGTATAATTTTTATAGCTTCTCTCATACCCCATGCGCTTGTATGTGTGAGCTGTACTTCCACAATCACAATTGCTTACCTTTAGGAGCATTTCAGATAAGATATCTGCATGTGCTTCTGCGTTGCTTCTCCGCCGCGTGCACGCGTATGTGTAGACATAATGATTGAATTATTGATGTGAATTCACGTCACTGCTTAGCATCGGCCTAAAGATGCCAGTACCCCTTAGTGTTGCTAATATTCGTAACACTGCCCTCCACCTAAGTCTGATCGTCCCGATCAGACAAATCTCTCGATCTAAACGCTGCTAGCCTCTCCAAATGAACCACCCTTCTACTTCGTGGTTTCCCAATTGTTTGTATGCGGTAGATGTTGTCACTGATCTTCTTCACAACTTTGAACGGGCCTTCCCAACTGCACCGAAATTTGGATGGAACACCTTTCCGCCGGTGAGGGTTGTATAACAGAACCAAATCTCCCGCCAAGAAACCTTTCGAATTATTGTTTTCGTCGTACCTGTGTTTCATCGTACTACTGGTTCGTTCCTTCACGCTCAGTTGTTTGGCCAATGAACTACTTCATAGAGCTTGCGCTGGACGGATTTGCTTTGCATAATCAGTACCGTTCCGACGCTTCACAACAGTAGTGCGCGCTGGCTTGAAACCACACTTGCATTCTTGCTGGAAAATTCTTTCAGTCGTTTTAGTGCGTCCATTAGGGTTTGTCAATGCCAGTTATTTTCTCGCAGGTACATTTGATTTCACTTTATTTGGCCCATTCGATCCATCAACCTTTGCTCGATCTACTTTCCTTGACTTTCGTAGTCTCTGTTGAATCTCCTCCACCAGCACTCGCTTACTGCTGAACCCTTTTTCCAAACTGAAGTTAAGTGGTATATCCTGGTTCTTATAGCGCATAATATTTCTCCGCATATCGATCCTGATGTCATGGTCAACTAAGAAGTCCACTCCCAATATGACTGCATCAACAACCTCCGCCACAATGAATTTGTGTATAACCATGACCTTTCCAATTAATACCTCACATACCACTTCTCCTTGGACTTGGTTATACTCGCCTGTGACCGTACGCAACCTTGCTCCAGGCAACGGTTTTACTCTCCTGTTGACTAAATCAGATCGAATCAAGGAATGAGATGCGCCCGTATCTACAGTCAGTACACGTTCTTTACCATCCACATTCCCTCTGACGATAAGACTGCTTGATTTCATTCCAATTTGCGACACAGATATCACAGGACATTCAATAGCTGGAGCTAGCTCTCACATCTGGCACGCTCTTGCTCATCTCCTCCAGCTTTGCGCTTACGGCCACCCAAGTTGGAACTACCAGGACCAAGATCGCAATGACGAGCAATGTGACCAGGCTTCACTCATTTCATGCATTTGATAACTCTTTCACTCTGCTTTTGCTATCCTTTCAGCGCCTCCAATATTGCATCTACCCACTCTGGCCTTTCTACTTCCACACGGCGTGCTTTGAAAACTGGCTTACACAGAAGCGACGCTGTTTCCTGAATCAGGGAATGTGATACCACGTTAGTTTTGAGTTCAAGTAATCAAGCACGATTGAGATATTATGCTGGGCGTTTAGTATATTTTTTTGAGGTTATAATACTGTAACGAATTTACCGCAAATCCTCTTATTTGCAACCTTCTGCTAAGTTCGAATCATTAAACTGTTGAATAATAACTCCAATATTGAATAATGAAAAATGGCCTTTATTAAAGTACTTCACAATAACACTTATACTTTGCAACTAGCTTACTTAATAACCAAACTGACTGATAGCTTAAATGAAACTGATTTTTCGCCTTTACTATTGTCGCCTTTTTATACCTCCTCGTTGCATATTTCTAGGCTTTTCTAATTCCAGAACTTACTAGTTAGTTATAAATTTCTCAGCTACAACTGCAGATGTATAATTTTTATAGCTTCTCTCATACCCCATGCGCTTGAATGTGTGAGCGACACTTCCACAATCACAATTGCATACCTTTAGGAGCATTTCAGATAAGATATCTGCATGGGCTTGTGCGTTGCTTCTTCGCCGCGTGCACGCGTATGTGTAGACATAATGATTGAATTATTGATGTGAATTTACGTCACTGCCTAGCATCGACCTAGAGATGGCAGTACCCCTTAGTGTTCCTAATATTCGTAACAATACTTTACTTACTTAATTGGCGCTTAACCGTCTAAACGGTTATGGCCGTCCAAGAAGGCGCGCCAGTCGCTCCTTCGCTCCGCCAACTGGCGCCAATTGGTCACACCAAGGGAGGTTAAATCGTTTTCCACCTGGCCCTTCCAACGGAGTGGGGGCCGCCCTCTACCTCTGCTTCCTTAGGCTGGTTCCGATAGAAACACTTTCTTGGCCGGAGCATCATCTTTCATTCGCATAACATGACCTAGCCAGCGCAGCCGCTGCGTTTTAATTCGCTGGACTATGTTGATGTCTGCGTATAGCTCGTACAGCTCATCATTAAATCTTCTTCGGTACTCGCCATCGCCAACGCGTAGAGGTCCATAAATCTTTCGAAGAATTTTTCTCTCGAACACTCCCAAAGACGCTTCATCTGCTGTTGTCATGGTCCATGCTTCTGCCTCATATAGCAGGACGGGTACGATAAGTGACTTGTAGAGTATGATTTTCGTTCGCCGAGAGAGGACTTTACTTTTCAATTGCCTACCTAGGTCAAAGTAGCATTTATTGGCAAGATTAATTCTTCTTTATTTTTTATTTATTTTTTTTAATTCTTCGCTGGATTTCAGTGCTGATGTTGTTGCTAGTGTTGATGCTGGTTCCCAAATAAACGAAGTCTTTTACTCTTTTGAAATTATGGCTGCCAACAGTAGCGTTGTTACCAAGGCGCGTATGCGCTGACTCTGCTGGATGACAGCAGGTATTTCGTTTTGTCCTCATTCACCATCAAACCCATATTTACCACTTCTTTTTCCACTTTGGAGTAAGCAGAACTAACAGCGCGGGTTTTTAGGCCGATGATATCAATGTCATCAGCATATGCCAGTAATTGCACGCTTTTATAGTATATTGTTCCAGTTCGGTTAAGTTCTGCAGCTAGTATTTTCTCCAGCATCAAAATAAAGAAATCGCACGATAGGGGGTCACCCTGTCTGAAACCTCGTTTAGTTTCGAGCGGCTCGGAGAGGTCATTCTCAATTCTGACTGAGCTGATGGTGTTGCTAAACGTCATTTTGCACAGCCGTATAAGTTTTGCGGGGAAACTAAAGTCAGACATAGCGGCATATAGGCAGCTCCTTTTCGTGCTGTCGAAGGCGGCTTTAAAGTCGACGAAGAGGTGATGTGTGTCGATTCTCTTTTCACGGGTTTTTTTTTCAAGATGTGGCGCATTGTGAAAACCTGGTCTGAAGCCGCACTGATAAGGTCCAATCAGCCGGTTCACGGTGGGCTTCAATCTTTCGCTCAATACACTTTAAAGGACCTTATATGTGATATTAAGAAGGCTGATTCCACGATAGTTGGTGCATTTTGCAGTATCCCC